>NC_136416.1:28635000-30028000 GCF_051521515.1 Lactuca serriola
AAACCAATAATTTTTAACGAATATAAATCAAACGTTTTGTCTTTTAATTGAAAAACTATATTCAATGATTTTGTGAAAAGTTTGATTGATTTATGAAATGTTTTTCTTTTGTCTTTTATTATGTTAGTTTTTATTTAGAATTTAATAGGATTGATTAAATAGTTACGGTTTTTAATGTTTTAAGTTCTTAGACACAATGAAGAAATTGAACATAGATTTAATCGATTTAGTAAGTCATTTGATTAAAAAATAATAGTAAAAGAGATATCATGATTAGTTTAAATATAAATGCATCAAAACTATATTGTTTGAAGGGTTCTATATATAAGCTTAGATACATAAACAGTCAAGTCCTATATTCTTTAAACCTATATATATATATATATATATATATATATATATATATATATATATATATATATATATATATATATATATATATATATATATATATATATATATATATATATATATATATATATTTGTACATCTTGTTTGTGTCTCTCTTAATAGCCGAACATGGAAAAGAAATGGAAGGTATCCAAGGAGGATCTTTGTAACCATTCATCTTCGTCATCATCATCACAGTTAAGAAGCTTTTCAAAGAAGAACTCCTCAAAATCACCACTGCAGAGATCATTCTCACAAAAGAGTACTTCAAAATCATCCAGCTCCAAGTCACCATCTGATCTCTCCAGATCCAAATCTGCCAATTTTACTACCAAATGTAGCAGCTTCACCAAGGAGCACAAGGGAAGATTTTACATCCTCAAGCGTTGTATCACCATGCTTGTTTCCTGGAATAAGCATCACAATGATTCTTAATCTTCATTTTTTTTTATCTAATTAAGTTCAATCAAACATTTCTCACACCCTCTACGTTCCAAAATCATTTGCAAGATATATATATATATATATATATATATATATATATATATATATATATATATATATATATATATATATATATATATATATATATATATATCTTTTTTCCACTGAGCATTAATTGACATCTATGATCTTAAGTTGTGAATTTAATTTTCTTTAGATAAAGTAGTTTGTTACATTATTTATTGTTTCAAAAATTTATCCATTTTTTTCTTTGATTTTTTTTGGAAATCCAGAATCAATTGAAACGGTTGTGGACACGTCGTTTCTAATCAGGATACGAACTACCATTAAATTTTTTCACACTTTTACTTTTAGAGTACATCTTAATTTTTAGAGTATTTTTTTTTATTTTTTTTTATAAATGTTATTATCTAATAAAATTATGACAAGTGTCATCATTCTATATTTTTTTAACTAACTTATTAGAACTATATTAAGAATATATCAAATAAAATTAAATTGAATTGTGATTTGTCATAATTTTAATGGATAGAAATAATTATAGGAATAAAAGGTAGGAAGTAATTTAAATTCTCTAATTTTTACTTTTAAAATAAAAAATGTATGTATATGTATATTGATGCAGATACTCATACATAAAACAATTTTATTATAATCTACCAATATATATATATATATATATATATATATATATATATATATATATATATATATATATATATTCTCTTTTAAATATAAATACTACAAGAATAAAAAACACATTAATTTAACTGCATACCTGGGGTTAAATTCAAATGGCAAGAGGACAAGTATGTGGCGTGGTAGAAGGAGACATGGAATATGCATGTAAGAAAAGCACAATAATGTAAACCCTACCTTTTACATGGATCAAAATAGTATATTATTTAATACATTTTGTTTCAGAAATATAAAATGTAACATGTTATTTAAATTGAAAATATTTATTTTAAAAAAGTCAAAATTATTATGTAGAAATAGTTCTTTTTTTTAAATTTTTTAAATTTCCTCGTCATTATTTCACCATGGTCATTTATATATATATTTTTCCCAATAATATTCAAACAATTTTACTTTTGTGAATGCAACTTAAAAGTACATATTTATGAATGCCCTCATACAGTGAACAATGTCGGTACATACATGAACAATGTCGGTAGATACATGAATCCCTTCGTCGTGCAAATCGTGTAGATTGAAGGGCAGAAATAATAGTTTTACGAGTGTTATCGTCTAATAAGTAATTGATAAAATTGCAAAAATGGTCCTTTGTGGTTGATGATTTCTTTGGATAAGGTCCAAAAAAAAATGTATTAGCAAAAAAAGACATTGTTTGATGGTTTAGTTGTGGTTTTTGTCCCTATTTCGTTAACTTTAACATTTGACTGTTAACTTTTTTAAAATGATAATTTTACCTTTAGGGACCATTTCTACAGTTGTCTCTTTTTACCAAACTACAAGGCTCATTTTTGTAATTTTCTTTTTTATTTTATTGAAATATTATACATTAGACAAAATTGCAAAAATGGTCCCTGTGGTTGGCAAATTTATGTGCTTTTGGTCCAAAACGAAATGTTGGTGCACCACTAGTCCAATTTTAGATACATTGTGTGGTTTTGATCCCTATGGTTGTATTTTCTTGTGTTTTTTGTCCACATCCCACCTAAAATGACTAATATGCCCCTTAAATAATTATATTTTAATTTCTTTTATTTATTTTCTTATTCTTATAATAAAATGAAAAACAAAAATAAAATAAACCCACCACACACACACACACACACACACACTCTCTCTCTCTCTCTCTCTCTCTCTCTCTCTCTCTCTCTCCAATCCTCCAGATAAAAAAGAAACCCAACTCGTTCTTGAAGGCGTTCTCTACTGGATCAATATTGCAGGCTTCATCGTCCCATGCTTCTCCTTCGCACCACCAATAACCACCCTTCACATCTGTTTCTTCGACGACCATCGTGCCACCGTTACATCTGAACACCTGTAACAAAAACCCCAAATCTCCACAGTTTTTTATTCTAAAGAAGAAGGAGACGAACATGAAGGGTCGGGGTTTGGAAATTATCTCAAAATCTGAAGACAAAGAAGGTGATCGGAGAGGTTGGGTTTTTTCTTGCCCTATATCGCCTTGGTTCACCCCATGTCTCCAGTTTTTCACAATTGATTGAAACCTGTGACAACCCGAAATTCTATTTTGTACAAACAATATCACTTCAATAGAAGTCATAAAAGTGGCAGTAAATTTTCAGACTTTTTAGTATAAGTTTGAGTATTTCAGAATTTACACTTAAAGAGATATCAGGAGAGAGGATGCACTAGGGTTTTGTGCAACTCTGTTATTTAAAAACTCTATGATATTAGAGTTCATTTCTTGAATAAAAATATTTTCTGCCAAAAATCCCAGGACTATATATATGAATCTTAGAAATATTAGTTCATTATTTCCAATTCCAACTAGAGAAAAACCAATTTCTCTCTCATGGATCTTCGGGTTTTCATCCCAAATCGTGATTACCTCTCTCTAGTTGTATTATATAGCTTGTTAAGTGCTTAATAACATAGAAATCATATCAAAACAGCAAGATTTGAGAGTTTACCACCCAAGAACACCGTGGGGAGTAAACTCTTTTATAAGGGTCAAATGTGTGCTTACCCCTTTCCGCTTGAAAAGCCTTGGAACAATAGCCTTGATTTACTCCTAGTTATTTAGGGACTTTAAATCATCAAAAACCCATCCCAAAGAGAGATTACGGCCGTAATCTATTATAGTTTTGGTCATTGGGGCCGTGAACTCCTTAAAGGAGTGTATTTAAGCCCTAAACCCTTCCAAGGATTAAAACACCAAGTAGGAATGCTTCTAGGGATCATTTAGAACTTCAAAGCACCAAATGACAAAAAGCTTAGGAGCTTACGGCCGTAAACTCCTTGTGTGAGGATTCTTGGAGAGTAAACTCATGTATGGGGTCCTTTGGAACCCTAAACGCACTAGCCGGGTCCTACAACAACTTAGATGAAATCCTTAGGGCTAATAACACTTATTATAAGTGTTTAACATGTTCTAGGAAGTCTAAACAATTTCAATTAGTAATTTAAAGCTAATTGGGTACACATATGTGTGATTATATGTTAACTAGGATCATAGCGTGTGTTCAAGACTTCACTTGACACCTAGCAATCCTACATCTTCAGAACATCCGTACCACTCACTATAGGTGAGTTCATACCCCTTAATCAATGGTTTAAATGTTTTTAAATGCTTTTATGGGGGGGGATACAAGTCAAATACTTATAGTTATTACATCAATCACATGTGATTAATAACTACAAAACCAGTGATTTCCTTATTGTTCAAATTGTTTATCAAACTGTTTTACAAGCTCTTATACTCATTAAATACATTTACTTAAACTCTGTTTTACTTATTATCAATTGCATGTCTAGGTATGTATAGTTATATAAGCAATGTTTAAAAAGCTTAGGAAGGCCTGCCCGCCCTATTTCCTTTTCGCGCTTGAGATGTGGTCTGGTGGGATATCGGGTACCCGTCCGAAGGCCGTTTATATATTAGTTATATATCATGTGTACGTATATAGTCATAAAGGTCCTTCCAGTTCATTCGGTACCCTTGGGTAGCAAGGGTATACTTCCATGTTCATACGTACCAGTTACATCACTAGTAAGTTACCATAGGGGTAGCACAGGAGGATACTATTACTATTACTAGAACAATGAAACATACAATGAGTTGGTTCATTCATGAGTCAGTACGAGTAATACATATAGTACATTACAGCTAGTACGCACAGTACATTACTATACATGCTAGATAGAGAGAACATACATTACACCTAACACACGCAGAACATTTCAGTACACACAGGCTAGACAGAGAAAGATTACACTTTCAGTTAGCACATTCATTACATATACATTCATGCATTTATGTGAACCGTTGAGCGGGTCATGGCACTTCCTGCCACGACCGCTCTTGTATCCAGAATCTCCTTAATTGGGGAGCGTATGAGTTTGCGTATAGATCTATACTGGATTGACTATCCTATACCTTGCTGCTCGCTACAGTGGGACTTGCAAGTCTACGGGTGCCAAATGTCATTTCTTACGGCGTCTTACATCGTCGTTTTACTAGATTCGATAGCAAGATATAGGTCGATCACATGTTACTTGGAACACCTTTTGTTTTAAGGTAGTTAATACCACGATAGTCACTTATTACAAATACTACGGTACGATAATATTTCCCCCTTTACATTCACTTCGTGAATATTCACACGATGCACGGTAATGTAGAAACTATATTTTTGTTAATGATAGTCAGAATTGGGAAAACACACACTCTAACAAGAGATATACACACAGAGACTAGTTGCCTTGGTAGAAGGCTACAGTTAGTAGGAAACATAGGGTTTTCTAGGAGAGTTCAAACATTATACAAAACATTGTACAAAACATCTTACAGAAACATTTTACAAACGTTTTCATACAAAGTCAGACATTAATATACTTATGATCTCACCAGCTTTAAGCTGATACTCGCTTTCAAAATAACTTGTATTCTCAGGTCACCACTAGACAGGTACAAGTGCTAGGCTTTTGAGAAGATGGAGTTCGTTCACGACTCATCTTTTATTTTGATATGTATATTTTTGGTGTCTATAACTTTGACAGAACACACATGTATGAAATTATACTATTTAATGCAATGGATGATGTTGTTGCTTTCTTAATATTATTCATTGTTTGTGATACTATACATGACGTCCTCCGCCCCAGAATGTTTCCGCCATTCATGGTTTTGGGGTGTGACAGATTGGTATCAGAGCATTGTTTATAGTGAATTGAGTATATCAACCCATAAAAGATATACTAACTATAAATACATTGGGATTAAAATACTCTGACCAAGAGTTTATACTTTAAATATTTAAAATATTTAATTAAGTATACGTGCCTGCATTCATACTAAAATCAATGTCACTAAGACTGTACAAAAGTATTACGATTGTTAGGCAACACAATTAGACTTAGAGACATATGGTCAAAACTGGGAAGATGTAGCCTTATCAACTATATTATCCGAGGGTTGACTAGAATGTGCCTAAGTGTGGTTGTGAGGTTGCAACAAGTCTAAAGACTTACCTACAAAACCACAATGAGAACAACAGAACATAAACTTAAAGTACTATAGGAGTATTTTGCATTACTATAAGTTACTTATGTGCTAGATTCTTATACCACCCTTCTCGCGTAGATTAAATGGTTGGATTCCACATTCCCGGAGACCCGTACTATCCCAACCACGGCAATGCAGAATGGCTAGAGGATGAACTCGAGGATGATCACCCAATCCCTTTGGATGATCATGAGGCTGAAGGCTTTTCCGATGGTTCTGACTCAGAGCCAGAGGTCAACAACCTACCCCCAGCTGATCAAAATCCTGACCCTCGTCCATCATTTCAAGGACCCACACCCCTGTGGTCAACAAACTTTAATACATGGAGCCACGAACAGGGTCAACCCATTCCCTACAATGGAGACAGAAGTTTCTACAACCTCACAAATGGAGGTTTTGCTGATAGAGTCCTACCTATCATGGTTCGTAGGATTTCTCGGAACATGATATTGGGTCAATCATCTATCAGCCGAGTGTTGGAGATTGACGTCAACACTGGTGTTAACACTATCCGCATTCGCCAGCTAGAGTCTGCTCATGAAAGGACTCTTGTCCACAATGCAGCTCTTCAGAGGGAACTCACTGAAACATGAGCTGAAGTCAGAGAACTTCGAGCTCAACAAGCAAGGGATGATAGGCGTATGAGGGACATATAACATCTTCTGTCGGGAGCAAGCTCTCACTCTGGTAGTTCTCGTCGCCGATAGATTCTCATCAACTTCTCTCTTTTGGATATAACCTAGTTATGTAAAAGCTCTGGTCTAATTCTCTCTCTTGTAAATCGTAGGCCTGGTAGGCCTTTGTTAGGTTGTAATTCTGTCAGAATTTTCCCATTTTGGTTGATGTAAGGCCTATTTCTGTTGGCCTTTTTTCCCGAACTTATTACATCTGTAATTCCAGTAATACTGACAGGTACCTAATCTTATGAGAATTATTATCCAAATGTGATCATTTATTTGTTCTAGATTTCCATTCAATCTTATCCTTTGTACTATGGGGAGTTAGTCCATGAGTCATTCTAATCACTCCTTCCATTGAAATCTTATCAACGTTTCATCTTCATAAACTATAGATCAAAGATGCCGCCTCATAGAAATCCAAGGAGAAATCTCAATAACGAAACACCACCTCCTCCACCTCCTCAACCACCTACTCCTCAGTTCGATACGACAACTCTAAATGCTGCCGTAGCTGCGGCTGTGGCTACAGCCATGGCTCGATATCATTCATCGGGTTCCACTAGAGGAGGAACCCCTATTCAGTCTGTTAAGATGGAAGCTCCTGTGCGCTCGAGAGAGTGCTCCTATAAGGATTTCACGAACTGCAAGCCATTGTCCTTCAAGGGGACTAGCGGAGTCATTTCCCTCTCGCAATGGTTCGAGAAAACCAAATCGGTTTTCGAAATTTGCTCTTGTCCCGAGGAGAGCAAGGTGAAGTATGCTGCTTGCACCTTTGAAACCAAAGCCCTAACATGGTGGAATGGCCATGTTAAGTCACTATCTCTTGTAGTGGCTAATACTATGGGCTGGGAAACTTTGAGAGACCTCATGATTGAGGAATACTACCCGAGGGGCGAGATCCAAAAGTTGGAGGAAGAACTGTGGGGCCTAACCATGAAGGGATCCAATGTAGTCGCCTACACCGCCAGGTTCTGTGAACTGGTGGCCCTCTGTCCCAACATGATTCCTTCAGAGGGAAAGAAGATTGAAAGACACATATGGGGACTGGTGCCCCCATACCACGGAAATGTTTTGGCATCACACCCCACTACATTTGATAGTGCCAACTGATTGGCACAGCGGCTCATAGACCATGGGGTTTGTACCCCGACCGCAACAACTACCCTGGCCATCTCAGAAACTGCAAGGACCGCTGACCCCAAGCGGAAGTTCTGGGATGACAAGAAGAAGGCAAAGGCTGCCAAAAAGCAGCAGGTCGTGGCAGTACATGCTGCAGTAACACCTGCCGCTGCTGCTCCGGTGAAGCAGTATGCTGGAAGTTTGCCTAAGTGCAATAAGTGCAACTTCCATCACGTCGGCGCATGCCGGGAGATGCAGTGTCTGAACAGCAACGGAAAGGGGCACACAACCCGTTTCTGTAAAGCTCCGGCGAAGCCAATCAACCAAGCCCCCGGTGCTGGAGCGGGCCAAACTTGCTACGGATGTGGCGAAGTAGGCCACTTCAAAAGAAACTGCCCGAAGGCAGGGTTTGCCGGTGGAGCAGCAAGAGTTCTGGCCATAGGCCATGAGGAAGCCGTAGCCGAACCTACAGTGGTCACTGGTACGTTCCTCCTCGATAACTCTTATGCATGCATTCTATTTGATAGTGAAGCGGAGAGGAGTTTCGTGAACCAAAAATTTGCTCATTTACTTAGGCAAAAATCATGAGCACTTAATGAACCGTTTACTGTAGAAATGGCTAATGGGAAGACAGAGAGAACTAGCAGTATATTCATAGGGTGTGCCCTAACTTTAGATAATCATTCGTTTTCTATCGATCTTATGTCGGTCTCAATTAAAAGTTTCGACGTCATTATCGGCATGGATTGGTTGAGTCTCCATCGTGCCGATATCATGTGTTACGAAAAGGATTTTCGCCTTAATCTGCTGTCTAGCGAAACCTTAGTAGTGTATGGCGACAAACCCGGCACGAACCTTCGTATCATCTCGAGTATCCAAGCTCAGAAATTCTTGCGGAAGGAATGTTGTGCATTCCTTGCTCATGTGGTTGATGTGAGCCAAGAAACGAAGGACATTCAGAACATTCCAATAGTACGCGACTTTCCATACATATTTCCATAAGAACTCCCTGGATTACCTCCGCAACGTCAAGTCGAGTTCCGAATCGACTTAGTTCTAGGGGCTACCCCAGTAGCCAAATTGCCCTATCGTCTAGCACCTGCAGAGATGCAAGAACTTTCCGGTCAACTTAACGGACTGCTCAGCAAGGACTTTATAAGACCAAGCTTCTCACCCTGGGGAGCTCCAATCTTGTTCGTCAAGAAGAAAGACGGATCGTTTCGTATGTGCATCGACTACAGGGAGCTCAACAAGCTGACTGTCAAAAATCGTTATCCTTTACCTCGGATCGACGATTTATTTAACCAACTTCAAGGGGCGAACTTCTTTTCAAAAATCGACTTGAGATCCGGATATCACCAACTACGAGTGCTAGGGGAGGATGTTCCAAAGACAGCCTTCCGAACTCGTTATGGGCACTACTAATTTGTAGTGATGCCGTTCGGATTGACAAACGCGCCCGCAGTATTCATGGACTTAATGAATAGGGTGTGTCGTCCTTACTGTTGGAATAGTGTCTAAGGCTGCAACTATATTAGGCAAGTATTTGACCCGATTGTGCATGGTCCTTTTGGGTTGCCTTCACCATAGCAACTTGATAGGATGATTTATTAAGAGAGAATAAATATTATTAATATATTATGAGAATAATATAAAGAATAATAATATTGTTATTTGATTAATATAAGTCATAGAATTAATTGGAAATAATTTGGTGACTTAAAGAGATTAATTAAATAAGAGGGTATAAACTGTCAATTGTTTGATAGTTAAACTTTAGACTGTAAATCCAAATAGATAGGGATTGGACGGATTCTAGAAGCTAAGGATAGCTTGAAATCGTCCAAGGCTATCTAAGGAATGGATTTGGATAGCTTTAAGAGAAGATTATCCAATTAGGGTTTAAGCTGTAACTCTTAAGGAGTCTACAAGTATAAATAGAGCCTATGGCTAAGGGAAATCGACACCTCATTAAGAATAGAGAACCCCTGGCCGATTTCCTCCCCTCTCCTCTCTCCCAAATCATCCTCCTTGCTATTTGGTGTTTGTAAGCCATTAGAGGAGTGACAATTGTGACTCTAGAAGCTCCAAGACAACAAGATCAACAAGGAATTCAAAGGTATGATTCTAGATCTGTTTTAACATTGTTCTTATTCCTAAATAGTCATTAGAAGTCTTGGATTCAAAGCATGTTTAATTAGAAAGCCTAGATCCAAGCATTAGGGTTTTGCATGCGCACATAGGAAAGTTCTTATGGCTAAAACTCATCAGTGGTATCAGAGCCTAGCTTGGTTTTCATTAAATTGTTGCTTAATTGTCTGAAACTAAACTGCAAAATTCGATTTTTGTGTTTCTGAGTCATGGACTCGGCGAGTTCCATAGTGGACTCGGCGAGTTGGCCTGACTCGGCGAGTCCCTTGGAGCACTCGGCGAGTCCAAGCGTCAGGAATGGCCAGATTCGGGATTTCTTCATGATTATCTTATGTAAACTTACCTTAATCATATTAGATCAACCCTAATCCGATTTTTTGATATATATATATATATATGACTATAATCTTGATCTAATTAAAGATATTTATCAACTAATAAAATATTTAATTTCCTTATAAGATAATTAATTAATTATTTTGATTATTTTGGTAATTATCTTGAAAGAAATCTTGAATAAATCAAATATAGATAATTAGGAAATTAATTGTTAATTGAAATTATTTGTTATTTGATCCTCCATGTTTTAAATGTTTAAAACTTGTCCTCAAGTTTTGAAATTTGTATTTGTGATTAAAAGTTTTAATTTAGACAACTTAAATTTCAAACCCTAGATTTTAAAAGGTTTAAAATATAACTCTATACTAATATAATATTACAAGAATAATATATATATATATATATATATATATATATATATATATATATATATATATATATATATGTATAACTAAAATGCTAGTCTTACCGTTAGTAGGCCTCATTCACGAAGCCGATCTATAAGGTGGGTATAAGGTTGCGGCCTATAAAATGGCGCTTAATGGGTGTACACTCACACCCACCGCTTGCTTGATCGGTGGAGGGTCGTTAGCCGAACGGGTAGGATAGGGTAACCTCATCCTCTCATTAAAAGTATAATAAGTAATACAAAGTAACTACACATTTTTAAAATTTCCCAATCTTAGTTACTTTAGGAAAAGTGAATTGATGCAATCCCATGAAATCACACTTTGCACCCTTGCTAAGAAGTTAGTGGAGCGTGTGTGGTTTACCGGCACACTAATTGGTTCTAAGCAAAGGTGGCAAAGGGTGATTCAATGTTTGTCATAGTTCGATGGAGCGTGTGTGGTTTACCAGCACATCGAATAGGTGATCGTTACAATGAAGGCACCATGTGAATTTGCATGGTAATTCACACCCGCTTTGTGATCCTCGGTATCCCAGTCACAAACAAGAGGGGCATATCGAGATTTAAACATGCCATTGAATAGTTTCAATGAATCTCATCCGAACCTAGGAATTCTCAATACATTTAGGACTTATAGTTAGTTTTTATGGTGGAGAATTAGTGAATCGTCATTCACTTACCTTCAATTTATTTGCATGTTGGATTACGGCATCCCTTTTCTAATATGTAAATGTTGTTGTTGGATCCTAGCCCTAATTTTTCTTATTGGGTGATAATTAGGGATTCTTATTCTAATCTATCTTTGTCCTTTCTATTTGTAGATGTCGAACGCAAACAACGCTGCTGCTAGTTCTTTCATGTTGATGAGCCTTTGCCAAAAGGTCACCTTCGATGGAACGAACTTTAGCGAATGGATAAGATACATTCGCACCATTGCTCGCTATGAGGATAAGGAGTATGTCCTCGATGAGAAGCTCGAGAAAATCAACCCTGAAATCGCTACTCCGGCTGAAATCACCGCTTTTGAAACTCATGAGCGAGATGCAACGAAGTTACATTGCATCATGATAGCCACCATGAACTCCGAATTCCAAAAGTCCTACGAGGACATGTACCCGTACGAGATGCATCAAGACTTATTGGAGAGATACCACCAAAACGCGAGACAAGAGCGTTATGAGATCTTCACTAACATGATTTCCGCCAAGATGGGTCATGGAGAATCTCTTACCGTGCACCTGCAAAAGATGCAAAGGTATGTCGACCGCCTTCGCAAGTTAAATGTTGACTTTGGAGAAGACTTGGCGATCGACATGGTGCTTCACTCTTTGCCTCCGATGTACAATCAATTTAGGATGACCTACCACATGAACAAAGAGGAGGTCACCCTAAGTAAACTCCAAGGTCTCTTGAGGGTCGCTGAGAGCAACTTCAAAGACAAGTCTGTTGCACCAACTCCCAATCCACCCGCTGCTCCTGTCTTGGCTATTAGTCAAGGAAAGAGAAAGAAGAGGAAGGCTTCGTCTAAGAATGATCGCAAGGTTAAAGCCCGAGATGGTGCCTCTTCTAGTGGGACCAAAGTTGATCCCGCTAAGCCCTGCCCTAACCCGAAGGAGGCAGAGTGCCACCACTGCCACAAGATAGGACATTGGAAGAGAAGCTGCCCAGAGTACCTGCATGCCATCAAGGAAGGAAAGATCAAGCCATCTTTCGCAGGTATATACACAATTAAATCTAACGATTCTAATCATGCTATTTCTTGGGTTCTTGATACCGGTTGTGGTTATCCCATTTGTTCTAATGTGCAGGGACTAAGAAGAAGTAGGGATGCGGAGCAAGGAAGGATCAATCTAATCATGGGGAACAGAAGATCGTCGCCTGTGACCAAGATTGGAGTGTATTCTCTAGTGCTTAGGAATAATTTATGTTTAGATTTGAACAATTGTTGCTGTTCGCCAGAAATGGCTAGAAACATCATTTCATTTCATGGTTTATATAGACAAGGTTTTAGATTTTCTTTTAATAATGAGAATGGTTCTATTTTGGCTTATCTAAATGGTGTTTTTTACTTTGAAGCTATACCATGTAATGGAATTTATGAAACTGTTATGATTGTTGATAGCTTAGGAAATGATGTTTTGAACATAGATTCTTCCACTAGTATGGATAAAGCATCCTTGTGGCATTGTCGTCTTGGACATGTCAACAAGAAGCGCATAGCCCAACTCCAAAAGGATGGAGTGTTGGAGTCATTTGACCTTAGGGAAGATGACACATGCGAATCTTGTTTGCTTGGAAAGATGACTAAATCACCCTTCACAAGTACGTGTGAAAGGGGTGAGGGTCTATTGGACCTAATACATACCGATGTATGTGGACCGTTTAGATCAACCACGAAGGATGGGAACCGCTTCTACGTGACTTTTACCGATGATTATAGTAGATATGGGTATATCTATTTAATCAAGCAAAAGTCAGAAACCTTTGAAAGGTTCATAGAGTTCAAGAATGAAGTGGAGAATCAATTGGGCAGGAAAATCAAGATGCTTCGATCCGATCGAGGAGGAGAGTACCTAAGTCTTGAATTCCACGATTATATCAAGGAGTGTGGAATAGTTTCGCAATTGACGCCTCCTAGGACACCACAGTTGAATGGTGTGGCAGAAAGGCGTAATCGAACCCTATTGGATATGGTTCGCTCTATGATTAGTCGTGCTTCACTACCTATCTCTTTTTGGGGGTATGCCTTAGAGACTACCGCCCATATCCTTAACCGAGTCCCTACTAAGAAGGTTGCCAAAACATCTCACGAGATGTGGACAGGGAAAGCTCCCTCATTAGCACATATCAAGGTTTGGGGTTGCGAGACTTTCGTAAGACGTGATACTCACGACAAGCTCGAACCTTGAAGTGAGCGATGTATTTTCATAGGCTACCCGCATAAATCCTTTGGATATCTCTTCTATAGACCGAAGGACAACGTTGTCTTTGTCGCGAGGAGAGGAGTTTTCCGAGAGTGAGAAATCATAGTCCAAGGAGACAGTGGGAGGAAAATTGAGCTTGAAGAGATTCAAGAGTTGATAGATGAAGGAACCTCTACCGCTGGCGCTCAACCCGAGGAGGAAAATCCAGTTGAACCAATTGACGAGTCCTTACCTCTTAGACGTTCCGATAGAGTTAGAGTTCATCCCTAGTTTTATGGTTTTCATATTACAACCGAAGGGGATACGTATATTAGTGATGGTACACTAATAAATCTTGATGAACCTAATAGCTATAAGGAAGCCATGGCAGGCCTGGAGTCTGCGAAATGGAAAGAGGCAATGGATAGCGAGATCCAATCCATGTATGATAACCAAGTTTGGAATTTGGTTGATAATGTGCCCGGACGTAAGACCGTTGGGTGCAAATGGATCTTCAAGAAGAATACCGACGTGGATGGAAATGTACACACATATAAAGCGCGATTGGTTGCGAAGGGCTTTACTCAAACTCCCGGAGTTGACTATGATGAGACCTTCTCACCGGTTGCGAAGATAAAATCTATTAGAGTGATGCTAGCAATTGCCGCATTTCATGATTATGAGATTTGGCAAATGGACGTCAAGACCGCTTTCCTTAACGGAAAGTTGGATGAGGATGTTTACATGGCTCAGCCAGAGGGGTTTGTGGATCCGAAGCATCTGAATAGAGTGTGTAAGCTTGAGAAGTCCATCTATGGACTTAAGCAAGCGTCTCGCAGATGGAATCTTTGCTTCGATGAGAAAGTCAAAGAGTTTGGATTTGTACGAAGCGAAGATGAATCATGTGTATATGTCAAAGCCAGTGGGAGTATAGTAAGCTTCCTTGTTCTATATGTCGATGACATATTACTCATAGGAAATGACATCCCGACTCTGCAGGAGGTTAAGTCCTGGCTCGGGAAGTGCTTCGCTATGAAGGACCTCGGAGAGGCTTGTTACATTTTGGGAATAAGGATAGTAAGAGAAAGAAGTAAGAGACTAATCGGACTTAGTCAGAACACTTACTTAGAGAAGGTACTAAAACGTTTTAGTATGGAGAAGTCGAAGAAGGGAGAATTACCGATACAAAGTAATGCCAAGTTGAGTAAGACTCAAAGTCCGAGTACCGAAGCTGAGATAGCAGAAATGAGCCGAGTACCATACGTTTCCGTAGTTGGCTCAATCATGTACGCTATGACTTGTACTCGCCCTGATGTAGCCTTTGCTTTGAGCATGGTTAGCAGATATCAAGGGAATCCTGGTAGAGCACATTGGATTGTGGTGAAGAATATCCTTAAGTACCTTCGGAGGACGAAGGAATGGTTCTTAGTCCTCGGAGGGAGTGATGACTTGAAGGTGCGAGGGTATAGTGACGCCAGTTTTCAGACCGACAGGGACAACTATCGTTCGCAGTCGGGCTAGGTCTTTACCCTAAATGGAGGAGCAGTGACATGGAAGAGTTCCAAGCAGGAAACCGTAGCTGATTCAACGTGCGAATTAGAGTACATTGCAGCGAGCGAAGCGTCGAAGGAGGCAATATGGCTGAAGAACTTCATCGGTGATCTTGGAGTTGTACCTGCCATAAAGGAGCCCATGGAGATTTTTTGTGATAACGAAGGAGCGGTTGCCTTGACCAAGGAACCGAGGGATCATGGTAGATCACGACATATTAACATAAAATATCACTTCATTAGACATCGTGTAGAAGAAGGACAACTCGTAGTGAAGAGGATATCATCAGAAGATAATCCAGCAGATCCGCTTACGAAGGGACTGAGTAGGGTTAAACACTTGCAGCATGCTAGGAGTATTGGGCTGAAGGATGATATTAGCATAGATTTGATAGTATTAGAAACGTGTAATAGATAAATGTAATTAACATTTGATGATTAAATAAAGGAGTTTTATTTATGAGTAATGTTACTATCTTATGTTAATTGTTTAACTATTGTTTCACTTTGCATGTTTTGACTTCCAGAATAATTGAGTTTATTAGGAATAATCGAATTGTTCAAATTGTCCACAATCGTTCATATGTTGGAAGTAGATATGAATGAAGATTGTCATGAATTGGTGTGTAGATTGTCTAAATGGTGTTAGACATAGCAAAGGGTTGCTGCAACGTTCATGAGTGCTTATGAACTAGTTTTGAGCATTGGAACAAACCCACGCTTGCTGGAATCACCTTATGGAATATGATATAAAAGGGTGATCGCAAGACGATAATATCATATAGTCTTAAAACCTAGATATATGGTTTGTTATTTGTTAATTGATTGTATATTGATAATGCGAAAACGCATCAGTAACCCGGTGTTATAAAACGCATTGTTGTGTATAGTTGGTTAATGAATAAGTAAATGCATATAAGTCGAAGTTTATCTGTAACTTTTATCTAAGAAGGTAAAAGCGATATATCGGCCGCTCGATGATTTGATTTGACTTATGTGTCGGGACCGGTCAAAACTGAATTGATGTGTTTGATTAAGTTCTATGTCAAATAAATCAGAGATCGAGAAACCTAAATGCTTGACTAACCATTCCATAGGATTGTCAGCATGATATCTAACAGAGGACTGTACGATCCCTTATCTAAAGGACAAGATTGATTAGATCAGAGTTTGACAGCGTCTTTGAGAGCTACGATTGCAAACCGAATTGTACTTGTGCATATAGCTACTAGACTTATCCAAATGGGAGACTGTTGGAATAGTGTCTAAGGCTGCAACTATATTAGGCAAGTATTTGACCCGGTTGTGCATGGTCCTTTTGGGTTGCCTTCACCATAGCAACTTGATAGGATGATTTATTAAGAGAGAATAAATATTATTAATATATTATGGGAATAATATAAAGAATAATAATATTGTTATTTGATTAATATAAGTCATAGAATTAACTGGAATTAATTTGGTGACTTAAAGAGATTAATTAAATAAGTGGGTATAAACTGTCAATTGTTTGATAGTTAAACTTTAGACTGTAAATCCATATAGATAGGGATTGGACGGATTCTAGAAGCTAAGGATAGCTTGAAATCGTCCAAGGCTATCTAAGGAATGGATTTGGATAGCTTTAAGAGAAGATTATCCAATTAGGGTTTAAGTTGTAACTCTTAAGGAGTCTACAAGTATAAATAGAGCCTATGGCTAAGGGAAATCGGCACCTCATTAAGAATAGAGAACCCCTGGCCGATTTCCTCCCCTCTCCTCTCTCCCAAATCATCCTCCTTGCTATTTGGTGTTTGTAAGCCATTAGAGGAGTGACAATTGTGACTCTAGAAGCTCCAAGACAACAAGATCAACAAGGAATTCAAAGGTATGATTCTAGATCTGTTTTAACATTGTTCTTATTCCTAAATAGTCATTAGAAGTCTTGGATTCAAAGCATGTTTAATTAGAAAGTCTAGATCCAAGCATTAGGGTTTTGCATGCGCACATAGGAAAGTTCTTATGGCTAAAACTCATCACTTACTTGGATCAGTTCGTCATCGTCTTCATCGATCACATACTTATCTACTCTCGAAGTAAGGAGGAGCATAGTCAACATCTGCGACAAGTCCTCGAAACATTACGTTCGGAGAAGCTCTACGCGAAGTTCTCGAAATGCGAATTTTGGATTCGGCGAGTCAAATTCTTAGGGCACGTGGTTAGCGAAGAGGATATACACGTGGACCATTCAAAAATCAAGGCCATTGAGAACTGGTCAGCACCGAAGACGCCTACGGAAATTCGTCAATTTCTAGGCCTCGCTGGCTACTATCGCAGGTTCATTCAAAACTTCTCCTACATAGTGAAACCTCTTACAACACTGAACCAGAAGGGCGTGGCCTTTGACTGGGAAGAGAAGCAGGAGAGAGCGTTCCAAACGCTCAAACGAGCCTTGTGCACCGCGCCAATACTATCTCTTCCCGAAGGAATAGAAGACTTCGTCGTCTATTGCGATGTGTCGAATCAAGGGCTCGGATGTGTTCTGATGCAGCGAGGTAAGGTCATCGCCTATGCCTCGAGACAGCTGAAGACACATGAGGTCAACTACACGACCCACGATCTTGAACTAGGAGCAGTTGTGTTTGCTCTGAAGATTTGGAGACATTACTTGTACGGAACGAAGATCACTATCTTTACAGACCACAAGAGCTTACAATACATCTTCGACCAGAAGGAGCTTAACATGAGACAACGACGGTGGGTTGAGCTACTAAGTGATTACGAATGCGAAATTCGTTATCATCTGGGTAAAGCCAACGTAGTAGCTGACGCCTTGAGTCGGAAGGAATATTCTGGTCGTAGAGTCGAATCATTGACTATGACTATCCATTCACACTTATCCACACAAATTAAGGCAGCTCAACTCGATGCTTTAAAGCCTGAAAATGTGGCGGTGAATGCCTCAGAGGAATGGATAAGAACTTTGAGGTTAAGGGTGGCAGAGCTTATTATTTCATGGATCGGATATGGACCCCGAAAATAGGTGGTTTCAGAGACTTGCTTATGAACGAGGCACACAACACTCGTTATTCCGTTCACCTGGGATCATATAAGATGTATCTAGACCTTAAAAATTTATACTGGTGGCCTAACATGAAAGCAGAGATTGCTACCTTCGTGAGTAAATGCCTTACTTGTGCAAAGGTCAAGGTCGAACACCAGAAACCCTCCGGTCTTCTACAACAGCCAGAGATACCGGAATGGAAGTGGGAGCGGATAACTATGGATTTCATAACCAAGTTGCCCAAGACAACGGGTGGACTTGATTCCATATGGGTCATCGTCGATAGACTGACCAAGTCTGCACACTTCCTGCCGATCAAAGAAACAGACAAGATGGAGAAACTTACAAGAACTTACATCAGGGAGAATGTAAGACTGCACGGTGTTCCCTTATCCATTATCTCGGACAGAGATAGTAGATTCACTTCAAGGTTCTGGAAGTCGTTACAAAGTTCCTTAGGAACTAGGCTGGACATGAGTACAACCTACCATCCACAGACCGATAGGCAAAGTGAGAGAACTATCCAAACCTTGGAAGATATGTTGCGAGCCTGTGTGATAGACTTCGGGAAAGCATGGGATACTCATTTACCTCTTGTTGAATTTTCCTACAACAATAGTTATCACACGAGCATAGAAGCAGCTCCATTCAAGGCCCTCTATGGCCGAAAGTGCAGATCCCCTCTGTGCTGGGCTGAGGTGGGTGATACCCAGTTAGCTAAGGGACAAATTCCCGAAAGCACTCTCACATGTCCAGAAATCATACGGGAAACGATGGAGAAGATCGTTCAGATCCATGAACGATTGAAAGCCTCCAGAGATCGACAGAAAAGCTACGCTGATAAACGTAGGAAACCGTTGGAATTCCAGGTGGGCGATCACATTCTATTGAAGGTCTCACCCTGGAAGGGATTGATACGCTTCGGAAAGCGTGGAAAGATAAATCCAAGGTACATTGGGACTTTCGAGATTCTCGCAAGAATCGGCCCAGTAGCTTACAAACTTAACTTACCGCACAAACTCAGTAACGTACATTCTACCTTCCACGTATCGAACTTGAAAAAGTGTCTGTCTGACGAGACTCTTGTTATTCCACTCGAAAAAATCGAGATCAAGGAGAGCCTCAACTTCGTAGAGGAACCAGTAGAGATCATGGACCAAGAGGTCAAGCGAACGAAACAAAGCCGTATCCCGATAGTGAAGGTTCGTTGGAACGCCAAGCGAGGACCGGAATTCACTTGGGAGCGTGAGGATCAGATGAAACTGAAATATCCTCGTCTTTTTACTTAGTTATTTGTAACTACTTATTTGCTTAAATTCTAATTTCGGGACGAAATTCCTTCTAAGGAGGGGATGATGTGACAACCCGAAATTCTATTATGTACAAACAATATCACTTCAATAGAAGTCAGAACAGTGGCAGTAAATTTTCAGACTTTTTAGTATAAGTTTGAGTATTTCAGAATTTACACTTAAAGAGATATCAGGAGAGAGGATGCACTAGGGTTTTGTGCAACTCTATTATTTCAAAACTCTATGATATTAGAGTTCGTTTCTTGAATAAGAATATTTTCTGCCAAAAATCCCAGGACTATATATATGAATCTTAGAAATATTAGTTCATTATTTCCAAATCCAACTAGAGAAAAGCCAATTTCTCTCTCACGTATCGTCGGGTTTTCATCCCAAATTGTGATTACCTCTCTCTAGTTGTATTATATAGCTTGTTAAGTGCTTAATAACATAGAAATCATATCAAAACAACAAGATTTGAGAGTTTACCGCCCAAGAACACCTTGGGGAGTAAACTCTTTTATAAGGGTCAAATGTGTGCTTAGCCCTTTCCGCTTGATATGTAACTAGCTTAGACTTGTGTCTTATTGTATATAGGACTAGAAAACTCCCAAAAACACCAAGAGTAAGGTGTTGACGGCCCAAGAAGTTCTTGGACCGTGAACTCCAAACTTATGGGTCAAAGGAGGCATTAAACCCTCCAAAAGCCTTGGAACAATAGCCTTGATTTACTCCTAGTTATTTAGGGACTTTAAATAATCAAAAACCCATCCTAAAGAGAGATTAGGGCCGTAATCTCTTATGGTTTTTGTCATTGGGGCCGTGAACTCCTCAAAGGAGTGTATTTAAGCCCTAAACCCTTCCAAGGATTAAAACACCACGTAGGAATGCTTCTAGGAATCATTTAGAACTTCAAAACAACAAATGACAAAAAGCTTAGGAGCTTACAGCCGTAAAATCAAGAGTTTACGGCCGTACACTCCTTGTGTGAGGATTCTTGGAGAGTAAACTCATGTATGGGGTCCTTTGGAACCCTAAACTCACTAGTCGGGTCCTACAACAACTTAGATGAAATCCTTAGGGCTAATAACACTTATTATAAGTGTTTAACATGTTCTAGGAATTCTAAACAATTTCAATTAGTAGTTTAAAGCTAATTGGGTACACTTATGTGTGATTGTATGTTAACTAGGATCATAGCGTGTGTTCAAGACTTCACTTGACACCTAGCAATCCTACATCTTTAGAACTGTAACGCCCCGTCTCTGGTATGTTGCTTCCGTGGCATTTATTTAGAAGTTTTATTGAGGGACTCGGTGAGTCTATGGCATGACTCGTCGAGTAGGGTCGAGTTTTCGTGCACGTGTTAGTCGGCGACTCGGCGAGTCCATATTCGGGACTCGGCGAGTCTGCCTGCCTGGAAGAAACCCTAAATCCCCGGGTTGCTCACTATTTAAGCAATGCTTTGTGCCCCAAACCCGCCTCCTTCACCCTCAGAGAGCTGTGAGAAAACCCTAATCCATCCCTTATTTATTTTAAGTGCTTTTGTGTGTGGATTTTGAAGGCTTGAAGAAGAAGAAGAAGAAGAAAGGAGCAAAGAGAAGAGGTGTTGAGCAAAGATCCAAGGGCAAATCAGAGTTCATTGAGGTATTTCTCGGATTCCTTCTGTTTTATGCTTTAGACCTCCATTAGAACTCTTCTAGGGCTAGTTTGATGCTTTTTTCTAAGCCCTATAGTTTTATGGATGCCTTAATAGGTCGAGATATCCCTAGATCTGTTCCTTTAGGAGTTGTAGAGCCCGGATCTATTGCCTTTTTGGAGATGCCTTGCATAAGAACCCTAGATCTAGCCTTTATTATGCTTTTTGAGCCTTATTATCTTCTTGGTCGCTTTTGGGCACGTAAAGATAGAATCTTTACGTGCTAATCGAGTTAAGGAAGCCCAGATCTATAAGTTTCAGCCGTTGGATTCAAGCAGAATCGAGTTTAGAGTAGCTGCATGGCTATGACTCGGCGAGTCGGAAGAACGACTCGGTGAGTCAAGTCGCGAGTCCCGTTTTTCCCCTTTTTGAGTAGTAGAGTGGACTCAGTAAGTTGGAGAGCAGACTCAGTAATGGAGGGACTCGACGAGTTGTTCATACAACTCGGCGAGTCCAAGGCAATCTTCTTAGCTCAAGAACAACTCGTCGAGTTGTTCATATGACTCGGCGAGTCGGATGAAGATTGTCTGAGTTCTTGGATCGAGAGGGTACTCGTCGAGTCGATGCCATACTCGACGAGTAGCCACGAGTAGGGTTGAGAAGTGAGACTAGAGACTCGGCGAGTTGGCGGCCCAACTCGGCGAGTCAGGTCAACTGTGAGTTGACTTTGACCGAGAGAGTTGACTTTGACCAAGGGTGAAAGAGTCATTTTACCCCAGTGCAGTGTGTAGCTTTTGATTGAGTGTGTTTATGGATTTGTAGCCGGGGAGATACTGGAGCAGCCGCAGTTAGCTTCCAGAGCCATTCTTACAGCAGCCAGTTCACGAGGTGAGTCTCCTTTCAGTAGGAACGGGTCTACGGCCACAATGTCGGCCCGTTTAGTTAGCAGTAGTCCCGGACTTGGGTCCGATACAGTAGTTAGAGTGCTTGATGTCTTTGTGATTCAAGCATGTTTGTGTTATGTGTTCCGGACTCTGTTCCGATGCAGTATGCAGTACACGTGATTATAATAGTTGATATGTGTTATGCTATGCCATGATCAGCCAGTTCCGGACTTCGGTCCGATGCAGGGGACAAGGTCCCAGTCAGTTCCGGACTTCGGTCCGATGCAGCTAATTCCGGACTTTGGTCCGATGCAGTCAGTTCCGGACTTCGGTCCGATGCAGTTAGTTCCGGAATCTGGTCCGATGCAGGGGACAAGGTCCCAGTCAGTTCCGGACTTCGGTCCGATGCAGCTAGTTCCGGACTTCAGTCTGATGCAGTGGGCAAGGCCCAGTATGTGCTTTATATGTATTGTATGGTATGTGGTAGTTTGGGGGAGCTCACTAAGCTTCGTGCTTATAGTTTCATTTTTGGTTTTAGGTACTTCCGCAAGTAAAGGGAAGAGCTCGGGATGATGGCATCGCACACACCACAGCTTCAGTTTTATCCTGGGAGTTGATTTAGTTTTGTTGATATGTTTGGATAACAGTTGTGATACAGTTTTTCTCACAGTATTTTATTATGGTTTTCGAAACACGCAGTATATGGTTTTGTTATGTGATACTCAGTCTCGTGGTTTTGTTATAATAAAAATCGAAGTTTTTGGGTGGTATTTTTGGGTTGTTTCAAGTTTCCCTGAACTTGGCGGTGATCTCCGCCACGGTCTCTGTAGTCTGAGTGAGGTCCTGAAACTCTCTGGCTAACTGGTGCACCTCAATAACTGGTGCAAACTCCGCCTTGAACCTGGTAGAGAAATCAGCCCAGGTCATGGCATCCAACGCTGCATCATCTCCAATGGTATGTCCGACCTCCTCCCACCAATCCTATGCCCTGTCCTTTAGAAGACAGGACGCCAATCTGACATTGTCCCCCTCGGGACACCTGCTAGTGCGGAACGCGTTGGCCACATCCGCCAACCATCTAGTACTCGCTATGGGGTCCCGCGCCCCGTGATAGTCTGGAGCTCCACATGCCCTGAACTCCCTGAATGTAAGTGTACGCGACCCCATCATGGCCGCCACCTCGGCACGGAAGGTGCCCAATCTCTCATCCATCAGCTCTAGGATACCCTCCTTGATCGAACCGAAGATCACAGGAGTCAGCAGAGCCACGGTCGATGTGGCAAGTGTGGGAGATTGCACGAGGGGGTGTGCAAGGCAGGGAGTTCCGGTTGCTGCAAGGGCGGTCGGACTGGGCATTTGAGCAGGGATTGTACGGCCCCTGCTACTGCCGTTGCAGCATCAGATCTGATTTGCTTTTAGTGCAATCAGAGGGGACATAAAAAGTCCCAGTGTCCGAGTTTAGCTGCAGTAGGGAAGGTGGCTGCACCTGCCCCTGCTACTTTGAGGATTACAGATGGTCGGCAGGGCCGAGCCGAGACGCCAGTGGCGAAAAGTAGGGCGTTTCAGATGACAACAGAGGAGGCGCGAGCGACTCCTGATGTGGTGACGGGTATGTATCTTCCCTTCATCTCCTTATTATTATTGATTGATTATTGCTTATGATTGTATGTTTTATATAGGGTTGTTCTCTGTGAACGACATTTCTGCTATGGTATTATTCGATTCGGGGGCTACCCGATCATTCGTATCGCTTGTGCTTAGCAAGAGATTTAGCAGAGCTCTAGGGGAGCTGGATTGTCCATTAGAGGTTGAGATAGCAGATGACAGGACCGTGAGGGTCGGCAGAGTGCATAGAGGGTGTTCTCTTCAGTTGTTTGATGAGCAGTTTTCGGTGGACCTGGTTCCTATTCCCCTGCGAGGGAATAAGGTTATTGTGGGCATGGATTGGCTAAGCCCCAATGGGGCGGTGATTGATTGTGAGCTTCAGCTAGTGAGGGTTCGCACTCCCAGTGGGGGAGAGTTAGTGATTCAGGGCGAGAGGCCACAGCGCGGACCGACCTTTTGTTCCGCCGCAAGGGCGAGGCGATATTTTCAGTAGGGTTGTGCTGGTTATGTAGCTTATGTCTTGGATGCCCGGGAGAAGGGCAAGGCGACAGTTGATGATGTTCCGATAGTGCGAGACTTCCCGGATGTATTTCCCGAGGATTTAACAGGAATACCTCCTGAGAGGCAGGTTGAGTTTAGGATCGACCTGATTCCTGGTGCAGCTCCGATAGCCAAGGCACCGTATCGCCTAGCTCCCCCTGAGATGCAGGAGTTGTCTACGCAGCTGCAGGAGCTGCTAGACAAGGGTTTCATTCGGCCGAGCAGTTCGCCTTGGGGAGCGCCGATCCTGTTTGTGAGGAAGAAGGATGGGTCGCATCGTATGTGTATTGATTACCGGGAGTTGAATAAGGTAACGGTGAAGAACCGTTACCCACTTCCGAGGATAGATGATTTGTTTGACCAGCTTCAGGGAGCGTCTTGGTTCTCCAAGATCGATCTACGCTCCGGGTATCATCAGATGCGGGTTAGGGATGAGGATGTGCAGAAGACTGCTTTCAGGACCAGGTATGGTCATTATAAGTTTGTGGTGATGCCATTTGGGCTCACCAATGCCCCAGTCGCGTTCATGGATCTCATGAATCGCGTGTGCAGGCCGATGCTGGATCGGTCAGTGATAGTATTCATAGATGATATATTGGTATATTCCAAGACGCAGGAGCAGCACGAGGAGCACCTGAGGGAGGTGCTGGAAGTTTTGAGGAGGGAGAGACTCTTCGCAAAGTTCTCCAAGTGTGAGTTCTGGTTGCGCGAGGTGCAGTTCCTTGGTCACCTCGTCAACCAGAAGGGTATTTTGGTGGATCCGGCCAAGATAGAGGCCGTGATGCAGTGGGAGGTCCGAAGTCTCCATCTGAGATTCGGAGCTTTCTAGGGCTGGTAGGGTATTACCGGAGGTTCATTCAGGATTTCTCCAAGATAGCAGTGCCGCTCACCCGACTGAGCAAGAAGTCGGTGGTATTTCGTTGGGGGCCTGAGCAGCAGGCAGCGTTCGAGACCCTCAGGCAGAGATTGTGCGAGGCTCCGATCCTTACCTTGCCAGAGGGAGTAGAGGACTTCGTAGTCTACTGTGATGCCTCAATCATAGGTATGGGAGCAGTGTTGATGCAGCGAGGCCATGTGATAGCTTACGCCTCGAGACAGTTGAAGCCTCACGAGGCTAACTATCCTACCCATGATTTAGAGCTGGGGGCGGTTGTGTTTGCCCTCAAGATTTGGAGGCATTATCTTTATGGGGTCCGTTGTACTATCTACACGAATCACAAGAGTTTGAGGTACCTTATGGATCAGCCGAGTCTGAACATGAGACAGAGGAGGTGGTTGGATGTGCTGAAGGATTATGATTGTGAGATCCTTTACCATCCAGGGAAGGCCAACGTGGTGGCCGACGCCCTAAGCCGCAAAGTGTCGGCAGCCCCTATCAGAGATTTGTGTTTGAGGATGATAGTGATTACTCCGTTGTTGGAACGGATCAGGGAGGCTCAGGTTGAGGGCCTCAAGGAGGAGAGGCAGAAGTGTGAGAGGATAGTGGGCCGAGCATCTTCGTTTGATTATGATAGTCGGGGATTGCTGACACTTCATGGGAGAGTGTGGGTACCGTATTGAGGAGGAGTACGGCAGGTGTTGATGGATGAGGCTCATAAGTCTCGATTTTCTATCCACCCAGGGGCGACGAAGATGTATAGAGATCTTCGACCCGATATTTGGTGGCCCTGCATGAAGCGAGATGTCGCTTGGTATGTTGAGAGGTGCCTGACCTGCAGGAAGGTCAAGGCGGAGCACCAGAGGCATCACGGCAAGATGCAGCCGTTAGACATTCCCGTGTGGAAATGGGAGGACATCACCATGGATTTTGTCACCAAGCTCCCTAGGACCGCACGAGGAGTAGATTCGATATGGGTAGTAGTGGATCGGTTGACGAAGAGTGCTCATTTTATCCCGATCCAGGAGAGTATATCGGTAGAAAAATTAGCCGATATCTATGTACGTGAGATCGTGGCACGTCATGGAGTGCCGGTTTCGGTAGTGTCAGACCGAGATGTCCGTTTTACATCCCGATTCTGGAAGCGGTTTCATGACGAGATGGGTACTCGTCTTCACTTCAGCACCGCTTTTCACCCTCAGACAGACGGACAGAGCGAGAGGACGATTCAGACTCTCGAGGACATGCTCAGGGCGTGTGTTCTAGACTTCGGTGGCAGTTGGGATACGTATCTTCCGTTAGCGGAATTTTCGTATAAAAACAGTTATCATGCGAGCATTGATCGACCTCCTTTTGAGATGCTTTATGGGAGGAAGTGTAGGACCCCGATTTGTTGGGGCGAGGTCGGTCAGCGAGTCGTTGGGAGCACAGAGGTGGTGCTCAAGACGACCGAGTTGATTCAGCAGGTCCGTAGTAGACTGCAGACTGCGCAGAGTCGGCAGAAGAGCTACGCCGATAGGAGGCGTTCAGACTTAGAGTTCCGGGTGGGCGATATGGTCCTCCTGAAGGTCTCACCCTGGAAAGGTGTCATCAGGTTTCGGAAGAGGGGCAAGCTGGGCCCCAGGTTCATTGGTCCTTTTAGGGTTTTGGCCCGAGTGGGTCGGGTTGCTTATCGGTTGGATCTTCCTGTAGAGCTTAGCCAGATCCACAACACTTTCCATGTGTCTCAGTTGAGGAAGTGTTTGGTGGATGAGTCAGCAGTTGTTCCCCTAGAGGATATTTAGGTTGATAGCAGCCTGAATTATATTGAGAAGCCGGTCGCGATTCTGGACCGGAAGACAAAGACCTTGAGGAACAAGGCAATTCAGTTAGTGAAGGTGCAGTGGCAGCATCGGAAGGGGTCTGAGTGGACGTGGGAGGCTGAGGATGAAATGAGAGAGCATTACCCGGAGTTATTTGCAGATTCAGCCGCAGCAGACTTCGAGGACGAAGTCTGAGACAAGTGGGGGAGAATTGTAACGCCCCGTCTCTGGTATGTTGCTTCCGTGGCATTTATTTAGAAGTTTTATTGAGGGAGAATTAAACTCTGTTTTACTTATTATCAATTGCATGTCTAGGTATGTATAGTTATATAAGCAATGTTTAAAAAGCTTAGGAAGGCCTGCCCGCCCTATTTCCTTTTCGCGCTTGAGATGTGGTTTGGTGGGATATCGGGTACTCGTCCGAAGGCCGTTTAAATATTAGTTATATATCATGTGTACATATATAGTCATAAAGGTCCTTCTAGTTCATTCGGTACCCTTGGGTAGCAAGAGTATACTTCCATGTTCATACGTACCAGTTACATCACTAGTAAGTTACCATAGGGGTAGCACAGGAGGATACTATTACTATTACTAGTACAATGAAACATACAATGAGTTGGTTCATTCATGAGTCAGTACGAGTAATACATACAATGAGGTGGTAAATGGCGATGATGGCAGAAAGATGGTGGTAGTGAACGTCGTTAGTAGCAGATGGATCTTGGTGGTGAACGATGGTGGGATATGTTGGGAGTTCTTGAGAGGGTGGCATCTGGTGGGTACTCTTGAGAGAGAGAGAGAGAGAAAGAGAGAGAGAGAGAGAGAGACTTTTTGTATCTTTAATTATTTAAAAACATTAAAAAAATAGAAAATAGAAATCTAAAGGGTATAATAGTCATTTTAAGTGTATAGGGACCAAAAACACTAAAAAGATCCAAAATTGGACCATTGATGCACCACCAAACTTTTTTGGACCAAAACTGCAGAATTTTGCCAACCACAGGGACCATTTTTGCAATTTTGTCTATACATTAATTCTTCTTCTTTTTTTATTTTATTAAATTATAATACATTAATTCTTTTTTTTTATTTCATTTTTATTGGTTTATTTTTTAATTGATTATTATATATTGATTAATTTTATTTTTAATATATATATATATATATATATATATATATATATATAAATAAATATTATATTATTATATTATTAATTTCTTTTAATTAATTCTCTTTTTATTTTTTTATTGGATTATTTTTTTAATTTCTTTTTTATTAGATTAAATTTACCATAAAAATAAATGTAAAGGCCATTCATTTTTTTTATTGGATTATAAATTTAGTTTTAATGTGTAATATTAATCCCTTTTAATTTTATTGGTTCCACCACAAAGTCATTAAAATGCGTAAAAGCGCTGCACCCCATTGTTAAAAATCATTAGGACCACCGCCAATCACCTTCATCAAATTTCCGATGGAAACACTATCATCCTATTCATGTTTCGTCGGAATCCTCCGGAATTGCCACTAAGTTGATCGTTTTTTTTGCCAAGGGGATTCCCTTTTTCCCAAAAGTTAGTCGTTTTTTATTACAACCAATACTGTGTTAACCACCAGGAGGTCCGATCCAAACACCCCTGGTTAGTTCCTCCATTCGTTGCTTTCTACCACCTTGCACCGCCACATCATCTTGTCGGAAATCGTCGATCGTTGCGTATAATCTATCATTCTCAACCAAAACTACAAGAATTGACTAACCACACTGTCGCCAATGGTGACAATGTTAGATATAGGATTTTCAAAACCACCAGATCCACCGCTAGATCTTTTCAAGTAGTATAGGCTTGAAGCTTCGATGTTATAAGGTTGTGTGTAACATCCATAAAATTTCAATAAAATTTAAACTTTTTCAAAACAACCCTTTTCTCTAAAAGTGTTTACGAAACCATTGTGTCCAAAACATTATTCAAAATCAGAGTCATTTACAACATAGTTTTCAAAACATTTTTATTATCAGAGTATCCTAGAAATCATAAGCCCCCAAAACACGAGGATGTGTACGATCATGCCTTCACCTTGCCACAATCTACTGAAGTACCTGAAACCATAAACCAATACTGTAAGCACGACACTTAGTGAGTTCCCCCAAAGTACCCACACACAAACAATATTACATATACAAAACAACATACTATCGGTCCAATCAACCATTGGGTTGGAATACCCCAGGTCCTGAATTCAAAAGAGTAGCTAAACTCAAGGAGATTCTGGATCAATAGCTTTCCCTTCAAGCTAGGAACCACTGACTTCAAGCTCTTTCAAAAAAATGTGACCAAAGAAGCAACATTTAAGCTCACACACTCAACTTATGGTAAGATGCACAAATTCTAGGGTTTCTAGACAGAGGAGGCAATTAGGGAGGCCGTCAATGGGACTTCAGGCCTTTAAATAGGGTGTAACACCCTAAAAATGTGACACCCAATTTTTTTTTTTGCAAAAATTTTAAACTTTTAAAACCCATCTTAAATTAAATTAAAACAACTGAAATAGTCATAACATAATCCATCAACTTAATAATCATATAAAATAAGTGCGGAAGTAATAATAATAATAAGGTCCCAACAAAATAACTAGTAGCGATGTCCCGATGCTCCATGTCAAGCCTTAGCCTCTTTAATCTTAGCACCTGAAAAGTTATAAGGGAAAAACGTAAGCACGAAGCTTAGTGAATTCAAACACAGACATTGTACTAACATTCATATTTACTAGCCCTAATCCATTTTCCAATTATAATGATAAAGACAAAGAACGAATCAATGTCTATATTACGAGAAGGACTTGTAGGTTTGAACCGCACCGGGAAGATCCCGTATCATTTGGCCCTAATCACCGCACCTCACGAGGAGTATTACGTTGGTGATCTTACCTACCCACCGCACCGGTAAATCCGTATCCTTTGGTGGTGTCCCCATATCCATAATTAGTTACATACAGTGCACATGTACGAATTAAAACAATACTTATATAGCATGCTTTTATAATAAATTCAAATAATCACACACGAGCTAACTAGCAAACACAATCATCAATACAACGGTGTGAGAGAACTCACCTTGAGTGAGTATTAAGGATGGCTAACAATCAAATAATGCTACCAAGCTTGAGCAAACTTCAAAACCTCGCCTAAGAAGGACTAAAGGTTAGAAACGAGAAGTAATGAAGCTACGAGTTGAGAAAAGAGTAATCACAGCAAGGTCTCTAAAACAGACCTGCTGTTCAAAATGGATTTACTCCAAAATCTAAAACAGAAACATAGCTTTAACTAAATTTTATAGGAAACTATGATTGCTCAGGATTCCATAACTATAAAGAACTCATTCTAACTCCAAAAGATGAATTAAATATGAATTTTACAAATTGGTGTATCACTTCTGTCTCCAACAATACAGTCAAGTGATGTTGGCCAATTCTACCCAACTTGTGAGTAGAATTCGTCCAAAAGAAAATTAAGAGAAGTAAAGGACATAAAATTGAAAGTCTCAGAGTTGGAATTGAATGAAAAGCATCTCTCAAACTCCAGATATAAAATTCACATTGTGGACAATCACAGCACTAGCAAAAGCTGGTGACTGCCCACTGACCTGGAGTGTGGATCCATTCTAACCAATTTATAATTGGAAATAACACCCCATATTCTCCAGATCTTAAATTCATAATATAAGGAACATATAGAAACTTGGAATCACTCTGGATCCTTTTCCAAGCCTTAGAAATGATGAAAACAAAATGACATATCAGAACAGACCCGGATTAGACCTAACAGCAAAGATGCCATTCTTTCACATAGATAAAGCCCTTATCAGTGAGGTTGGCCTTCTTAAGAAAGTTAGCCAACTCAATTTGTGAACTTTTGGAACTGGTTTGGGGTCCGTTTGAGTTCTAGAGATCCAGATATGAGTTTTACAAAATGACTACAGATCTGATGGAAAACAGAATCGTAGCCACCCGTGATTCCTTTTTGGCTTATCCATCCTTCTCCTTTTGAAACACATTTTAAGATGTGTTCATCATCCCAATTCAGTCCCCATGATAATGGTGGTACTAAAAAGGGTTAGGGATCATTAGGATTTCATTTAGCCTCAAGGATGTAATAATAATCAACATGAAAATAAACATAAGCACATAAAATCATCATTCTCCCTTTTAGGGTTTCCATGATCTTTTGCCACATGTAATCCCCTAGATCCATCATCCACCATATATGGGGTGAAGATAGGATCTTGAGATGATGTATAACATACAATTACAAATAAAATAAGAAGGAGAAGAGGTGAAGATGAAATCATAAAACTAGAACAAGGTTATGAATCAAGTTGTAAGAAAAGATAAGGAGGTTCATACCAATACGAATCAAGGCTGGAAATGAACAAGAATTAAGCTCCAAACAGCCCCTTGGCTGCTCTTGATCCCAAAGAGAGAGAGAGGGACGATTTTTGAGAGAGAGGTAGGGTTTAGAGTGTTTTCCTTGTGTGTGTTCCAAATGATTCAATTTACACATTAAGTACTATTAACTAGGTGGACTTTGAAAATAGGCCCATAGCCCATGGACTTCAATAAAAGGAGTTTACAAGATGATCAAAAGAGTCTAATAACATAAGAAATTAGACATTGGTTAAATAAATTAACCCAAGGTTACAAGGATAATTAAATTAAAATAACCAAACGTACCGAGAAAACCCGGGGCGTTACAAAAAATTAGGGTTTTCATATTCAGCCACCAACTCCTCGGGTTTTCCTCTCCTACTCGTCGAGTTGGTCCAAAAAGATTCGCGGCCCAAAAACTTTCACCATGTCGAGTTGAGGCCATGGACTCGACGAGTTCCAAGGAAAATTATTATTTTTCATAAAAAATCACATACATGGGACTCGGGATGTTACATTGTGCTTGGTTTGTGGAAGCCAACAAATAGTGGAACGGAACAGGTAGTACGATTTTTTGGCGTATGTTGGTCAAAGGCAACAAATGGAGGAACTGTAAGGGGTGTTTGGTTTGGACTTCTTGGTGGTTCAAATAGTGATGGTTCTAGTGGAAAACGATCGGCTTGGTGGCAAATATAAAGGATTCTGATGGATTGTGAAAATGATGTCGCAAGTGGCTACTAGATAGCAGCGTTGGGTGAAACATGTTGGTAGTGTTTGCGTCGGACCTCCGATGAAGGTGATTAGCAGTGGTCCCGACGATTTTCGACAATAAGATGCAGTGATTTTGCATATTCCGAAGACTTTATGGTAGAACCAATAAATTAAAAAGAATTAATATTATACATTTAAAATAAATTAACGATCCACTAAAATATTATTTATTATATATAGAATATAATAATTAAATGTAATAATCCAATAAAAAATCTAAGAATTTTTTAAATAATCCAATAAAAAATTTTAAAAAAATAGTTAAAAGAAATTAGTAATATAATATTGTAATATTTATTAATATATAAATATTATATACTAAAAATAAAATTAACTGATATATAATAATCAGATAAAAAATTTAATCCAATAAAATTAAAATCAAAAAAAGAATTAATGTATAATAGTTCAATAAAATTAAAAAGAAAGAAGAATTAATAATTAATAATTCAATAGATTTAAAAACAAGAATTGCAAAAATGGTCATTGTAATTTGGTAAATAGAGATAACTGCAAAATGGTCCCTGAGGGTAAAATTGTCATTTTAAAAAAAGTTAACAACCAAATGTTAAAGTTAACGAAATAGGGACCAAAACTACAGCTAAACGACCAAATAACGACCTTTTTCTAATAAACTTTTTTTTGGACCTTACCCAAAGAAATAGGCAAACCACAGGGATTATTTTTGCAATTTTGTCTAAGTAATTTGATGTATATTGTATTCATTTATAACGTCTCGGAACCACGTATTTATAATTAATTATAATTTTAAAATTAAAACTTAAAATTATTAATTAATTATTTTTATCTAACTTATTAATTAAAATATATTTTTTTAGTTATATCAAGTTATAATTGTTGATTCAAATAAATACGTAAAATTATATCACCTTATAATATGTATTAATTTTATTTTATTTTTTATTCTAATTTTATTAATTTAATGTAATTAGATGAGAAATTTAAAATTTAAAATTTTTCTATAGAGAATTAATAGGTTGACAAGTAGCATGATATTAATTGGAAGATCTAATACGATGATATATGACAAAAGAACCACTCTTTTATTAGTATAAGAAGATATATTATTTTGTTTTTGGAACACGGTTTTGAATTAGTTATTAAAATTTTAATAAAGTTCGGTGGAGAGGACTCGGTAAAAGCTTGGCACATTTGACCTGTACTCGGTAAAAATTGTGCCACAAACTCGGTAAGCCGAGCTCGGAAGGGAAACTCGGCAGTGGCACACTGAATTCCCTTCTTCTTCCTCGCTTCTTATCTCTTTCTTCCCCGTCACTCGGGATATCAGGTCCTCCCTTCTGCTTGCTTTTCTCTTCCCATTTTTTCTGCCTTGTTATGGATAAGGTTGAGCTAGACATGAAAATTTCATTCGACCCGATGGGGAACTTGGTTGGTCTACCCCAATCAGGGATAAGTATTCCTTGCAAAGCAGGTACCAGGTATGGGGTCGGGGTTTCCCGCTTTGATATATATATATATATATATATATATATATATATATATATATATATATATATATATATATATACACACACACACATATTAATCTAACCCATATAAATGATTGTTTTAATAATAATAACAACCTTATAACTTTTTTTTTAAAAATGACCACAATCTCCTAAATGTCTCATTCCAAAAAAAATTTCATTTTTTTCTCAAAGAATTATCCATTCCGAGTGTGATCTTCAAATTTAAGAATTATTTTTTTTTTCCCAAAAAATTATAAAACATATCCCTACTTATGTCCAAAATATCTATTTTTAAGTGTTTAACATCACCATTTTCAATAAAATGTTTGATTTTATGCATTAATATCATATATAGTTCATATGTAGTATATTTGTTAAACTTTTTGTTAATTTTAAGTAAAATATCAGTGACAAACCTGTCGATATTGTCCCTGATCCTCTCCTGTTTCCAATTCTCCTTCTGAACTCCCTCTGCATGTGTCTCTCTGATCCATCTCATAAGCAGAGAATCAATCCCATTTCCACGTCGTGGCCTTCCTTGGCCACGTCGTGACACATCGTTTCCTTTAAAAATCCATATTAGGTCCTTGTTATAGTTGATTTTAACCAATCTGGACATGGTGTTACAACTCTCCCCCACTTAATTTAGATTTCGTCCTCTAAATCACCTTACTACTTCCTCTTCCATCCTAATCAATCTTGCTCGTACTTCCTGAATTTCGCATCAGCTCAGGTGTATATCCACCTGATAAGTCATTTGAGAATTTTACCTCGAACTTCATGACCCGAAGTCCATAACCAATACCTAACATTGGTAACCAAACCCCTAATAACATTTCCTGAACAAACGGGATTTATAATGCAAACACTACACAAGAGACATTCTGATGCACGAGTAATACTCCCATCAACCCTTAACTACTCACATGATCCAAACCAAGCTGGTTCGTGAGTCTCCCAACTTCCAAGAATGCACTAACACTGAAAGTACCACACACGGAGGAAATAAACAATCATGATCACTGGGCCCACAGCCTATTTTTGGATTGCTCCTGATATCTTGGCCTCCAAATGACTACCGATCCTAAATGGGACAATATGACTGACGATCTTGCTATTTTTCTATCACTTGCCCAGAAAACTCATGACCAGCACTAAGGGGCCTAAAGATACTCAATCTTAATCCACCGCCTTGCAGGAAACCAAATCAACGTCCCTCTCAATGCTAACCGGACACAACAATGCCATACTCTTACAACACATAATTCCTTTCATTGTGTAGTCTGCTACCCACACAAAATCTAATGAAAACGTGTTCGCATGCGACCCGATAATGGGATATATGATCACACTCTTGTTCCAACTCAAGGGCTACAAAACAATCAAGAACCGTACCAAAGAATTCGGACCAGTTGCTCTCATGCTATCTTATTCAGTCCATAAACACCTCCTCATGACCATATTTGATGAGCTACCACAATATGCATCCCCAAAGGGAGCACATAACCATCTTTAGATCTACTGCATTCCTTCTTCTGCACAACCTCACTCAAAGGGTGAAGTGTCAGTAGGTTTAATGAAATGATGATCATCAACCATTATCAGAAACATCCTTATGAACGGCCAAAATCAGATCCCACTCTTTGAATGAAACTGAACAAATTCCACCAATACATAACTGTTGGGTTTTGAGCAATCTAACACTTCCTAAGTGTGCATGCAACCCTAATAAACCTTGGATCTATGTTTTCTTCTAAAATACATGCAAATAATAATTTCCAAGGTTTCTTCCTAACTAGCATAGCATAAGGATTATGAATCATAAAAGTACAAGTAGAAATACATACCTTTTGATGATGGTTGATTGTTTGGAGTTTGAGAGCCAAGCACCAATAGTGTGAATGCCTCAAATGGAATCACAAATCACCACAAACACTTTGAAAACTTTGAGAGAGTGTATACACACATAGAAAATCGGCCACACACATAAAACCACACTAGTTGCTATTTCATGCAACATAAGCATGCTTATATAGTGTACATGATTAGGGTGAAACCCTAATAACCCATGACCTTTCCTTTTCCAAGGATCCATGGGTTAAAAGCTCCATGGATCATCCATGGACTTCCATACAAGCCTAGCCCATTAACAAATGAGTGTTAGCCCACACTATATAAAACCAATAGCCCACAATCTAATTAGTCTTCCTTTTAATCTCTAAATTAATTCATAATTAATTTAAGACTAAGACTAATTAAATAACATGACTTCATATTAATATATTATAACTTACAATATATTAATAAACATATGTGTATAACTCTCATAAAATTATCCATAAATAGTTCGGGTAAAGTGCAACCCAAATGGACCATGCCGGGTCAGGTCAAGTATGTACCAAATAAGTTATGGACTTAGACACCTTATCCAACAGACTCCCACTTGGATAAGTCTAATAACTATATTTGCGTATGTTACTTCAGGAACCAACCAGCAACCGTAGCTCTCGAAAACTCTGTTGAACTATGAAGCGCCATTTTAGATAAGTGATCATATAATCATCTGTTCTCATGATATCGGCCGGACAAATACATGGAACATCGTCGTACTTATTGTCCAGCAGTTTGTTTCCCGATTTTCGATTTGTTTGACAAAGAACTTAATCGAACACATCAATTTTAGTTCTGACCGGCCGGTACATAGGTCACAACAAATTCATCAAGGGGCCCAGATATCGCTTATATTTCTAGAAGGAACAGATAAACTTCGACTCATATGCTTGTTCTACTACTTGTTGAATTGTACACAAAGGCACGTTTTATAACATCAAGTTACTGATGCGTTTACGTGCAATCAATGCACAACCAACTCATAGGTAACAACTCATATCTTTAGGTTTGAAGATTTATATGATATTACCGTCTCATGATCACTCGAGATAAATTCCATGAAGTGATACAAGTGAGCGTGGGTTTATTCCAATACTCATAACTTATGAGCACTCATGAATGTTGTAGCAACCATTGCTATGACTAAACCCATTTAGCCATCTACAAACTCGATTCATGACAGTCTTGATTCATACCTACTTCCAACATATGAACGACTGTGGAGTGTTTAAATAACTTAGTCATTCAGAAAGAATAACCTAGATATTTTGGAAGTCAAAACATGCAAAGTGAAACACAATAATAATCGAATCCAATATGGTCTCAGAACCCTTTTGAATATAAATAGAACCACCTTTTATTTATCACCATATTGATTACACATTATTCATTGTATAATGTTTCAAACAATCAACTTAAGACTTGAATAAAAACAACAGTCGTCCCATGCTCCTAGCATGTATACTTTGTTTTTCTAAACAATAGTTATGCCATACTCCAAGTATGCACACTATGTTTGTCTATGATCCTTACATTGTGATGTAGATCAATTGAACATGATTCCATTGATACTCATTTCACAATCCCAAATCCTTATTGTAAAGTGAGAATCCCCGATTCCTATCATTTACCAAAAAAACTGTTAGATTTTAAACTTTTATGCAATGTTCCTCTTGTAATGATTATGCACAAAGTCACCAAAACCTTGTCACCAGTCATTGTAGAGTATTCCAAAGAAGGTCAACTTCTATGGAACGGAAGTCTCATATTCAAAGTACATTGCTTTGAACATCCTTCTTGCATTAAGGTTTTCTAATCTTACATAGATTGAATAACTTCCACCTATGGAGACATTTCCATAGTCCCATTTTGACTATCACTTCCGAACAAGAGTTACTTCTTTTCAGAATATGTCAATATGGTCCTTTCCGACAACTTACATCATACTTCCAACTTTCCCTGAGCAACCAATCTTTGGCGAACCTCAGATTGTCCTCGACAATTGCTTAATCACTTTAGTCATATCCAGTTCTAGACTTTTCCCTTCTCAATGCCTTAAGCATTTGGAAAATTTAGAAAAGATGAATATTATAGCACACGCAATCGATCCTATATCCGAAGCATATGGGACACGATTCATGATGTTTGACATAAAGACATGATACTAGACCAGTCTTTTGCTACAATATATTTTTTTTACCATGTTTTCAAAATTTAACTATGAAGAGGGATGCCGTAATCATAATCGAATTTTGAAAATGCAATATATATAGAATTTCTTCAAGTTGAACCATTCCAACATAAAATTCATATATATATATATATATATATATATATATATATATATATATATATATATATATTCTTGACTAAAGATGATTAAAATCTCAATCTAAGCTTTAGAATTGAAATGAAGTATAATTTCCTCTCCCTTAATTATAGCAAAACAACTTTTCAACCCCTACAACTTCACAAATTGAAACTTTGTTTTCTATAATTAACATTGCTAACTTGCAACACGAAACGTAATAATCATGCTCCTACTAACATGATGATTATCAGCATAACACTTATGCTCCCACTAGCTCTAACATATTTCCAGAAATCTGCTGGACTTCTGAAATTTTGATTCATACACCCTTTCTTAGATAGCTCACATGTGTGTCTAAGCAATTTCAAGAGCTATGAAAAGGGATGCCGTAATCATAGTCTCAATTTCTTAGGCATTTTCCATTTCTCACAAGTCCATGTTAGTGTGCCGGTTAACCACACGCTCTCCACTAACGACTTTTGAAAATGCAAATAACACAATTGATATCTACATAAAATCTACTTAGTGAAAGCGTTTCCTCACCATCATTTTCATGAATCGGAGAGAAACCTTATGACACTTAGATTTTATAGTGTATGAGTTCCTATCCATGTGAATTTGTCAAAACCATAATCACAAGATAAGGTTAGTGACAAATTCAGCCTTACATAGATTAAACTTGTTCAATCTTAGTTTCTTGTCACCTTGGTAGCACAAGGCCCACCAATGCTTCCAAGTTGAACTCTGATAACTCACATGCAAATTCAACTTATTTGAAGTAGGTACAGAAATAAGAATTATGTCAACACGATAGGTTGCAAGCCTTAAGTCGTGTGCTAGTGATAAATTACAGGTTTTACTCTTGATTAAATCTTGAAACTCTTTTAGGATCTTTAAGGCTCCCACTGTCCCCTTGACATATAAGTTTCCCCAGTCAAGAACCATTCCTTGACAAAACAAATATTCAAGGGACAATGCAGATTCTTATCAAGACTAACACTTCACACAATTGGTCTTAGTTGGTCTTTGTCTCATCCAAGACATCACAACTTACCAATCTCAAATGTACAAGAGTAGAAAACATTTTACTCTTACATTTGACTAGTGTTAATAAATCTTCCTTGATGTCACTCAAAGTTACATTCTTGGAGTATGACTCTAAGAATTGTTTTGGAACGAAGTATGACTCATCTTCTTGATTTTAACCAATCCAACAATTCATGACCTCTCTTCTTAGCCATAACAATGCACTAAGACGTCCTTAGAGTATGAATTTGTGATATGGTTTCATAATCATTAAGATGATCATGAAATACGATACTAAAGTACTCTCCCATCCTTTCAGATTTGAGAAACTTTTATCTTTCTGCCTAATTTGATTCTTCTCATTTGTTTTGTCATACATTGTAACCTTTCCAATGTTACAGAATTATACTTAACCTCATAAGTATAATCATATTTACTAATCTTTAGTAAATCATGACAAATCAATCTTTGTGGTGGACCTTGACCAACGCACACCCAGTGTACCTAATTCCTTAGTCCTTCAATTGACTCACATATACATGTGATCAAAGAATTAGTCTTAATTTTCAAAGATGAAAATTCTCATTCATCATACAATACAACTTGTATGATTCCAAGTTTCTGTCCAATTGAAACTTGGGTGATGAAAAACTTTCTTCATTCGGTAAATTCAGACACTACCAGAAATGAAGGAATCAAATCCACTTTCCAATATTGCTATTATTGGAAACATATAAGCAACAATTTTCCACAGATGCCATTGTAAGGATATTTTTTAAAATAAATAAAATTAAAACCCCTTTTTTTTTCTTTTTTTTTTTTTTAAAACTTTGCGGAAAAACTTATCCTTACAATCCACATGAAAACCTTGTTGTTATCTATTCATAAGCAATATATTATAACTCTTAAGCAACAACTCAAAATTCTGATTACCGAACCATGCGATCGAAACCCACCTTCGCAATCGGAATCAACATATACTTACTTTAAGCTTCCTATATTTTCTTTGATTCTTAAAAACATCAACATGTGACCCATTCACATTATGTAATAAGAATCTCCAAATAGGAACTTATTAGAGTTAGACAGTGGACTTTACCCGAAGTAGAGTCAAACCTCTTGACTTGATCAACCTTATGACCTTTCAGGTGAATAGGGCAGCTTCGCAACCAATGCCCCTTCCTTTGGCAACAAAACACATGGACCCTTTGGTAATGGCACATGAGACTATCTCAGACTTAGCCTTTCTCTTTACCATTTGGTCAACCGAGTTGACTATAGCCGATCCCTTTCCATTGGGAAGAGAAATCTTTTTCTAGATATCCAATGCTACCATTTTCAATGTCCATTTAAGACTTGGGAAGTTGTTCTTTTAATCAAATTTGCTTTACTGGTGTTCCAAATCATTGCTGATTCCACAACACCAAGCAAATAGATAAGATCATTAAGGGTCATGTCATAGTCTGTCTCATAGTAGTCCCAAAGAGACTCACTGTGTTACTAAGAAAGTGATTAAACATCCAACCTTCACGAGACTTTGACACCCAACTCTCCCGGCTTGTCAATATGTGACTTTATCTCCAAGATGTGAGCACACATAGACTATGCTTGGCAATAGGGATTGAGTGACTTTTAAACTTTTCAAGAACTTGTGGGTGAGGGAGAATAATTGGAGGAGGTGGAGGAAGTGAAGCATGATGTTGAGGGACACCATCTTCAAGAGATTTGGGAAGATCATAGTTGTCTGAACCAGACATCTATAATGGGAGAAAATCAAGTTAGTTGATTCAAAGTCCTTAATATAACACCCAATATGAAATATTAAGGCTAGGACCCAACACAATATTTTATAATTTGGAAGAGGGATGCCGTAATCCAAGCTATAAAATATTTGAAGGTAGGCGAATGACGATTCACCAATTTCCACCATGAAAAACGAAATAATTTATTAGGTTTTAATTGGATTTGAATTCCTAGATCTTTTTGAGATTCATTGAACTTTTCAATGGCATGTTTCAATCTCGAGTGTGCCCTCTCAAATTTTGTGACCGGGATGCCGAGGATCACAAAACAAGGTGTGAATAACCATATCAATTCACTTGGTACCCTTAATATTATCACCCAATCAATGTTCCGGTTAACCACACACGCTCCATTGATCTATGACAAACATTAAGTCACCCTTCGTGATCCTTACTAGTCCATGTTAGTGTGCCGGTTAACCACACACGCTCCACCAACGACTTGGTAAGGTACAAAGTGTGAATTCCATGGGCTAGCACCAAATTCACATTTTTCCTAAAGTAACTAAGATTGGGAATTAAATAAAACATTTAGTTACTTTATAATATTCATCATACTTAATGATAATTTATAAGTCCTTGTCTTACCCGTTCGGCTAACGACCCTCCACCAGTCAAGCAAGCGGTGGATGAGAGTGGACACCCATTAAGTTGCCATTTTATAGGCAACAACCTTATACCCACCTTATAGACCGGCTTCGTGAATGAGGCCTACTAACGGTAAAACGACTTGTTCTTATACATATATATAATAATTAACCATTAATCTTATAATAGTATAAGGGTAGAATTTTAACTTTTAAAACTTCTAGGGTATGGAATTAAAGTTTGTGTGAGACTTTACAAATTCCAAAACTTGAGGGCAAGTTTTGAACAATTCATAAACTTTTGGATCTTCATAACTTATGAGTTTTAATTAAGTGTTTTAAAGCTTTTAATGAAGAGTCTCTTGGAAATCCATAACTTGAGGACAAGTTATGGAGTCCATAAAACACTTATAGGAAAAACTCTTCAAGAAAATGTAACCTACAACTTCTTAAAAAAAACATTTAAAAGAAAAACTCTTTGAATTCCATAACTTGAGGACAAATTAAGAATTCCATTAAAACACATTAAGATCAAGAATTAACTAACAAACAATTTGCAAATAATTCCTATGATCTAACAAAACTCATATGAACATGAACATCCACATCAACAATTTCAAGAATCATATGAACACATATAAACTTGAAATTTGATTATAAATTTGAAATTGGTCCACCATCATCATTACCACATCAAAAACAGGTTTTATGAGTCCAAAAAAGTTTAAGGTAATGATTCTAGACCAATTCCAACACCAAAACTCGAAGATATGCTGTCTGGGGTTCCAACTCGTCGAGTACATGAACCAACACGCCGAGTTGGATGAATTTTCTCTTGGACTCGTCGAGTCCCTTCATGGACTCGGCGAGTCTGCTGTGCAGACAGCACATAAACTTCGATTTTCTGCAATTTGCATCAAGTATTCAAGAAAACAAGCCTAGGCTCTGATACCACTGTTGGGTTTTGAGCAATCTAACACTTTCTAAGTGTGCATGCAACCCTAATAAACCTTGGATCTATGTTTTCTTCTAAAATACATGCAAATAATAATTTCCAAGGTTTCTTCCTAACTAGCATAGCATAAGGATTATGAATCATAAAAGTACTAGTAGAAATACATAACTTTTGATGATGGTTGATTGTTTGGAGTTTGAGAGCCAAACACCAATAGTGTGAATGCCTCAAATGGAATCACAAATCACCACAAACACTTGGAAAACTTTGAGAGACTGTATACACAAATAGAAAATCGGCCACACACATAAAACCACACTAGTTGCTATTTCATGCAACATAAGCATGCTTATATAGTGTACATGATTAGGGTGAAACCCTAATAACCCATGACCTTTCCTTTTCCAAGGATCCATGGGTTAAAAGCTCCATGGATCATCCATGGACTTCCATACAAGCCTAGCCCATTAACAAATGAGTGTTAGCCCACACTATATAAAACCAATAGCCCACAATCTAATTAGTCTTCCTTTTAATCTCTAAATTAATTCATAATTAATTTAAGACTAAGACTAATTAAATAACATGACTTCATATTAATATATTATAACTTACAATATATTAATAAACATATGTGTATAACTCTCATAAAATTATCCATAAATAGTTCGGGTAAAGTGCAACCCAAATGGACCATGCCGGGTCAGGTCAAGTATGTACCAAATAAGTTATGGACTTAGACACCTTATCCAACAGACTCCCACTTGGATAAGTCTAATAACTATATTTGCGTATGTTACTTCAGGAACCAACCAGCAACCGTAGCTCTCGAAAACTCTGTTGAACTATGAAGCGCCATTTTAGATAAGTGATCATATAATCATCTGTTCTCATGATATCGGCCGGACAAATACATGGAACAACGTCGTACTTATTGTCCAGCAGTTTGTTTCCCGATTTTCGATTTGTTTGACAAAGAACTTAATCGAACACATCAATTTTAGTTCTGACCGGCCGGTACATAGGTCACAACAAATTCATCAAGGGGCCCAGATATCGCTTATATTTCTAGAAGGAACAGATAAACTTCGACTCATATGCTTGTTCTACTACTTGTTGAATTGTACACAAAGGCACGTTTTATAACATCAAGTTACTGATGCGTTTACGTGCAATCAATGCACAACCAACTCATAGGTAACAACTCATATCTTTAGGTTTGAAGATTTATATGATATTACCGTCTCATGATCACTCGAGATAAATTCCATGAAGTGATACAAGTGAGCGTGGGTTTATTCCAATACTCATAACTTATGAGCACTCATGAATGTTGTAGCAACCATTGCTATGACTAAACCCATTTAGCCATCTACAAACTCGATTCATGACAGTCTTGATTCATACCTACTTCCAACATATGAACGACTGTGGAGTGTTTAAATAACTTAGTCATTCAGAAAGAATAACCTAGATATTTTGGAAGTCAAAACATGCAAAGTGAAACACAATAATAATCGAATCCAATATGGTCTCAGAACCCTTTTGAATATAAATAGAACCACCTTTTATTTATCACCATATTGATTACACATTATTCATTGTATAATGTTTCAAACAATCAACTTAAGACTTGAATAAAAACAACAGTCGTCCCATGCTCCTAGCATGTACACTTTGTTTTTCTAAACAATAGTTATGCCATACTCCAAGTATGCACACTATGTTTGTCTATGATCCTTACATTGTGATGTAGATCAATTGAACATGATTCCATTGATACTCATTTCACAATCCCAAATCCTTATTGTAAAGTGAGAATCCCCGATTCCTATCATTTACCAAAAAAACTGTTAGATTTTAAACTTTTATGCAATGTTCCTCTTGTAATGATTATGCACAAAGTCACCAAAACCTTGTCACCAGTCATTATAGAGTATTCCAAAGAAGGTCAACTTCTATGGAACGGAAGTCTCATATTCAAAGTACATTGCTTTGAACATCCTTCTTGCATTAAGGTTTTCTAATCTTACATAGATTGAATAACTTCCACCTATGGAGACATTTCCATAGTCCCATTTTGACTATCACTTCCGAACAAGAGTTACTTCTTTTCAGAATATGTCAATATGGTCCTTTCCGACAACTTACATCATACTTCCAACTTTCCCTGAGCAACCAATCTTTGGCGAACCTCAGATTGTCCTCGACAATTGCTTAATCACTTTAGTCATATCCAGTTCTAGACTTTTCCCTTCTCAATGCCTTAAGCATTTGGAAAATTTAGAAAAGATGAATATTATAGCACACACAATCGATCCTATATCCGAAGCATATGGGACACGATTCATGATGTTTGACATAAAGACATGATACTAGACCAGTCTTTTGCTACAATATATTTTTTTTACCATGTTTTCAAAATTTAACTATGAAGAGGGATGCCGTAATCATAATCGAATTTTGAAAATGCAATATATATAGAATTTCTTCAAGTTGAACCATTCCAACATAAAATTCATACATACATATATATATATATATATATATATATATATATTTATATATATATATATATATATATATATATATATATATATATATATATTCTTGACTAAAGATGATTAAAATCTCAATCTAAGCTTTAGAATTGAAATGAAGTATAATTTCCTCTCCCTTAATTATAGCAAAACAAATTTTCAACCCCTACAACTTCACAAATTGAAACTTTGTTTTCTATAATTAACATTGCTAACTTGCAACACGAAACGTAATAATCATGCTCCTACTAACATGATGATTATCAGCATAACACTTATGCTCCCACTAGCTCTAACATATTTCCAGAAATCTGCTGGACTTCTGAAATTTTGATTCATACACCCTTTCTTAGATAGCTCACATGTGTGTCTAAGCAATTTCAAGAGCTATGAAAAGGGATGCCGTAATCATAGTCTCAATTTCTTAGGCATTTGCCATTTCTCACAAGTCCATGTTAGTGTGCCGGTTAACCACACGCTCTCCACTAACGACTTTTGAAAATGCAAATAACACAATTGATATCTACATAAAATCTACTTAGTGAAAGCGTTTCCTCACCATCATTTTCATGAATCGGAGAGAAACCTTATGACACTTAGATTTTATAGTGTATGAGTTCCTATCCATGTGAATTTGTCAAAACCATAATCACAAGATAAGGTTAGTGACAAATTCAGCCTTACATAGATTAAACTTGTTCAATCTTAGTTTCTTGTCACCTTGGTAGCACAAGGCCCACCAATGCTTCCAAGTTGAACTCTGATAACTCACATGCAAATTCAACTTATTTGAAGTAGGTACAGAAATAAGAATTATGTCAACACGATAGGTTGCAAGCCTTAAGTCGTGTGCTAGTGATAAATTACAGGTTTTACTCTTGATTAAATCTTGAAACTCTTTTAGGATCTTTAAGGCTCCCACTGTCCCCTTGACATATAAGTTTCCCCAGTCAAGAACCATTCCTTGACAAAACAAATATTCAAGGGACAATGCAGATTCTTATCAAGACTAACACTTCACACAATTGGTCTTAGTTGGTCTTTGTCTCATCCAAGACATCACAACTTACCAATCTCAAATGTACAAGAGTAGAAAACATTTTACTCTTACATTTGACTAGTGTTAATAAATCTTCCTTGATGTCACTCAAAGTTACATTCTTGGAGTATGACTCTAAGAATTGTTTTGGAACGAAGTATGACTCATCTTCTTGATTTTAACCAATCCAACAATTCATGACCTCTCTTCTTAGCCATAACAATGCACTAAGACGTCCTTAGAGTATGAATTTGTGATATGGTTTCATAATCATTAAGATGATCATGAAATACGATACTAAAGTACTCTCCCATCCTTTCAGATTTGAGAAACTTTTATCTTTCTGCCTAATTTGATTCTTCTCATTTGTTTTGTCATACATTGTAACCTTTCCAATGTTACAGAATTATACTTAACCTCATAAGTATAATCATATTTACTAATCTTTAGTAAATCATGACAAATCAATCTTTGTGGTGGACCTTGACCAGCGCACACCCAGTGTACCTAATTCCTTAGTCCTTCAATTGACTCACATATACATGTGATCAAAGAATTAGTCTTAATTTTCAAAGATGAAAATTCTCATTCATCATACAATACAACTTGTATGATTCCAAGTTTCTGTCCAATTGAAACTTGGGTGATGAAAAACTTTCTTCATTCGGTAAATTCAGACACTACCAGAAATGAAGGAATCAAATCCACTTTCCAATATTGCTATTATTGGAAACATATAAGCAACAATTTTCCACAGATGCCATTGTAAGGATATTTTTTAAAATAAATAAAATTAAAACCCCTTTTTTTTTCTTTTTTTTTAAAACTTTGCGGAAAAACTTATCCTTACAATCCACATGAAAACCTTGTTGTTATCTATTCATAAGCAATATATTATAACTCTTAAGCAACAACTCAAAATTCTGATTACCGAACCATGCGATCGAAACCCACCTTCGCAATCGGAATCAACATATACTTACTTTAAGCTTCCTATATTTTCTTTGATTCTTAAAAACATCAACATGTGACCCATTCACATTATGTAATAAGAATCTCCAAATAGGAACTTATTAGAGTTAGACAGTGGACTTTACCCGAAGTAGAGTCAAACCTCTTGACTTGATCAACTTTATGACCTTTCAGGTGAATAGGGCAGCTTCGCAACCAATGCCCCTTCCTTTGGCAACAAAACACATGGACCCTTTGGTAATGGCACATGAGACTATCTCAGACTTAGCCTTTCTCTTTACCATTTGGTCAACCGAGTTGACTATAGCCGATCCCTTTCCATTGGGAAGAGAAATCTTTTTCTAGATATCCAATGCTACCATTTTCAATGTCCATTTAAGACTTGGGAAGTTGTTCTTTTAATCAAATTTGCTTTACTGGTGTTCCAAATCATTGCTGATTCCACAACACCAAGCAAATAGATAAGATCATTAAGGGTCATGTCATAGTCTGTCTCATAGTAGTCCCAAAGAGACTCACTGTGTTACTAAGAAAGTGATTAAACATCCAACCTTCACGAGACTTTGACACCCAACTCTCCCGGCTTGTCAATATGTGACTTTATCTCCAAGATGTGAGCACACATAGACTATGCTTGGCAATAGGGATTGAGTGACTTTTAAACTTTTCAAGAACTTGTGGGTGAGGGAGAATAATTGGAGGAGGTGGAGGAAGTGAAGCATGATGTTGAGGGACACCATCTTCAAGAGATTTGGGAAGATCATAGTTGTCTGAACCAGACATCTATAATGGGAGAAAATCAAGTTAGTTGATTCAAAGTCCTTAATATAACACCCAATATGAAATATTAAGGCTAGGACCCAACACAATATTTTATAATTTGGAAGAGGGATGCCGTAATCCAAGCTATAAAATATTTGAAGGTAGGCGAATGACGATTCACCAATTTCCACCATGAAAAACGAAATAATTTATTAGGTTTTAATTGGATTTGAATTCCTAGATCTTTTTGAGATTCATTGAACTTTTCAATGGCATGTTTCAATCTCGAGTGTGCCCTCTCAAATTTTGTGACCGGGATGCCGAGGATCACAAAACAAGGTGTGAATAACCATACCAATTCACTTGGTACCCTTAATATTATCACCCAATCAATGTTCCGGTTAACCACACACGCTCCATTGATCTATGACAAACATTAAGTCACCCTTCGTGATCCTTACTAGTCCATGTTAGTGTGCCGGTTAACCACACACGCTCCACCAACGACTTGGTAAGGTACAAAGTGTGAATTCCATGGGCTAGCACCAAATTCACATTTTTCCTAAAGTAACTAAGATTGGGAATTAAATAAAACATTTAGTTACTTTATAATATTCATCATACTTAATGATAATTTATAAGTCCTTGTCTTACCCGTTCGGCTAACGACCCTCCACCAGTCAAGCAAGCGGTGGATGAGAGTGGACACCCATTAAGTTGCCATTTTATAGGCAACAACCTTATACCCACCTTATAGACCGGCTTCGTGAATGAGGCCTACTAACGGTAAAACGACTTGTTCTTATACATATATATAATAATTAACCATTAATCTTATAATAGTATAAGGGTAGAATTTTAACTTTTAAAACTTCTAGGGTATGGAATTAAAGTTTGTGTGAGACTTTACAAATTCCAAAACTTGAGGGCAAGTTTTGAACAATTCATAAACTTTTGGATCTTCATAACTTATGAGTTTTAATTAAGTGTTTTAAAGCTTTTAATGAAGAGTCTCTTGGAAATCCATAACTTGAGGACAAGTTATGGAGTCCATAAAACACTTATAGGAAAAACTCTTCAAGAAAATGTAACCTACAACTTCTTAAAAAAAACATTTAAAAGAAAAACTCTTTGAATTCCATAACTTGAGGACAAATTAAGAATTCCATTAAAACACATTAAGATCAAGAATTAACTAACAAACAATTTGCAAATAATTCCTATGATCTAACAAAACTCATATGAACATGAACATCCACATCAACAATTTCAAGAATCATATGAACACATATAAACTTGAAATTTGATTATAAATTTGAAATTGGTCCACCATCATCATTACCACATCAAAAACAGGTTTTATGAGTCCAAAAAAGTTTAAGGTAATGATTCTAGACCAATTCCAACACCAAAACTCGAAGATATGCTGTCTGGGGTTCCAACTCGTCGAGTACATGAACCAACACGCCGAGTTGGATGAATTTTCTCTTGGACTCGTCGAGTCCCTTCATGGACTCGGCGAGTCTGCTGTGCAGACAGCACATAAACTTCGATTTTCTGCAATTTGCATCAAGTATTCAAGAAAACAAGCCTAGGCTCTGATACCACTGTTGGGTTTTGAGCAATCTAACACTTTCTAAGTGTGCATGCAACCCTAATAAACCTTGGATCTATGTTTTCTTCTAAAATACATGCAAATAATAATTTCCAAGGTTTCTTCCTAACTAGCATAGCATAAGGATTATGAATCATAAAAGTACTAGTAGAAATACATACCTTTTGATGATGGTTGATTGTTTGGAGTTTGAGAGCCAAACACCAATAGTGTGAATGCCTCAAATGGAATCACAAATCACCACAAACACTTGGAAAACTTTGAGAGACTGTATACACAAATAGAAAATCGGCCACACACATAAAACCACACTAGTTGCTATTTCATGCAACATAAGCATGCTTATATAGTGTACATGATTAGGGTGAAACCCTAATAACCCATGACCTTTCCTTTTCCAAGCATCCATGGGTTAAAAGCTCCATGGATCATCCATGGACTTCCATACAAGCCTAGCCCATTAACAAATGAGTGTTAGCCCACACTATATAAAACCAATAGCCCACAATCTAATTAGTCTTCCTTTTAATCTCTAAATTAATTCATAATTAATTTAAGACTAAGACTAATTAAATAACATGACTTCATATTAATATATTATAACTTACAATATATTAATAAACATATGTGTATAACTCTCATAAAATTATCCATAAATAGTTCGGGTAAAGTGCAACCCAAATGGACCATGCCGGGTCAGGTCAAGTATGTACCAAATAAGTTATGGACTTAGACACCTTATCCAACAGACTCCCACTTGGATAAGTCTAATAACTATATTTGCGTATGTTACTTCAGGAACCAACCAGCAACCGTAGCTCTCGAAAACTCTGTTGAACTATGAAGCGCCATTTTAGATAAGTGATCATATAATCATCTGTTCTCATGATATCGGCCGGACAAATACATGGAACAACGTCGTACTTATTGTCCAGCAGTTTGTTTCCCGATTTTCGATTTGTTTGACAAAGAACTTAATCGAACACATCAATTTTAGTTCTGACCGGCCGGTACATAGGTCACAACAAATTCATCAAGGGGCCCAGATATCGCTTATATTTCTAGAAGGAACAGATAAACTTCGACTCATATGCTTGTTCTACTACTTGTTGAATTGTACACAAAGGCACGTTTTATAACATCAAGTTACTGATGCGTTTACGTGCAATCAATGCACAACCAACTCATAGGTAACAACTCATATCTTTAGGTTTGAAGATTTATATGATATTACCGTCTCATGATCACTCGAGATAAATTCCATGAAGTGATACAAGTGAGCGTGGGTTTATTCCAATACTCATAACTTATGAGCACTCATGAATGTTGTAGCAACCATTGCTATGACTAAACCCATTTAGCCATCTACAAACTCGATTCATGACAGTCTTGATTCATACCTACTTCCAACATATGAACGACTGTGGAGTGTTTAAATAACTTAGTCATTCAGAAAGAATAACCTAGATATTTTGGAAGTCAAAACATGCAAAGTGAAACACAATAATAATCGAATCCAATATGGTCTCAGAACCCTTTTGAATATAAATAGAACCACCTTTTATTTATCACCATATTGATTACACATTATTCATTGTATAATGTTTCAAACAATCAACTTAAGACTTGAATAAAAACAACAGTCGTCCCATGCTCCTAGCATGTACACTTTGTTTTTCTAAACAATAGTTATGCCATACTCCAAGTATGCACACTATGTTTGTCTATGATCCTTACATTGTGATGTAGATCAATTGAACATGATTCCATTGATACTCATTTCACAATCCCAAATCCTTATTGTAAAGTGAGAATCCCCGATTCCTATCATTTACCAAAAAAACTGTTAGATTTTAAACTTTTATGCAATGTTCCTCTTGTAATGATTATGCACAAAGTCACCAAAACCTTGTCACCAGTCATTATAGAGTATTCCAAAGAAGGTCAACTTCTATGGAACGGAAGTCTCATATTCAAAGTACATTGCTTTGAACATCCTTCTTGCATTAAGGTTTTCTAATCTTACATAGATTGAATAACTTCCACCTATGGAGACATTTCCATAGTCCCATTTTGACTATCACTTCCGAACAAGAGTTACTTCTTTTCAGAATATGTCAATATGGTCCTTTCCGACAACTTACATCATACTTCCAACTTTCCCTGAGCAACCAATCTTTGGCGAACCTCAGATTGTCCTCGACAATTGCTTAATCACTTTAGTCATATCCAGTTCTAGACTTTTCCCTTCTCAATGCCTTAAGCATTTGGAAAATTTAGAAAAGATGAATATTATAGCACACGCAATCGATCCTATATCCGAAGCATATGGGACACGATTCATGATGTTTGACATAAAGACATGATACTAGACCAGTCTTTTGCTACAATATATTTTTTTTACCATGTTTTCAAAATTTAACTATGAAGAGGGATGCCGTAATCATAATCGAATTTTGAAAATGCAATATATATAGAATTTCTTCAAGTTGAACCATTCCAACATAAAATTCATATATATATATATATATATATATATATATATATATATATATATATATATATATATATATATTCTTGACTAAAGATGATTAAAATCTCAATCTAAGCTTTAGAATTGAAATGAAGTATAATTTCCTCTCCCTTAATTATAGCAAAACAACTTTTCAACCCCTGCAACTTCACAAATTGAAACTTTGTTTTCTATAATTAACATTGCTAACTTGCAACACGAAACGTAATAATCATGCTCCTACTAACATGATGATTATCAGCATAACACTTATGCTCCCACTAGCTCTAACATATTTCCAGAAATCTGCTGGACTTCTGAAATTTTGATTCATACACCCTTTCTTAGATAGCTCACATGTGTGTCTAAGCAATTTCAAGAGCTATGAAAAGGGATGCCGTAATCATAGTCTCAATTTCTTAGGCATTTTCCATTTCTCACAAGTCCATGTTAGTGTGCCGGTTAACCACACGCTCTCCACTAACGACTTTTGAAAATGCAAATAACACAATTGATATCTACATAAAATCTACTTAGTGAAAGCGTTTCCTCACCATCATTTTCATGAATCGGAGAGAAACCTTATGACACTTAGATTTTATAGTGTATGAGTTCCTATCCATGTGAATTTGTCAAAACCATAATCACAAGATAAGGTTAGTGACAAATTCAGCCTTACATAGATTAAACTTGTTCAATCTTAGTTTCTTGTCACCTTGGTAGCACAAGGCCCACCAATGCTTCCAAGTTGAACTCTGATAACTCACATGCAAATTCAACTTATTTGAAGTAGGTACAGAAATAAGAATTATGTCAACACGATAGGTTGCAAGCCTTAAGTCGTGTGCTAGTGATAAATTACAGGTTTTACTCTTGATTAAATCTTGAAACTCTTTTAGGATCTTTAAGGCTCCCACTGTCCCCTTGACATATAAGTTTCCCCAGTCAAGAACCATTCCTTGACAAAACAAATATTCAAGGGACAATGCAGATTCTTATCAAGACTAACACTTCACACAATTGGTCTTAGTTGGTCTTTGTCTCATCCAAGACATCACAACTTACCAATCTCAAATGTACAAGAGTAGAAAACATTTTACTCTTACATTTGACTAGTGTTAATAAATCTTCCTTGATGTCACTCAAAGTTACATTCTTGGAGTATGACTCTAAGAATTGTTTTGGAACGAAGTATGACTCATCTTCTTGATTTTAACCAATCCAACAATTCATGACCTCTCTTCTTAGCCATAACAATGCACTAAGACGTCCTTAGAGTATGAATTTGTGATATGGTTTCATAATCATTAAGATGATCATGAAATACGATACTAAAGTACTCTCCCATCCTTTCAGATTTGAGAAACTTTTATCTTTCTGCCTAATTTGATTCTTCTCATTTGTTTTGTCATACATTGTAACCTTTCCAATGTTACAGAATTATACTTAACCTCATAAGTATAATCATATTTACTAATCTTTAGTAAATCATGACAAATCAATCTTTGTGGTGGACCTTGACCAGCGCACACCCAGTGTACCTAATTCCTTAGTCCTTCAATTGACTCACATATACATGTGATCAAAGAATTAGTCTTAATTTTCAAAGATGAAAATTCTCATTCATCATACAATACAACTTGTATCATTCCAAGTTTCTGTCCAATTGAAACTTGGGTGATGAAAAACTTTCTTCATTCGGTAAATTCAGACACTACTAGAAATGAAGGAATCAAATCCACTTTCCAATATTGCTATTATTGGAAACATATAAGCAACAATTTTCCACAGATGCCATTGTAAGGATATTTTTTAAAATAAATAAAATTAAAACCCCTTTTTTTTTCTTTTTTTTTTTTAAAACTTTGCGGAAAAACTTATCCTTACAATCCACATGAAAACCTTGTTGTTATCTATTCATAAGCAATATATTATAACTCTTAAGCAACAACTCAAAATTCTGATTACCGAACCATGCGATCGAAACCCACCTTCGCAATCGGAATCAACATATACTTACTTTAAGCTTCCTATATTTTCTTTGATTCTTAAAAACATCAACATGTGACCCATTCACATTATGTAATAAGAATCTCCAAATAGGAACTTATTAGAGTTAGACAGTGGACTTTACCCGAAGTAGAGTCAAACCTCTTGACTTGATCAACCTTATGACCTTTCAGGTGAATAGGGCAGCTTCGCAACCAATGCCCCTTCCTTTGGCAACAAAACACATGGACCCTTTGGTAATGGCACATGAGACTATCTCAGACTTAGCCTTTCTCTTTACCATTTGGTCAACCGAGTTGACTATAGCCGATCCCTTTCCATTGGGAAGAGAAATCTTTTTCTAGATATCCAATGCTACCATTTTCAATGTCCATTTAAGACTTGGGAAGTTGTTCTTTTAATCAAATTTGCTTTACTGGTGTTCCAAATCATTGCTGATTCCACAACACCAAGCAAATAGATAAGATCATTAAGGGTCATGTCATAGTCTGTCTCATAGTAGTCCCAAAGAGACTCACTGTGTTACTAAGAAAGTGATTAAACATCCAACCTTCACGAGACTTTGACACCCAACTCTCCCGGCTTGTCAATATGTGACTTTATCTCCAAGATGTGAGCACACATAGACTATGCTTGGCAATAGGGATTGAGTGACTTTTAAACTTTTCAAGAACTTGTGGGTGAGGGAGAATAATTGGAGGAGGTGGAGGAAGTGAAGCATGATGTTGAGGGACACCATCTTCAAGAGATTTGGGAAGATCATAGTTGTCTGAACCAGACATCTATAATGGGAGAAAATCAAGTTAGTTGATTCAAAGTCCTTAATATAACACCCAATATGAAATATTAAGGCTAGGACCCAACACAATATTTTATAATTTGGAAGAGGGATGCCGTAATCCAAGCTATAAAATATTTGAAGGTAGGCGAATGACGATTCACCAATTTCCACCATGAAAAACGAAATAATTTATTAGGTTTTAATTGGATTTGAATTCCTAGATCTTTTTGAGATTCATTGAACTTTTCAATGGCATGTTTCAATCTCGAGTGTGCCCTCTCAAATTTTGTGACCGGGATGCCGAGGATCACAAAACAAGGTGTGAATAACCATACCAATTCACTTGGTACCCTTAATATTATCACCCAATCAATGTTCCGGTTAACCACACACGCTCCATTGATCTATGACAAACATTAAGTCACCCTTCGTGATCCTTACTAGTCCATGTTAGTGTGCCGGTTAACCACACACGCTCCACCAACGACTTGGTAAGGTACAAAGTGTGAATTCCATGGGCTAGCACCAAATTCACATTTTTCCTAAAGTAACTAAGATTGGGAATTAAATAAAACATTTAGTTACTTTATAATATTCATCATACTTAATGATAATTTATAAGTCCTTGTCTTACCCGTTCGGCTAACGACCCTCCACCAGTCAAGCAAGCGGTGGATGAGAGTGGACACCCATTAAGTTGCCATTTTATAGGCAACAACCTTATACCCACCTTATAGACCGGCTTCGTGAATGAGGCCTACTAACGGTAAAACGACTTGTTCTTATACATATATATAATAATTAACCATTAATCTTATAATAGTATAAGGGTAGAATTTTAACTTTTAAAACTTCTAGGGTATGGAATTAAAGTTTGTGTGAGACTTTACAAATTCCAAAACTTGAGGGCAAGTTTTGAACAATTCATAAACTTTTGGATCTTCATAACTTATGAGTTTTAATTAAGTGTTTTAAAGCTTTTAATGAAGAGTCTCTTGGAAATCCATAACTTGAGGACAAGTTATGGAGTCCATAAAACACTTATAGGAAAAACTCTTCAAGAAAATGTAACCTACAACTTCTTAAAAAAAACATTTAAAAGAAAAACTCTTTGAATTCCATAACTTGAGGACAAATTAAGAATTCCATTAAAACACATTAAGATCAAGAATTAACTAACAAACAATTTGCAAATAATTCCTATGATCTAACAAAACTCATATGAACATGAACATCCACATCAACAATTTCAAGAATCATATGAACACATATAAACTTGAAATTTGATTATAAATTTGAAATTGGTCCACCATCATCATTACCACATCAAAAACAGGTTTTATGAGTCCAAAAAAGTTTAAGGTAATGATTCTAGACCAATTCCAACACCAAAACTCGAAGATATGCTGTCTGGGGTTCCAACTCGTCGAGTACATGAACCAACACGCCGAGTTGGATGAATTTTCTCTTGGACTCGTCGAGTCCCTTCATGGACTCGGCGAGTCTGCTGTGCAGACAGCACATAAACTTCGATTTTCTGCAATTTGCATCAAGTATTCAAGAAAACAAGCCTAGGCTCTGATACCACTGTTGGGTTTTGAGCAATCTAACACTTTCTAAGTGTGCATGCAACCCTAATAAACCTTGGATCTATGTTTTCTTCTAAAATACATGCAAATAATAATTTCCAAGGTTTCTTCCTAACTAGCATAGCATAAGGATTATGAATCATAAAAGTACTAGTAGAAATACATACCTTTTGATGATGGTTGATTGTTTGGAGTTTGAGAGCCAAACACCAATAGTGTGAATGCCTCAAATGGAATCACAAATCACCACAAACACTTGGAAAACTTTGAGAGACTGTATACACAAATAGAAAATCGGCCACACACATAAAACCACACTAGTTGCTATTTCATGCAACATAAGCATGCTTATATAGTGTACATGATTAGGGTGAAACCCTAATAACCCATGACCTTTCCTTTTCCAAGGATCCATGGGTTAAAAGCTCCATGGATCATCCATGGACTTCCATACAAGCCTTGCCCATTAACAAATGAGTGTTAGCCCACACTATATAAAACCAATAGCCCACAATCTACTTAGTCTTCCTTTTAATCTCTAAATTAATTCATAATTAATTTAAGACTAAGAGTACTTAAATAACATGACTTCATATTAATATATTATAACTTACAATATATTAATAAACATATGTGTATAAATCTCATAAAATTATCCATAAATAGTTCGGGTGAAGTGCAACCCAAATGGACCATGCCGGGTTGGGTCAAGTATGTACCAAATAAATTATGGACTTAGACACCTTATCCAACAATAACTAGCTCGAGAAGACTTCCAGGTGATCTAGAAATGCGGCCAAAACCTTAGTCGGATCAATCCCACTACAAATCCTACAGACATAACATGCCAAAATTAGATTCTATGTAGATCAAAGTCACACCTGGGAAAATTAAACAGTGCTGCCCCAACATCCGAACTTCCAATGTAACGTCCCAAAAATCATGACATAAAATTTTTTATTTTTAGATTAATAAATCATTAATACATTTCTTTCCCATAAAACCAAGGTAACCAAGTTTTAGCAAGAACATCATCTAATCAGAGTAATTCACAGAATGTGGAAACATGTGGTGTGTGCTCTATAATCATCCCGAGCCCTTCCATTTGAAAATCGGAGTACTTGAAACATAAACTGAAAACCGTGAGCACAACACTTAGTGAGTTCCCCAAAATACTGCATACCAAACATACAAATGGGCCTAGTCCTGGGTTCATTCAAACCTAAAAAGCAAGTATGGGCCCTCGCTCTGGGGCCTCACCCTGGGGTGTATTTCAACATGATCATAACATAATGGGCCCCACTATGGGGTATATTTCAACCTGATCTAAACATAGTGGGTCCGCCCTAGGATATAGTTCAACCCAAACATCATATAGTGGGCCCCCGCCCCGGGGTATATTTCAACCCAAACACACATGCAAAATTCACAATGACAATTAGCACAATCCAATGTGTCGGCATTGGTGCCTTCGACCCATGAATACAGTGAGAAGACTCACCTCACACTGCTGAATCCCGCAGATAAATCTTTGGCTGCTGGCTGACCTTTTCCCCAAACTACAAAACAACACCTAATTAAAAATTGGGTTCCAATCCATAAACATAAATCCATTACTAGGGTAAATGACAAATTTACTCCTTACCTACTTTGGACCAAGACTTAGGCCCAAACCTAATAACCTAAAAGGCCCAAATACCAAAAACCACCCATGACCCAAACCATGACACAATTTCCAAATTGGGCCCAAACCTATTGTAGGCCTTCCCAAAATAATTATCAGCAAGGATCAAGACAACTAAGCCCAAAAGGTGGCCCAAACCGAAGCCCAACATGCAAAATCCCTCCTGACTGAGTATGCCCCGCATACTCAATGGGTACGCTAAGCGTACACCCAAGAAATCCAATACGCCCCGTGTACTGACCCTGCCCACAACCATCATAATAACGACTTAATCCCTTAAGCCAAGACGTACAAAACCTTAGAATAGCTAAATATAAGTGACTTGATCCATAAAGTCGAAGGCTTTAGACCTTTGCACGGCTTAAAGAATCCCAACACCAAAGATGAACTCCAAGGGTCAAAATCACTCCAAAATGTCTTAAAACCTTCTTAATACCTTAAGACCTTAGTCCAAACTTCCAGATCTGATTCAAAGGGACTTCTTAAGTCATAAACTTAGGAACTTTATGACTTATCATGAGTTAATGGGACCCAAAACAAAACCCTAAGTCCTAAGCTTCACCAAAAGACTACCAAATCATGCATAGGAGGTCTATACTCATAATGATCCAAACTTTATGACTCCATAACCCCAACAAAGGCCAAATATGAAGCTCAAAGGTTCTGGAGTAACTTCTACGTGCAAGAACTACCACAAAGGGACCAAACTCATAACAAAGTGCCACCTAGCTAGATCTACAAGAAAGAGTTGTCAAGGTTGAAACTTTATACCTCCAGAAGTTAGATCTACGTGAACAAAGATTAGATCCAAAAGCTCCAAGTCCAACAATGAATCTTCAAGAAGTTCCTTTTTCCTACTCAAGCACCAAACACACATAAATCACTTTGAAGCTCAAGAATCACTCAAATAGGGGCTAAGGGTCGATTTCTAGGGTTTAGAGGGATGGAGGTTGTATATATTAGGGTTAGGTTATGATATAAGGAGCTTAAATATGGTGCAAAACCCTAAAATAGGGTTCTGATCTGACTAGAGTATGCCCAACGTACTCCGTAGAGCATCCACGACCATCCTAATCAGTACGCCCATCGTACGCTGAGGTATGCCCCACGTACTGTCCTTTTCACTAGTACGCTACACGTACACCTGGCCAAGCCCTAAAACTACCAAAACTTTCAAAGGCCATAACTTCTTTGTTCTAAGCCCATTTCCAACGAACTTTATATCCACGGAAAGGTGACGATAAGCCCTACACTTCTATAGACTCACATCTACCTAATAACTTTCCGAACAAAAACCCAAAATTCATAAAGGACCGAGATATCAAATTACGATTATATCCTTGGGATCCAAAACACAACGAACGCGAGGATCACTTAGAGTATAACACCCCATCCAAAAAGGGCCAAATCCTTTCTTCCCCAAGGCCCAAAGCCTTATGATGATTGATGATCGGGACACGGGACCGAACAATGAAATGATTCGAAATCGAGTGTTACAACTCTCCCACACTTAAATTCGATTTCTTCCTCGAGATCATTCCTTAGCATTCCCGGCATGCCCGACAGCTCGAGGGACACAATCAAAACCTTGAGCATACAACGGACTTCCCGAGGAAATCGAGCCTAAGCCAAGCAGAACTTTCCTACCCGAAGAAGACGAATCCAAAATCCCATGCAGAAACCAACCCTACTTTTCCTAAAATCTAAAATCTCGAATTGGTCTGACTCCCTGACAGGCCACCCATACTGAACCATTGCTAAATCCATTCCACTTATCCCCCAGCTGACTACACATCTTCTGATAACTTGAGGTCCCCATTAGAGAACAGAATCACCGACCAATTATTGCTGCAAAACAATTTTAGTTGACAAAAGGCTCAGATAATCCTTTAAGTAGAGGACTCATCCCAGCAATGGTTAGACTCAAACGAGAGTTGTGCAACATGGTTAAATATTTTACTCTGAGAATATTTAACCCAAACTACAAGTGATATATCATATTCTGCGAATAACAAGCGACTCCACACATGAGATCCAAATCAATAATACCACCTTTACTTATCTTAACGCCCTTCACAAAAGGAACCAATCCAAGACACAATCACCAAGGTTTGATCTATCATCAAACCTGAATCCATTCCTTATCCTTGAATCCTTCGATTGATTCCTCGACATATAGATACCCCAAGATCTTATCCCATTGAAAAAAAAAGAATCCTACACATTGACACTCGCGATACCCGACTCGTGATCTCACCCAAAAACCAACCTGATACTCAATTCATAACCCGAGATCCACGGATCTACACTTGCATTTCACCCAAGACCTTTTGATTCGTGATAACCCTTCACTAAAATGAGATATAAAGGTTCCTAAACCATCGCTGAGACTACCATCCTCGCACCTGGTCCAACCACCAGGTTCCTAAGAGTCCAAAGAACAAGGATACCTAGCCTATAAACCCCTCTACATCACACACTAACCACCCACTTGATCTTGGAACTCAATATCCAAAACCTTTGACCCAACGGTCTCCACCAGGTCCCACTTGTAATGCCATAATCACACGTGCCTCACCCACATGTCCCACCCATATAGAGCTACACAGGCTTGACTCCATCTCGGACCCCAATGGTCTTCAACCTAAACAAAGATTTAATCCTCGACGATCCTGACCGGCGTGAGCAAGGCACAAACTGATTCCCCCTTCACACTCGTGACCATTACTAAAAATAGTGTACTTCGAACTGGTGAATGCTACAACCCCATCGCAGTCTTACAACACACCAACCAACCATGGATACCACCCATAGCCTTACCACACCCTAATCATCACAACGCCACACATCTTGAACCAAATCCTGCATCCAACTGCATCTCGACAGATGTTTGGGACATAATTCGAATTCTGAAGCCCTCAACCGGGACTCAACCACAAGACTGCTACACACAATAAGCGGGATGTTGACCATTAGTTGGAAATTTCCTAAATTCCCACTTGCATAACCTTCAATCTAAATGGCCATTTGGGTCGTCTCTCTTATTGGGCAGGATGTGAAACTTGCCTTAGTTTCACACCCTTCCTAACTTCTAAAAATCCGGATCAATCCTCCCTCACTTGAATTCGTCAAAGCTCTCTCTCACCTTTTAAATCCTAACATATTTCTCAACTCATCAACCTCATATAGCATGAACCGCCTATGAACTGTGTTAATCAATACTAGAGCTCCATTGCTAGCCAACTCCATGATCACCCAACTCCTGAAACCCTGAAGAATACTCTTGAAATCTTAACCAATCTAATATTCCAAATCACCTCTCATGATACCATACCAATTTCCGAGTTCTTATATTTGCGACTAAAAATCATAACCTGTTCCCTGAATTGACGAATCTTCACCCCAACTTCCATTCTCAAAGAACCACTGAACTATAACCGTCTATAACTAATGCGAATGTACAACTCCCTTAACACATCCAATGACCAAACAACTCATACAATTAACACCACTATCTTCCTCCTACCGGTCCTCCCCTAGCAATGTTAGTACTTGAGCTCAAAAGTCCTTCCATAAGAAACCGCCGATCATACCAGACCAGATGATAAAACCATTGATCCCTGACTAAAGATCTTTCAAACAACACCCCTGCATTGATTCAGACAAAGACCCAGATCCACAACTGAACACGCTGAAACCCACTCAACGAAGTACAACCCTCTGAAGATACCTCAAAGACTCTCGACATGCAGAATGTCATATCCCAATCCTACATAATATAATCCAGACAATATCAGAGAATAAACTCGAGATATTTCCTAGCCAAACCCAAGCAAAATTCCAACGCCATAAAAATTCCCGATAACAACCAAGAAGAAAACAGAAGATGGCATATCCGGAAAAGCATCTGAAGGAAATCCTGACCTCTCCTCCTGAATTACCCCGACCGTCCTGAGGACATACACAAAGCTCACCTCCAATCCCAAATGACAAGAATTAACAATATGATCCTTCTCCCTGAAGGATTCTAGAGATCCACAAGCCTTGGGCTCTAGATGAGCCCTCAACTGTCCTGCTACATTCTTGGCCCGAAAAGTCCCGAGATGACCATCCAGGAACTCCAAATTCCCTTCTTTGACTGAACCAAAGACCACTGTGGTCCATTACATAACATTATGAGTAATATTCAATGAGATGAACTCCTGTAATCGTGAATCGATCGGCTCCGTACGTGCCCATGAGTCGGAACCAGAATCTAAATCTTATTCCTGAGTGCTCAGCACCAAATAGTAACAACATGCAAAACATCTAGTTATACCCAAGAATTCTCATTCCACTGGCTTCTTAGATTCTCCAAGACTGTCCCCGATTTGAATATGGATCATGTGCTTTCAGTAGTAAGGGTCCAATACTACCTTCCACACCTATCCATAATTTCCTCAAGAATTCTCCTAAATCCTCTGAGTCACCTTCAACCCGATGCACTCAAAACTCACTAAACAGGGCAACAAAACCTGCTGAAGCACTCCCTAGGCCTTCCTAGGCTCCCGACCTCACCCTGCCATCAGCTACTGAAGAACTCCCCGTAATTCCAGTCACCCACCTCATGAATACAATCACATGCAACAAAGCTTAGATAATCCTTCAAGTAACAGACTCATCCCTACAATAGTTGGACTCAGAAAAGAGCTGCACAATAGGATCAAATCCATCACTCTGAGATTATTCAACCCTTGTCACATGCGACTTGGCATATTCACTTAGTAGTTAACTCCCATCACTTAAGAGTTCCACAAATCATAAAGCAAGTAGCATTTGTGCAGTAACACTCCAATCCATAGAATGATCAAAGAACATTCAAACTCACCCATCACAACCCATGCTCCCAAAACTTCCACCCTCACTATCGGTTTCCTTATGCATAAACATTATACACAGAACATGATCAAATAGACTGTCGAATACAAGACTCTTCCCTAGGACTACAACCAGACGAGGAACAGGAAATAAGGCGAAATCAATTATTCTAGATCTATAAGATCCTAACCGTATACAATATTTAAAGCATACACTTAGCAGTTACTGATACCAATAGATATTTCCATTACAACATAGCATCCAATACTCTCACGACTACAAAACATCACAAATGTCCGGCTAATCTATCACTGACTAATAAGCTCTAGCATGCAAGTCTACCAGCTCATACAATAGACATACCAAGGCATCTCTCCTAGCATTCTATCAAGCAAAAACTGAGCATATCGTTAGTCCTAACTAGTATGTGATTCATAGATTCAAAAATCAAATCATATTAGATAATATGTATGGGTATTTTGGGAAAACTTACTTGAGCTCAGCTGATTTCACGCACCACACCTTTTACTTATCTTAGAATATTTATTTTCTTGAAAGTATTTTTCTTTTGAAAACTTTACCAAATCCTCAGTTTGAGTTCAGACACACCCGAGAGTACGTCCAAATCCATCAAACCAAAGATCTGTACCAAGTTGTAACATCCAAAAATCATGACATACAAACTTTTGTTTTTAGATTAATAAATCGTTAATACATTTCTTTCCCATAAAACCAAGGTAACCAAGTTTTAGAATAACATCATCAAATCAGATTAATTCACAAAATGCAGAAACATGTGGTGTATGCCTTACAATCATCTCAAGCCCTTCCATTTGAAAACCGGAGTACCTGAAACATAAATTGAAAACCATAAAAATAAAGCTTAGTAAGTTCCCCAAAATACTACATACCAAACATATAAATGGGCCTAGCCTTGGGGCCTCGCTCTGGGGTGTATTTCAACCCGATCATAACAAAATGGGCCCCGCCCTAGCGTATATTTCAACCCGATCATAACATAGTGGGCCTTGCCCTAGTGTATATTTCAACCCAAACATCACAAGTGGCCCCCCACCCTGGGGTATATTTCAGCCCAAACACACATGGAAAATCCACAAAGACATGTAGCACGATCCAATGGTTCAGCATTGCTGCCTTCGACCCATGAATACAGTGAGAAGACTCACCTAACACTACCGAATCCCACGGATAAATCTCTGGCTGCTGGCTGACTGATCCCCAAACTATCAAGAACAAAAAAAACACCCAAGTAACAATTAGGTTCTAATCCATAACCATAAATGCATTACTAGGTTAAATGACCAATTTACCCCTTATCTAATTTGGACCAAGACTTAGGCCCAAACTAAATAATCTAAAAGGCCCAAATAAGAAAAACCACCAAAAGGCCAAACCATGAACCAATTTCCAAATTGGGCCCAAACCCATTGTAGGTCTTCCCAAAATAATTATTAGCCCAAAACCTGATGGCCCAATAGAGCTCAAGACAACCAAGCCCAAAAGGTGGCCCAAACTGAAGCCTAACATGCAAAATCCCTCCTGACTGAGTATGCTCCATGTACTCAGTGGGTATGCTAAGCGTACACACAATAAATCCAGTACACCCTGCGTACGAGGTGGTACGTACCGTGTACTAACCCTGTCCACAACCATCCTAAAAAAGAGTTAATCCCTTAAGCCAAGACATCCAAAACCTCAGAATAGCTAAATATAAGTGACCCGATCCGTAAAGTTGAAGGCTTTAAACCTTTGTATGGATTAAAGAAGCCCAACACCAAAGATGAACTCCAAGGGTCAAAATAACTGCAAAATGTCTTAAAAACTTCTTAATACCTTAAGAACCTAGTCCAAACTTCCAGATTTGACTCAAAGGTAATTCTTAAGTCATAAAGTTCCTGACTTTATGACTTATCATGACTTAATGGGACACAAAACAAAACCCTAAGTCCCAAGCTTCACCAAAAGAATATTAAATCATGCATGTGTGGTCTATACTCATCAAGATCCTAACTTTATGACTCCATAACCCCAACAAAGGCCAAATATGAAGCTCAAAGGTTTTGGAGTAATTTCTTGTAACACCCCATTTATTAAATAAATAAATAGATAAGGGTTACCATGAGTGGAAACTCTAAAATCAATAATAATACAGCAAGGTGTTGGCCTCGAGGAGTTAATTGTCATGATTTTGGAGGTTGGGGGTTAAAAGTGTAAGTTCCGGAGTGGTTTGCAAATATTTATGAAGGCAGGGGGCTGCTTGGTAAATTATTGGGACTTAATTTGAAGAGATTTTTGAGGCTAAGGGGCTGTTTGGTAATTTTTGGACCTAAAATGAAATGAGTTTATGGAATCAGGGGCTAAAGGGTAAATGTTGGATTAAAGTTGAAGAAGATTGGGTGAGGAGGGACGGATCTTGTAAAGAAACTCAATTGTTTTAAGGAAGCACGGGTTATACCCGGTACTCCCTCCCCTGTCATCTAACCCGTCCATCCCTCGTCGCATGATCATGAGAAAGACCCTAAACCTAGATCGTAACCTCTAGCCGCAAACCTCTTCAGCCGCCGCCTAACATAGATCGACCGCCACAGCCTGCTGCCGGTGACACCATGAGCAGCTGAGTACCTACAACGAAACCCACTGGCGACGAAGCTGGAAGCCCAGGGCCCATCTCGCACACTGTCGTTGTCGGTGAATGCAAAGATTGATGAGTCCATGGTCACGAGCTACCGAGAAGTTGTTGGTAAGGTCATCTGTCACTTCGCTCTCTCACCTCCTTTATTCTTTTCGGTGGTTTGAATCGTGTATGACGGCTGTGGATACCGACGACCCTTGGACCACCATTTATGCTTGTTCCGACGACCACAACCTCCTATTCGGTGGCTGAGTGCGTGGACATGCATGTGTTTTTGGCAAAAGACCCACTGCCAGCACCTCATGGTGGTGGCTGCCATAGTTTCTGCCACCTTTTGCCGCCACCAGCCACTATAGGAGGTGGTTGTATGTGTGTTTATTATGTGGGATGTAGTATGTGTGATTTTTGGACAGGAACTACCACCACCACCATTAGAAATGGTGGATGCCACCGCCTGCCGCCATGAGCCGTCGCCGATCACCACTGCCCGAGGTGGAAGTGGGTGGTGCCCGGCCTGGTAGAACCATAATGGACCTAAATAGTTAATCTTGGGCTAGGCTGGTTCGTGATTGGGTTAGAAAACCCTAATTTTGGGTTTGTCAGTTTGGATTTTTGTCGGGACCCGCGGTTGGACTGTTAAATTGATATTGTGAATTACTTCCGAGTTCATTGTATAAATGGCCTAGTGGAGTTAAGTGCTTAATGGGTTAAGTGAGAACACTTAACCATAATAGTCATTTTATGCGAAAACCCTAATTTTACTTGGGCCTTGAGTTGGGCCTTTCAATTGGGCTTTGGTGTTTGGGCCACTGCTGGGCCATCCAAGAGAAGTCATGTGGACTAGAATATTTAGATGGGCTTTAGAGTAAGGCCCATATGAGGGTTTGGGCCCGATTTGGAAAATTGGGCCATAGTTGGGCCATTAGTGAACCTTTGAGGACCAATTTGGTATTGGGCCCACCAAGGCCCAATAGGCTTGGGTTATTTATGGGATGGGTTGGTGGACATATTTAGACCTAATATTTGAAGGTTTGGTCTTAGATCCTAATAGGGATTATTTGTGGGTTTTGCTCAGTGTTAGAAGTCGGAGTACAACAACAACATTTATAGTATCTATTCATCATTTGAGGTGAGTCTTCTCACTATACTTACCTGTGAGGTAATTTATGTGTGACCAGAGGGTCTTATTCTTGTTACTGACCGGAGGCTCTTGTTTACACTATTGACCAAAGGTTCTTAGTACATTCTTAACAAAAGGGTCTTAGTACATTATTGACCGGAGGGTCTTATTTGTTTATGATGTGATATGTCTTATTGTGCATATTGTCTTTGTGACTTATGCTGTTATAGTACTCTGTGTATATGTTAATCTTATGTGCTTATACTGAGACGTGTGATATCATGTATTATGTCTTGAGATTTATGATGTACATTATCCTATGTATTGTTAAGATAGGAGCGGAGGGTCCATCTGTGTTATGGGACCAGAGGGTCCCACTGAGACACTTTGACCAGAGGGTCTTATTTGAGTACATCCATGAGAGGCTTATGAGATGTGTGTGGTATTCTGGGGAACTCACTAAGCTTCGTGCTGACTATGTTATGTGTTATGTGTTTCAGGTACTTCTCAGGATCACGGGAAGGCACCGGCTCGGTTGTACACACGAGATGAAGTTATGCTTATGAGGATCTTGGATTTTATTCAAATAACTATGAACATGCGTTTTTGATAATTTGATATTTGCGGATTTGGTAATATATGTTGACGAGATTCATGTGATTTAAAAAATGAAAAGTTTGTTTGAAAATTTACGGTGTTACAAGTTGGTATCAGAGCCTTGGTTTGAGGGATTCAGATGTGTTCTCAGGTGTCTGTGAACTCAAACTGAGGATTTAAGAAAATTTTCTAAAACGAGTAAGAGTTTTAAAGAGAAAATGAGATGGAGCAGTGCGTACAATCAACCAGGGCCCGAACGGTGATTTCCTAAAATACCATTATTTGTTTGTATTATGAGATGTTTATGAGATATTAGAGCTACATGTTAGATGATAGGCTAGGTGTTGCAGAAATTAGGGCTAGAGTTGCCTGATTCATGATGCCTTAGTCTAGGGGATGCTATTAATTGATATTATCTGCTATTTGCTCTTAAGGTGCTGAGTAGAAGCACATAGCAAGAATTTTTTATAGAGAGTCTTGAGTCGAGGAGTAATCTAGGAGAGATACCTAGACGAGCATTTGAGAAATCTTGTGAGAGAGTAGTTAGAGATCCACGAGAGGAAAGATTTCCTGAGTTCGGTGATGCCTTTTGAGTTATGAGAGGAGCGAGTGGAGTGGTATGATAGAGTGGTTTCATGTGTTAGTTATTCGATGCCAGAATGCTGCTTGCTTTGTGCTTTGTGGAACTCTTGAATGATGGGAGTCAGCTACTAAGTGAATATGACGATATTCAGGAGGTAGATGGATGTCATCACAAGGAGTTCTTTCGCAACTGATGGTAGAGAAGTGTGAGAACCTAGGGAGTAATTCTAGTCCGAGGAGTACGCTATTTAGAGGTGAGTATTCGCTAGAGATCGAACATGTGTAATGGGATCGAGAAGGTTGAGCAGCTACTTAAAAAATTTGGGATGATCCGTGTGGAAAGTATGGGTAGATATGGCAGGTAGTATGGGCCTATACTACTGAAAGCAGAGGATCCATACTCAAAACATGGAGAATTCCGGAGCTTCTAAGTAGCAGTATGAGGAGAAATAACATGGTTCAGGTACCATAATTTGTAACAGAGTGTGTTTTCGCCTTTATCAGTTAGCCAGTTGTGATTTTTAGACTAGGAGCGGATATGGGAGATTGTGGGGCCAGAGGGCCATGTCGATTGAGTTTAAATACAGTATGCCCTGGGTGGGAAAATTTAGGTTTAGATCTCAAGGGTTTTGATTGGTGAGATGCCAGTTGGAGTCGCAAGACTCAAATAAGGGTGGAGATGATGCATTATCGAGGATTGCAGTCTGGGTTGAGTGGTCGGACGATGGCCCGTGATGTCAAAGTTTTATATTGAGGATTATATTGTTACTATTTCCCATTTTAAGAGGTTGGGTGAGTGAGCTTTTGATGTCAGAGATTATAGGAAGACCCCGTGGGGCACTAGGTGGTTGCGATATTGGCATCAAGAGTATTTTTGTTGTATGAGAGCATTAGGTTACATTCTTATGCCGGGAAGGAGTCATCAATGGGGATTGTGAAGAACAAGGGCTTGAGTATGCCTTGTTTGAGTTTGGTAAGTTGTATACCAGCAACTGTTTCAGGAAAATGAGATGAGTATATCGAGATGACGGTTGTCGTAGCTATGCAATGGATCAATTGTGAGAGTGAGGTCTCTTGCTTCTATGATAGTTCGCGCGATGGAATTTTGATAGAGGAATCTAGGATGAGGTGTGTATAATAGTTCATTATTTTCCTATTGAGGGTTGTAACTAATTTGGGATAGCCGAGATGTCCAGTGGTGTGTCGGTACAAGATTTTGGGTGACTAAGAGACAATCACATTGGGAGGATTCCGAGTCTTTCATATGGGATTCGAGGTACTTGGAGTTATTGGGTAATTTTCCAAAAATTCATCGAGTGTTGCATGGTACGTCCTTTGAGTTGGGAATGGTATATCTGGAGAGCCAGTATGTAGTGTGGTTGTTTGGGTATGGAATTGGGCGATGGTTCGAAACCTAAGTGGGGGAGAACGGGGTATTTTGTTGGGAGGATCATCAATCTGTTCAAGTCGGGATTAAAGGATTGGGTGTCGGTAATATGAGGTACGGACATATGAGACTTGGGTTTATCGGTGGACGAGGTAAGGTACAGAGCGAGGTAATGCATATTGTATGTGTCCAGGAAAGAACGAGTGTATCCTCGGCGAGCAGCCGTTGGTCAGGGATCTTATGGTGGTCAGGGACTCTTCGGGTTTTCAAGGGTTGAGTTCGAGGTGGTTAGTTCATTGAGATCCATTTCCGATTGTTGAGATTTTCTAGTACGATGTATAGATTGTAATCTATACTCTGGGAGGGGCAGCAGTTGATTTTTCAATCAACTTCAGCGTCGGTATGAGTAGTTTCACTTAGGATTATTAGGGGAAAACCTTGGGGTGAGCCCATGACGAGTCAGAGAGATAATGTTGTAACTACGGGGAGCCGTAGTATTTCCTAATCATAGCATTGCGCAAAGGAGTTCTTAGGCTTGGGTAGCCTTACCAATTGAGTCATTGGGAACCTATTGGCCGGAACAGGGGCAAGACTGGGGTCTCCGTGATGGTCGGAAAGCATTTTATCTCGAGTTAGGGAGGGGTTATCGTAATCGGAAGGAATTGGAGTAGTAATGTACGCATAGATTCGCGGATCGTGGGTTATGAGTTGAGTATTGGATTGGAGATGAGTGGTTCTAATTCTGTTGTCGAGCCAGACTCTAAAGTTTGAGTCTGGCCCTATCTGTATAAAGGATAGACGAGTTGAGATTTTGGATTCTAATGGATTTCATTTTTGAGTGGTTATGGTTTGCATCCGATGTTCTAGACCTAAGAGGGTCGGTTCGTTTGGTTTGAGAAGGACCGCAACACGCATGGAGTTAGTGAGTGTTAGACGTCAGAGGTTGGAAATGATGTGTGGCTATAGATCAGTTGTAATATAGCTTGGAGTAAAGTGAACTTAGTGGTTGCATGTACATGTGGTTGGTTGAGATAGCTTTGTTGGATTGAATGGTTGGGGTTATGCTCGATCTTGTGTCCATGTCGTTCAAGTTGTCGAGCGTGTAAGGGATGGTGAGGAAAGATTTCGAGGATGAAATCTAATTTAAGTGGGGGAGATTTGTAACACCCTGTTTATTAAATAAATAAATAGATAAGGGTTAATATGAGTAGAAACCCTAAAATCAATAATAATACAACAAGGTGTTGGCCTCGAGGAGTTAGTTGTCGCGATTTTGGAGGTTGGGGGTTAAAAGTGTAAGTTCTGGAGTGGTTTGCAAATATTTATGAAGGCAGGGGCTGCTTGGTAAATTATTGCGACTTAATTTGAAGAGATTTTGGAGGCTAAGGGGCTGTTTGGCAGGTTTTGGACCTAAAATGAAATGAGTTTATGGAATCAGGGGCTAAAGGGTAAATGTTGAATTAAAGTTGAAGAAGATTAGGTGAGGAGGGACTGATCTTGTAAAGAGGCTCAAATGATTGAAGGAAGCGTGGGTTATACCCGATACTCCCTCCCCTTTCATCTAACCCATCCATCCCTCGTCGCATGATCATGAGAAAAACCCAAAAACTAGATCGTAACCTCTAGCCGCAAACCTTTTCAGCCGCCGCCTAACATAGATCGACCGCCATAGCCCACTGCCGGTGACGCCATGAGTAGCTGAGTACCTACAACACCCACTGCCGACGAAGTCGGAAGCCCGGGGCCAATCTCGCACACCGTCGTTGCCGGTGACTGCAAAGATTGACGAGTCCGTGGTTGCGAGCTACTGAAAAGTTGTTGGTAAGGTCATCTGTCACTTCTCTCTCTCACCTCCTTCATTCTTTTCGGTGGTTTGACGCCGTGTATGACGGCTATGGATACCGGTGACCCTTGGACCGGCATTTATGCTTGTTTCGACAACCACAACCTCCTATTTGGTGGTTGGGAGCTTAATTGTCATGTCATTTGTGTGTTTTGTTGTTGTTACGAGCTGAGTGTGTGGACATGCATGTGTTTTTGGCAAATGAGGCTCTTATTTGAGTATAGCCATGAGAGGCTTATGAGATGTGTGTGGTATTCTGGGGAAGGCGCCGACTCGATTGTACACACGATATGGAGTTATGTTTATGAGGATCCTGGATTTTATTCAAATAACTATGAACATGTGTTTTTGATAATTTGATATTTGGGGATTTGGTAATATATGTTGACGATATTCATGTGATTTTAAAAATGAAAAATTTGTTTGAAAATTTACGGTGTTACACTTCTACTCACAAGAACCACCACAAAGGGACCAAAATCATAACAAAGTGCCACCTAACTAAGGTGGTGTTTGTTTTGGAAGTGGTCAAATGTCTTTTGTCTTTTTCCATGTCTGCGGAAGAAGACGTGGACTAACAGTCTTTTTTTATGTATTCATACAAAAAGTCTTAATGCAAAAAGATTGTTTGTTTTTTAATTAGAATGAACTAAAACTTAAGAGATCTTGTAACAAAGGAGATTAATTAACCATATTTTTTCTCATATTAAAATACGAATAATTCACGTTGGTTTTTAATAAATTGACAAACCTATCCATTTAATAATATTTACGAACAATTTAATAGATTTATAGTATTTCGTAAGAAAATATTAGATAATATAAAAAAGCAATATAAAAATACACATTAGATTTTTTCTTAATAAGAATTGTATACTTACATGTTGCCACCCGATTTGCATTAATTTCCATTGTTCAACAACAAAACCGATCTTTGAAATTAATGTTGAAACAACAAAAGCTCAAATGCTAAAAACTCAACATCCCATATATTACTAATCTATTAAAATTTATATTTGACTTAAACTTTGCCAATATTTGACTCAAACTTTGCCAATAACAATTTCATACAGTTTCAAATATATAATATTTTTTAAAACATTAAATAAACTATATATATTTCGACTCAAACCGGAAGGCCGCTTACTTATTAAAGTTGATATTTTTAAAAACATAAAGGATTGTTTTGATGATTGTCTTACAATATTAAAACTAAATTCACAAAACTAACATATTTTTATGAAATCATTCATTCTAAATGCATTAACTGGTCAGCAACTTGATCTCGTAGATGAACCATATATTCCCGGTCTCTTGCACTTCTGTGTGGTTGTACCTCATCCACGTCATCCTCTTCATCATCATCATCATCTCGTACATTGTTGCTTTGAAGTGATATATCGACTTGATTATATTGAGAAAAATACTCATCACTTAATCCCTCTTTTATTATATAATTATGAAGCGCAAAACATGCAATGACGATGTTTCTTTGTGTAGCCAATGGAAATGGAGCCATTCTCTTCAATATAGGGAAACGTGCTTTCAAGAGACCAAAAGCACGTTCAACGACATTTCGAAGTTTTGCATGTGAGTGATTAAATTTTTCTTTGTTGGTTAATGCACGTCTTCGATGAAACTCTCCAAGCCAATACCGCACATTACGATAAGGAGCCATAAATCCTCGGGTGTGTGTATACGCAACATCACAAAGATAATACTTATCTGTAAATATAAGGAAATAATTAATTTTAAAAAAAGTAGAAATATTAAAATGAAAATGTAAACAAACATGGTGGTGGAAATGGAAATGGTGCATCTCAATCTGTTAAAGCTTTAGATAATATTCTTGAATCATGTGCTATCCCTTCCCATCCAGCCACGACAAATGTAAAAATCATACTGAAGTCACATATTGCGGATACATTTTGATAACATTCGCCTTTTCCCCTTCCTCTATACAAATGTTGTTTTTCGAGAGGGACAATAGCATGTACCAAAGTTCCATCAAGTGCACCGACCGCTCCTCTGAAAATCCTTCGTAACCTCCTATTATGTCCCGGGATGTATGGATTTGGATTAAAGGAAGTTGGTAGTATTATATCTTTTGCAAACACCATCATTTTATCCAATACTTCATAAAAATACTTATGAATCATTTGTTTTGAGTGTTGAAATCTACGTTTGATGATTACATAACGTTGATTGTGACCAATCATCATCAAGAACATCACCATCTTCTCTTCAACCGATATATGTTTACTATCATTTAACCAACTTTTTACTCTAAAATATGTGCAAAGTCGAACATAAGAATCACATGACATACGTAGAGTTCAATGCATTGGTTATTAGTTCCTTGTAATTACTCTAATGTGAATTGATGCCCAGACGTTTTTGAGGTATTATCTCGCATTCTTTTCAAACCTCTTCTCCAAAAAAGGCGAAGATACAAATACATAACAATTAGGAGGCGCAACTTTTTATCATAATCCATTGTGAACCTGTTAAACCATCAACACTTGTTAAATCCTAATGTGAAAACCCAAATTTATTGCCGTTACATAATCCCGTTTTCACTAACGGAATTCGTCGTTATGTATTAAGTTCCGTAATGTTTGGAGTCGTCAATAAATAATATCTATTTATATTTCTTGAAGTTATCATTTTAAAATAAGTAAATATAACTTGTAAGTGTTAACCCCGTTTAACTAAATAAAGTTATATTACCTTTCAACCACTTCACCCGGGTAAAAAGTTTTAACCCCGTTAAACTTTAGCATCAGGTAGCCGTGTACCGGGTGCAATACCCGAGGCATATAAAAAGGAAGTGGACACCACTTGAAAACTCTTTGCCACCCTCTCACTCTCTCTTACTACTTTCTCTCTCTAGACTCGATCCCGACCCCGAAAACCGTGAATTCCGGCTTCCTAACGTAAGAGTTTCTTCCATATCTTGTTCTAAACGTATTCCATTGCATTTAGAGCCCAAAAATCATAAGAATTAGTGGAATATATGGAGTTTACGGCCTAGGAAGCCCCTTAGGCCGTAAACACCCCAAATCATGACCAAAGTCCCATTTTTCCTTCCTTTAAGCTTGTATACTAGCAATATTTGTGTCAAATAAGTACACAATCATTCAAATGATAGCAAAAAAACATAATGTCAAAAATAAGTTCAAGAAACACATAATTGTTCAAAATGAAAGAAAAAACATAAGCATAAAGACTACTTAAACATCCCTAATGTGGTGCCAGCCATCTTTATCCACCCTTTTAAGACCCCATGTATCGGTGGCAATGTCATCCATGCCTCTCTCATATTCATGGACATTCCAAAAAGGTGAAGGCTGCCAAAAATATAGGATCCATTGGGTCTAATTCACCATATGTTGCAGAGCTTTTTGCATATCAAGACTCAACTCATCAAGACTAATAGAGGTTTTAGAGGCTTTATCCATATCGGTCATATCGGTCCTATCAGTAGAAGCATCACTGGTTTTAGCCCTTTCATCGGGCCTCTCAGTAGAAGCATTAGTGGTTTACTCCTTTTATCAGGCCTCTTAGTAGAAGCATCATTGGTTTTACTCCTTTTATCAAGCCTCTCAGTAGAACCACCATGAGCTTTATCACTAGGAGCTCGAGCACTAGTGTCATTGGAAGCGTCATCATCATCATCATCTTCTAGGCCATTAAAAGGGTTGTCATCAATCAGAAGTCTTTGGACACGATGAGAAGAAGATGATGTATATGCGGGTGTAGTTTGAGTAGAGGTCCATTTGATGCTACCGCTGGCACTACTTCCATCAAACAAAGATGCACAAAGGTTGGGATAAGGCAATGGGTGTGTCCTCAATGATCCTGCCTTTGGATGACCCTAAACCAAGATTAATAGTAATTATAAGTATTTTGACATCATTATTAAAATTGGACATAAACTAAAAAATAAATTATATAGACACACCTTCTTGAATTTTTCCCATTCTGTGTTCACCAAGGCAAATGAATTTGTTTGAGCATTATATAAATTCCCTGACTTGTTTCTCAAATATTTCCACCCTACGTATTTAGCTTTTAGATGATCAAAAGCATTTTTCAATTGTTTTTGTGAAGTATCCATGTCAAACTTTTCTTTTAGAGGTTTCCCTAACCTAACCCAAGACTCCTTGTGCATGCTACCTCCTTATCTACCAATTCTGTTGACCTCTTCGATACACGTATCTAATACACATTTTACTTGCTCGTTCGACCATTATCGTTTGTCTCCCATTTAGACAAGCTATATATAATAACTTTATAAATTAAGTCCATGAAAGAACCGAATTAAAAAACTAAAAATAAAAAACTTCATGATTCATATCTATGGATTACAACACAAACAACATAAAATAGAAACATTCGATTCAAATGAATCAAGTATATCAACCTATAAAAGATATACGAACTATAAACACTTCAGGACTAAAACACTCTGACCAAGAATAAATACTGCTAAGTATTTAAATGATTTAACTAAGTATATATACGCACACCTCTATAAAACACGGAAGTCAGTATCGCACTAGAATAGAACAAAAGTATTAAGATTGTTGGACAGCACAATTGGGCTTAGAGACGTATAGTCACATCTGGGGGGATCTAGCCTGATCAACTACATTTTTCTGGGAGTGACTAGCATGTGCCTAAGCTTGGTTGTGGTGTTGCAACAAGTCTAAAACTTACCAACACTACCATAATAACGTTACCATAAGAATACTATAGGAGTATTCAGTATCTCTAAAACATACGTATGTGATAACTAAAAGGGTTGTTACTGGTAGGACAATAGTTGCTAAGTGGATACACCACGGTTACATGTGACTAGGGCGCTATAGACTCAGAATCTGTAGCCTTTGCTTCATTCCATGTTCTTGTTTGATTGGGGGTCTGAAGTTAGGGTTGCTTATTCGAAGGACTATCTTGCTTCGGTTACATCTAATCGGTATGCACTACGCAAGTATTGGGTTGACTAATAACGATTAATCTTATAAGTATCTTAGTTTAGTACGTCTATTAATCTTTTTCCCCTTTCTCGCATAGATAGCATGGCTGGCTTCCACCTACCCGGCGACCCGTACTATCCAAACCAGGGCAATGGAGGATGGCTCGATGAGGAGTCAGACGATGATCACCCGATCCATTTGGATGATCATCATGTTGAAGGCTTCTCGGATAGCTCGAGCTCCGAACCAGAAGTTAACAACCAACCTCCTGAAGCTCCTAACCCTAACCCCCGTCCGACATTTCAGGGTCCCACTCCTATGTGGGCCATATCCTTGCACCGATGGAGCGAGGAGCAGGGTCAACCTTTACCTTACAATGGAGACCGAAGCTTCTACAACATAAGCGAAGGAGGATCAGCGGATCGGGTTCTGCCCATCATGATCCGAAGGATTGCCAGGAATGTCGAGCAGGGTCAAGCTGCTATTGGTCGAGTTGTAGAAGTGGATGCCAACTCGAATCTCAACACGGTTCGCATCCGCCAACTCGAAGAAGCCATGGATAGGACAAGGAGGACCAACGAGGCTCTGTAGCATCAGCTGGCTGCATCCCGAGCCGAAGTTAGGGAACTCCGAGCACGCCAAAGGACTCATGATCGACACCTTCAAGAAGTTATGCGTCAGCTAGCAGATCTGAGGATTCGCCCAACAAGTAACCGTCGCCAGTAGAAGACGTCTAGTTACCTTACTCTTTTGTTTAAAGGACTAGCCTTTCCTCTCTATGTTTTGTAGATCTCTTGTCTGTAAACATTCCTAGCTTAAAAATACTCTAACTAGACCTCTAAACTGCCAACATTTTCTTTATGGTTTGATGTAAGACCTACTATTAGGTCAATTTTCATGAACTTGTGTTACATCATTAATACAAGTATATTGGCAGTTGATTACTCTATTGCTATGACTCTCATTCTGATCTTGGGTTATGTTGATTTAATCCATGAAATACTCTATTCACATTTGCACTAGACTCTTACTATTGCTATCATTTCTATGATCTTCCAGTGAAAGATGTCTCCACGAAAGCGTCCAAGCAGAGGAAGACCAGCAACTCAAACCCCTCCTCCACCACCTCCTCCTCCGCAGTTCAATCCAGTGCTATTCCAAACAGCTGTGACCGCGGCTGTGACAACATTCATGGCCCAAATGAACTCCGGGGACGCAAGCGGTGGTAACTCTAGGTTTGGTGAAGTCCACCAAAGAGTGCAGGGATGCACTTATAAGGACTTCATGAACTGTAAACCTACCTTCTTCGATGGTATTGGAGGAATTCTGGCATTGTCTCAATGGTTCGAAAGAACCGAAGCTGTCTTTGAAATGTGCTCTTGTCCCGAAGAGAGCAAAATCAAGTTCGCAACTGCCACCCTCACTAACAGGGCCTTGACATGGTGGAACGGCCATGTCAGTGCACTCTCCTTGGTCACAGCCAATGTCATGGGCTGGGACACTCTAAAAGATCTCATGAGAGGGGAGTACTGCCCTAGGGGCGAAGTTCAGAAACTTGAGGAGGAACTCTGGAACCTCAAGATGAAAGGGACTGACATAACATCTTACACGGCCAGGTTCTGCGACTTGGCGGCATGATCCCATCATGATCCCATCCGAGAGCAACATGATCCCATCCGAGAGCAAAAAGATCGAACGATACATCTGGGTGAAGTCCCAACATGATCCCATCCGAGAGCAAAAAGATCGAACGATACATCTGGGGTCTAATGCCTCCGTATCGAGGAAATGTTCTAGCCTCATGCCCTACCACCTTCGACAGCGCCAAGGAATTGGCCCAGAGTCTGATCAACTATGAAGTCTCTTCCACTCCAGCAACAGCAACCGCCACTACCACTGCACCACCAGATCCATCTGACAGAAAGAGGAAGCGTATGGATAAGAAGAAAGGCAAGAAAACTCAAACCTCCTCCAAGGACCAGCAAATCGTGGTGGTCCATGCTGCCACCACTCCAGCCGCACCTGCCCCGCCAAAAGCTTATAGTGGGAATCTGCCCAAATGTCCCAAATGTCCTTTCCACCACCACGGCCCCTGCCGTGAATTGCAGTGCTCCAACTGCGGCCGAAAAGGCCATACTGTCCGATTTTGCAAGGCCCCTCCCAAACCTATCTCGCAAGTTCCCGGTTCGGGAGTGACCCCGACGTGTTATGGTTGCGGTGAAGCTGGTAATTTCAAGAAGAACTGTCCGAAGGCTGCGAATGCTGGGGGAACTGGAAGGTTACTCGCTATCGGTCATAATGAAGCAGTAACGGATCCCACAGTGGTCACGGGTACGTTTCTTCTCAACAACTCTTATGCCTGTGTCTTGTTTGATAGTGGTGCAGAAAGAAGCTTCATAAATCAAAACTTTAAACACTTACTCAAACAATCCCCTCAACCACTAAAAGAAACATTCGTCGTAGAAATGGCTAACAGGAAGATAAAAAGCTCTAACGAAATCTACATAGGTTGTACCCTCACGTTAGACGATCACCCATTTCCAATCAATCTTATACCAGTCTCAATCAAAAATTTCGATGTCATTGTTGGTATGGACTGGTTGAGTCTTCATCGTGCCGATATCCTATGCTCCGACAAAGCCATTCGCCTGAATCTTCCAAATCACGAAACCCTATTGATCTACGGAGATAAACCCGATACGGGCCTCCGTATCATCTCCAGTATTCAGGCCCATAAATATTTGCATAAGGAATATCGCGCCTTTCTGGCTCACGTCGTCGACACAAGCCAGAAATCGAAAGATCCAAAAGATATTCCCGTTGTATGCGAATTCCCTGATGTTTTCCCAGAAGATCTTCCAGGTCTACCTCCCAAACGTCAGGTTGAGTTCAGAATCGACCTAGTCCCAGGAGCTACTCCCGTAGCTAAGTCGCCCTATCGTCTAGCGCCTGCCGAAATGCAAGAACTATCCGATCAACTCAACGAGCTGGTCGACAAGGGTTTTATAAGACCGAGCTTCTCACCTTGGGGAGCTCCGGTCTTGTTCGTGAAGAAGAAGGATGGATCGTTTCGGATGTGCATCGATTATAGGGAACTCAATAAACTCACGGTCAAAAATCGCTACCCTCTCCCTCGTATCGACGACCTATTCGACCAACTTCAAGGATCAAGTTACTTCTCCAAGATTGATCTTAGATCCGGGTATCACCAGTTACGGGTTCTTGAGGAAGATGTCCCGAAGACAACCTTCCGAACCCGTTACGGGCATTTTGAGTTCGTAGTGATGCCCTTTGGACTGACTAACGCCCCCGCAGTATTCATGGACTTGATGAATAGGGTGTGTCGTCCATATCTAGATCAGTTCGTCATCGTCTTCATTGATGATATACCCGTCTACTCTCGAAGCGAGGAAGAACACAAGGATCACCTGCGACGAGTCCTGGAAACGCTGCGATCAGAGAAGTTATATGCGAAGTTCTCTAAGTGCAAGTTTTGGATCCGAAGAGTTGAATTCTTAGGACACGTGGTTAGTGAAGAAGGAATCCACGTGGATCCCTCCAAAATTAAAGCTATTGAGAACTGGTCAGCACCAAAGACGCCTACGAAGATTCGTCAATTTCTAGGCCTCGCTGGCTACTACCGCAGGTTCATCCAAAACTTCTCTCGAGTTGCGAAGCCTCTCACCATGTTGACGCAGAAGGGTGTATCATTCGACTGGGAAGAGAAACAGGAAAAGGCATTCCAGACCCTGAAGCGAGCCCTATGCACCGCACCGGTATTATCCCTTCCCGAAGGGACAGAAGATTTTGTTGTATACTGCGATGCATCAAATTCTGGGCTCGGTTGTGTCTTGATGCAACGAGGTAAGGTCATCGCCTATGCCTCAAGACAGCTAAAGACACATGAGGTGAACTACACTACTCACGACCTCGAGTTAGGAGCGGTCGTCTTCACACTAAAAATCTGGAGACACTACTTGTATGGGACGAAGAGCGTGGTGTACACTGATCACAAAAGCCTCCAACACATACTGAACCAGAAAGAACTCAACATGAGGCAGCATCGATGGGTCGAACTACTCACCGATTACGATTGCGAAATCCGATACCACCCGGGGAAAGCCAACGTAGTAGCAAACGCCCTGAGTAGGAAGGAGTATTCTGGACGAAGGACCAAGTCATTGACAATGACTATCCGTTCGCATCTATCCGCGCAGATCAGGGAGGCTCAGCTGGAAGCCTTAAAGCCTGAGAATGTGACGGGAGAATCCCTGCGTGGAATGGATAAAAGTTTGGAGGTCAAGGGTGACGGAGCCTACTACTTCATGGACCGAATTTGGACTCCGCGCCATGGAGGTTTCAGAGACTTGGTCATGAGGGAAGCACACAACACTCGCTACTCCGTCCACCCAGGTTCAGATAAGATGTATTTGGATCTCAAAAAGCTATACTGGTGGCTTAACATGAAAGCGGAGATCGCTACCTTTGTGAGCAAGTGCCTTATTTGCGCGAAGGTCAAGGTCGAATATCAAAAGCCATCAGGACTCCTCCAACAACCAGAGATACTGGAATGGAAGTGGGAGCGGATTGCAATGGACTTTATAACCAAGCTACCCAAGATAGCGGGTGGGTTGGATACCATTTGGGTCATCGTCGACAGATTGACCAAGTCTGCGCACTTCCTACCCATCAAGGAAACGGACAACATGGAGAAACTCACGAGAACATACATAAAGGAAATAGTGCGGCTGCATGGCGTCCCTATATCTATTATCTCGGACAGAGATAGTAGATTTACCTCTAGATTTTGGCAATCACTACAAAATGCGCTAGGGACGAGGCTGGACATGAGTACAACCTACCATCCACAGACTGACGGACAAAGTGAGAGGACGATCCAAACTCTAGAAGATATGCTGCGAGCTTGCGTGAATGACTTCGGTAAATCGTGGGATACACACTTACCTCTTGTGGAGTTTTCTTACAACAATAGTTATCATACGAGCATCAAGGCAGCTCCATTCGAAGCCCTCTACGGCCGGAGGTGCATATCCCCTTTGTGCTGGGCTGAGGTGGGTGACACTCAGTTAGCTAAAGGACGAGTTCCTGACAGCGCTCTTACTGGTCCAGAGATCATTCGAGAAACGACCGAGAAGATTGTACAGATTCGTGAACGATTAAAAGCCGCTAGGGATCGACAGAAAAGCTACGCCGACAAACGAAGAAAACCCTTGGAATTCCAGGTGGGAGACCGAGTCCTTTTGAAGGTCTCGCCCTGGAAAGGCACGATACGCTTCGGAAAGCGTGGAAAGCCGAACCCGAGGTACATTGGGCCTTTCGAGATTCTCGCTAGAATCGACCCTATAGCTTACAAACTCAACCTACCCTACGAGAAAAGCAACATACACCCTACCTTCCACGTCCCAAATTTGAAGAAATGCCTGTCCGACGAGACTCTCGTGATTCCCCTCGACGAGATCGAGGTCAATGAGAGCCTCAACTTTGTGGAAGAGCCTGCGGAGATTATGGATCGGGAAGTAAAACGAACGAAACAAAGCCACATCCCAATTGTGAAAGTTCGGTGGAACGCCAAGCGGGGACCGAAATTTACTTGGGAGCGCAAGGATCAGATGAAACTCAAATATCACCATCTCTTCGCTTAGTAGTTCTGTAATAACTTATTTGTTGAATTCTAAATTTCGGGACGAAATTCCCCTAACGGGGGGATGATGTGACAACCCAAATTTATTGTCGTTACATAATCCCGTTTTCACTAACGGAATTCGTCGTTATGTATTAAGTTTCGTAATGTTTGGAGTCGTCAATAAATAATATCTATTTATATTTCTTGAACTTATCATTTTAAAATAAGTAAATATAACTTGTAAGTGTTAACCCCGTTTAACTACATAAAGTTATATTACCTTTCAACCACTTCACCTGGGTAAAAAGTTTTAACCCCGTTAAACTTTAGCATCGGGTAGCCGTGTACCGGGTGCAATACCCAAGGCATATAAAAAGGAAGTGGACACCACTTGAACACTCTTTACCACCCTCTCAATCTCTCTCACTACTTTCTCTCTCTAGACTCGAGCCCGACCCCGAAAACTGCGAATTCTGGCTTCCTAACGTAAGAGTCTCTTCCCTATCTTGTTCTAAACATATTCCATTGCATTTAGAGCCCGAAAATCATAAGAATTAGTGGAATATATGGAGTTTACGGCCTAGGAAGCCCCTTAGGCCGTAAACACCCCAAATCATGACCAAAGTCCCATTTTTCCTTCCTTTAAGCTTGTATACTAGCAATATTTGTGTCAAATAAGTACACACTCATTCAAATGATAGCAAAAAAACATAATGTCAAAAATAAGTTCAAGAAACACATAATTGTTCAAAATGAAAGAAAAAACATAAGCATAAAGACTACTTAAACATGCCTAATGTGGTGCCAGCCATCTTTATCCACCCTTTTAAGACCCCAGGTATCGGTGGCAATGTCATCCATGCCTCTCTCATATTCGTGGACATTCCAAAAAGGTAAAAGGCTGCCAAAAATATAGGATCCATTGGGTCTAATTCACCATATGTTGCAGAGCTTTTTGCATATCAAGACTCAACTCATCAAGACTAATAGAGGTTTTAGAGGCTTTATCCATATCGGTCCTATCGGTCCTACCAGTAGAAGCATCACTGGTTTTAGCCCTTTCATCAGGCCTCTCAGTAGAAGCATTAGTGGTTTTACTCCTTTTATCAAGCCTCTTAGTAGAAGCATCAGTGGTTTTACTCCTTTTATCAAGCCTCTCAGTAGAACCACCATGAGCTTTATCACTAGGAGCTCGAGCACTAGTGTCATTGGAAGCGTCATCATCATCATCATCTTCTAGGCCATTAAAAGGGTTGTCATCAATCAGAAGTCTTTGGACACGATGAGAAGAAGATGATGTATTGCGGGGGTAGTTTGAGTAGAGGTCCATTTGATGCTACCGCTGACACTACTTCCATGAAACAAAGATGCACAAAGGTTGGGATAAGGTAATGGGTGTGTCCTCAATGATCCTGCCTTTGGATGACCCTAAACCAGGATTAATAATAATTATAAGTATTTTGACATCATTATTAAAATTGGACATAAACTAAAAAAAATAAATTATATTGACACACCTTCTTGAATTCTTCCCATTCTGTGTTCACCAAGGCAAATGAATTTGTTTGAGCATTATATAAATTCCCTGACTTGTTTCTCAAATATTTCCACCCTACGTATTTAGCTTTTAGATTATCAAAAGCATTTTTCAATTGTTTTTGTGAAGTATCCATGTCAAACTTTTCTTTTAGAGGTTTCCCTAACATAACCCAAGACTCCTTGTGCATGCTACCTCCTTTTCTACCAATTCTGTTGACCTCTTCGATACACGTATCTAATACACATTTTACTTGCTCGTTCGACCATTGTCGTTTGTCTCCCATTTAGACAAGCTATATATAATAACTTTATAAATTAAGTCGATGAAAGAACCGAATTAAAAAACTAAAAATAAAAAACTTCATGATTCATATCTATGGATTACAACACAAACAACATAAAATAGAAACATTCGATTCAAATGAATCTAAAGTTGATGACAAATAACTTGATGTTGATCAAGAAATAAAATTAAATAAAAGCATATACTAGAAGCATGCAACAAAATCAACAACATTGAGAAATCAACAACATTAACAATGCATGCTTTCATGACATCAAATATACTCATTTTCAAGCATAGAGTACAACATTCTAATGCAGTCAAGTCTCATTGTTATGAGAATTGATGTTATTCTGATTAGAACATCATTCTTATGCTAAAAGGTACTCTACTTATGTCAAATATGTATACTAATTTTCAATCTTAAAAATATATGGTCTGCCTATGAAATTCAACACCAAGTTCATATCCCTCCCATTATTGCAATCAGAAATCAAATGGGTTTTCAGAGTTTCTCAAAATTCTAAATAGTTAATCCTATATTGATTTTGAAATTGAGTTTAAAACATAAAGGAAGGAAAACTGGAAGTTATTTGGGAAATCAAATAACATTAACGTTTTTAATTGACAAAATGGTGATGAGATTTCACTATTAATGGAGTCTAAATTGATAATACAAGTTGAGAAGAGGTAAGAAAAGAACGAGACAGGAGACAAAAGAGCCACATAAAAGAAGAGCCAAGAACAGCCAAAAATAGAAGGATAAAGAGGAGCCGGAACAATACCTGATGAGCCGAAGGCGGGGACGACGGCAGCATGGAACGGCGGAGGTAGAGCGAGACCAACGTCCGATGGAGGAATTGGCTACTGTAGAGAGATCGTCGGAGTGAGAAGATGCAGTCGTGAAAGGGGGCGATGGAGACAACGAATGTATTCCAAGGTTAGAAGGGGTATTATTAGGTCTTTCCGGATAAGTGATGAAAAAGACTTTTTGGGCTATTTTCTCTTCCAGAAAACAAACAGTCTATTTGACAAATGTCTACCCGCCCGCAGATGAAAGAGCCCAAAAAGAGTTTTTTCAAAAACACAAACGAGCCCTAAATCTACAAGAAAGTGTTGTCAAGGTTGAGACTTTATACCTCCAAAAGTTAGATCTAGGTGAACAAAGCTTGGATCCAAAAGCTCCAAGTCGAATAATGAGTCTTAAAGAAGTTCCTTTTTCCTCCTTAAGCACCAAACATACACACAAATCACTTTGAAGCTCAATAATCACTAAAATGGGGGCTAAGGGTTGATTTCTAGGGTTTAAAGGGATAGAGGCTGAAGATATTAGGGTTAGGTTATGAGATAAGGAGCTTTGAAACATCCCAAAAATACGGTCCAAAAATTTCATTTTAGATTGTTAAATAAACCACAATTATCAAATCATCACCTAAAAATCATAAGTCATTGTTTCTCAAACATCATAAACATTTTTCAAACATATCAAAGTAAAAACATCTCAGGCTAAAATCATGGTGTGTGCACTGTAGTCATCCGGAGCTCTTCCCCTTGCTACTGGAAGTACCTGAAACCAAAACTGAAAACTATAAGCATAAAGCTTAGTGAGTCTCCCCAAACTACCACATACAATACACATAATACCATAATCACATAAAATGAGCCCCCGCCCCTTCCTCGGGCCCCGCCCGGCATCGGACTGAGTCTAACATTAGGCCCTGCTTAGAATCGACCCCTGCTCGGTATACAGATCTGTTTGTACTAGGCCCCGCCTATCTCTGGGGCCCGCCCGCTATACACATACAACCAATAACATATAATCATGCTAGTACATAAAGAATCATGCACAACACTATATATTCTAGTTTTAAGGCCTCGCGTATTATGGGCCCCGCCCCTACTCTGCTAATGATGAGATATGGAACCCTATCCATCCTCATCTAGTGATGAGATATGGGACCCCGCCCACACTCACCTCCCTACCAGGCACATACAAGTATCAAAAAGACAACAAGTATAACTACACATGCATTCCTTCATCGGGTACCACCCGTCATTGAACCGTAGCATGGAAACATACATGTAAACATTCCTCGGGCCCCGACCAACATCGGATCGAATTTTGGAAGCATACAAACATTCCTCAGGCTTTCCCCAACATCAGAACGAAGTCCAAAGACATATAAAACAAGCACATGCAAGAATCATGGAGACATCAAGCATACATAGATTCCTCGGGCACCGCTCGACATCAGACCTAATTCCCGAACATAATAACATACATAAAAGACATGTCATTGGTGCCTTCGACCTGTTCCTACAAGAGAAAACTCACCTCACAAAGCTGACAGCAGAATCCCATGGATAAATCTCTGGCTGCTAACTAGAAGATCCCTGAACCGAAAATCTCTCGACTCCCCAAGCTACCATTACCAAACTAACACTTAGTACAGAAACCAATAATCCTCCTTAGGGTAAAATGACCATTTTACCCCTAATCCAACTTGGCCCATACCTAAGGCCAAAAACTATAATATGAAAGGCCTAATACTAGGTAGACTTCCTAAGCCCACTAGTGGTCCACTAATTGCCCAATTTGCTAAATTGGGCCCAAACCCTATAATGGGCCTTACCCTAAAGCCCAATCATATTCTTAGCCCAAAATATCTGACTTCTGATGGCCCACTAAGGCCCAAAGAAATAAAGTCCAATGTATGGCCCAATCCAAGGCACAAAACACGAAAAGCCCACATCTATTGAGTACGCAGGGTGTACTCCATTATACGCTAAGCATACAACTATATGGATTGTACGCTGCGCGTACATGCATGTATGCCCAACGTACTGTTCTGTTTAGCCACTTTTCCCTATTAAGCACTTAATACTCTATTCCAAAGGCTATAATCACATATCCAAGTCCTCTTCAACGTCTTAATCCATAAAGTCGATTACATGGTGGCTTGCAACCCACCAAATGGGCCCAAACTTGAATTGTGACAACCAACTTCCATGGAAATGCCTGACCACAAAAGGACCTTCAAGATCGAAACTTTACTGCTAATGGGACTCACATAGCACTAAGGGTGGCAACCCTAAGCCTAGATACAAATTTGAACCATAAAAATCCATTCTTGGGAGCTAAAGAGGCCCAAAACTCCATTAACATAGATCTAAGCATTCATGAGGCAAGTTGGAAGCTTTTGACCTCCAATGTGTGCCAAATGGTGATGTAATCTCGGAACCTTGAGCTCAAGATACTCAAGTTCTTCTTCTTCAACTTCTTCTTCCTTCTTTCAAGCTTCTAAACACTAGCAAGAACTTCACAAAGCCAAAAACACACAAGGATGAAGAATTAGAGGCTATCCAGGGTTTCTGAACTTGAGAGGTTTGTAAGGAGGCTAGGTTTTGAGTCATAATGATCTTTATATAGTGCTTAAGCCTAAAAATTAGGTTTTAGGGACTCCGAACCTACGTTGGGCGTACTTCTTGTATGTTGGGCTTACACCTCCCCCACCTGCGTCCATTTACTCTTCTACGCTGGGCATACCCCCCAAATTACGCTGGACGTACTTCCGCGTTGGCCACCTTGCATGCATGGTATATTCTTGTCACCTTTCTCCATTAGGCACCAATATTGCCAATAACTTCAAAGTGTCATATCTTCCTCATTCGAGGTCCGTTCCCGACGAACCTTATATCCACAAAAATGTGGCGAGAAGCCCTACGCTCCTAACAACACGCCTAAGAGTTAAAGCTTTCCGAATAAAACCCAAAATTCATAAAGAGCTCGAACTGCCACTTTACCGATTTACCCTTTGGCTCCAAGACACAACCCAACTCTTGGATCACGTCAATTACATTTTTCGGACCTAAATGGGTCTAGATCTCTCTTTCCAAAGGCCCTAAGCCTTATGATAACCTATCTTCAGGACACAATCCTAAATTAGGAAAGCGATTCGGAATAGGGCATTACAACTCTCCCTTCTTAAATTAGATTTCGTCCTCGAAATCTTTCCTTACTAACACCCATATTCGTGTAATGATCTGAGAAATGCCACCAATGATACTCTGCGTAAGACCGTCTTCTCAAGATGACCGAAAACCAACCAAACTTCCATCCCGAAGAAAACAAACTTCAAGCTTCAACAATTCACTTCTGCCTTCCTAGAGTTCGAATCCAGACAGCCCACACATAACTATCTATAGGACAATCGTACTTGACAGAAGGCTCAGATAATCCTTTGAGTAGAAGGTTCATCCCTGCAACAGTTAGACTCAGACGAGAGTTGCGCAACAGGGCCAAATCAATTACTCTGAGATTATAACCGAGACCTCCCAGGTCCCAACTTATCTGACAACTATCTGGGATATTGGATTCCATCCGATTGCTGAACCACTGAACACCCTATAAATCGCTCCCCACGACTTCCGAAGAAACTTTGGCTACCGAGACTACCCTATCCGTATTGCCACTCTTGGCTCTATAAATCCTGGGATCCCCGACCCCATTACTTGACCCAAAGGTGATTGCTAGGTCCCACCTGCACTGCTATAAGCACACTGGCCTCTCCCACGGGTCCCACCCAAACTGTATCACGGAGCGGCCTTGCCCAGAGGTCCCACCTATCTAGGGCTTGTCACACCCCCAAACCGAGATGGTGAAAACATTCGAGGATGGATGACGTCATGTACAATATCATCACAGATGAATAATAGTAACAAAGCAACAATAACCATTATATTGATAATATAGTGTTTAAATTGTATTCGACACATAGATTGAATGACTCCAAATGTATTTAGTAAAAACTAAGACTAGAAGCTATTATGCTCCGTCTTCTTGAAAACTTGTGTGTGTACCTGCCTACTGGTTCCTTAAGAATACAAGTAGTTTTATAAGTGTATCAACATTTAAGTTGGTGACTTCATAAGCATTTTGTTTTAGAAAATAAGTTCTTTGTTCCTTGAAAAAGTTCGTATGCTCCTCCATAAAATCCTATATTTTCCTAGTAAAATGGAAAGTAATCTTAGTCCCTTCGTACCAAAATGTATAAATGTTATCGTATTCTGCAGTAGTAATATTAAGTAGATTTTAATCTATATAAAACCCATTTGGATGTATGATTTCCAAAATGAAAGTTGTTTTGTACTAGAACCAGTGCAATGTAGTTTTATGATGATACAACCCTTATGTATGCATGCTCTCGGGTAAAAGTTACTCTAGATATGTAAGTTTCTATGTCATAAAATAGTGTACTCCTAGAAAGACCTATAGCTTCCTTCTATAATCCCCCAGTGTATATAAGTTATATAAAAATCAAGATCGAGTAAACCTTCAAATATAATGGGTCTGCCCTAAGCCCACAACCAAACACGGAACAAGATCTAAGGCGGACCCTGCCATTTCCAAGTCGATCGTGTCTAAATTTTATATAACTCTACCATATACATGTAGCAATTATGAACAGATTCAAACCATTCTAGACGAAATGTAGTCTTAATTACCCTAAGACCGATAAATGTGAATGTTTGTTCTTGAAAATAGTATAATGTAGTAGTACATAATTAAAACTTCTTTCTTTGTAAATGTAATGTATGTTCAAGAAAAATCCAATCTTTTCCTTATAAAATGAGTGGTAGTCTTAAAGCTCAAAGACCAAAATGTACAAGTATTTTTCATACTTATGATAGTACGTGCAGTTTTAAATAAATAAAACTTCAATGAATGTAAGAATTCCCTAAACTATATGTGTCGTTGTTTCCCTATGTGAGTTATTATAACCGTGCAATTGACATAGTAAGCCTGTTATGACGTACTTCGGGCATCAGAATGTTTTGACATTTGTCACCCCAGACCTGCCGATCCAGCTGTTGCAAGCAGCTCAGGTGCGAGATTGCCAATCCCTATATAGATCTATACACAAGTATCACGCTCTCCCTACAAGAGATTATGGTTATAATACAGGACTTTAACTAGTACTCTAAAGAGTAAAATTAAGTAACGTCTCACAAATTTGATTCAATGAATTTACGTGTAGAGTGAATGAAAACCCTTTTTGAAATGTAAGAAGCCCCGTAAACTATATGTGTCGTTGTTTCCCTATGTGAGTTATTATAACCGTGCAATTGACATAGTAAGCATGTTACGACGTAATTCAGACATCAGAATATTTTGACATTTGTCACCTCAAACCTGCCGGTCTGGCTGTTGAAGGTAGCTCAGGTGCGGGATTGTCAATCCCAATATAGATCTATACACAAGTATCATGCTCTCCCTACAAAAGATTATGGTTATAATACAAGACTTTAACCCGTACTCTAAAGACTACAATGAACTAACGTCTCACAAATTTAATTCAATGAGTTTACGTGTAGAGTGAATGAAAACCCTTTTTTGTAGTATGAATGAAACCTTCCTTAGTATGTTCATATTGTTAATGTACCATAAACTATACCTATTATAGTTTATCATGTGTGTTTGTAATGATGTAAGACCCTTATGTGAATGATTATTTATGTTTCATGGAAGTAAACTAACAAGAAATACAATCAATATGTAGCTATTTATTGCTATCCACTTTGCTCAACATGTTACAAAGTGTTAATGAACTTATAAACTATTTTACTAGTTTTAACTTTTATGTCACTATTTTTAGAAAAATCAAAGAAAAAGCACTGTAAGTCGAAAACCAAATCCGTAAACTCTGGGAGTTCAGAAAATGTGTCTAGTTTGTTCATGATTTTTTTACGATTTTTAGTGGATTCTAACCAGTGTGAAAATGTCCATCTTCACAGACTAGTTCGGAATCATTTCTGAAATGATAGATGGTTTTGTAAAAATCGCCATAAATTATAGAAAAATCGTATGAACATATGCAAGTAGTCCTTAGAAATTTATAAACCTGAACTATTTTTATATTGAACAGTTTTGAAGAATATTAAGTTTAAGATGTTCAAAACAGTCCGTGAACGGAACATAACTTTTCTGTTGAAAATTGTTGATTAAGTTTAGAATATGTTTTAGGTGTTGTAACTTGTATTCCCCACCCCCTAAAACTTGAAGAAAACATAAAAATGTAGGGGTATGAACTCACATTTTGTGATATCTTGTGTGGGAAGGTTGGAGATGAGGAGTTTCAAGTCAAGAACACTTGAAAGACGTTTGAAGATTTGAAGATCCTAAGAACAAATATGTCGATATTTGTGTAAATGATCCATGATTTGTATGAAGATACTTACCAGGATTGGAGGAAAACTCAAGAACTTCCTAAGGGAAATTGTGTTCCAGAGAGAGAGAGAGAGACAGAGAGAGAGAGAGAGAGTTTGATTTGGAGGGAAGAGTGAAATATTGGAAGATAAATGAAACAAGTCTCATGGATTTATTTATAAAAGTTGATTGGATGGGAAGACTATTGAAAAAGCTAAATGAATTGACTTGCTAGATGTGAATAGTGACATAAAGTGGATGTGGGAATGGCTTGGTGTTATAACTTTATGGAAAAGTCAAAAAGCCTTTAGATATTATCTTGATCAAAAGATATGATTTATAAATAATAAATCCTCAATATGGGAATAAAATATAAGTCTAGGGGGTCTAATATGTCAAAAATATGAATTGGGTGAAAATCCCACGTCAAAATCATCAAAAACGGACTCAAAATGTGAAACTGGTCAAAAACCGGACTTGAGAAGCGAGAGCTTTCGCAGTAAGAGGGTTCGCATCCTGAGAGGATTTCGCAGCGAGAGGGTTCACATCCTGAGAGGGTTCGCTGCGAGAGGGTTCGTATCTTGAGAGGGTTTCACAGCTTGAGGGTTCGCATCCTGAGAGGGTTTTGCAGCGAGAGGGTTCGCATCCTGAGAGGGTTCGCTACGAGAGGGTTCGTATCCTGAGAGGGTTTCACAACGAGAGGGTTCGCATCCTAAGAGGGGTTCGCATCTAGAGGGTTCGATTCTTGAGAGGGTTTCACACCCATTGTGCTGTTTTTCATATTTTCTTCCTGTTTTATGTGATTTTCAACTAATTAAAGGGTTGGGATGGTACGAAAGTTTATGAAAAATTGGAAAAGATTTTAAGAGAGATTTGGGAGAGAGAGATATATAGCAAGAGAGCTTGAGAGAGACTTTTCTTGTGGCCTTTGTTAGTGTTTTTCTGTGTAGTGCTAGGATTATAACCTCCACTACGCCTTGTTATGAGTGTTATATGCTCCCAAAGGTACGTAATAGTGCTTTATACAATCATTAAATCACTCACCCAGCTTAGGGTTTAGAATTTTTGAACATATGAAACTTCTGAGTGACACTTTATATTAAGATAGAGAGTTCTGCACTAGTAAATATAGAGTAAGTCCCATCATACCAGTACTAGTTGAGTTGACCGGTTTGATTCGTTGACTTAGTTTGACTTTGACTTGACCAGAAATTGACGGTTGTCACATCACCCCCCCGTTAGAAGGAATTTTGTCCCGAAATTAGCATTTCGAATGGGACTTCAAGGGTTGGAGAAAATATGGGGGGTATTTTTGTTTCATCTAATCTTCTCGACCTCAAGTGAATTCACATCCTCACTTGGCATTCCAGTGGATCTTCACTATTACGTCTACTGTTTTGATCAGTAAAGAATGTGAACGTTTGGGTTTACTTGTCTACATTCGTCCGAATGGTAGGATGTCCACTTGTTCACCTGGACAGCTTTGTCCTGAAATTCATAATAGGACTCCTACCTGGTTCATCTGTCATTGCCTCGCATATACAAGTCGAATATAATTAAGATTGATATGATGGTCAGATGGGTAACTCTACCTTAAGTCCACAACCAGACAAGGAACAGGAGGGAAGGTGGAAATACACATCCTAAGTCCATAGAATCTTAGTTATATACCACTCTCATGTATATACTTAGTGGTGATTGGTTAACCATATTTGTCCTTAGCCTATGTGATTGAACTTGACCTGCTGCCCGAGTGGTATTCCCAAAAGGTCTGCTAGGAACACTTCGGGAAGGTTTCATAGGATATAGTACTCCTCACATGATTACTTCTGGGTTTTGAAGCCAATGACAATTCGGGGGTTTGTGTCGGGTTTGTCGTTATGAGTGACGAGGGTCTTGTTAGTCGTTCGTTTAAGGTGAAGGGTCATTTCATAACACATATAATTGGTATGGCGAGGACCAAGCCAATCCATTTTGGATGACGACGTCGAAATTTCTTATTGTAACGGGTGTTAAGTCGATTCGGAAGAAGTGTTTGTTAGAGCGATAGTGCATTCTGCGAGTACATTTTTAGTACTTTTAGTTTATCCTTGTTATTACTACTGCGAACATTTTGTACCGCAATAAATGAGTACTAGCAATACGAGGGTCCCGATAACTGGTAATTATATTTTATATTATGATCCCTACTAGGTCCTTCCATAATCGCTTGGTGTCTACAAATCATATATAATTAAGGATGAGGAGATAGTTGACTGAGTGACTCTGCCCTAACTCCACAACCAGACAAGGAACAAGAGTTAGGGCGGAATCACACACTCTAAGTCTGTAGAATCTTCATTACATATGACCATAATTTTTACACTAAGCCATCGTAGCTTAGCTATAAGGACCATTAGTTTTATATTAATGTGGTGGTTTGTACGGACGAGGAAGTAATTTATGATTAACATTTAGTTAATAAAAGTTTTCGTAAAAATATTAAGTTTTAACATATTTTCATTTGGGACACATACGACTGTCCACATGTGGTTCCAGAAGAGTTTCTCTTGTGGTAATCATCAACACTCTTCCATCTTTGCCAGAGTTCCATGTTATTGGACAGTCCCTCTTGAGTTTCTCCTGCGGTGATCATCAGCACTCCACAGTCTAACAACACTTTCCCACACTATCTGACTGCATGATGAATGATACGGCTGCCCCGCTGTTGTAATATACTTTATGTGCTATCTGGCTGCTGGTGAATGCTACAGCTATCCCGCAATCTTACAACACTTGCCATGCTACTCAACCTATGACCATGGTCTTACAACTGACTACCAATCCGAACATATCCAAAATCAAGTACTCGTGCGGTCTGACATTCTGACTGAACTCGCGTCCTGTCGGACATTCCCAGCATGATTCCCAAACACCAACTATCAAACACTAAGAAGACGCGAACCTAATGTTGGGAAGAATCCGAAACTCCGAACTCACTAACCCCTCGACCAAAACAACCACTTAGGTCGTCTTCCTCCCTAGAGGACTTGCGAACTCATCCTGGTTTCGCATCTACTTCTATTCTTGGATACCTGAACGATTCTCCCCCACTTTGATTCAACTAACATCTTACAAAACACAAGACTGGAAGGAATTCCAATCCTTCTTACCATCGAATGATCAATTTGCTGAAAACCAACACTTACCACTGTTAATCTTCAAAAACTAACCAACACTAAAGAAGTACAACTCTTGAAGGCTAACGGAACACGTCCTGATTTCCAATCGCACTTGCTACAGCTACCACATCATGAGAGCCCATTATATAAAGAGACGACCTCACACTACTACTCTAAGACTCATGGTATGCAAATGGCATATAACCCGAACATAAGTAAGAAGTATAACTCCAAGATACAATTACTCATATAAATGCAAGACCATAGCAATGAAATCAAAAATAAAAACTTATAGGAGAGAAAAAGATATGCACCTGCAACATCGAAAGCTGCTCGTGCCTCCTCTATAGTCAATTGGAAAGCCCTACACCTCGCCGCATGTGCCTCTGCTCGGCCTTGACGGCCGTTGGTGATCCTGAATGTTGCAGGGGCAGGTGCCATCACCCGTCCCACTACATCCAAACTCGGACATTGGGCCTTCTTGTGGCCCCACTGACTGCAATGAAAGAAGATCATGTCTGATATCTGGGTGGTGTTAGTAGTACAATCCCTTCTATAATGACCGATCTGGCCGCACTTGAAGCAACTAAAATCACCACCACTTCCATTCCTACATGCACCCTCGTGTGTCCTGCCGCACTTGCCACATCAGCTATGGTCTTTAAGACCCCTCAATCTAGAATCTGATACCTTGGGTCTCTTTCCTGACCCCGCAGATGTCTGAACCTCGTTTGGCTTCCTCTTCCTCTCTATCTCTAAGTCGATCTCCCTCTCCCTGGCTCGAGCGATCATATCCTCTAGCGTCTTGAAGCTGGACCGGCTCACAAATAACCTGATGTCGCTCCTCAACATCTCATGATATCGGGCCTTCTTTATCTCCTCATCCGCTACATACTACGGAACAAGAAAGGCCCTCTCCCTGAACTTAACGGTGATCTCCGCCACCGTCTCCATAGTCTGCTAGAGCACCTGGAACTCCCGTGCCAACTGCTGCACCTCAATTACTTGTGCAAACTTGGCCCTGAACCTAGCCAAGAGGTTACTCCAAGACATCGCATCAATAGCGGCATCATCTCCAATATCATGTCTTACCTCCTCCCACCAATCACGTGCTTTGTACTTCCGAAGACAGGAGGCGAGTCAGACCTTGTCCCCCTTGGGACACCGGCAAGTACGAGAGTGTGCCCGAATCCCTCAAACCAAGGCTCTGATACCAACTCGAAACATCCCAAAAATACGATCCAAAATTTTCATTTTAAATTATTAAATAAAACATAGTTATCAAATCATCTCATAAAAATCATAAGTCATTATTTCTCAAACATCATAAACATCTGTCAAACATATCAAAGTAAAAACGTCCCAGGCTAAAATCATGGTGTGTGCACTACAATCATCCCAAGTTCTTCCCCTTGCTATTGGAAGTACCTAAAACCAAAACTGAAAATTATAAGCACAAAGCTGAGTGAGTCTCCCCAAACAACCACATACCATACACATAATCACATAATCACATATACTTGGCCCCCGACCCTTCCTCGAGGCCCGCCCAGCAGTGGGCAATGCCCGACATCAGGCCCTGCCTGGCATCGATCCCCTCTCGGTATACAGATCTGTTTCTACCAGGCCCCACCCGCTATACAATACAAACAATAACATATAATCATGCTAGTACAAAAAGAATCATACACAACACCATATATTCTAGTCTTCAGGCATCGCCTATCATGGGCCCAGCCCCTACTCTGCTAATGATGAGATATGGAACCCCATCCCCCCTCAGCTAGTGATGAGATACGGGACCCCACACACACTCACCTCCCTACCGGGCATATACAAGTATCACAAAGACAACAAGTATAACTACACATGTATTCCTTCATCGGGTACCACCCGTCATTGAACTGTAGCTCGGAAACATACATGTAAACATTCCTCGGGCCCCGCCCGACATCGAACTGAATTCTGGAAGCATACTGACATTCCTCGGGCTTTCTCCGGCATCAGACCAAAGTCCGGAAACATATAAAATAACCACATGCAAGAATCACAAAGACATCAAGCATACATACATTCCTCGGGCACCGCCCGACATCGGACCGAAGTCCGGAAACATATAAAATAGCACATGCAAGAAGCACAAAGACATCAAGCATACATACATTCCTCGGGCATCGCCCGACATCGGACCTTAGTTCAGAACATACTAACACACATAAACGGTCCGTCATTGGTGCCTACGAGCCGTTCCTACAAGAGAAAACTCACCTCACAAAGCTGACTGCTTAATCCCACGGATTTATCTCTGGCTGCTAACTGGAAGACTCCCGAACCGCAGATCTCTCGACTCCCCGAGCTACCATTACTAAAATAACACTTAGTACAAAAACCAATAATCCTCCTTAGGGTAAAATGACCATTTTACCCCTAATCCAACTTAGTCCATACCTAAGGCCCAAAACCAAAATATGAAAAACCCAATACTTGGTAGACTTCCTAAGCCCACTAGTGACCCACTAATGGACCAATTTGCTAAATTGGGCCCAACCCCTCTAATGGGCCTTACCCTAAAGCCCAATCATATTCTTAGCGCAAAATATCTGACTTCTGGTGGCCCACTAAGGCCCAAAGAAACAAAGTCCAGTGTACGGGCCAATCAGTGGCCCACAACACGCAAAGCCTACATCTGTTGAGTACGCAGGGCGTACTCCTTTGTACGCTAAGCGTACAGTTGCATGGCTTGTACGCTATGCGTACATGAATGTACACCCAACATAGTGTTCTGTTAAGCCACTTTTCCATATTAAGCACTTAATACTCTATTCCAAAGGCTATAATCAGAAATCCAAGTCCTCTTCAACGTCTTAATCCATAAATTCGATTACATGGTGGCTTGCAACCCACCAAATGGGCCCAAACTTGAATTGTGACAACCAACTTCCATGGAAATTGCTAGAACTCATGCATGACCACAAAAGGACCTTAAAGATCGAAACTTTACTGCTAATGGGACTCATATAGCACTAAGGGTGGTAACCCTAAGCTTATGCTGAGCGTACTTCCGCGCTGGCCACCATGCATGCATGGTATATTCTTGTCAGTTTTCTCCATTAGGGACCAATATTGCCAATAACTTCGAAGTGTCATATCTTCCTCTTCGGAGTTCCGTTCCAGATGAACCTTATATCCACTAAAAGGTGGCGGAATCCCTACACTCCTAACAACACTCCTAAGCCTTAAATCTTTCCAAATAAAACCCAAAATTCATAAAGAGCTCGAACTACCACTTTAACGATTTACCCTTTGGCTCCAAGACACAACCCAACTCCCGGATCACCTCAATTACATTTTCCGTACCTAAATGGTTCTAGATCTCTCTTTCCAAAGGCCCTAAGCCTTATGATAACCTATCCTCAGGAACTGGGCGTTTCAATCTTAAATAGGGTCCAAAACCCTAAAATAGGGTTCTGATTAGTACGACCAACGTACACTGATGTACTCCCTATTTACTGCCCTTTTCACTAGTATGTTATGCGTACACCTATGTACGCCCCGCCTACCCGGCCAAGCCCTAAAACCACCAAACTTCCGAAGGCCATAACTTCTTCATTATAAGTCTGTTTCAAACGAAATTTATTTCAACGGAAAGGTGACGAGAAGCCCTATAGTTTTATCAACTCACCTCCACCTAATAACTTTCCAAACAAAAACCCAAAATTCATAAAGGACTGATATATCAAATTACGATTATACCCTTGGGCTCCGAAACACAATGAATGCCCGAATCACTTAGACTATAATACCCCATCTAAAAAGAGCCATATATTTTCTTCTTCAAGGCCCAAAGCCTTATGATGACTGATGACCAGGCCTTGGGCCCGAACAATGAAACGATTCTAAGCTAAGTGTTACATCCAATAACCAAGGACAACTGCCAAACTTGAACCTACTATGAACCAAAATTCCACACCACAATTGAGGGTAAACATACCCATAAACCAAAGAAAATATAAAACATATGTAACTTTATGATAGGTTGACGCATCCATTGAACTTCAACTGACACAATTCAAAACTTTCGAAGAACCTCTACTTTGATGATGAATGATACAACTAATGATCAAGGAGGCACTGACAATTAATCCAATGAACCAAATCCCGTGCGGAGATCAACATGTCCATCTATGAAACTGATATACCGACCAAAAACTTCCTAATCTAAACTATAAATACCAACCCATACAACGAGCTGACAAATCCCTCAACAACCGATACTCACCTAGCGCCTCCTAATCTATAATTGGCATCCCAAAAGGAGCCAATGAATACAACGAGATCCTTGACCAACTACGTCCTGCTGAGAGGAAACTCGTGTATCTCCTGAACACATACAACCAATAGCCACTTGTCCTTCACCCCTGACTTGACCTAATATTGAACCGAAATCCCGCATACCCGCACCGTAGATCCTTATTAGCCATTCTTCCAACACTAGAAACTCGAATAGATTGATGATCCTCCCAGAAGAATACCTGTTTCTCCCTCACATAGAGTTCGAACTACCTCCCAATGGTGTTGTAATCAAACCATATCTCAAACTGGCACAACTAGGTATAAAATATTTCTGACTCTTGGAATGTATAACATATACAAGATGATCTTCCAGATAAGGACCAAGCAAACCCTAAGAGATTTTGAATTTTAGATGAATATCTCATAAATTTTCCAATCATAACCACCTTCAACATTAAGGATTGCACGCAAATGCATAAGTAAAACACCAACTTACTATCGAAAACATACACTCCTTGCCTGCAATCCCAACCATCAATCCGGTACGTGACCTGCCTATATCTAAAGAAAATGGACCCCGAATCGCATCATTAGGCATCCATATCACATTAATCCTCCTACGTGTTCCCATACTGTCATATTGCCATGAAACACCATGGCCAACTAGCCCGATGCTAGGTTTACATCCTAACTCTGAAAGTGACAAGACTGCTCACCCTTTCTTCGAACTTGGAAAACTGAAATGACAAAATCCTCGCCATAGATAGTGAAATTCCAGTCCATTTGTCAACCACTCAGCTTTCAGCTGCAATCCTTAAGCTGATCATAACAATCCTTTCCTTCTTGAGTCATGCGACTCAAATGCATGAACTCGAGCAAGGCCCTCGAGACCTTAAAACCAACAAATCACCTAGGCCTGCACCATTCAAACCCAAACGAACATCACTACTGAGTCCCAAAACAATTACTAGACCCATCCTCATGCCTGAACAACCATAACCAAAAGATCGACAAATATGGAACCACTGCCACGAATCATGGTATCAAACTATGCTATCTTCCCGGACCAACCTTTAGAATTTTTGAATTTTTCCTTAATTCGAGTATGGATCCTATTCTTCCAGTAGTACGGGTCCAATACTACCTTCCACACCTATCCATACTTTCCTCAAGAATCATCTCGAGTCTTCTAAGTCATCTACTCAGAATAATAGTACCAATACATGCTTAACAGCGTTATACCCCCAATAAAGCACTTCCTAGGCTCTCCTTGGATTCCCCACCTCCCCCGCCATCGGCTTCTGAAGAACCCCTATTAATGTCAGCTAACCACTTCATGAACACTATTACATGCAACAATACTTAAACAATATTTCGACTAAAAGACCCGACCCTACAATGGTTAGACTCAGATAAGAGCTGTGTAATAGGACCAAACCCCTCACTCTAAGATTATTTAACCTTCGTAGCATGTAATTTAACAATATGAGTCTTACAAAGCAGAAAGCAAGCATCATTCAAGCAGTGGAGTCGACTGGCACTAAGACACAAATAATAAAAATCAGAAAAATCCTTATACAAAATTCCTAACCACTAGCCCCAAGCACCTTGGATATACATTCATCCTGTTCTCACTCTCTCAAGAGTAGCTAAACATTCCTCACTCTATCCTACTATAAACTGCACCCACTTATGAAACTTCCACCAACCCTACAACTACTCGTGCATGTTAATCATACATAATGATGGATCCCATAGACAGTCGAATACTTGAATCTGCAATAAGCCCTTAATTAGACAAGAACATGAAATAAAGCTAAATCAAACATTCTCAGGCTATAGTATCTTTTGTATGTATAAATATGATGCACACACTAAGCAACTACAATAATGATGTCAGTTTCATCCATCATATAAGAAGTCCTCCTAGGCTATCAAGCATCAGATATCAATCAATTCTATCATGCATTTCTTGAAGATCCCTAGCCTATCACTAGCATGGAGTTCTACCATAATCATCATAAACAAGTAACAGTGCAGTAACTTGGGGGATTCTTTCTTGCTTCGGCTGATCATACACATCTCATCCTTCCTTGGTTAGTTTTGAAAATAATTTGAATTTAAATTGAAAATAATTTGAAAACTTTCACAGATCCTTAGTTTGAGTCTAGATTTACACGAATGTTCATCCAATTCACTCAAACCAAGGCTCTGATACCAACTTGTAACATCCCAAAAGTCCCAATAAATTTTAACTTTTCAAAAAGAACCCAATGACCATAAATGTTTATAATACCATGGTTTTAAAAGTGTATTTTAGTAATCAGAGTCTCCCAAAGTTTAATATCATAAAAACTAGAAGGATGTGCACGATCATGCCTTCGCCTTACATCGATTATCTAAAGTACCTGAAACAATAGACTGAAACTGCAAGCACGAAGCTTAGTAAGTTCCCCCAAAGTACTGTAACATTCAGACCCGGTAAGTTTCCTTTTAACGCTTTCTTAATAGAATAATTACATTATTGGTCCTCTGGCTAGTATGTGGGGTGTACTCTATATGTACGCTTACCGTACTAGCTAGATCTTGATCGTAGGCATCAACCACGTACGCTGGGTGTACGTAGGTTACTCGGGGCGTACGTTGGCTTGGGAAAAACCCTATTTTTGATGTTTTGTGCCAAATTTAAGCTTCCTTAACCCACCTCTTGGACATTTTATGTAACCCCCGCAAATCTGGGCTAGTCAAATTAGAGGCAATAGGGGTCGAAAACAACTTTTCGACAAAAGATTATTTAGAATAAATAATCTTAACCAAGTTGTAGAGTATGTTACAAGGTTTTCGTACATATAAAGAACGCCGAAAACCGAGTTATAACGAAGAAGTTATGACCCGTTGAAGTTTCGCGACGGAACCGACACGATACCGGGAAGCGTAAATAGTGAATTTATGATAGAGCGAGATTTAGCCTTAGCGATCTAAACGAAAGTCGTAGAATATGTTAAACTAAGAACATCGATAAAAAGAACGCCCAAATCTGACTTCGTATGAGGATGTTATGATTTTTCTAAGATTTAGCATAGCAGTGCACAGCCCGAAATCTGAATTTTAGATCGGTCGATTTTTAGCCGATGGGATCTAAATGAAAGTTGTAGTACTCGTAAATACCAATGCGTGGATATAAAGAACGTCGATAATAGAGCTCGTATGCAAAAGTTATGGACGAAGCTTAGTCCCTACTTTTCGAGCGCGACGAATTCGATACAGTTTTGTAAATACGAGATAGAATGAGAATTAGCCAACGAGGTTTAAATGAGAGTTGAAGATCTCATTAATAGGAACTCAACGGTAAAAAGATAGAAAAAAATGGAGCTCGTATGGCAAAGTTATGGACGAAGCTTAGTCCCTAATTTTCGAGCGCGGCGAATTCGATACAGTTTTGTAAATCCGAGATAGAATGAGAATTAGCCAACGAGGTCTAAATGAAAGTTGAAGATCTCATTAATAGGAACTCAACGGTGAAAAGACAGACAAAAACGGAGCTCGTATGCAAAAGTTACGGACGAAGCTTAGAGGCTAGTTTACTATAAAACTCCTATAAATACAAGGGTGAACTCCTCATATTTTCTTCACACCATAAGCCTCTCTTTCTCTCTCTAACTTCTCTCTAGCCTCCCTAAACCCCTCCCAAGTCTACGGAACCTCCCTAGCACGAGAAGAAAGCCCCGGAGCGCCCGACGGCTCCGAGAAGAAAAGCTTTCGGCATGGAAACGCTGCTCCAATGAAGCCCGGTTTTTAATAAAAACTCGCTGTATGTGAGCTACGCCTATACTATATTTAATATAGATTTTTATTTAATTATAGTAACATTATTAGGACCTTAAAATAATTATTTGGGCTATTATTATGAGTTATATTGAGTGTTATTTAACGCTTATATAATAGCAATAATAGCTAGACTATTAATTAGACGTGGTTAACGTTAAAAACTAAACCCTAGTGGTATTGATACTAGGTTTTGTCAAGGAAAATTGTTTTGAGATAACAAAGTGCTGTCTGAGTTCGGAATCACCACCTAATCAGGTGAGTGCATAGTTACTTTCATCTTACACATAGATATGAAGTATTTTATTATAAATTTACGTGCTATGTGTGCATATTGTCTGAATACTTGCTGTCTATGCTGGTGAAAGATTTTTATACATGTTTTAAATGATGTAAACTGTATAAAGTATTTTATATCTACAAGATATGTTGGGTAAAACATGGGTGGATGAATGATGATGGATAAAAGCTGAAATAGAGGAACATTAGTAGTACGGACCTAGTGCCCTATAGGTATACATTAGCAGCAGTGGACCTAGTACCTTATAGATGAGCACTGGCAGCTGCGCCACAACCTGTAGATGATTTAGATCTACGGTAAACGTCCTAGCAGCTGCGCTCTAAGGATAGTATCGGCAGCTGCGCCTAATAGGGAGCCTTATGACCATGACAGTAGTGTTTAAAGGTCAATACCGGCAGAAGCGCCTAATAGAAAATGTCCTAATTCTGGCAGCTGAGCCTAAGTGACAATATTAGCAGCTGCGCTTGACCAATGTGTCATTGGCAACAATGGACTTCATGTTGTTTCCTTAGGATGATCCTTAGGAATGAATGAATGAGAAATAGTTGATTCTTAGGGTAGATCCTTAAGAATAAAGAAGATAATGGGGATGGGTAATTGGGTTGATTGTTTGATTGTTTAAACATAATAATTATATTATTGTGGGTTGAAAACCCTATGTACTCACCAGGTTTCCCAACCTGACCCACTCAGTTTATTTATATCACAGGTGTTGATATGAAGTGACATTACATTGAGAGATTTAAAGAGATGTAGATCACTAGTGTAAATAATTGTAAGTTCTGTTTATGCTTATGTTTCTGTATTAACGATGACATCCCAAACGTTTTAAAATGAAATAAATACGTTTCTTCGAAAGTGTTTTAATAACATATTTACCATGTTTTTCTGGGAACAAATTCCGCAACATTTTTATAAAATGAAGTACCCTGATTTTTATAAAGCATAAACAACATCGGTCTTTTCTGGCCGTGAAAATGGGGATGTCACAGTTGGTATCAGAGCATTAGTTTAAGTGAACTAGGAATATGGATTTATTTCTAGACTTAAACTTAGAATGTTAAGTGATGATTGTGAGGTGTGAGCACTAAATTATTTTAGGAATTGTGCCTAAAATGCTTTTATGTGCTAAATGCTTGTGCCTGATATTCTGTTATTTGTTCGGATCTATGGTCTGTTGCCGACCGGATCTGGAAACCTTATGTGTTTAGGATTCTAAGCGTTTAACTACGATATTAGAACTAGCATATAAACGTTTCAGAGTGATAAGAATGATTTAAACGTCAATCCTAAGTAAAGGTCTAGATTCACCTTATTCGGTGTATAGATCAAGATGGCAAGAACCCGTAGCGGAAACGTGAATGCAAATGGGAACCGAGATCAACCCCCAGCGATTGAGCAAATACCGGTTGTGGTAGCCGCTGCTGAGCCAATAACGATGGCAGAAGTGCAAGCGATGATCCAAGCGATGTTGGATCCTCAAATGGAGGAAACCAGACGTTTTCTCCAGCAAAATCGAGAGGAAGCGACTATTCAGATCGAACAGCCCAAGTTGAACGAAGGGCAGACTGAGGAAGGAAACTACAGTGGGACTGTTGGTCAAGTCAACCCACCAATAGTTCGACAAAACAACCAAGATGACGAAGTCGAGAGGAATGGATGCAAGTACAAGGATTTTCTGACTTGCAAGCCATCGACTTTCACTGGAAAGGAGGATCTGATCGGGGTCATGGATTGGATCTCGGAGATGGAATTAGCTTTCATGATGTGCGGTTGCAAGGGAAAACAACAGACCACGTTTGTAGTGCGTCAGTTTCGTGGAGGCGCTGTACGATGGTGGAATACCTTGGGAAAGACGCTGAGCCCCAATGAGCCCCTGCAACTGACATGGGCAGAATTTCTGGTGCATTTCAAACGTAGGTACTGCTCAGCCCAAAATCTGCTCGAGCTAGAAAACCAATTCCTTACCTTAAAGAAAGGAAGCATGTCTATTGATGAATACACCAACAACTTCACAGAGAAGATGGAGTTCGCCTTACGTCTTGTTCCGGATGAGCTGACAAAAATTGACAAGTATGCAAAAGGACTTCCATGGGAATATGCAGTGCCAGTGCATCAGGCACCTACTTTGGAGGCAGCTATCTGGGCTGCCAAGTCGGTTGAGGAGATGATCAAGGGAAGAGCCGCCAACAAGACCGAGGTTAGCGAAAAGAGGAAGTTTGAGGGGTCTGCGAAGCCCGATGAGAGAAGCAAATCAAGTACCAGGAAGTTTAGAGGAGGAGGGAGTGAAGAAAGATGATGCGAGAAGTGCAAAAAGAAACACTCTGGAAAATGCAGTGAGGAAGTAACTTGTTTCAAGTGTGGGAAGCATGGGCATTATGCCAACGAGTGTGAATTCAATAAAAGGGTGTGTTACGAATGTAATGCGGAAGGGCACTTCAAGCAAGATTGCCCAAAGAGAGAGGGGGCTACAAAGCCAAATGTGCCGCCAAAGCCAAAGGCGAGAGCATTTCAAATAATCCTTGACGAAGCAGATGACAATGCGAGGATTCAGGAGTGACGGCTTGACATCCAAAGATCGAGTTATGAAGTAGCCATAGAATCGTATGATGTAGCCTGTTAGAGGCATAGTCTAGGGTGAACTTGAACACCTATGTAATAGTTTCAAGGAATAATAAAAACCTTCGTTTTGATATCTGATGTGTTAAGCTGTTATATGATTTTCTTGTGTGGTGACTTGGAAAACTGTGGGACAATACCTGAGACGAGTATGAGTAGGTGTGAATGGTAGTAGAGGCCTATACTACCGAAAGCACAAGACTCACACTTGGATCAGGGAAAGTCACAAGGTTACCAAGAAGCTAGTAATTGATTTCGTTTTATTCAAGTGTGTTGTTACCATCGTTTCGGTAATGACTAAGAAGATTGTTGATATTCCGACCCTAGTGGTCATATCGAATCGAGTCCGACTACGATGAGTATGTTGTGTGGTTCAGAGAACCAAGTTTGATGTAGCGTCCGACTTAAACCAAACGGTTGAAATCAAATCGATCAATAGAAGTATCGCACTCGTTGTTAAAGAAGTTGGTGGCTAGAAATGCCTAATGTTAAAGTGTGATTATATCACATTAGAACATGAAGGAAGGCATAGTCTGTTTTAGAATTTAACTCTAAGAGACCTAAGTCTAAGTGTTGCAACATACGATGATAGGTCATTAGAATATGACACATCGATCTATAGTAGTAATAAAAGAACTTATCTCAAGTCCGTATCAAGCAAGGATCGAGATTGTGACTTGAAGTTCATAATTTGGAGTCTAACCTAAGGTAGAGAGCAGGTGCACGATCGAGTACTCTTACAGTCAATGAGTTTAAGAGATAGAATTGAAGGAATGTAGAAGTTATAATTATTACCTAGGATGAAGAGATGACGTATGGAATCATTATACGACCCTGTTTCGTTGATGATTCCGGGACGTAATCATCCTAAGGGGGAGATAATTGTAACGCCCGCAAATCTAGGCTAGTCAAATTAGAGGCAATAGGGGTCGAAAACGACTTTTCGACAAAAGATTATTTAGAATAAGTAATCTTAACCAAGTTGTAGAGTATGTTACAAGGTTTTCGTACATATAAAGAACGCCGAAAACCGAGTTATAACGAAGAAGTTATGACCCGTTGAAGTTTCGCGACGGAACCGACACGATACCGGGAAGCGTAAATAGTGAATTTACGATAGAGCGAGATTTAGCCTTAGCAATCTAAACTAAAGTCATAGAATATGTTAAACTAAGAACATCGATAAAAAGAACGCCCAAATCTGACTCCGTATGAGGAAGTTATGATTTTTCTAAGATTTAGCATAGTAGTGCACAGCCCGAAATCTGAATTTTAGATCGGTCGATTTTTAGCCGACGGGATCTAAATGAAAGTTGTAGTACTCGTAAATACCAACGCGTGGATATAAAGAACGTCGATAATAGAGCTCGTATGCAAAAGTTATGGACGAAGCTTAGTCCCTACTTTTCAAGCGCGGCGAATTCGATACAGTTTTGTAAATACGAGATAGAATGAGAATTAGCCAACGAGGTCTAAATGAGAGTTGAAGATCTCATTAATAGGAACCCAACGGTAAAAAGACAGACAAAAATGGAGCTCGTATGCAAAAGTTATGGACGAAGCTTAGTCCCTACTTTTCAAGCGCGGCGAATTCGATACAGTTTTGTAAATCCGAGATAGAATGAGAATTAGCCAACGAGGTCTAAATGAAAGTTGAAGATCTCATTAATAGGAACTCAATGGTAAAAAGACAGACAAAAACGGAGCTCGTATGCAAAAGTTACGGATGAAGCTTAGAGACTACTTTACTATAAAACTCCTATAAATACAAGGGTAAACTCCTCATATTTTCTTCACACCACAAGCCTCTCTTTCTCTCTCTATCTTCTCTCTAGCCTCCCTAAACCCCTACCAAGTCTACGGAACCTCCCTAGCACGAGAAGAAAGCCCCGGAGCGCCCGACGGCTCCGAGAAGAAAAGCTTTCGGCTTGGAAACGCTGCTTCAGCGAAGCCCCGGTTTTTAATAAAAACTCGCTGTAAGTGAGTTACGCCTATACTATATTTAATATAGATTTTATTTAATTATAGTAACATTATTAGGACCTTAAAATAATTATTTGGGCTATTATTATGAGTTATATTGAGTGTTATTTAACGCTTATATAATAGTAATAATATCTAGACTATTAATTAGTCGTGGTTAACGTTAAAAACTAAACCCTAGTGGTATTGGTACTAGGTTTTGTCGAGGAAAATTGTTTTGAGATAACGAAGTGTTGTCTGAGTTCGGAATCACCACCTAATCAGGTGAGTGCATAGTTACTTTCATCTTACACATAGATATGAAGTATTTTATTATAAATTTACGTGCTATGTGTGCATATTGTCTGAATACTTGCTGTCTATGCTGGTGAAAGATTTTTATACATGTTTTAAATGATGTAAACTGTATAAAGTATTTTATATCTACAAGATATGTTGGGTAAAACATGGGTAGATGAATGATGATGGATAAAAGCTGAAATAGAGGAACATTAGTAGTACGGACCTAGTGCCCTATAGGTATACATTGGCAGCAGTGGACCTAGTACCCTATAGATGAGCACTGGCAGTTGCGCCACAACCCGTAGATGATTTAGATCTACGGTAAACGTCCTAGCAGCTGCGCTCTAAGGATAGTATCGGCAGCTGCGCCTAATAGGGAGACTTATGACCATGACAGTAGTGTTTAAAGGTCAATACCGGCAGAAGCGCCTAATAGAAAATGTCCTAATTCTGGCAGCTGAGCCTAAGTGACAATATTAGCAGTTGCGCTTGACCAATGTTTCATTGGCAACAATGGACTTCATGTTGTTTCCTTAGGATGATCCTTAGGAATGAATGAATGAGAAATAGCTGATTCTTAGGGTAGATCCTTAAGAATAAAGAAGATAATGGGGATGGGTAATTAGGTTGATTGTTTGATTGTTTAAACATAATAATTATATTATTGTGGGTTGAAAACCCTATGTACTCACCAGGTTTCCCAACCTGACCCACTCAGTTTATTTATATCACATGTGTTGATATAAAGTGACATTACACTGAGAGATTTAAAGAGATGTAGATCACTAGTGTAAATAATTGTAAGTTCTGTTTATGCTTATGTTTCTGTATTAACGATGACATCCCAAACGTTTTAAAATGAAATAAATACGTTTCTTCGAAAATGTTTTAATAACGTATTTACCATGTTTTTCTGGGAACAAATTCCGCAACATTTTTATAAAATGAAGTACTCTGATTTTTATAAAGCATAAACAACATCGGTCTTTTTGGCCGTGAAAATGGGGATGTCACATTTTAGACCAACCTCCATATCTTCAAAACCCTAATTTTGTCCCTTAGCCTTTGTGTGGTGCTTTTGAGCTCTTGTAAAGAACTTTGGTGTGTTTTTGTGCATCTTGAAGTAGTAGAATAGGGTTGAAGACTCATTCTTTGGAGAGGAGCTTAGAGATCCAGATTTAGCTTCTTCATTTCGTGAGTCTTGAGGTATAAAGTCCATAACTTGTTAACTCCTTGTATGGATCTTCTTTTAGCTTGTTTATGGCTATTTTGGTCCCCTTTGGTTGGTTCTTGTGAGCTAAGGTCATTTCAGAAGCTTAACCATTTAGATCTAGACATTTTAGGGGTCCCTTAAGAATAAAAATGCAAATTGTATGGTGTATATGGACTCATGCATGTGTTAAGACCCTTGGTTAAGCCCTTTTGAGCTCTAGAGCCCCATTAAGCCATGCATGCACGTAATGTTGCCAAATTTACGTGATAATTCATCTTTTGCGACTAGATTTTATAGTATGGAGTAGGGGTTGAATGGATTAAGTCCTTTTAGACGTGGGGTGGTCAACTGGGGAGTATGTTGGGCGTACATGTTGGTATCAGAGCCTTAGTTTGAGATTTCTAGGTCTTATTAATTAGAAAATGAAATTTTTGGGATGCTACGAGTTAGTATCAGAGCCTTAGTTTGAGGGATTCGGATATACTCTCGGGTGTGTTTGAACTCAAACTGAGGATTTGGAAAAGAAATTCAAAAGAAATGTTTTTTTATAAAGAAAATGGTTTTCTAATACAAGAAAGGGAGTGTCGCATGCAAGTAAGTTTTCCTAAAATACTCATATATGTTATCTGATATGATTTGATTTGTGAATATGTGAATCACATGCTAGTTATGGCTAAGGATCTGCTCAATATTTGCATGATAGAATGTTAGGAGAGATTCCTTTGTATGCTTATTGTATGAGCTTGTAGACTTGCATGCTAGTACTGATCAGTTAGTTATAGGATGACCTAATTAGGTTATGTTTGGTTCTGATTACTTGATGCTCGAATGCTTCTTGGTTTTTGCTTTTTAGGCGTTTTCACTAGTTTCAGCTAACTAGTAAGTGAATATGTTAAGTTACATATTATTGAGACTAGATAATTATAGAAAGTTAGGTTTTAACTCTATTTCATAACTCTTGTTTGATTCCAACCATTGTAATCTGAGACCTCTCATTCGAAGAATTATCTGGTTTTGGTGATATGTAATTGTATTTGTAACATCCCTCTCTAGCACGTATCACAATATTGTCCGATTTGGGCCACTCGGCACGAGGACTTCCTAGGGGGTCACCCATCCTGGTACTACTCCCGCCCGAGCACGCTTAACTGCAGAGTTCTTATGGGATCTGTTGCCCTCACGGCTTTAAAACGCGTTGTGATAGGGAAGGTATCCACACCCCTTATAAGGAATGCTTAGTTCTCCTTCCCAGTCGATGTAGGATCAGATCTAACCCACTTTCACCCCCCATTATAGGGTTCGACGTCCCCGTCGAACACATTGACCCGTGCCCTGGCTCAATTTTAAATTTTATATTATTAACAGGCCGGGACAGGATTGGTCCGTTAAATCCTCATAACTTCTTCATCCGACGTCCGTTTTTGCCCATCTTTTTCTCGTTACGCTACTATTAACGAGATCTTCGATTCCCATGTAGTTTGTGTTGGCCAAAAACCACTCGATCTAATATTCGAATTTCGGGCTGTACACGGCTAGTCCGAAACTTCGAAAAATCATAACTTTTTCATACGAAGTCAGATTTGGGCGTTCTTTTTATCGATGTTCTTAGTTTAACATATTCTACAACTTACGTTTAGATCACTAACACTAAATCTCGCTCTATCGTAAATTCACTATTTACGCTTCCCGGTGTCGTGTCAGTTTCGTCGTGAAACATCGACGGGTCATAACTTCTTCGTTATAAGTCGGATTTCGGCGTTCTTTATATGTACGAAAACCTTGTGATATATTCTAAAACTTGGTTAAGATTATTTATTTTAAATAATCTTTTGTCGAAAAGTCGTTTTCGACCCCTATTGCCTCTAATTGACTAGCCCAGATTTGCGGGCGTTACAATTATCTCCCCCTTAGGATGATTACGTCCCTGAATCATCAACGAAACAGGGCTCGTATAATGACTCCATACGTCATCTCTTCATCCTAGGTAATAATTATAACTTCTATATTCCTTCAAGTCTATCTCTTAGACTCATTGACTGTAAGCAGTACTCGATCGTGCACCTGCTCTCTACCTCAGGTTTGACTCCAAATTATGACCTATCATCATGTGATGCACGTTTAGACTCAGGTCTCTTAGTGTCAAATTTTAAAATAGACTATGCCTTCCTTCATGTTCTAATGTGATATAATCACACTACCAACGAGCGCGATACTACTATTGATCGCTTTGATTTCAATCGTTTGGTTTAAGTCAGACGCTACATCGAACCTGGTTCTCTGAACCACGCAACATACTCATCGTAGTCGGATTCGATTCGATATGACCACTAGGGTCGGAATATCAACAATCTTCTTAGTCATTACCGAAACAATGGTAACGACATACTTGAATAAAACGGAATCATTTACTAGCTTCTTGGTAACCTTGTGACTTTCCCTGATCCAAGCGTGAGTCTTGTGCTTTCGGTAGTATATGCATCTACTACCTTTCACACCTACTCATACTTGTCCCAAGTATTGTCCCGTAGTCGACCAAGTCACCATACAAGAAAATCACAAAACAATTTAACACATACGAATGTGTCCAAATAATCATAAACAATTTCCATAGACTCTACTAGGACTTTGCTCAATCTTCAATCATCAACTCTACTTCAACTCGATTGGTGATGGAAATACCAGACGATGAGACAACTTCAAGAATTTCACCAATCGTTCCATCATCCTGCCAATCGAAGGTGTACTTCAGACGTACCGTACTCCTCTAAACATACAGTTATCTTATAAGACTTTCAAAAGGCGTGATACCACTCCTACTATATCTTCTGATAGGTGTCATTCACTATCATAAGCCTTTTAATTTCTTCCATTTACTTAATTCCCTACGTGTCTCCACCGTGACCTTTCGTACACCCAAGCAGACGTTCGGTGTACCAAGCGAGAATTTAAGATAAGAAAGTTTTAATCATGATAAACGTATAAATCTCCTTATCACCCCGAAACGTTTACATGCTAGTTCTAATATCGTAGTCATACGCTTAGAATCCTAACCACATAAGGTTTCCAAATCCTGTCGGCAATAGACCATAGATCCGATCTTATAACGCATATCATAAATCATTTAGCACATAAAAGCATTTTAGGCATAATTCCTAAAATAAGGTAGTGCTCACACCTCACAATCACCGCTTAGCATTCTAAGTTTAAGTCTAGAAATAAATCCATATTCCTAGTTCGCTTAAACTAATGCTCTGATACCATTTGTAACATCCCCCTCTAGCACGTATCACAATATTGTAGCATCCTGGTACTACTCCCGGCCGAGCACGCTTAACTGCAGAGTTCTTATGGGATCTGCTGCCCTCACGGCTTTAAAACGCGTTGTGATAAGGAAGGTATCCACACCCCTTATAAGGAATGCTTAGTTCTCCTTCCCAGCCGATGTGGGATCAGATCTAACCCACTTTCACTCCCCAGTATAGGGTTCGACATCCCCGTCGAACACATCGACCCGTGCCCTGGCTCGATTTTAAATTTTATATTATTAACAGGCCGGGACAGGATTGGTCCGTTAAATCCTCATAACATCTTCATCCGACGTCCATTTTTGCCCATCTTTTTCTCGTTACGCTACTATTAACGAGATCTTCGATTCCCGTGTAGGTCGTGTCGGCCAAAAACCGCTCGATCTAATATTCGAATTTCGGGTTGTCCACTGCTAGTCCGAAACATCGAAAAATCATAACTTCTTCATACGAAGTCTGATTTGGGCGTTCTTTTTATCGATGTTCTTAGTTTAACATATTCTACGACTTTTGTTTAGATCGCTAAGGCTAAATCTCGCCCTATCGTAAATTCACTATTTACGCTTCCCGGTGCCGTGCCGGTTTCGTCGTGAAACTTCGACGGGTCATAACTTCTTCGTTATAACTCGGATTTCAGCGTGCTTTATATGTACGGAAACCTTGTGACATATTCTACAACTTGGTTAAGATTATTTATTCTAAATAATCTTTTGTCGAAAAGCCGTTTTCGACCCCTATTGCCTCTAATTGACTAGCCCGGATTTGCGAGCGTTACAATTAAAGTGGGTTAGATCTGATCCCACATTGGCTGGGAAGGAGAACTAAGCATTCCTTATAAGGGTTGTGGATACCTTTCCTATCACAACACGTTTTAGAGTCGTGAGGGCAGCAGATCCCATAAGAACACTGCAGTTTAGCGTGCTCGGGCGGGAGTAGTACCATGATGGGTGACCCCCTGGGAAGTCCTCGTGCCGAGTGGCCCAAAGCGGACAATATTTTGATACGTGCCAGAGGGGGATGTTACAAATGGTATCAGAGCCAGGGCACGGGTCAATGTGTTCAACGAGGACGTCGAACCCTATAATGGGGGGTGAAAGTGGGTTAGATCTGATCCTACGTTGGCTGGGAAGGAGAACTAATCATTCCTTATAAGGGGTGTGGATACCTTCCTTATCACAACGCGTTTTAAAGTCGTGAGGGCAGCAGATCCCATAAGAACTCTGCAGTTAAGCGTGCTCGGGCAGGAGTAGTACCATGATGGGTGACCCCCTGGGAAGTCCTCGTGTCGAATGGCCCAAAGCGGACAATATTGTGATACGTGCCAGAGGGGGATGTTACAGTATTCGTGAGCTAGTTAGACGAAGTTGGCGGGAGTTCCTTCTGCAGCTGATGGAGGAGAGTGGTGTGGAGTTGCCCTAGGAAAACCTAGGAAGAGATTTTGTGATGGGAGCCTTATTTTGATGGGAGTTAATTTTATGGATATTAAGTGACTTGGCGGATTCACGGAAGTCCTTGAGGAAAGTATAGATAGATGTGGAAGGTAGTATAGTCCCGTACCACTAGAAGCAAAGGATTCGTACTCGAGTCAAGGAAAGATGTGATAAAACTAGGAAGCTTGTAGAGTTTTGTGATCCCTCGATAAATTTTGATGTGTATTCTAGTGATTTATATGGTCTATTTTCTGTATGGTGACTCTTCTAGGTAGACAGGTGGGTAGTTATAGTGCTGGTTACGGATTAGACTCAAGTTATGGAGTTGGGCAGTTGGATGATCAGTTGAGGGAGTTCATTTCGTTTGAGATTACGTGTTGCATTCTCGAGCAGACTCAAGTGATCTTCGGTATGATCAAAGAGGGTATTGTGGAGCTGTTGGAGGATAATTTAGGCTCTTTCCATTCTGAGATGGTGGCCTTGATTGGGGCACGTTCATTGACCTTTAGAGAGTTATGGGCATGTGGAGCTCTATACTATCTTGGTGCGAAGGACCCAACAGCGAGTAGGAGGTGGTTAGTGGATGTTGCTAACGCCTTCCGCACCAGCAGTTGTCTCGAGGGGGCAAATGTCAGACTTGCTTCCGTCTTCTGAAAGATAGAGCCCGAGACTGGTGGCAGGAGGTTGGGCGTACAGTTGGTGATGATGTTGTTGATACGATGAAATGGGATGATTTTATGAACAGATTTATGGCTGAGTTTGCACCAGTGATCGAGGTGCAGTAATTGGCATGAGAGTTTTAGGATCTCCGCCAGACTACTAAGATGGTGGCTGAGATAACCACATTGTTTCGTGAGAGGGCACTATTGGTCCCGCAATATGTGTTAGGGCCAGGATCCTCAAACCTCATCAGATATTCAAGATCCTCAATTGTCTCAGGATCCCAACTATTATCGTTATTATTATTTACTAATATTTATAATGGTTATATTTCGTTCATAACTAACATATGTGCAGAAATAGTCAAGAGAATACTTATTCTCATGAGAGTTTCGTCTCAACTATGATAAAGACCCGAAATACCAACTTAAACAATGTTCACAAAGTTGGTCGTAGAGGATCCCGAGAACATTGGACATCTTGTTAGCTAGCTTTGAATATAAATTGACGCATATATCTCACACACGACATACACTGCTTACTCTTAGCTTACTCTACATACTTTTTTTGACTTGTTCTTACTGAAATACTCCTTGTAATAATCGTTTTATATTAATAAAATCATCATGGAAAGGATCAAGGGCTTTCTTTATAAACAATCGTGTCCGAGATCCTAGCAAGGATCAAGGGATTTCCTTGCAAACAATCGTGTAATAATCTTTACTTTCTTTTATTTCAAAATTCGAACATCATACCCTCTCGTTCAATTTGGTTGATCAATACTTGTGTAATTTTTGACCAAAACAATTTGGCGCCCACCGTGGGGCCGCGGTGTTCAAAATCCTCGAAAGGTCATGTCTACACAACTGATCCTTTCTTTATCCTCCGCTCCTTCCATTTCAACCAAAAATCTACCACCTCCTCCGAGCGGACCCCTAGTAAAAGGAAAGCACTTGACACTTCCAAGAAAAACACCCCTCTGGTCACAAACCAAGGAAGTTTGGAATCTTCAGGACTCTAGGATCCGACTGCTCCAGTCACTACTGCAGAACTCTTCGCTATGATGAGGAAAATGACACAAAAGATGACCTAGCAGCAAGAGGAGAATATAACACTACTTAGAGAAGTGGAGAGGATGTAGGCAGAATTTTAGTGATCCCAGGAAACGACGCCCAGTGTTGTACAACTAAGGATCTTGAACTTCGATAATCTAGGATCCTCAGGAAATCAGCAGGGGAACTCAACTCCTGCTACTTTTGCGTCGCCCTGGGGGACAACCATGAACAATCAAGCATCTACGATCAATTATCTCAATGAGCCTTTTAATACTCCTAGAAACCTTGATTCTAGTAACTTCTTAAATATCAATATTATTAATACTAACTCTACAAATTTTAATGCAAGAATAAGTCCAAACATGGCTAGGGAACTTCAGCAATTGAGACTGATGATCTCAAGCGTACCCGACATGATCTTGAGATTTACCCCTGCGATAGCTGATACCGACGTTCCGAAGCACTTCCAAACTCCTAGCATGAAGCCTTTAGATGGAACTACGGATCCTGAAGAGCACGTAGCACAATATCGAGAAAGGATGGAGGTCATTCCCATCCCAGTTCACTTGAAGGAAGCTTGCCTATGCAAAGGCTTTGGTTCAACCCTTACGAGATCATCTCTTCAATGGCTGCTAAACATTCCTCCCTATTCTATTACTTCATTTGCACACTTAGTCAATATTTTCAATAACCAGTTTTCTTGTAGTAGAACCTTCGAGAGGATCACTAGTGATCTCTATCAAGTGGTTCAGGATCCTAAGGAATGACTTAGGGATTTTGTTAACAGGTTTGGCAAGGAGGCTCCAAGCATCTGCAACACTGACATGGTGAATGTTGTAGAGGCCTTCAAGATGGGTCTTAGGAAGGATTCACCTTTCTATGAAGATCTTGTGATGACCCCATGCAAGAGATTGGATGAAGTCAGGTGCTAAGCATTGAGGTTCATAAGGCTTGAAGAGGACAAAAAAATCCATAAGACGAGCAACCCTTCAAGTCAATACGAGAATCCCAATAGAAAGGCCGAGTCCTCGGCCCTAAGATCCTACAAATTGAATCCCTATTCCAAACCGGATCATCACAGGGTTAATGCCCTCGAAGATGAAGGAGAAGAAGAGGAACTTCCTCAGATCGCTGACTATTGTTTTTTTTGATGTTTCATGTTTAATCCATGCTATGCAGGATCTCGGAGACAAAGCAAGTTGCCCAAAGAAGGATAACAAGTCCACCAATTGGATAGACAAGTCCAAATGGTGTGGTTACCACGAAGATTTCAGTCACATGACAACAGATTGTATAGCCCTAAGAAAGGAGATCAACTACCTCCTTAGAAACGGGCATCTCAAAGAGATGCTCAAGAGAAAGAAAGAAAAGTACAAGGAGAACAAACATGATGGTCACAAGATCCTTGAGAAACCAGGATATCCACCCCCAAACTCCAAGATAATTAACGTTATCTCAGGCGTATTTACCATTTGTGGTACTTCTTACTCTCAGGCTAAAAGACATACCGAGGTCTCTAAAACAGAAAAGAAAGATAGACCATAGAAGAATACCATGGTTAGCAATGAAAAGGCAATCACGTTTGACCAGACGAATAGGGAAGGGATCTAGGATCCTCACCATGACAAACCCGTGATAACACTGTACATGGTCAGCCACTTTGTTAGAAGGATCTTTGTTGATGAAGGATCCTCAGTCAACATCGTACTCTTGGACGCACTAAAAAGGATGAACATCCTAGAATCAGAGATAATCAAAAGATCCTCAGTCCTCATAGGATTTAGAGGGGAAACGAAACACCCTATTAGGGAGATAAAGCTACAAAGATACATAGAGGGGGTAAACTCTATCAAACTTTTTGTGTTATGGACACCTTATCTTCTTATAATATAATATTAGGTAGATCGTGAATCCACGAGATTAAAGCGGTTCCATCAATATATCTTAAGTATTTAAAGATGCTTACTCAATGGGGAATAGTTAAGATCATGGGAGATCAACAATAGTCAAAGGAATGTTATAAAACCTCTATGAAGCCTAGACGAAACCCCATGTAACAGCCAGAATTCTCAGGTATTAGTTATTCTTATAATTTTTGGTGATTTGAGAGGAGACTCGGCGAGTTGGGGCTCAAAATCGCCGAGTATGATCACGGTTTGGGCGCGGGTTCGCGTCCGGACTCGGCGAGTCCATGCAGTTTAATGAAACCCTAATTTCTAGGGTATGAGACCTATTTAGAGGGGCTTATGGCCGTCATTTGCGTCCACCAGCCCCAGAGAGAACCTTAAAAGAGTCCTTGAGCGTTTTGTGAGAGAGAAGAGGAGGATCTTTGATTATTTGTGGGTGATTTTGCATATAGAAGAGGATCAAGGCAAGAGGAGACCAGAGGAGGTGCTAATCCAGTGATTCCTGAGTCCAGAGACTTCATTTGAGGTAACCATTCGTTCCTTCCTCAGCCCTTGATGCAAATCTTAGAGTTAGGGCTTCTTTATGGAATGATTCATGGAGTAATTGGCCTCTTTTTATGTTGATGCTTTAGATCTGGACCCAAAGAGGTCCAGAGACTCTTTTCCCCCAAGCTTTATGAGTGTTAATGGAGGCCATGAGCTTACAATAGCATTCTAGAAACCATATCATCAAATAAGGCCTTTGGACCTTTGCATGAGCATCAAGATTGTAACTTTACGTGATGAATGTGCTTGGGAGGACTAGATCTATGAGTTGTTGGAACGGATCTGACCTCAGGAGTGAGTTTGAGTTTATGCATGGCATAGACTCGTCGAGTCCGAAGAACAGACTCAGCGAGTAGCATGAAGATTGTCCTTAACCACTCAGCGAGTGGTCTTGCCGAGTTAGGGGGTGACTCAGTGAGTCAGGGAGAGTCAGAGAGGGTTGTCGAGTGGACTGAGTCAAGCTGGAACTCGACGAGTTGTTCTTGAGACTCGGCGAGTTGAGTCGTGGTGGCCCCGCGATTCATGCCAGGTGGAACTCGTCGAGTCAGGGAGGTACTCGACGTGTCAAGGGAGGATCCCAATGAATCAGTGAACACGTATAGTCTCGCCGAGTCGCTCTAGTGCACTCGTCGAGTCCGGTCAAATTTGACCGTTGACCAGAGTTGACCAGTGTTGACTTGATAAGAGTAGTCAAAATTAGTTGTGAAAGTGTTAATTAGAGATATATTGTGTTATAGGAGGATTATAGCTCGGAGGATCGAGCGCGAGTGATTTCCGGGATTTACGAGTTATCGAGATACGCGAGGTGAGTCTTCTCACCATACTTTACCTTGAGTAGGTAATCAGAGTTATGTGACAGAGTGTTTGTATGCTATATGTATGTTATGTGTTGTACTGCATTATTTCTATGTGATTTATGATGTGCATGTTTATAGAGTTGGAACCGGAAGGTTCCCAGAGTTAGAACCAGAGGGTTGACAGAGTAGGGTCTACGGACCCACAGAGTTATAGCCTCGAGTGGCTAATATGTGTTATGTGTGGTATTTTGGGGAACTCACTAAGCTTTGTGCTTACAGTGTTGGTGTTATTTGTTTCAGGTACTAGTGATGACCGTGGGAAGGCGTCGGCTTGATCAGTACACACACATGGGATTTTTATGTTATGTGATCTTGGGATTCTTGTATGACATGGATTGGAGTTTCAAACATTGATGTTTTTATGAAAATTAAATGAATATGTTTTTATATTATGCGAAAAATTATTTTGAAATTTACGGTGTTACAAGTTGGTATCAGAGCCTTGGTTTGAGGGATTCGAGTACACCTTCGGGCGTATTTGATCTCAAACTGAGGATTTGAGAAGTATTTTCAAAAGAGTAAAAGATTTTTGGAAGAATGCAGAGCAGAGTTGTGTGTACGATCAGTCCGCGCCCGAACAGTGATTTCCCAAAATACCCTTATGTTATGTGATATTGATATTGAAATGATGTATTCTCATGCTAGAGTAGGCTAGGTACTCCTATTAGGACTAGAGTGGCCTGATTTGTGATGCCTTAGCCTAGGGAGAGGTGAGCTGCTATGAGATGCTTGAGAGTGAGTAGGTAGCAGCGAGGGGCTTATGAGAGATCTGTTTGAGAGTGGATTACGCATGATAGAGTACTTGGAATTTGGGATCCGAAGAGGAGGACTTGGGGTGTATTCTGATACGGTGCAGACAGTAGTATTGGGCCCATACTACTAAAAGCACCGGAGCGGTGTACAACCCAAGTAGGAATCTTTGGAATACCAAGGATTAAGGAGGGATGAGTTGTCGAGTGTGAGTATGCTCGAATGGATTCTAATTTATCGTATGTTGTATTTCAGAGGTAGATCATGGTGAGGACACGTCTGATGCCTGAGAGCAGTGGGGCCAGTGATGAGGAGATCCACCGGATCATCCATGAGGAGGTGGCTGCGGCCATCAGGGCAGAGATACCAGAGATGCTTGGGTCTATTAAGACCATGTTGATTGAGACATTCGACGAGCGTTATGCCGCTCTTTCTGAGGCTGCTATTGCAGCGGCCACCGCAGCTATCGCTGCCGCGAGGCCGCAGGGTGGTGATGCGTTGCTGTTCCGAGAGTTCAGCAACACAAAACCGCCAGAGTTTGATGGGACCCAGGACCCGGTGGCGGCTATGAGATGGATTTCTGACATAGAGGGGTGTTTCTTCACTTGCTCATCTCCTGAGCATCTGAAGGTTCGGTTCGCGCTGAACCAGCTTCGCTTGGGAGCGAAGGACTGGTGGAAGATTGTGACGGCGCACTTTACGCCTGCTGAGCTTGCGGCAGTAACCTGGGAGAGGTTCACTACCATGTTCTGAGATGAGTACATTCCCCAGGTGGAGAGGGAGCGTTTGGCCCAGGAGTTTCTGACCCTCAAGCAGGGTACTGAGTCTGTTACGGTGATTACCAGGATGTTCCATGAGAGGGCGATGTTCTGCCCTGAGCACGTGTCCACCGAGCAGGCACGTATGAGTCGATATCTGAGTATTTTGAGGCGAGACATTCGGGATTTCGCGGCGAACTCCTCGTACCGGTCATTTGCTAAGCTTCAGGCAAATGCCCGGAAGAGGGAGATTGAGCTAGAGACTCAGGCCAGGGAGGAGACAGAGTCTCAGGGGAGGGATCGGCGACCGGCACAGTCTCAGCTGGCAGCCAAGCGGGCCAAGCCCGCTGATCCCACATCAGGGAGCTAGAAGCGCCGCACTTGTGGGAAGTGCGGCAAGGGTTACGATGGAGTCTGTAGAGCGAGATCTTGCTACAAGTGTGGCAAGGAGGGGCATATGGCCAAGGACTGCCCCAAGGGGTTTACGGTGTGTTTCCACTGCAACCAGACCGGACACCGGAAGGCAGAGTGTCCGAAATTGCGAGGATCATCTCAGGGATCTTCCCCTGCCGCCATCAGAGCTACCGAGAGTCGGCCAGTGAAGGCTGAGGCGTCGAGGGCACGAGGGTGAGCTTTTCAGTTGACCGCGGAGGAGGTCGCGCAGCGCCTGATATCGTGGCTGGTATGTATTCTTTTGTGTATTTATTTTGATGTTGAGATATTATGCTTATATTATGTTATGTGTAGGTAGTTTTCTTGTGAATTTTGTACCTACCTTGGTGTTATTTGACTCAGGTGCGAGTCAGTATTTTGTATCTTTGGCTTTTAGTCATCATATCAGTGTTAGTCGTGAGGCGTTGAGTCGGCCTTTGAGAGTTTCCATAGCTGACGAGAGGGTGATATATGCCATGGAGGTTCTCCGAGGGTGCGTAGTCGAGATTTTCGGTGTTGAGTTCCCGATTGATCTGGTTCCTATTGCGATGGGTGATGTCTGTGTCATTGTGGGCATGGACAGGTTGAGCAGATTCGGTGCGGTTATCGACTGCGAGCGACAACTGGTGACCATACGAGACCCTAGTGGGGGAGTTCTTATGGTATACGGCAAGGGTACACGTTCTGGATCAGCGTTTTGTTCGGCCGCTAGGGCGAGGCAGTGTCTACAGCAGGGCTGTAAGGGTTTTGTGGTGTATGTGATGGATACGCGGGTGGATTCCGAGAGACCGAGTTCAGTTGAGGAGGTTCCGGTAGTGCGTGAGTTTCCGGATGTATTTCCTGAGGAGTTGCCGGGTGTACCTCCTGTGAGGCAAGTGGAGTTCAGTATCGACTTGGTTCCGGGGGCCGCGCCTATCGCTAAGGTGCCTTATCGCCTTGCACCTCCAGAGATGCAAGAGTTATCCTTGCAGCTTCAGGAGCTGCTGGGAAAGGGGTTTATACGGCCGAGCAGCTCGCCGTGGGGAGCGCCTATCCTGTTCTTCAAGAAGAAGGATGGTTCACACCGAATGTACATTGATTATCGGGAGTTGAGCAAGCTGACGGTCAAGAACCGTTACCCGTTGCTGAGCATCGACGATTTATTCGATCAGTTGCAGGGGGCATCTTGGTTCTCCAAGATCGATTTGAGGTCTGGATATCATCAGGTGAGGGTGCGAGATGAGGACGTCCAGAAGACAGCTTTCAGGACGGGTTATGGGCATTACGAGTTTGTGGTGATGCCTTTTGGGCTCACCAGTGCCCCGACAGTGTTCATGGATCTCATGAACCGAGTGTGCAAGCCGATGTTGGATCGGTCGGTGATTGTATTTATCGACGACATTCTGGTATATTCGAGATCTAGAGAGCAGCATGAGGAGCATTTGAGAGAGGTTCTCGGAGTTCTGAGGTCGGAGAGGCTTTATGCCAAATTCTCCAAGTGTGATTTCTGGTTGCGGGAGGTCCAGTTCTTAGGACATCTCGTTAACCAGAAAGGGATATTGGTCGATCCGGCCAAAGTTGAGGCGGTGATGAGTTGGGAGGTGCCGAGGTCACCCTCCGAGATTAGGAGTTTCCTAGGGTTGGCAGGGTATTATCGGAGATTTATCAAGGATTTCTCTAAAATCGCAGTGCCACTCACCAGGTTGACCCGGAAGGGTGTTTCTTTTTCATGGGGCCCCGAGCAGCAGGCCTCCTTTGAGACACTTCACCAAAGGTTATGCAAAGCCCCGGTGTTAGCCCTCCCGGAAGGGATGGAGGACTTTGTGGTATACTGTGACGCATCGATTTTGGGGTTGGGGGCGGTGCTGATGCAGAGAGGGCATGTGATAGCATATGCATCGAGGCAGCTGAAGCCTCATGAGATGAGATACCCCACCCATGATCTAGAGTTGGGGGCAGTGGTGTTCGCCCTTAAGATTTGGCGTCACTACCTGTATGGGGTTCGGTGTACGATATACACGGAACATAAGAGTTTGAAATATTTGATGGATCAGCCCAACCTAAACATGCGACAGAGAAGGTGGTTGGATTTGGTCAAGGATTATGATTGTGAGACCCTATACCACCCAGGCAAGGCTAATGTTGTAGCCGATGCACTGAGCCGCAGGGCGGAGAGCACCCCGCTGCGGGATGTATGTTTGAGTTTGACCATGATAGCACCAGTGTTGGACGTTGTGACAACCATCAATTTTCAGTCAAGTCAAAGTCAACGAAAGTCAACAAGTCAAACCGATCCACTCATCTTGCCGTAAGTGCTAGAGCTTATGATAAGAAACTCCTAAGCGACTCTTTATTCTAACGAGGGATCCTAAAATCAAAAAGTGCGTACACCTAGATCTCCTTAACCTAAAACTGAGGTACGTGGCGAGCCAAACCGATAAACCAATGTCGCATACTCATCGGGAGTATGCAAGATCCTTAAACAAGGCGTAACGGGGTTTACGGACCTTGCAGTGCGTAGCTGGACACTCAAAAAGGTCACCAATGAAACCTCTCTCAATCGTTTTCACTCTATCTCCAAGTATGTCAAATCTCTCCCAAATCTCTCTAAGTATGTCAAATCTCTCCCAAATCTCTCTAAGTATGTGAAATCTCTCCCACATATCTCTTTGTATGAGAAATCTCTCCAAGTATGTCAAATCTCTCTAAGTATGTGAAATCTCTCCCACATATCTCTTTGTATGAGAAATCTCTCCAAGTATGTCAAATCTCTCCCAAATCTCTCTAAGTGTGTGAAATCTCTCCCAAATATCTCTCTGTATGTGAAATCTCTCCAAGTATGTCAAATCTCTCCCAAATCTCTCCAAGTATGTCAAATCTCTCTAAGAATATGAAATCTCTCCCCAATATCTCTTTGTATGTGAAATCTCTCCAAGAATGTCAAATCTCTCCGAAACCTCTCTGAGTATGTGGAATCTCTCTCAAATCTCTCTCGAAATCTCTCCCAACTTTCTATAATCACTCGGGGCATCCCGACCCTCGAATTTGGCGAAAACAGCCCAAAAACCGAAGTCTACGCGAAAAACGGACCTTAGGAACCGAAACCCCTCTTAGGAACCGAACCCTCCTGATGAAGAAGGCTGCTGATCCGAACCGAAGGTACTGTTCACCAACCGAACCGAAGGTACTGTTCACTACTGTTCACTACAGTCCGTTCGGTTCTGCCATTCTTGCCTCCTAACTCCGAACCGAAGCTTCCCTGCTGAGCCTTCGGACCGAGCCTTCGGACCAGACCCTCGCCCTTCGCCTTCGCTCCTTCTTCTGGCTCGCGCCTTCGTTTCCGACTCAGCATCAGCATGGACCGAGCCTCGGCCTAGGACCGAGAGGTTTCGTTGGAAGCTCAATTTCACCCGGTTTTCGCATAGTTTTACGTTTAAGGCCCGTTTTTAATTATTTTAACGCGGGGTTTTCACCCAAAATCATATTTTAACATAATAAACCCTAAATATTCACAATTTAATCATATTTTCATAAAAACCTTTATTTAAATAATAAAAGCAAGTGGGTAAAGTACAAAGAGGTGGAGTGTTGACTTTGCTTTACTTTATGACACAAGCAACCACTCCCACACCCACTCTATGACCAGCCACACCTCCCCACCTTACCTAGGTCACATCAATGTACTTTCCACTCAATCATCACTCTTTCCCACGTTTTTGAGGGCTGAATATGCACCCTCTCTCCTCATTTTCTCTCATTTCCTCTCTTTTCACCAAAAAGAGCAAACTCTTTTCTCTCTCATTTTCCCTCTCTAGAACTCGAGATTTGAGGGCTGATTCTTTGGATTTCCTCCACATTTGGTAAGAATAATCCATTCTCTTTATGATTATCTCAATTATTTCCACTCAAATCATGGATATCTTACACAAACTCCATTATAATTGTGTTAGATCTTCGAATCTTCAAGTGATTCTTCAAGTGTTCTTGGGTTGAACACTTGTCTTCTTCAACACTTACCTACTGAAATCACTTAAGGTGAGTTCATACCCCTACATTTTCATGTTTTCTCAAGTTTTTAGGGGGGGGGGGGGGAATACAAGTTAAAACACTTAGAACATAACTACATTTTTCTAACAGCTTTCATCAGAAAAGTTTCACTCCATTCACGGACTGTTTTGGACATATTAAACATTTTTGTTTTCAAAACTGTTTTAGGTGCAAGTAGTTCCACTTCTTAGCTTTAAAATGACTACTTGCACATCTCCATACGATTTTTCTACAATTTATGGTGATTTTTACAAAACTGCCTATCATTTCAAACATCAATCCGGACCAGTCTGTGATTATGGACTTTTACACCCAAATTAGAGGTCATTAAAAATTATAATAAAAATTATGAACAAACTAGACTCATTTTCCAAACTCTCAGAAGTTACAGAACTTGATCTGGACATTTTATGATTTTTCTACAATTTTTCCAAGAACAGTTACAGAAAATGTTAATAACAGAAAAACTCTATAAATTTCATTTCACCTTGTAACATGTCGAGCAAGGTATACATCGTTATGTGATAATGTGTAGTTGCAATATATGACAAATTTTATATCCTTACATAGACATACATCAGAAAACAAATGGATTTACACCTCCAGAAGTATGACAAATATATATATATATATATATATATATATATATATATATATATATATATATATATATATATATATATATATATATATATATGATATTACGAGGCTATATCCATTAAAATATAAACATTGATAAATTATGACAAGTAAGGCCTATGCTCATTACCCACGAAATCAATCGATAAACTATAATAGGTATAGTTTAGGGTTATTTATATAACAAACACATTATTAAAGGCTTCACACATACAAAAGAGTTATTGCCACTATGAACAATTATGATAATCTATAATAAGTATAGTTAAGCCATTATACCCCCACAACGAACGCGTTAGTTATAATCGGTATAGTTATGGTAAATACATATTACAAACAAAGTAATAAACTATAATAGGTATAGTTTATGTTTCATCTACCCTAGGAACTTAATTACAAGAAAGGAATTCACCATCACTTTTGATAAGCTATTCATATGCATAGTTCAGGTTCACTAATCCCTATCACTCCCCGGTGAACTATGATATGTATAGGTTACACTCACCATCACCATCACTTTTGATAAGCTATTCATATGCATAGTTCAGGTTCACTAATCCCTATCACTCCCCGGTGAACTATGATATGTATAGGTTACACTCACCATCACCATCACTTTTGATAAGCTATTCATATGCATAGTTCAGGTTCACTAATCCCTATTACTCCCCGGTGAACTATGATATGTATAGGTTATATTCACAATAGATTTTCGTATTGTTAGACTTCAACTATAATCGTTGAGCGTATATGCTTGAGTCATACAAGAATTTAGTCTGGATTGGCTTAGAATTGGTGGTGCCCGCCTCATCTCCTGTTCCTCGTTGGGTTGTGGACCTAGGGTAGACCCATTATATTCGACGTTTTATCTAACCTAAATCTTATATAACTTATATACGCTGGACAATCATAGAGGAAATCTACGGGTCAATCTAGGATACATCAACACATCATATAGGTTATATTCACCATCACTTTTGATAAGCTATCATATGCATAGTTCAGGTTCACTAATCTCTATTACTCCCTGGTGAACTATGGTATGTATAGGTTATATTCACATTAAAGGTTCGCATTGTTAGACTTCAACTATAATCATTGAGTGTATATGCTTGGGTCATACAAGAATTTAGTCTGGATTGGCTTAGAATTGGTGGTGCCCGCCTCATCTCCTGTTCCTCGTTGGGTTGTGGACCTAGGGCAGACCCACTACATTCGACGTTTTATCTAACTTAAATCTTCTATAACTTATATGCGCTGGATGATTATAGAGGAAATCTACGGGTCAATCTAGGGTTCATCAACACATCATATAGGAATATTTTGTTTACACCTAACTAAGAAAATATTGGATTTTCTGGATACATATCCTATCGCTTTTAAAAAGGAAAACGGTTTCTACTCCAAACAAAACTCTTATGAACTCACCAACTTAATTGTTGACACTTTTCAAAACTACTTGTATTCTCAGGAAATCAGTGAAACAGGAAAACTTCAGCGCTTTGAGGATGGGACGTTAAACTGTCAACAATTTATTTTTGTCATCATATTGTAATTGATTTTGAATCATGTAAACAAATACTTTGGTGTAACTTTTTCAATTATATTTATGATGGTTGTATTTACTTTGAGCACTGTTATACATATTGTTGTGATACTGAACATGAAGTCCTCCACCCCTGGACGTTCCGCCATCCTTGGTTTGGGGGTGTGACAGATTGGTATCAGAGCATTGTTTATAGTGAACTCAGTATATCGAACCACATAAGATATACAAACTATAAATACATTGGGACCGAAAGCCTCTGATTTAAAGTTTTCAAAACAACTATACTTTTAGAAACAAATAATTCCCCGGTAAAAGTAGGAGCATGTGCACACACACTAGGGTCAGTATCACGATGGGATGGGACAAAAGTAGTAATTGTTGAACAATACGAGTAGGCTTGGGGATGTATAGTCAGGACTGGGAATGACATAGCCTGATCAACTATGTCTCACCCAGAAATGATTATCATATGTCCAGGAATGGTCGTAGGTGTTGCAACAAGTCTAAAAACTTACCAACACTACCACAATGAAATACCATAGGGGTATTTGGTGTTATTATAATTACTTATTTGAGAACTAAATAGATTTTTACCAACAGGTCAATAATTGCCTAGTGGATACATTAAAATTATATGTATCCAGGACGTCATAGACTTAGAATCTGTGGGTCTTTGCTTTACTTCATGTTCTCGTTGGATTGGGGATTTAGAGTTAGGATCGCTTATTCGAAGGTCTATCCTGTCCCAAATACATATGACTAGTATGCACTAAACAATATATTGAAGTACCTGGTAAAGATCATCTTATAATTATCTAATTAGTACGTCTACTTAGTTATTTCTTATATCCCCATTTCTCGCGAAGATATTATGGCTAAATTCCTTCCCCACGACGACCCGTACTACCCTAACCACGGCAATACTGAATGGCTCGGAGAGGAGCCATAGAGTGAGTACCGAATCCCTTTGGATGGTCACCAAGCTGAAGGCTTTGCTGATGGTCCTGACCCCGACCCTGAAGTGGGGAACCTACCCTGATGGCCCTTGTTCCGAATCCTAACCCTCGTCCGGTTATTCAAGGCCCAACGCCTCCTTGGGTAGAGTGCTTGGAAACCTGGAAAGAAGAACACGACCAACCTAGGTTGTTAAGTGGAGACATTCGAATCCTTCAGAATCCGGAGACTACACTATTCAAGGGAACCGTAGCATTGCCCAAAATCTTCCTTACGTTAATAAGATGTAAACCTATTTTCCTCGAACCCTATACTACAAACAATATACATATGGTAACTCCAAGAAATTCTTAATATATACCAAGTAATTTTAGAAAGGGATCAGGCGAAACAAATCACAAGTTGCATTTGAGTCATTACCACTAAAATTCATTCATAGGGACTTTGTTATGAATTAAATACAAAATACTTTTAAGTCAGGACATAATACAGACAAGTCTGGCTTGATAACATCTGACTTGTCACTACTATTAAAAACTTATCGTTTGTACGTCTCTACCAACTTATGACAGGACTATGCCGCCAAAGAAAAAGTCCAGACCCTCCGGGAGCAGAGCACCGCCCCCTCCGCAGTTTGATACCATAATGTTTCAAGCTGCCGTAACAGCAGCAGTGGCGGCAGCAATGTCGCAAATAGGTACAAATGGTTCCGGCGGCTTCGGATCCGGGAATACTAACTCGAATCAGGGGGACAGCACAGGACGCACTAAGGAGTGTTCTTACAAAGACTTCACAAATGGCAAACCCGATCCTTTCGACGGAAGCGGGGGCGTCATCGCGCTGATGAAATGGTTTGAAAGGACCGAAGCAGTCTTCGAAATCTGTGCTTGTCCCGAAGCGAGCAAAGTCAAGTATGCAGCATTCACTTTTACAAGAAAAGCTCTTACTTGGTGGAATAGCCGAGTTAAGTCACTTACTCCTGCAGTGGCTAACTCTATAAGCTGGGAGGATCTAAAAGCTTTAATGCTAAAAGAGTATTGCCCAAGAGGCGAAGTGCAAAAACTGGAAGAGGAACTCTGGAACCTCAAAATGTCGGGAATGGATCTCGAAGCTTATACTGCCCGATTCAATGACCTAGCACTCCTCTGTCCTGCAATGGTCACCCCAGAGGAGAAAAAGATAGAACGATACCTTTGGGGGCTATCATCCCAGATCCATGATAGTGTATTGGCCTCAAGACCAACTACCTTCGACAGCGCCAAGGAGTTAGCACAACAACTCATCGACCATCGAGCCAGCCGTGACACTTCGACAACCACGCCAATTGTTGCGATTCATGCTGCCACAACCCTCACCACGCCAACTCCCATAAAGCAATACGCTGGAACCCTTCCGAAATGTAACAAGTGTAGCTTCCATCACACTGGGGCTTGTAGAGAATTGCATTGCATGAACTGCAATAGAAAAGGGCACACTACCCGTTTCTGTAAGGCACCGGTACGACCCATCAACCAGTTCCCCGGCTCTGGAGTAAGCCCAGCCTGTTACAAATGTGGAGAAACATGCCACTTTAAAAGGAACTGCCCAAGAGCAAGGGATGCCAGTGGTGGTGGAAGGGTACTTGCGATCACCGAAGGAGAGACCACCCCGGAACTGCCTGCAAATATTAGTACGTGTTCCTAACACCGACGTTTAAATTCCAAATTTCTTTATTTAATTAAGTCTAACATCGATTTAAGCATGCATAGTAGTAATGCCAAAGATTAAACCGAGAGCATAAACAATAGGAAATTCCAAGGCCATCATAAGACCATTCTATGAATTTGCTTCAACTCCGCAATGGGACTGCATCTTAGAGATGTAGGTCAAACTTTCGAGAACATGCTTCTACTCTATAGGTGAGCGGTTAAAATACATCTAGGTTCAATGTTAGCCCTGACTAGGAACTCTAATTCATTAAGAAGAATTACTAAGTTATTTGTTATGATTTCCTCGCTTATACATTCCCCAGTTATATATAACAAATACCTGGTAGATAATAAAATGTGAGAAGTCTGACTTAGTTTCTTTTCCTCGTTGGGATGTGAAACTGAAATAGAATCACACATTTTACTATCCGCCCAGTATTGGTTATATCATAATGTGTATAAGCTAAGTTTTCATGTATGATAGCTCGTCTCTTAGTCAGAATCAAAATAATGTAGAGCCGACCTTAGTCATTTTCAAACTCCTTGCCTGATTTCGAATTTCGGGACGAAATTCCCTCTAACGGGCGGATGATGTGACAACCGTTAATTTTCAGTCAAGTCAAAGTCAACGAAAGTCAACAAGTCAAACCGATCCACTCATCTTGCCGTAAGTGCTAGAGCTTATGATAAGAAACTCCTAAGCGACTCTTTATTCTAACGAGGGATCCTAAAATCAAAAAGTGCGTACACCTAGATCTCCTTAACCTAAAACTGAGGTACGTGGCTAGCCAAACCGATAAAACAATGTCGCATACTCATCGGGAGTATGCAAGATCCTTAAACAAGGCGTAACGGGGTTTACAGACCTTGCAGTGCGTAGCTGGACACTCAAAAAGGTCACCAATGAAACCTCTCTCAATCGTTTTCACTCTATCTCCAAGTATGTCAAATCTCTCCCAAATCTCTCCAAGTATGTCAAATCTCTCTAAGTATGTGAAATCTCTCCCACATATCTCTTTGTATGAGAAATCTCTCCAAGTATGTCAAATCTCTCCCAAATCTCTCTAAGTATGTGAAATCTCTCCCACATATCTCTTTGTATGAGAAATCTCTCCAAGTATGTCAAATCTCTCCCAAATCTCTCTAAGTGTGTGAAATCTCTCCCAAATATCTCTCTGTATGTGAAATCTCTCCAAGTATGTCAAATCTCTCCCAAATCTCTCCAAGTATGTCAAATCTCTCCCAAATCTCTCTAAGAATATGAAATCTCTCCCAAATATCTCTTTGTATGTGAAATCTCTCCAAGAATGTCAAATCTCTCCCAAATCTCTCTGAGTATGTGGAATCTCTCTCAAATCTCTCTCGAAATCTCTCCCAACTTTCTATAATAACTCGGGGCATCCCGACCCTCGAATTTGGCGAAAACAGCCCAAAAACGGAAGTCTACGCGAAAAACGGACCTTAGGAACCGAAACCCCTCTTAGGAACCGAACCCTCCTGATGAAGAAGGCTGCTGATCCGAACCGAAGGTACTGTTCACCAACCGAACCGAAGGTACTGTTCACTACAGTCCGTTCGGTTCTGCCATTCTTGCCTCCTAACTCCGAACCGAAGCTTCCCTGCTGAGCCTTCGGACCGAGCCTTCGGACCAGACCCTCGCCCTTCGCCTTCGCTCCTTCTTCTGGATCGCGCCTTCGTTTCCGACTCAGCATCAGCATGGACCGAGCCTCGGCCTAGGGACCGAACCTCGGCCTAGGACCGAGAGGTCTCGCTGGAAGCTCAATTTCTCCCGGTTTTCGCATAGTTTTACGTTTAAGGCCCGTTTTTAATTATTTTAACGCGGGGTTTTCACCCAAAATCATATTTTAACATAATAAACCTTAAATATTTACAATTTAATCATATTTTCATAAAAACCTTTATTTAAATAATAAAAGCAAGTGGGTAAAGTACAAAGAGGTGGAGTGTTGACTTTGCTTTACTTTATGACACAACCAACCACTCCCACACCCACTCTATGACCAGCCACACCTCCCCACCTTACCTAGGTCACATCAATGTACTTTCCACTCAATCATCACTCTTTCCCACATTTTTGAGGGCTGAATATGCACCCTCTCTCCTCATTTTCTCTCATTTCCTCTCTTTTCACCAAAAAGAGCAAACTCTTTTCTCTCTCATTTTCCCTCTCTAGAACTCGAGATTTGAGGGCTGATTCTTTGGATTTCCTCCACATTTGGTAAGAATAATCCATTCTCTTTATGATTATCTCAATTATTTCCACTCAAATCATGGATATCTTACACAAACTCCATTATAATTGTGTTAGATCTTCGAATCTTCAAGTGATTCTTCAAGTGTTCTTGGGTTGAACACTTGTCTTCTTCAACACTTACCTACTGAAATCACTTAAGGTGAGTTCATACCCCTACATTTTCATGTTTTCTCAAGTTTTTAGGGGGGGAATACAAGTTAAAACACTTAGAACATAACTACATTTTTCTAACAGCTTTCATCAGAAAAGTTTCACTCCATTCACAGACTGTTTTGGACATCTTAAACATTTTTGTTTTCAAAACTGTTTTAGGTGCAAGTAGTTCCACTTCTTAGCTTTAAAATGACTACTTGCACATCTCCATACGATTTTTCTACAATTTATGGTGATTTTTACAAAACTGCCTATCATTTCAAACATCAATCCGGACCAGTCTGTGATTATGGACTTTTACACCCAAATTAGAGGTCATTAAAAATTATAATAAAAATTATGAACAAACTAGACTCATTTTCCAAACTCTCAGAAGTTACAGAACTTGATCTGGACATTTTATGATTTTTCTACAATTTTTCCAAGAACAGTTACAGAAAATGTTAATAACAGAAAAACTCTATAAATTTCATTTCACCTTGTAACATGTCGAGCAAGGTATACATCGTTATGTGATAATGTGTAGTTGCAATATATGACAAATTTTATATCCTTACATAGACATACATCAGAAAACAAATGGATTTACACCTCCACAAGTATGACAAATATATATATATATATATATATATATATATATATATATATATATATATATGATATTACGAGGCTATATCCATTAAAATATAAACATTGATAAATTATGACAAGTAAGGCCTATGCTCATTACCCACGAAATCAATCGATAAACTATAATAGGTATAGTTTAGGGTTATTTATATAACAAACACATTATTAAAGGCTTCACACATACAAAAGAGTTATTGCCACTATGAACAATTATGATAATCTATAATAAGTATAGTTAAGCCATTATACCCCCACAACGAACGCGTTAGTTATAATCGGTATAGTTATGGTAAATACATATTACAAACAAAGTAATAAACTATAATAGGTATAGTTTATGTTTCATCTACCCTAGGAACTTAATTACAAGAAAGGAATTCACCATCACTTTTGATAAGCTATTCATATGCATAGTTCAGGTTCACTAATCCCTATCACTCCCCGGTGAACTATGATATGTATAGGTTACACTCACCATCACCATCACTTTTGATAAGCTATTCATATGCATAGTTCAGGTTCACTAATCCCTATCACTCCCCGGTGAACTATGATATGTATAGGTTACACTCACCATCACCATCACTTTTGATAAGCTATTCATATGCATAGTTCAGGTTCACTAATCCCTATTACTCCCCGGTGAACTATGATATGTATAGGTTATATTCACAATAGATTTTCGTATTGTTAGACTTCAACTATAATCGTTGAGCGTATATGCTTGAGTCATACAAGAATTTAGTCTGGATTGGCTTAGAATTGGTGGTGCCCGCCTCATCTCCTGTTCCTCGTTGGGTTGTGGACCTAGGGCAGACCCATTATATTCGACGTTTTATCTAACCTAAATCTTATATAACTTATATACGCTGGACAATCATAGAGGAAATCTACGGGTCAATCTAGGATACATCAACACATCATATAGGTTATATTCACCATCACTTTTGATAAGCTATCATATGCATAGTTCAGGTTCACTAATCTCTATTACTCCCCGGTGAACTATGGTATGTATAGGTTATATTCACATTAAAGGTTCGCATTGTTAGACTTCAACTATAATCATTGAGTGTATATGCTTGGGTCATACAAGAATTTAGTCTGGATTGGCTTAGAATTGGTGGTGCCCGCCTCATCTCCTGTTCCTCGTTGGGTTGTGGACCTAGGGCAGACCCACTACATTCAACGTTTTATCTAACTTAAATCTTCTATAACTTATATGCGCTGGATGATTATAGAGGAAATCTACGGGTCAATCTAGGGTTCATCAACATATCATATAGGAATATTTTGTTTACACCTAACTAAGAAAATATTGGATTTTCTGGATACATATCCTATCGCTTTTAAAAAGGAAAACGGTTTCTACTCCAAACAAAACTCTTATGAACTCACCAACTTAATTGTTGACACTTTTCAAAACTACTTGTATTCTCAGGAAATCAGTGAAACAGGAAAACTTCAGCGCTTTGAGGATGGGACATTAAACTGTCAACAATTTATTTTTGTCATCATATTGTAATTGATTTTGAATCATGTAAACAAATACTTTGGTGTAACTTTTTCAATTATATTTATGATGGTTGTATTTACTTTGAGCACTGTTATACATATTGTTGTGATACTGAACATGAAGTCCTCCACCCCTGGACGTTCCGCCATCCTTGGTTTCGGGGTGTGACAGACGCCATTCGTGGGGCACAGGCCGAGGCTGTGCAACCTGAGATGCAGAAGAAATAACGGGTTGTTGGTTTGGTTTCAGAGTTCGTTACAGATGGTCGGGGGCTTATGACATTTCAGGGGCGTATCTGGGTGCCGTTTGTGGGAGGAACGCGTACCATTTTGATGGAAGAGGCTCATCGGTCGAAATTTTCGATCCATCCTGGGGCCACTAAGATGTATTTGGACTTGAGAAAGGAGTATTGGTGGCCCTGCATGAAGAGGGATGTTGCACGGTTTGTTGAGAGGTGCTTGACCTGATGTAGGGTTAAGGCCAAGCACCAGAGGCCGCATGGTAAGTTGCAGCCATTGGAGGTTCCCGAATGGAAGTGGGAACATATCACCATGGATTCCATCACCAAATTGCCAAGGACTGCCAGAGGAGTTGATGCAATTTGGGTGACTATGGACAGGTTGACGAAGAGCGCTCACTTTCTTGCTATCAGCGAGAGTTCTTCAGCAGAGAAATTGGCAGAAGTGTATGTGAGGGAAGTGGTATCTTGGCATGGGGTGCCGATCTCGATTTTTTCAGACCGTGAAGTGCGTTTCACTTCCAGATTCTGGAAGAAGTTTCATGAGGTGTTGGGTACTAGACTGCATTTTAGTACCACATATCATCCCCAGACAGACGGTCAGAGTGAGCGGATGATTCAGACGCTCGAGGACATGCTCCGGGCATGTGTGTTGGATTTCGGGGGTAGCTGGGATGCATATTTTCCCTTGGCAGAGTTTTTCTACAACAACAGCCATCATTCGAGCATTGGTATGCCGCCCTTTGAGCTGTTGTATGGGAGGAGGTGTCGAACCCCCATTTGTTGGGGAGAGGTTGGAAAGCGGGTGATGGGCAGTACAGAGATCATGCTTCAGACGACAGAGCAAATCCAGCAGGTCAGACAGAGGTTGTTGACCGCTCAGAGTCGTCAGAAGAGCTATGTAGACAGACGCCGGTCCGAGCTTGAGTTTCATGTCGGCAACCTTGTATTCCTGAAGGTCTCTCCTTGGAAAGGAGTGATTCAATTCAGGAAGAGGGGCAAGTTGGGGCCCCGATATATTGGTCCATTCCGAGTGATTGCGAGGGTAGATCGGGTAGCCTATCGTTTGGATTTGCCAGCAGAGTTAGGGCAGATTCACGACACTTTCCATGTGTCGCAACTGAGGAAGTGTATAGCCGATGAGTCGGCAGTGGTTCCATTAGAGGATATTCAGGTGGATGCGACCCTGAATAATGCTGAGAGACCCGTGGCAATCAGAGATCGGAAAATCAAGGTTTTGGGGAACAAGGAGGTACCCTTGGTTTTGGTTCAGTGGCAACATCGGAAGGGGTTCGAGATGACTTGGGAGCCGGAGCGTGAGATGCGTGAGCAGCATCCGGAGTTATTTTCAGAGTGAGACTTCGAGGGCGAAGTCTAGTTCTAGTGGAGGAGAATTGTAACAGCCCGAATTCCCAGGTATTAGTTATTCTTATAATTTTTGGTGATTTGTGAGGAGACTCGGCGAGTTGGGGCTCAGACTCGTCGAGTATGATCGCGGTTTGGGCGCGGGTTCGCGTCCAGACTCGGCGAGTCGAAAAGGTGGACTCGGCGAGTCCACGCAGTTTAATGAAACCCTAATTTCTAGGGTATGAGACCTATTTAAAGGGGCTTATGGTCGTCATTTGCGGCCACCAACCCCAGAGTGAACCCTAAAAGAGTCCTTGAGCGTTTTGTGAGAGAGAAGAGGAGGATCTTTGATTATTTGTGGGTGATTTTGCATATAGAAGAGGATCAAGGCAAGAGGAGACCAGAGGAGGTGCTAATCCAGTGATTCCTGAGTCCAGAGACTTCATTTGAGGTAACCATTCGTTCCTTCCTCAGCCCTTGGTGCAAATCTTAGAGTTAGGGCTTCTTTATGGAATGATTCATGGAGTAATTGGCCACTTTTTGTGTTGATGCTTTAGATCTGGACCCAAAAAGGTTTGGAGACTCTTTTCCCCCAAGCTTTATGAGTGTTAATGGAGGCCATGAGCTTACAATAGCATTCTAGAAACCATATCATCAAATAAGGCCTTTGGACCTTTGCATGAGCATCAAGATTGTAACTTTACGTGATGAATGTGCTTGGGAGGACTAGATCTATGAGTTGTTGGAACGGATCTGACCTTAGGAGTGAGTTTGAGTTTATGCATGGCATAGACTCGCCGAGTCCGAAGAACAGACTCGACGAGTAGCATGAAGATTGTCCTTAACCACTCAGTGAGTGGTCTTGCCGAGTTAGGGGGTGACTCAGTGAGTCAGGGAGAGTCAGAGAGGGTTGTCGAGTGGACTGAGTCAAGCTGGAACTCGACGAGTTGTTCTTGAGACTCAGCGAGTTGAGTCGTGGTGGCCCCGCGATTCATGCCAGGTGGAACTCGTCGAGTCAGGGAGGTACTCGACGTGTCAAGGGAGGATCCCAATGAATCAGTGAACACGTATAGTCTCGCCGAGTCGCTCTAGTGCACTCGTCGAGTCCGGTAAAATTTGACCGTTGACCAGAGTTGACCAGTGTTGACTTGATAAGAGTAGTCAAAATTAGTTGTGAAAGTGTTAATTAGAGATATATTGTGTTATAGGAGGATTATAGCTCGGAGGATCGAGCGCGAGTGATTTCCGGGATTTACGAGTTATCGAGATACGCGAGGTGAGTCTTCTCACCATACTTTACCTTGAGTAGGTAATCAGAGTTATGTGACAGAGTGTTTGTATGCTATATGTATGTTATGTGTTGTACTGCATTATTTCTATGTGATTTATGATGTGCATGTTTATAGAGTTGGAACCGGAAGGTTCCCAGAGTTAGAACCAGAGGGTTCACAGAGTAGGGTCTACGGACCCACAAAGTTATAGCCTCGAGTGGCTAATATGTGTTATGTGTGGTATTTTAGGGAATACACTAAGCTTTGTGCTTACAGTGTTGGTGTTATTTGTTTTAGGTACTAGTGATGACCGTGGGAAGGCGCCGGCTTGATCAGTACACACACATGGGATTTTTATGTTATGTGATCTTGGGATTCTTGTATGACATGGATTGGAGTTTCAAACATTGATGTTTTTATGAAAATTAAATGAATATGTTTTTATATTATGCGAAAAATTATTTTGAAATTTACGGTGTTACACCCCACCAAGCATAGCAATTATGGCAGGGGGCATGACATGTTCTAGAAACGAAGGTGCAAGACGTGAAGGAATTGCCCTTGAACATTGAGGATCCTGAAGCCAAAGTCCTCATAGGATCCTTAATACCTGAGCAAATCAAGCAAGACCGGTTAAACTTCCTTCGAACCAGAAGCAAGACGTTCGCATGGAAACACGAAGATATGACAGGTATAGATAAGAGTATTATCATTCACAGACTTAATATTGATCCTTCTTTTAGATCAATGCACCAAAAGAGAAGGAAGTTTGCACCCGAAAGGAATCAGATCATCCAAGAAGAAGTGGAAAAGTTCCTCCAGACAAGGATGATCAAGGAAGTAAAGTTCCCGAGATGGCTAGCTAACCTAGTTGTCGTATAGAAGAAAAACGGAAAATGGCGAGTATGTGTAGACTACACGGATCTTAACAAGGCTTGTCATAAGGATCCTTTCCCTCTGCCACACATTGACTCTATGATAGATGCAACTGCACGCCACGAACTCTTAACCGTCATGGATGCTTCATCAGGATTCCAACAAATCAAGATGGAACCATCCGATCAAGAAGATACAACATTTATAACACCAGTAGGTATATATTGTTACACTGTAATGCCTTTTGGTCTTAAAAATGCAGGGGCAATGTATCAAAGATTGGTGAACCGGATGTTTAAATACATGTTGGGGGACACCATGGAGGTCTATATTGACGACATGGTAGTAAAGTCAATGAATGCTTAAGATCATCTCAGGGATCTCAAAGAAGCCTTCGACATTCTAGACGAATACAACATGAAAGTGAATACACTTAAATGCCACTTTGGGACGAAGTCGGGCAAAGTTCCTTGGATATATGGTAACCAAGAGAGGAATAAAAGAAAGCGTTGATCGGATCAAAGCAATCATCGAGCTGAAATCTCCATCTTCAACCAAAGACATCCAAAGGCTAACTGGAAGAGTAGCGGCACTCAACACGTTCTTTTCAAGACCCTCAGAAAGGTGTGATCCCTTTTATGATATCTTGAAGTAGAACAAGAGGTTTAAATGGACTGAAGAACACGAAGAAACTTTTCAGTAACTGAAAAAATACTTGAGTTTCGCGCTGTTACTAGTGAAGCCTATAGATGGAGAACCACTTCTCATCTACCTCTCGGTACCCTCAAACGCGCTAAGCACTCTCCTAGCCAAGGATCTTAACGGAGACTAACATCCAATCTAGTATGTAAGTAAAAGACTTTTGGATCCTAAGACCTGGTATTCTCATCTCGAAAAATTAATTCTTGCATTAGTAACTACTTCTACTAAATTAAGACATTATTTCGAGACACATAGTATACATGTGAAAACTAATTATCCTATTCAGAATGGGATGAGAAAACCAGAAATGTCACGAAGGACAACAAAATGGTCAGTGAATTTAAGTATGTCTGACATCAGATATGAGCCAAGATCTGCCATAAAGTCACAAGCACTAGCAAACTTTGTGGCTGGCTTTAGTGAAGATCTACAAAACGAAGTAGACATTGAAGCTAAACAACTCCTAGAAGATGAACACTTGGGAAAATGGAAACTATTCATAGATGGAGCTTCAAACCAAAAAGGAATCGGGCTAGGGATCATACTAAAATCGCCACAAATCCTACCGTAGGCAGTTAGTTGCGAATTCAATGCAACCAACAACGAAGCAAAATTTAAAGCACTTATCATGGGACTACAATTGGCTAAGGATCTTCATACCAAGGATCTTTAGGTATTTGTTGATTCTTTATTATTAACTAGTCACTTCAATGGATCTTATGCAGTGGAAAGGTGAAAGATTAGCATTATACCTTAAGATCCTCAAAATTAGCCTCTGATTTTGAAAACGTCAACCTAACCCAAGTTCCCAGGGAAGAAAACACAGAAGCAGATCCCTATTATCCACATAATAACTCTAGCTATAGAAGCCCTTTCTGACAAGCCCGATGATCCTAAAAAACCAATAAATGTAATATCCATCAGAGATCCTGAACCTCAAATCCCTCTTCAAAGGGATCCCAACGAACAGGATCCTCAAAAAAGTCAACTATCATGGATCCAACCCATTATGGAGTATCTCCAAAATGGCACGATCCCAACAGAAGAAAAAAGCGAAAGAGCATTCAGAAAAAAGAGTCTCAAGATTCGTAATAATCCAAGGTAAACTCTATAAAAAGTCTATGGCAGGTCCATATCTCAAATTCTTGGAAGATCACACTGGGGGTAGATCCTTATGCTCCAAGGTATTGAGCACATAATACTACTGGCCAACCATGAAGAGAGATTCTTTTCTACATGATCAAAAGTGTGATGCTTGCCAAAGACACAACAACATCCTACATGAACCAGCAGAACCTCTACATCCGATTATATCTCCATGGCCATTCATGAAATGGGGAATGGATATAGTGGGAAAATTACCAATATCTCCTTGAGGAAAAGTCTTCATGTTGGTGATGACTGATTACTTCTCAAAGTGGATTGAAGCTGAAGCCTTCGTTCAGGTAAGAGACAAATAGGTAGTCTTGTTTATTAAACGTAATATCTTGACCAAGTTCGGGATCCCGACTGAAATCATATGCGACAATGGAACCCAATTCGTAAGCAACAAGACAACAAAATTTTGCAGGAGTTGGGGAATCAAAATGATAATGTCCACCCATGTTCATCCACAAGCTAATGGTCAAGCATAATCTAGCAATAAGATCAAAGTAAACAACTTGAAGAAAAGACTAGATAAAAAGAAAGGAAAATGGGCAAAAGAGCAGAAGAGCTTCCTTTTGTCTTATGGGCAGATATGACTACTTTGAAAGTAGCCACAGGTTAGACCCTCTACCCCTTGGTGTTTGGAACATAAGTAGTGATCCCTACCAAAGTAGTGATCTCGACGGCAAGATACCTGCTCCAAAATCAAGAAAACAATGACAAGATCCTAACCCAGGATCTTAACATAGTTGACGAACTCAGAGATCTTGCCAAGACATGCATTTCTCCTCATCAACAAAGGATCACCAAGGCTTACAACAAGAACATAAAGGTCATAAGATTCCGAATAGGAAACATGGTATTAAGGAAAACATTCGAAACAACCGAGGATCCTAATGCAGGTAAATTAGCTCCTAAGTGGGAAGGACAATATCTCATAGATGCCGAACCATGAAAAGGAGGATATTGTCTAGCAACACTCGAAGGATACTTTTTGCCAATATCCTGGAATGCTATACATCTCAAATCATACTATATGTAAATAATATCGACTGATATTTAGCAAAACCAAGGTGCACACGTTCTTTACCTTAAACTTTTCATCATTACTTATTTTCTCCTCAAATACATTACTAACTTAAGCATCAGAGGGGCGTTAGCGAGACTAACGTCCATCCCTAGCTAACGTTTTCCATGAAGAACAATGTACAACTAAGGATCCTCAAGATCCTGAAACATAGGGATCCTCGAGGTTGAAGATTCTGAAACATAAGGATCTTGGCGCACAAACATCTCAGCATCTTAACATTTGAACAACTCCATTGTGTCGATGGTATAATCTTTAAATTATTATATACACAAGCTAGAGAATGATCATCTCTCCTAAGATTAAGGGTACTTTCCCCTCTAAGGTTTAAAGAGATAATTACCTCTTTCACACCAACTAAGGTTTATACACCTTGCGTGAACGCACGATATCTAACTATGGGATACGAATAAGGGGATCATTTCACGATGCAGTGGCTTGGCAACCCTCTTATCTTTGAACATAAGTTAAGATCCTTAAGGTTTATGACATTTTCATGTTATCAAAAGTTGGGATCTTACCCCAGATGTTACATAAGGTTTATAACATCTTCATGTTATCACACGTTGGAATTTTTCCCTAGAAAATACACATAAATCATAACATTTTCATAAGTAAGGATATTTACCATGAGATACGTCACAAGTTGGGATCCTCCCCAGTATATAACATTCACATGTTATTAATTGAATTTATGGTATTACCCAAGAATGTTGTTAAAGTCTATAACCTAAACATGTTATCCTAAGAAGGGTATTCCACCATATGATTTGATGGTTAAGGATCCTCATCTTTAAGGATCGTCAGAGGTATGGATCCTGATCAGTGAAGAAACTAATCATCAGAAGTCAACGATGATCCTAAGTTCCTTTCTAAGTTGAGATTTCTCCTCAGTAAATTCTAAGGTTGAAGAGCTTATGAAACTTAAGGAAAAACTTGAAGACAATCAGGTTCCATCTATTCATATTCTTGAAAACCTCTAAGTAAAGTTTAAGGATCCTGAACTTTCTAGGATCCTAAGCAAAAATCATATGGTTACCAAAATTCAAGTATGCCAAAAATAATTCACTAAGAGGATTTTTGTCTCACGATTCTATGCAGGAACCAAGTTTTCAAGGATCCTGATTATTCAAGTATCCTAATATCATAACAGTCATGTAGAAAACTCTAGAAGGAGATATAAAAGGAAAACACAACCATTGTAATCAAAAGGGGTTGCACACCAACCCAACCAAGAGATTAATTGTTTTACATTACTGATAAAAACAGAACTACCTAAACTAATTTCTTACCGGCCTAGACCTTATCCTGGTCGTCATCGGTGGCGTCCTTCTTATCCCCTCCTTCGGCCAGCAGAAACACAAGATCCTGATTAGATGTAGCAGGCTTACAAATCAATTTGGCCAACGCCTCGCGCCAACTGTCCACATCCAAGGAACCTGTCTTTTCCAAATCCTCTACTAACTTGATCTTAGACTCCAGGATAGCCATCGCATCACTTGTCTTCGCATCGACAATCACCTCCTCAAGATCCACGGAATGCACCTCCTCCTTCTCAGCCTTCTATTTTATCAACAAATCCACCCTCTGGAGGAGATCATCGTTGGTGGTAGTCTAGGTTTTCTCCTACTCTTTTAGAGCAGACTCGACTTTCTCGACACGAATCCAGAGATCATTATTGAACTGAGAAACATGAGTGGAGACCTGAAAGAAATGCAAGGATCAGCAAAAGAGAGACAGGTATGGTAAATTAACAATGCTTATACATAGGAAACTAATAACTTGGAAAATATAGGTTAACTTCCCAAGAGCATCCTCAATGCTGAGGTTCTCTAGGCTGAAATCTATGGCCTCAGAAGTCTTCCGCTTATGGGATCCTACAGCCTTAACTGTAGCCTCTATGTGAGATCTCTAGTGAAGAGGAAGGGTGGTACCTTTTTCTATCTTAAACTTGATCAAACCACTAGTCATATCGTCTTCAAGATATGCCAAACCAAAACAAGCCTTGGATCGAGTAGTCTTGGAACCTGCCATAGATCCATATCAACTCAGGATCCTTATCAGTCTAAAAGAAGTATCCAAGAAAAATAATGTTACCAATAGCCATAGAAGCGGTAGTAGAAGAACCCTCATGGAGACTGGAATGTTCGAGCTTGAACGACCTTTCAAATGCCGGAAGTGCAAGAAATTTGGAAATCTTGTCCTCAGAATCACCAGTAGAAGGAACAAGCTCCTCAAATTTAAACGCTGCATCAAAACAAATAAAATAAGGGAAGTAAATTTCAAGATCCTTGAAGTCTGAATTCAGATCCTCCCCTTTTTAATCCATGTTTTCGGTACGGAATTCCCATTGGGAATCGAATCACGTCTCACGAAGAAGTATTTTTCCTTCCAAGCACCATTATTTGGTTTCGATTTCAGAATGAGGTGGTGTGTTTTTGTTTTAAATTTTAACAGGAAATGGGATGAACCAAAAGTAGAAAGATCATAAACGAGAGATAGCTTAGGTGACTCAATGTCCATATTCTTGGACTGATTCAAGCGATCAATCCAAAATAGGATCCTCCAAACCACATGCATAGCTTGGATATAAGAAATTTGGGTAGCTGAAAAGAAATCACGAACGATACCTGTAAAAGGATGAGTGAAACCTAGAGTAAATGGGTATTCAGGAAAGCAAACCCACGTCAAGGAAACAAAATTTGGTTGAACGTTAGCCTCAGAAGGTCGAAGAAATACATCGGAGGGAAAAGCCCCAATGGCTTTCAATGATTCCATATCCTCATCGTCGAAGGAGCAAACCTCATCATAAGATAAGATTGCCTAATCGCTAAAGTCATTCTCGGGAGAAGTAATAATGCTAGATCGAGGATGACTAGTTTTCTTAGCCATGACGAGGAAATCGGAGCAACAGAAAACAAGTAAGAGGAAAAATTTACCTTCACAATGAGACGATGATGACTTGAGAGAATAAAAGAGAAATTATCGGAATCCCACCTTTATATCACATAAGAGATAAGAAAGAGGATTTGATTACTTCTCGGTTATCTTGAGATGGATAAAACTTATGCATTGAGGGATAATTTTTAAACTCTCCTTTATCTACCTTTATTTCTTTAATTTAAGTTATTCCTTTAATATGCTAGAAATTAACTCCTACATTTGCAGGAATTATTTGGGGGCAATTGTTAGGGATAGGATCCTCAAAGCATTCATGATCCTCAAACCTCATCAGATATTCAGGATCCTCAACTATCTCAGGATCCCAACTATTATTGTTATTATTTTTTACTAATATTTATAACGTTTATATTTCATTCATAACTAACATGTATGCAAAAATAGTGAAGATAAGACTTATTCTCAACAGATTTTCATCTTAACTATGCTAAAGACCCAGAATACCAAGTCAAACAATGTTCACAAAGCTGGTCATAGATGATCGTGGGAATATCGGGCATCTTGTTAGCTAGCTTAGAATATAAATTGACACAACTATCTCATACACGACACTCACTACTTACTCTTAACTTACTCTACATATGTTTTTTCACTTGTTCTTACTAAAATACTCCCCGTAATCATCATTTTATATTAATAAAATCATTAAGGCGGGTGATCATTATCACCTCCCAAGGTTTTGTGTCAGAGATCCTAGCAACGATCAAGGGCTTTCCTTGTAAACAATCGTGTCATACTCTTTACTTTCTTTTATTGCAAAATTATTACATCAAAGCCTCTCATTCAATTTGGTTAATCAATACTTGTGGAATTTTTGACCAACACAGTATGTGGCAGATAAGGAGATGAAGAAGGCATGGTACCATGAGATGCTGAGGAGTGATATTCGGCAGTTTGTGAGCCAATCCAGTTGTAGGACAATGGAGGATATGATAGTGAGGGCTAGGGAGAGAGAGAGAGAGAGAGATTGATATGGAGATGGAAAAGAAGACGAAGTCATATTATGTGCAAAGTATAGAGGGTTCAAGAAAGAGGCTCAAGGTTGTTGATACGAGATCGAAGGGACAGCAGGGTCGGTACCGATGTGGCAAGTGCGACAAGACGCATAATGGGGCATGCAGGGTGGGTGGTTCTACTTGCTTCAAGTGCGGCTGGACGGGTCATATCAACAAAGATTATACCGCTACTACCATCACCACCCCGGTATCTGATCTAATTTTCTTTCATTGCAACTAGAGGGGCTACAAGAAGGCCCATTGTCCGAGTTTCACTAGAGAAGGGCAGGTGTCAACACCTGCTCCTGCAACTTTAACAATTACTGATGGCCATCTGGGCAAGTGGATGCACCTGTGGTGAAGAGTAGGGCTTTTCAGCTGATAGTCGAGGAGGTTCGTGCTGCTCCTAACGTGGTGACAGGTATGTATCGTCTCCTTATCTATTTACTTATATTAATTGCCTGCTTTTATTTATGTGTTTTATTTTATGATCGTTCCTCGTTAATGTATTTCTGCTTTGGTGTTGTTTGATTTGGGGGTTACCTGATCCTTTGTGTCTCTTGTGATTAGCAAGAGGTTTTAATGGAGTTGCGGGGGAGCTGGATTGTCCCTTAGATGTTGAGATTGCAGATGATCGATATGTACGGGTAGCAAGGGTTCATCGGGGTTGTATTCTCTAGATGTTTAGCGAGCAGTATCTGGACGATTTGGTTCCCATTCCTTTGTGTGGGAACTAGGTTATCGTGGGCATGGATTGGTTAAGCCCTAATAGGGGCAGTGATCGATTGTGAGCATCAATTAGTTTGGATTCGAACACTAAGTGGAGGAGAGTTTGTGGTTCAGGGAGAGAGAGCTCAGCTTAGACTGATTTGGTGTTTAGCAGTGAGGGCCAGACGATATAATCAACAGGGTTGTTTTGTATTTGTCGCGTATGTTGTGGATACATGTGATAAGGGTAAGGCGATTGTGATGATGTGCCTATTGTACGGGAGTATCCGGATTTGTTTCCTGATGAGTTGCCGAGGGTGCCTCCGAAGATGTGGGTCGATTTCAGGATTGATCTAGTTCCAGGTGCGGCTCTGATAGCCAAAGCACCGTATCGGTTGGCTCCTCCCGAGATGCATGATTTGTCTACACACCTGCAGGAGCTGTTAGACAAGGATTCATTCGACCGAGCTGTTTGCCATGGGGAGCACCGATCATATTTGTGAAGAAAAAGGATAACCCTCATCATTTGTGCATTGATTACCGGGATCTAAATAAGGTAACGGTGAAGAAAAATTACTCACTCCTGAGGATTGATGATCTGTTTGACCAACGTCAATGTGCATCTTGGTTTTCCAAGATTCATTTGCGTTCGAGTTATCATCAGATGAGGGTTAGAGATGAGAATGTGCAGAAGATAGCTTTCCACAATCGTTAAGGTCATTAAAAGTTCATGGTGATGCCTTCCGGGCTCACCAATGCTCCAGCCGTGTTCATGGATCTCATGAATCGCTTGTGTAGGCCGATGCTGGATCGATCTGTCATTGTATTCATTGATGATATCTTGGTCAATTCCAATATCTAGGAGCAGCACGAGGAGCACTTGAGAGAGGTGCTGGAGACATTGAGGAGGGAGAGACTTTTCACAAAGCTCTTCACATGTGAGTTTTGGTTGCGCGAGGTGTAGTTTCTGGGGCCCCTTGTCAACCAGAATGGTATTCTGGTTGATCCGATCAAGGTCGAGGTCGTGATGGGGTGGGAGGTTCGTAGGTATCCATATGAGATTCGTAGTTTCCTTGGTCTAGCATGTTATTATATGATATCCAAACATGATTTCTCCAAGATAGTTGTTCCTCTTACTGGGTTGACGAAGAAGACGGTAGCATTTCGTTGGGGCCTAAGCAGCAGACAACTTTTGATACACTGAGATAGCGGCTGTGTGAGGCACCGCTTTTGACCCTGCCTAAGGATGTTGAGGATTTTGTTGTTTATTGTGATGCCTCGATCACAGGTTTGGGGGCAATATTACGCTTTGTGGTAGCTGAAGCCTCATGAAGAGAACTATCCGACGCATGATCTGGAGTTGGGAATTGTGGTTTTTGCCCTCAATATTTGGCAACATTTCCTTCATGGGGTCCACTGTACTATTTATACGGACCACAACAGATTGAGGTACCTGATGGATCAGTCAACTCTGAATATAACGCAGCATCGATGGTTGGATGTGGTGAAGGATTATGATTGTGAGATCCTTTATCACCCGAGGAAGGCCAATGTGGTGGCCGATGCTCTCTGCCACAATGTGGTTGTGGCTCAATCAAGGATATATGTTTGAGGATGACCGTGATTACTCCTCTGCTGGAGAGGAGTAAGGAGGATCAGATCGAGGTTATGAAGGAAGAGCACCAGAAGAGTGAGCTTATTGTGGGTCAGGTGGCTTCCTTCGACTATGATAGTCGTGGGATTTTGACTCTTCATTAGAGAGTGCGAGTTCCGTACTAGGGTGGTGTGTGTCAGGTTCTGATGGAGGAGGCGAACAAGTCTAGGTTCCCCATCCATCCCAGGGCGACGAAGATGTATAGAGATCTTCGTCCTGATTATTGGTGGCCATGCATGAAGCAGGATGTGGCTTTGTACATGGAGCGGTGCTTGACTTGCAGGAAAGTCAAGGCTGAGCATCAGGTGCCTCATGACAATATGCAGTCGTTGGTGTTTCCCTTATAGAAATGGGAGGAGATCACCATGGATTTCATCACGAAAATGCTCCGAACTGCACACAAAGTGGATTCGATTTGGGTCATCGTGGATCGATTGACCAAGAGCGTCCATTTTATCCTAATTCAGGAGAGTATATTTGCAGAGAAGTTGACGTATGTCTACATCAGGGAGGTTATGGGACGACATGGGGTTCCGGTTTTCATGGTTTCATACCGGGATGTAAGGTTTACTTCCAAATTTTGGAAGAGGTTCCATGACGAGTTGGGTACTCGTCTCCAATTTAGCACGACCTTCCATCCACATAACGATGGTCAGAGCGAGCAGACCATTCAGACTCTTGAGAATATGTTGTGGGTGTGTGATTTGGACTTTGGTGAGAGGTAGGATACATATCTTCCATTAGCAGAATTTTCGTATAACAATAGTTATCATGCCAACATTAACCGGCCTCCTTTTGAGATATTTTATGGGAGGAAATATAGGACCCTGATATGTTGGGGTGAGGTCAGTCAGCGGGTTATGGGGAGTACCGAGGTGGTATACAGGACTACCAAGTTGATCAAACATGTTCGGAGTAGGCTCCAGACAGCTCAAAGTTAATAGAAAGTTATGTCGACAGATGCCGATCAATCTTAGAGTTCTAGGTGGGGAATATGATTCTCCTGAAGGTTTCATCTTGGAAGGTGTCATCCGATTCAGGAAGAGGGGTAAGCTGGGCCCCATGTATATCGGTCTTTTTAGGGTTTTGGACCTAGTGGGCCATGATGCATATCGCTTGGATCTTCCAGATGAGCTCAGTCAGATCCATTGCATGTTTCATGTCTCTCAGCTGAGGAATGTTTAGTGGATAATTCCATAATGGTTCCATTGGAGGATATTCATCTAGATAACTGCCTAAACTATATTGAGAGACCGGTGGCGATTCTTGACCGAAAGATAAAAACCTTAAGGAACAAGGTTGTTGAGTTGGTGAAAGTTCAATGGCAACATCACAAGGGTTCTGAATGGACGTGGCAGACTGAAGATGAGTTGAAGGAGCACTATCCAGAGTTATTTGGAGCAGAGGACTTCGAGGATGAAGTCTGATTCAAGTAGGGGAGAATTTTAACATTCAGACCTGGTAAGTTTCCTTTTAACCCTTTCTTAATAGAATAATTTCATTATTCGTCCTCTGGCTAGTACATGGCATACTCTATGAGTAAGCTTAGCGTACTAACTACATCATGATCGTGGGCATCGACTAGGTACGTTAGGCTTATGTGGGTTATGCGGGGCGTACACTGGCTTTGGACAAACCCTAATTTTTAGGGTTTGTGCCCTATTTAAGCTTCCTTAACCCACCTCTTGGACACTTTAGACCATCCCCCATATCTTTAAAACCCTAATTTCGTCCCTTAGCCTATGTGTGGTGTTTTTGAGCTCTTGTAAAGAACTTTGGTTTGTTTTTGTGCATCTTGAAGTGGTAGAAGAAGGTTGAAGATTTATTCTTTGGAAAGGAGCTTAGAGATCCAAATTTAGCTTCTTCAGAAGTTTAACCTTTTAGATCTCGACATTTTAGGGGTCCCTTAAGCATAAAAATGCAAACTTTATGGTGTATATGGACTCATGCATGTATTAAGATCCTTGGTTAAGCTCTTTTGAGCTCTAGAGCCCCCATTAAGCCATGCATCCATATAAAGTTGCCAACTTTATGTGATAAATCATTTTTTGGTAGTAGATACGAGAGTATAGAGTAGGTATTGAATGGATTAAGTGCTTTTAGACGTGGGGTGCTCAACTGGGGAGTACATTGGGCGTACAAGCTGGTATGCTGCGCGTACAAGCCAAAGAGCGTGTATGCTAAGCGTACGAGCTAAGTACGCCCAACGTACTCAGCAGGTGGGCTTCGGTTTTGGTCTTCTTGGTTTTGGCCCATGTGTGGATCTTAGGAGTTTAGGGCCTTGTTGGGCCATCAGATTTCTGGTTTGGATTCTTTTGGTTGAAGTCCAACGAAGGGATTTGGGCCCAATTTGGAAGATTGGGTGATAATTGGGATTTAGGTGTCTATTAGGTAAAGGGTAAAATGGTATTTTACCCTAGTTTGGACTCTTAGTATGATTCGGGATCCAATTATTAATTAGTTATTATTTTATCATGATAGTGCGGGGATTTTCGGATCAACAGCCAGAGATTTATCTGTGAGATTCTGCAGTTCGAGGTGAGTCTTCCTCATTGTGTTTAGCAGGTTAAAGGTAGCAATGATGATCCGTGGTTTATTATGTTAGGGTGCTAGATATTTGCGTGATTCTTGCATATGTATGTGCTTGTATGTTTAGTGGGCGGGGCCCAATGGGTAATCTGTATGCTATTACTTGTTATACTTGAATGTTTGTATGTTGGGAAGGGCGTTATGTGAGTTAGGGTGAAGCTCGTTATACTCAGTGGGCAAAGCCTGTTATGCGAGTTAGGGTGAGGCCCGTTATGCAAGTTACGATAGGATCCGTTACACTCATCGATCAGGGCCCATTATATGTTTGAGATGTGTGGTATGTGTTATGTGGGGGAAACTCACTAAGCTTTGTGCTTACGGTTTTCATTTTATGTTTAAGGTACTTCCGGTGCAAAAGGAAAGAGCTCGTGGTGATTGCAGTGCACATACGATATTCTTCCACTTTTCATGATAACTATGATATTTTATGACGTTTTTGATACAATTGTTCCACTTGGGATTCGTGATGATGTTTTGGGATACTATCTTATTAATTGAAAAATGAAAATTTTAGTTCTTATTTTTGGGATGTTTTAAGTACCAACACTCAACATATAAGCAACAGGTATCCATCCACAACCTCCCGAATGGATTACCCCGGGCCCACAACCTTTCGGTTGGAATGCCCCAACCCACAATCTTTCGGTTGGATTGCGCAATACATAACAGGTCCACAACCTCCCGGTTAGATTACCTCTAGCCCATAACCTTTCGGTTGGATTGCCCTGAACCACAACCTTTCGGTTGGAATGCCTTAGTTTGTTGACTAAAAACACAAAGTAGTAGTCTCAACCCCAACATAAAATGTCGACATATAACAGATAACTTATATATTTAATAGGAAAATAAATTTACAGACAATAATCATAGGTAGTCTTATAGGCCTACCAGTAACACATATCCATAACTATCAGATATTCCTACAACCATACCAGATGCATCACGTATGATCAATCAATATCTAACATGATATCAATGCATTAGGCCGACATTGGTGCCTTCGACCCACAAGTACAATGAGGAAAACTATCTTGAATCACTATGTTGACTAACACCTCATGCAACACCGCATCTATCACAACAAACAAATCTTACCGCCAAAAGATGGGTGCAAAAAACCTCCTATCAATCCATATAAGGCAAAACCTAAGTCTACCTTCTAAAGATATAGATTGACAAAAAAAGTCAACCCATGCCAAAAGTTAACAGTCAAAGTCAAAGGCCAGAGTTGACTTAGGTGAATGCCATGTTGTGGCCTTCCTTAGCCATTTTGAGGCCTTCCTTGGCCACATCATGGCCATCACCCAACCAAACATACCTGAGATTCCCAATCAGCATGTTGTGGCAACTTGTGGTCACGTTGTGGGTACTGGGTTTCCAGCAGCATAATGAATTAAGTTGCTTTCCTTGATTCCAAGAGCTCTAAAGCTCCAATCTGGTCCAAAATACGGTCTAAATGGATAAAGTTTCCAACTTTATCTATTAAGACACCCAAAGTGATCAAGATCTCAAACCCTAGGTCCAAATGAAGCGAAAATCCATAATATCTTAACCATTAAGCCCTTAATCCAAAAAGTCCTTAACCCCAACTCTTTCAAAAGCTAAAAGGGGTATCAAAGGTCTATAAAAATGATTACTTGATGGGCATGCATACCCCATGCATTTACTTAACTCAACTTAGGTCAAATGGCAAGAAAATGGCCTAAAATCATGTAAGATTCACAAATCGTGATGTGTCACATCCCCAAAATCTCGGCCAGAAAAGACCGTTTTTCGTTTATGCCTTTAAAATATTTTCAGAGTAAATCCTTTTGATTTGAAAGAGTTGTGGAATTTGTTCCCAAAAACAAAACATGATAAATCAATGTTTATCAAAGCATTTCATAAAAGAAATGTATTTTCATTATAATCAAAACTCGGGGTGTCATGTTCCGATACAGACCAATAAGCATAAGCGATAACATTACAAGTCATTCAACAAATATATACATATACAGACTTGTAAACAAAACAACTGATGGTTCATCCATCTCATGCCCTCGCGCCACTTCCTGTAATACAATTAAAACTGAGTGGGTCAGGCTTGGGAGCCTGGTGAGCATATAGGGTTTTCAACCCACAATAAATAATCATATTTAATTTTCACCAACCAACAATAACCCAATTACCCATTCCCGTTATTCTCACTTTATGTCCCTAAAACAACTAACACAAGGGACCTAGTCTAAGAATATTTCATCGGGGCGACAACACATGCTTCGGGGGTACCTCAACAATATAAGTCAAATAAGGCAACCATGAGGGGGATGGAGTACAACAAATGAACACCCGAGTTCATTAACACCTACAGGTGGCGAACCTGCTAATGTTTCCACAAGACTGTCTAGAATAGCCAGTGGTCGTCATCTAAACTCCGCTAGATGACTCAATCAAACAACAACGAGGCCTCTCATCTGTTTATTACACACCAACTATCTACCCATGTTCTATCCAACATATTAGTAGATAAAATATACATTTTTATACATAGTTTTGAAAACCTGTATAGCATGCTTTAATCAACACATAATCCACATAACAGATGAGGCACACACACACATAGCACATATCTCATAGAGAATAAATCATATCTATGAGATAGAAGAGAGTGAATACACATTCACACGTAACACAACCAAATATATACACATAGCACGTATTTTATTTAAAATACTTCATATTATTGTATTTGGAAGAAGGTAACTACACACTCACACTTATAAACAACAATATACTTAATACACTCGAACCAAACTTGTATTATTATCGTGTTTATGAAAGGTAGTATACACTCACTTGACCAGTAGATGATCGGACAGCACTACGACTTGCAGAAGTAGTAATCCTCAGCAGATCTGGAAGATCTCTTCAAAATCAAACTTCTCGCGGGCAGAGCTTCGGCTCGAGAACCGCACTTTTTGGGATCTTCGGGATCTCGGGACTTGCCTCGGGGATCGAGAATAATACCGGGGCTTCGGGATATTTCTGGCACGCAAAACGATGCAAAACGGGAGAGAGAAGAGAAGAAATTGGCAAAAGACTCGGCTGCCTTCTGTTCCTATTTATAGCAGGCTGGAGCCTCGGAGTACGCGGAGCGTACTGCAGTACGCAGCGCGTACTGCTTCCGAAATCGTCACTGCATGCGTCATCCGAAATGTCGACACTCTTCGGAGTACGCAGGGCGTACGTCGGATCAGACCGGTGACTCGCCTTCGGATAATGCCTCCGAATTTCCATTTAAATTTAAATACAAAATAATTAATAAATTTCGGAAATTCATATCTTCTTCATACGAACTCCGTTTTCGACGTTCTTTATATCCATGCGAAGGTGAGACTACGCTCTAAAACTTTCGTTTAGACTCCGTCGGCTAATTTTGACTTTATTTTTATTATTTATTTTTAATAGGCCGCGACAGAAAAACTTCGTTATAAATTCATAACTTTTTCGTTTGACGTCCGTTCTCGCCTCACTTTTTATCGCTTCGATACCAACAATGAGATCTTCGATTCTCATTTAGATTGCTTCGGCTAAAAACCCTTCGATCTCAAATCGAGTAAAACAGGCTGCTCACCGCTAAGCCGAAACTTCGATAAATCATAGCTTCCTCATACGAAGTCAGATTTGGGCGTTCTATATATATTCGGAAACCTCGTTTCAACTACTACAACATTATTCAAAGATATTAAGTTTATTTTACACTTAAATTTTGACGCTTATTTTTATTCTTAATTAACCAAACCATATAATTAAGCAATTAAGCACAAAACACACAATACTCAAATAATAAAATCTTATTATTTCAAAACGGGTTACAGAGGTTAACCTAGACTATTACATTGCTAGAAATGGCAAGCCCGGAAACACAGGCGTTACAATTCTCTCCACCTTAGAATGATTCTGTCCCCGGAATCACACATCAATAAATAAATGCGGATAGCGACTCAACATGTCACTCTCCGTCTCCCAGGTGAGATTCGGCCCATTCGTGTGTTTCCATCGGACAAGCACTAACCCAACCATTTTGCGTCGCAACTTCTTAGTCTTTCGGCCAACAATTGCCTCTGGTTCTTCAATCAACCTTTTGTTCTCATCAATTCTCAATTCAAAAATTGGAATTATATCGGGAACTTCTCCCATGAACTTCCTCAAATAACACACATGAAAAGTGTTGTGAATTCCATTCAGTTCCTTGGGTAATTCGAGCTTGTATGGTTGGTTCCCAATCCTCTGAAGAACTTTAAACGGTCCAATAAACCTTGGACTCAACTTTCCCCTTTTACCAAATCTTATAAGTCCCTTCCACTGCGAGACTTTAAGCAAAACCGAATCTCCAATCTCAAAAGTCATCGGTCTTCGCTTTTTGTCAGCATAGCTCTTTTGATGATCTTGAGCTACTAACATTCTTTCCCTAATTATTTTCAACTTTTCAGCAGTTTGATGAACCAACTCCGGTCCCATAAACTGCTTTTCCCCAGCCTCAAGCCAACAAGACGGCGTACGACACTTCTGTCCATACAAAGCTTGATAAGGTGCCATCTTAATGCTCGAGTGAAAACTATTATTATAGGAAAATTCTACCAAAGGTAAATGTTCATCCCAATTACCTAGAAATTCCAAGGTACATGCTCTCAGCATATCTTCAAGTGTTTGTATTGTTCTTTCACTCTGACCATCAGTCTGCGGATGGTAAGCTGTGCTTAAACATAACTTGGTACTCATTTCCTCTTGTAGACTTTTCCAAAACCTTGAGGTGAAACGGCTATCACGATCTGATACAATCGTTAACGGAACACCGTGAAGCCTCACAATTTCCCATACGTAAGAATTCGCAAGCTTTTCCATAGAGCATTTCTCCTTGGCTGCTATGAAATGCGCACTCTTAGTGAATTGATCAACGACCACCCAAATCATGTCGTGACCATTCTTTGTTCTGGGCAGTTTAGTGACAAAGTCCATAGCAATGTCTTCCCACTTACCCATAGGCACATGTAATGGTTCTAAACTCCCGTAAGGTTTCTGATGTTGTGTCTTTACTCTCGCACAAGTCACACACTCAGCCACATACTTTGCAACATTAAGCTTCATCGTTGGCCACCAGTAGTAGGGTTTCAGGTCCCTATACATTTTAGTGCTACCAGGAGGAATTGAGTACATGGTTTTGTGAGCTTCTTCCATCAGAAGATCCCTAATTCCTCCTGACTTAGGTACCCAAATACGATCTTGGAATACCTTCAGTCCATGACCGTTTGTACCAAACACCAGCGTTTTACCCAAACGTTCCTCCTTTCGGTCATTTTTCTCAGAAGCCTCCTCTTGAGCTTTCTTTATACTCTCCATAATTGTCGAGACAACTTCAATTCTCAACGCTCTTGGCCTTTTCCTTTCAAGATTGACCTTCCGACTGAGAGCATCAGCAACAACATTAGCTTTACCGGGGTGGTAAAGTATCTCACAGTCGTAGTCTTTAAGTAATTCTAGCTAGCGTCGTTGCCTCATATTCAATTCTTTCTGATTAAAGAGATATTGGAGACTCTTATGATCAGTGAAAAGTTTGCACTTCGTGCCATAGAGGTAATGCCTCCATATTTTCAGAGCGAAAACTACCGCTGCCAACTCCAAATCATGAGTCGGGTAATTCTTTTCATGCTCTTTCAGCTGTTGAGATGCATATGCTATCACCTTTTCTCTTTGGGTCAAAACACAACCCAATCCAACCCCAGACGCATCGCTATAAACAACGAAGTATTCAACTCCATCGGGTAAAGAAAGTATCGCTGCCTCGCATAGCTTCTTATTTAACTTCTCGAATGCTTCTTTATGCTTATCACTCCAAGCATAAGTAGCTCCTTTGTGGGTCAAAGATGTCAATGGAGTAGCAATCGAAGAAAATCCTTGGATAAACCTTCGGTAATATCCGGCTAATCCTAAAAAGCTTCGAACCTCCGTGGAACTTTTCGGTTGTTCCCACTTCATCACAGCTTCGATCTTCGCTGGATCAACCATTATCCCCTCTTGGTTGACCACGTGACCCAAGAATTGGACTTCACGAATCCAAAAATCACATTTGGAGAACTTTGCATACAGCTTCTCCTGCTTCAAAACTTCTAACACTTCTCGCAAGTGTCTGCCATGCTCCTCCTGGCTTTTCGAGTAAATCAGAATGTCGTCTATGAACACTATCACAGATTTATCAAGGAAAGGATTACAAACCCTATTCATCAAATCCATGAATGCGGCCGGAGCATTGGTTAGTCCAAACGACATAACCAAGGACTTGTAGTGTCCATATCTAGTTCTGAATGCAGTCTTCTCGATATCTTGCTCTCTTACTTTTAGCTGATGATATCCTGACCATAGATCGATCTTCGAGAAATAGCTCGAACCTTGCAATTGATCAAATAGGTCATCAATCCTTGGCAACGGATATCTATTCTTTACTGTTGCCTTGTTCAGCTCTCTGTAATCGATGCACATTCTCATACTTCCATCTTTCTTCTTCACGAACAACACCGGAGCTCCCCAGGGCGATGAACTAGATCTAATGAAACCTTTGTCCAATAACTCATGAAGTTGCATCATTAGCTCTTTCATCTCCGTCGGTGCTAATCGATAAGGTGCTTTTGCTATTGGCATGGTCCCTGGTAACAAGTCTATTCTGAACTCTAGTTGTCTATCAGGTGGTAATCCAGGAAGATCTTCGGGAAATACTTCCGGATAATCACACACCACTGGAATACTCTGCATCACCTTCTTTTCCTTCTTAGCATCAATCACGAATGCTAAATATGATGTACATCCCTTGGTCAAACACTTTCTGGCTTTCATTAGAGAAATGATTCCAGAATTCACTCTGCGTTTGTCCCCATACACCATAAACGAATCCTTCCCAGGCGGGTTTACTTTAACTATCTTCTTCTTCATAAAATTTTGGCATCATTGGCGCTAAGCCAATCCATTCCCAGAACGACGTCGAAACCATTAAGATCGATGGGCAATAATTTCTCGCAAAACTTATTCCCATTAAGGTTGATTAAGATGTCTTTCATACGATGGCTAACAGGTACAAACTTGCCACTAGCTACTTCGACTAATAAAGCATCATCTAGTCTATCAATAGGCAAAGCTAGCTTTCTACCAAACTAATGCGAAATAAAGGAGTAGTTGGCTCCCGAATCAAACAAAATTTGAGCAGGTAAATCATTTACGAGAAAGGTACCTGAAGCGACATCAGCTTTATCTTTAGCAGCCTCAAGTGTCATCTGGAAGGCTCTCGCCTTCGGCTTTGGTGGAATGTTGGGCCTCGCTGCCTCCTTCTTCTTCGGACAGTCTTTCAAAATGTGCCCCTCTTCATTACAACCAAAACACATCCTTTTGTTGTTCGGACATTCATTGGCAAAATGTCCAACCTTTCCACACTTGTAGCAGGTCACGTCCTCGCTACATTTCCCAAAGTGCTTTTTCTTATACTTATCACACCACTTTGCTTCGCCTCCTTTTCCTCCAAACTTTTTCGAGTCAGATTTCGAAAATTTTCCCTTCTTACCAGAACCAGATGTTCCCTCAAACTTTCTTTTCTCACCAACCTCAACCTTGTCGGTGGTTCTTCCCTTTATCATGTTCTCAACAGACTTGGCAGCCCAGATAGCTGCCTCTAGAGTAAGTGCCTGACGTACTGGCACCTCGTACTCCCATGGGAGTCCCTTCGCATACCGGTCCACCTTTGTCAACTCGTCTGGGACGATACGCAAGGCAAACTCCATCTTATCGGTGAAGCTATTGGTGTATTCATCAACTGACATGCTGCCTTTCGTCAATGTCAGGAACTTGTTCTCCAACTCCAACAAATTTTGAGCCGAGCAGAACTTGCGCTTGAACTGCACCAAGAACTCTGCCCATGACAATTGCAGTGGCTCATTAGGCCTCAACGTCTTCCCTAGAGTGTTCCACCAACGAACGGCTCCACCTCGGAATTGTTGCACGGCATAGATAGTCTGCAACTTGCCTCTGCAGCCACATGTCATAAAGGCCAATTCCATTTCAGAGATCCAATCCATAACCCCAATCGGATCCTCCTTACCATTGAAGGTCGATGGTTTGCAAGTTAGAAAATCCTTGTACTTGCATCCCATTCCATCATTCCTTCCATCACGGTTGTTTTGCCTAACTATCGGTGGGTTGGCTTGACGAATAGACCCACTGAAGTTTCCACCTTCCGAGTGCCCTTCATTTAATTCAAGCTCCTCCACACGAATTGACAGTTCTTCACGATGCTGCTGAAGCAACCGTCTAGTTTCATCCATCTGACGATCCAACATCGTCAGAATCATCATTTGCACACCAGCCATGGTTATTGGCTCAGGTGCTGCTGCTACGACAGGTACTTGCTCAATCACTGGTGGTTGATTCCTGTTTTCGTCAGCATTTCCAACTCCACTTCTAGTTCTCACCATTTTGATCTACACACCGAATAAGGTGAAATTAGATCCTCAATCATGGTAGATAATCAAATCATCCTTATCACTCCGAAACATTTACATGCTAGTTCTAATATCGTAGACGCACGCTTAGAATCCTACACACATAAGGTTTCTAGATCCGGTCGGCAACAGACCATAGATCCGAACAAATAATATCATATATGGCAACATATAACATTTAGCACATAAAGCATTTTAGGCAACTTTCCTAAAATAAACCAGTGCTCGTGTCTAAAACACAACAGACACACATCTCAAAACTTCACTTAGCATTCTAAGTTTAAGTCTAGAAATCCTACAAATTCCTAGTTCGCTTAGACTAATGCTCTGATACCAACTGTGACATCCCCAAAATCTCGGCCAGAAAAGACCGTTTTTCATTTATGCCTTTAAAATATTTTCAGAGTAAATCCTTTTGATTTGAAAGAGTTGCGGAATTTGTTCCCAAAAACAAAACATGATAAATCAATGTTTATCAAAGCATTTCATAAAAGAAATGTATTTTCATTATAATCAAAACTCGGGGTGTCATGTTCCGATACATACCAATAAGCATAAACGATAACATTACAAGTCATTCAACAAATATATACATATACAGACTTGTAAACAAAACAACTGATGGTTCATCCATCTCATGCCCTCGCGCCACTTCCTGTAATACAATTAAAACTGAGTGGGTCAGGCTTGGGAGCCTGGTGAGCATATAGGGTTTTCAAGCCACAATAAATAATCATATTTAATTTTCACCAACCAACAATAACCCAATTACCCATTCCCGTTATTCTCACTTTATGTCCCTAAAACAACTAACACAAGGGACCTAGTCTAAGAATATTTCATCGGGGCGATAACACATGCTTCGGGGGTACCTCAGCAATATAAGTCAAATAAGGCAACCATGAGCGGGATGGAGTACAGCAAATGAACACCCGAGTTCATTAAAACCTACAGGTGGCGAACCTGCTATTGTTTCCACAAGACTGTCTAGAATAGCCAGTGGTCGTCATCTAAACTCCGCTAGATGACTAAATCAAACAACAACGAGGCCTCTCATCTGTTTATTAAACACCAACTATCTACCCATGTTCTACCCAACATATTAGTAGATAAAATATACATTTTTATACATAGTTTTGAAAACCTGTATAGCATGCTTTAATCAACACATAATCCACATAACAGATGAGGCACACACACACATAGCACATATCTCATAGAGAATAAATCATATCTATAAGATAGAAGAGAGTGAATACACATTCACACGTAACACAACCAAATATATACACATAGCACGTATTTTATTTAAAATACTTCATATTATTGTATTTAGAAGAAGGTAACTACACACTCACACTTATAAACAACAATATACTTAATACACTCGAACCAAACTTGTATTATTATCGTGTTTATGAAAGGTAGTATACACTCACTTGACCAGAAGATGATCAGACAGCACTACGACTTGCAGAAGTAGTAATCCTCAGTAGATCTGGAAGATCTCTTCAAAATCGAACTTCTCGTGGGCAGAGCTTCGGCTCGGGAACCACACTTCTCGGGATCTTCGGGATCTCGGGACTTGCCTCGGGGATTGAGAATAATACCGGGGCTTCGGGATATTTCTGGCACGCAAAACGATGCAAAACGGGAGAGAGAAGAGAAGAAATTGGTAAAAGACTCGGCTGCCTTCGGTTCCTATTTATAGCAGGCTGGAGCCTCGGAGTACGCGGGGCGTACTGCAGTACGCAGCGCGTACTGCTTCCGATATTGTCACTGCATGCATCATCCGAAATGTCGACACTCTTCGGAGTACGCGGGGCGTACGTCGGATCAGACCGGTGACTCGCCTTCGGATAATGCCTCCGAATTTCCATTTAAATTTAAATACAAAATAATTAATAAACTTCGGAAATTCATATCTTCTTCATACGAACTCCGTTTTCGACGTTCTTTATATCCATGCGAAGGTGAGACTACGCTCTACAACTTTCGTTTAGACTCCGTCGGCTAATTTTGACTTTATTTTTATTATTTATTTTTAATAGGCCGCGATAGAAAAACTTCGTTATAAATTCATAACTTCTTCGTTTGACGTCCGTTCTCGCCTAACTTTTTATCGCTTCGATACCAACAATGAGATCTTCGATTCTCATTTAGATTGCTTCGGCTAAAAACCCCTCGATCTCAAATCGAGTAAAACAGGCTGCTCACCGCTAAGCCGAAACTTCGATAAATCATAGCTTCCTCATACGAAGTCAGATTTGGGCGTTCTATATATATTCGGAAACCTCGTTTCAACTACTACAACATTATTCAAAGATATTAAGTTTATTTTACACTTAAATTTTGATGCTTATTTTTATTCTTAATTAACCAAACCATATAATTAAGTAATTAAGCACAAAACACACAATACTCAAATAATAAAATCTTATTATTTCTAAACGGGTTACAGAGGTTAACCTAGACTATTACACTGCTAGAAATGGCAAGCCCGGAAACACAGGCGTTACATGATGACACTTCAAATCTGTAAGATATGATGTTCAAGGGATACTAGAGGGAAATAAAGTTGCAAATGTTATTCCATCCAATCACTCAAATCAATTCCATGAACCTTAAGGGACCAAAACAACATAGATCTAGTATAATAACTCCAAAAGGTATAAACTTGAATCCTTACAAATGGTCTCGAAGGTGATAACCAAGATGAGAAGGTGTTGCTTGTTTGATCCTTGCACCAATGCTTCCTTACTTCCTTCTAAGAGCACCAAAACCACTAAATGAGCCAAAAACACCAAGAGGGAAAGGTTTAGGTTTTTCTAAGGTTGAGGGGGATAGAGGATGAGAAATGAACCCTAGAACCGAGTTAGAGGGGTTTAAATAAATAGGAAACCCTAAAAGTGCCATGGGCTTGGGGATGATCAACTGACATGTCATGGCCTTCCTTGGCCATGTCGTGGTGGTCCAAAAATCATGCGACCAATTAACCATTGCCACATCCTGGACATCCGTGGCCATGTCGTGGCACATGGTTTTCTTTCAAAACTCAATCTTAGGTCCTTGCTATAATTAAGTTTAACCAATCTAACACCGTTTTCCACCCATATTTTTGTTGGGTTTTGAGCATAGCATCATTCGTATGGTGTACATCCAACCCTAATTCCTTTGGATCTAGATTTTCCATAATTAACATATAACTATGAATACCAAATCAATAACCCTATGACTAGCATACATATATCGAAAATCACATATGATTAGGGTTAGAATGTTTTCCTCTCATGTTATGTAGCAATGACAAGTTTAATCCTTCTTGATCTTGACTTCTGAAAGCCTAATGCCCCAAGTTTTGCACCTCAAATGGAGTCACAAACACTCTATTCAAAGGATAAAGTAGGAGAGAGGATGAAATCAGCCTTATAGGGTTTCTTGAAGCATTCAACCGATTTTCACAAGGCAACAGATCTATTTATACTTGTGGTTGCTAGGGTTTTAGGTGGAAACCCTAATATGACTGCTTAAGCCTTAAGCAACCCATGGACACCTTCTAGAATAGCCCTTGGATGAATTATTTATGGGCTTCCCATAGAATTCGTCAAACCTTAATTCCAAGGTGATCAATCAGCCCAATTGCAACTATCAGTGACTTGCAATATCAGTCCCCTTAATTTAATCAGTCTCTTTTGATCACCAAATTAATTCCAAATTAAAATCTGATCAATAATAATTAAATAATATGATTTCCAAATAATATATTAATCTTGTAATATATTAATAAAACCATTTTGAGTACCAATTTATTATTTATATAATAAATTCTACTCTCTCTCTCCTCTTGTCATCCTATCAAGTTGCAGGAGTGAAGGCAACCCAAAAGGTCGATGCTCATAATCAAATCAAGCACATACCAAAAATAGTTATGGGCTTAGACACCTAATCCAATAGTCTCCCACTTGGATAAGTCTAATAACTATTATTGCAAGTACGACTTCAGAATCTGATTAGCAATCGTAGCTTTCAAAAGACATTGTTGAACTCTGATCTTATCAGAAATGCATCCTTTAGATAAGGGATCATATATTCCTCTATTCTCAAGATATCTTATAGACATAAGACATGGATTATAATCATTCTCTTTGTCTATGTGTTGTTTCCCGATTTCCGATTAAGACGACTGACAATAGACTTCAGTTGAACACATCAACTTAGTCCAGGCTTGGCCAAACGCTTAAGTGTCATCACTAAATCATCGAAGGGCCCACATACATAGATTTTATCCCACTTTGAGTAAAAGGAACAGATAAACATCGACTCATATGCTTACACTATTTACTCATCAAATCACACACAACAATATGTTTTATAACATCAAGTTACTGATACGTTTATTTATTATTAATGTGCAACCGACTTGTAAACAACAACTCATATCTCTCTGTTTCAAGAATATAAGATATTATAGTCTTACAATCACCTGTGATAAAATCCATTAAGTGATTCACGTGAGCGTGGGTTTAATCCAATACTCAAATCTTTTTTCAGGAGCACTCATGAACACTGCAACAGACTTTTGCTATGTCTAAACGCTTTAGACAATCTATAGTCGGATTCATGACAGTGTTACGCCATTACCTACTTCCAAAGTATGATTGACTGTGGATGTTTGAATAACCCAGTTTTTCAGGAAGTCAAAATATACGAAGTGAAACACAAGAATAATCGCATACAATATGGTCTCAAAAGTTTTGAGTATAAATAAAACACTGATTATTTAATCGCCATATTGATTATACATTATTCATTGTATAATGTTTCGGATAATCAACCTAATACTTGAATTATAACATTAGTTATCCCATGCTCCAACCATGCATACTATGTTTAACTATGGTCCTTACTTCTTGATATAGATCAATTGAACACACTTCCAATTAATGCTCATTTTACAATCCCTAATCCTTATCACTAGTTTAAGAATACCTAATTCTTGCTACTAGTAGAATGTGTTAGATTCTAAACTATCATGCAATGATCCTTTTGTAATCTCGAGGCACCAAAGTCACAAAAACTTGGTCAATTACATTATAACACATTCCGTTAGAGAATGTTACAAGACAATTCCACAAAATCGAAGTTTCAAATTCAAATTACATTCCTTTTAACATCATTCTTGCATAAAAGTTTCTAACCTACACATAGATTCTCAATATCCAACTCCCATTATGGAAATATTTCCATAATTTCCATATAAAAATTTATTCTTAATAGAATCCTATCTATTCATAATAATTTCAATATGTTCCATTCATAACTATACTTCCAACTGCCCACAAGCGACAAATCCTCAACAAACCTTAGATTGTCCTTGACAATTGTTTAACTTACTTTAGTCATATCTGGTTCTGGTCCTTTTCCCTCTTAATGCCCTAGGCATTTTGGAATAGACAGAACGGTCGAGTATTACAACATATGTAATCGATCCTATACCCAAAGCATATGGGATACGATTCATAATGTCTTAGATAAAGACGTGAAGTCTTTTGCTATAATATTTTCATATAAAATTCTCAATGCTGAAACATTTCAGCACGATATTCATATATCTCCATGACTAAGTTCAATTAAAATTTCCCGATCTAAGCTTTTAGATTTGAAATGAAGTATAAATATTCTCTCCCTTAATTATAGCAAAACAACTTTTCAACATCTTCAACTTTGCGAATTTAAACTTTTGTTTTCTATAACTAATATTGCTAACTCGCAACACTTACCATAATAATCATGCTCATACTAACATGATAATTATATCTCTACCAGCATAACACTTATGCTCCCACTAGCTTTGACATGTACTTCAGAAAACAGCTGGACTTCTAGAAATGAATACTTATTGACTTTCTTACGAAACTTCATATTTCTGATACGTGATACTTCAATAAGACTTTATCTAAGCTCATACACCTTTTATTAGAAAGCTCATATGTGTGTGTAACAATTTTAGAGCTTACGACAATAAGTCTTAAATGTTAAACTAATTGCCAAATCTCACAACTCGAACTATGAAGAGGGATGTCGTAATTATAATCAACACATTCCTTGACAACCAAATATTCAAGAGTTAGTGCGGGTTTTTATCAAGACAAACACTTCACACAATGGGTCTTAGTTGGTCTTTGTCTTGTCCAAGACATCACAACTTACCAATTTTAAATGTACAAGAGTAAGAAACTATTCTACTCCACATTTGATTAGTTTATAAACCTTCTTAAGATGATGTCACTAAAGTTACAATCTTGGAGTACGACTCTAAGACTTGATTTTGGAACGAAGTATAATTCACCTTTTGATTTAACCATTTCAACATTTCACGATTCCTCTTCTTAGCCATACTAATGCACTAAGGTGTCCTTAGAGGATCAATTGTGACACAGTTTCATAATCATTAAGTTAATCAGAAAACATGATATTTAAGTAATCTCCCTTCTTTTTAGATTGGAGAAACTTTTATCTTTGTGCATAATTTATTCTTCCTATTCGTTCTGCCATACATTGAAACTTTTTCAATGATTAAGAATTACACTTAATCTTGTTAGCATAACCATATTTACTAAACTTTTAGCAAATCATGACGAATATTCGTATCGTTCTTTGTGGTGGACTTGACCTAGTGCACTACAATGCATACTATATCCCCTAGTCCTTTACTTGATTCACATACTTATGTGAACAATGAATTAATCTAAATTTCCCAAATACGAAGGTTCTCATTCATCACACAATACAAGTCGCATGACTCCAAGTTTCTGTCCATTTGAAACTTGGGTGATGAGAATCTTTCCTTATTATGGTAAATTTTCGATATTACCACAAATAACATAACTAAGAATCACATCCATTTTCAATATTGCTAACACTAGAAACATACAAACATCAACTTTCATAAATTCCATTGCAAGGAGATAAGGCAAAATTCAAAATTTATTTTATTTATAAAATGCGGAAAAACTTGTCCTTATAACGTAATTACAAATGAAAACTATGTTACTAAATATTTCTATGCAATCTATCCTAACTCTTAAACAACAGCTCAAAAATCCGATCATCGAACCATGGGATCGAAATCCATCTCTTCATGATCAGACTCAACATACTTTTCCATCAAGCTTCCTTTCTTTTTCTTCTATCCTACAAAACATCAAAATGCAATCTTATCACATCATGTATTAAGAATATACAAATAGGAACTTAATAGAGTTAGATAGTGGATTTACCTGAAGCAGAGTCATACTTCTTGACTTTCCTATCATCGCGATCTTTCAGGTAATTATGGCAACTTCGTAACCAATGCCCCTTCTCTTGGCAGTAGAAACAAACAGACTGTTTTGGAATAGCACATGGGACAATCTCAGATTCAGCCTTTCTCTTTACCATTCGGCCAAACGGTTTGACCTTGTCCAATCCCTTTCCATTGGGAAGAGAAAACTTTTCTGGATTTCCAATGTTGCCATTGCCAATGTCCCTAGAAGTTTGGGAGGTTGATCTACTAGTCAAATTTGCTTTACCAGTATGCCAAATCATTGCCGATTTAGCAAAAATAAGCAAATAGGTAAGATCAATGAGGGTCACGTCGTGGTCCATCATATAGTAACCTTTAATGAACTCACTATATGAGTCAGGAAGTGATTGAAGAACCAAGTCAACAACCAACTTCCTTAAGACATCGACACCCAACATTACCAGCCTGTCAATATGTAACTTCATCTCCAAGATGTGAGCACATATAGACATTCTATCTTCGTGTTTGCTTGCCAATAGGGCTTGAGTGACCTTGAACTTTTCAAGTCGACGAACACGTGGGTTAGAGAGAACTTTTGGAGGAGATTGTGACATCCCCAAAATCTCGGCCAGAAAAGACCGATTTTCATTTATGCTTTTAAATATTTTCAGAGTAAATCCTTTTGATTTGAAAGAGTTGCGGAATTTGTTCCCAAAAACAAAACATGATAAAACAATGTTTACCGAAGCATTTCATAAAAGAAATGTATTTTCATTATAATCAAAACTCGGGGTGTCATGTTCCGATACAGACCAATAAGCATAAACGAATACATTACAAGTCATATAACAAATATAAACATATGCAGACTTGTAAACAAAACAACTTGATGGTTCATCCATCTCATGCCCTTCCGCCACTTCCTGTAATACAATTTAAAACTGAGTGGGTTAGGCTTGGGAGCCTGGTGAGCATATAGGGTTTTCAACCCACAATAAATATCATATTTAATTTTCACCAACCAACAATAACCCAATTACCCATTCCCGTTATTCTCACTTTATGTCCCTAAAACAACTAACACAAGGGACCTAGTCTAAGAATATTTCATCGGGGCGACAACACATGCTTCGGGGGTACCTCAGCAATATAAGTCAAATAAGGCAACCATGAGGGGGATGGAGTACAACGAATGAACACCCAAGTTCATTAACACCTACAGGTGGCGAACCTGCTAATGTTTCCACAAGACTATCTAGAAAAGCATGTGGTCGTCATCTAAACTCCGCTAGATGACTAAATCAAACAACAACGAGGCCTCTCATCTGTTTATTACACACCAACTATCTACCCATGTTCTACCCAACATATTAGTAGATAAAAATATACATTTGTATACATAGTTTAAAAACCTGTATAGCATGCTTTAATCAACACATATATCACATAACAGATGAGGCACACACACACATAACACATATCTCATAGAGAAATAATCAGATCTATAAGATAGAAGAGAGTGAATACACATTCACACATAACACAACCAAATATATACACATAGCACGTATTTTATATAAAATACTTCATATTATTGTATTTGGAAGAAAGAAACTACACACTCACACCTATAAACAACAATATACTTAATACACTCGAACCATACTTGTATTATTATCGTGTTTATGAAAGGTAGTATACACTCACTTGATCAGAAGATGATCGGACAGCACTACGGCTTATAGAAGTAGTAATCCTCAGCAGATCTGGAAGATCTCTACAAAAATCGAACTTCTCGCGGGCAGAGCTTCGGCTCGGGAACCGCACTTCTCGGGATCTTCGGGATCTCGGGACTTGCTTTGGGACTTGGGAATATTACCGGGGCTTCGGGGTACTTCTGACACGCAAATCGATGCAAAACGGGAGAGAGAAGAGAGAAAATAGCAACCCTAAACGGCTGGCCCTTCAAATCTATTTATAGGGCAAATTTGGCCCTTGCCACGTCGTGGCAACCTTGTTCCACGTCGTGGGCTTGGTCGTCACTGCATGCGTCATCCCAAGTTGCATCTGGGGGCCTTCCGGAGGTGACAGGACACTTGCCACGTCGTGGCAACCTTGTTCCACGTCGTGGGCTCTGACAGTTTTGGGGTTTCGCGCCCCAAACTTCAGAAATTCATAACTTTCGCATATGAACTCCGTTTTCGACGTTCTTTATATCGCCGCGAAGGTGAGATTATGCTCTACAACTCTCCTTTAGACTCAATTGGCTAATTTTGACTTTATTTTTAATATATTATAAGTATATTACTTATATATTATCTTTAGTCGGCCGGGACAGGAAAACTCCGTTCGAAATTCATAACTCCTTCATCTGAACTCCGATTCCGTCTGTCTTTCCGTCGTTGCATTACTATCGATGAGATCTTCAATTCTCATTTAGATCACTAAGGATAGATATCTATCTACCTTAAATTCACTATTTACGTCGCGCTGGGTCGTGCCGGTTCTGTCGCGAAACTTCGACAGGTCATAACTTCTTCGTTATAACTCGGATTTCGGCATTCCTTATATCTCCGGAATCCTTGTTTCGACCACTACAACTTTATGAAAAGATATCGGGCTTATCTCACACTTTAATTTTTGACGCTTATTTTTATTCTTAACTAATCAAACCACATAATTAAGCAATTAAGCACAAAACACATAATATTCAAATAATACACTTTTATTATTTCAAAACGGGTTACAAAGGTTAACCTAGACTATAACATTGCTAAAAATGGAAAGCCCGGAAACACAGGCGTTACAATTCTCTCCACCTTAGAATGATTCCGTCCCCGGAATCACACATCAACAAACAAATGTGGATAGCGACTCAACATGCCACTCTCCGTCTCCCAGGTGAGATTCGGCCCATTCGTGTGTTTCCATCGGACAAGCACTAACCCAACCATTTTGCGTCGCAACTTCTTAGTCTTTCGGTCAACAATTGCCTCTGGTTCTTCAATCAACCTTTTGTTCTCATCAATTCTCAATTCAGAAATTGGAATTATATCGGGAACTTCTCCCGTGAACTTCCTCAAATAACACACATGAAAGGTGTTGTGAATTCCATTCAGTTCTTCGGGTAACTCGAGCTTGTAAGCTTGGTTCCCAATCCTCTGAAGGACTTTAAACGGTCCAATAAACCTTAGACTCAACTTTCCCCTTTTACCAAATCTTATAAGTCTCTTCCACGGCGAGACTTTAAGCAAAACCGAATCTCCAACCTCAAAAGTCATCGGTCTTCGCTTCTTTTCATCATAGCTCTTTTGACGATCTTGAGCTGCTAACATTCTTTCCCTGATTATTTTCAACTTTTCAGCAGTTTGATGAACCATCTCCGGTCCCATAAACTGCTTTTCCCCAGCCTCAAGCCAACAAGACGGCGTACGACACTTCTGTCCATACAAAGCTTGATAAGGTGCCATCTTAATGCTCGAGTGAAAACTATTATTATAGGAAAATTCTACCAATGGTAAATGTTCATCCCAATTACCTAGGAATTCCAAGGTACATGCTCTAAGCATATCTTCAAGTGTTTATATTGTTCTTTCACTCTGACCATCAGTCTGCGGATGGTAAGCTGTACTTAAACATAACTTGGTACCCATATCCTCTTGTAGACTTTTCCAAAACCTTGAGATGAAACGGCTATCACGATCCGATACAATCGTTAGCAGAACACCGTGAAGCCTCACAATTTCCTTCACGTAAGAATTCGCAAGCTTTTCCATAGACCACTTCTCCTTGGCCACTATGAAATGCGCACTCTTAGTGAATCGATCATCGACCACCCAAATCATGTCGTGACTATTCTTTGTTCTGGGCAGTTTAGTGACAAAGTCCATAGCAATGTCTTCCCACTTACCCATAGGCACATGCAATGGTTCTAAACTCCCGTAAGGTTTCTGATATTGTGTCTTTACTCTCGCACAAGTCACACACCCAGCCACATACTTTGCAACATCAAGCTTCATCGTCGGCCACTAGTAGTAGGGTTTCAGGTCCCTATACATTTTAGTGCTACCAGGATGAATTGAGTACATGGTCTTGTGAGCTTCTTCCATCAGAAGGTCCCTAATTCCTCCTGACTTAGGTACCCAAATACGATCTTGGAATACCTTCAGTCCATGACCGTTAGTACCAAACACCAACGTTTTACCCAAACGTTCCTCCTTTCGGTCATTTTTCTCAGAAGCTTCCTCTTGAGCTTTCTTTATACCTTCCACAATAGTCGAGACAACTTCAATTCTCAATGCTCTTGGCCTCTTCCTTTCAAGATTGACCTTCCGACTGAGAGCATCAGCAACAACATTAGCTTTACCGGGGTGGTAAAGTATCTCGCAGTCGTAGTCTTTAAGTAATTCTAGCCAGCGTCGTTGCCTCATATTCAATTATTTCTGATTAAAGAGGTATTGGAGACTCTTATGATCAGTGAAAAGTTTGCACTTCGTGCCATAGAGGTAATGCCTCCATATTTTCAGAGCGAAAACTACCGCTGCCAACTCCAAATCATGAGTCGGGTAATTCTTTTCGTGCTCTTTTAGCTGTCGAGACGCATATGCTATCACCTTTTCTCTTTGGGTCAAAACACAAACCAATCCAACACCAGACGCATCGCTATAAACAACGAAGACTTCAACTCCATCAGGTAGAGAAAGTATCGGTGCCTCGCATAGCTTCTTCTTTAACTTCTCGAATGCTTCTTTATGCTTCTCACTCCAAGCATAAGTAGCTCCTTTGTGGGTCAAAGCTGTCATTGGAGTAGTAATCGAAGAAAAGCCTTGGATAAACCTGCGGTAATATCCGGCTAATCCCAAAAAGCTTCGAATCTCCGTGGGACTTTTTGGTTGTTCCCACTTCATCACAGCCTCAATCTTCGCTGGATCAACCATTATACCTTCTTGGTTAACCACGTGACCCAAGAATTGGACTTCACGAATCCAAAAATCGCATTTTAAGAACTTTGCATACAGCTTCTCCTTCTTCAAGACTTCTAACACTTCTCGCAAGTGTCTGCCATGCTCCTCTTGGCTTTTCGAGTAGATCAGAATGTCGTCTATGAACACTATCACGGATTTATCAAGGAAAGGATTACACACCCTAGTCATCAAATCCATGAACACTGTTGGAGCATTGGTTAGTCCAAACGACATAACCAAGAACTCGTAGTGTCCATATCTAGTTCTGAATTCAGTCTTCTCTATATCTTGCTCTCTTACTTTCAGCTGATGATATCCTGACCTTAGGTCGATCTTCGAGAAATAGCTCGAACCTTGCAATTGATCAAACAGGTCATCAATCCTCGGCAACGGATATCTATTCTTTATTGTTGCCTTGTTCAGCTCTCTGTAATCGATGCACATTCTCATACTTCCATCTTTCTTCTTCACAAATAACACCGGAGCTCCCTAGGGCGATGAACTAGGTCTAATGAAACCTTTGTCCAATAACTCCTGAAGTTGCATCATTAGCTCCTTCATCGCCGTCGGTGCTAATCGATAAGGTGCTTTTGCTATTGGCGTGGTTCCTGGTAACAAGTCTATTCTGAACTCCACTTGTCTATCAGGTGGTAATCCAGGAAGATCCTCGGGGAACACTTCCGGAAAATCACACACCACTGGAATGCTCTGCATCACCTTCTTTTCCTTCTTAGCATCAATCACAAATGCTAAATATGATGTACATCCCTTGGTCAAACACTTTCTGGATTTCATTAGAGAAATGATCCCAGAATTCACTCGCCGTTTGTCCCCATACACCATAAACAAATCTTTTCCAGGCGGGTTTACTTTAACTATCTTTTTCTTGCATAAAATTTCGGCATCATTGGCGTTAAGCCAATCCATTCCCAAGACGATGTCGAAACCATTAAGTTCGATAGGCAATAACGCCTCGTGAAACTTATTCCCATTAAGGTCGATCAAGACGTTTTTCATACGATGGCTAACAGGTACAAACTTGCCACTAGCTACTTCGACTAATAAAGCATTATCTAGTCTATCAATAGGCAAAGCAAGCTTTCTACCAAACTCATGCGAAATAAAGGAGTAGTTGGCTCCAGAATCAAACAATATATGAGCAGGTAATTCGTTTACGAGAAAGGTACCTGAAGCGACATCAACTTCATCTTTCGCAGCCTCAAGTGTCATCTGGAAGGCTCTCGCCTTCGGCTTTGGTGGAATGTTGGGATTTGCTGCCTCCTTCTTCTTCGGACAATCTTTCAAAATGTGCCCCTCTCCATTACAGCCAAAACACATCCTTTTGTTGTTCGGACATTCATTGGCAAAATGTCCAACCTTTCCACACTTGTAGCAGGTCACATCCTCGCTACATTTCCCAAAGTGCTTTTTCTTACACTTATCACACCACTTTGCTTCACCTCCTTTTCCTCCAAACTTTTTCGAATCAGATTTCGAAAATTTTCCTTTCTTACCGGAACCAGATGTTCCCTCAAAATTTCTTTTCTTACCAACATCAACCTTGTCGGTGGTTCTCCACTTGATCATGTTCTCCACAGACTTGGCAGCCCAGATAGCTGCCTCTAGGGTAAGTGCCTGACTTACTGGCACCTCGTACTCCCATGGGAGTCCCTTCGCATACCGATCCACCTTTGTCAGCTCATCTGGAACGATACGCAAGGCAAACTCCATCTTATCGGTGAAGTTATTGGTGTATTCATCAACTGACATGTTGCCTTTCGTCAATGTCAGAAACTTGTTCTCCAACTCCAACAGATTTTGAGTCGAGCAAAACTTGCGCTTGAACTGCACCAAGAATTCTGCCCATGACAATTGCAGTGGCTCATTAGGGCTTAAAGTCTTCCCTACAGTGTTCCACCAACAAATGGATCCACCTCGAAACTAACGCACTGCATAGATAGTCTGCAACTTGCCTCTGCAGTCACCAGTCATGAAGGCTAACTCCATTTCGGAGATCCAATCCATAACTCCAATCGGATCCTTATTCACGATAGATATTCTAATCATCCTTATCACTCCGAAACGTTTACATGCTAGTTCTAATATCGTTGACGTACGCTTAGAATCCTACACACATAAGGTTTCTAGATCCGGTCGGCAACAGACCATAGATCCGAAAAAATAATATCATATATGGCAACATATAACATTTAGCACATAAAAGCATTTTAGGCAACTTTCCTAAAATAAACTACTGCTCGTGTCTAAATCACAACAGACACACATCTCCAAAATTTCACTTAGCATTCTAAGTTTAAGTCTAGACATCCTACAAATTCCTAGTTCGCTTAAACAAATGCTCTGATACCAACTGTGACATCCCCAAAATCTCGGCCAGAAAAGACCGATTTTCATTTATGCTTTTAAATATTTTCAGAGTAAATCCTTTTGATTTTAAAGAGTTGCGGAATTTGTTCCCAAAAACAAAACATGATAAAACAATGTTTACCGAAGCATTTCATAAAAGAAATGTATTTTCATTATAATCAAAACTCGGGGTGTCATGTTCCGATACAGACCAATAAGCATAAACGAATACATTACAAGTCATATAACAAATATAAACATATGCAGACTTGTAAACAAAACAACTTGATGGTTCATCCATCTCATGCCCTTCCGCCACTTCCTGTAATACAATTTAAAACTGAGTGGGTCAGGCTTGGGAGCCTGGTGAGCATATAGGGTTTTCAACCCACAATAAATATCATATTTAATTTTCACCAACCAACAATAACCCAATTACCCATTCCCGTTATTCTCACTTTATGTCCCTAAAACAACTAACACAAGGGACCTAGTCTAAGAATATTTCATCGGGGCGACAACACATGCTTCGGGGGTACCTCAGCAATATAAGTCAAATAAGGCAACCATGAGGGGGATGGAGTACAACGAATGAACACCCAAGTTCATTAACACCTACAGGTGGCGAACCTGCTAATGTTTCCACAAGACTATCTAGAAAAGTATGTGGTCGTCATCTAAACTCCGCTAGATGACTAAATCAAACAACAACGAGGCCTCTCATCTGTTTATTACACACCAACTATCTACCCATGTTCTACCCAACATATTAGTAGATAAAAATATACATTTGTATACATAGTTTAAAAACCTGTATAGCATGCTTTAATCAACACATATATCACATAACAGATGAGGCACACACACACATAACACATATCTCATAGAGAAATAATCAGATCTATAAGATAGAAGAGAGTGAATACACATTCACACATAACACAACCAAATATATACACATAGCACGTATTTTATATAAAATACTTCATATTATTGTATTTGGAAGAAAGAAACTACACACTCACACCTATAAACAACAATATACTTAATACACTTGAACCATACTTGTATTATTATCGTGTTTATGAAAGGTAGTATACACTCACTTGATCAGAAGATGATCGGACAGCACTACGGCTTATAGAAGTAGTAATCCTCAGCAGATCTGGAAGATCTCTACAAAAATCGAACTTCTCGCGGGCAGAGCTTCGGCTCGGGAACCGCACTTCTCGGGATCTTCGGGATCTCGGGACTTGCTTCGGGACTTGGGAATATTACCGGGGCTTCGGGGTACTTCTGGCACGCAAATCGATGCAAAACAGGAGAGAGAAGAGAGAAAATAGCAACCCTAAACGGCTGGCCCTTCAAATCTATTTATAGGGCAAATTTGGCCCTTGCCACGTCGTGGCAACCTTGTTCCACGTCGTGGGCTTGGTCGTCACTGCATGCGTAATCCCAAGTTGCATCTGGGGGCCTTCCGGAGGTGACAGGACACTTGCCACGTCGTGGCAACCTTGTTCCACGTCGTGGGCTCTGACAGTTTTGGGGTTTCGCGCCCCAAACTTCAGAAATTCATAACTTTCGCATACGAACTCCGTTTTCGACGTTCTTTATATCGCCGCGAAGGTGAGATTATGCTCTACAACTCTCGTTTAGACTCAATTGGCTAATTTTGACTTTATTTTTAATATATTATAAGTATATTACTTATATATTATCTTTAGTAGGCCGGGACAGGAAAACTCCGTTCGAAATTCATAACTCCTTCATCTGAACTCCGATTCCATCTGTCTTTCCGTCGTTGCATTACTATCGATGAGATCTTCAATTCTCATTTAGATCACTAAGGATAGATATCTATCTACCTTAAATTGACTATTTACGTCGCGCTGGGTCGCGCTGGGTCGTGCCGGTTCTGTCGCGAAACTTCGACAGGTCATAACTTCTTCGTTATAACTCGGATTTCGGCATTCCTTATATCTCCGGAATCCTTGTTTCGACCACTACAACTTTATGAAAAGATATCGGGCTTATCTCACACTTTAATTTTTGACGCTTATTTTTATTCTTAACTAATCAAACCACATAATTAAGCAATTAAGCACAAAACACATAATATTCAAATAATACACTTTTATTATTTCAAAACGGGTTACAAAGGTTAACCTAGACTATAACATTGCTAAAAATGGAAAGCCCGGAAACACAGGCGTTACAATTCTCTCCACCTTAGAATGATTCCGTCCCCGGAATCACACATCAACAAACAAATGTGGATAGCGACTCAACATGCCACTCTCCGTCTCCCAGGTGAGATTCGGCCCATTCGTGTGTTTCCATCGGACAAGCACTAACCCAACCATTTTGCGTCGCAACTTCTTAGTCTTTCGGTCAACAATTGCCTCTGGTTCTTCAATCAACCTTTTGTTCTCATCAATTCTCAATTCAGAAATTGGAATTATATCGGGAACTTCTCCCGTGAACTTCCTCAAATAACACACATGAAAGGTGTTGTGAATTCCATTCAGTTCTTCGGGTAATTCGAGCTTGTAAGCTTGGTTCCCAATCCTCTGAAGGACTTTAAACGGTCCAATAAACCTTAGACTCAACTTTCCCCTTTTACCAAATCTTATAAGTCCCTTCCACGGCGAAACTTTAAGCAAAACCGAATCTCCAACCTCAAAAGTCATCGGTCTTCGCTTCTTTTCAACATAGCTCTTTTGACGATCTTGAGCTGCTAACATTCTTTCCCTGATTATTTTCAACTTTTCAGCAGTTTGATGAACCATCTCCGGTCCCATAAACTGCTTTTCCCCAGCCTCAAGCCAACAAGACGGCGTACGACACTTCTGTCCATACAAAGCTTGATAAGGTGCCATCTTAATGCTCGAGTGAAAACTATTATTATAGGAAAATTCTACCAATGGTAAATGTTCATCCCAATTACCTAGGAATTCCAAGGTACATGCTCTAAGCATATCTTCAAGTGTTTATATTGTTCTTTCACTCTGACCATCAGTCTGCGGATGGTAAGCTGTACTTAAACATAACTTGGTACCCATATCCTCTTGTAGACTTTTCCAAAACCTTGAGATGAAACGGCTATCACGATCCGATACAATCGTTAACAGAACACCGTGAAGCCTCACAATTTCCTTCATGTAAGAATTCGCAAGCTTTTCCATAGACCACTTCTCCTTGGCCACTATGAAATGCGCACTCTTAGTGAATCGATCAACGACCACCCAAATCATGTCGTGACTATTCTTTGTTCTGGGCAGTTTAGTGACAAAGTCCATAGCAATGTCTTCCCACTTACCCATAGGCACATGCAATGGTTCTAAACTCCCGTAAGGTTTCTGATATTGTGTCTTTACTCTCGCACAAGTCACACACCCAGCCACATACTTTGCAACATCAAGCTTCATCGTCGGCCACTAGTAGTAGGGTTTCAGGTCCCTATACATTTTAGTGCTACCAGGATGAATTGAGTACATGGTCTTGTGAGCTTCTTCCATCAGAAGGTCCCTAATTCCTCCTGACTTAGGTACCCAAATACGATCTTGGAATACCTTCAGTCCATGACCGTTAGTACCAAACACCAACGTTTTACCCAAACGTTCCTCCTTTCGGTCATTTTTCTCAGAAGCTTCCTCTTGAGCTTTCTTTATACCTTCCACAATAGTCGAGACAACTTCAATTCTCAATGCTCTTGGCCTCTTCCTTTCAAGATTGACCTTCCGACTGAGAGCATCAGCAACAACATTAGCTTTACCGGGGTGGTAAAGTATCTCGCAGTCGTAGTCTTTAAGTAATTCTAGCCAGCGTCGTTGCCTCATATTCAATTATTTCTGATTAAAGAGGTATTGGAGACTCTTATGATCAGTGAAAAGTTTGCACTTCGTGCCATAGAGGTAATGCCTCCATATTTTCAGAGCGAAAACTACCGCTGCCAACTCCAAATCATGAGTCGGGTAATTCTTTTCGTGCTCTTTTAGCTGTCGAGACGCATATGCTATCACCTTTTCTCTTTGGGTCAAAACACAACCCAATCCAACACCAGACGCATCGCTATAAACAGCGAAGTCTTCAACTCCATCAGGTAGAGAAAGTATCGGTGCCTCGCATAGCTTCTTCTTTAACTTCTCGAATGCTTCTTTATGCTTCTCACTCCAAGCATAAGTAGCTCCTTTGTGGGTCAAAGCTGTCATTGGAGTAGTAATCGAAGAAAAGCCTTGGATAAACCTGTGGTAATATCCAGCTAATCCCAAAAAGCTTCGAATCTCCGTGGGACTTTTTGGTTGTTCCCACTTCATCACAGCCTCAATCTTCGCTGGATCAACCATTATACCTTCTTGGTTGACCACGTGACCCAAGAATTGGACTTCACGAATCCAAAAATCGCATTTGGAGAACTTTGCATACAGCTTCTCCTTCTTCAAGACTTCTAACACTTCTCGCAAGCGTCTGCCATGCTCCTCTTGGCTTTTCGAGTAGATCAGAATGTCGTCTATGAACACTATCACGGATTTATCAAGGAATGGATTACAAACCCTATTCATCAAATCCATGAACACTGCTGGAGCATTGGTTAGTCCAAACGACATAACCAAGAACTCGTAGTGTCCATATCTAGTTCTGAATTCAGTCTTCTCTATATCTTGCTCTCTTACTTTCAGCTGATGATATCCTGACCTTAGGTCGATCTTCGAGAAATAGCTCGAACCTTGCAATTGATCAAACAGGTCATCAATCCTCGGCAACAGATATCTATTCTTTATTGTTGCCTTGTTCAGCTCTCTGTAATCGATGCACATTCTCATACTTCCATCTTTCTTCTTCACAAATAACACCGGAGCTCCCCAGGGCGATGAACTAGGTCTAATGAAACCTTTGTCCAATAACTCCTGAAGTTGCATCATTAGCTCCTTCATCTCCGTCGGTGCTAATCGATAAGGTGCTTTTGCTATTGGCGTGGTTCCTGGTAACAAGTCTATTCTGAACTCCACTTGTCTATCAGGTGGTAATCCAAGAAGATCCTCGGGGAACACTTCCGGAAAATCACACACCACTGGAATGCTCTGCATCACCTTCTTTTCCTTCTTAGCATCAATCACAAATGCTAAATATGATGTACATCCCTTGGTCAAACACTTTCTGGATTTCATTAGAGAAATGATCCCAGAATTCACTCGCCGTTTGTCCCCATACACCATAAACAAATCTTTTCCAGGCGGGTTTACTTTAACTATCTTTTTCTTGCATAAAATTTCGGCATCATTGGCGCTAAGCCAATCCATTCCCAAGACGATGTCGAAACCATTAAGTTCGATAGGCAATAACGCCTCGTGAAACTTAATCCCATTAAGGTCGATCAAGACGTTTTTCATACGATGGCTAACAGGTACAAACTTGCCACTAGCTACTTCGACTAATAAAGCATTATCTAGTCTATCAATAGGCAAAGCTAGCTTTCTACCAAACTCATGCGAAATAAAGGAGTAGTTGGCTCCAGAATCAAACAATATATGAGCAGGTAATTCGTTTACGAGAAAGGTACCTGAAGCGACATCAGCTTCATCTTTCGCAGCCTCAAGTGTCATCTGAAAGGCTCTCGCCTTCGTCTTTGGTGGAATGTTGGGATTTGCTGCCTCCTTCTTCTTCGGACAATCTTTCAAAATGTGCCCCTCTCCATTACAACCAAAACACATCCTTTTGTTGTTCGGACATTCATTGGCAAAATGTCCAACCTTTCCACACTTGTAGCAGGTCACATCCTCGCTACATTTCCCAAAGTGCTTTTTCTTACACTTATCACACCACTTTCCTTCACCTCCTTTTCCTCCAAACTTTTTCGAATCAGATTTCGAAAATTTTCCTTTCTTACCGGAACCAGATGTTCCCTCAAACTTTCTTTTCTTACCAAAATCAACCTTGTCGGTGGTTCTCCCCTTGATCATGTTCTCCACAGACTTGGCAGCCCATATAGCTGCCTCTAGGGTAAGTGCCTGACGTACTGGCACCTCGTACTCCCATGGGAGTCCCTTCGCATACCGATCCACCTTTGTCAGCTCATCTGGAACGATACGCAAGGCAAACTCCATCTTATCGGTGAAGTTATTGGTGTATTCATCAACTGACATGCTGCCTTTCGTCAATGTCAGAAACTTGTTCTCCAACTCCAACAGATTTTGAGCCGAGCAAAACTTGCGCTTGAACTGCACCAAGAATTCTGCCCATGACAATTGCAGTGGCTCATTAGGGCTTAAAGTCTTCCCTAGAGTGTTCCACCAACAAATGGATCAACCTCGAAACTAACGCACTGCATAGATAGTCTGCAACTTGCCTCTGCAGCCACCAGTCATGAAGGCTAACTCCATTTCGGAGATCCAATCCATAACTCCAATCGGATCCTTATTCATGATAGATATTCTAATCATCCTTATCACTCCGAAACGTTTACATGCTAGTTCTAATATCGTAGACGTACGCTTAGAATCCTACACACATAAGGTTTCTAGATCCGGTCGGCAACAGACCATAGATCCGAAAAAATAATATCATATATGGCAACATATAACATTTAGCACATAAAAGCATTTTAGGCAACTTTCCTAAAATAAACTACTGCTCGTGTCTAAATCACAACAGACACACATCTCCAAAATTTCACTTAGCATTCTAAGTTTAAGTCTAGACATCCTACAAATTCCTAGTTCGCTTAAACAAATGCTCTGATACCAACTGTGACATCCCCAAAATCTCGGCCAGAAAAGACCGATTTTCATTTATGCTTTTAAATATTTTCAGAGTAAATCCTTTTGATTTTAAAGAGTTGCGGAATTTGTTCCCAAAAACAAAACATGATAAAACAATGTTTACCGAAGCATTTCATAAAAGAAATGTATTTTCATTATAATCAAAACTCGGGGTGTCATGTTCCGATACAGACCAATAAGCATAAACGAATACATTACAAGTCATATAACAAATATAAACATATGCAGACTTGTAAACAAAACAACTTGATGGTTCATCCATCTCATGCCCTTCCGCCACTTCCTGTAATACAATTTAAAACTGAGTGGGTCAGGCTTGGGAGCCTGGTGAGCATATAGGGTTTTCAACCCACAATAAATATCATATTTAATTTTCACCAACCAACAATAACCCAATTACCCATTCCCGTTATTCTCACTTTATGTCCCTAAAACAACTAACACAAGGGACCTAGTCTAAGAATATTTCATCGGGGCGACAACACATGCTTCGGGGGTACCTCAGCAATATAAGTCAAATAAGGCAACCATGAGGGGGATGGAGTACAGCGAATGAACACCCAAGTTCATTAACACCTACAGGTGGCGAACCTGCTAATGTTTCCACAAGACTATCTAGAAAAGTATGTGGTCGTCATCTAAACTCCGCTAGATGACTAAATCAAACAACAACGAGGCCTCTCATCTGTTTATTACACACCAACTATCTACCCATGTTCTACCCAACATATTAGTAGATAAAAATATACATTTGTATACATAGTTTAAAAACCTGTATAGCATGCTTTAATCAACACATATATCACATAACAGATGAGGCACACACACACATAACACATATCTCATAGAGAAATAATCAGATCTATAAGATAGAAGAGAGTGAATACACATTCACACATAACACAACCAAATATATACACATAGCACGTATTTTATATAAAATACTTCATATTATTGTATTTGGAAGAAAGAAAGTACACACTCATACCTATAAACAACAATATACTTAATACACTCGAACCATACTTGTATTATTATCGTGTTTATGAAAGGTAGTATACACTCACTTGATCAGAAGATGATCGGACAGCACTACGGCTTATAGAAGTAGTAATCCTCAGCAGATCTGGAAGATCTCTACAAAAATCGAACTTCTCGCGGGCAGAGCTTCGGCTCGGGAACCGCACATCTCGGGATCTTCGGGATCTCGGGACTTGCTTCGGGACTTGGGAATATTACCGGGGCTTCGGGGTACTTCTGGCACGCAAATCGATGCAAAACGGGAGAGAGAAGAGAGAAAATAGCAACCCTAAACGGCTGGCCCTTCAAATCTATTTATAGGGCAAATTTGGCCCTTGCCACGTCGTGGCAACCTTGTTCCACGTCGTGGGCTTGGTCGTCACTGCATGCGTCATCCCAAGTTGCATCTGGGGGCCTTCCGGAGGTGACAGGACACTTGCCACGTCGTGGCAACCTTGTTCCACGTCGTGGGCTCTGACAGTTTTGGGGTTTCGCGCCCCGAACTTCAGAAATTCATAACTTTCGCATACGAACTCCGTTTTCGACGTTCTTTATATCGCCGTGAAGGTGAGATTATGCTCTACAACTCTCGTTTAGACTCAATTGGCTAATTTTGACTTTATTTTTAATATATTATAAGTATATTACTTATATATTATCTTTAGTAGGCCGGGACAGGAAAACTCCGTTCGAAATTCATAACTCCTTCATCTGAACTCCGATTCCGTCTGTCTTTCCGTCGTTGCATTACTATCGATGAGATCTTCAATTCTCATTTAGATCACTAAGGATAGATATCTATCTACCTTAAATTCACTATTTACGTCGCGCTGGGTCGCGCTGGGTCGTGTCGGTTCTGTCGCGAAACTTCGACAGGTCATAACTTCTTCGTTATAACTCGGATTTCGGCATTCCTTATATCTCCGGAATCATTGTTTCGACCACTACAACTTTATGAAAAGATATCGGGCTTATCTCACACTTTAATTTTTGACGCTTATTTTTATTCTTAACTAAGCAAACCACATAATTAAGCAATTAAGCACAAAACACATAATATTCAAATAATACACTTTTATTATTTCAAAACGGGTTACAAAGGTTAACCTAGACTATAACATTGCTAAAAATGGCAAGCCCGGAAACACAGGCGTTACAGAGATGGAGGAAGTGAAGCATGATTTCCACTTCCACGATCCAATCATGGAACATCATCTTCATGAGGAAAGATTTTTCCAAAGGGTTCTGGAAAACCATAGTTGTTAGAATTTGACATCTACAAAAGGGAGAAATTTAAGTTAGTCGATTTAAGTCCTTAATATAGAACCCAAATGAAATATTAAGGCTAGGACCCAACACAATATTCTACAATTTGGAAGATGGATGCCATAATCCAATTGCAAAATATTTGAACGTAAGTAAATGACGATTTACCAATTTCCACCATGAAAAACAAAATGAAAAATTAGGTTTTAAATTAATTAAATTCGTATATCTTTTGAGATTCATTGAACTTTTCAATGGCATGTTTAATCTCGATTATGCCCTTCAAGTTTGAGACTGGGATACCGAGGATCACAAACAAGGTGTGAATAACCATGCAAATTACCCCGGTGCTCTCGAAGATGTTTATCACCTAATCAATGTGTCGGTTAACCACACACGCTCATTAATCTATGATAATCTACGAGCTACCTGTTGCCATCCTTCATTGCTCCCATATTAGTGTACTAGTTAACCATACACGCTCCACTAACGACCAACAAGGTGCAATGTGAAATTTCATGGATTAACACCAAATTCACATTTTTCCTAAAGTAACTACGATTTTGGAATTTACAAAAGTTTTTAGTTACTTCATATTTCATTATACTTATAATGGAAGCTTGTGTCCTATCTTACCCGTTCGGCTAATGACCCTCCACTAGTAAAGGGTGCGGTGGGTAAGAGTGGATACCCAATGGTGGTCATTTTATAGGCCGCTTCCTTAAACACCCCTTGTAGATCAGCTTCGTGAATGAGGCTTACTAATGGTAAGACTGACCTTTTACTTATACATATATAATATATTAGACTTTTAATTTTATATAGTAGAAGGTTGTATTTTACACTTTTAAAATACTAAGTGGTTTAATCTATTAATAAATTAGACTTTTAATTTGATTAATCTTAAACCATATTACCATGGATTTGTTAAGTCTCTTTAAATTAAACTCTTAATTAATTTAATAAAACCCATAACGGTATAATTTGAACTTTTCAAAACACTTGGGTTTTAGAATTTAATATTTGAAAACTAATACCTTTTAATTAAATTTTAAATTCCAAAACTTGAGGACAAATTTTGAAACCTTTCAAAATATTAGGGTTTAACTATTTAAATTTCTAAAACTAAAACTTTTAAGTTCAAATTTAAACTATAAAACCTAAAGGGTGTAATTTGAAACTTTTCAAACTTACTAGGTTAAATATTTGAATCAAAATAATCCTATATTATCCATATTTAACCAAATCCACCAATTTTGATAAGGATATCCATACCAATCTTAAAAAATCGAAGTTAGGCAAGAAAAACAAGTTTTTGTAATTATCCAAATCAAAATCTGGCCAGCAAATCGAAAATCTCGGCACCAGGTCACTCAACTCGTCGAGTCCACTATGGAACCCGTCGAGTCCATACATGGACTCGGCGAGTCAGCCTGTCAGACAACAAGTTTTTCGATTTCCTGATCTTTGGTAGTTCACTTTTGCATCTATTCAATAGAAAAACAACCTAGACTCTGATACCATTGTTGGGTTTTGAGTATAACATCATTCCGATGGTGTACATGCAACCCTAATTCCTCTAGATCTAGGTTTTTCTATAATGAACATACAACTATGAGTACCAAAGCAATAACCCTATGACTAGCATACATATATCAAAAAACACATATGATTAGGCTTAGAATGTTTACCACTCTTGTTATGTAGCAATAACAAGTTTAATCCTTCTTGATCTTTACTTCTGAAATCCTAGTGCCCTAAGTTTGCACCTCTAATGGAGTCACAAACATTCTATGCAAAGGATAAAGTAGGAGAGAGGATGAAATCAGCCTTCTAGAGTTTCTTGAAGCATTCGACCGATTTTCACAAGGCAAGAGATCTATTTATACTTGTGGCTGCTAGGGTTTTAGGTGGAAACCCTAATATGACTGATTAAGCCTTAAGCAGCGCATGGACACCTTCTAGAATAGCCCTTGGACGAATTATTTATGGGCTTCCCATAATATTCGTCAAACCTTAATTTCAAGGTGATCCATCAGCCCAATTGCAACTATCAGTGACTTGCAATATCAGTACCCTTAATTTAATCAGTCTCTTTTGATCACCAAATTAATTCCAAATTAAAATCTGATCAATACTAATTAAATAATATGATTTCCAAATAATATATTAATCTTGTAATATATTAATAAAACCATTTTGAGTACCAATTTATTATTCATATAATAAATTCTGCTCTCTCTCTTCTTGTCATCCTATCAAGTTGCACGAGTGAAGGCTCCCCAAGAGGACCATGTTCATAATCAAATTAAGCACATACCAAAAATAGTTATGGGCTTAGACATCTAATCCAACAATTGTAACACCCTATTTTCCAATATTCATTTTTCTTTTAAATAATAAAAAACAAAAAAATAAATAAATAAATAAATAAATAATAATAATAATAATAATAATAATAATAATAATAAATAAGTGATTTAATGAATTAAGTTGAATAAGGATATTAAATAGGGGTTGATGTTGGTAACTTAGAAACCATTTGATGTAAGGAAAATTGTTTTGAGGGTAAAATAAGTCATTATGGAAAACATGACGGGTCATTATGTAATTTTTAGAATTTGGACTCCCATGATCGGGATTCTTATGAAGGGGCAGCCCAAACTCCCGTTTACATCAACCTTGCTTGTAACGCCCGCAGATTCGGGCTAGACAATTTAGAGATAATAAATGATAAAAATGACTTTTTGGTAGAAGATTATTTATGACAAATAATCTTAACAAAGGTTATAGTGTATATATATGACAAGGATTTCATACATATAAAGAACACTAAAGTCCAACTTCGATTGAAGAAGTTATGCTTCTTTGAAGTTTCGTGATTAAACCGACACGGCTCTGCATATTATAAAAAGTGAATTTTCGATAAATTACTTTTTAACCTTAGCAATCTAAACGAAAGTCATAGTATTCGTTAAACCGAGAGCTTGCATATAGATAACATCCAAATCTGACTTCAGTAGAGGAACTTATGATTTTTTGATGTTCCAGCGCAGCAATGCTGGCACAGAAATCGAATTTTAGATCCGTCGATTTTTAGCCAACATGTTCTAAATGAAAATAGAAGATCTCATTAATAGGAGTTCAAGGATAAAAAGATAGTCGGAAATGGAGTCCATATGTAGAAGTTATGAATTATGTACGGTCATTAGCAGTGTAATCTTCTTAGACTCTTAAATTTAAGATCGGTCGAGAATTAGCCAATGGTGTCAAAAAAGTTGTAGTACTCGAAATTACCTACATGTGGATATAAAGAACTTAAAAAATGGAGCTCATATGCAAAAGTTACGATTTTTTTGAAGATTTGCAGTTTTACCAACGTCCGGTGCCACTTGTCAGCACTAGGCGAAGCCTTGGTGTCTACGCAAGCTCACGACGTGAGAGGCCTCTGGACAACCTGTAAATACAGCCGAATTTCAATCATTTCATCACACCTTTCCCTTCCATTCTCTCCCAAACCCCCCAAGGTCCCAAGACCTTTCTCAAGCACTTCCTAGGTTAGTAGCGAAGCTCTAGAGCGTCAGAAAGCTCCAAGAGGTAGATTTTTTGGCTTATAAGTTCTGCCCGCGCGAAGTCTGGTTTCTCGCTAAACCGCCTATAAGTTGATTTATGATTATCGTGCTTTAAGTATAACTTATGTTTAAGTTCATTATCGTTATTATGAACCTTTAAACAAGATTTATCAGTGATTCCAAGTCGTTATACTAATTGATCTTCTTATGGGGATGATGTCTAGGATGGATTTAGGGAGGTGTTTAAACTGGGTTTTCCAAACAGTATACTTTGTATACCAAACATAACCTACCTTCGATATAATCCTTATCAGTTATGGATCAATTAACTTTGATTTAATGGTGAATCCAGACTAACAACTAGTCACAATAAATATTAGACTAAGACTTAGTGATAATGATACTAGGTTACGTCAAAGGAAAAGACAGTTGCTAGAAGCGAAGCGCTATCCAAATTTTGAGTTGTCACTTTAACAAGGGAGTGGATAGTTATTTTCATCTTACACATAGATTTAAAGTATCTAGATAATTACATGCTTATGTGCTTATTATTTGGGCTAAGAATATTATGTGTTAGATAATATATTATGAGATGATGTTTAACTGATTTAATCATGTAAGTATTATATACTTATAAATATGTATTGGGTAGCGACGGGTGATGAGAGATAGATGATGATTGACAGGTGATGATAACTAGGTTATGATAGATAGGTGATTATAAAAAGGTGATGTGAGACGAGAGATGATTAGGAGATGCCATAATATTAACCTGTGATGTTGATATGTAGTAATCTACCAGACTATAGATAGCGACCACTGACTAATCTAAACAAGTCATGTAGAAACACTGGCGGCTCATAACCTGCAGGTGATGAATTACGAATTCAGGCGATGTAGTAACTACGTATTCATGTGATGATACTCTAACCCTTACTGGACACATATTTGGGGTGTAATCCCTGAATCAGTACTGTCTATACGATGTAGGCGATAATCCTTAGGAACAAACATATAAGGAAATGTGATGTAAGGCGATGAGAGATAAATATGATGTAGGAGATGACCCTTAGGATAAATCTTTATGGAAAAATAAATAAACAAAATGGGGATGGGTAATTGGGTTAATTGTTTGACATGAAATATGTGAAAAAAAAATGAATAATATTGTTGTAGGTTGAAAACCCTATGTACTCAACATGTTTCCCAACTTGACCGACTTTGTTTATTGTATCACAGGTAGCGATATTAAAGATACATTCTGCTGAGAGATTCAAGGAGATGTAGATCATTAGTTTAAATTAATGTCAGGTTTGTTTATGCTTATGTTTATGTATTGACGATGACATCCCAATTTATATATATATATATATATATATATATATATATATATATATATATATATATATATACATTTCTTTGGTAATGCTTTGAAAATATCATTATCATGTTTTCTGGGAACAAATTCTACAATATTATTCTTCAAAAAGGATACTCTGGTTTCTTAAATAAGCATAAATGTATCCCAATGGCGCAGTGTACAGATCAAGGGGTATCAGGTCTAGCCAATGTATCCAAGTAGAATTATGTATGTTATTGATTCGTTCTTTGACATGAATGCATGGTTTTGTATTTGATACCGTTTGTATCTATTTATAGGGTAAGGATTATATGATTTGATACTGTGTATGTGTGGAATTCACTAAGCTTTGTGCCTACCCCTTTTCACTTAAAACAAAAAAAAAAAAAAAAAAAAAAAAAAAAAAAAAAAAAACTATTTCAGGGGCACTGGATGGTCGGGCATGACTGTACACACCGACCTGAGGCAGGTTTTATCAATTGATATTGAATTTGTTATGTTTTCATAAATTTTAGAATTATAACTAATAATGTTTGGAAACTAAATTGATCTTGGGGTTTGGTATTTCATTTGCTTTGAATAAAACACATTAAATGGATGATTTATGTTATTTTAAGAGTTCATGTTTTTTGGAAATTTTGGGATGTTATAAGTTGGTATTAGAGCACAGTTTGAGAGAATTATGCTCACTTTAATGAGTTTTAAACTTAAATTTGCGACTTAAGATTTATTTTTCTAAAGTAAAATCTTATGGGAGATGAATGAATAGTTTGGAAAAGTGAACGAAAGTGTAATGTGTATAGTGAGTCGGTGCCAAAGGAAAAGGGAAAGTGTTCAAATCTTATTTATTTTTCTCAGATATAAGATTTTGTTGTGTATACTAGATAATCTGATTCCTCACATGCTATGTTGGATGCTTGTTATGTGTTATTTGGAAATTGTGCTAGTACTGATAGGTTGTTAAGTGGATGCTTTAGGTTGTATGAAATAGGAACTAGATAGACTTAGAATGACTGGTTTAGCTTAGTGCGCAACTGTCGTTTGAGTCCAACCGTTCTGTTGGATAATCTTTTGTTCGAATCGCTATCTATTTTTACATTGTATACGACTTGTGCATTCATGAGACAACACGCCGGGATTGGTAAAGACTCCATAGTATTTATGGTAGTAGGGTGTGGCTGATTCCTGTGGATCTAGGAAAAATATAGCAAGTGCTAGTATAGATTTGATGTGATAGAATTTTCTGTTAAATTGTGTCACAACTGGCATTTTGCTAGGAAATTTTATTCCCGTGTAAGCATCATCCATTGTAAAATCCTATACTCTATTCTCGTTCAAATACAATCTCATATGTTCAAATAAGGTTTGGAAACCCTAGAAATCCCGACTCAAGTTCCTTACGGACTAGGATTCTCTTATTGGGCCTAAGGGACCAATAAATCATCTATTCGTCAATCTATAACATTTTGGACCATTTGGGCCTAGAATGATTCATTCTACCTCCATTGGACCATGATGGGCCATAAATTGAATTAATTAGCCCTAATGGGCCATAAGCCCATTCCTTTATACCATAATTGGCTGGGAGTTATCTAATGAGCCCAATGGGTCGAAAGATTTCTTATGGGCCTCATAATTTCAATACAAGGCTAGAAATGGGCCAAGTTAATCCACCATCTTTCTCCCTAGCCCATATTCGGCCCAAAAACAAAACAAAAAGAAAAAAAAAGAAAAGAGAAAACAAGATAAATTGTGCATTGCCACCTCATTAGTGTATGGGGGATATCCATGCACAAATCCATCATGTTCCTAGGAGACTAATACTCACCAAATATCCAGGAAACATTCTCTCTCTTCTCTCTCTATTACTCATGGCCAAGAGCCAAAACACACACACATCACACAAAATTCTATCCAATTCTCTCAAGAATAATTCATCTCCTTCCTCCAAAATTCTCAAGATTTTGGTTGTGTTTCAAGAGGAGTTTTCATCAAAGATCATCATCCTTGGTAAGATCTCACAACCTAAGTTGATTCACTAAATCTTTAAACTCAAATCACCCCTCTTACCACCATGTTTTTGTGAATCATGCATCTTAGAGCCATCTAGGTTCCAAAGTTCTTCAAGAAGCTTGCTAGGACCAACATCTCTTCACTTCTTCACCTAGAAACCGAGAACAACAAGAAAAGGTGAGTTCATACCCCCTTGTTTTTGGTTTTTACTTGTTTTTGGGGGAGAATACAAGTTAATTTGTGTAGATCTATGTGTATATGCATGACTATGTGTGTTTTCCATGAATTATTTGGTGATTATGTGTTGATTTCTTCATTAATCTAAAAATATGTTAAGAACTTGAAGTTTATCACTTGGATGTTCATAAGAACCATGAGAAAAGTATGTTTTATCACATATAATACATTTAAACTAGTAGATCTGAGTTTTATACAGTTTAAATAGCAAAAATGAGTGTTGTGTTGTAAGATCTATAAATTAAACTCATAAAACAGCCCTTGACAGGAAAGTTTTGGTCCAATCTCGGACTGTTTTGACCCTCTTAATGGAAGTATTTTTCAAAACTGTTTTACATGGATAGATTTCAGATTTATACCTTTAAAATGACTACTCTCATGTTTTCATACGATTTTTCTACAATGTTTGGCGAATTTTACAAAACTGTCTATCAAATTTGAAATAATTTTGGACCAACCTGTGAAGGTGAGCAATTTCACACTTTTTATAAGACATTAAAAATTATGAGAAAAATTGTGAACAAATTAGAAAAAATTTCCAAAGTTCCAAAATTTACGGATCCAAATTTCGACTTACGATGATTTTTCTACAAATTTTCCAAAAACTAGGTCAGAAAAGCCCAAAACCAGGAAAATGTGTATTTTCACAAAAATCAAGCCAAAAATGATATTTTTGAGAAAAATGGGTTTTAAAATGTTATTTTTATCACAAACTAGTCATCAACACAAGTTTCGAACAAAAATGAAGATTAAAGTGTTATTCTTACAAAAATTGGGCCTTGTAAATTTTTCGCTTATTGGGCCAAGAACGTCAATTTTACAAAAAGTGGACTTTTATGCTAGTGAAGTGAATACTTGAACCAAAACCAACGATAAACTAACAAACGGATTAATTTGATCATTGTCTAGGTTATCGGGCCTTAGTGGCCTATTTTTATGTGTGATAGGTCCTGTATACTATTTATATGTTTGTTGGGCCTCATTGACCCATTAACATGTGAGACGGACCTTGGATACTATTTGTGTGCTATTTGGGCCTATAAATACCTTACATGTGAAATGGGCCTTAGTTGTCCTTTCACATATATTTTGGGCCCATGTTATATAATATCATTGGACCTTGAAATGACTTCATGTTTAGCGATGCCTTATTGGTTCACCTACATGGATCATTGGACCTATAATGAGTTTATACTTTTTCTTCGCGTAAATTCGATTAAGGATCTAGTGAGTTTTTATCGGTTGGCACCTATTAAGTGTATGATCGTAGCCTGTAGTTATAACCAGATTCTCTTGAAGGGAGAGCAGGTATTTGTGTATAGATCTATACGGGGATGACACCCCACACCTGAGCTGTTCGCTACAGTTAGACTAGGACAGTCCAGGGTGATGAAAACCTTATTCTATTTTCCGTCGGCGTCCAACGACGCCAAGACAGGTGAAATTGTCTTTAATTAGTATGGTTATGACGGCTCGCTTAGAGGAATTAACGTTATGAAGTTTACGAAGACCATTCTCTTTTCTCTTGTATTACTCGGAAACATTCTCTTACTAGTACTCAACCTCGGTGGTTGGTATGGCAACTTTCTCTTTTACAGACAACATCGGGTTGTCTGGGAATATTCTATTTACATGCTCTTTACAATCTCTCTACATTCTCTTTACCCTTTTAGTCAAATCACTACTAGAAAATACACCTTTAATGACGCGCTTTTTACGACACGTGCTGATTAACGATACGCAATAGGACGTGCCCTTAAAATAGTGTTATCTCTCCAAAAAATTTAAGGATTTACGTCACGCATTATTGCGTGCCCTTAATTTAGTGTCTCAAGAAAAAAAATTAGAAACACGGAGGGCGCTTTATCTTAAACGCGCGTCGTTTGTACATGTCGCTTTATAATTTTAATGAAACGCGCTTTTAGTTAATGAAGGGGGAAACGAAATCCCCAAAATTTTGAAAACCCGCCTTGTTTTTTCTATCTTCTATCTATTTTTCATCCTTGCAATCCACTCTCCCCTCTCTGATACTCTCTCCTCTAGATCTCCCTTCGTTCTCTACCTCCCGTCTCTCTGTAAACCTAGAAGGTGAATCGTAATTGATCTGCGAGGTCTCCTTCTTTTTCTTTGTTTTCTCAGGTACAACATCATCCTAATCCATTAACCCCTTTCATTTTTCATTAAAAAAACCCTAATTGACTTGGCAAGTTCATGAACCAGATGTAGCACATTCCAAACTGGGGATTTAACCAAACCCGATAGAGCCATTGACGGAATCTTTGGATCCGGTCAACAAGGACTCTCTGTAATCGCGCAGCTTTCTTCACAAGGGATCACTCCAGGTCTTCAATCTATCAATCTACAATGTCCACTGTCAAGTTACATCAAATCAAGGTCTAGGGTTTCAAATGCTTCAAGTTTTTCCCAAATAATTTCCCCTCTCAAGACGATTTTCCTCGATCGTATCTTTATGGCGATGATTCTCTCTCGATCGGATCGAAGACCGCTCACTCTCTCCTTAGATCTCCATGTGAGTCTGATCCCCCCTCTCTGTAACAGCCTCGCTTCCTTCCAAAAATCGAAGACCATTCTCTCTCGATCGTCTCTTTATGGCGAAATTTAGACACAATAATCTCAACATAAATTTCGTAACTGAACTCCTCTTCACCTCTACCCTACTCCATCTACAACGACTCCTTAAATTTACAAACCCTAGTCCAGTTGTGCTTCTAGTCAAATCAGGTACCTATCTATCTGCTTTCTGAATTCTCCTGGATTGGAAATTTCTTGATACTTCGCTAGCTTTTAAACAAACAAAAATCAGTTTTTCTCTCAATAATCCGTTGGATTTTTCATTGGTGTTCCCCTTAATGGTTTCGATAACCTCTCTAATCTGTGAGGTTTGTGTTTACTTTCTTGCCCTCCCTCTCTCTAAGAAGAAAATGCAGCCTCGTCGCCTTGATCAATCACCCAACGACATAGGTGAAACTATAATAGTGTTAATAAGGGTAATAAAGGTTGGAATAACATAAGTCATAGTGGGAATTGGAATAGGGGGAGTGTTAGCCATTGGAATCATCAAAAGAAACAGGAGTTTGTTGCTACAAATAATAAATCTTTCATTGTAGATAAGCAGGGGCATAATGGGAAAGAGAGTGTGGATTCTAGGAAAAAAGAGGAAAAAGTGGAGAAGAGAAAGGATTTTAAGGGTAGCCAAATTATAAATCTTTCATTATAGATAAGCAGGGGCAGTCTTCTCCTGATTCTATGGAAAAGGTTGTCACATAATCAACTTTGTGATTGTATATTGATGATTATAGATTGGTGGCTTTGAGAATCTAACAATAACTTTAACTTTTTTTTCTTGCAGATATCAGCAGAATCCTGTCCTACTTCTGATCTGTTGGTCAATAATTCTGACAGTGGTCAAACTGAGGCTATAGAATCTAAGTGTGATAACAGGGTGAATTCCAATCTTGGGAACCATGATTGTTTAAATCCTATGAATGACATCCTTGTTACCATGTAAGTTTGAAAATTTAATCATTGCAACTTACTAAGTATCAAAATAAGAAGGTTGGATGTTTTACTTTGTGATGTTTTTTTATTTATTGTTTTAGATGATTTGATTTCAAAGGTGATCAAGGTTCTTCTAGAAGAGATTGAGACACTAAGAAAATGAAACCGGGATGCTGTGTTGGTGAGCCAATATCTTTCTGAGCTTAGAGAAGTCAAGAAACAGGGGAGAAAAGAGAGAAGGCACAAGGAAGCCCAGGATGTGCTTGCAGCTGCAACTACTGCTGCTGCAGCTTCTTCCAGGCTTTCGTCTTTCAGGAAAGATACACTTGAAGAATCCGCTCACCATGAGGTAGTTGACTCTCATTTTGTTAGATAACATTTTTTGGGGTAATTTCGTCATTAAAAACCGTTCTTATAATGTGATTTCTCTAAAAACTATCATTTCAGGGTGTTGAAAGTTCGTGCACACAGTGAATCTTGTAGAGCTGTTAGATTTATCAATGAAGGACTTGGTAATGAACCAACATTGTTTATACTTTATATACTCTTGAACCATGTAATTTACTTTTTACCCTCAGTAGCAACATAGTTGCTGTTTCTTTAAACTTGATTTTGAATGTGTGTTTTTGTCATCAGTGATCCTCACTGGTTCTCCAGATTGTTCTATTCTTGCAATTGATATTGAAACAGGATCTCCAGTTAGTTATGGATGGATGTTCATACAATTAGGTATTATTTTCAATATTCATACAGTTAGTTATGGATGGATGTTCCAGGTGGGGGCAGATGTGCCTGCGCAAATCTTTAAGATGTCTCCCCGTTGATCGTATCTTTGTGAGGATGGGTGCAAAAGACCATATTATGGCAGGCCATGTGACTTTTATGATGTAAAGAGAGAGCTTCTGTGAATAGGTGGGGGCAAATATTACTTCATAAATTATTGTTTTATATATATATATATATATATATATATATATATATATATATATAATATTAATTAACAAGTTTGACTTGTCAACACGTGTAGAATGCAAATGATCCCACAAATACATTGTGAGCGGATATTTACACAATGTTTTTACAGCTGTGAGAGGGTATGGTTTATCCTACCCGTCATCTTTAGCGGTCCGCATCTGGTTTTTACTGAATACACCTAGCATGCTGAATCTTAACCAAGAATCATTCTTTTTACTTCACAGACATCTGAATATTTCTATTTGTTATCAGAATTGTTACTTTGCTCTAAGAAATAATTGTCATAAACGGATTACTCTACCATACACAGGGGACAAATACCTGCTTCATAAACAAAGCACAAAATGGATCACAGTTATGACAATGGCGCCTCCAAGGCTGGAAAAGGGTGTTGGGGTGTTAGATAAGCCAGTAATAGAGAAAATAACTCCTGGAAGAGAGTCTGAGTTTGACTTGAGGTATTGTATCACTTTTAATGAAGTTTGAAATGCATATAGTAAAAGATTAGGTCGATTTACCTTTTTTTCTTTATTTTTTTAGGAAATCAAGGAAAATGGCACCACCATATAGAGTGAGGCTACACAATGACAACTACAACAAGAGGGCATACGTTGTGCAAGTGTTGATGAAGGTTATACCTGGAATGACAGTTGACAATGCAGTTAATATCGTGCTCTTGACCTGGGCACCACTCTAAATTATAACTTACTCTAAATTTTATATGTAAATTTTATTTTATCTTTTGAAGGGGAATTTACTGAATATTGATTGGTTGATGCAGTTAACTAGAATTGGTCGAGATGCAGTTTTATATGTTGAGTCGCTCATTGAGTCAATCATGGGAGGATTGGAAGGGCTAATCAACATTCTTGATTCTGAAGGAGGTTTTGGCTCTTTGGAGACACATTTTCTTACTATTTTATCATTTTCCTTAAAAAGTTACCAAATTCATGTATTAAATTTGATAAAGCTAACTTAATTGCTTTTTTTAAATCCTAGCTTCTACCAGAAGTCAGCTGAAACTACAAATGGCTTTTGATGGGCAGGAAAGATATATGAAGGTATGATCTATATTGTAATTCAGATTCTATAACTTTTATTATGTAATCTCTTAAGTCTTAATACCCATTATTCCTTATGCATGTAGAGATCTTGGGAGCCAAGTGATAAAGCTGATCTTCACTTTGTCTACAAAGATGTTGAAGGAGTATCAACTCAATGGGATGATATTCAAAGAAAACTCAGGAACTTACCTCCCAAACCCTCTGCCTTCAAACCCGATCCCTTCACTCCTGCAGAAGACGAAGATTCCAAACCTAAAACCAAATCTCGGATCGATAACAAGATAGAAGAACTCAAAGATTTAGAAGATGATCTTGATGATAGTTGTTTCCTCGAAGAATACAATTACCTTCAACTCCCTTAATCCTAATATCATTTTATGAGGGTATTAAATTTCATGTGATATTTTCATGGTTTCATTTTCTTTTGTGTTCTTGAAGTAGAAAGAGGTTAGCAGAGATGAAGCAAACAGTGGAAGTTTGAACTCGGAAAGTTCGGGCAGCATCTATGGTGGCCCGGGCAGCATCTATTTCAATATTGATTGTGTGAAAGTCATCTACTAAAGCAAGGTTGGTGTAAGAGTTGATGATAAGAACATTGTTCCAAGACCTTTAGTGAGTTATGATGATGTCCCTTAATAGCAATGTAGTATTAGGTTATATAGTTACTGATGATTATTTGTATTTGACATTTTATGTAATGAATTATATTACTTATTTATTGTATTTTATTTTGTATCTTGTATGACATTAATTTTTGTGCAATGGATGGTATTTTTTGTATATGGTGTTTTATTTCTATTATGAGAAATTAAATGCAAATTTAATTTAAAAATTAATAAATATATAAATTTATTTTTTTAAACATTTAAATTTACGATACACAAAAATGTGTGTCATCTTCATTTATGACATGGCCTTTCTTGACAGGGGCTTTCTTGATATGCATTGCGTGTCATTAACACGCACTTCGTAAGGTTACGACACGCGAACGCGTGTCATCTTCCTTTATGACAGGGCCTTCCTTGATACGCATTGCGTGTCGTAAATGCGCGTCGTAATTGCGCATCGTAAATGAGCGTCGTAAAAGCGCATCGTCTCTCTTTATGACAGGGCCTTCCTTGACGCGCATTTTCACGTCGTCAGAGCCTTTTACGACGCGCAATGAGCATCGTAAAAGGCTGTTTTTCTAGTAGTGAATAAACCATAACATACATGCATTAATACAAGATCTGAAACAAACATACTAAACAATTTTTAGAAAGTATCGGATTTTTTGGTGGTTTTCAAACGTATACAAATCATTTTCACAAACACGCTTATGAACTCACCAACATTTTTATGTTGACCGTTTTTCAAAATAACTTGTATTCTCAGGAAACCGTTGAAGCAGGATGAACGAAACAAACTAATGGATATTGTGTGATATTTTGTTTCATCATACTCTTACTATTTTTGGCATGTAATATTTAAATACAATACTCAATGTAAACAATGAATGTTGTTATATTACATGTGTAATGATGATGATGTTATGTTTCAATTATATTCACTGTAATGATATTTCAAGATGAAGTCATGCACAAGCCCCCGGACATTTCCGCCGTCTGGTTCGAGGGTGTGACAAACTGACCGCTTGAATGTTGCTTGCTTTGTGCTAAGAGAAACCTATATTTATATTATCTAACTATTAGCAAATGTGTTAAGTTACATGCCATAAAAAATAAATAGTTTTAGAATGCTTGATTCAGCTCTATTGCGTTGCTCTTGTTTGAGTCTAACCGTATTAGTGTTGGATCTTCCAATCGAAGGACTATTTTATTTTTGTCACATGTAATGGTATTCGTAAGATAGTTAGTTGACATTGGTAGAAGTTTCTCTCACAGATGATAGCATGGGATGAGAGTACTAGTAAGATAGGAAAGGTGTTGGCATGTTCTCGTATAGGGCACATCATTAGAACTGTCGGTGAGAAGTGACTTTGTTACTTCGGGACAGACCTTGGAGCAGGCTTGGATCGGTGTGGACGATAGTAGTAGGCCCCTGCTATTGAAAGCACATGATTCACGCCCGAGCCAAGAGAAGTAATGGGGGAAACCAAGGAGCTGAATGTAGTGACATTTACAAGGTTATATGTTTCTTATTAAATTGTGGTAATCTTAAGGTTTTCACATTCGATTGCAAAATGGGTCTATGAGAAATGGTGCTTCGGGATCTTCTACTGGACTGTATGCCGACGAGACACTAAATATGATTCTGACAGTGATGTCGTGTGCTACTGGAAAGGAAGGTCTGGGATGCTAATGAGCGAGTAGATAGAGAGTAATGTACTGGTAACACCTGAATAGGTAGTGATGAGTTATGTTTATATCAGTCGAATTCCAACTACGCGATATGGAGCTGACAGCTCTGAGATTGGCTCAGATAATGTGGTCCTGCGTGATTGGATTGAGGTTAAGGTATCATAAGACCTTACTAGATGAGTTGCATGTATCGTTAGATAAATCACTGATAGTTTAGTCGTCTAGTTGGAGGAGCAGGTTATAGCCATTCAGACTGCTGATAAGATAGTGGAGGCGTCATATGAAAGAGAGTTTAGTTAAGAGACACAACTGCGAAGGCAAAAGCAGTCACAGGGCCTGACATTGTTAACAACTATCAAGGAAGTTTGACGTTGTTGCACTATGAACCCAAGGTCAGAAGAATCACGAGATCTGTGGTAAGGGTGGAAGGACCAATGTGTTCGTGCGCTGCAAGTCCAAATGTGGCAGGTACATATATAGAGGGCCTGCTCGTCACGATTGCATATTGGAGATGAAGATATGTTACCATGGTCGTCATTATGATCATATTAATCGACATGTAACTAGTAGGTTTTAATCATGTTAGTGTTGGGGATGTCAAAAAGTCCCGCGAGACCCCGAACTTGTGAGGGCCCGATTCCATATAGGGGATATTTGTTAACAAAACTGGTGGCGAGGGCAAGGTTAACCCTCGTTTTAATTTTCGGGGCGGGGACGGGGGTCGGCAGTCCCGTCCCGAACCCCCGATGGGGGCCCCATTAATAAATTATATATATATATATATATATATATATATATATATATATATATATATATATATATATATATATATATATATCAACAATGATTTTTAGCTTCCAAAAATCAACAAAAAATCATGTTTTTAAGTTGTTAGTATAACGTTTTTGACATGTGATACCATTTTTGTTTTTAACATGTAAAATTATGTTATAAATAATATTTTTAACACAAAAAAGAGCTTCTTTAAGTACAAAAACCTTCTTTTAGTCCAATAAAAAAAATGCCAAAATCAATCAGGGTGGGGAAGTGGGGGCGAGGGCAAGGGTGGGGGTAATCCATGAATTGGGGGCGGAGGTGGCGATGCTGGAAATTTCAGGGTCGGTGCGGGAGATGTAATCCCTGTCCTGTTTGCCCCTGTTGACATCCCTAGTTAGTGTTGTTATTCTGTCCTAATTACATATGTTTGGGTATGAATAGTCAACCTTGTAACATTACAGTGTGGCCGAGTTGGGAAGTTCTACGAGTAGGGTGCATAAACTTAGGATTAGTTTCGACTATCAAGTTCATCTTGTATTACGCATGATTTCTTAAACAAATTCCAACTTAGGAATGAGTGGCTCCTAGGATCTTTTACTTTTAGTAGGAAGATGATGTTGTTGTGGGAGTTTTGGAGCACCTTCAGAAGTTAGAGGTGGCCGATTGACTTGGATCTGATAGCGATGTGGGGACCGTCTATGACAATCGAGATGAATTTCCAGGACACAGTTGATGCGTAGTTTGTTTTTCGTTGCAAACAAGTATGAGTTTAAATCCAATCGGGGGAGAATAATAGTATAAGGTGATAACATAGGCGGGGCATATCAGTATGTCTAGTTTCAAGCACTCGTGGTGGATATGTGCTACAATGTAGAAGAGAAGATGGATGAGGATGTTTCAGTTATATAGGAGTTTGTAGGAGTTTGCCTGGAGAAGCTTTGAAATATTTTCGTGAATAACAATTTCTACCTAGTTCTATATTTATGTATAGTCACGTGGAATCTAAACTGTATGGTCCATTCAGGCCCGACCCTATGGGTGTGCAAGGTGTGCACCCGAACAGGGCCCCGAAAAAAATAGGGCCCAAAATTTGGTGTAGGTGGGGGACGACTACTTGTCGTGCTTTCATTCCTTGGATCGACGGAGGTTCAAATCTTTCCACTTTACTTTTTCACTTCCGTAGATTCACTAGATTTCTTAACACAAAGTAGTTTTCCTTATTTTTCACTTTCAGCCCTTCATTTAGGCTCAATATTTTACAATCTATCCAACCGTCCAATTTCTATACAAAATTAGTTTTAGATATTATATATTTATCCCCTCAATTTTTAGAAAATTACATTTTCTTTTTTTAATTAATTTAATTTACTTTTTAGAAAATTTACATCTTTACGTTTTATTATATATATATATATATATATATATATATATATATATATATATATATATATATATATAAGGGCCCATTTGTTACGATTTGCTCAGGGCCTTCAAAATCATAGGACCGGCCCTGGGTCCATTTAAGATAATTAAGGGTTCGTTCAGTCAAGGGTAGCATCAAAGTTTTGTTAGATTCCAAGTGGGGGAGAGCTACCCATCCAGGGGAATAGTCTATGGACTGCAAAACCTCAGTATAGTAGCAAAGACTTACGACAACTGTTGAAGATTTCTGAAAATTCTAGTTTTTCAGGTGACATGTGTAGTGAAAAGAAAGAGCAGACAACTCTAAGAGATGGATGAATCGATTAAAAACTGGTGTATCATTGCCACATGTTATGCATTCAAGAATGACGTGGGTTTGTTCGTCTTTAGCAGGTGCAACTTGTTCGAGTAAGTATTCGTCAGGTGTTTTGAGTGATCATCATTGATTCACGTATTAGGTATTTGGACAGATTTGGTTTAGGATTGTGGTGAGAGTTCCCTTGCTTGTTCTTGTTTGATGAAGGCTTGGATATTCGAGACATCGTCTGAAGACTGGATAGATCTAGGTTCCTTGTGTTTGATATGTCATTTTTTTAGCTAATACTATTATGGGTTATGGGATGATTGTATTATATGTATAGGCTAATGGGGATGACAACAAGACTTGTGAGTTATCATGAGTTGTAGGAATAGTAATTAGAAACACACAAATTTGGGAAATAATGGTTACATGCCTGTAGACCACAACAGTTGGTTATGAGCTTACAATTGGTTGGTATCGTATGCGTGTTAGACTAGTTAGTCTGATTGTTTCTTTAATTGATAGATGAGGGTACCATGGTGTACGGTTTGATGCGAGGTGTAAAGAGGAACAATGTACGAGTATGAGTTAGGCATATCGATGGAAGGTTGCTACCCATTTTATAGGATATACTTCGTTCATGTAGTTGAAACTATTGATCCATCAGGAAGATAACTAGAGTGTTAGAGTTGTATGGATGTCTATCAGAACCATTATCTCTTATAAGATGTTGATGAGATGTTGATAAAGATATTTTTCATTTGGGAGTGGTAGAGTCCCTTGTTAAGATATGACTTGGTTTCGTGGCTGAAGAATTAGGAAGCATCGTCAGCCTTAGAGGGTCGGTATTGAGAATTTCAGATTACATAATTTTAGATATTTGAGTGCTTTCAAGGATTTGGGCTATGTTGCAAGAAATGGTTAAGAATTTCGATGGCGAGATACTTTCCTATCCCACTAAACTAAATGTAATTGTTGATGCTCTAAGTTGGAAGTCGGCTAATGAGCCACTTTGGGAGTGTTGTCTACGAACGACAATGTTTACCCCTCTGTTGGAGTTTCATTTTTAGAAAAGAACGCCAAATGTGAGAGAGTTTCAAGTGAGATTCTAACTTTTAATTAGGACAGTCAAGGGTTATTCGACATAGTATGACCATGCTATACTCCTTCACCGAAAGTAACAATCATGAATCTACATTAGGAAGGCCACCATTTAAACGGTCATATAGTAGGTAGTACATGACGTCCACATATTAGGGCGAGTTGGGCATCGAGTGCTATGGAGTACAAATACTCGGACTTATGATGGACAAGTTAGTTCAGATGGTGCAGGAGCAGTTGGTTACTACACAGAGTTGACACATGAATCACGCCATGGAAATGGGTGATTCGACTTCGTAAGAGAGGAAACATAGGACCTCGGTGCATAGCTCCATACTACACTATTGTTCGAGTGAGGAAGGAGTTCCACCTGAAGGGTGATACGATTTTATAGGAGGGTGAAGTTAGGCCCTGAACACATAGGTACGAATAAATTATTACTCGACCAGGGAAGGTAGCGTGTCACTTGGAGCTACCAAATAAGTTGAGTTTTATCTATCAAGGAGAAAGGAATAATGAAACTCCTGGGGAAACATCAAAAGGGTTCAGATTAGACATGGGAGCCAATTTCGGAGGTTCGAGTGCATTATCTAGAGTCGTTCCTAATTTCAACGACGATTTCTAATTCAAGTGGGGGAGTTGTAACACCCCATTTTCCGATATTTGTTTTTTCTTTTTAAACAATAAACAAACAAACAAATAAATAAATAAATAAATAAATAAATAAATAATAATAATAATAATAATAATAATAATAATAATAATAATAATAATAATAATAATAATAATAAATAAATAAGTGATTTAATGACTTAGGTTGTATAAGTATAATACATAGGGGTTGGTGTTGGCAACTTAGAAACCATTTGATGTAAGGGAAATTGTTTTGAGGGTAAAATAAGTCATTATGGAAAACTTGAGGGACCATTAGGTAATTTTCGTAATTTATCTCCCGTGATCAGGATTCTTATGAACGGGCGGCTCAAACTCTCGTTTACATCAGCCTTGATAGGCTTTTTAAGCGTTTTAGCCCAAAAACTCTAACCCTAAGTGTATGTGTGTCGTGAGTTGTCTAGCCGAGAAAGAGAATAAACCGAAGAAGAAGAAAGTAGGAAAGAGAAGAATAGGAGGGGGAAAGGAAAAAATTTTGGCTTCCATTGGAGCACCATCAATGTATGTGATATTCCTTCTATTTCCTTGCATGAATATGAGTGAGAAAAAGAGGCAAATGGGATGAAAAGTTTGATTTTCGTCATCAGAATCTTTGTTCACAAAAGAAGCGAAAAAGTAGACTTATAGCTATGATTTTAGAAATCTCTTAGCCCATTTCGTAATCTATAAGTTATGGTATATTTCTGGAATTTTTTGTGGAAGAATGGTGGAGAAAATCCTCAAACAGATGACAACACAAACGACATATCTAGAGAGATGTTGGACGGGAAAAAGAAAAGTAAAAGAAAAGAGGATTGCCTTGGTCATAAGGTTTTCTTATGGTATCTTTAATCCCACTCATCATAGGTAAGTACCTTTTTCCAATTTTGACTATCTCAAATGTATTCAAAGGTGTTAACTCTTTATATCTTAATGAGTTATGTGAAAAACTCTAACCCTAGTTGATGGATTTACTATCTCAACATTGTACTTTGTTCCTTCCAAAAAGCAATATACTATGGAGTGTGGGATTAGAATTTTTATAGAAATTTTGACTCAATGGATTGAAACTTTTCTTAAGAAACTATTTCTAGAAATAATTCATTTTGGATTGGGTCTTAGTGGGTTAAGAAACTAATTAACCATAAAAAGCCAAAGCTGTGATTTCAGGATTTTTCCCTAATATGTCCCTATCTTTGAAAGATCATATATCGGTCATGAAAAACCATTTTTGGTCAAAATTAGTCCACAAAATTTCGTATGTGAGTACTTTACACTTCATTAGTTTTGATTGAAATCCAGAAATGCCTCTAGCTAGGGTAAACACGATCATTTACCCAGACTAGTCTAAATTTGACTGTTATGCGAGGCAGTTTTTGTAAAATTTTCCATAAGTCGTATGGAGTCGTTTAAGTACTAATTTTAAATTTAAGGACATGATTTATCGGAATGTGATGCAGTTTTGAAAACCATGGACTTTAAGATGGGAAAAACAAGTCCCGAACAGACCCTCATTTTTATATAGAAAGCTGCAATTTAACCCCATAGTCCATTTGCATAATTAGGAAAAGTAAGTAACTAAAATTAACTTAAATCATTATTATTAGGAAGGTTGAAGGAGAAGAATACATGAGTGACTCCTAATTTTCTTTGGATATTGCATTGCTTTTGGAGGTGAGTTACTCACTATATCGTGTTGTGTTGTATTTTCTTTACATTAGCTCGTGAGTGCTATGTTTTGTTTATGCAGGTAGTACTAGGCGGGGTAAAGTCTAGTAATTTCCCTCACGTGCTGAGGATTATGCATGGTAGAACTTGGCGACCCGACTGGGGATCATTCGTAACTAATGTGACCCAAAGGCTCGACGAACTGAGCAAGGGGATCGTGCATGGACAATGTGTCCTAATGGGTTCGAGTATGGGGGATCAGACTTAGCCAATATGTCCCAAGCACTCGATGTTCTGAGCAAGAGGGATCGGGCCTAGCCAATGTGTCCGAGTTGGATTTTCTTGTTACTGATTCATTCTTTGACATGCATGTGTGGTTTTTTGTTTGATACCGTTTGTATCTATGTGTAGGGGTAAGGATTATATGATATGATACTGTATATGTATAGAATTCACTAAGTTGTGTGTGATGGGTTTTGAGCATTACAACATTCCTATAGTGCACATGCAACGCTAATTGATTTCGATCTAGGTTTTTCTCATGTTATACATGCATAATAATTTTCCAAAGCAAAACCCTAATCTAGCATACATATTTTCGGATTTGATGAATAAACAAGAGTTAGAAGAATACCTTTCTTGTTGATTGCTTGATCTTGACCTTCAAGAGGTTAGTGCCTTAATTTTTGCACCTCTAATGGAGTCAAAAACACCACTAGCAATGAGGAAGAAGGAGAAAGCAGAAATTGGCTAGGGTTTCTTCTAGGGAAGCAGTGGCCAATTTCATGAGGCTAGGGGGTTCCTTTTATAGTTGAGGTTGCTAGGGTTTTCAACTAGAAACCCTAATTCCCTTGTAGAGGCCCTAAGAAACACATGGAACCCCACATGGTAAGCCTTGGACGAAAACTCTATGGGCTCCCCATAGATTTTCGTCCATCCTATACGAATAGGATCCATTATCCCAAACTACAATTATTACTGATTTACATAATCAGCCCCCGTTCTTTTAATCGGTCTCTTTTGATCACTAAATTAATTCCAAATTAATTTTTGATCAATACTAATTAAAAAATATGCTTTCTCAGTTAATATATTATTCCTATAATATATTAATAAACCATTTAAATAACCTCTTTCTCCAAAACTCATTATGTCCAGTTGCTATGGTGAAGGCAACCCAAAAGGACCATGCTACTATCGGGTCAAGTACATACCAATTATAGTTATGAGCTTAGACACCTAATCCAGCAGTGTCCTTACCCCTTTTCCCTTAAAAAAAATACTATTTTAGGTACACAAGATGGCCGAGCATGATTGTACACACTGGCTGGAGGCGGGTTTTTGGAATTGATTTTGAATTGGTTACGTTTTCATAAATTTTAGAGTTATAACTAATAATGTTTGGAAAATGAATTTATCTTGGGGTTTGGTATTTCATTTCTTTTGAATAAAATACATTAAATGGATGAGCTCATAGTACTATGCCGGTTTAAAAAGTTTTAATTTATTGGAAATTTTAGGATGTTACACATATGAATCATACTTCCACCGGTTCATGATACATTGTGACACCTTCTAACCATTACAAAGATAAGCTCATAGTACTATGTCGGTTTTTCTGGCATTCCATCACTGGCATGAAGACTCACGACCAGCACTAAAGGGGCCTAAAAATACTCATCCATCAACCCACTAGCTTGAAACAACCCAATCAATATCCCTCTTAAATTCTAACCAAACACAAAACAAGCCATAACCTTCTATCACGCAAAATTCGTTTCACAGTATAGGCTGCTACCAATGCAAAATTAGATGAAATGCGGTCGTAATCTTGTTCCAATTCAAAGGCTATAACCAAAATAAGAACATTGCCAATAATTCAAACCAAGTGTTCTCATGTTATGTTACTCATTCCACATACACCTCTCAAGACCATACCCCCAAGGGGAGACACATAACCTACTCTAGATCTACTACATTCCTTCTTCCTCACAACCTTACCCAAGGAGTGAAGTACCATTAGATCTAATGAATATATGAACCTTAACCGCCAATAGAAAGATCCACATGAACGACCGAAACAAGATCCCATATCTTGATTGAAATTGAACAGATTCCACCAATACGCAAATAGCTTGATAAAGTGTCCAAAGTTATCTAGAAATGTTGCTACAACCTTGGTCGGGTCAATCCAAATACCAACCATGTTGACACGAGATGCCAAAATTAGATTCTACGTAGATCCAAAGCCATGCCTGAAAAAGCAAAACAACACCGCTCTGACATCCGAACTCTCAATAACCAAGGACAACTGTCAAAATCGAGCCTGATATGAACAATACTTCCATAAAGAACAATTGAGGGTACCCATACCCAGAAACCAAAATGTACAATGTACAAATTTTGATGAAAGATTGATGCATCCATTGAACTTCAACTGATAAAGCTAAATTTTTTTGAAGAACCTCAACTATTAACGATGAATAAAATGACCAACGATCGAGAAATCATCGACAACTAATCCAATGACCCAATACACTACTAAGCCAAAACCCATTTGGAACTAAACATACCAAACTATGAAGCTGATTTACCGATCAAAAACTACCCAACTTATATTGTAAGTACTAATATATAAATCGAGCTAAAAAATCTCTCAAAAACTAATACTCAACTTGAGCAACCCAAACATCTCTTATCTATTCATCGACATTCCCGAAAGGAACCACTGACTACAAAGAGCTCCTTGTCCAATACCTTCATGCCGCAAAGACAACTCATGCATTCTCGAGCACATACATTTGATGGCCACTGATGCGTAAATAATTATGCACTAGTTAATCCTACTAATGTAACTAATTATTACCTAATGCAATGTAGCTTATTGAAAATAGTATAGCACAATAGGCAGTTATCAAACACAGTGAACGAGATGATTAGATAATTCTTATCTACTAACTAACTAAATTACTATTTAATTCAGAAAAAGGGTTTTCTCGATTTTTGCAAGTCTAGAATCTTAATTAACTAAACTAACTAACTATCAACTATTGAGGAAAATAATAAAACTAAAAGCAAGAAACACAAAAGACGATTTAAGGCGAGGTAATTGAGAGACTTTCGTTTAGCTTCGACTTACTTGATATTATGGTTGATTTATGGAAGTGCAACGGATTAATGTTTCATTGGTTACCTATTCCTAAAATAACCAAGTTAACGTTCACTAACTTAATCCTTTAGCAAACAAGTTCATTCATACGGTGATCAAGCGGATAAACTAACAGGTTTACTAGCGTTCAGTTCGATTTAAATTAGACTTATAATAGATTGATCAAATTGGTTTATTGATTCAATTAAATATATGATTGGTCATCATATATTAGCTCATACGATTATTTACCCACTTTTCTATTTAACCCTAGGTTTTGGTCAAAACAATAGTCCTACAGTTTTTGCAATTCACAAATATCATAAGATTCAAGATTCAAGTTCAATTAAGAAAGATGGTCATGCAATCTAGATCAAACTCAATAATAAACAGAAAAAGTAGTTCTCATAAGCATAGAAGGTTCTTTAATAAGCTAAAGTTACAAACAACCAATAAAACTTTATCCTAGCCATAAATAAAACCATAAAAAGTCAAGCAAACCTACACCAAAAAAAGTCATAGGGTTTTATCCCACGATTTTTTCAATCAAACTTAGAAAAACGAGATACATTGTAATAAATATGATTAAACTAAATTATAAAATCGTAAATAAGGGTTTTATTGCCTTAACACTCTCTATTCCCAAGCTATGATCGAATTCCTCAATTCTAAGCTTCAAACCAGATACTTGGCCTTCAAAAATCGACAATAGCTGCTAGCAAAAGTTACAATTTCGGAGGAGAATGACTTCTATTTATAATTTCCCGAACACAGATCACCACGACGTGGTAAGTCCACCACGTCGTGACCTTCGTGGTTATCTTGTATCCAACAAGTCTTCTAGATCCATCGGGACAATCCAAAACACCACGTCGTGGGAAGGTCACCACGACCTTGTGCGTATATTTTTCTTCATTTTAAGAATTGATCCAAATTCCTAGCTTCCAGCTTCCTTTTCGCTCTGAGCATGTCTTTTACCCCTATAACACAATATACAACAGATTAAGTACCTTTTGTTCTATAAAGGGAATAAAAATAACTAGAAATATTAATATATGATGTCAAATTATATGTATAGATAAGCACATATCAACCACTTGCTCTACACCCCCATCTTGACCAAATTTTGAACCAAAGTCTCGCATACCTGAATAGTAGATCCCTATGACCCATTCTTCTGAAACCATAAACTCTAACAGATTGATGATCCTCCAAGCAGAATACCCAGTTCTCCCCTACTTAGGGTTCGAACTTCCACCAATTGACATTGCAAATAGACCAAAAATCAATACGGCTCAACAAGATACATAACATCCCTGACCCTTGAAATGTATAGCACAACACAAGATAATTTCTAGATAAAGACCAAGCAGACTCAAAGAGATTCTGAATCTCATATGGAGACCTCAAAAACTTGCCAATCATAACTGCCTCTAACATCAAGAATTCCATGTAGATACAAAAATAATAATTCTGACAGTCCATTCATAGCACCAATTTTCTATCTAGAAGCAAACGGACTACCACACACCTACTTTATAAATCCCCAACCATCAATTCATCACAATAATCATTCATAAATACAAGATGCATCATTATTATAGTCAAGATACATCAGAGACAACAAAAAAAGTTGTCATTTCCGATTCACTTCCCTGCTCACCTGAAACAATCAAATAGCACCTAACCTAACTATATTTAAAGAAAGTAGACCCTTGATATCACCTTAAGGAAACCATGCCACAAGAATCCTCTTGTGCATTCCTACACAACCGTACTTTTTGTCAAAAAATGCAACTATATAGCCCCATGTTGGGTCTACCTCCCAACTCTAAAAATCTCATGTATGCTCTCTCTTTCCTCCGAACACAGAAAGCTGGAAGAACATACCCCCATCGTAGATAGTGACATCCTAATCCATCTGCCAATCACTTAGCCTCTGACTGCAATCCTCGAGTCTATTATCATAATCGCTTCCTTTTTTAGTCCCGCGAGTCAACTGGCACTACCTCAATCAAGGCCCTCGAGACTTCAAAATTAACTAACTCACCTAGGTGTGCACCATTCAAACCCAAAATGACATGGACACTAAGGCCCAAACAATCACTAGACCTATCCTCAACCTAAACAATAATAATCGACAAACTGAATAAATTGGGAACACATTGCAATGAATCATGGTGCCAAAACATATAATCTACCCTCAATCAGCTCCTTAGATTCTCCAAATTTTTCTTTGATTCAAGTATGGATCATGTGCTTTCAGTAGTATTGGCCCAATACTACCTTCCACACATATTCGTACTTTCCTTAAGAATCGTTATGGATCCTCTAACTAACTACACATGCCCATTCCTGTCCGTTCCAATCACATATACCCACTCTCAAATGAATATACACAACTAATCTTCATTGATTCCCCTTCTAGGATCTATCTTTCAAAAATGCTCAAACAAGCATATTCCAACATTTTTCCTAGGATTTGATAGGGTTCCCTTTACACCAAACTCCAAAAATTAGCTACAGAAGAGATTCCCTCTAATATATGCTAAATAGCCCGTGAATACAATTACATACCACATGCACTAGATAATTCTTCGAATGCAAGGTTTCACACTACAACGGTTTGACTCAAACAAGAGCTGTACAGTAAAGTAAAACCTAACCTTCTAAAATTATCTAATCCCTCCAACATGTAACCAAATGTATTCCCTTAATATTTAGTTGATATTATTGGAGGTCTCTAAAAGCATAAAGCAAGCAACATTCGAGCATGGAGTAATCTAAACCAGCACCTCACCTAATCAGGACATTTTATCCAAAATCTAAAATCTATACTACCATGCAGTTCCAAAAGCTCAATCGACAGACATATGAAGGCATCTCTCCTAGCATTCTATCATCCAAATCCTGAGCAGATCCTTGGACCAATTTAGCATGCAATTCTTACATACTCATACCAAAACAATAAGCATAACACATGTATGGGTATTTTGGTTAATATCTAATTGAGCTCAGCGAATTGTATGCATCGTACCCCTTTTTCTTAAAACCCTTCTAATTGAGGGTGTGCCTAAATCTGTCACACCCTAAAACCGAGAACGGTGGAATACGTTCTGGGGTGGAGGACGTCAGGTCAAGTATCACAACATATTCAGTATAGCAATCAAAGTACAACAACCATTGCATTAATAGCAATAATTTTACATAGATTACAATACATAGCGACATCAAAGTAAATACAGGACATAACATAGATGTAGCTTGGTTCTAGGCTGAGTTCGCAAAAGCTCCCCGGATGTACCTGTCTATCGATGACCTGAGAATACAAGTTATTTTGAAAGCGAGTATCAGCATTTTTATAATCCTGGTGAGTTCATAAGTATTTAGTGACATTAGTATAAATACACATTTTTATTCAAAATAACCTCATGAAAGATAGTAGTTTAGAATCTACAGTGTATTAGAATTCTTTCCAGAAAATCCTATATTTTCTAAATAAAGCAGTCTTCTACCAAGACTCAATCGTTCTATGTTTAAACCGTGAAGTATCTTTATCGAAAGCAGTCTTTTACCAAGACCCGACAGATTTATGTTTTAAGGAGTAATTTCCCCAAAATACTATCATTACCAGAGTATAGTTTTTACTTTAAAAGGGATTGTGAGAAAAGCACAAGTAAAAATAATAGGGGGAAAATATTATATATACCTCAGCAGGTAATACTGTTGGCTAAAGTAAATGAAACATAGACTCCAGGAGGGTATTGAATGAACGATACGCCTGGTTCAGTATAAGGGTGAATAAAACATAGACTCCAGGAGGGTATCGAATGAACGATACGCCCGGTTCAGTCTAAAGGTGAATAAAACATAGAGTCCAGGAGGGTATAGAATGAACGATGCACCTGGTTCAGTCTAAAGGTGAATAAAACATAGACTCCAGCAGGGGTATCGAATGAACGATACGCCTGGTTCAGTCTAAAGGTGAATATAACATAGACTCCAGGAGGGTATCGAATGAACGATACATCTGGATCAATCTAAAGGTGAAATAAAAGGTTGAATGTGAACTCGTATGTAACCATGCTGATCGACGATAGAGTATCCGATGACCCTCCAGGTCATGCGTAGAGTTAGTGACATTATGTCACCCATGGGCCTCACCGGCTCGGACTGTAGCTAGCAGTCAGGGTGCGGGAGTGTCGGTCCCATATGGATCTATACACATGATGTTCCCTCTCCCTCCAAGAGACTCTGGTTACACGACGATGGCGCTATGAAGCGTCGTATCGGGAAATAGTGTGTCACATTCTATTTAAAGTATTATAATAATAGTATAGACTCGCGAATGAACTGTCTCCTGAGTAATTCTTCGTACTAGAGAGAGAGAGAGAGAGTAAAGAGAATCTCCTAACTATTCCTATAATAGTTACTATGGTTCTAGAAATATGAATAATGGAACGATGCCTTTGCTACCCAAAGGAAATGAACTAGCTGAGAGGGCTTTTATGGCCATATATGTATACATGATATCTAACTAATATTTAAACGACCTTCGGACGGATAATCGAAACCTTAAACCACATCCAAACGAGGAAAAGGAATTTCAGCGGGTTAGCCTTCCTAAGTCCTTTAAACATTACTTATATAACTATACATATGTAGTCATGCATATAAAAATCATAATATAAAAGCATAAAAGAAAATTTGGTAAAAACCTTTGAAAACCTTTGGAAAACCTTTAATAGGAAATTATGACTTGATGTCCTTTTAATAAACAAGCTTTGAAAATGGTTTGAGAAAGCAGTTTAAGTGAAGAAAACCTTTGTTTGAAACACTGTTGTATCAGGTTTTTAAGGAAAACATACTGCACAAAGGACAGTTTGAGAAACGATCTAAACAATTAAAAACATTTTGGAAAACCATATGAAGTAATATACTTGGTAAAACAGATAAAAGTGTAATGAATCCTTTTGCATGCAGGTTATTAATCACATATGATTGATATGATAACTAGCATGGTTCAACTTGTATTTTGCAGCGCAGGGGAGTTTACTCCTGGCCGTAAACTCTCAATTGGGTCACCAAACAAGTCGTAAAACTATTATAACTTAAGTGGTTAAGTGTTCCAAGGTCTAAATAAGAGATTGGGTGGGTTTAAGGTCCAAGAGTGGCCTTTTATAGGGTTTACGGCATAGGGACCACTTCCCCATGAATTTACGGCCGTAAACTCATGGTGTGAGGTGCCAATTCGTTGATTGAAGTCCCTAACTCATCGAGGTATAATTTTAGGTTAAGGTCCAAGGCTAGGTAAGGTGATTAGGGCACACTTTGCACCATTTGAGGGAGTTTACGGCCTAAGAAGATCTTGGGCCGTAAACCCTCATTCAAACCTCCAAAACTTGATGTTTAAGGTCCTTAATGCTTCAAGGGTATGATCTAAGCTAGGTTCTAAGCATAAGGAAGGAGTTAGGGGACATTTTGGCACCAAATTAAGGGTTTACAGCCTAAGAAGTTCTTGGGCCGTAAACACCTTGTTCTTGTGATTTTTGGGTGATTTCAATGATATATGGACATGTAATAAGCTTTAATACACTCTAGGGTAGAAGTACTTACAATTTGGGGACGAAACTTGAAGATTCTTGGGAGAAATCGGGATTTGAAGAGAGAGGGTAGAGGGAGAAAGTATCTAGAGTGTGGAAAGAGTGCAAATGAAGTTCACTCAATCCTTATATAGGGTGAGTTTACCGCCCGGAGTTTACCGCCGTAAACTCCATGTTTACGGCCGTAAACTCCATCTCATGGAGTTTATGGCATTGTTTTTTTGTCTTGGGGCTTTAGTGGTTGCTTTTTAACGCTTGTTCCTTAAGTGTGAAAGGCTCGGAATACTAAAACAGACTTTAACTTGTGCTAAAAGATGGCGGAAATGAATTTGACTTCCAAATGAAGTGATAAACTGTTGAAATTATATATATATATATATATATATATATATATATATATATATATATATATATATATGTATATATATATATATATATATATATATATATATATATGAAATATTTGGGGTTGTCACATCATCCCCCCGTTAGAGGGAATTTCGTCCCGAAATTAGAGTTTAGGCAAGGAAGTAGGAATGAACATTCGAGTAAAGAGGTGAGGGTACTTCCTATTCGGTTGGTCCTCGCGTTCCCAAGTGAACTCCGATCTTCGTTTGGCGTTCCAGCGAACCTTCATTTAACGGGATGCGGATTTCATTTCGGTTGGTTGAGCTCTCGGTCCACGATTCCTATAGGTTCTTTCACGAATTTGGGCTCTCATTGATTTTGATCTTGACGAGAGGGGTTTCGAGAGTTATGTCGGACAACCATTTATCCATTTTGGAGACGCGAATAGACCACCGTGGAATTGATGGAATTCCAAAAGTAGTCGTGGTCTGACAAAGGTTGGACCAATTCTTATTAAGAATCTCGTATGATCCTAAGCTCTCGGGAAGATAGAGCTTTTCATTACTTAGAACATATTGTACTTACATGGTTAGATCATCACTCGATGTGATCGCCATTCTGAAGTTCCAAAAGTTCCTTCATACTGGGGGGGTGTATTCTTCAGTTTGGTTTTTAGAAGGCTCGGATCGTCTTCGAGTTCGTACTTCTTAATGGTTGGCTTTCGGAGGTTTTCTGGATCATTGGATGTGTTGGCTATGTTCTGGCCTCTATTGGTTTCGTGACATCTATCTCGACCTAGTGCAAAATGGACCTGCACTTCTAACTCTTGAGGTGTTTCTAACAAAACTCTCGTAGTCGGTGAGATAGGATTTTACCAGATGATTGTTTAGAAAATTTAAATTTTCATTATCATCTCATAGATGCTTTCACAACACGATCCCTAAATGGAAAGAATCATGCACTTACTCACTTCGCTGTTTCATGGATAGCAGTCTCTGATCGTGGCTAACTTGGCCCTTAGAGATTTTTCGAAAGTGCTGGACTATTTCAGTAGGTGGTTCTACTATCTCTTTAGAGACAGTATTCCTTGGAACACCTAGTAGTCCAACGAATCTCTAAGACATGCCCTATTCTCTAAGGTGTCGGCTCCTTCCAGTTTGTAGGAAACGCGCGTGCTCTTGTATAACCCATCGACTAACACCTAGACTGGTGTCAAGTCTACAATCTCTTGTGACCTGAGTTATAAGGCTCAACACAGCATACCATTCTACTTTATTTGAGTATTCTTCGTTGCGGAGGTGGTCATGTGGTTCTGGGCATTCTAGTATTTAACTTTGGAGAGTGCAGTCTATCGTCTATAAGGCGACGGTGACTTCTTTCTCGTGAGGAGGCACTGTGTCCTAGGCACTACTCGTCGGTAACGGGGTGGACGAAGTGCCTGAGTAGTGTGTGTATCCCTTGCAACTACTCTTCCGGTGTTTCTGAGTTTCCTCGATCTAAATCAACTCTAGAGAGTATAGGGTTCCGTCACTCGGAACTTCGAATTTCCTCATCCACTCTTCTCAGAGTTTTAACCTATCACAGCTTCCAGGTTTCCGAGATCTCTACTGAGATGCTTAATTCGTGGGATTAAGCATGAATGGATGGTTGCAGTCAATGTTCTTGACTCTTACGACTTGAGTTACTTTACTAACTGAGGGTGTTAGCTATCATGTTTGCTTAACCGGGAGGACAAAAATTTTCAGATTTGTGGTCATTCTAGCAGCTCAATCCAAAGTGGTTCCCTTGACTCTAGCTCCTATTCTATGGGATAGGATGAAGAGTTTTTCTATAAGGTTCATGGTAGAGCTCATACTCGGCTTAACCACTAATACTTGGTGTATGCAAGCCATATATAATTGAGATCGACGGGATGTTCAGTTGTGTGGCCCCACCCCAAACCCACAACCCAACGAGGAACAGGGAGTAGGGAGGAAGCACACATCTTGAATCATTTTGATCTAAATTATATACCACTCTTATGCATATACTCAGTTAGTAGTAAGTAAATCCCATGAGTTCCTTCTCTTGATTCACGAATCTGATTGTGAGGTGCTAAGGGTCTTTCTGGGGGATCTGCTTGGTAGGTTTCGGGTGGTTATCGTCTCCTGGAATATCTGCAGTGTCTTTCGCTTCGGGTTCTATCTTGCCTAAGGAGGGGTTGGTTAACAGCGTGCGATACCCTTCTCCTGGGTATTTTGGAAGGTTTTAGATAAGAGAGACAACCGACGAATTGCATTAGGTTTTATTATTAAGTTCGGAAGAGCCTTTATTTTCTGAATTGGCTATGGTGAAAGTTCTCTTTACACAGCACTAGGAATTTACACATGGTTGCTCTAAGTCGAACCATGATTGATAGATGCGTCGAAGTTGACATACATCGACATGATATGGAATGAAGGTCGATAGGACCGTGTGCTGAACAGGGCACACAAGTTCTTAGTGTCTCGGGTTTCATCCTTGGTATTTCTATCGCGGATACTTGGACCGATAGAGTCAACGCAGAACTATAGGGGGTCCTGAGGTTTCGGAATAATGTACTTTTCATGAATGGATTTCTTGCGAGGTCTCTCTATAATCGCCTAGTATACACTAGTCATGTATAATTAAGGTGGAAAGGACTGTTGACTGAGCGACTCCGCCCTAAATCCACAACCCAACGAGGAACAGGGAATAAGGTAGCATCACTCACTCGAGGTCTATCCATCTTAATTATACATGGTCTTAGCGTATATATCGAGCCATTATAGCTTTACCTGATGGATTTTTGAATTTTACACAAGTGCTGCGACTTTCACCTTAACGAGAGAGTAATTACATTTAGAATTAATCATTTAATGTTTTCGGTTAGTTATCTAGGATTGAGAGACGTACCAAAAATCTATCAGGTTCCTTGATGCTTCTCCCTAGGTATTAGGGTTAGACTCCTCCTGCGCCTTTGTCATTTCCTTCAGTTGGGCAGTCCCTCTTGAAGTACCCAATTTCTCCACATAGATGGCATATTGGACTGGTCGCGACATTGGTGGTTGATGTAATGAACTCAACCGGGGCTCTGCAGGTATGAGAGGTATGCCCCTTCTTGTTGCACCTAGCACAAAAGAATTCTCAACAAATACCATGATGATGGTAGCTACACTTGCTGCAACGGGGAAGGTTTCCTAGGTATGGTCTTCTTGAAGTCGTGATGGAAGGGTTGACAGGGGTATTGACTACCTCAGCTCGTTGCCCTTTGGAAGGTCCTTGAGTCGAGGTACTTCCCTTTTCGCTCTTGAACTTTCTTTTCAGTGGATCTGGTTGAGGTTCTTGGGTGGCTGGGTACGCAGGTGTTGGTTGCTGCTATCCATTGTTTTGACCGAGAATCTCGACAAGGCTCCTGCTAACATTGGCGTTGCTAGCATTCAGGTGAGCCATGAAAGTTGTTACGGCTACTGAAATTGCAGCTTGAAACGTAGCTTCATCGAATAAGAGAGTCGGTGTTTTGCCAGCGGGCTGGTTACGCTTCTTTGGAGGCATGGTTTTCCCACATGAAAAAGGGATACAAGCTGACGAAAGACGATGATTAACTCTAGACGTATTTATCCTTACTATAATAGGCATAAATTTTTTTTCCCGCGCCTAGGATATTGGTTATCTGAGTGTCGACCTACATCCCTATGATGCAGTCCGAGTATCAAGGTAGGAGTAAGAGTATCGGAAAGCCATAAGATGGGAGTCATTCCTACTAAGTTATCTTTATACTGGAGAGATTCGCTCTCCAGCTTTAGAAAGATCTGAGGACAGTTCAGAACGAAGATCACGGAAGAAAAGGCTCATGAAGACTTATGGCTAAACACACTCAATCGAGGTTTTGAGATCCGATCTAATCATATTACTTGCGACGGGGAAAGGCGATTTGCCTAGCACATAGCGTGAGTAGTGTAATCACTAACTCACTAAATTGTATTATTTTATGGGTGTATTAGCGCGACGATAACGAGGAAAAGACACTTCTTGGGTTCCATGTATTGGCTCCCTCTGTCTACCTCTTATCCATGACTAGGACCGGTGTTGGTTTTCTTCGGGTAGTTACCTAGGGTTCTCTTCTCGTATAGACATATTGAATTTCTACTCCGTCTTACTTCCGGTTTTGACTCTAAGTGTCATCGCTTCATGATGGATGACTGGAAATCTCGGAAGTTCAGGCGAATTTCCCACCGATGTCCCTAAAAGGTATAGGCACTTGGTGGTTTCAATAGTCTCGTCCTAGTTCATTTATTTCCGAACTGGAACTCTTATCAATGAACCTCTTATGGGTCTGAATCAACTCTTCGGTCGAACACTGAAGTGGATAAGGTTCTCTAAAGGGTTTCGTGCGAGAATGGAAATGTGTAAAGAATCCTAAGAGATTATTAAAACATTTCTCTGGGTGATCCTTATCGAGTCCTGCTATGATTACATACGGTACACAAATTATATATAACTTAGATTCGATAGGCCTTCGAATATACGATACTACTCTATATCTACATCCAAACAAGGAAAAGGAAGTAGAGTGAAAACACACATTCTTAGTCTATGGGATCCTTATTATATATAACCTTGGAAGTATACCCTCTGTAATCATAGGTATATCAATAAGGATCTTTTTAGCTTTTCACACAAGGTTATCTATGGATCCTAAAATACCCCTATGGTATTTTAATTACTTGTTTGACTCTTAACTTCTGAATATGATTATGGGATTAATGTGAGCCTTTTAGAATCCTAAAATACTCCCATAGTATTTGAAACTTTATGTTTGGCTCTAGCATTCCTAATTGGTAAGTTTCAGATTTGTTGCAACACTACCATCACTCCCAAGCACACGTTAGTCGCATCTCGAATAAATGTAGTTGATCATGTTACATTTATTCCAGCTTACGATTACGTAACTGCCCAGGTTTGATGGTAATGGTCAACATCCAAAGACTTTTATTCTTGTTCTTCTTGTGATACTTTGTTCGAATGTTTAGATTCTGGATGTTCTTATACTTTGGTAAAATATGGTTATATTTCAAAGTATAATTCTTGTTCAGAGTGTTTTAATCCAATGTATTTATAGGTTGTATATCTATTATGAATTGATATACTGAGCTCACTATAAACAATGCTCTGATACCAATCTGTCACACCCCAAAACCGAGAACGGCGGAATACGTTCTGGGATGGAGGACGTCATGTCAAGTATCACAATATATGCAGTATAGCAATCAAAGTACAACAACCATTGCATTAATAGTAATAATTTTACATAGATTACATTACATAGCGACATCCAAGTAAATACAGGACATAACATAGATGCAGCTTGGTTCTAGGCTGACTTCGCAAAAGCTCTCGGGATGTACATGTCTATCGATGACCTGAGAATACAAGTTATTTTGAAAGCGAGTATCAGCATTTTTATAATGCTGGTGAGTTCATAAGTATTTAGTGACATTAGTATAAATACACATTTTTATTCAAAATAACCTCATGAAAGATAGTAGTTTAGAATCTACAATTTATTAGAATTCTTTCCAGAAAATCCTATATTTTCTAAATAAAGCAGTCTTCTACCAAGACTCAATCGCTCTATGTTTAAACCGTGAAGTATCTTTATCGAAAGCAGTCTTCTACCAAGACCCGATAGATTTATGTTTTAAGGAGTAATTTCCCCAAAATACTATCATTACCAGAGTATAGTTTTTACTTTAAAAGGGATTGTGAGAAAAGCACAAGTAAAAATAATAGGGGGAAAATAATATATATACCTCAGCAGTAATACTGCTAGCTAAAGTAAATGAAACATACACTCCAGGAGGGTATTGAATGAACGATACACCTGGTTCAGTCTAAGGGTGAATATAACATAGACTCCAGGAGGGTATCGAATGAACGATACGCCTGGTTCAGTCTAAAGGTGAATAAAACATAAACTCCAGGAGGGTATCGAATGAATGATACGCCTGGTTTAGTCTAAAGGTAAATAAAACATAGACTCCAGCAGGGTATCGAATGAACGATACGCCTGGTTCAGTCTAAAGGTGAATAAAACATAGACTCCAAGAGGGTATCGAATGAACGATACGCCTGGCTCAGTCTAAAGGTGAATAAAAGGGTTGAATGTGAACTTGTATGTAAACATGATGATCGATGATAGAGTATCCGATGACCCTCCAGGTCACGCGTAGAGTTAGTGACATTATGTCACCCATGGGCCTTACCGGCTCGGACTGTAGCTAGCGGTCAGGGTGCGGGAGTGTCGGTCCTGTATAGATCTATACACATGATGTTCGCTCTCCCTCCGGGAGACCCTGGTTACACGGTGATGGCGTTATGAAGCGTCGTATTGGGAAATAGTGTGTCACATTCTATTTAAAGTATTATAATAATAGTATAGACTCGCAAATGAACTGACTCCTTAGTAATTCTTCGTACTAGAGAGAGAGTGTGAGAGAGAGTAAATAGAATCTCCTAAGTATTCCTATAATAGTTACTAGGGTTCTAGAAATATGAATAATGGAACGATGCCTTTGCTACCCAAAGGAAATGAACTGGATGAGAGGGCTTTTATGGCCATATATGTATACATGATATATAACTAATATTTAAACGACCTTCGGACGAATAACCGAAACCTTAAACCACATCCAAACGAGGAAAAGGAATTTCAGTGGGTTAGCCTTCCTAAGTCCTTTAAACATTACTTATATAACTATACATATGTAGTCATGCATATAAAAATAATAATATAAAAGCGTAAAAGAAAATTTGGTAAGAACCTTTGAAAACCTTTGGAAAACCTTTAATAGGAAATTATGACTTGATGTCCTTTTAATAAACAAGCTTTGAAAATGGTTTGAGAAAGCAGTTTAAGTGAAGAAAACCTTTGTTTGAAACACTGCTGTATCAGGTTTTTAAGGAAAACATACAGCACGAAGGTCAGTTTGAGAAACGATCTAAACAAGTAAAAACATTTTGGAAAACCATATGAAGTAATGTACTTGGTAAAACAGATAAAAGTGTAATGAATCCTTTTGCATGCAGGTTATTAATCACATATGATTGATATGATAACTAGCATGGTTCAACTTGTATTCCCCCCTCCCCCATAAAAGCATTGAAAAACATTTAAAAGGTTATATCAGGGGTATGAACTCACCTGCAGCGAGTGGATCGGATGGAAGTGTCGGTTGAGTGCTTGGTGTCAAGTGAAGACTTGAACACACTTAATGACCCTAGTAACATATGAAGACATATGTTTACATATAATTAGTGATTATAACACTAATTAATAACGTATAAACATCCTAATGCGAAGAAAAACACTTTGGTCAAATGCTAGGAGGCTATTAGGTTGCAATAAAGGAGTGTAAGGCCTTATATGGGAGTGTAGGGTCAATTGACCATGTTTGTTGGAGTTTGCGGCCCAGGGGAGTTTACTCCTGGCCGTAAACTCTCAATTGGGTCACCAAACAAGTCTTAAAACTATTATAACTTAATTAGCTAAGTGCTCCAAGGCCTAAATAAGAGATTGGGTGGATTTAAAGTCCAAGAGTGGCCTTGTATAGGGTTTACGACCTAGGGACCACTTCCCCATGAGTTTATGGCTGTAAACTCATGGTGTGAAGTGCCAATTCGTTGATTGAGGTCCCTAACTCATCGAGGTATAATTCTAGGTTAACGTCCAAGGCTAGGTAAGGTGATTAGGGCACACTTTGCACCATTTGAGGGAGTTTACGGCGTAAGAAGATCTTGGGCTGTAAACTCTCATTCAAACCTCCAAAACTTGATGTTTAAGGTCCTTAATGCTTCAAGGGTATGATCTAAGCTAGGTTCTAAGCATAAGGAAGGAGTTAGGGACATTTTGGCACCAAATTAAGGGTTTACGGCCTAAGAAGTTCTTGGGCCGTAAACACCTTGTTCTTGTGATTTTTGGGTGATTTCAATGATATATGGACATGTAATAAGCTTTAATACACTCTAGGGTAAAAGTACTTACAATTTGGGGACGAAACTTGAAGATTCTTAGGAGAAATCGGGATTTAAAGAGAGAGGGTAGAGGGAGAAAGTATCTAGAGTGTGGAAAGAGTGCAAATGAAGTTCACTCAATCCTTATATAGGGTGAGTTTACCGCCCGGAGTTTACCTCCGTAAACTCCATGTTTACGGCCGTAAACTCCATTTCATGGAGTTTATGGCATTGTTTTGGTGTTGGGGCTTTAGTGGTTGCTTTTTAACGCTTGTTCCTTAAGTGTGAAAGGCTCGGAATACTAAAACAGACTTTAAATTATGCTAAAAGATGGCATAAATGAATTTGACTTCCAAATGAAGTGATAAACTGTTGAAATTATATATATATATATATATATATATATATATATATATATATATATATATATATATATATATATATATATATATATATATATGAAATATTTGGGGTTGTCACAAAATCCATCAAACCAAGGCTTTGATACCAACTTGTAACATCCCAAAAATATTGACTAAAATTTTCATTTTAAATAAGTCAAAACCATTCTTTCATTATCCCAAAAGAGGATCGGAACAAAAGTATTCTCAAAACATCATAATAAAATCAAAAACAATCAATGCGGAATAAATATTTAGAGGATGCAGTACGATCAAGACGAACCCTTCCTTTTGAAACTAGAAGTACCTTAAAACAATTTAAACATAAACCGTAAGCACAAAGCTTAGTGATTTCCCCAAGTCTATTTCACCCCCGATTCTATTTCAACTCAATCGATGTTTTTCAACCGAACGAGTCTATTTCACCCTCGAGTCTATTTCAACTCAATCAGTGTTTTTCAACCAAACGAGTCTATATGTCAACCCCAATTCTATATCACCCCACATACATAAATCATACAATCATATCATGAAGAGTCGCAAAGACTGTTACAGGCATATCAATAGGAGTCACAAAGACAACCAACATCCTACAAATATAATCCAGTGAGCCGATATTAGTGCCTTCGACCTACGAGTATAGTGAAGAGACTCACCTGAACTGTTCAACAAAAGCCCAACAGCTACCTCATTAACAAAACAACCAACCTAAGATTCCTAAAGCCGAACCGATACCAATCTTTAGTCAATTACTCAATTGTACCTAAGCTTGACTAAAAGTTAAACTGGTCAAAAAGTCAACTCCAGCTAACGCCCACGTTGTGACCAACTTATGGCCACGTCATGGTCACTCAATCCAGTCTCTATCAAAATATGCTACCACGCTGTAACATACATGTCACCATGTCGTGGCAGAGTCTACACAAAGCAGTCGCGAATAAACCCGTCGTCATGTCAAGGCAAGCATCATTCCATGTCATGGGCACGTCTGGACAAAACAGACATGATAATTCTTGCCACCACACCGTAGCCTTCCTTAGCCAAACCATGGTCTTCAGTCTGAAAGGTTTTTCCTCAATAAGGTCTTAATCCAATAGGACCAAAGCTAAAGTACTCATATCTGATTCCTAATAGCTTCATAATGTATAAAGTTTTCAACTTTATCCATTAGGATGGTCCAAACCTCCAAGATCTAGGCTTTAAGTCTCAAAATGAACGAAAATGCAGCTTTCTCAACTTAACCCATTAAGTCCAAGTCTCTCACTTTCATATATGAATCAACAAGATGTCTAGATGGATAAAGTTTACAACTTCATCCATAATAATGTCACAATCTTTCAAGATCTAAACTTTAATACACCAAAATGGCCTAAAGGACCAAGATATCTTGCATGGCTAAAAGGGAAGGCAAAAGATCATAACTTTCCTAGTCCATAAGGTCCAAGAAGCATTCCAAACTGATCAAAAGATGTTGGGGTGACTCAACTCCAAGATCACTCTTAAAATGGACAAAAAGTGCCAAAAACCACAAATGAAGAGATCTAAAGAACTAAAAAGAAAGATTGGAACTATATACTCACAATAATCCATAAATGTAGTGCCTTTGATGGATCCAAGTTTGAAGCATCATTCCTTGCAACCAACAAACCTTCTTGATCTTTAAGCTTCATCAAAATACCATAAAAAGCATTCAAAAGAGGAGAGAAGATAGGGGAGGAGCTCATATCTTGAAGATGAAAGCTAGGGTTTCTCCTAAGGGGTTCTAGATATGATGGAGGCTACTAAAATGCCCAAAATGCGAAACCTTATGCTTATATACGTTAAAAACCCTAAAATCACAGGCTTAAGCCTGATAGACTACCACTCTATGGCCATGTTTCTCAACTCTATGGCCTGCCACTCCATGGGCTCTGATCTCCACTCCATAGCGATGGTTTTCACCCAAATCCATTCCATCTTTAATCAAACATAATTTCTGCATTCAACTCCATTTTCGGTGATCTTTATATACCCAAAAAGGTATTGACGAGCCTCACAACTCTATCTAATTACTTATGACTTAAAACACACCAAACTAAAATCCATAATTCATGAAAGAAGTTTGGAACATCACTTTTCCCATTTTACCCTATGACTCCAAAACAAAAACCAAGGGCTTAGATCACATAATCCATATTATCAACATCCAATAGGGTCTAAACCCTATTCCCTTGAAGCCCAAGGCCTTTACTTGATTCACTTATTGTCCACAATCCTGAAATAAGAAACTTCTTGAAACAAAATATTACAATGGATGATAAAGATATGCCCCATGAGTATTATATGAAAGACCAGGATCTAACCCCTGACAGTTGTATGTAAGAACATGTTTTGGCCCCTGACAGTTGTATGTAAGACTGAGATTTGCCCATCAGCATTACAAGGAAAGACCATAATTTGGCCCATGGCAAGATATGACTGTAAGAGTGTGATCAGGCCTATACCATACACTTGGGGTTTGAGTAGACTCGTTATTTCATATATGATTGCTACCCATATTATGTTGATAGGATATTTGGTAGGTCGATGCTAGAGTCAAACACTTTGTGTGGATGCATTGTATTATATGATGGAATATATCATGTACTAGGGAATTCACTAAGATTTATGCTTATAGTTATGGATCAAACATTTTGCAGGTCGTTGGTGAGAAGAACTCAGTGGAATTGTACACACGAATCAAACATATTTGTTTCCGTGATTTTGTAAACTTAACTTTGATAATGTATATTTTTCCCTCAATTAAATGTTATTCGATGGTTTTTGAAACAAATGTTAAATTGGTTAACATATTTTAAAAATGAAAAATCTTTTTGTAATTTTTGGGACATTCCACATTCTCGAGTATTTGAAGAGTTTCAACCGCATCCAACTTCCTCCTGCTTCTACTATAACAGAGTAATATCCGATCTTTCCGGACTTAAATTTCGTTTCCTAAATCATACCCATGAACCATTAGATTTTAGAGCGTTTAAAATTTATTGTTTGTTTTGATTTAGTATCAATGTGGAGTGGTGAACACCTTTACATTTTTTTTCTTTGTTTCGAGTAGAATTAATGTTTTTTATTCACAAGTCATTTTAAGGTTCTGATTTTTTTTGCACAATTTAGCTTATTTTTTGAATTTATTGCAAGTTAGTGTTTGACGGGACCACAAAAGTAGTTTATCGTAGCTTATTAGTTAGCTTTTTTTGTAAGCTATGCGCGATAGATCGTTGATAAGGTAGTTTTTCAGCTACCGCACAAAACACTTCTAAGAGTTTCTCATATCTTTCTAGCAATACGCCTGAGAAAAATAGAAAGTACTTAGTTGTTACTGGCTCCCGCCTATAATTAGTAATCGTATATTTTTATATTAAACAAAATAATGTATTATCAAATGATACATTTGGCTATGTTTGGCGTACTAGCTGAAAAGCTAGCTGTTAGCTGAAAAACTAGCTGATAGCTGAAAAGTTAACTATTAAATGAAAAGCTAGCTAATAGCTGAAAAGCTAGTTGATAGCTAAAAAGCTAGCTGATAAAAATAACGTTTGATAAAACTATTTGAAAAGCTAGCTGAAATATATAAAATTACATAAAAGAACATGTAAGAGTATGTGTTTCTATAATTAATTAAGGGTGTATTTGAAATTTTTTTAAAAAACTCATAAAAGGCAAGATGATAAGCTAGCTTATTTTTCGAGCTTTTTTATGTTGTTGTGTTTGTTAAGCAAAAAAATAGCTTATAAGCTAGCTTTTTGAAAAACTACTTAGGCTATGTTTGGCGTACTAGCTGAAAAGCTAGCTGTTAGCTGAAAATCTAGCTGATAGCTGAAAAACTAATTACTGTTAAATAAAAAGCTAGCAGATAGCTAAAAAGCTAGCTGATAAAAAATAACGTTTGGTAAAACTAGCTGAAAAGCTAGCTGAAATATATAAAATTACATAAAAAGACATGTAAGAATATGTTTGGCGCGCCACAACTAGTTGATAAGCTAGCTTATTTTTTGAGCTTTTTATGTTGTCGTGTTTGGTAAACCAAAAAGTAGCTTATAAGCTAGCTTTTTTAAAAGCTACTTAGACTAGCATTTTAGGAGCTTTTTTAAAATTTTCCAAATACACCCCTTAATTAATTATAGAAATACATATTCTTACATGTCCTTTTTGATGGGATTAAAACAACTTTTAATCTATGAAGATCGATTAGATCTTGAACAAGTATATGAATATGAAACAGTAAAAACGCAATAATAAGAACAAAACAGCTTGAATCAAACGTGTCGAATGATTAAATAAAATCCTTAGAAGAGCTCGATTAAGAACATCAACTGTAAAGGATTAGAAGATTACAAGAACGATTAAAGAAAAATATTGTACTCTTGATGAATCGCTATATCGATAATCTCAGCAATCTTAACCTAATATGCATGCAAGCATTTAACTTATATACAATACATAAAAGGCTCACGGTTGGACAGGCCCAAACCGGTGAATGCAAGGCTAAACTAACGAGCCCAAAAGACGCAACATCAAAACTATCTTCAGCCCTACAATCTCCCCCTTTGCGTCAATTTGGAGCGAGACCTTTACTTCTTACTTGGGCCGGTTGCTGAAGCTGGTACCTTCTTCTTCACGGTGCTAAACAGACACTTGGTTATGGAGAGGATGGTCTGTCTAAACCGGATGTACCAATTGATCATATCATTGAAGTACTTGATGTCATCAGCCGAATTCTCCTTACACCTCTTGATAATTGATAAGATGTGCTCCAAGCAAGCTGTGGTGTAAAGGTGCTTGTCAGCTAAAGCGAACAAACATTTTTGTCCTTCGGCTCTAGTGAACATGACTGAGTTACGCCTCGGATCTATCTTACCCATTTGCATTTGATTTAGATCACTGGCCGATCCCACAGGTGCGACTTTCGGTTTCTTCTTAAAAACTGTGGCGACCTCCTGATCCATTAGGGCAACCTCCATGATGTAGCAGGCCAACATCCTTTTGACATGGTCTATGATGGGACCATATTCAGTTTCATCTGTCAGCAGGATATTGTACAAGACTATCCAGTCATGAGGATTCAGATTCGGCAGATCCGCCAGGGAGATGATGTGGGCAGTTCTTGCAGATCCTCGGATGAGCTTGAACTTAACGTTTGTGAATCTCCCCACGGCATAAGGCTTCAGCACCCGAACATTAACAATCTTCTGGGCGCTCCATGTAAGGTATTGAGGGTGAGCGGCCTCCAGGTAGAAGTCAATGAGCTCCCTGTCAAGCTCATCATTCGGATGCGGGACTTCAAAAATGTTAGAGAAGACGTGGAAGATGAACGCCTTTCGAGTCAGCGGCATATCAAACTGCGAATCGATAGAGTTATTGCAGTCGAATAATATCACCGGCTCGAGCCATAGTATGCTTGGAGTTTCTATGGCCTCTTTTATCATACGATCCCTGGTCCAGGCAGGGAAGAGCAACTTTCGGCTCTCAAGGAGATCGTGGGCTTCTTTTTGCTTTCGTTCGGCTTCTTCAGCCTCATGCGCCACACGACTGGCATCGTCTTCAGCATTGCGACTATTCTTTCTTTTTAACATGTCCGCAATGGTCTCCTTGTCTTCATCTTCATCTTCATCTCCTCCCTCAGCTATGTTTTTGCCCTTGTTCTTCACACCCGAACCCGAGGCATGACCAGTTGAGGGTGGTTCGGTTGTGTGAGTAGCTTTGGAGGAAGGAGGTGGTTTCGATCCTTTCTTCTCATCTCCCCCTTGTTTCGGAATGGACACGAAACTCGATAGGCCTTCAATTTTGCTTAAAAGGTCCATGGCCGGAGAGAGTTTTTCAGCGAGGGTACGCCTCACTGAGTGATTAAGGATGGGGTCGTGTGCTTCCAGGATGTTTGATAGAGCTGCGTGGACATCCGAAACACACGTCTTTATGACCTCCCTCTCGGATCGAAGAGCTTCCAATTGTTTTTCGGAGTTGGAAAGTTGCGTGCTCTTGACCTTTAGGGCAGTAGTCTTGCTCGCCAAGACGTCCATCAGAGAATTTTCTGCCGCAAGATCCTCTTGTAGCTTTGCCAAGCGGGCATCGATGGAGGCACGAAGTGCCGAGTTGTCGTCGCTAAGATGTTGTCTGAGAGTAGCGAACGAAGATAGCTCCGTCGAGACAAACTTGGCCAATTGTTGAACAACTGGTTCCAAAGTTGTCTTAGTGGCGTCGGCGCTCTCCTGCAAGGACTTCAGCAGGATGGAAGCGTCGTTAAATAGTTTATCGACTTTTTCGGTCGCAGCCTCACAGGCTCGGGTGGAGGCGTCGATAGCAGCAGTTGCTGAGGCCACGGAATCATGTTGATCCCTGGAGAAGGCGTCAACGATCTTTTGAAGGGCAGCTTCAGACAAAGATGACTGCTGGTTGGAAGAGGAGGCGAGAAGTTGATCAACCTTCTCGTTAAGCTCGCGAAGATGCTTCCGTGTCACTGGAGCATCATCCTCCTCATCACTCTGAACTTGAAACGGACTATAGTAGACCGAATCGAAGTTCATGTGATCACCACCAAGGTATTGATCACCGCCATCGGAGGCGTCTTCTAGAGATTGAGGTGGTGGTGAAGCTGGGGGTGTTATTGGTTTGGTAGGGTCAGGTTGAGTGGGTGGGGGGGTTAGTTTCGGGTGGTGGTTGTGTATGGGTAGGGTTGGTTGTATGTGTTTGAGTTTGTGGTGGTTCGGTTACAGGAGGGGTTTCGGTAACTGGTGGTGTTTCGGTTGATGTGGTGAATATGGGTGGAGGTATAGGGATAGAGGTTGGGGGAATAGTGGGGTTTATGGTGGGAATGGAAATAGGAATTGTTGGTGGAGGTGAAGGAACTGGGGATTGATGAAGTTCCATCTCTGGGGTTGGGGACCGAGGTGGTGTGTTGCCTCGTTGAGGAGATTCGTCTCCTTGTGATCCTTCAGAGTCCGAACTCCCACCTTCGGATTCGCTTGAAGAGGAGGGAATAACGAGCTTTCGCTTCGGTTGGGTCTTCCTCCTTTTCGGCTGTGGGGATGAAGCAGCCTTCGGTTGTTTTCGCTTCTTGGGAGAAGGTCCCTTTGGTGCTTTGGACACTTGCTTCCCCTTCTCTGCCTTTTTGCCCCTGGCCACCGGTTTATCGGCATCATGAATCGATCGCAGCATGTCCGGTGTCAGTTCCCTCGGACCAGTTGGCCTAAACTCCTTGATCGTCCTGATCAGTCTGCTATCGGCGGGCACATCGGCATACATCGACTCCGGGATAGAGCCAATGAATGAGAATTTTGATGCATCGGATACGATGATCTTCTTGGTATGAAACGTACCAATAGAAGACATCGATGCACCATCGGCTGTTGGAACATTGAACTTGTCCATGGCGCATCTTGTGATCAAGATCCAGAACCGAGCCAGCGACACCTCAGAGTGTCGGGATGAGGAAGAGAGGCTTTGAATCAGCTGTTGCCATAGGACAAACCCATAGTCTAGGTTTATCCCGTTGTACACCCCATACATTATCGAAAGGAATAGACGACTTGCACCATCAGATCCTGAGCTCCTCTCAGATAGTCCCTTGAAGAGAACTGTAAATAACCCATTCCACTGGGGTGGTAGGCAGGACTTCTTAGACTTGGCGACGGAGGTGAGAACCTCTGTGTAGCCCATGTTGTAAAACATGTTGTACAACATCCCAACCGGAATCGTCTCCGGGTGAACTCGCGATAGGTCAGCAGCAAACCCTAACATAGTGCAGAAACGGGGGCGAGAAATTGAAGTCTTGTGTTCTCCCACTTCAAAGAATACCCGGTCGACGGCCTTGTCGTAGTAAGCCGTCGCATAGACCTGAGATAAGGCCACCATTGGCACCGTTTCAATTCTTGACAGTGCAGGAGCAAGCTGGGAGTACTTGAGGCATTCTATGACCGGCGACATGTAGGAATCATACGCCAGTGGGTTCAGATCAATGACTAGGCATTGTTGGGGCCGGATGGGAAGAATCTGGGAAGTTGCATGAACAGAAGAGGATTCAGCCATTGTTGCAGGTTTGGAGAAGAAGATGAACGGGAGAGAGTTTGGGAGAATTTTTGCTTTGGAGATTATGGAGGCAGTAAAGAGGTAAAAGGTGGTGTTGATGGCTTTTTATAGTGGGTGATAGGAGAGAGAAAAATCGTTTCAAATCTCTTATGGAAATACGAAACGGGTTTTTGAGTGACTGATTGGTGACAGTTGGGGCGTGCGATGATCACGTAGGAGAGAGAGTGTCAGTTTCCTAGGATTACGCCGCCCAATAAGCGCCGGTTCAGAGAAAGGAACCGTTTCCATTTCCACACGCGCCTCTAATGCCAGATTGATGACGCTTCAATATCGCACACGCGTCCTTTAAGTGTCAGAAAAAGCGCGGCCGTTTCAAATTCACGCGCCCTCCTTTTTACCGTCGTTTGAATTTCTATCCTTTTAACTCCCGCCGAGTCAACAACTTTTTGTCTTTTCCCCTTTTAAACGCCTGTTTTCAATTAATGACCCACGTGGCTAATTTTTGACCAGAACTTCATTAGTAACCATCCAGTAATAATTCAACCTGTAAAATAATTAGTAAAGGAGTTTTTGAAAATCTAGGATTTTCGTGCAAAGAGTGTAAAAGAAAAAGAAATAAAGCAACTCTTTTTAGGGTAATCTGTGATGTCCATAATGACACGAAACTGATGATCCCGGGCACGAATCTCTTCCTTCAAGGTCAAGAAAGACCTCAAAGTGTTAGTGTGGAATCCCATTGAATTACGATCAAACATTTATAAATAAATGTTGAAAGGCTTCTTTTAATTAGGTTAATTAAGGGTGGTTTCGCTTTGATTCATCAATTCAATTCTTGATATAAGAACGAAAGTGAACAAAGTACTTGTGAGACCGGTGTAGTCTGTTGAACAAGTAGGTAGGAGTTGATTTTATAGTGGCTTGGATTAATATGAAATCTCAGATAAAAAAAATGTAAAACTGGATCCCTTGGGAAGAAATGTTATGGTGTGTAACAATTTCATTGGAATCACGCAAAGGAAAATTTGAGATTCCATGAAGGTACATTCGTCAATTCATTGGTGAAAACTTGATCAAATTAATTGGTCACCGTCAATTCGTTGGTGTTGAATTTTGGGTTTCACTCAGCTCGTAGTGGCACGAAACTAAGATCATAAACACAGATGTTGTGTAACCATAAACCTCAGTGGTAGATTCTGAGAGTCTCAAGGGTTACAGTGATGAAACGAATGTAATGGAGAAGTGTAATAGGGATGGTGTAAGAGAACATAGTACCTCTGCTGCGAAAAAAAAAGGACCAAGCAGGGGACTCTTAACTCATGTGAGAAGAGAGTGAGGTAGCTCACGATTAGAATAAATGAGTTAGCCTTATTGGGAAGACAAGGTTTGTGTATACCAGGTCATGAAGGCTATTATTCAAAATCTTATGAGGCTTGGGACACATACAGCAGTATGCTTCTAGGGACACTTAAGTAGGTCATCAAATATATCCCCATAAACGAATGAGCACACAAAATAAAATATTTTTGGAGTTTTTGAAAGTTATAATAAAAGTTAAAAGAAAAATAATAGATAAAAAAATAAATAAAAAAAAATAAGAGTTAAAATAAAAATAAGACCTAAAAAAAACTCTAGAAAAAATGAAAAACCGAACCCGAACGTTCGGTTGGTTTCGGTTCTAGAAAATTTTGAAAAACCGAACCCGAACCTTCGGTTGGTTTCGGTTCCACAAAATTTTGAAAAACCGAACCCAAACCTTCGGTTGGTTTTGGTTCCACAAAATTTTGAAAAACCGAACCCGAACCTTCGGTAGGTTTCGGTTTTGGAAAATTTTGAGAAACTAAGGAATTTAGATATACAAGAAATAAATACTTTAAAGAAAAACAAAAGAGTACAAGAAATATACAACACAGAAAAACTACCTTTGAAGTAATGAGCGAGTCAGATGGTTGAACCGAACCCGAACATTCGGTTGGTTTCGCTTCTTACGTTTAAGGTTGAGAGGTAGTGTGAGGTACTGACTCTGATTCCATCATTCCTAGCCCTTGCAATATTTTATTGAATGATGCTTCTGGAAGAGCTTTGGTAAAGACGTCAGCCAGTTGATCAGTGGTTCTTACGAAGTGAACTTCGACATTTCCATCTTCCACATGATCTTTGATGAAGTGATACCTCAGTGCTATGTGTTTGGTTTTAGAGTGTTGCACTGGGTTATGACAGATCCTAATTGCACTTTTAGAGTCACAATATAGTGGGATCTTCATCATATTGAGTCCATAGTCTCGAAGTTGACTCTGGATCCAAATCACTTGTGATGTGCAGGATGCAGCGGCAATGTATTCCGCTTCGGCAGTAGACAGCGACACACATGTTTGTTTCTTGGATTGCCAACTGACCAATTTCCCATCAAGAAATTGACAGCCACCAGTTGTGCTTTTACGGTCGAGTCCACATCCTCCAAGGTCAGCATCAGAATAGGCTTGAACGAAGAAGCCTGAATTGGATGGATACCATAGACCTAAGGAGGTGGTTCGCTTGAGATAGCGTAAGATGTTCTTTACTGCCAGCATGTGAGGTTCGCGTGGGTTAGCCTGAAATCGAGCACAATAACACACAGAAAACATGATATCAGGCCTGCTAGCAGTTAGATACATCAGTGAGCCTATCATTTGACGATAGAGCGTGATATCGACAGCCGGTTTATCTAGTGAAGGGGTAAGTTTGGTGCCAAATGCCATTGGGACTTTGACTTTTGAGTCGCCCATCATTCCAAACTTCGCTAGGAGAGTCTTCGTGTAAGCTTCCTGATTGATAAAGATGCCTTCGGGTCCCTGTCTTATATTTAAACCAAGGAAAAAATTAATAGGACCCATTGAGCTCATTTCGAACTTAGTCTCCATCAACTGTCTGAATTTAGCTGTTAAGTTGGGATTCGTGGAGCCAAAGATGATGTCATCGACATAAATTTGAACTATCATAAGGTGGTTACTTTCCTTTTTGCGAAAGAAGGTTGGGTCAACCGAACCTTGTTTAAATTTAGACATCTTTAAAAATTTTATAAGCGTTTCATACCAGGCTCTCGGAGCTTGTTTGAGGCCGTACACAGCTTTATCCAGAATATAGCAATGATTTGGATACTTTTCGTTCACGAACCCAGGAGGTTGCTCCACATACACAGTTTCTTCGAGTTCTCCATTGAGAAATGCACACTTGACGTCCATTTGGAAAACCTCAAAGTTTTTGTGAGCAGCATAGGCCAGCAATATTCTAACAGATTCTAGCCTAGCTACTGGAGCGAACGTCTCTTCGTAATCTATTCCTTCCTCCTGACAGTATCCCTTGACCACCAGACGAGCCTTGTTCCTTATGACATTACCTTCCTTGTCCATTTTGTTTCTAAAAACCCATTTAAGACCAACAACCGAAGCATCTGGAGGAGTTGGAATGAGGCGCCAGACTTTGTTCCTTTCAAACTCGTTCAGTTCGTCTTGCATTGCTTGAACCCAATCAGAGTGATCGAGGGCAGTGTTCACTGTCTTCGGTTCAACTTTTGATACGAATGAGTTAAACATACAAAACTCAACCTTTGAAAATAAGGATGTCTGTTTTGCCTTCAGTTGAGATCGGGTCAGAACCTTTTCAGATATATCACCAACTACTTGAGAGATAGGATGATCTCTGGTCCATTTGGTAAGAGGAGGGTAATTCGGATCGAAGGTTGGATCTAGTTCAGCGTTGATCATCTCTTCTGGCTCAGATTGGCTATCGTAATCAAGCGTCATATCATTATGCTCCCCCTCAATTGATGAGTCTTGAGAAACATGAGGTTCAGGGGTTTCTTGTGGTGCTGGACTTTCAGGCGTTGAAGCACCTTCGTTTGGAGGGGCATCTTTGGTTGGAGAGGCACCTTCGGTTGGTGAAGGGCCTTTGGTTGAAGTAGTAGAGCTTGGCTCCCCCTGGACTTGTGAGCTTGGCTCCCCCTCGACATGAGAACTTGGCTCCCCCTCGACTGAAGCATTGTTGGTTGGAGATTCATCAGTGGGCGATTCTCCTTCATGCATTCTTTTTGCAGCATCTTCGACAATTTGCTTCATATGATCAACTTTGTTGTCAGCTGCACCCGCTTCTGAGAGAGAAGCTTTTTCCGATTCGTCAAAGAGTTCCATAAACTTCTCGTATAAATTGGCGATTGAGACTGTGACTTGGCCAGTTTGAGGAAAGATTTCCCTGGCCGTGTCTTCTATGGCTTGTAGCTTCTTGACATAGCTATCGTCGAAGGTCACATAGTATGTCTCTTCAATCCTTCTTGAACGTTTGTTTAGGACCCTGTACGCCTTGGATGTGAGTGAGTAACCCAGAAAGATTCCCTCGTCGGCTTTGACATCAAACTTGTTGCGGTGTTCTTTAGAGGTAAAGATGAAACACCTTGAGCCAAACACATGGAAAAATTTCACATTGGGCTTTCTGTTGTTTATAATCTCATATGGTGTGAGCGTGAATCGCTTGTTGAGATAGGACCTGTTCTGTGTATAACAAGCAGCAGAAATAGCGTCAGCCCAAAAATAAAGAGGTAAGGAAGCGAAGCTTAGCATAGTTCGGGCAGCTTCACACAAGGATCGGTTTCGTCTTTCGACTATTTCGTTCTGTTGTGGTGTGTAGGGAGCTGAGAAATTATGACTAATTCCCTTTTCTGCAAGAAACTCTTCAAACTCCCTGTTCTTGAATTCGAGACCATTGTCGCTCCTGATGTTTCGAACGACCTTCTTGAGCTGGACTTCAATTTGCTTGATAAACACTTTCAGCTTTTGAGTCGCTTCAGATTTGAGCTTTAGAAAGAACACCCATGTAAATCTTGAGAAGTCATCAACGACAACAAGAATATACTTGCTACCACCGATGCTTTCGATAGATGAAGGACCACACAAATCGATATGAAGCAATTCGAGTGGTTCAACAACTTTTGTGTTAATTACGGATGGGTGACTTTGACGACTCTGCTTTCCCATTTCGCATGCAGCACACAAATGCTCTCTGTCAAACTTGAGCAATGGAAGACCCCTAACATCACCTCCAGTGACAAGACGGTTGATATCTTTGAAATTGAGATGAGAGAGTCTTCTGTGCCACAACCAGCTTTCGTCGGATTGAGCTTTTGATAACAGACATATGGCTGGGTTTCCTTTGATGGGTTTCATGTTCAGAGGAAACATTTCACCCTTTCGCTCTGACTTCAGAATCACTTTCTTTGTCTTTTTCTCTATGATTTCAGAACCTTCATCATCGAACGAAACTTTGAGACCTGTACCTCCAACAAGCTGAGATACACTGATGAGGTTGTGTTGGAGTCCTTCCACATAAGCAACCTTCCTTATAGTGAAGTCTCCATTTGTTATCATTCCATATCCCTTTATGGTGCCGAAAGAGTTATTTCCAAACTTAACGTTGCCACCATTTGCAAGAGATCTGTATTCCCTGAGCTCCTCTTTCCTCCCTGTCATGTGACGCGAGCAGCCACTGTCGATGTACCATTCTTCGTCAAACTGCTCGTCACTTATAACCTGCAAAAATTAAGCAGATTTAGGAACCCAAAGTTTCTTGGGTCCATGTGAGCTTTTCATGGAAACGGGAATAGTAAGAGAGATGTCAACTAGATATGTTCGTTTTATTAGAGTTGTTTCATCTTTCTTTTTAATGGTAAAGACTTTTATTTTGTTAGGATTGGGTGTGTTCGCTTTGGACTCTGGTTTGGATTCATCGACCTTCTGCTTTCCCTTCTGTTCAGCTGATGAATGAAGCTTTTGAGAGCAGGCGGGATTAGCTTTAGAGCAAGATGGAGATGAATTGGTGGAAGTAGAAGAATTAGAAGAACGAGAAGAGTTAGAATGAGAGGTTTTGGATGGAGAGGACTTCCTGGCTGGTGACTTTAGGTGACTCTTTTGCTTTTGATCATTGGAGAGACTGACCTTAGAGTCTTGTTCCCCTTTGACTTCAGAACTGAACCTCTGCGTTTGGTTGGAGTTGTGCTTGGAACCGAACCTTTGGTTTCGGTTGAAGTCCTTTTCAGAACCGAACCTTTGCCTTCGGTTGGTATCTTCTTGTGAACCGAACCTTGGTTTTCGGTTGGTATTTTCTTGTGAACCGAACCTTGGCTTTCGGTTGGTATTTTCTTGTGAACCGAACCTTGGCTTTCGGTTGTTGGAACTTTCAGGCTTTCTTACAGGATTGTTTTCATACTTCAGATTCTTGTCTTGGTGTGAGTAGTATGCATTCTGGGAGTGCCAGAATTGTTTCCTTTCAGAAAGGTTTTTCCTGTATCTTTGGTTCCTTTCTATCTTCTTGTCTCTCATCTGCTTAGGTTGATGATGAACGTTCGCTTTCGTTTTTGTTGTCTCCTTGGCTGGTTCCTTTTGAACTTCAGGAGTTTTACTTTGAGCCGAGGGAGCAGAGGGAGTATCCGAAGAAGATTCAGTTTGCACTGAGGGAGTAGAAGGAATGTCCGAAGAGGTTTCACTTTGAGCTGAGGGAGTGGAAGGAATGTCTTCTTTTGTTGATCTCCCATCCTCCTGAGGAATATCTTTCGTACCACTGGTGCTTGGCTCACTGAAATTATCGGGCTTATTCAATGGTTCAGGTATGTATCTCCCTTTTCTCATCCAGGAGGTTCTTTCAGATAGACCAACGGTTTCGTTTCCATTATCTATTGGAGCTTCCCAGAAGTACTCATCACAACCATCTGCATTGTCTTCGTTTACAATATCTGTGAGCTCAGCTGTTTGATGTTTGGTAACTCCAGTCACTTTGTATACTTGATTCGGAGTGGTCCTGACCTTTTGATACACAACTGCTTTTTCTATTAATTTCGGGGACTTTTGTTGGGACAATCGAGCGAACTCCACAGAGTTTTCAGAAATTAGGTTTTTGTGGTTTTCAGTTTCGCTTTTAACAAACTCTGAGCAGTCAACTGTGTCCTCTACAGAAATTTCACTCATGTTATCGTCCTCGTTAAGCTCAGATGCATTTTCAACATCGATTTTGTTTTCTGAGCTTACGTTGGCGTTTAGAGAGTCAAATTTTTGCATGGTTTCGGTTCTCAGTTTAAGTCTGTCATTTTCGTCCAAAAGATTTTTGAGCATGTCCTTGTGGTCTTTGGATTTAATGAAGGACTCAATTTTGTCCAGTCCATACATGTAGGTCGGATTGACATCATCAGACGATATCACACTCTCACAATTGTAGGCTTCGGCATCGATTTCATCCTCCTTAAATTCTAGGAAGGGCAAAATCATGCGATGGATCTTTTGGCCTATCTCACAATCCAAGTGAAGTTGAGTAATATTGGAATATAAACGTTTAGCTATTAAACAAAAAACATTTCGTTGTTTTAACAATTTCAAATTGTCTCTCTGCAAATAAATGTTTTCGTCTTTAACTTTAACTAATTCCGACTCTTTTAACTCAATCCACATTCGCCGCTCCTCACTCTTCGACGCCACCCTGCTTAATTGATCAGTCAGGTTAGAATTGGTGACTCGAGTTTGAGTTAAGCTACTATCTAAATGAGAAATTCTTGTATTAACATTTTTTAGTTCCTTCTCATATGAGGATGATGGTACTTTAGATGAAATAAAAACAGATTGTACCTTCTTTATCAGTTCATCGAGCTCATTGAACTGCTGGCTGAGTGGTTTGGCCGTAAAGCACATATCCTCCTGCACCTTCGGTCCATCGCTTCCTCCATCGGTATTGTATCCCCTCATTTGAGACACGTCAGTCACCATGAAGCATTTTCCACCACCGCTTTCCTCCTTAGCCACATAAGCCTTTCCATGAGTAGGCTTCCTCACTTATTCGTCTTCTGAGTCAGTAGACCAAACTTCTGTGCTACCGAACTCATCGTCATTAACCGAACCCTGCACAATAAGAGCATTAATAGAAGGGTTAGCGGTAGACTTCTTCTTTCTCAACTCATCCAATCTCTTCTGCAGCACGGCTTCCTCATCATTTCCATCGTCCTTTTCAGCCATCTTCTTAAGAACACAGTCCTTAGCATAGTGGTTCTTGCCACCACAGTAGAAACAGCTTACTCCGGAATCGCCATCTGCCTTCGGTTCCTTCTTGGGCTCCTCAGCCTTCGGTTCATTGTTCGCTTTTTCAGAGCTGTAACTCCCCTGCCAGTTTCGGTTTTTGTTGCTGGGGAATATCTTCTTTATGAACGTCTTAGGATTGGATACCATCATGGCATAATCCTCAGTTGTGAGGTCATATTCTTCCAAGTTGAGCTCTTCATCCTCCATCACAGCTTTACTTTTAGATAGGAGGGCCAACGAACCAAGACCAGAAACAACGTTCTTCTCTTGAACCACAATCTTCTCTTGGGACTTTAGAATACCCACCAGTTTCGCCAAAGAGTATGATTTAAACTGCTCATGGGCTTTGACTGTGGAAACCACTGCTCTCCATTCAGATCTCAGTCCGTTCAAGAAGGTAACCTTCTGTTCGATGAGCTTCCTTTCAATGTCGTGTTTGATCATCTTGCTGAGAAGATGATTGAAGCGATCAAACGTCTGGGTTACCGTTTCTTCGGCCCCTTGCCTGAATTCTCCAAACTCAGATAGAAGCAAGGTTTGGATAGAATGTTCAAGATCTTCGTCTGTGGAATACAGTTCGCGAAGTCTATCCCACACTTCCTTTGCCGTAGTACATGAGCTGACCAGTCTGAATGTGTCGGACTGAAGGGCGAATCTGATCAACCTTAGAGCTTTAATATTGCACTGGAATTTGTCTTTTTCATCTTGTGCAATATCCTTCACGTCCTTAAGCAGATCGTTGTACTCTTTTTGCGTCTTAATGATTCTGGATGTTGCAGAATGAGAAAACGGTCCATTGATGATGGCTTCCCAGATGAGATAACCATTGTCCTCCGATCCAATCACGTAATCTTCAAAATGATGCGCCCATACTTCATAGTCATGGGTGTATAAGATTGGAATCTTTGTCGTCGAACCGATGTTGTTGGAAATATTAATAGGGTTTGATTGCGTTGCGTCCATTATGATCGTAAAAACATGTTCAAAGATCAGACTTGTAATAAAGCAGATTAGGGCAAAATAATAAATATTAAGATACGTCAATTAAGATGACGGCTCAATAAATATCGATGATTGCGGAAAACCCTAATGGAAATCTTTTTCACAGAAAAGATGTGTATCGATTACACAGCCTCCTGCTCTGATACCAATTGATGGGATTAAAACAACTTTTAATCTATGAAGATCGATTAGATCTTGAACAAGTATATGAATATGAAACAGTAAAAACGCAATAATAAGAACAAAACAGCTTGAATCAAACGTGTCGAATGATTAAATAAAATCCTTAGAAGAGCTCGATTAAGAACATCAACTGTAAAGGATTAGAAGATTACAAGAACGATTAAAGAAAAATATTGTACTCTTGATGAATCGCTATATCGATAATCTCAGCAATCTTAACCTAATATGCATGCAAGCATTTAACTTATATACAATACATAAAAGGCTCACGGTTGGACGGGCCCAAACCGGTGAATGCAAGGCTAAACTAACGAGCCCAAAAGACGCAACATCAAAACTATCTTCAGCCCTACACTTTTATGTAATTTTATATATTTCAGCTAGCTTTTCAGCTAGTTTACCAAATGTTATTTTTTATCAGCTAGCTTTTCAGCTATCAACTAGCTTTTTATTTAACAACTAACTTTTCAGCTATTAGCTAGCTTTTCAGCTAACAACCAACTTTTCAGCTAGTACGCAAAACATAGTCTAAGTAGTTTTTCAAAAAGCTAGCTTATAACCTACGTTTTGGCTTAACAAACACGACAACATAAAAAAGCTCGAAAAATAAGCTAGCTTATCAGCTACCTGTGGCGCACCAAACACAGCTAAACACAAGATCTTTGAGTGGGCATCGATCAAATTTAGTCAATTATCATATCTAAAAACGCCGTTTAGTAATGATATATTTGTATATTATACAAAATAATGTATTATCAAATGATACGTTTAAACAAAAGATCTTTTAGTGGGCATTGATCAAATTTAATCAATTACCATATCTAAAAATGCGGTTGAAACAAACACTCACTGAGTATATCATTTTAAATCGAAAAAGAAAAAAAAAATTGTAAGTTATTTAAGATAACTTATTGACTAACCATTAGATAATTTATTAACAATTAGTTTATTGTAACTAACAAATTCGCTTATAAAATAAAAGTCAGTCCAAACACATTTATAAAGTTTCTCATATCTTTCAAACATTTATAAAGTTTCTCATATCTTTCAAGCAATACACGGAAGAAAAATGGTAACTAGTATCGGCTCCAATGCAATTCGTAATCAAATATCCTCCCTAATAAATTAAAATATTTTTGCCATATTTTTCTTCTCCTTAATTTGGACACATGACATTTTCTAGAATTTTTGAATTTTCTATTTTTCACTTGTCATTTTATTGTTTTTCATTTTATTAAATTAAATTCCACATTTAAAGGTAATATATATGTAAGGTATTTATTAGAAAGGTTTTATATATATAATATATTCAATGTATTAAAGTCTCATTAATTTTAATAATTCAAATTTTTTTCATTTTTTTTATAAATTCAAACTTTTCAAATTGTTAAAACTTCATATTTAATTTTTTTTAAATAAACTCATGTAATACATGAGTTTCACACCTACTTTTTATAATATTCGTAATCAAATATTTTTATAATACTTAGACAATTGTCTTATCAATGATACATTTAAACAAAAAGATCTTTGGTTGGGCATTGATTAAAAATTAGTCGACTCGATCCCAGATCCAAAACGCCATTGAAACAATCACTCACGAGTACATAATTTCAAATCGAAAAACAAAAGACTCACCGAGTCAAAAGTACACATATGATATCAAATTCAACATTGTGGAAGGTCGGAAGGTGGTGGAGGCAACTTCTGGTTTGGGAGCTTCCCGTCCATGACTGCCCACGCCATTCTCAGTCCCCAACTCAGGTGGATCTCAATATGACAATGCATAAACCAGACCCCTGGATTATCAGCTCGGAACCGGACAGCCACCCATCCGCCAGAAGGCACACCAACAGTGTTTCTTTCAACGGGATCAACAAGATTGAAGCTAGTTGGGTCTGTAGTAGAATTAAAGTTTCCTTTACCTTGTCCCACTACGTAGAAATTAAATCCATGAAGGTGGAGAGGATGGTTTTCAAAGCCAAAAATGTTGGTACCTTGAATCACCAGCTCCACGGTGGTGTTGTATGGCAGCACCACCACTTTTGTACCATGGGAAACCATGGTGTTGTTGGGTGGGCTACCCGTGTAATTAAATGGATTCAGAGGGGTGGTAGGGAAATCAGTGGTGAAAACTGCATTTGATTTTCCAAAGTACCGAGCTTGAAGAAGTGCTATTGTTGGTAAAGTGAAGGAAATGTTGTTAACTGAAGCTGCAAACTTGGTGCCATTGATCGGCCCTTGACATGTTTGATTTATCAGGCATGGGTCAGTTCCAAGACCTACCGCAAAATAATACCGATTTTGTACAGTTTGTGGAACGTTCACAGGGAACTGTGAACTACCCAAACTACGAAATTTATTGGTCCAATTTGCCACATAGGAAGTGGCATTGATAACTGGTAGTGTAGGTAAGGAAAGGTCTTTGATGGAAGCATTAATGGAAGATGACGACATGGAATCACTCATGTATTCAAGAACTCCGACAACGGTGGTGTTGTCAAAAGTTCCGGCAGCATTTGTGGAATAGGGTCTTGCGGCCATCATGAATTTGGCATTGGAGGTGAGGGTTTTCGTCTTGAAGAGAACATTACTCGTTTGGCCCGGCGTGATGTAGATTGTATCTGTTTCAAATGGCTTCACATAACTCGCATCGGCATCAACAATGGTAAATGTATGATTTCTAATTTTGAAAAAGAGTTCGTCATTGAGGGCAGCATTAATTAAACGAAGAAGGTATGTCTTTCCTGGCTTCACCGTAAGCTGAAACGTTTCTGCATGCAATCACAAAATCAAGAAGAGAACAAAAAGATATAAACTTATTAATTATACAACGATCTTTAATAATTATGTACCCATTGGTGAAGAACGGTTGTTATACAATGGTCCAGGAAGCCCATTAATGGTATAAGCATTTGAATTATTCGGGCCAGCTCCGGTCTGAAGGGCCTGATTAATTACAGCTTCCGTATCGCTGTTCCACCACTCCCCTATTAATTAACAAGACGTAGTTTAGTTTAGTTTAGTACAAAAACGATAATTCGCAAACAAGGTTAACTAAGAAAAAGAGGCCCGTTAATTAGTTACCAAATATAATAGGGACTTCCTTGTAAGGTTTCACAAAAGGGTACGAAGTATTGCGTCTAGGGAGAATGACAATTGGGCCATAAAGGGTTGATCTAATCCACGAAACATGGGCGTGATACCAAAGTGTTCCGGTCTGCCCGATAATGGTGAAGTTGTAGACATACGATTGGCCAGTTTGAATCGGACACTGTGTTATGTATGCCGGCCCATCAGCCCATCCGCTCCGAAGTTGTCGAATTCCATGCCTACCCTCATCAAACAATCGTTTAATATTAACACCACAAGGCAAAAAAAAATGATGGTAAATCCGACAATCAAGAAAAGTTAAATACGTACCAATGGATAGTGATATTGTTGGAGACATGATTAACCACTTTAATCACCAATCGGTCGCCTTCCCTAGCGATAATCCTGGGACCCGGGAATTTGCCATTGACAGTTATTATGCTTTTGGTTTGACACAACCTCGTCACATTTTGCATCCGTATCTGAATACACATATCATATATCAATAAAGATATAAAACAAACGATAAAAGAATAGAATCTGTAGTAAACATCAAACTTACGTTAAACTTATAGTGCCTGGTAATACCAGTGGAACCAGGATTTGCTAATGCCAGTTGAGGGTACAAGCAAAGACAGAATGTAAGAAAGAGAGAAGCGGCAGGCAAGAAAGTTGATGGTAGAGCCATGTTGATTGTATTTGGTGTGTTATGGTGGGTGATCGGAATGATGGAGGGTAATGGTTTATATAGGGATGAATCATGAATGTATACTTGTGAAGAACATATATATTTTACCTACTGCATGTGGTCCAGTTATACCATAGAGTGGTGTTAAAGTCAATATATCTGATTTTGACTTGCGTCCTATTGGTTATCAACTCATCCAATTTATAGTATGACTATGTTGCCCTTTGTTTCAAACCTACAATGGCAAAAAAGGGTAAGTCTGTCGTATCAGGTACTTTATCTTCTATCATAAAATCACCACCAATTTTACGTACTTAAATCACTTCAAGAATCAACAAAGCAGTTTTTACAAAGCGAAAGCGCATAGTCTTCTCGACTTTAGTTTAAATTTACTTGATCATCTAGCTCTTTATGTGTTTATTGAAGGATATTTTAGATATACTATTTAACAGTAATAAAGAAAATTATTTTAATTTGATTTAGAATTAAAAGTTTTACAAGAGGAATAACTTTTTTCGGGACACCATTTTTGAAACTCAAAACAAATGAGTTATACTTATAGGACTTTTCAGTTATACATATTACTCTAAGTTTACTAGTTTATTTTCTCTTCAAAGGGCTACCCATAAATAAATAAATACAGACTAGAAACACACTCTCCAAGTACTTTATATTTGTGTTTTTCTCCTTTATGTATATTCTAACATTTAGTTACAATTTCATATGTATACAATAACCACATGTGACACTGGAAAAATAAACTAATATAAAGAGACTCTTGGATCTATAGTCATGAAGCTTCGACGACGTAAAAAAAAAAAAAAAACCAAGAAAAGTCAAAGCGTCAACATGCACCAATTTTGAATATAATTAATAAGTTGTTCTAGGTTATATGTTTATCCTAATAGTTAAAACTAATAAAAAGCTAAAAGAATTGAATAAAATGACACATAAAATACATTTGAAACGAAATCTATAAAAACATAGAATTTTTAATATTTTTGCAACCCAAACACCAAATCATTCCCAAAGCTCGACATTGTCCATATAAAAGTCATATTAATCGCATCCAAAGCCACACATTTTATGCTTGTATATTAGATAAAGACAATGAATCTATCCGCAACAATAAATCTAACACGGTTCATATTGTGAATTACAATGTCACACCAATGAGCAATCTGCAACCAAGATTCGGACTGGTTGACACCCGGTTCAATAAAATCTTGCAGAATAAGATGTTAATCTTCTTTGGAACAAGACTATTACATCTTGTAGAATAATTTACACATTCAAAAATCATCTCGTCTATATAAAGTCTAGTGAAGTAAACATAAAATTTAGCAGAATAATCCAAATCTCACACCAAGTTATCCTCGTAATCCGATATATAAGCCAACTTAACAAGCTAGTCTAAATTTGTGAACCGAACCTCTTCGGCACCCCCACTTGTCTATGTCAATTCCAAATCCAACCATGAGAAGACGATTTATCAATAATAAGCCAACAATATTTGTTTCTCTTTAAGAGTTTAGTCATTAATCCAAATGTCTTTCACGGGAAAGTCTTCGATTCATCCCCATTCATTTACAAAGAATGCAGTGTAGAATTACTTATTCATCATGTTACCAAATTTTACTTTATTTTATATTTCTTCATTTAATGATCTCTAATGTTGTTTGTTTTATTTTATTTAGTGCGAAAAAGAAGGCAATCACCTTAAAAAGAATTCTAAAGGAAAAGTGTGATGAAATCCGATATGTACCGTAAATTATACATATTTTAAGAGATATTTTAGATACTTTTCTGCAAAAAAATTTATGATTAAAATAGGAGAAAAAAATGCTTATTTGCTTTATATTTATGTTTTGTAGCCAAAAATGATATATTAGTAAAATAGAAGTTAAAAGGGCTAATCAGAGAATATTTTCGTGAAATATTGAACAAGAAAAATGGTTTCACTACTAGAAACTTGAGTTTCAGCTACGGATTTTGCTACAGATTTATTCTCTAGCAAAAATTTAGACTTATAGCTAGGGAAATACGACAGATCTATCATGTTTTTGATAATTATTTTATTTATTTAATATATGGAATATTAGTGAGGATTTACTGAGGGATCAGCTACGGATCTGGCAATTATTTAACGATACATCACTATTCCTCGCTAATCACTCGAAAAATGAAGGCACTTAGCTAGGGTTCAGCGAGGGATAAAAAATTGTGGCATATGGTACGCGTTTAGCGAGAGAACGACGACGGAAAATTTATTTGGGTTCCATCTTCACGAAGGCAGTGTAACTTTCCTTCCCTCCAACTTTATCACTCTTTACTAAGTGTAATTAGCTTCTGCTTTATCTCACCATCTCTGTTCGAACAGATGACGACGCTACTCACCCGATTCCGGCAACCTCCATATCTTTAAATCTGAAAGTATTCTTCGTTAACCTCCGATTCAGGTAAATCTCATCTCTCTTAGGTTAGTTTTAGTTCAATTTCACAATATACTTTGTTAGGGTTTAATTTACCTTGAAACTTTCTGGTTATTGTGTTTCGTAGCCATATGAAATGCCTTCTTCATTATCTGCAAGTTAGTTTCAGGTCTACCATCGATTGCATCTATATAAGAATAGACACTTAGAATTAGAACTTGAGTTAGGGCTTGATTCATCATAGTTTGTCTTCCAGTTCATGAGAATTTAAGGATTCAGGAACCCTTACGTTTTTAGGTTTTCCCCAATTCTCTTTCATATTTAGGAGGTGGCAACGTGAATTTGAGAAGAAACAGGTGACTTATCCTTCATTATAACAAAGGAGTTGTTCGTTTTCTTACTTAATGGGTACTTAATCTGGACACCTAATGACTGACTTAGTTTTCTTTTTGTGGTCTAGAATTGTATACAAATCAATAAACCCTAGCCCTAAATCAATAAACCCTAGCCTTAAATCAATCATAATAGTTTTCTTTTTCTGGTCTAGCACTGTACAATTAATTCTGCGGGTGACATATTCACCAAGATGGTAATACTCGTCCTCCAATATTCTTCCTTTCAGTTTCAGGTTTTGGATTTGAAGTGTTTGTGTGAATCTCACACACCTTGTCAAACAATTCCAAATCCAAATCCTCATCTGGTATTTCATAAATACAAATATGATTGTAGGCATATGCGAGGCTTGTATTCTTGAAGTTAAACTTACTGACAACTGAAGGATGTCTTTGCTAAGGTCAGGTTCTTTTATTTGCTATTATTTATAAAAAAAAATGAGATGATATAAATACTTGCTTAATTGTAGCAGACTCTATCTGCCTATTACACGCAGTGCAAAACAAGGGTTTATAATCAGAGTGCCATATTGGAATTTTGTAGACCATAAATTTCAAAATTTTCACCCATTCAAAAAAAATTGTAGATTTTCCACCCTCTTTTTTATTTTTTAAATTCCATGCTAGTGTAAGGTTTTTATTCAAAATATTTATTTTGTAACAATTAACAATCTAAAGCATGGATTGAGCTCGTTTACACTCCTATAGCAATTGGAACAATTAATAGTCTGCCACTTGGAGTCTTCCATTCACAAAATTAGGTCCTAGTTTGTCTTTTGGAATTTAGAGGGCCCACTATCGGTCTTCACTCACAAGAAAATAAAAGAAAAATTACTAGGCCTGTTTGCTTGGTCTTTTAACAGAAAGGATAAATCACACACACCTAAATATAAACACCTATCTTTCCAATAACTTCTAGCATGACTAAGCCAAACTCCCTTTGGTTTGTTACTAATTGTGGAAAAGAAATTTTGTTTCTTGGAGAACTGAAAGAAGTTTTGGATGCTACTCAACTTGAAGAATTGGAAGATGCATTAATAGCACTCATTTTCATGTTTGTCATTTCTGAATTTCTATTTTTTTTAATTTCAGTTTCAAAATTCAGTTAATGCCCCTGTTTCTTGATTAAAGCAATAGTTCATGTTAAATTTTAAAAAGTTGGAATGAACATAATGAAAATTTTATGTATTTTTCTTATGGGCTCATCCATGGTTTATTATGTGTTGATGAAAATTATATAAGTGAAGATTATATAATTTGTAGCTGAATTCGTTTTCTAATTACTTGGAAGGCAGTTCTCAGACAAGGAGTGATTACCAAGTTCTTTATTTTGTTATTTTGCCAATATGCACAAGGAGTTAGGATTTTTGAATATATACTTACTGAGTTTGAAAACATAAGATATTGTGCCAAACCTACAATACACATTCACTGTTTAGAAGTCCACACCCTGTTTGATTGGAATATAGACTGAAACTAAACTCTAAAACAGCTCTACAACTTCATGGAGGAAACAGGGACAAAGTAAAGAAAAAGATAGTGAAAGACAAGATGAAACTGGATTTATTTTCTAAAAAAAATGAATCTTGACCATGCTTGACCACATAAAAAAAATTTATTTTTTTTAGTTGCTACAAAAGGATCCAAGCAAGAGGCTAGTCAATGGGGTAACAGGAAGTGATGAAATAAAGAATCATAAACTGGATGAAACTGGATGCATTGCTAACTTTGACAAAATAATTTATTTATTTAGGCCATGACAAGGTTGTTGATTGGTGGAGTGTTGGAATCTTGTTGTTTGAGATGCTCACAGGACAGGACAGGTGATTGTGATTTTCTTATTGGTAAAATTTTCCTAGTGAAATGACCGTTTTGCCCTTATCAAGTCTAATTTAATCTTGAACAGCCACCATTTCATGGAGGAAACAGGGACAAAGTATAGAAAAAGATAGTGAAAGACAAGATGAAGCTCCCTGTGTTTTTGTCAAGTGAAGCACACACCCTTTTGAAAGGGGTAAGTGTATTTATTTTCTTAAAAAAATTGAATCTTGACCATGCTTGACCACATAAAAAATACATTCTCAACTAATCCCTTTAGATGTAGTCATGTGATGGTTGAAGTTGCTAAAGTAGACATAAGATTTTTTGATCTTTAAATACGTCAAACTTGCTCTTATGGTAATACATATGTATAATGATATAAACAAAAGGAAGGAAGGACACTAGCACCCGAACTCCTAAGTCCTAACACCATACAAAGTACAAAGTTACAATCTAAAGAAAAAAACGACACCTAACATTACTTATTACTACTGATAGATACAACAGAAGAGAGGACACAAACAACCATGCACTGTTTATCTACAGTTGCAACATTTGGAGAGAATAACTGCAATAACCATTAGAATACGGCTCATTTGACCTCTTTCAGGGGTTTACTTATGTCAAGCATGCAGCCTCTTTCAGGGGTTTACTTATTTGTTCTAAAAAACTTGTATTTCTAATTTCAATTTTAGTGTGTTTAAATACAATTTTATTTGTAATATGCTTAGTCTCTATGGTTATTCATGGATAAATTAAAATTACCTTTTTGCCCTCCATTTATATATCCATTAAATTTTCTTATTACTTTTACTAATGATGATGTGTATTTTCAGATAAGTCACAAGATAAATAAATTAGCTTTTGGAAGCTATTATCCTGGGATTGTAAATCCTCTTTATGGGTAATTACTAATTAAATTATTATTTATTTTTCTTTAAATGCAACAAATAACAACGTACTTTCATTTTTATTTTTTTTATTTTCAATAATTGGATAATATTTGAAGTACAATGCCCTAATAAGAAAAATTAAATATAAAATAGTGTAATTAGTTAGATTCTTTAAAATACAATGTCTTGATAACAAAAAAAAAATCAAAGTAAATAAATAAAAGTACATTGCTATTTCTATTTGTTGCTTATAATTATTTTTCTTTAAAAAATTCAGGGTGCATTGGTTTCAAGTATCTCCAAATGGAATGTATCAGTACTTTATAAAGGTTAGTTTTTATTTTTTTAAGCTCCACTTATTCAATTTTATATAATATAATAATGAAAAAAGCTCATATATATTTATTTATTTATTTTTATATATTTTTCTCTTGATTCCAGGTGGTACCAACGATTTACACGAACATTAGAGGTTACACTATTCAATCAAATCAGGTATTTATTATTATTCAATAAAAAATAAAAAAATGTTTTATTCATATAATAAATTTATCTATTTTATATTAAAAGTTTAAAACATTTTATGAATTTGGTGTTTTATAGTTTTCTGTTACTGAACACTATAAGACCCTGAAGTTAGCAGAAGGTCTCTCCCTGGTGTTTTCTTCTTCTATAACCTTTCTCTAATTAAGGTATTTATTTATTTATCTAAAAAAATACAAATATTTAATTAAACTCAAAATATATAATATATATTTTTATGGGTTTTGTAGGTGACATTTACAGAAACACATATCTCCATTTTACATTTCATGACAAATGTGTGTGCCATTGTTGGAGGTAATAAGTAATACATTTGTTGATCACCTAACTTTTTTATTTTTTATTTTTATTAATGATGATTAAAAATATTTGAGGAAATGGAAAGTGTTGTTTTAATCAAGTAAAAACTTAAATATTTTTTTCTTCAATTAAGTCATGTATACATGAATGTAAAAGTGTTGTATACATAAGTTGTGTCTGAAGGAGACCAAATGACTATTTTACCCTTACATTTTTCAAAAAAAGGTAGTGCTAAAGATATGATTATTTTAAGTTATAAGAGAAATGTTGATAACAACACAGGGAAAAAGTAAGCAAGTATGGGGATCGAGTTTTGAAAATCATTGAAGGTATTGTAAATGCACATTACAATAACACTACAGATAAAACCAAAAGCAAAACCAAAAGCAGCAGCAACAGTACAGATTCCATTAAAAGAAGGAGAACACATTAAAAAAAATCCCAAATGAGGATTTAGGTTATGAAGATGAAGATGATTTTGATCCTCTACCTAGTTGTAATTAAGTGTTTTGTAAGTAGTAATCAACTTTATGCAAGGTTTGGGTATTAATTAATAGGAGGCTTATGAAGTGGTTCATTCTATTCCTTGATTATGAATTTAATGGGATGGAATGAACCATTCCATTCCTTATTTCATGTTTTTATTTTTCATATTTTTTTTGCTATAATAGGAGGCTTATGAAAGTGCTATGGTGGCTAAGTTTGGTGATGATACTAGTTGCCACCCCCTCTTGGATAATGAAACATGGTGTGATGTTTCTGGAGGAGTTAAGAAAGGAAGAATATATGGATTCGGATATGTGTCTGATCCAGCGAGCTTTTTGGAAGGAACATCTAGTACAATAACATCCCAAGAGGTTCGTTTAATTTTGTACTTTATAAAATTTTCCTATCATAGCATTGTACTTACAAAGTTTCCTATCATGGCATTGTACTTACAAAGTTTCCTATCATGGCATTGTACTTACAAAGTTTCCTATCATGGTATTATACTTAAAAAGTTTCCTATCATGGCATTGTACTTACAAAGTTTCCTATCATGGCATTGTACTTACAAAGTTTCCTATGATGGCATTGTACTTACAAAGTTTCCTATCATGGTATTGTACTTTAGGTTGTCTATGAACGTGTACGAAACGAGATGCGTGGCAAAATTGATGCTAAAGCTGCAGAAATGGAAGCTAAACATCAACAAATGCGTGAGGAAATGGATGCCAAAGCTGCAACAATAGATGCCAAACAACAAATCGATGCAAAATTAAATTGTGAGATAAACCCGTTATCTTTACATAAAGTTGTAGTGGTCAAAACAAGGATTCTGGGGATATAAAGAACCACGAACTCCAAGTTATAACGAAGAAGTTATGACCCGTCGAAGTTTCGCGACGGAACCGGCACGGCACCGACAAGCGTAAATAGTGAAATTACGATAGAGCGATATTTAGCCTTAGCGATCTAAACGAAAGTCATAGTGTTCATTAAACTGAGAGTGTATAAAAAGAACGCCCAAATCTGACTTCGTATGAGGAAGTTATGATTTTTCGAAGTTTCGGCTTAGCATTGTACAACCCGAAATTCGAATATTAGATCGAGCGGTTTTTAGCCGACACAACCTAAACGAGAATCGAAGATCTCGTTAATAGTAGCGTAACGATAAAAAGATGGATGAAAACGGACGTCGGATGAAGAAGTTATGAATTTTTAACGGACCAATCCTATCTCAGCCTATTAATAATATAACTTTTAAAATAGATCAAAATTAGCTGACGAAGTCTAAATGAAAGTGGAAGAGTACCTTCCTGCCTTCGCGTGGATATAAAGAACGTACAAAACGGAGCTCGTATGAGGAAGATACGATTTTTTGAAGTTTGGAATCGAAATCATGAAATTTGGTGCGAACCTGATGACGTGGCCAAGCCACAACCGTCTGATGCGCCGTCTCAGATCACGCCACGTCGCCTCGCTTCGCCCTACGCCCCACGTCCGAAGTGGGAACGCCCAACATTCCTTCGGTCCTTATCCCCTTCCGAGTGCGAGCTAGCTGGATCCACATGACAACCTTATCCAAAGCTACGCGGCGCGTAGCTGCTAAACGCCCAGCGTTCCGAGAGGCTTCGCCTTCTATAAATAGATGCGAACTCTTCTGGATTTTTCACATCAATTCCACTTCTCTCTCTACAATCTTTCTCTCTCTAGGGTTTTAAACCCTCCCTAAATTCTAGGTGAACCCCTAACACCCGAAGGAAGCCCCGAGGCTCCCGGAGTCCCGAGAAAAATGGTCTTTCGGTTTAGAAACGCTGCTCCAAGCAAAGCCCAGTTTTCTTTAAAATCCGATGTAGGTGAGCTACGCCTATGAAATTTTTAATATAGCTTTTAAATAATTATAGTAATGTTATTAGGTTCTTAAAATAATTATTTGAGCTATTATTATGAGTTATATAGGGTGTTGTTTAACGCTTATATAATAATAATAATAGCTAGACTATTAATTAATTGCGGTTAACATTAGACTAAACCCTAGTGGTATTGATACTAGGTTTTGTCAAGGGAAAATTGTTTTGAGATAACGAAGTGTTGTCCGAGTACCGAGTCACCACCTAATCAGGTGAGTGCATAGTCACTTTCATCTTACACATAGATATGGAGTATTTTATATAAATTACGTGTCGTGTGTGCATATTATCTGTATACTTGCTATCTATACTGGATGAATGATTTTATACATGTTTTAAATGATTTAAACTGTATATGTATTTTATATCTACAAAAATGTTGGGGTAAAACATGGGTAGATGTACTATGACGATGTGTGATAAAATGTTGAGAGACATCGATGTTGTTGTTGATTCTGTCATATAGCGGAGTATGGACGACGACCACGGACTCTTCTAGATAGTCCAGTGGAACACTAGCAGGCTCGTAACTTGTAGGTGTTTATGAACGATGTGTTCACCGGTGTACTCCATCCCCCACATGGTTGCCTTAAGGACATTTATTGCTAAGGAATCCCCTTAGCAGTAGTGTCCATCCCGATGATGATCCTTAGGTTAGGTCTCTTATGATAGGTGTTTAGGGACGTAAAGTGAGGATAACAGGAACGGGTAATCGGGTTATTTTTGGTTGATGAAATTAAATAACTTATTTATTATGGGTTGAAAACCCTATGTGCTCACCAGGCTCTCAAGCCTGACCCACTCATTTCATGTATTACAGGTAGTGGCGCTCGAGCATAGATGTGATGTTTTGGATGAGGGATTACGGATATAGGCCTGTAGATATGAAATAATGTAGTAAGGCTTATATTATATTGTTTATGCTTTTGATCTGTATCGAACATGACATCCCGAGTCTTTCAAAGAAATACGTTTCTTTGGAAATGCTTTTGATAAATCTTTATCATTATTTGTTTTGGGACAAATTCCGCAACACTTTTATTTAAAATGTTACTCTGATTTTCTAACAACCATAAACAAAATCGGTCTTTTTTGACCGTAAAAATGGGGATGTAACAGTATAAATAAGTTTAAATGGTTTTTTTTAAGCAAAAAGTTAATTAAATAAAGAAATAATAATAATAATAATAATAATAATAATAATAATAATAAATGATATTAAAGGAAGAAAAAGATTACGAAGGACCATTTAGGGATGCTTTTGAAACTTCTAATGTTAAGATATGGTGTAAGGGGACAAAATAATTATTTTGAGGAAACTATAGGGACTTAAGTTGTAATTTTCGGATTTAATGGCTTAGGATACCTCCTGTACGATATCATATCATATCTCTGTTTCATTCAAAACCCTAAGTTATTTCCTCCATTAGTGCTCCTTCTGTGTGATTGACAACCAAAAGCAAGCGAGAATGATATATATATATATATATATATATATATATATATATATATATATATATATATATATATATATATATATATATATATATATATATATATATATATATATATATATATATTGGTTCAAATAAGAACCCAAAAAGGTTAACAACCTTAAGAATCATTTTTAAAATATTTTTATTAAAGGTATTTTGGACAAATCAAACATTAATATTATATTAAGCAAACTTTTCCGTTCCTTAGTTTACAAAAGTTGTCACTTATTGTCGGATCACTGCCAGACCAACGCCGGACGACCGTCGGAGTAACACCAAATTTAATGACATTTTTCTGACTATATTCACAGCTTAATAAAACAAACATTTTGGCTTCTATTTCTTTGATAATACTTTTTAACACATAAAATTTAATTTTTGCAGCCAGATATATAAAATTTAATAAAAAAAATAAAATTATGCCTTAACAGTTTTAATTTTCTCTCATCAAAATATTATATTCACAGTTTAATAAACATATTATTTCACTAATTCACAGTCTATTATTTTCATGCATATGTTCATTCATACTATAAAACAAAATTTATATAAAATACACACTTTAATACAATTCATTCTCAATTTAATACATAAATTTCATAAATTAATACAATTAATATACACGAATATACATATTCAAATAAGTCAAATGAAAATTTTGACACCACCTACTACCACATGCTACCAGCAACCAGTCGTGTCACCGCCGCATCCATTATTCCTTCTAAATCAGATCTGTATATACAATCATATATATAAAATCAAAGATTCACAGGTTAAATATTATATTCACAGTTTAAGAAACCATATAATTCACTAATTTTGAGTTTAATGCAAAATAATAATAAAAACTAATACATTGTTACATATTTATACAACACAAAAAATAAATATATTCATAATAAAATCAATATAAACATACTTACATAAAGCATTCATATTTTAACACAAAATTCATTAAAAATTCACAACTTAATACAGTCAATTAACAGTTCAAACAGAAAATTCACAGCTTAATGCAATTAATTCAAATTTTTAAACACAAAAATAACAATTTAATACAAAAAATTCACAACTTAATATAGTTAATACAATTTAATCAAAAAAATTCACAGATAATGCAGTTAATTCACAGTTTAAAACATAAAAATCATAGCTTAATACATAAAATCACAACTTACTACAATAAATTCATAATTTAATACACAAAAATATAAATTAACATCCATATTATCAACTTGAAACTCTTAATGCAGTTAATACAAAGTTTAATATACAAAATTCACAGCTTAATACAGTAAATTCACAATTTAATACACAAATTCGCAACTTAGTATAATAAATTTGTTGTTTAATACACAAAAATTATACATTCATTATTATATTCTCAAATTAAAACTGACATTTCAAAATTTTAATTCACACTTTAATAAAGTAGTTTATGACACTCATTTATAGTGTTCACAACTTAAAGACACTTTCCAAATTTTATAATTTTCATTCGCACAAATCATCAAACACCTTGTGTGCATCAAAAAACCATTCATAATACTTATACAACTCAGATTATTCATAAATACAAAAAAAAATCACAATACCATTTAGGTTATTCAAATATTAATACATAAGTTTATACACTTATTCACAACTTAATGTACAAAAAACACTATTTACAGTTTCAAATTTTCATTCAGGCAAATAATCAAACACATTGTGTGCATCATGAAATGATTCTTGATTCTGATTTTTACTAAGCCTTTAACACATAATAGGTATCAATGATGGAGTAAGATGTAAAACGCAATAAATAAACATGAAAATAATTGTACAGAGGTTAAAAAAACACTCATATGAGCCTCATCATAATGTACCTGATGTGAAGAAGATGATGAGTGACACATCAGTTGTAACAACACCACCAAATCTTATCTACCTAGATTTGCTACTCGCAAGATCTCACAGATCTGGTCTCGTCGGATGTTGATGCTCCTGTAACTCGCCTCGTCAATCGTCAGTGACATTGTAGTCGCCGTTGATGGTGGTGATTGGTGGCAGAAATTACAAATTTGGAGGAGGAAGACACTACTGGTGGTTCTACAATGGTTGAATGGTGGTGGATCTCATAGATCTAGAGCAGAAATCGCACATCTAGATGGCGACACTGGTGCCAGCTTGGATTCCATCGGAACTCCTTTGTCTGAACATTAGATTTCCTCGTAAATCCTTCCACATCTCGAGATCCCATCAGAACTCCTTCCACATCACAAGATCTAGCTGAAAAACTTGTAGATCTAAAGGAGGAAATTGTAGATCTAGCGTCAAAAATCATAGATCTGGAGCTGGATCTCGTAGAACTGCAGAAAAGAGTGTGTAGAAACAGTGGCGATGGATGTTCAGACATGATGGGGATGGTAATGACGTGACATCGAAGGTAGGAGGAAGATATTCCGATCAGAATATGAGAAAACACACCATATAAGAGATACTCGTGGTGGTGGAGACATCAACACTGGTGGTGGTGGTGGTGGTGAAGTTGTCGTCACTGGTGGTGGTGGTGGTGCAATAGCCGATGACAGTGATGATATTCATCAAATTGGTGGTTGAAGGATATAAATGAAGATTTTTTCTCTAAATGTTAAAAGGGGAGAATTTGAAGTTAATAGATCTTAGACGCATCAGGTAATGGTTCTTATGGTTCTTATTCTTTTTTGGTTCTCATTTGAACCTTTACCTATATATATATATATATATATATATATATATATATATATATATATAGAGAGAGAGAGAGAGAGGTAGGTTCAAATGTTTCTCACATCTATTATATGTTACATGCACCAATAAGAATTTAGAAAATATTAAATGTATATTAAATGAAATCCATACTTATAATTTTTTTATGGAAATTAATTAAATTCGTCATTAATGTCAAGATTAATATTCTTTCAAAATGAATTCGTATCTAGATGAATAAGAGCGTATTCAAGTAGAACGAGGGTATATTCTATTAGAATACACTTTCACTCTTCATATTCCATACAATTTTATTGTATTTTAAGTCAGTGAGTTCTGAAAGAATGTTATTGCTAACATAAAAACCTAGATACGAATTCATTCTGAAAGAATGTTATTATTGACATTAATGATGAATTTAATTAGTTTCCACAAAAAGAAAATTATAATTATGGATATCATTTAATATGCATACAATTACGGAAATCATTTAATATCTATCTTTATTAATTAAGTAATTATTTAATTTTACTAAATTCCTATTGGTGCATTCTAGCACACAATAAATGTAATAAACAAAATAACCTATATATATATATATATATATATATATATATATATATATATATATATATATATATATATATATATATATATATATATATATAGGGAAAAGTTCAATAGATAACCATAATTATTGGTTCTTTAAGGAACCAAATCTTTTTTCAATTTCTAGAGCTTATTTTTTATCGAAAAAAAAAATCTAAAGATATCTAAATTCATATATTATCATTTTGAATGTGAAAAATATTTTTCGGATTCACCGTGTGAATCCGGATTCACGTTGAGAATTTTCAAAAATTCACGATTTTAATTTGACGTAAAAATAAATAAATAAATAAATAAATATCCAACTTGATATCATTGGAAAAAAGATAAAAAATTTATGAATTTCTGTATTTTTAGTTTTTTTTTTGATAAAAAATAAGACCTAAAAGTTGAAAAAAAAAAAAGATTTGTTCCTTGGTTAATTATGGTTCTCTATTGAACCTCCCCCTATATATATATATATATATATATATATATATATATATATATATATATATATATATATATATATATATAAGGAGTCGTTCAAATGAGAACCCAAAAAGATTAAAAACCCTAGGAACCATTTAAAAAAAAAGACATTAATGACATTATTGACAAATTCAACATTTATAATTTATTAATCAAAATTTTCATTCATTAGTTTATAGCTAGTTGCCACTTATCATTGGACTGACGCTTGACCATCGTCGGGCTAACAGCAAATTTAATGACATTTTTCTGGTCATATTCACAGCTTAATACAATAAACATTGTAACTCTTATTTTTTTACAATACCTTTTAACACATATCATTTCACTTTTGTAGCAAAATATAGAAAATATAATATAAAAAAATTATGTCTTGATAAATTCAATTTTCTATTTTTTAGATTGTAGATTTCATAAAAAAAATGTATCGTTTATAAGTCATTCACTATTTAAATTATCATATGCACAGTTTAATAGACATATTAGTTCATTAATACGCAGTCTAATATCTTCATGCATATATTCATTTATATTTTAACGCAAAATTTATATAATATATATACAACTTAATACAGTTCATTTTTAGTTTAATATATAAAACTAATAACATAATACTATCACTTCTACATTAATTCACAGATTCGAATAAATGAAATCCAAACTCTGTCACCATCACCAACAACCATATGCCACCATCAACCACACGTGTAACCATCATAATTATCTTTGCTTCCAAATTAGATCTACACATCAAATCATTAACCGAGAACTTAAATAGTATATTCGTAATTTAATAAACCAGTTAGTTCACTTATTATGATTTTAATGCAAAATAATTTTAAAAACTATCATATTCTTAAATATTTATACAACACAAAAAATAAATATATTCAAAAGAAAATTAATACAAACATTCATTTTTTAACACAAAATCCATTAAAAATTCACAACACAAAACCACAACTTATTAAAATAAATTCAAAGTTTAATACACATAAAATATAAATTCACAACCATATTATCAACTTAAAACCGTTAATACAATAAATTCACAATTTAATACATAAAATTCACAACTTAATACAAAAAATTCATAGTTTAATACATAAAATTCACAGCTTAATATAGTCAATTCACAGTTTAAACATAAAATTCTTAACTTAACGCAGTCAATTCATAGTTAAAAACATAAAAATCACAGCTTCAATTCACAATATAACAACAAACATTCTAAATTCAATTGAAAGTATAACAACCATTAAACCTAACATTGAATAACAATTTAAGGCAAATATTATAACAAATATAAAAAAACATAGATTCACAACTTAATAGCAGAAGAAAATATGATCGATAAAAATAAACAAAAAATAAAATATTAAAAGATTGTATAATTTTTCACTAAACTATTTGTAAAGTCAAACATGACATTTTTTGAAATAGGAATATTGTAACAATTATCATCTTTCACAATATTTGATAATATTTTTCATGATATCAAAATATCAATTATACTCACATTTGTTTATATTTTGTAAAAACTGTGTTTTCTAAATAAACCATATTTAGGTATGTTTTTCTTTTGAAAACACGTGGCTTGGCATTTAGTTTGACTTCATAAAAAATCACAAAAAGGTGCAATAACTACTTAGCTATGATTTAATCCATAGAAAATGTGCTACAGTGTTGCTCTTAACAATAATATATATATATATATATATATATATATATATATATATATATATATATATATATATATATATATATATATATATATATATGGATGCATCATAACTGATAAACTGGATGTTTAATTACTAACACTAAAATTAAATTATAGTCTTGCATTTGACATGGACCGGAGCCCCGTATGTTTCAAGCGTAGTTATTTTAATGATGTTAAGGTTGCCAAAACTCAAGTTTAAAACATTGTATGTACATAGAGATTAAAACATTAACTTGACAACTTAATAGACTAGTTTAAGATACTAATTACAGCTTAAAATATACAATCTTTTTATTGAGGCATTTCGTCAAATACTTTGTGTGCACATTTTTTCTTGAACTTTTATCTATAAAATTTTATACCAATAACATATCAAAGAAGAGAACACAACGTGAAACAATTTATCAAACAAAATGTGTGTATAACATACATCATATATGTAATCACAAAACATAGAAAATCTTACCTAATTTGTATAAATCTGATGGTAGAGACTAGAGGCAAACTAGATTTGGAAGCGTAAATCTTAGATCTAGAAGAGAATATCGTAGGTTTGGCCAAATCTGAAGGTGAATGTTATAGCTATGAAGGTGACGGTCGGTGAAGGCGATGATCGGTGGTGGTCAGATTGACAACGATGGCAAGAGGCAGCGATTAGGCGATGAAGATAGATCGGATGGTGGATGTTATAGATTCGAAGGCGAAGATTGTAGATACGACAAGATCTGGACTACGAACACCATCACAGATAAGGAAAAACCACCGAATCATTTAGATCTAAATAGATATGAGAAAAAGCAAAAAACAGAGTCGACGGAATCACGCAACCGGAGACGACGGGTGAAAGTGGTGGTTCGTTGCTGGTATCAGACAACGACGGAGAGGTGGTGGCAAATGATGGTGTTGGCGGCCGGTGATGGTGGCAGCCGGTAACAATGAATTTGGTGTTGGTGGGAGAGTTTGAAAGTGTTCATGAGTTGGAGATTTGGGCATGTTTGGGTTAGCTTTTTTAGCATAAAAGTGATTTTTAAGAAAAATGCTTATTAACTTATAGTTTTTAGGAAAAGCTGGTTTTAAAAAGTGTTTAGATAAGAAAAACAGTTTTTTAAGAGTAAAATGGTTAAAAAGCTAAAAAGCTAGGATTTTTCAGCTTTTTGAAAGTTTTACTTTTTCTTATCCAAAAAGTTGTTTTAAAAAGTGCTTTTCAATTACACAAACACTTTTTTAGCTTATTAGATTTTTGAAAAGCTAAAAAGCTAATAAGCTATTTTAAAAAGTTTTGCCAAACACCCACTTAGAAATGTAGGATAAAATGTTTGATCGATTCTAATATATTACCAATGTATATGATGTTAAAATGACCCTGATGCCCTTCTTGTTTTTTGTTCAGTAATGAAAAGTTTAAAAAAATCAAAATGCTTAGAATTATAAAGTCAAAATAATGGTTCTTATGGTTCTTAACATATATATATATATATATATATATATATATATATATATATATATATAGAGAGAGAGAGAGAGAGAGAAAGAGAGAGAGAGAGAGAGAGAGAGAGAGAGAGAGAGAGAGAGAAAGATTAAGAAAGCAATTGAGAAAATAAGAAGGAAGCTGTCAGAAAGAAGCTCATTGGATTCTTGCTCTTCTGAGCTGCGTTGGGCGCCACCAGAGAAGGATGTGAGAGAGGAGAGAAGTGTTGTGTTCTTGCTTTGTTTTTTAGGACCTTCATATTGGCATACCTTCTTCTTTCAAGCATTATTATATTTTTTTTGTGTCTTGCTCCACCACCCACCACTACCAGCAAAAATGACGACATCTACCGAAAAGTCACCACCCGCAATGTATCAGAGATGGTGTTGTGGATGATGTTGTTGCTAGAATCCATTGCTTATAAAATGCTATTGTTTCAATTATTATTTTCTCCATTCAAGTTCTGGCTTCAATTCGTTCAAATGGTTTTGGTATGAGGATTTTGAGCATCCTAGGATCGGCCCTAGCACTACAATCTCACCACCAATCAATGGGGGCTAATGTGAACCTCCATTTACAGCTAATGTTTTTGTGTCATTAAGTACTTAATAGTGTCCATCTAAATATTAAACCCTTAAAACTCCTCTTCCCTTTTATTATCGTAGTTGCAATTGGTTTTGCGAGCCATTAAACCTCATTCAACCCCCAAACCCATGAAAGGTTGATATTAATTCTTATAATATATATTTGGGTTGATATTAATTCTTATAATATATATTTACTTATATTTTCATAATAAAGTACACATTCTCTAGCTAGTTTCACTATCAAACTCTAAAGATCACACAAGTTGATTATAAGTATTGTCCCCTTAATTGACCAATCATAGAAAATTGTCATCAACACCCTAGAATGGATGAGAATCCTTCCATTCAAAAATTATGTGACAAACTATACCCTTCCATATAAATTAAGCCTTTGAGTTCATGCAATTTAGATTTTTCTATATTTAACTACGCATTTTACAAAACGACTAATGAAAACAACACTTTTACGGAACAACCTAGGAGAAATTCCAATTCCATCCGACTTAGGAATGGAAGCAGACCAAGCCCAATTTATCACAGAAACTAAATATAATTATTAACATTTAGGGAAAACCCTCATTAAAAATAGAGCTTCCTAGATTTAGTTATTGGTCGAAGACACCAATACCGACCCAATGGATTATGTTTGTTGGATGTTAGTTGTCTATGTGATACTTGCATGTTTTATATGTTGGGTGGTGCTCGTTATGTGAGTTAGGGTGAGGCCTGTTATACTCGTTAAGCAGGGCCCGTTGTGTAGTTGGGGAGCCCCGTTTATATACTTGTTGGGTGGGCCCCATTATAGGTATGATGTATGTGGTATCTTGGTGAACTCACTAAGCTTCATGTTAAGTTTAAATTGTTTCAGGTACTTCTTATAGCAAGGGGAAGAGCAAGGCTTGATTGTATTGCATCCACCGGAGATTCCACATTTCTGTTTTATGATACTGTGACATCCCCAAATTCATGGTCATTTAAAAAAAATTATTTATGCTTATTTAGAAATTTGAGTATCCTTTTTGAAAAGTAGTATTGCGGAATTTGTTCCCAGAAAACATGATAATGATGTTATCAAAGCATTTCCGAAGAAATGTATTTTTATTTAAAATATCGGATTGTCATTGTCAATACAGAAACATAAGCATAAATAGATCCTACATTCATTTACACTAATGATTTACATATCCTTTAATCTCTCAGTGTAATGTATCTTCGCATCAATACCTGTGATTCAAATAAACTGAGTGGGTCAGGTTGGGAAACTTGGTGAGTACATAGGGATTTCAATCCCACAATGTTATATATATATATATATATATATATATATATATATATATACTAGAACTCACAATACATACAATTTCACCTCATATAAGCAATTTTTACCACACCCCGTCGATCCCCAAACCAACACGATCTATACTCTCGGATCTAAAATAGATAGTTTTACCTAATCCATACTCCCGATTCAGGTATATCTAATCCATGCTTTCAGATCAATGACAAATGACTATGTCCACTCCATACTCTCGGACTAGGGACGAATTACAATGTCTAATCCATGCTCTCAGATTAATGACAAATTTTAAAGTTCTACCCTCCGTGTATATCTCACCCGTACTCATAAGAATATACCACCCGATATTCTTTTTAATTAATTTAATTTTATTTTGTATTCTAAATCATCATATATTATCATATATGCTCTTAACACGTATTTCAGGCAATATCAAATATTTCACACATAAACATATATGTAACACTTTAATTAATACTGTATTAAAATCATGTTCATGAAAGGACTATGCACTCACTTGTTAAAGTGATGACTCAAAATTTGGGCAGCACTTCGCTTCTAACAATCGCCTTTCCCTTCGATGAAACCTAGCATTATTATCGCTAAGTTTTTTTTGTCTAATATTTATTACGACTAATTATTAGTTTAGATTCATCATTAACTCAAAGTCTACTTTCATGATCTATCAAGTAAGGAACAACCAGGTAGGATCGTATCGGTAGTATGGTCTGTTTCGTATACGAAGTATACTGTTTGGAAATCCCACTTTAAACACCTCACTAAATCATAGCCTAGACATCATCCTGTAAGTAGATCAATCGGTATAACGACTTGGAATCACTGATAAATCTTGTTTATAGGTTCATAATAACAATAATGAACTTAAACATAAGGTATACTTAAAGTATGGTAAGCATAAATCATTTACAATGGAGTTTAGCGAAAAAACGGGTTCTGCACGGGCAGAACTTCTGAGCTAAAAGCTCTTCTTATCTGGGTCTTCTGGCGCTCTAGGGCTCGCTACTAACACCTAGGAGGTTCTAGGGGAAATAATGGAGGGATTTGGGTGTTTGGGAGAGAGTTGGATGAGAAGATGTGAGAAAAATGAGTGAAAACGCCTTTTATTTATAGGCTGACAGTAGCCTCGTACGCTGGGCGTACGCATTGGTACGTTGGGCGTAATGGACAAAATAGCAATATGTCGGGCATACTTCGAATTACTTTGGGCATAATCCGTCCACCTGTCGCAATCTCGTTCCAAACTGTGGGGAGGAAGGTGTGGCCCAGATCTTGCCACATGTCACTCTCTGGTTATTCCTAAACATTAATTATCTTCTAAATTCCGTAACTTTCGCATACGAGCTCCGTTTTTGACGTTCTTTATATCCACGCATAGGTAGCAATATGATCTACAACTTTTGTTTCGTTTCCGTCGGCTAATTGTGATTTATTGTTTTAAAAGTTATATTTTAACAGACTTAGACAGTTAAAGTCTGTTAAAAATTCATAACTTTGTCATCTGACGTCCGTTTTCGTTTGTCTTTATATTGTTGATCTCCTATTAATGAGATCTTCAATTATCATTTAGGTTATGTCGGCTAAAATCGATCGCTCTAAAATTCAATTTCCAGGCTATGTATTGCTATGCTGAATCTTAGAAAAATCATAACTTCCTCAAACGAAATCAGATTTGAACGTTCTCTATATGCACGCTCTCGGTTTAATATATACAACGACTTTCGTTTAGATCTCTAAGGCTAAAAAATAGTTTATCAAAAATTCACTTTTTACGATACGCGGCGTTGTGCTGATTTTGTCGCAAAAGTTTGACGGGTCATAACTTCTTCATTATAAGTCGGATTTCAGTTTTCTTTATATGTACAGAATCCTCGGGTCATAACTTATGCGCTTATTATCTCTAAATTGACTAGCCCGAATTTGCAGGCTTTACAGATACTTTGATGTTTTTTTGAAACCACTTTTAATAATATGATGTTCTTATGAAATGACATTTTGTTGGTTTTGTTTTATTTGAAACTGGAAACTTTACTCTACATTTTGGGGATGTTACAGGTTGGTATCAAAGCCTTGGTTTGAGGGATTCAGACACACTTTTTATTGTGTATGAACTTAAACTGAGGATTACTAAAATCTTAAAAAGAACGATTTTGTAAAAAGGTTTTATAAATAATGGGTTGTGATGCATGCAATCAGTCTAGCTCAAGTATGTGATTCCCAAAATACCTATACATGAATGTTATGTTTCAGTATGTCATTATATGAGTTGTAGGCTAGTATAGGGCTAAGGATCTGCTCAGGGGTGCATGCTAGAATGTATGCTTAGGAGAGATGTCTTCTATGTCTTATATGCGACTTGTTAGAGATGCATGATATTGTATAGGCTAAGGATCTTCATAAATTGCGAGTTGGAAATACATGATCTTTATGATTCCTTGTTTTCTGTTAGGTTTGCTACTCGAATGTTGCTTGTTATGTGCTATGTGAAACCTATATTGATATTACTTAACTATTAAGAGAATACATTACGTTGCATGATGTAAAGATTAAATAGATTTAGAATGTTTGATTTGGCCATATTGCAAAACTCTTATTTGAGTCCAACCGTTGTAGTGCAGGATCCTTCAGTCGAAGGACTATTTAATTTTTGTTGCATGTAATTGTGTTCGTTAGATAGTTAATTGACATTGGTAGAAGTTTCTTTCACATCTGATGGTAGGGTGGGATGGGAACTCCTAGTGACATAGGAAGAGTGATAGGATGTGCTAGTGTGGGCAGTTGTAGAATAGAGATCCTAGAAGGAGAATCTAGGAAGACTAGCAGTGTGTACTTGTTCCGCACGGATATATGTGGTTAGATCACTTGGTAGTGTTTATTAGTAGTAACTTGGGAATCTTGAGACAATTCTTGGAATGAGTATGGATAGGTGTGGAAGCTAGCATGTGCCCGTACTACCGAAAGCACAGGATCTGTATGAGGATCATAAAGAGTCAAAAGGTTGTTAAGGAACTAGTAGATTCTAGATAGTGTAGTATGGTACTATGGTTCATTTGTAGCTTGTTTTCGTCTCTATCGACCTTATGGTTATGCTTGGTCATGATGAGGATGATTCTGGTAATTGTTCGGGCCTAAGTGGCCATTGTAGTTTGGGTCTGAATGGTGCATACCTACACGAGTTGATTGATTTTATGGTCTTAAAGGTCTTGTTCGAGATAGTACCAGTTGAGTCGCGAGACTTAAGAAGGAAACGATTGTGATGATCGACATGAGGATTACATCCTTTTTCAAGACGGTCAGCCAATAGTTTGTGTTGTTGTTTTCTATAATAGCATTATATATTCCTGTCTCCTGAGTTTGAAGGGGAGTAGATCGGATCTTTATCGGTTGATAGATAGAATAGAGGGAATGTGGTTTTCAGCATCAATTTCATCCCCAAGGAGGCAATTTTCGGTTCATCGAAGGGATGTTAGAGATTTATTGTTCTATTGGTTTGATGGTCGAAGTGGAGATCATGGTATGAGTCAACTCTTCGACCTAGTTTTGAGAATAGCGAGTGTTCCCAATTTAGGTTGAGTTTATGATTACAGGGTCCAGACGGAAGGTCCGACAGAGGAAAGGGGTGCTAATGTATGGTCAGATGCAACCGGAAGCTAAGAGGTTCGAGACAGTCAATGTTCATCAGTAGATTAAGGAAGATGTAATTATTGTATCAAGTATGGGTAGACGTGTAGAGGAGTTCGTTATGTTAACATCTCAAGGTGTTCTTGTAAAATTCCAAAATTTCAACCAATTAAAAACTTTCAAAACAACCCCTTAACTAATAAAAGTGTTTAAAAAATTAGTTTTCTTCAAAACATTATTTAAAACTTATTGCCTCCCAAGATCAATGACAGAAAAATCATGATGTGTACAACCACACCTTTGCCTTGCCACGATTCTCTGATACACCTGAAACCATAACCAAAAACTGTCAGCACAAAGCTTAGTGAATTCCTCCAAAGTACCAATACACAAACGGATCACATATACAAATAACAACATGCATACGGGGCCTTCAGTATGACTGGAATGCTCCACCGGCCTACAGTCTATCTGGTACGCCCACAAAGCCTTCAGTTTGATTGGAACACCCCACCGGCCTGCACTCTATCTGGTACGCTCACAAAACCTTCAGCATGACTGGTATTAGGGGTGTGCGCGGTGCGGTTTTGTGTGGTTTCGAGTCAAAACCGCAAACCGCACTGCATATGCGGTTTGAATATTTTAGAAACTGCAAACCGCACCACAAATGTACAAAACCACGTGATGCGGTGCGGTTTGATGCGGGCGGTTTATGCGGTTTAGTTGAGGTTTGTGCGATTTGATGAGTTGTTCAATATTAAATCTATCAAAAAACCAAAAACCTGACCAGGTTAAAAAATTGATTGCTTTCATTTTATAAAAAATACAATTTTCTAGTTAAATCGTTTTTAATAAATTGTGACTCATGCTACTATAGTTTTGTAAGTATCATTGTTATTGCTTTATATTGCCGTTATAGTTGCTATATTCTTGTAAACCATGAGATCTTGATCTAATAGTGATTTAATGTTATGTTACAGATATTTGGTTATTGTAAGAAATATATTTATATACATCATTTCTAAATCGTGATTTGAAGTTATAACAAAGTAAAAAAAAAAGTATATATATAACATGCGGTGCGGTGCGGTTTTAACCGCAGTTTTATAAATACAAACCGCAAACCACACCGCATAGTGCGGTTTGATAAAATGATGAACCGCAAACCGCACCACGAAATTCTAAATAGCATTATGCGGTGCGGTTTGGCGCGGTGCGGGCGGTTTCTGCGGTTTTTTGCATAGCCCTAACTGGTATACCTCATCAGGCCATCAGCCTATCTGGAACGTTCTCTGGGTCTTCGGTCTGACTGGTACGGCCCACTGGATTTTAGTCTATCCGGGACGCCCTGGGTCTGTTGTCCTTCAGCACAAAGCAGGTCTGCCTCAACCCAACCGCACTTAACCATGTCAACATATACATAACAGATAAGCATACATATAACATATCAACTTATGCAACCGGTAAACATATAGCCAGAGTAGATAACAGGCAGATCTAAGAGATCACTAAGCATAGCACCATCCTACATACCAGGATATAGATCTAACAGATCACAACAATACATCATCGTACAATAAACCATGATAACAATCCAAAATACCGGCCTTAGTGCCTTCGACACGCTAGTACAGTGAGGAAAACTCTCCTCGAATACTAAAGTTCACTACAAGAATCCTTAGTTGTTGCCCCAATGACACCTTCGATCTATCAGATCAAAATAACACCCAATTAGCATTTAGGTTTCATTCTAAGGCCCACCATCCATACTTGGGGTAAAATGACCATTTTAACCCTAACCCAACATGAACCAAAACTGAGGCCTAATTCCATTAACCAAAAGGTCCAAGACCAAAAGATCCACAAAGGCCCACTAGTTGCCCAATTTTCCAAATCAGGCCCAACCTCATATGAGTCTTATCCTAAGCCTATAATTTACTTTATTACAATTCAGGTTACCTTAAGTACCCCCTTAGGACAACTTGGTCAAAGACAAAAGTCAAAAAGTCAAGGTCAATGGCCCGAGTTGCCCCAACTCCCCGAGTTGTTCCTTCAACTCGCCGTGTTTTTCCATATAACTGCAAAGTCAGGAAAAACCGATCCAACTCTCCGAGTTTATCAATAAACTCTCTGAGTTCGCTCAAAACCCAACAGCTTAATACAATAAGCACTTAATCCATAAGGGCATGACCCCAAAACCTAGATCTGACTTCCTTGACTTGGAAAACCACATAAAGTTGCCAACTTTACGTTCATGCATGTCCAAATGAAACTCTAAAGCTTAAAACGGACTTAAGAACTGACTTAATGCACGCATGACACCAAAATCCTCATTAAGCTTGCAACTTTAAGCCAAATGAGGCCACAAAATGGCCAGATCTAAAATGACAACCCATGAAACACTCAAATCGTTGGACAATCCATTAAAGAATCCAATAATCAAGATAAAACCCCAAAAGAAGAGATCTAATTAATGAAGAAGCAAGGTACAAGCTTTATACCTCAAAGAGACTGCAATAAGTGGGGAAGTTCTGAATCTAAAGCCTTTCCACCAAGCTAGACACCTTCACTTAAAGGCTCCTTCAAAAGAGTACCAAAAATCAACACTCAAAGCACTCCACAAGCTCACACACTCAACTATGGAAGATGATACTTAAGTTTAGGGTTTCTGGACAGAGGAGGTTGGTAAGGAGGCCAACCAAGGGACTCAAGGCCTTTAAATAGGGTGAAACACCCTAAAAATTAGGGTTTCCTTCCCAGCTGCCAACTTGCCGAGTTGAGGCTGCTCATCTCGCCGAGTTGCTTCATTAAGTCTCGCGGCCAAAACATTCCTCAACACGCTAAGTTGAGGCTACCCAACTCGTCGAGTTCGACTGGAAATCATACAAAAGATAATTCCTATACCTGGAAGTCGGGATGTTACAACTCTCCCCCACTTAAATTAGATCATACCAACATCCCAAGGAACGCAACCGTAAATTCTACACATAAAACGGCCTTCCGAAAACAATCAAACCAAACAGAAACTGCCAACATGAAGAAGAACAACCCATAATCCCATGCAAAGACCCAACCTTATATATCTGAACTTGGGTATCGAATTAGTCTAACTCCCTGACAGACCTCCCAAACCGAACCAATTGCTAAAACCATGACACTTATCCATCGAACAATCTATTCAAACTTTGATGATAACAATTCCATAAACACAATGAGACACAAAATACAGACTTCCTCAACTGTCGGGATACGGAATTTTCATGGGCCCACTCATGATTCCCAACATGAGTTTCCACCAAAAGCCTGCTCGAAATTGCTACCCATGATACCTCCTCACGGAACCTTCCTCAAACGGATGAATATCCATTTGAATCCACCCCAATCCCTAACTGGGCAATACCAGAAACACGCTGAGAGATCCTCGAAACACATCAACTGTAAACTTTAACCAAAACCACACCATATGATAAACCAAAATCTTAAAATTCTTGGCTCTCTCCTATGATATTACCAACCATTACTTTATCAAGAGAAGATGATTAAACCAAGAATTTCCGTGCTACTTCTAACCACTTATACGCTCAGGTGTACCCCTACCTGGACCACCACTTGAGAAAAATTTGAAAAACATTAGGACTTGCGACCTCATAAGAAATTTCCAGCTAAAAATCAAAACCTAAACAACAACTTTGTCACACCCAAAAATTTCATGCCAAATTAAAACTTTTTAAAAACATTTAAAACCATTTGTCCTTACAAAGTTTGTTTTCAAAATATCTAATATCATAGTTTTCTCAGAAACATAAACAAATCATGAGGAGTTATACGATCATGCCTTCGCCTTGTCGTGATCCCCTGATGTACCTGAAACAATAAACTGAAACTGTAAGCCCGAAAGTTTAGTGAGTTCCCCCAAAATACTCATACCCACAACAATACACATATAATCATAAACAACATAATATGGGTCCAATCAACCATCGGCTTGGAATACCCCAGGCCCTCAACCAATAGGTTGGAATGCCAACACACTATGGGTCCAATCAACCATCGGGTTGGAATACCCCAGGCCCACAACCAACAGGTTGGAATGCCCACATACTATGAGTCCAATCATCCTCGGGATGGAATACTCACGGCCCACAACCAACAGGTTGGAATGACCATATCTATTGGCTTTCGCACAAAGCATATAAGCCTCAACCACCAAACAAACATGTGCACATATAACAGATAATCACATAATAGTCTATAGACAACAACTGATCTAACAGATCATACCACATATCACATAATATTATCCTACCCTCTAGGATATCGAACTAACAGGTCGTGCCACGTACCACATAATATTATCCTACCCTCTAGGATACCGATCTAACAGTTTATACTAGCATAATATAACCAGATAACAATCCAAAGGCCCAGCCTTGATGCCTTAGACCCTTGAGTATAGTGAGGATAACTCACCTCACAGATGTCGCACTGAAGTGATAGTCTCAAACTCACGAATCACCAACGAAAACTCTACCACCTATAGTTACCATAAGACCTTTTCCATAAATTTCCCAAATTACCAAAATACCCTTAGAGGTCAACTAGTCAACCCTTGGTCAAAGTCAACAGTCAACAATCAAGGTCAACAGTCCATGTTGACCCGACTCGTCAAGTGAAGTTCACTGACTCGTCAAGTCCTCCCTAAACTCAAGAAGTCGTGAAATCCTTGATTGACTCATCGAGTTTCCCTACAACTCGTCGAGTTCATACGTGTCCAAAGGTTGGGAAAACCCTAGCCGACTCATCGAGTCATCCGACTGACTTACTGAGCCCAACACAATCTCCATCAGACTTGCCGAGTTGTTCATCAACTCATCGAGTTCATGACCATCTTTATATGAATCGTTGAGTCGACCTTGCGACTCGCCGAGTCCCTTCAATCCTTCACCCGTACAGATGCTTTTTAAGCCATGCTAAGGCTCCATATTGTAGATCCAGCTTCCCATGGCATGTTTATCACGTTAAGTTGCAAAGTTTACGTGCATGCAGGTGATAATGACCCAAAACAAGCTAAAGAAGTGGCTTAAGGTAAAGGAAAGGTCATAGCTCAAGAAAGACTGAAGCTTTATGACATAGAGGGGCTAAAGGAGTCCGGATCTGAGGTTGCAACCTCAAATCATGACCCTAATCGGAGAACCACCACAAAAAACCCTAAAATCCCAACCCATAAAGAAGGGATCTAACTAAGAGAGAACCAAGCTAACAACTTGTTGCCTCCAAAATGACGCCAAGACAGAAAAGAATCTGGATCTACAACAGCCCCTTGCTCCAAACTTCTTGAACTCCAAGCTTTTTACTCCAAAGATCCCTCTTCCAAGCTAAGGAGCAAACAATTATAGAGAGCAACCATGAATTAGGGTTTCTGAACTCAAGGGAGGTAGTAAGAGAGGCTAAGGGGAATAAGTGGTCCTTAAATAGGGTGCAAATCCCCAGAATTTAGGGTTTCATCTGCCAGCTCCTACTCATCGAGTCACTTCTTGGACTTGGCGAGTAGGTCACTAAAACACGCAGACCAACCCACTACTACTTGACGAGTAAGGCAACCAACTCATCTAGTAGATCCTAAAAATAAGAAAATTCTTATAAAATCGATACGTGAGAATCGGGGCGTTACAATTCTCCCCCATTTGAACTAGACTTCGTCCTTAAAGTCTGCTGCGGTGAACAGCTCCGGATAGTTCTCCTGCATCTCCTCCTTTGGCTCCCAAGCCCACTTGGATCCTCTCCGATGCCCCCTTTGTATTTTTACCAAAGGTATCTCCTTATTCCATAGAAGCTTCCTCTTCCTCTCCAGAATGGCCAAGAGACTCTCCACATAATTCATGCGCTCAACAACCTGAATATCATCAAACGATACTACCGCCTCCTGATCCATAATGCTTTTTTGCAATTGCAAAATGTGAAAAGTGTTGTGGATCCGACTAAGCTCCTCCGGTAGCTCTAGCATGTAAGCCACTTTTCCAACTCAATCCATGATCCTGAACGACCCGATGTAACAGGGACCCAATTTCCCCTGCTTCCTGAAGTGGATCACACCTTTCCAGGGTGAGACCTTCAGGAGTACCATATCTCCCACCTAAAACTCCAACTTAGATCGGCGTCTGTCAGCGTAACTCTATTGTCGACTCTGGGCGGTCTGCAGTCACTGCCTAATCTGCTGAATCTTCTCGGTAGTCTGCAAGACTACTTCCGTCTGTCCCATTACCCTGGTCCAACCTCACCCTAGCAAACCGAGGTACGATATCTCTACCCATACAACATCTCGAAAGGCGGGGCGCCAATGCTGGAATGATAGCTGTTGTCGTAGGTGAACTCTGCAAGCGATAGGTGGGAATCCCAGCTCCCACCGAAATCAATGACACACGCCCTCAACATATCCTCGAGGGTCTGAATGGTCCGCTCGCTCTGACTGTCAGTCTGCGGATGGAATGTTGTACTGAAGTGCAACCGCGTTCCCAGATCGTCGTGGAACTTCTGCCAGAAGCAGGAGGTAAATCTAACATCCCGGTCGGAGACAATGGAGACCGGAACCCCATGGCAAGCAACGATACGGACATATATGTCGGCCAACTTCTCTGCCGACGAACTCTCCCATATTGCCAAGAAATGGGCACTCTTGGTCAATCGGTCCACGATGACCCATATAGCATCAAACCCCTTCACCGTTCTCGGCAACTTGGTAGTAAAATCCATTATGACTTGTTCCCATTTCCACATAGGAATCTCTAGGGGCTGCAGCTTACCATGCGGACTCTGATGCTCGGCCTTGACCATCCTACAGGTCAAGCACCTCTCGACATACCAAGCGATTTCTCGCTTCATGCACTGCCACCAATAGCTCAAACTTAAATCCCGGTACATCTTGGTGGCTCCCTGGTGAATAGAGAAGTGAGACTTATGAGCCTCCTGCATGACCATCTGTCTGACCCCACCAGTCATCGGAACCCATACCCGACCGCATCGGGTCAACAACCCCCGGCTATCTTGCACAAACCGGGCGCTCTCGCACCTGATCCTCTCCAGTTTCCAATTTTCTGGCCGTATACCCTCCGCCTGAGCATCTCTGATCAAACTCACAAGTGGGGAATCCACTGCTATCCTCATACATATCGCTAGGGTGGGAGTGCCAGCTCACTTGCGTCTTATAGCATCTGCCACCACATTCGCTTTACCGGGGTGGTAAAGGATCTCGTAATCGTAGTCCTTAACTACATCCAACCACCTACACTGCCTCATGTTCAGGTTTGGCTGATCCATGATATGTATCAAGCTCTTGTGATCCGTGTAAATGGTACAACAGACCCCATAAAGGTAATGTCTCCATATCTTGAGAGCGAACACCACCGCCCCTAGCTCTAAGTTATACGTAGGGTATCTCGCCTCATGCGGTTTCAACTGCCTTGATGCATAAGCTATCACCCATCCCCTCTGTATGAGGACCGCCCCTAAACCTGTGATGGATGCATCACATAACACCACGAAATCCTCAACTCCTTCCGGGAGTGTCAAAAATGGAGCCTCACACAACCGCTGACGGAGGGTCTCAAACTCCCTCTGTTGCTCAGGGCCCCACCAGAAATCCACCCCCTTCCTCGTCAGACGAGTGATGGGTACTGCAATCTTGGAGAAATCCTGTATGAATCTCTGGTAGTACCCTGCCAATCCCAGAAAACTCCTGATATCCGAGGGAGATTTCAGAACCTCCCACTCCATAACTGCCTTGATTTTAGCCTGGTCAACCAAAATCCCATCCTGGTTAACGAGGTGCCCGAGGAACTGGACCTCTCGTAACCAAAACTCGCACTTCGAGAACTTGGCATACAGTCGCTCTCGTCTCAGAACTCCCAACAACTCCCTGAGATTCTCCTCGTGCTACTCTCGAGTCTTGGAATACACCAAAATATCATCTATAAACACGATGACCGATCGATCTAGCATCGGTCTGCAGACCCGATTCATTAGGTCCATAAATACTATTGGCGCGTTGGTAAGCCCAAACGGCATCACCACGAACTTGTAATGACCATAAAGAGTCTGAAACACAGTCTTCTCCACGTCCTCCTCTCTGACCCGGACCTAATGATACCCCGACCTCGAATCTATCTTGGAGAACCAAGATGCCCCCTGCAACTGATCAAAGAGATCATCTATCCTCAGGAGTGGATAATGGTTCTTCACCGTCAACTTGTTCAACTCCCTATAATCAATGCACATCTTGTGCGAACCATCCTTCTTCCTGACGAAGAGGATCGGTACTCCCCATGGAGAACTGCTAGGTCGAATGAACTGCTTGCCCAGCAGTTCCTGCAGCTGTGATGACAACTCCTGCATCTCGGGTGGCGCCAGTCGGTATGGCGCCTTGGCGTTAAGAGCCGCACCCGGCACCAGGTCAATCCGAAACTCGACCTGCCTCTCTGGAGGCAGTCCTGGAAACTCCTCCGGGAACACGTCAGCAAACTCTCTAACCAATGGAACCTCTAAAACTGGAGTCGGGTCCCTAGCCCGCGTATCCACCACATACGCAGTATAACCCACACACCCGTGCTGAATGTATTGTCGAGCCCTGTCAGCTAAACAGAACCCTGATCCCACTCTGGTGCCCTCGCCATATATAATCAGTTCTCCACCACTTGGGGTGCGAACTACCACCCGCTGGCCCTCACAATCTATCATGGCACCGAACTGACTAAGCCAATCCATCCCTACAATCACGCACACCTCCCTCATGGGAATCGGTATCAAGTCAATCGGAAAGGGTACTCCAAAAATATCCAACTCACATCCTCGGTAGACCGAAGAAGCAGAAATCCCATGTTCAATGGGGATGGAGACTCGCAACGAACACTCTAGCTCACCTACTAGCATATTGAACTCCCTACTAAAAGTCTGAGATACGAACGACCGACTCGCCGCCGAGTCAAATAACACCAATGGGGGTAAGGAGTTCACTAAAAACGTACCTAATCACAGGTACAATAGATAAGCACATAACAAATATAACAAATAAGAGTAAGGATAGAAACATACCAGCAACCACATCTGGTGCTGCCCTGGGCTCCTCGGCTGTAAGCTGGAAGGCACGAACCTGAGCCTTCGGAGGCTCTACCCTGACTGGTCCCCCATCCGCAATCCTCAAAGTAGTCGGAGCTAGAGCCTACGCCGGCTTGGCAGCTAGTAGAGGAAACTGGGCCTTCATATGGCCCACCTGCTCATAATGATAGCAAAGCCTGACTCCGGAAATCGGAGTCGGCTGCCTGCAATCCCTGGCCAGATGGTCCTGTTTTCCACATCGGTGGCACCCACTCCTTGCTCGGCACGTCCCTGAATGAGCCTTTCCGCACTTCCCACAAGTGCGGCCTGGCTGTCCCCCAGTCCTGGTATCAATGGTCTTGGACCGCTTCGGCGCCGGCTGCGACTATGTTGGTGCATGCTACTGCTCCGTCGACTTTATCTCAAGCTCTAACTCACGCAGCCTGGCGGCCTCCTGTAACTCCACTAGAGTATCGCATCTCTGAGTGGCAACAAATTGACGGATGTCAGTCTTGAGCATGCTCATATAGCATGTCATCGGAGCCTGCTCCGAGGCAAACTCTAGGCAAAACATCGCCCTCTCAGTAAAGATACGGGTGATCTCTGTCACCGTCTTAGTACCCTGTCTCAACTCCAAAAACTCCTGAGATAACTGCTCACGCTCGACCCTTGGAATGTAGCAAGCACGACACATATCCCTAAACTGCTCCAGAGTAACAGCAGCTCTTTGGTCATCCGTATACGACCCCGTCATCAATCTCCACCGGTCCTTTGCCCCGGACCTCAGCAGGTTTAGGGCACACCTGACCTTCTGGTCAGTAGGACATAAACATGTAAAGAAACACCCCTCCATATCCGACATCCACCTCATGGATACAATCGGATCCTGAGTACCATCAAAAGTCGGGGGCTTTGTGTTATCGAAGTCCCGATACTGAAAAACTCGACCCGCTCCCCCTCCTGCCGCTGTTACAGCCGATGTGGCTGCAGCGGCAGCTGTCTCATTAAGGGTTGAATATATGTCGTCAAAGTACTCCATCATAGCGGACTTGATAGTCCTAAATAACTCCGGAATCTGACCCCGGACAATCCCAACCACCTCCTCGCGAATGATCTCCCTGACTCGATCTTCTGTCAACAATGACCCCTCCTGGCCGATAATCTCAAGTGCTGCTGGGGCCTCCTGAGCACCCTGTCCTGATCCCGATTTGGATCATGTCACGAAACGCCTCGTAACCACCATACTGAAAATATAATAGGAAGATATCCGCAAATATGCATAAATGGCCAGGAACCAACTCCCGATTAAACCCTAGGGGTTGTGACTTCCTTGCTACGCGTATGGGTCATGTGCTTTCAGTAGTATGGGCCCTTACTACCTTCCACACCTACCTATATTTGTCTCAAGTATCACCACAACACCCTAACACTATACATATACATGGTGGTCGCTTAACCTCACTCCTATAGGAAGGTTAACTGTCTCAGAACTGACCTACTAGTCTCGCACAACCCACTCATCTATGAAACTTCCATCAACCCTGCAGTGCTAGTGTATGCTAGTCATACATAACGCTGGACCCTATAGACTTTCGAATACATGATCCTACCCTAAGCCCTTCATCAAACAAGAACAGGAAATAAGGCCAAACCAAACATTCTCAAGCTATAAGATGTTAGTTATGTACGACCGAGATGTATACACTAAGCAACTACAGTAATGATGTCAATCTCATATGAGGAAAACCCTTGGCTACCAGGCATAATGTAACCAGGCAATTCTATCATGTAATTCCTGAATATCCCTAGCCTAGCACTAGCATGTTGTTCTAACATATCACATAATCAAATAACTATATGGTATTTTGGGGTCAACTTATTGGCTTCGGCTGATCGTACACACTTCATCCTCCATTACTTATTTTGAAAACCATTTGAAAATCTTTTCCTTGATTTGAGACTGGAGTCACATGAGGGTTCCTCCAATTCAGTCAAACCAAGGCTCTGATACCAACTTGTCAGACCCAAAAATTTCATGCCAAATTAAAACTTTTTCAAAACATTTAAAACCATTTGTCATTACAAAGTTTGTTTTCAAAATATCTAATATCAAAGTTTTCCCAGAAACATAAACAAATCATGAGGAGCTGTACGATCATGCATTCGCCTTGCCGCGATCCCCTGATGTACCTGAAACGATAAACTAAAACTGTAAGCCCGAAAGCTTAGTGAGTTCCCCCAAAATACCCATACCCACAACAATACACATATAATCATAAACAACATACTATGGATCCAATCAACCATTGGGTTGGAATACCCCAGGCCCTCAACCAACAGGTTGGAATGCCAACACACTATGGGTCCAATCAACCATCGAGTTGGAATACCCCATGCCCACAACCAACAGGTTGGAATGCCCACATATTATGAGTCCAATCATCCTCGGGATGGAATACTCATGGCCCACAACCAACAGGTTGGAATGACCATATCTATTGGCTTTCGCACAAAGCATATAAGCCTCAACCGCCAAACAAACATGTGCACATATAACAGATAATCACATAACAGTCTATAGACAACAACTGATCTAACAGATCATACCACATATCACATAATATTATCCTACCCTCTAGGATATCGAACTAACAGGTCGTGCCACGTACCACATAATATTATCCTACCCTCTAGGATACCGATCTAACAGTTTATACTAGCGTAATATAACCAGATAACAATCCAAAGGGCCGACCTTAGTGCCTTAGACCCTTGAGTATAGTGAGGATAACTCACCTCACAGATGTCGCACTGAAGTGATAGGCTCAAACTCACGAGTCACCAACGCGAACTCTACCACCTATAGTTACCATAATACCTTTTCCATAAATTTCCCAAATTACCAAAATACCCTCACAGGTCAACTGGTCAACCCTTGGTCAATATCAAAGTCAATAGTCAAGGTCAACAGTCCATGTTGACCCGACTCGTCGAGTGCAGTTCACCGACTCGTCAAGTCCTCCCTGAACTCAAGAAGTCATGAAATCCTTGATTGACTCGTCGAGTTTCCCTACAACTCGCCAAGTTCATACGTGTCCAAAGGTTGGGAAAACCTTAGCCGACTCGCTGAGTCATCCGACTGACTTGCCGAGCCCAAGGCAATATCCATCGGACTGCCCGAGTTTTCATCAACTCGTCGAGTTCATGGCCATCTTCATATGAATCGCCGAGTCGACCTTGCGACTCACCGAGTCCCTTCAATACTTCACCCATATAGATTTTTTTAGCCATGCTAAGGCTCCATATTGTACATCCAGCTTCCCAAGGCATGTTTATCACGTAAAGTTGCAAACTTTACGTGCATGCAAGGTGATAATGACCAAAAACAAGCTAAAGAAGTGGCTTAATGTAAGGGAAAAGTCATAGCTCAACAAAGACTGAAGCTTTATGACAAAGAGGGGCTAAAGGAGTCCAGATCTAAGGTTGCAACCTCAGATCTTGACCCAAATCGGAGAACCACCACACAAAACCATAAAATCCCAACCCATAAAGAAGAGATCTAACTAAGAGAGAACCAAGGTAACAACTTGTTACCTCCAAAATGATGCCAAGACAGAGAAGAATCCGGATCTACAACAACCCCTTGCTCCAAACTTCTTGAACTCCAAGCTTTTTACTCTAAAGATCCCTCTTCCAAGCTAAGGAGCATAGAATTATAGAGAGCAACCACGAATTAGGGTTTCTGAACTCAAGGGAGGTAGTAAGAGAGGCTAAGGGGAATAAGTGGTCCTTAAATAGGGTGCAAATCCCTGGAATTTAGGGTTTCATCTGCCAGCTCCTACTCGTCGAGTCCCTTCATGGAATCGGCGAGTAGGTCACTAAAACACGCGAACCAACCCACCACTACTCGACGAGTAAGGCAACCAACTCATCCGGTAGACCTTGAAAACAAGAAAATTCTTATAAAATCGATACCTGAGAATCGGGGTGTTACAAGCTTGCAAACACCTGGAAATATAATGCGCACATCATGCATAGACTTTCATATACCTAACTGATATTCCATACAACCCTTATTGCTCCCTTTATCTAACCAGCATAATTTCGACTCACCCAACTCCCATCAGCGTGTCAACACCGAAAGCACTATAAGGATAAGATATGAACCATCATGATCACTAAGCCCATAGCCCATGATTGGAAAGCTCCTGATAACACACCGACCTTGTCGACACTCTCACAGCAGCAACTGAGCACAACATAATTGCTACCAAAGCAAAACCTTACGAAAACGAAGTTGCACACGATCCACAGATTGGATAACGGTTGCATTCTTGATCAAAATCGGAAGCTAAAACCCAAGTGAACCATACATATAATTCGAACAAGACCCCAATGCCCTCTTGCCCAGCTCATAAAGAGAACCCCCATACACATACTTAAGAAACCCACAATCTCATCCGAAGAGAAAAGAAACACCAAAGATAATCGAAAGGCCACCTTAATCAAAACATAAAACATCCTCATGATCGGTCAAACAAGACCCCATACTTGTTTGAGATTGAACGGATTCCATCACTACACCACTAGCTCGAGAAGACCTCCATGATGATCCTATATGTTACCAAAACCTGAGTCTGCTACGAATCAAAATTCCACTTCACCATTGAGGGTAAACATACCCAGGGACCAAGGGAACATAACATACTGCACTGGAGGGTAGGAGACGCATTCCTTGATCTTTAATTGCCACCACTTGAATCCTTCGAAGAATTCCCTCTAAATGACGAACGCAACTACCAATGGTCTAGAACACCTTGACACCTAAACCAAAGGACCACAAAGCCACATTGAGCTAAAAATGCCCGCTTCTAGAAATGGTTCACCAATCAACGTCTGCCCAACAAATCTGATAGCAGTAATCCGGCAGTGCACTAAGAATTTACTCAATGACTGACATGCAACCTGAGAATCCCAATTCTCACCCAATTGGGACTCAAACCACCACCCACTGGCAGTGAAACCAAAACATAACCGAACCAGCCCAACCAGGTACAACCATACTTGACCATAGAATGAATATCATCTGCAAAATGGTCCACCTGATACGGATCAAACGAACCCAAAGAAAAACCTAAATTCAAGCTAAAAAACTCTGAATTTCCAATAATAACCACTTACAAAGCACATGTAACTACCGGTTTACGATCCAAACATGCACCCTTTGCTTGCAACCCAAACGAAAATCTGACACATGACTTTCCCATCTCCTAAGAATACGGCCCTTGCTCGCATCGCTAAGGTACCCGTGGCACCTCAAACCACTTGCACACACCGACGCTGACATACTGTCGCCGACCACCACGACCAACAGACCTCAAGCTGAGAATCCAACCTAACTCACGAGGTTACAAGCCTACTCACTCTTTCGAACTCGGAAATCTAAAGGGGAAGATCTTTGTCATAGATAAAGAGAATCTAATCTGACAGTCTGCCACTTAAATCCCAGATGTAATTTCTAAACTGATTGTATCAACCGGTTCCTCCCTGTGCAACATAATCCAAAAGATCGACATATATGGAAACACTTCCTTAAACCATGTTATCTTCCCCGACCAGTCCTTAGAATACCCGAAACCTCCATGATTCGAGTATGGATCCTATGATTCCAGTAGTACGAGCCTAATACTACCTTCAACACATATCCATACTTTCCTCATAGATCATCTCGGGTCCTCTAAGACCTAATCATGATAATACTCCCAATACCTGCTCAACAACGAAACAACCGCACTAAAATACATCCTAGGCTCTCCTTGGATCCCCCATCTCCCCTACCATAAGATGCTGAAGAAGTCCTCATAATGTCATTTAGCTACTTTGTGAACACAATCACATGTAATAAAGCTTAGATAATCCTTCATGTAAAAGACTTATCCCTACAAGGGTTGGACTCAGACAAGAGTTGCATAATAGGGTCAAAACCATCAATCTAAGCTTATTCAAGCTTAATTACATGTGACATTACATATTCACTTTATAGCTAACTCACATCACTTAAGAGTCCAACAAAGCACAAAGCAAGCATCATTCAAGCAATGGAGTCAACTGGTACTGAAACATAATAAAAGCCAACGGGTTCCTGCATGAAGCTCTGATCTCTAACTCCCAGCATCCTTGATACATACTAGCATACTCATGCACTCCATCCTCACTCCCTATAGGAAGGATAAACATATCGCGACTGGCCGGTGTGACATCCCCATTTTCACGGCCAGAAAATACCGATTTTGTTTATGCTTTATAAAAATCAGAGTACCTCTTTTAATAAAAATGTTGCGGAATTTGTTCCCAGTAAAACATGATAAATACGTTATCACAACATTTCTGAAGAAAAGTATTTTTATTCATTTTAAAGCATTTGGGATGTCATTGTCAATACAGAAACATAAGCATAAACATAACTTACATTCATTATCACTAGTGATTTATATCTCCTTAATCACTCTGTGTAATGTGACTTCATATCAACACCTGTGATATAAATAAACTGAGTGGGTCATGTTGGGAAACCTGGTGAATACATAGGGTTTTCAACCCACAACAATATAATTATTATGTTTAATCATCAAACAGTTAAACCAATTACCCATCCCCATTATCTTCTTTACTCTTAAGGATCTACCCTAAGAATCAACCATTTCTCATTCATTCATTCCTAAGAATTATCCTAAGGAATAGGTATGAAGTCCATCATTATCAATGACACAGCTTTCAAGCAAAGCTGCTAGTTCTATCACTTAAGCACAACTGCCAGAATTATGGCATTCTCTATGAGGCGTAGCTGCGAGTATTGTCCTTCGGGCACAGTTGCTAGGGTTATCTCGTTTATTGACAGTATCATTTTCGATAGTTCACTCGCAATACATGTCAATGGGTTTTTAGAGTACACCGGTGAACACATCGTTCACAACACCTACAGGTTGCGAGCCTGCTAGTGTTCCACTGGACTGTCTAGAATAGTCCGTGGTTGTCATCCATTCTCTGCTAGAAGACGAGGCCAGCATTTGGGAACAAGACTTCTCACATCGTCCCCCTCTCACCCTTACCTCATGGTCTATATCACCTTTCAACTCATCATCCAACTCATATTTCATCTAACCATGTTTTACCCAACATATTATGTAGATATAAATACATATACAGTTTAAATCATATAAAACTTGTATAAAATCAATCATCCAGCATAGATAGCAATTATACAGACAATATGCACAAATAGCACATAGTTTATATAAAATACTTTATATCTATGTGTAAGATTAAAGGGACCATGCACTCAATTGAAAAGGTGGTGACTTGGCACTCGGACAACACTTCGTTACTCTTAACACAATTTTCCTTTGACAAAAACCTAGTATCATTACCACTAGAGTTTAGTCTAATATTCACCGAGGCTAATTAATAGTCTTGCTATTATTACTATTATATAAGCATGAAACAATATTTCTCAACCACTATATATAGACAGGGGCCAGACATAAAACACCAGAGGGCAGGACCATTTTGGCATATAGGACTTCTGAAATTCAACAACCCTATACGACCCTTTAAACCAGATTCCCCGTACCGTGAGTGGTTAAAAGATATTATAACAACACTTATATAACTCATAATAATAGCCCAAATACTTATTATAAGGTCATAATAACATTACTATATTAAAACATAAGATATACTAAAGATAGGGTAGGCATAGCTTACTTACAACAGGTTTTTCACAAAACCGGGCTTCGCTAGAGCAGCATTCCCGAGCCGAGAGGCTCTTTTCTCAGGGCTTTGGGAGCCTCGAGGCTTCCTTCGGGTGCTAGGGGGTTTACCTAGACTTTAGGGGGCTTAAAGGAGGCTAGAGAGAGTATAGAGAGAGAAAGTGAAGTTGGGATGGTGTGTAGAATGAGGGAACCTGACACCTCTATTTATAGGCTAGTATCCTACTATACTCGTTGAGTAGGAGGTCCTACTCATCGAGTCCATGTCCAGGTGTCACCATCTGGTGGTTTGCCTTGGGGAGAAAGCCTTGGCCCATATTCAGCCACGTCACCCGGTTTCGCACAGCACCCTGCCGACTTCTAAACCCTGTAACTTTCGCATATGAGCTCCCTTTTCGACGTTCTTTATATCCACACGTACGTAAAAACAAGATCTACAACTTTAATTTAGACTCTATCGGCTAATTCTCGACTGATCTTAAATTTAACAGTAGGAGGAGATTATATTGTTAAATGTCCGTGTAAAATTCATAACTTCTACATACGAACTCCGTTTTCGTCTGTCTTTTTATCACTGAGTTCCTATTAATGAGATCTTCAACTCTTATTTAGTTTGCGTAGGCCAAAAACTGCTCGAACCATAATTCGAGTTTCGAGTCGTGCACTACTATGCCAAATCTTAGAAAATTAATAACTTCCTCATACGAAGTCAGATTTGGGTGTTCTTTTTATGGATGCCCTCGTTTTAATGTATAATACAACTTTTGTTTAGATCACTAAGGCTAAAAAGTCCTCTATCATAAATTCACTATTTACGTCTCCCGGTGTTGTGCCGGTTTTGCCGAAAATCTTCAACGGGCCATAACTTCTTTATTATAACTCGGATTTTGGCGTTCTTTATATTTATGGAACCCTTGAGACATATTCTAAATAATATTTTGTTGAAAATTCATTTCGACCCCTATTATCTCTAAATTGACTATCCCAGATCTATGGGCGTTACAGCTGGTTGACCCCACATAACTCATCCTACCACCTACTGCCCCACGACCCTCCATTGGTGCCAGATAACTATCACATCAACACTATCACATACTACACAACTTAAACAATATTTGGATAAAAGATTCAATACTGCAACGATTGGACTCAGACAAGAGTTGCGCAATAGGACCAAATCCCTTAACCTAACGCCATTTAACTCATGCAACATGTGAATTAGCGCATTCACTCAATAGTTAGTTCACACACGAAAGAGTCATACCACAATCAATCAAGGATTCTATATGAGACAAGGCATCATATAATAAGACAACTCTATCATGCAATTCTTGAAGATCCCTAGCCTATCACTAGCATGTTGTTCTAACATATCACAATATCAAAGAACAGTGTGGTAGTTTGGGTTCAACTTACTGCCTCCGATTGATCGTACACATCGCATCCTCTTTTGGTTATTTTTAAAGCAACTATGAAAGTTATTTTTAAAACCTTTACTTTGTAAATTATTTTTAAAATCTTTTTTCCCTTAGTTTGAGACTGGATTCACACGACTGTTCCTACAATTCACTCAAACCAAAACTCTGATACCAACTTGTAACATTCCAAAATTTCAACCAATTAAAAACTTTCAAAATATCGCTTTATCTAATAAAAGTGTTTACAACATTAATGTTCTTCAAAAAATTATTTAAAAATTAGTGCCTCCCAAGATCAATGACATAAAAATTAGTATGTGTACGGTCACGCCTTTGCCTTGCCAGGATTCTCTGAAACACCTGAAACCATAGCAAAAAACTATAAGAACAAAGCTTAGTGGGTTCCCCCATAGTACCAACACACAAACGGATAACATGTACAAATAACAGCATACATACAGGGCCTTTAGTATGACTGGAATGCCCCACAGACCTGCAGTCTATATGGTACGCCCATAGAGCCTTCAGTCTGACTGGAACGCCCCATCGGCCTGCACTCTATCTTATACACTCACAGAACCTTAAGCATGAATAGTATGCCTCATCGGGCCTTCAGCCTATTTGGAACGTTCTCCAGGCGTTCAGCCTGACTAGTACACCCCACTGGCCTTCAGTCTATTCGGGATGCCCTGGGTCTATTTGTAACGCCCGCAGATCCGGGCTAGTCAATGTAGAGATAATAGGGGTCGAAAATGACTTTTTAAAAGATTATTTAGATTAAATAATCTTAACCAAGTTTTATAATATGTATCAAGGGTTCCGTACATATAAAGAACGCCGAAATCCGAGTTATAACGAAGAAGTTATGGCCCGTCGAAGTTTTACGGCAAAACCAGCACAACACCGGGAGACGTAAATAGTGAATTTTTGATAAAGGACTTCTTAGCCTTATCGATCCAAATAAAATTTGTATTATATGTTAAACCGAGAACATACAAAAAAAGAACGCCCAAATCTGACTTCGTATGAGGAAGTTATGAATTTTCTAAGATTTGGCATAGTAGTGCACGACCCGAAACTTGAATTTTAGTTCGAGCGGTTTTTCGCCTACGCGACCTAAATGAGAATTTAAGATCTCATTAATAGGAACTCAATGGTAAAAAGACAGACGAAAACAGAGTCCGTATGTAGAAGTTATGAATTTTACGCGGACATTTAACAGTATAATCTCCTCGTACTGTTAGATTTAAGATCGGTCGAGAATTAGCCGACAGAGTCACAATGAAAGTTGTAGAGCTTATTTTTACCTATGCGTGGAAGTGCTTTGATAACGTATTCATCATGTTTTACTGGGAACAAATTCCGCAACATTTTTATTAAAAGAGGTACTCTGATTTTTATAAAGCATAAACAAAATCGGTCTTTTCTGGCCGTGAAAATGGGGATGTCATAGTTGGTATCAGAGCATTAGTTTAAGCGAACTAGGAATATGGATTTATTTCTAGACTTAAAAATAGAATGCTAAGCGATGATTGTGAGGTGTGAGAACTAGCTTATTTTAGGAATTGTGCCTAAAATGATTTTATGTGCTAAATGCTTGTGCCTGATATGCTGTTATTTGTTGGGATCTATGGTTTATTGCCGACTGGATCTGGAAACCTTATGTGTTTAGGATTCTAAGCGTTTAACTATGATATTAGAACTAGCATGTAAACGTTTCAGAGTGATAAGGATGATTTAAACGTCAATCCTAAATAAAGATCTAGATTCACCTTATTCGGTGTATAGATCAAGATGGCAAGGACCCGTAGCGGAAACGTGAATGCAAATGGGAACCGAGATCTGCCCCCAGTGATTGAGCAAATACCTGTTGTAGTAGCCGCTCCTAAGCCAATCATAATGGCCGAAGTTCAAGCGTTGATCCAGATGATGTTGGATTGTCAAAAGGAGGAAACAAGGTGTTTACTTCAATAAACTCGAGAGGAACTTATGATGCCTATCGAACAGCCCGAACTGAATGATGGGTAGTCAGAGGAAGGGAACTACAGTGCGAACGTTGGTCAAGCCAATGCACCGGAGAATTAGATGGATTAACCAAGATGACGGAGTCGAGAGGAATGGATGCAAGTACAAAGATTTTCTGACTTGCAATCCATCGACTTTCACTGGAAAGGAAGATCCGATCGGAGTTATGGATTGGATCTCGGAGATGGAGTTGGCCTTCATGACGTGTGGTTGCAAAGGCAAATTAAAGACCACGTTTGTGATGGGTTTTGAGCATTCTAACACTTCCTAAGTGTACATGCAACCCTAATAAACCTTGGATCTATGTTTGTCTAAGATACATGGAAATAATTATTTTTCCAAGGTTCATATCCTAAGTAGCATGGCATGGGGAACTTGAATCAAATAAAGCTAGTAGAAATACTTACCTTGTAGTTGTAGTTGATTCCTTGGAGTTTTAGAGCCTAGCACCAATAGTGTGGATGCCTCAAATGGAAATCACAAATCACCACAAACTTGGAACTTTGAGAGAATAGTCACTACTATCTTGAAATCAGCCCTCACCTCAACAAGTGTCAAATAGTGTGATTTCAAGAACCAAAGCCTCCTTTATATAGTGTGGTGGATTAAGGTTACATCCATGTAAACCCTAATACCCATGTCTCTTCATTTCCATGAGATCCAGGGGTTAAACCTCCATGGAGTATCCATGGACTTTTCCATGCAAGCCTAGCCCATTCCAAATAAGCCTTAGCCCACACTATATAAATATAAAAGCCCATATTTAATTAGTAATATCTTTGATCTCTAAATTAATCCTAGATTAATTATAGATCAATACTAATTAAATAATATGATCGTATATTAATATATTAGAACTTATAATATATTAATAAATCATAACTTGTACTATTCTCAAAAGATTATCCATAAATAGTTCGGGTGAAGTGCAACCCAAATGGACCATGCCGGGTCGGTTCAAGTACATACCAAATATAATTATGGACTTAGACACTATATCCAACAGTCTCCCACTTGGATAAGTCTAATAACTATAGTTGAGAGTATGACTTCAGGAACCGATCAACAATCGTAGCTCTTTAAACTCTGTTGAACTAGAACGCGCCATTTTAGATAAGTGATCATATAATTCTCTGTTCTAGATATCAGCTGGACAAATACATGGAACATGGTCTTACTTATTGCCCAGCATTTGTTTCCCGATTTCCGATTTCTTTAACATAGAACTTAACTGAACACATCAATTTAGTTCTGACTGAGCCCGGTACATAGGTCAAAACAAAATCATCGAGGGGCCCAGATATCAGCTTCTAATCCAAGAAGGAACAGATAAACTTCGACTCATATGTTTGTTCTACCACTCATTGAATTATACACAAAGGCACGTTTTATAACATCGAGTTACCAATGCGTTTTCGTACAATCAATGCATAACCAACTCATAAGTAACAAATCATATCTCTAGGTTTGAAGACTTATATGATATTACCGTCTCACGATCACTCGAGATAAAATTCCATGAAGTGATTCCAGTGAACGTGGGTTGAGTCCAATGCTCAGAACTTATGAGCACTCATGATTGTTGTAGCCATGTCCAACACCTTAGACCTCTGCAACCAATCATGACAGTCTTGATTCATACCTACTTCCGACATATGACCGACTGTGGAGGTTTGAATAATATAATATACCAAACATAATTATTCTGGAAGTCAAAACATGCAAAAGAAATATAGTAAACGATCGACAAGAGATAGCAACACTTTACTCATAAATAAAACACCTTTTATTCATCATCTAATGTCAATTACACTTTACAAATTTCAAAATTTATCTAACTACTAAAACTTATATCATCCTTCAGCCCTATGCTCCGAGCATGCTGAAGATGCTTAACCCTACTCAGTCCCTTCGTGAGGGGATCTGCTGGGTTCTCATCCGATGATACCCTCTTTGCCACGAAGATTCCTTCTTCTATTCGATGTCTGATGAAGTGATATTTTCTGTCAATGTGTCTGGATCTCCCATGATCTCTTGGTTCCTTGGCTAAGGCAACCGCACTATTGCTGTCACAGAAAATCTCCATTGGCTCTTTTATAGCAGGTACAACTCCAAGGTCTCCGATGAAGTTCTTTAGCCATATAGCCTCCTTTGCTGCCTCGCTTGCTGCTATATACTCTAATTCACAAGTGGAATCAACCACTGTCTCCTGCTTGGAACTCTTCCAAGTGATTGCTCCTCTGTTTAAGGTAAAGACCCAGCCCGACTTAGAGTGGAAATTATCCCTATCAGTCTGGAAGCTAGCATCACTATACCCTACAACTCTTAAGTCATCACTCCCACCGAGGGTAAGAACCCAGTCCTTAGTCCTCCGTAGGTACTTGAGGATATTCTTTACCGCAGTCCAGTGTGCCTTGCTAGGGTTCCCCTGATACCTGCTAACCATGCTCAAAGCAAAGGCTACATCAGGTCGAGTACACGTCATAGCATACATGATCGATCCTACAGCTGAAGCATAAGGTAGTCGACTCATTTCTTCTATCTCAGCCTCAGTACTAGGGCTTTGTGTCTTACTCAATCTGGCATTACTCTGAATGGGTAACTCACCTTTCTTGGAGTTATGCATGTTGAATCTTTTCAACACTTTGTCCACATAGGTGCTTTGACTAAAGTCTTTTACTCCTGTTTCTCAAAATCCTTATCCCTAGGATATAGGCAGCCTCACCGAGGTCCTTCATAGCGAAACACTTCCCAAGCCAGGACTTTACATCCTGCAGGGTTGGGATGTCATTTCCTATGAGTAGTATGTCATCCACATACATTATCGAAAAACTGACTATGCTCCCACTAGCCTTGATATAGACACAAGATTCATCTTCACTCCTTGAAAAGCCAAATTCCTTGACTTTCTCATCAAAGCAAAGATTCCATCTGTGAGGTGCCTGTTTCAATCCATAAATGGATTTCTCGAGTTTACACACTCTATTGGGGTACTCTATACTGACAAAACCCTCTGGCTGAACCATGTAAACATCTTCAGCCAACTTTCCATTAAGGAAAGCGGTTTTGACATCCATTTGCCATATTTCATAGTCATGAAATGCAGCAATGGCCAACAGAACCCTAATAGACTTTATCTTGGCCACTGGTGAAAAGGTTTCATCATAATCAACTCCTGGAGTTTGAGAATAACATTTTGCAACCAGTCGTGCCTTATAAGTGTGTACATTACCATACATGTCGGTCTTTTTCCTGAAGATCCATTTGCACCCAACTACCTTACGATCAGGTACATTGTCAACCAAGTTCCAAACTTGATTGCCATACATGGACTGTATCTCGCTATCCATAGCCTCTTTCCATTTAGCAGCCTCAGGGCCTGCCATGGCTTCCGTGTAGCTGTTAGGTTCATCCAGACCTACTAGTGTCTCATCACTAATAAGTGTCTCACCTTCTGCAGTAATATGGAAACCATAGTAATGGTCAAGTGCATTCCTAACTCTTGTGGAACGCCTCAGAGGTACAGATTCGTCAATTGGCTCAATAGGAGTTTCCTCCTCGAGTTGAGGGCTAGCGTTTAAAGTTCCTTCACCACTTGACTCTTGAATTTCTTCAAGATCAATTTGCCTCCCTGTCTCCTTGGCTTATAAACTCTCTCTCTCGAAAGACTCCTCTTCTTGCTACAAAGACCACATTATCACTAGGTTTGTAGAAGAGGTAACCAAAGAATCTTTGTGGGTAGCCGATGAAAATACACCTCTCGCTTCGGGGTTCTAGCTTTTCATGAGTCTCGCGCCTCACAAAAGCCTCGCAACCCCAAATCTTGATGTGGTCTAGGTTGGGTACTTTACCAGTCCACATCTCGTGAGGATTTTTGGCAACTTTCTTTATAGGGACTAGATTAAGAATATGGGCGGCAGTCTCTAAGGCATACCCCCAAAATGAGATTGGTAGCGAAGCTCGACTCATCATGGAACGAACCATATCCAACAAGGTTCGATTACGCCTCTCAGCTGCACCATTCAACTGTGGTGTCCTGGGAGGTGTCAATTGTGAGACAATCCCACATTCCCTAAGATAGTCGAGGAACTCTGAACTAAGATACTCACCACCTCGATCGGATCGAAGCATCTTAATGTTCCTGCCCAATTGATTCTCGACTTCCTGTTTAAATTCCTTAAACCTTTCGAAAGTCTCTGACTTATGCTTGATCAAGTAGACATATCGATATCTACTGTAATCATCAGTAAAAGTCAAATAATAACGATTAGCATCCCTTGTGGCATGTTTGAATGGTCGACACACATCCGTGTGTACAAGGTCCAACAAACCTTCACCCCTCTCACAAGAACCTGCGAAGGGTGACTTTGTCATTTTTCCAAGTAAGCATGATTCGCAACTATCATCTAACTTTAGGTCAAACGACTCCAAGACTCCATCCTTTTGGAGTTGGCCTATGCGTTTCTTGCTTATATGTCCAAGACGACAATGCCATAATGATCCTTTATCCAAGTTATTATTATTAACAGAATCAATACACAATACAATATTTCCTAAGTTATCAACCACAGATACTGTTTCATACACGCCATCACAAGGTAATGCTTTAAAATAAAGAGCATTATTAAAGAAAGCATTAATAGAACCAACTTCATTATCAAATGAAAAGGTGAAACCTTGTTTATACAATGCATGAAAGGAAATAATATTTCTTGCCATTTCTGGCGAATAACAACACTTATTTAAATCTAAATTTAACCCAATACTTAGCGACAAAGTATAAACTCCAATCTTGGTGACAGGTGTAACTTTCCTACTCCCCATGATTAAGTTTATTCTTCCTTGCTCCACATTCTCACTTCTTCTTAGTCCCTGCAAGTCACAACAAATATGAATACCACAACCGGTATTAAGGACCCAAGATTTAGAATGGGGTGAGTTATTAGAAATGATAGTGTAAATACCTGCATGGTTGGGTTTAACTTTCCCATCCTTCACATCTTGCTAGTACTTTGGGCAGTTCCGCTTCCAATGTGTCTTTTCATGGCAATAGAAGCATTCAGCCTCTTTTGGGTCAGAAGAAGGAGTGATGAAACCTTTCTTGGTTCCATTTGAAGAAGAGCCATCAAGGGTCCTAACCTTGGTACCCTTCGAAGAACTCTTTCTCTTCTTCCCTCATCCTTTCCCGATTGCCAAGACAGGGGCGGAGTTGGTAGGAGTAGGAGTAACAATCGCCTTACCCTTAAGACCACTTTCCGCGGTCTTTAAGAGTCCTTGAAGTTTGCTGAGTGTGACCTCTTCCTTGTTCATGTGGTATGTCATGCGGAATTGATCATAACATGAAGGTAAGGAGTGCAAAATGATATCTATTGCAAGCTCCTCAGGGAAGTTCACATTTAGCTTCAGCAAACGGTCCACAAATCTTTGCATTTTCTGCATGTGGCCCGTGATGGGTTCACCATCCTTCATGCGAGTTGTTATCATGGAGGAGATGATTTCATACCTCTCTTGACGAGCACTTTGATGGTATCTTTCCATCAAATCTTGGTGCATCTCATAGGGGTAGAAATCTTCATAGGATTTTTGGAGATCCACGGTCATAGTGGCCATCATGATGCATGCCACTTTGGTGGCATCCCTTTCATGTGCCCTAAACTCAGCGATCTCTTGAGGAGTAGCAACTGTCTCATCAATCTCCTTAAGCTCCTTATCGAGGACATCTTCCTTGTCCTCGTAGCGAGTAATCATTCTGATGTTTCTGATCCATTCATTAAAGTTGGATCCATCAAAAGTGACTTTCCCACACAAGTTCATAAGAGAAAAGGAGCCATTAGGATTAGATCCCGAAGCAGCGTTGTTTGCAGACATCTGATAAGAGAAGAAAGAAGGTTTAGTTTAGATATAGAGATAGTCCTTAATAACACACCCAAATGTAGTATTAAGGCTAGGACCCAATCACAATATATTATACTTAGAAGAGGTATGACGTAATCTAAGTAATAACATATTTGAAAGGTAGGTGAATGATGATTCACCAATTTCCACCAAAGTCGAAATATTAAAATATTTAATTTTGTTCTAAGAAACTCCTAGATTCTTTTGAGATTCAATGAACTTTTCAAAGGCATGTTTCAATCTCGAGTGTGCCCTCCAAGTTTTGTGACTGGGATGCCGAGGATCGCAAAACGAGGTGTGAAGTAACCATGCAAATTACTTGGTACTCTTAATAAATTACCCCTCAATCGATGTTCCAGTTAACCACACACGCTCCATCGATACTATGATAAATATTAAGTCACCCTTTACCTACCTTGTTAAGTCCAAGTTAGTGTGCCGGTTAACCACACACGCTCCACTAACGACTTAGACAAAGTGTAAAGTGTAATTTCATGGATTAGCACCTTATTCACATTTTTCCTAAAGTAACTAAGATTGGGAATTTAATAAAACATTTAGTTACTTTATAATATTCATCATACTTTTAATGAGAATTTATAAGTCCTTGTCTTACCCGTTCGGCTAACGACCCTCCACCAGTCAAGCAAGCGGTGGTGAGAGTGGACACCCATTAAGTTGCCATTTTATAGACAACAACCTTATACCCACCTTATAGACCGGCTTCGTGAATGAGGCGTACTAGCGGTAAGACGACTTTAATCTTATACATACATACATAAATACATATATATATATATATATATATATATATATATATATATATATATATATATATATATATATTATTAACTTATAATATTATAAGTATAAGGGTTGAATTTTAACTTTTAAAATTCTAAGGGCTGGAAATAAAGTTTTTAATATGACTTTACTTGGTCCAAAACTTGAGGGAAAGTTTTGTAAACTTTCAAAACTTTTCATTTCTTGTAACTTATGAGTTTAATAGAGTAACAAAAATGAAGACTCTTCATTTTTCTAACTCTTGTGTTCTTTTAATGGTTTTTAATTCAAGTGACTTTTGATTTTCCATAACTTGAGGACAAGTTATGGACTCCATTAAAACACATTATGATCAAGAATTAAACTACCACATAGGTTACAAATAATTCCTATGATCATCTAAACATCATAAGATCAAGAACATGAATATGAACACTTTCATGAATCAAAAAAATTACACATAAGACTTTGTAATTTTGATAACAAGTTGTTGTAAATGGATTATCAAAGACATTACACCATCTAAAACAAGTTTTCAAGTACCAAAACAGTTTAGGCTAATGTTTCTAGTCCATTTCCAGCAACTAAAGTCGAAAATCTGCACTCTGTGGCTTCTACTCACTGAGTGCATGAACCTACTCGGCGAGTAGGTTGAAGATACACATGAACTCGGCGAGTCCCCCCATGGACTCGGCGAGTTCATCAGGCAGACAACAAGTTTTTTCGACTTTTTCAACTATTTTTCATCAAGTATCATACAAACAAGCCTAGTCTCTGATACCACTGATGGGTTTTGAGCATTCTAACACTTCCTAAGTGTACATGCAACCCTAATAAACCTTGGATCTATGTTTGTCTAAGATACATGCAAATAATTATTTTTCCAAGGTTCATATCCTAACTAGCATGTCATGGGGAACTTGAATCAAATAAAGCTAGTAGAAATACTTACCTTGTAGTTGTAGTTGATTCCTTGGAGTTTTAGAGCCTAGCATCAATAGTGTGGATGCCTCAAATGGAAATCACAAATCACCACAAACTTGGAACTTTGAGAGAATAGTCACTACTATCTTGAAATCGGCCCTCACCTCAACAAGTGTCAACTAGTGTGATTTCAAGAACCAAAGCCTCCTTTATATAGTGTGGTGGATTAAGGTTACATCCATGTAAACCCTAATACCCATGTCTCTTCATTTCCATGAGATCCATGGGTTAAAGCTCCATGGAGTATCCATGGACTTTTCCATGCAAGCCTAGCCCATTCCAAATACGCCTTAGCCCACACTATATAAATATAGAAGCCCATATTTAATTAGTAATATCTTTGATCTGTAAATTAATCCTAGATTAATTATAGATCAATACTAATTAAATAATATGATATTATATTAATATATTAGAACTTATAATATATTAATAAATCATAACTTGTACTATTCTCAAAAGATTATCCATAAATAGTTTGGGTGAAGTGCAACCCAAATGGACCATGCCGGGTCGGGTCAAGTACATACCAAATATAGTTATGGACTTAGACACTATATCCAACAGTTTGCAGTACGACAGTTCTGAGGAGGTGCTGTTCGTTGGTGGAACACCCTGGGGAAGACTTTAAGCCCCAATGATCCCCTGCAACTGACATGGGCAAAGTTTTTGGTGCAATTCAAACGTAAGTACTGTTCTGCCCAAAACATGCTTGAGCTGGAGAACCAATTCCTAACCTTGGAGAAAGGAAACATGACCATCGATGAATACACCAACAACTTCACGGACAAGATGGAGTTTGCTTTGCGCTTTGTCTTGGACGAGCTGACAAAAATTGACAAGTACGCTGTAGCACCCGGTTCCTGGTACGTAAATCTTATTTGAGTATTTCCTTTCTTTTAGCCTTGGACTCGGCGAGTCATAGGTCCGACTCGCCGAGTGGATGCGGGACCCGGGACACGTTTAAGTTGGTGACTCGGCGAGTCCATATCCCGGACTCGGCGAGTCACAGCTGTTGGATGAAACCCTAAGTTTCAGGGGTTTGCACCCTATTTAAAGGACTTATCAGCCCCAAGCCGGCCCCCATTGACCCTTAGAGCCCTGTATCTCTCGTTCTAAGCTATTCTTTGAGAGTTTGAGGTTAGTGTGTGTGTTTTTGAAGGCTTTGAAAGAGGAAGGAAGTAGATCCAGAAGAAGGGAAGCCATCCAAGCGTTATTTGTGTTCTTCCAGCAGTTCCTTTGAGGTATAACCCGTTTTCCCCTTGATTCTATGCTTAAAACTTCATTTGGGTCCTTCTTGATCAAATCCCCAAGCTTGTATGTGCCTTGTATGTTGTAATAAGGCGTTTGGCCTTTGAATCTAGGCAAGATTGAGCTCTAGGGGCTCAGATCTGTTAGCTTTTTGGCCCCATGTTGCTTATTAGCCCTAGATCTACCCTTTTGAGACATTTACGTGTGATTCGTGTCCTAGAAGTCCAGATCTATGAATGGCATGGACTGGAATCGAGCAAATCCGTGTATTCAGTAGGTGCATGGCAACGACTCGGCGAGTCGTTCATATGACTCGGCGAGTCTGTTCGCGAGTCTCCGAGTATGTCCCCTTTTTCATAGTATCGAGTGAGCAGTGAGTCACGGGGTGTGACTCAGTGAGTCGGAAGCTTAACTCATCTATGTAGGTACTCGGCGAGTCAATGCTCTGACTCGGCGAGTTCAAGGCAATCTCCTTAGATCAAGAACAGACTCGACGAGTTGTTCATACAACTCGGCGAGTCTTCGCATAAGTGTTCATCGGATGAAGATGAACTCGGCGAGTTGTTCATACAACTCGGCGAGTAGGATGAAGGACTTGAATATTGGTTAAGAAGGTGAACCCGTCGAGTCGTCGCCTAACTCGACGAGTAGGACCAGGATTCAGGACAGTCGTTTGCGTAGGGACTCGGCGAGTTAGAAAGCCAACTCGGCGAGTCGAGGTCAACTGAAAAGTTGACTCTGACTTTGACTTAGGGCAAGGTCAGGGGTAAAATGGTCATTTTACCCATAGGTCAGTGAGCAGTGTTTGATTGAGTTTATTGTGGGAATTGCAGCCGGAGGGTTTCCAGAGCAGCAGCAGCAGTAGTAGGTGATCAATTCCCACACAGACCAGCAGCTATTTCGAGGTGAGTTTCCTTTCCAGTAGGAACGGGTCCAAGGCACCAAGGCCGACCCGTGTAGACGAGATGTTAGTACTAGAGTGTGGGCCGAGCCCGTATCTCTGGGTTTAGTCAAGTATGATATATGTGTTAATATGGTAGAATTGCTAATACTTGTTGTCTGCGTGATACTTGTATGTTATGAGTTGGCGGTTGAGTGTGGGAAGGGCCCGTATCTCTCCGAGGTTGGAGTGTGGGCTAGGCCCGTATCTCCCAGATAGCGAAGTGTGGGAAGGGCCCGTATCTTCACAAGTGTGGGCGAGTCCCGTATCTCTCGGCTAGCGAAGTGTGGGCAGGGCCCGTATCTTCCCGAGTGTGGGCAAGGCCCGTAACTCCTAGCTGAGCAATGGTTGTCATATGTTGCATGGTATGTGGTATTATGGGGGAACTCACTAAGCTTTGTGCTTACAGTTTTCAGTTTTGGTTTCAGGTACCTCCTCAGCTAGGGGAAAGGAGCCGGCGCGGTAGCGACACGTCACACACACACTCTCCGATTTCCGCATTTACGAGCTTCACTGGGATTTGTACTCTGATATTTTGATCGAATGTATGAATTGGCTTTTAGACATGGTTCACTTGTGTGATGACTTGATCAGACAATGTTTTAGCTTTTAATATTTTCCAAAAGTAATGTTTTTAAAACAAAATTTTTGGTCATGAAAATTGGGTCGTTACAAGTTGGTATCAGAGCCCTGGTTTGAGGGATTCGGACACACCTTTGGGAGTGTCTGAACTCAAATCGAGGGATTAAAAGATTTTCTAAAAGAAAATGTTTTCTAAAATTTAGAAAAGAGTTTTGAGAAAGAACGAAGTGTGTGATGTGCGCGACCGGTCGAGCTCAAGTAAGTATCCCCAAAGTACCCATACAAGTTTATGTTATGTTTATAAGCTTTTGTAGAACAGCATGCTAGAATAGGACTAAGGATCTAGGAGTGATGCCTTATGTGCCTGCTTTATGTGTTCCAGTTGTATGAGAACTTGCATGCTAATTGTTGAATACACAAAAGTAGGATAGCCTGTTTAGGTTATGCCTGGTAGTATGAGTTAGTACTTTATGCTAGCTCAGTTCCTGAAAGTAGATAGAGTTAATTGAGATTGTTACCCTTATCTGAATGCTGCTTGCTTCGTGCTTGTGGGACTCTGAATAATGGGAGTTAGCCACTAGGCGAATGCGTCACGTCACGTGTGACCAGGGTTGAATAATCTTGGAGTGCCGGATTTGATCCTACTGCGCAGCTCTTGTTTGAGTCCAACCGTTGTAGGGACGAGTCGGGTACTCGAAGGATTATTTGAGCCTCGTCACATGTGATGGTATTCGGGTAATGGCTAACTGGCATTACAAGGAGACCTGTAGTAGCTGAGGACTGGTTAGAGTGGAACTAGAGATTTCCCTAGGGCAAGCCTAGGATGAGTATAGCAGTGATCAGCAGTAGTGAAAGGGATCTGGTGGAGTCGAGGCAATCCTTGAAGAAGGTACGGATAGATGTGGAAGGTAGTATGGGCCCGTACTATTGAAAGCAGAGGATCCGTACCCGAACCAAGGATGGCCAAGATAAGACCAGGGAACTTGTAAGTAGATGTGATCCCTCAGGGAGTATCAGTATCACTAATGATTGTTGTGATGTATTGCAGAATGGTGGTGCTTCGATCGAGGCCGGTAGATGGCGGTTCAGGAGAGGGGTCAGGTTCGGGATCAGGTTCCGAGCCGATTGATGAGGGGCTACGCGAGTTCATCGCGTCAGAGATCACCAGGGGTATCCTTGAGTCGACTCCCATTATCTTTGGGTCGATCAAGGAAGGGATCATGGAGTTGATGGAGGATCGCCTTCGGGCATTTAGGAGTGATATGGCATCTAGCCAGTCAGGATCTCGCATGCTGTCCTTCAAAGACTTCAGGGGCAGCGGTGCACCGGATTTCCATGGGGTGAAAGACCCCATTGTTGCCAGGCGATGGATTGCAGACATCGAGTCTGCCCAGTTGACTAGCTTCTGCCCCGAGGGGTCGAAGGTGAGGTATGCAGCAGGATGTTTACGGGACCGAGCCTGGGATTGGTGGGAGTCGATGGGTGACTCGTTGGGAGCCTCAGCTATCGAGGCTATGACCTGGTCGGACTTTATGACCAGGTTCAGGGCAGAGTTCGCGCCGGCGGTCGAGCTTCAGCAGTTGGCCAGGGAGTTTCTTGACATGAGGCAGACGACGGAGACTGTGGCGGAGATCACCGCCAAGTTCCGGGAGAGGGCTTTGTTGGTGCCCCAGTATGCCGGTGACGAGGACATGAGGAGGACTCGTTACCATGATATGCTACGAGCTGACATCCGGGAGCATGTTAGCTTTTCGGCTTGCCCTACCCTGGACTCCATGATTGCCAGGGCGAGGGAGAGGGAGATAGATTTGGAGCACATCCGGAAACGGAAACTAGAGGAGGGTCAGGCAGGAGGGGCTTCGGGGAAGAAGCCCAAGGGATCAGATGGTAGGCCGAAAGGCCAGTCAGGACCGAGCCGCTGCGGGAAATGCGGCAGGACGCATGTGGGGGCATGTAGGATGGGTTCAGTAGGCTGCTACAAGTGCGGCAAGGCAGGGCACTTTAGCAGGGATTGTACCGCTCCAGTTTCAGCTATTCAGACATCGGAGTTGCTGTGTTTTCACTGCAACCAGAGGGGCCACAAGAAGGCCAATTGCCCCCAGTTGACAGTTTCAGCGCCGGTGAAGGCGCCCGCTCCAGCGACCCTGCGGATCACGGATGGCCGGCAGGGCAAGTCAGAGGCTCCAGTGGTGAAGAGCCGAGCATTTTAGCTGACTACCGAGGAGGCACGCGCCGCACCCGATGTGGTGACGGGTATGATTCTTTCCCTCTATCTTATTTTTATTATGTTATGTTATTGATATGTGCTTTGTATGTATGCGTATGCTTTAGGATCGTTCCATGTGAACGGCCTCCCAGTCCAGGTGTTATTCGATTCGGGTGCATCCCGATCATTCGTTTCCCTTGCGCTTAGCAGGAAGTTTCATGAGTCATCGGGCGAGTTAGATTGCCCTTTGGAAGTGGAGATTGCTGACGATCGATCGGTGCGAGCATCGACGGTATTTCGAGATTGCGTGCTGCGTTTGTTTGAGGAGCGCTATTTGGTAGATTTGGTTCCCATTCCGTTGCGTGGGAACAAGGTGATTATTGGCATGGATTGGTTGAGCCCTGATGGGGCGGTGATAGATTGCGCGCAGCAGCTAGTGCGGGTCAGGACCCCAAGGGGGGGAGAGTTAGTGATTCATGGCGAGAGACCCATTATGGACCCGCTGTATGTTCGGCAGCGAGGGCTAGGCGCTACCTTCAGCAGGGATGCGCAAGTTACGTCGTGTATGTGATGGATACCCGGGAGACGGGTAAGGCGACAGTGAGCGAGGTTCCGGTGGTCCGAGACTTTGCAGACGTCTTCCCAGAGGAGCTTCCTGGGATACCTCCAGAGCGACAGGTAGAGTTCAGGATCGACCTTGTTCCTGGTGCGGCTCCGATAGCCAATGCACCGTATCGGTTGGCTCCTCCCGAGATGCAGGAGTTGTCTACGCAGCTGCAGGAGCTGCTAGACAAAGGGTTCATTCGTCCGAGCAGTTCACCCTGGGGAGCCCCGATTCTGTTTGTGAAGAAGAAGGACGGGTCGCATCAGATGTGTATAGATTATCGGGAGCTGAACAAGGTAACGGTGAAGAACCGTTACCCGCTTCCGAGGATTGATGACCTCTTTGACCAGCTTCAGGGAGCATCTTGGTTCTCCAAGATTGATTTGCGTTCGGGTTATCATCAGATGAGGTTCAGGGAGGAGGATATGCAGAAGACCGCGTTTCGGACGCGCTATGGCCATTATGAGTTCATGGTGATGCCGTTTGGACTCACCAATGCTCCTGCCGCGTTCATGGACCTCATGAACCGCGTATGCAGACCGATGCTGGATCGGTTTGTGATAGTCTTTATCGATGATATCTTGGTTTATTCCAAGACCCGGGAGGAACATGAGGAGCATCTGAGAGAGGTGCTAGAGACCCTGAGGAGGGAGAGCTTGTATGCCAAGTTCTCCAAGTGTGAGTTTTGGTTGCGCGAGGTGCAATTTCTGGGACACCTCGTCAACCAGAACGGGATTCTGGTCGATCCGGCCAAGGTCAAGGTCGTGATGAGATGGGAGGTTCCGAAGTCTCCATCTGAGATTCGGAGTTTCCTGGGATTGGCAGGCTACTATCGGAGATTTATCCAGGATTTCTCCAAGATAGCCGTGCCCCTGACGCGGCTGACGAAGAAAGCCGTGGTCTTTCGGTGGGGGCCCGAGCAGCAGGCTGCATTTGAGACACTGAGGCAGAGATTGTGCGAGGCGCCGATCCTAGCCCTGCCAGAGGGCGTGGAGGATTTTGTAGTTTATTGTGATGCGTCCATTTCTGGGTTGGGCGCGGTGCTGATGCAGAGGGGGCATGTCATTGCCTACGCTTCGAGGCAGCTCAAGCCTCACGAGGCGAACTACCCGACGCACGATTTGGAGTTGGGGGCGGTGGTCTTTGCCCTCAAGATTTGGCGGCATTACCTCTACGGGGTTCGATGTACCATCTACACGGACCACAAGAGTTTGAGGTACCTCATGGATCAGCCGAATCTGAACATGAGGCAGCGTCGGTGGTTGGATGTGGTAAAGGATTATGATTGCGAGATCCTTTACCACCCGGGGAAGGCCAATGTGGTGGCCGATGCGCTTAGCCGCAAGGCGGCGCCGATCAGGGATGTCTGCTTGAGGATGACCGTGGTGACTCCCCTGTTGGAGCAGATTCGGGAGGCTCAACAGGAGGCTATCAAGGAGGAGCATCGGAAGAGCGAGCGTGTGGTAGGTCAGGTTTCCTCCTTTGATTATGATAGCCGAGGGCTTTTGACACTACACCGTAGGGTGTGGGTGCCGTATCACGGAGGCGTGCTCCAGATTTTGTTGGAGGAGGCGCACAAATCCCGATTCTCTATTCATCCCGGGGCGACGAAGATGTATAGGGATCTTCGTCTAGACTATTGGTGGCCCTGCATGAAGCGGGATATGGCATGGTATGTCGAGCGATGTTTGACCTGCAGGAAGGTCAAGGCCGAACATCAGAGACCGCATGGAAAGATGCAGCCGTTGGATGTTCCACTGTGGAAATGGGAAGATATCACGATGGATTTTATCACGAAGCTTCCCAGGACCGCACGTGGAGTGGATTCGATTTGGGTCATCATGGATAGATTGACCAAGAGTGCTCACTCTATCCCGATTCAGGAGAGCATATCGGCCAAGAAATTGGCCGACATCTATATCAGGGAGATTGTGGCACGGCATGGGGTGCCAGTATCGGTGATCTCGGACAGGGATGTGCGTTTTACTTCCAGGTTTTGGAAGAGATTCCATGATGAGTTGGGCACTCGTCTACATCTTAGCACTGCCTTTCACCCGCAGACAGATGGGCAGAGCGAGCGGACCATCCAGACTCTGGAGGATATGCTGCGGGCGTGCGTGCTAGATTTCGGTGGTAGCTGGGATACCTACCTTCCCCTGGCTGAGTTCTCCTACAACAACAGCTATCACGCGAGTATCGACCGCCCTCCCTTCGAGATGTTGTACGGACGGAGGTGTAGGACCCCGATATGCTGGGGTGAGGTTGGCCAGAGAGTCATGGGGAGCACCGAAGTGGTGCTCAAGACGACTGAGAGGATCCAGCAGGTCCGGAGCAGGCTTCAGACTGCTCAGAGTCGGCAGAAAAGTTATGCCGACAAGCGTCGATCCGATTTAGAGTTCCAGGTCGGGGATATGGTTCTCCTGAAGGTGTCGCCGTGGAAAGGCGTCATCCGATTCAGGAAGCGGGGCAAGTTAGGCCCGCGATTCATCGGACCGTTCAGGGTCGTAGCCCGGGTGGGCAAGGTAGCATATAGGCCGGATCTGCCAGCCGAGCTTAGCCAGATCCACAGCACTTTCCATGTTTCTCAGTTACGAAAGTGCCTAGCGGACGATTCTGCAGTAGTACCTTTGGAGGATATTCAGGTTGATGACAGCCTGAATTACATTGAGCGCCCAGTCGCAATCCTCGACAGGAAGTCGAAGGATTTGAGGAACAAGAAGGTGGAGCTAGTGAAGGTGCAATGGCAGCACCGTAAGGGTTCAGAATGGACTTGGGAGCCGGTGGACGAGATGATGGAGCATTATCCCGAGCTGTTTCAGGATCGAGCAGCAGACTTCGAGGACGAAGTCTAAAATAAGTGGGGGAGATTTGTAGCACCCGGTTCCTGGTACGTAAATGTTATTTGAGTATTTCCTTTCTTTTAGCCTTGGACTCGGCGAGTCATAGGTCCGACTCGCCGAGTGGATGCGGGACCCGGGACACGTTTAAGTTGGTGACTCGGCGAGTCCATATCCCGGACTCAGCGAGTCACAGCTGTTGGATGAAACCCTAAGTTTCAGGGGTTTGCACCCTATTTAAAGGACTTATCAGCCCCAAGCCGGCCCCCATTGACCCTTAGAGCCCTGTATCTCTCGTTCTAAGCTATTCTTTGAGAGTTTGAGGTTAGTGTGTGTGTTTTTGAAGGCTTTGAAAGAGGAAGGAAGTAGATCCAGAAGAAGGGAAGCCATCCAAGCGTTATTTGTGTTCTTCCAGCAGTTCCTTTGAGGTATAACCCGTTTTCCCCTTGATTCTATGCTTAAAACTTCATTTGGGTCCTTCTTGATCAAATCCCCAAGCTTGTATGTGCCTTGTATGTTGTAATAAGGCGTTTGGCCTTTGAATCTAGGCAAGATTGAGCTCCAGGGGCTCAGATCTGTTAGCTTTTTTGCCCCATGTTGCTTATTAGCCCTAGATCTACCCTTTTGAGACATTTTGAGCCCTAAAATCCACATTGGTGAATATCCACACGTAAAGTTGGAAACTTTACGTGTGATTCGTGTCCTAGAAGTCCAGATCTATGAATGGCATGGACTGGAATCGAGCAAATCCGTGTATTCAGTAGGTGCATGGCAACGACTCGGCGAGTCTGTTCGCGAGTCTCCGAGTCTGTCCCCTTTTTCGTAGTATCGAGTGAGCAGTGAGTCACGGGGTGTGACTCAGTGAGTCGGAAGCTTAACTCATCTATGGAGGTACTCGGCGAGTCAATGCTCTGACTCGGAGAGTTCAAGGCAATCTCCTTAGATCAAGAACAGACTCGACAAGTTGTTCATACAACTCGGCGAGTCTTTGCATAAGTGTTCATCGGATGAAGATGAACTCGGCGAGTTGTTCATACAACTCGGCGAGTAGGATGAAGGACTTGAATATTGGTTAAGAAGGTGAACCCGTCGAGTCGTCGCCTAACTCGACGAGTAGGACCAGGATTCAGGACAGTCATTTGCGTAGGGACTCGGCGAGTTAGAAAGCCAACTCGGCGAGTCGAGGTCAACTGAAAAGTTGACTCTGACTTTGACTTAGGGCAAGGTCAGGGGTAAAATGGTCATTTTACCCATAGGTCAGTGAGCAGTGTTTGATTGAGTTTATTGTGGGAATTGCAGCCGGAGGGTTTCCGGAGCAGCAACAGCAGTAGTAGGTGATCAATTCCCACACAGACCAGCAGCTATTTCGAGGTGAGTTTCCTTTCCAGTAGGAACGGGTCCAAGGCACCAAGGCCGACCCGTGTAGACGAGATGTTAGTACTAGAGTGTGGGCCGAGCCCGTATCTCTGGGTTTAGTCAAGTATGATATATGTGTTAATATGGTAGAATTGCTAATACTTGTTGTCTGCGTGATACTTGTATGTTATGAGTTGGCGGTTGAGTGTGGGCAGGGCCCGTATCTCTCCGAGATTGGAGTGTGGGCTAGGCCCGTATCTCCCAGATAGCGAAGTGTGGGCAGGGCCTGTATCTTCACAAGTGTGGGCGAGTCCCGTATCTCTCGGCTAGCGAAGTGTGGGCAGGGCCCGTATCTTCCCGAGTGTGGGCAAGGCCCGTAACTCCTAGCTGAGCAATGGTTGTCATATGTTGCATGGTATGTGGTATTATGGGGGAACTCACTAAGCTTTGTGCTTACAGTTTTCAGTTTTGGTTTCAGGTACCTCCTCAGCTAGGGGAAAGGAGTCGGCGCGGTAGCGACACGTCACACACACACTCTTCGATTTCCGCATTTACGAGCTTCACTGGGATTTGTACTCTGATATTTTGATCGAATGTATGAATTGGCTTTTAGACATGGTTCACTTGTGTGATGACTTGATCAGACAATGTTTTAGCTTTTAATATTTTCCAAAAGTAATGTTTTTAAAACAAAATTTTTGGTCATGAAAATTGGGTCGTTACATACGCAAAGGGACTTCCATGGGAGTATGCGGTGCTAGTACGTCAGGCACCTACCATGGAGGCAGCTATCTGGGCTGCCAAGTCTGTTGAAGATATGATCAAGGGAAGAGTCGCCAACAAGATGGAGGTTGGCAAGAAGAGAAACTTTGAAGGATCCTCAAGGTCCGACGAGAAGAGAAAATTGTCAAAGTTTGGTTCAAAGAAGTTCGAAGAAGGAACGCAATGGTGTGACAAGTGCAGAAAGAAGCACATTGGGAAATGCTCTAAAGAGATGACCTGATTTAAATGTGGGAAGACTGGTCATTACGTCAGTGAATGCACAACCAAGAGAGAAGTCTACTTTAAGTGTGGTGAAGAGGGACACTTCAAGCAAGACTGCCTAAGGAAAGAAGAAGCTACAAAGCCAAATATGCCGCCAAAACCAAAGGCAAGAGCATTTCAGATGATCCTTGACGAAGCAGATGACAACGCGAGGAGTCAAGGATGAGGACTTCATATCCAAAGATTGAGTTATGCAGTAGCCATAATATCGTATGATGTGGCCTATTAGAGGCATAGTCTAGGGTGAACTTGAACACCTATGAAATCGTTTCAAGGAATAATATAAAAACCTACGTTTTGCTATCCAATGTGTTAGGCTGTCGTGTGATTTTATTTTATGGTGACTTGGGAAAACTGCGAGACGATACTTGGGATGAGTATGAGTAGGTGTGAATGGTAGTAGAGGCCTATACTACCGGAAGCACATGACTTGCACTTGGATCAGGGATGGTCACAAGGTTACCAAGAAACTAGTAATTAGTACTGTTTTATTCAAGAATATCGTTACCATCGTTTCAGTAATGACTAAGAAGGTGTTTGTTATACCAACCCTAGCGGTCATATCAAATTGAGTCCGACTACGATAAGTATGATAAATAGTTCAGAGAATCAAGTCCGATGTAGCAACTAACTTAAACTAAAAGTGTGAAGAGAAAAACAATCAAAGTGATCAGTAGAGGTATCGCGATAGCTTCTTGTAGCTAGAAATGCTACCTTTTAAGATGAGATTGGAACATGAACGAAAGTATAGTCTGTTCTGGAAGACTCTAAGAAACCTGAGTCTAAGCGTGGGAACATACGATGACAAGTCATTAGAATAGGACACATCGATCCATTTTTGTAATAAAATAACTCATCTTAAGTTTGTTAAGAAGAAGAAGAAGCAGTCTACAGTAAGGATCGAGATTGTGACTTGAAGGTCATAGTTTGGAGTCTAACGTGAGATAGGGAGCAAGTGCAAGATCGAGCACCGCATGCAATCAGCAAGTCTTAGAGTTTCATATTCGTTCGAAGAAACATCAAAGTTACGGTTATTACTTAGGATGAAGAGATAACGTATGGAGTCATCATGTGAGCCTATTTCGCTGATGATTCCAGGACGTAATCATCCTAAGGGGGAGATAATTGTAACACCCGTAGATCCGGGCTAGTCAATTTAAAGATAATAGCGGTCGAAAACGACTTTTCAAAAGATTATTTAGAATAAATAATCTTAACCAAGTTTTATAATATGTCTCAAGGGTTCCGTACATATAAAGAACGCCGAAATCCGAGTTATAACGAAGAAGTTATGGTCTGTCGAAGTTTTACGGCAAAACCGGCACGACACCGGCAGACGTAAATAGTGAATTTTTTATAAAGAAATTTTTAGCCTTATCGATCCAAATAAAAGTTGTAGTATATGTTAAACCGAGAACATACAAAAAAGAACGCCTAAATCTGACTTCGTATGAGGAAGTTATGAATTTTCTAAGATTTGGCATAACAGTGCATGACCCGAAACTCGAATTTTAGTTCGAGCGGTTTTTGGCCTACACGACCTAAATGAGAATTGAAGATCTCATTAATAGGAACTCAAAGGTAAAAAGACAGACGAAAACAGATTCTGTATGTAGAAGTTATGAATGTTACGCGGAGATTTAATAGTATAATCTCCTCGTACTGTTAAATTTATGATCGGTCGAGAAATAGCCAACAGAGTCAAGATGAAAGTTGTAGATCTTATTTTTACCTATGCATGGATATAAAGAACGTCAAAAACGGAAATGTGTTGTGCAAAAATGGGTGTTGTGGCAAAACCTTGGCCATTGCTTTCTCCCCAAGTATTGCCACTAGATGGTGACATGTGGCACCAATTTCAACCATTTTCACCCTATAAATAGAACCTCTCTCACCCTCATTTTCTTCACACCTTTCCCATTCTTTCTTATTTTTACTCTCTCTCTCTCTCTATAGAACCTCTCTCTAGCCCCGAACCCCCCCCCCCCCCCCCCCCGAAAAGCCTAGGGAACCTCCCTAGCACGAGGCGGAAGCCCCGGAGTGCTTGACGGCTTCGAGAAGAAGAGCTTTTCGGCTCCGGAACGCTGCTCCAAGCAAAGCCTGGTTTTCTATAAAACCCGTTGTTTCGTCGAAGGAAATTATTTTTAAGAAGTGAAGCGTTGTCTGATTTCGCAATCACCACCTTTTCAAGTGAGTGCATAGTCCCTTTCATGAACATGATTTTAATACAAGTATCGATTGAAGTATTAAGCATATGTTTATGTGCAAATTATTTGATGTTGCCTGAGATACTTGTTAAAGAACATACCTGATTATATATGCTGATTTAGGATAAAGAGTAAACCTAAATTGATTATGAGGAATATTGGGCAATTTTTCTTACGAGTACGAGTGAATTATACTCAGAGAATAAAACCTTATTATATGTCATTGATCCGGGAGCATGGATTAGACATAGTCATTGTCGCTAGTCCGAGAGTATGGATTAGGCATAATCATTCATCATTAATCCGAGAGTATGGATTAGTCATTCGTCCCTAGTCCAAGAGTATTGATTAGGTAAAGTCGTTCATTTCTGATCCGGGAGTATGGATTAGGTAAAACGGCTAATCTTAGGTCCGAGAGTATGGATAGTCTCGTTGTGAGGATCGACGGGGTGGGATAAGAGTTGTTTATATATATGGTGAAATTGTATAATTTGTGAGTTTTAAACTATATATATGGTATAACATTGTGGGATTGAAATCCCTATGTACTCACCAGGTTTCCCAACCAGACCCACTCAGTTTATTTATATCATAGGTGTTGATATGAAGTCACATTACACTGAGAGATTAAGGAGATATAAATCAGTAGTGATAATGAATGTAAGTTCTGTTTATGCTTATGTTTCTGTATTAACTATGACATCCCAAATGTTTAAAAATGAATAAAAATATTTTTCTTCGGAAGTGCTTTGATAACGTATTCATCATGTTTTACTGGGAACAAATTCCGCAACATTTTTATTAAAAGAGGTACTCTGATTTTTATAAAGCATAAACAAAATCAGTCTTTTCTGGCCGTGAAAATGGGGATGTCATACTGTTGGCCTTCAGCACAAAGCAGGTCCACCTCAACCTAACCACACATAACCATGTCGACATATACATAATAGATAAGAATACATATAAAATATCGATATAATTATTACCGGGTTTCTTGACTGGCAACACAAAGCAGTATAGTCTTAACCCAACCACACTACATCAATAGATACAACCAGTAAACATATAGTCAGAGCAGATAACAGGTAGATCTAACAGATCACTAAGCATAGCACTGTCCTACATACTAGGATATAGATATAACAGATCACTAAAGTACACCATCATACGATAAACCAGGATAACAATCCAAAGGACCAGCCTTGGTTCCTTCGACCCGCAACTACAGTGAGGAAAACTCACCTCGAATACTGGAGCTCACTACAAGAATCCTTAGTTGTTGCCCCCGACGACAACTACAGTGAGGAAAACTCACCTCGAATATTGAAGCTCACTACAAGAATCCATAGTTGTTGCCCCGACGACAACTCCAATCTATTAGATCAAAATAACACCCAATTAGCAATTGGGTTTTATTCTAAGGCATGTCGTCCATACTTGGGGTAAGATGACCATTTTACCCTTAACCCAACATGAACCAAAACTGAGGCCCAATCCCATTAACCAAAAGATCCACAAATTCCCACTAGTGGTCCAGTTTTCCAAATTGGGACCAACCTCATATGAGTCTTATCCTAAGCCTATAATTTCCTCTATTACAATTCAGGTTACCTCAAGTACCCCCTTAGGACAACTTAGTCAAAGAAAAAAGTCAAAAAGGTCAATGACCTGATTGGCCCTAACTCACCGAGTTATTCCTTCAACTCGCCCTATTTTTCCATTTAACTGCATAGTCAGGAAAAACCGATCCTACTCGCCGAGTTTATCAATAAACTCGTCGAGTCTGTTTAAAACCCAACAACTTAATACAATAAGCACTTAATCCATAAGGACTAGACCCCCAAACCTAGATATGAGTTCCTTGAGCTAGAAAACCACGTAAAGTTGCCAACTTTACGTTCATGCATATCTAAATGAAGCTCTTAAGCTTAAAATGGACTTGAGAATTGACTTAATTCATGCATGACACCAAATTCCTCATAAATCTTGTAACTTTAAACCAAATGAGGCCACAAAATAGCCAGATCTAAAATGACAACCCATGAAACACTCAAATCATTGGACAGTCCATCAAAGAATCCAATAATCAAGATAAAAACCCAAAAGAAGAGATGTAATCAATGAAGAAGAAAGGTACAAGCTTTATACCTGACAGAGACTGCAATAAGTGGGGATGTTCTGGATCTAAATCCCTTCCACCAAGGTAGACACCTTAACTTCAAGGCTACTTAAAAAGAGTACCAAAAATCAACACTCAAAGCTCTCCATTAGCTCACACACTCAACTATAGAAGATGATAGTCGAATTCAGGTTTTTTGGATAGAGGAGGCTGGTAAGGAGGCTAGCGAAGGAAGTTAAGGCCTTTAAATAGGGTGCAACACCCTAAAAATTAGGCTTTCCTTCGCAGCTGCCAACTCGCCGAGTTGAGGCTCCTCAACTCACTGAGTTGCTTCCTTATGTCCCGCGGCCAAAACATTCCTCAACACGCCGAGTTAAGGCTACCTAAATCGCCAAGTTCGAATGGAAAATCATACAGATGATAATTCTTATACCTGGAAGTCGGGATGTTATAGTTCCGAATATGAAGAATACTTACAGTCAGGACCATCAGTGAGGTGAGAAGAGAGTATAATGCTTTTTGCAATCGGCTGAATCAAGTCAAGGATGATTGTCGCTGATTGGATCGATTGAATGGTGTGGTACCCAACACCCATTAGGGTGGCCAGTGTTTTTTTTGTGATATGATAATATTTTATAACTCTATCGATGCTCGATTTAGGTGGTGAAATTCTACGGATTTTGATCTTGTCTTAGTCGATTGACTCGTAAGCATGTTGCATAACAAGATCTCTTGTTGCTTGGCAATAATTTTGTGCTACTTTGGGAACGTTGATGTGCACTTCCAGTTTTCAGAAGAACCTACTGAATTAAATTACAAAGGCTTAGAATTTTGGCTTAGCCTTATTTCCTATTCTTGTCTGAGAGGGTACTAGGATGGACCTAATTATTTGAAGGACTGTGTGATTCTATATTAGGTAAAGTCTTTGAGAATCAATTGTTGTAAGTGTTCATTGAGTCGGTTCGGTACTTTGATGTTGTGGACGACAACTGATGGTTGTTCGAACCCTGAGTGGGGGAAAACTAAGTATTCAGGATCAGGAATTCAAAGGAAAGTTTGACTTTTAAATCTAGAGTTATGGACTAGAAGAATATGCATTATGTATATGTGAGGGTACCTTTTCAAACTCTTAGTATGAGTAGGGAGGAAGGAGGAAGGGTGAAATATTTCCAAGATGTTCGTTGATATGAAGTTACTCGGTTATGTTCTCCAAATCTAACACTTTCCTTCTAAGCATTTGCCAGAATTCAAGAATGGTAAGAGCATAAGAGTAACATTAATAGTCATCAGGTTTATGTTTTCAAGAATTCATTGTTGTAATGATTTCCCTTTTGAAACATCAAGTACTTGTAATGGAGTGTTTGGGTCGCTCTGGATTTATACCGAGTACTGAGAGCATGGTTAGCCTGTAAAGTGGGTCAGATATCTAACGTCAAAGGTTGGCAGTTGTGGATCAGTTTCAGAAATGAGTGTGCACGCTTTCTTCACTATGTGTTGTAATTAGGTACCATCCCAAGTGTGGAAGTAGGTGAGTGTTCAATGATAGTATTATTTTGGGTTAGGGGTATGTGGTGAGTTAGTTGGAATTCGTTAGTGCTCCACCAGTATATATAAGGACTATGGGTTGAGTTTGTTCGACCTATATTGATTCGGTTAGTTTTAGTGTGTGTTGTAGACTTTTGCAATAGTAAGGGTTTTAGCATGAGGTAAGAGAAGTTCAGATATCATGAACAAAATTTTCTTCATGCTCCATGTGCGATCTTGTATTTGCATGGAGTGCAGTTTAGGGTGTGGGTGTCGTATCGACCAAAATGGTAGATTGGATCGATCCAACCATAGTATCGTCGGTGTTATCATAGATAACTAAGTATATTTTCTCCGAATCTAGGGGTTTTTATGAGTTAGTTGGGAACTGTCGGAAATCTATTTAAGTTTTTCCTAAGTCTAGAATCTTGTTTGATTGATTGTGGGAATGTTTCGAAGGACATGTTGTGGGCATGTGTTGTGGACCTTAGTAGCAGGTCAATTAATTTCTATAAGTAGAGTTTTAGTATAATAGCTAGTTAACAAGTCAATATTAGCATGTCTTAAAATTTGATATAGTACATGATAAAGTGAAGGATTCCTTTTTCCACAGAGACATCGTGAGCTTTACCTTATAAAGCTAACAAGATGCAGACAAATACAGTTAAGACTTCAAGTATGAGCTTTACCTTATAAAGCAAACAAGATGTAGACAAATACAGTTAAGACTTCAAGTACATGTAGAAATGTGGACGAAATTAGCATGAATCAAGATGAGATACAATGAAGGAATTTGAGTAAGCTCTTAATATAAAGGAGTAATATGGACTATAGAGCCATTAACAAATGTAGCTTGGTGACAAGTTAGAGTCAGAAGCAACTTCGATGACGAAATTATTATAAGTGGGGGAGAGTTGTAACACCCCGTTTTCCAATTAATTTTTTAATATTTGAATGAGTTCTAAAAATGATTAAATAACTGGAAAGAAGAATTTCTTAGCATTTTATTTATTTTTAATAAATAATAATAATTAACAAGGTTAAAATGGTTTCATAATTGGTATAAATAACTTTAAATGGATTTTTTTAAAATAAATAAATGTTAATAATAATCATAAATAATAATAATAATAATAATAATAATAATAATAATAATAATAATATTATTATTATTAATAATAATAATAATAATAATAATAATAATAATAATAATAATAATAATAATAGAGTTAAATGATCTGAAAGGAAGAAAAAGATTATGAAGGACCATTTAGGGATGTTTTCGAACTTCTAATGTTAAGATATGGTGTAAGGGGACAAAATAACTATTTTGAGGAAACTATAGGGACTTGTGTGTGATCTACAACCAAAAGCAACAAGATTGAGAGAGATATCGAGATTAAGAAAGCAATCGAGAAAAGAAGAAGGAAGTTGTTGGAAAGAAGCTCGTCAGATTCTTTCTTGTCAGAGCTACGCTGGCCACCGCCAGAGAGAGAGGTGATGGAGGAGAGAAGTTTTGTTTGTTGCTTTATTTTCTAGGACCTTCATAGTGGTATACCTTCTTCTTTCAACCATTATTTTATTTTTCTGTTTCTTGATCCACCACCCATCATTGGTAGCAACAATGGCAACATCTACCAGAAAATCGCCACCCCTAGTACATTATAGATGGTTTTTTTCTAGACTCCATTGCTTATAAAATGCTATTGTTTCAATTATTTTTTCTCCATTCAAGTTCTGGCTTCAATTCCTTCAAAATGGTTCTGGTGTGAGGATTTTGAGCATCCTAGGATCACCCTAGCACCACCATGTCACCACCAATCAATGGGGGATGACGTGTACCTCCATTTCCAACTATGTTTTTTGTGTCATTAAGTGCTTATTGCTTAATGGTGTTTGTTTAAAGATTAAACCCTTAAAACTCTTCTTATGAGCTTAATGTGAAGAAGAGTAATGCTTTTGAGTCAATTTCTCCAAGCTCTTAATACATTGAGTCATTTATTGTTAGTACTGAAAATAGTTGGGTTGTGATCACTTTTAACTGTTTTGGTTGTTTTAGTCTTCACCATTAAGGACATAAAGAGTAAAGTGGAATGTAAGCTCAAACTCAATTGTTTTATAAAATTCTGAAGTTGTCCCTTGTCTTTGAAATATCATATAATATCATTGGTCGATCCAAATTGTGAAAGAAATATATCCTTGTAAAGATATGAATGTCTAGTTCCACCCAAAACAATGGATTAACCTGATTCTAAGCTCAATTATATAGTTTTCACTTTGAATACATGTTGGTCTAGAAATTTCACTAATCACTTTGGTCTTTTTGAAAAAAAATCATAACTAAATCTAGGAAACTCTATTTTTAACGTGTTTTTTCCCTAAATGTTAATAATTATGTTTAGTTTCTCTGGTAAACTGGCTTGGTCTGATTCCATTCCTAAGTTGGATGGAATTGGAATTTATTGCAGGTTTTTCCATAAAATCTTGTTTTCTTTAGTCATTTTGTAAAATGTGTAATTAAATCTAGAAAAACCTAAATTACATGAACTCAAAGGTTGAGTTTATATGGAAGGGTATAGTTTTTCACATAGTTTTTAAATGGAAGGATTCTCATCCATTCGAGGGTTTTGATGACCATTTTTCTTCTTAGTCAATTAAGGGGACAATACATATAATGAACTAGTGTGATCTTTAGAGTTTAATAGTGAAACTTGTTGGATATAGTGTCTAAGTCCATAACTATATTTGGTATGTACTTGACCCGACCCGGCATGGTCCATTTGGGTTGCACTTCACCCGAACAATTTATGGATAATCTTTTGAGAATAGTATAAGTTATGATTTATTAATATATTATAAGTTCTAATATATTAATATAAAATCATATTATTTAATTAGTATTGATCTATAATTAATCTAGAATTAATTTAGAGATCAAAAGTATTACTAATTAAATATGGGCTCTTATATTTATATGGTGTGGGCTAATGCTTATTTGGAATGGGCTAGGCTTGCTTGGAAAGTCCATGGATACTCCATGGAGCTTTAACCCATGGATCTCATGGAAATGAAAAGACATGGGTATTAGGGTTTACATGGATGTAATCCTAATCCACCACACTATATAAAGGAGGCTTTGGTTCTTGAAATCACACTAGTTGTGGTGAGTAAAGTAAGAGGGCCGATTTCAAGAAGGTGATTACTATTCTCTCTAAGTTCCAAGTTTGTGGTGATTTGTGATTTCCATTTGAGGCATCCACACTATTGGTGCTAGGCTCTAAAACTCCAAGCAATCAACTACAACTACAAGGTAAGTAAGTCTACTAGCTTTATTTGATTCAACTTCCCCATGCCATGCTAGATAGGATAAGAACCTTGGAAAAATAATTATTTGCACGTATCTTAGTCAAACATAGATCCATGGTTTCTAGGGTTGCATGTACACCATAGGAGTGTTAGAATGCTCAAAACCCATCAGTGGTATCAGAGCCTAGGCTTGTTTACTTGATACTTGATGTAAATAGCTTGAAAATCAAAATTTTTTGTTCACTGTCGTATGAACTCGCCGAGTCCATGGGGGGACTCGACGAGTCCATGAAGAAATGCATGCTACTCGTCGAGCTTGTTCATGCACTCGACGAGTAGAGGCTACAGTGCCCAATTTTTCAGGTTTTGCTGCTGGAAATGGACTAGAAACATTACCCTAAACTTTTTTGGTGTTATAAAACCTGTTTTAGATGGTGTAATGTTTATGCTACTCCATTTACAATGGCTATAATAAAAAAAAATTACATGTTTTATGAGTAATTTGTGATTCTTGAAATGTTCATATTCATGTTCTTGAACTTATGAAGATTAGATGATCATATGAATTGTTTGTAACCTACTTGGTAGTTAATTCTTGATCATTATGTGTTTTAATGAAGTCCATAACTTGTCCTCAAGTTATGGAAAACCAAGAGTCACACTTGAATTAAAACCATTAAAAGAACACAAGAGTTAGAAAAATGAAAAGTCTTCATTTTAATACCCAATTAAATTCATAAGTTATAAGAAATGAAAAGTTTAGAAAGTTTAGAAAACTTGCCCTCAAGTTTTGGAACAAGTAAAGTCATGATTAAAACTTTAGTTCCAACCCTTAGAATTTTAAAAGTTAAAATTCAACCCTTATACTTTATAATATTATAGGTTAATAATAATAATAACAATAATAATATACATATATATATATATATATATATATGTATATATGTATGTATGTATGTATGTATGTATGTATGTATAAGATCAAGTCGTCTTACCGATAGTACGCCTCATTCACGAAGCTGGTCTATAAGGGGGGTATAAGGTTGTTGCTTATAAAATGGCAACTTAATGGGTGTCCACTCTCACCCACCGCTTCCTTGATCGCTGGAGGGTCATTAGCCGAACAGGCAGGACAAGGACTTATAAATTCTCATTAAAAGTATAATGATAATACTAAAGTAACTAAACTTTATTGAATTCCCAATCTTATTTATTTTAGGAAAATATGAATAAGGTGCTAATCCATGAAATTACACTTTACACTTTGTTTAAGTCGTTAGTGGAGCGTGTGTGGTTAACCGACACACTAACTTGAACTTAACAAGGTAGGTAAAGGGTGACTTAATGTTTATCATAATATCGATGGAGCGTGTGTGGTTAACCGGCACATCGATTGAGGGGTAATACATTAAGGGTACCAAGTAATTTGCATGGTTACTTCACACCTTGTTTTGTGATCCTCGGCATCCCAGTCACAAAACTTGAAGGGCACACTCGATACTGAAACATGCCATTGAAGAAAGTTCAATGAATCTCAAAGAATCTACGAGTTTCTAAACCAATTAAAACCTAATTAAATATTTCGTTTTTCATGGTGGAAATTGGTGAATCGTCATTCACCTACCTTCAAATATCTTATAGCTTAGATTACGACATCCCTCTTCTAAGTTATAAAATATTGTGTTGGGTCCTAGCCTTAATACTACATTTGGGTGTTTTATTAAGGATTATCTCTAAATCTAATCTAATCTATTCCCTCTTCTTTTCAGATGTCTTCCAATAACAATGCTTCTGGCTCAAACCCTACTAGCTCCTTCTCTCTCATGAATCTTTGTGGGAGAGTCATCTTTGATGGATCCAACTTTACAGATTGGATCAGAAACATCAGGATGGTCGCTCGATATGAGAACAAAGAATATGTTCTCGACAAGGAGCTGAAGGTACCCGAGCCAACTGCTACTCCTGAAGAGCTTGTTGAATATGAGGTACATGAAAGAGATGCTACAAAAGTAGCATGCTTCATGATGGCCACCATGACAGCCGAGCTCCAAAAGTCCTATGAGGACTATTATCCTTTTGAGATGCACCAGGACTTGATGGACCTCTACCATCAAAGTGCTCGTCAAGAGCGATATGAAATAATCTCCTCCATGATAACAACCCGAATGAAGGATGGTGAACCCATCATGGGCCACATGCAGAAAATCCAAAGGTATGTGGACCATTTACTGAAGTTGAATGTGAACTTCCCCGAGGAGTTAGCAATAGACACCATTTTGCACTCCTTACCATCGTGTTATGTTCAATTCCGCATGACATACCACATGAACAAGGAAGAAGTCACCCTCAACAAACTTCAAGGACTCTTGAAGACCGCCGAAAGTGGTCTAAAGGGTAAGTCGGTTGTTAGTACTCCTACTCCTACTCCAACTGCGGACAATGTCATGCCAATCGGGCATGGCAAAGGGAAGAAGAGAAAGAACCCTTCTAAGGGTACCAAGGGTAAGACCCTTGAAGGCTCTTCTTCAAGCAAAACCAAGAAAGGTTTTGTCACTCCTTCTGCTAACCCTAATGAGGTTGAATGCTTCTATTGCCATGAAAAGTCACACTGGAAGCGAAACTGCCCAAAGTACCAGCAAGATTTGAAGGATGGGAAAGTAAAACCCGACCATGCAGGTATATAATAACTCACCTCATTATAAGTCTTGGGTCCTTGATACAGGCTGTGGTATTCACATATGTTGTGATTTGCAGGGACTAAGAAGAAGTGAGAATGTGGAGCAGGGAAAGAAAAACTTGATCATGGGAAACAGGAAAGCTTCACCTGTCACCAAGATAGGAGTTTATTCCTTAGTGCTAAATAGTGGGTTTACATTTGATTTGAATAAATGTTATTATTCGCCAGAAATGGCAAGAAATGTTATTTCCTTTCATGCATTGTATAAAAAAGGTTTTACCTTTTATTTTGATAATAATAATGGTAGTATTGATGCTTTCTTTAATAATGTTCTTTATTTTAAAGCATTACATTGTGATGGCGTGTATGAAACTGTATCTGTTGTGGATAATCTAGGAAATAATGTATTGTGTATTGACTCTACCACTAGCTTAGATAAAGCATCTTTATGGCATTGTCGTCTTCGACATGTAAGCAAGAAATGCATAGGCCAACTCCAAAAGGATGGAGTCTTGGAGTCATTTGACCTAAAGTCAAATGATAGTTGTGAATCGTGTTTGCTTGGTAAAATGACAAAGTCACCTTTTACTGGCACTTGTGTTAGGGGTGAAGGTTTGTTGGACCTCATACACACGGATGTGTGTGGACCCTTCAGAACCGTCACAAGAGATGCTAATCGGTTCTATGTGACTTTTACTGATGATTTTAGTAGATATGGATATGTCTACCTAATCAAGCATAAGTCAGAAACCTTTGAGAAATTCAAAGAGTTTAAGCAAGAAGTGGAGAATCAGTTGGGCAGGAACATTAAGATGCTTCGATCCGATCGTGGTGGTGAGTATCTTAGTACTGAGTTCCTTGACTATCTTAAGGAATCTGGGATTGCCTCACAATTGACACCTCCTAGGACACCACAGTTGAATGGTGTAGCTGAGAGGCACAATCAGACCTTGTTGGACATGGTTTGTTCCATGATGAGTCGAGCTTCGCTACCAATCTCATTTTGGGGGTAGCCCTTAGAGACTGTCGCCCATATCCTTAATCTAGTCCCTACAAAGAAGGTTGCCAAAACACCTCACGGGGTGTGGACTGGAAAAGTTCCCAATCTAGACTACATCAAGATTTGGGGTTACGAGGCTTTCGTCAGACGCGAGACTCATGATAAGCTCGAACCCCAAAGTGAAAGGTGTATTTTCATCGGCTACCCACATAAATCCTTTGGTTACATCTTGTACATACCCAGTGATAATGTGGTCTTTGTAGAAAGAAGAGGATTCTTTCGAGAGATAGAATTCATGAGCCAATGAGACAGTGGGAGGCAAATTGACCTTGAGGAAATTCAAGAGTCAAGTGGTGAAGGAACCTCAAACCCTAGCCCTCAACCTGAGGAGGAAACTCATGTTGAGACGACTGAAGAATCTATACCTCTGAGGCGTTCCACCAGAGTTAGGAATGCACCTGAGCATTATTATGGTTTTCATATTACTATAGAAGGTGAGACACTTATCAGTCATAACACACTGGTAAATCTAGATGAGCCTAACAGCTACACATAATCCATGGCAGGCCCTGAGGCTGCTAAATGGAAAGAGGCTATGGACAGCGAGATACAGTCCATGTATGACAATCAAGTTTGGAACTTGGTTGACAATGTACCTGATCGTAAGATAGTTGGGTGCAAATGGATCTTCAAGAAGAAGACCGACATGGATGGTAATGTACACACTTATAAGGCACGACTGGATACAAAGGGTTATTCTCAAACTCCGGGAGTTGATTATGATGAGACCTTTTCACCCGTGGCCAAGATTAAGTCTATTAGGGTTCTGTTAGCCATTGCTGCATTTCATGACTATGAAATATGGCAAATGGATGTCAAAACCGCTTTCCTTAATGGAAAGTTGTTTGAAGATGTTTACATGGTTCATCCAGAGGGTTTTGTCAATACAGAGTACCCCAATAGAGTGTGTAAGCTCGAGAAATCCATTTATGGATTGAAACAGGCACCGCGTAGATGGAATCTTTGCTTTGATGAGAAAGTCAAAGAATTTGGCTTTTCAAGGAGTGAAGATGAATCTTGTGTCTATATCAAGGCTAGTGGGAGTATAGTAAGCTTTTTGGTATTGTATGTGGATGACATACTACTCATAGGAAATGACATCCCAACCCTACAGGAAGTAAAGTCCTGGCTTGGGAAGTGTTTCGCTATGAAGGACCTTGGTGAAGCTGTCTATATCCTAGGGATAAGGATTTTGAGAAACATGAGTAAAAGACTAATTGGACCTAGTCAAAGCACCAATGTGGACAAAGTGTTGAAAAGGTTCAACATGCATAACTCCAAGAAAGGAGAGTTACCCATCCAGAGTAACGCCAGATTGAGTAAGACACAAAGCCCTAGTACTGAGGCTGAGATAGCAGAAATGAGTCGAATACCTTATGCTTTAGCTATAGGATCGATCATGTATGCTATGACGTGTACTCGACCTGATGTAGCCTTTGCTTTGAGCATGGTTAGCAGGTATCAGGGGAACCCTGACAAGGCACACTGGACTGCGGTAAAGAATATCCTCAAGTACCTACGGAGGACTAAGGACTAGGTCCTTACCCTCGGTGGGAGTGATGACTTGAGAGTTGTAGGGTATAGTAATGCTAGCTTTCAGACTGACAGGGATAATTTCCGCTCTCATTCGGGCTGGGTCTTTACCCTAAACGGAGGGGAAATTACTTGGAAAACTTCCAAGCAGGAGACAGTGGCTGATTCCACTTGTGAATCAGAGTATATAGCAGCAAGCGAGGCAGCAAAGGAGGCTATATGGCTAAAGAACTTCATCAGAGACCTTGGAGTTGTACCTGCTATAAAGGAGCCAATGGAGATTTTCTGTGACAGCAATAGTGCGGTTGCCTTAGCCAAGGAACGAAGAGATCATGGGAGATCCAGACACATTGATAGAAAATATCACTTCATCAGACATCGAATAGAAGAAGGAATCATTGTGGCAAAGAGGGCATCATCGGATGAGAACCCAACAGATCCCCTCTCAAAGGGACTGACTCGGGTTAAGCATCTCCAGCATGCTCGGAGCATAGGGCTGAAGGGTGATATTAGTTTTAGTAGTTAGATAATCTTGAAATTTGTAAAATGTAATTGACATTTGATGATAAATAAAAGTTGTTATTTATGAGTAAAGTGTTGCAATCACTTGTCAATCGTTTACTATTATTTCTTTTTGCATATTTTGACTTCCAAAATAATTATGTTATGGTTTATATATTATTATTCAAACTCTCCACAGTCGGTCATATGTTGGAAGTAGATATGAATCAAGACTGTCATGGGTTGGCTTGTAGAGGTCTAAGATGTTAGACAAAGCGGGGCTACAACACTCATGAGTGCTCATAAGTTCTGAGTATTGGATTCAACCTACGCTCACTTGTATCACTTCATGGAATTTATCTCAAGTGATCGTGAGACGGTAATATCATATAAGTCTTCAAACCTAGAGATATGATTTGTTGCCTATGAGTTGGTTATGCATTGATTGTACAAAAACACAATGGTAACTCGATGTTATAAAACATACCTTTGTGTGTAATTCAACAAGTAGTAGAGCAAACATATGAGTCGAAGTTTATATGTTCCTTCTAGGATTAGAAGCGATATATGGGCTCCTCGATGATTTTGTTTTAACCTATGTACCGGGCCCGGTCAGAACTAAATTGATGTGTTCAGTTAAGTTCTATGTCAAACAAATCGGAAATCGGGAAACAAATGTTGGACCATAAGCAAGACCATGTTCCATGTATTTGTCCGGCTGATATCTAGAACAGAGGATTATATGATCACTTATCTAAAATGGTGTTTCATAGTTCAACAGAGTTTAAAGAGCTACGATTGTTGATTGGTCCTGAAGTCATACTTGCAACTATAGTTATTAGACTTATCCAAGTGGGAGACTGTTGAATATAGTGTGTAAGTCCATAACTATATTTGGTATGTACTTGACCCGACCCGGCATGGTCCATTTGGGTTACACTTCACCCGAACAATTTATGGATAATCTTTTGAGAATAGTATAAGTTATGATTTATTAATATATTATAAGTTCTAATATATTAATATAAAATCATATTATTTAATTAGTATTGATCTATAATTAATCTAGAATTAATTTTGAGATCAAAAGTATTACTAATTAAATATGGGCTCTTATATTTATATAGTGTGGGCTAATGCTTATTTGGAATGGGCTAGGCTTGCTTGGAAAGTCCATGGATACTCCATGGAGCTTTAACCCATGGATCTCATGGAAATGAAAAGACATGGGTATTAGGGTTTACATGGATGTAACCCTAATCCACCACACTATATAAAGGAGGCTTTGGTTCTTGAAATCACACTAGTTGTGGTGAGTAAAGTAAGAGGGCCGATTTCAAGAAGGTGATTATTATTCTCTCTAAGTTCCAAGTTTGTGGTGATTTGTGATTTCCATTTGAGGCATCCACACTATTGGTGCTAGGCTCTAAAACTCCAAGCAATCAACTACAACTACAAGGTAAGTAAGTCTACTAGCTTTATTTGATTCAACTTCCCCATGCCATGCTAGATAGGATAAGAACCTTGGAAAAATAATTATTTGCATGTATCTTAGTAAAACATAGATCCAAGGTTTATAGGGTTTCATGTACACCATAGGAGTGTTAGAATGCTCAAAACCCATCAAAACTAACTAGAGAATGTGTCCTTCATTATGAAAAGCTAAGGAAATATATATTATAAGAATTAATATCAACCTTTCATGTGTTTGGGAGTTGAGTGAGGTTTAATGGCCCACAAAACCAATTGAAACTACGATAATAAAAGTGAATAAGAAGTATATTATGAAGTACCAATAGGTAAGTTTTATGATACAAGCTAAGTAAGGATTATTGATGTGATTGTAGGTGTCCTAAGAGCTGGAAACCAATCTTAGCTACTTATGTGGTTTTATTTTGTGTAACTGCTTCAGGTGAGTCTATCAACTGTACTCGTGGGTAGAAGGCACTAATGTCGTCCCATAGCATTATGTTTGTAGGATGATAGTTATCTATGTGATACTTGCATGTTTTGTATGTCGGGCAGTTCCTGTTATGCGAGTTAGGGTGAGGCTTGTTATTCAGTTTAAGTGAGGCTCATTTATATATTTGTTGGGTGGGGCCCGTTATATGTATGGTGTATGTGGTATCTTTGGGAACTCACTAAGCTTTGTGCTTACTATTTAAGTTTAAATTGTTTCAGGTACTTCTTGTAGCAAAAGGAAGAGCCAGGATTGATTGTATTGCATCTACTAGAGATTCCGCACTTCTGTTTTATGATTCATTAATCTTTGTTTTAAACTAATTTTAATAATACGATGATCTTTTAGGAAGTGATATTTTGTTGGTTTTGCTTGATTTGAAACTGAAAACTTTACTCTACATTTTGGGGTTGGTACATCAGAGTGGACCAAAAGTTAAACTAGTTAAAAAGTCAATGGCCAATCTTTCGTTGACTTATGCGTTGCTTACAACATACTCTACGTGGGGCATAGAATCTGATCCAAAAAGCAAAATCAAATTGAGCTATGTTGGGCCTAGCTCAGTTTACACCCTGTGTACTGAGTAGTTAAGACCTTTTCATTTCAATCTCTTAATCTGTAAAGACAAGTTAGATCCCGTCCCTATAAACATCTAGAATGATAAAGTTAATGACTTTATGCCTTTGCATGGCTACATGGAGCTCAAAGTCAAACCCTAGTTTCCTAACCTCTTCTAATGTCCAAAATCTCTTGCATGGATGAAAGGTAGCGACCAAGATTCCATTTTTTTGCCTTAACAACCTTAGAAACAACAAAAACTAGCAACCCTAAGGTCTGGAGTAACTTCTACTAAAAAGGCTCAAGATTATGGGACAAAAGATCATATAAAATAAGGATCTAATAAGATCTAACACATGGATTAGCAAGATTCAAGCTTTATACCTCCTGGAGTTGAGAAATCCAATATATGTTTTGGATCCACAAGCCTGTACTTCTCCTTCTTCAAAGTACACTAAAACACACACAAAAGGTGTCAAGATTTGCTCTAAGGGATTAGGGATTCGTGTTAGCTACTCAAGACGATGGAGGTTGGTGATAAGAAGAACCTCAAGGAGGTTAATGTCCTTAAATAGGGTCTGAAGCCCCAAAGTTAAGTTTCGCACCCTGTGCGGTTACGCCCTGCGTAACTTGGGTTACACCCCGCATAAGGCATTAAGCCACATGTCCAATTAATGAATTATGTCATGCATAACTGGCTAACTATGCCCTGTATAGAGCCATTATTTTTTCAAATAAATAATTTTTAAAGGAAGAAGAAATGTACCTGAAAACCGGATGTTAAAACTCTCCCCCACATGAATAAACTTCATCCTCGAAGTCCGTTGCTGAAAATAACTCGGCATAATGCTCTCTCATCTCCTCCTCGGTTTCCCATGTCCATTCGGAACCCTTTCAGTGCTGTTATTACACCTTCACCAGGTCCACACCTTATTATGCAAGGTCTTGGTTTTCCTATCAAGAGTGGCTGCAAGTCTCTCCATATAGTTCAGGTGCTCGTCTACCTGAATATCATCCAAAGGCACCATTGCGGAATCATCGGCCAGGCACTTCTGTATGTGAGAGAGATGGAACATGCTGTGGATCTGACTTAGCTCGGCTGGTAAATCCAACCGATATAAAACCTTGCCCACATGGGCAAGGATCCTGAAAGGACCAATGAATCTAAGGCCCAACTTGCCCCACTTCCTGAACCGAATGACGCCTTTCCAAGACGACACCTTCAGAACCACAAAATCTCCGGCCTGAAACTCAAAGTTTGAATGACATTTGTCTGCATAGCTCTTCTGACAGCTCCGCATGGTCTGTTGTCTCCCGAGCACTTGTTGAATCAACTCGGTAGTCATAAGCACCACTTTAGTACTTCCCATGACTCGTTGACCAAGCTCACCCCAATATATCATTCTGATTGACGAGGTGCCCCAAGAACTGTACCTCGCACAACCAGAAGTGTACCTCGTTAATCACAAGGGTATACTCGTCGAGCTTGGAGCAGCATGATGATCACTTACGAGAGGTTCTGGAGACTTTTAGGATGGAGAGGCTTTATGCAAAATTCTATAAATTTAAGTCCCAAACCCTCATCTGATGGTATCCTGAACGCGAGTCAATCTTGGAACACAAAGATGCACATTGTAGCTGGTCGAATAAGTCATCAATCCTCAAAATTATATAACGGTTGCTCAACTCCTGATAATCGATACACATCCCAGTGAGAACCATCCTTCTTCACAAACAAAATTGGTGCTCCCCGAGGTGAACTACTCGACCTGATAAACCCTTTGTCTAACAGCTCCTACAGCTGTGTAGACAACTCTTGCATCTCATGTGATGCTAACTGATAGGGTTCCCTGGCTATCTAAGCAACACCTGGTACCAAATCAATCCGAAACTCGACTTGGCTCCTTATAGGAAATCCAGGAAAATCCTTAGGAAATATATCGGGATACTCCCGGACGACTGGAACATCATAAACCATCTTGTTTCACTCCTACCGATTATCCAACATATAAGCCACGAAACCTGAACAAACTTAATGAAGATACCTCGCAGCTCTTGTAGCTGAACAAAGATCTGGTCCACACTGACTACCCTCGTCCTGTATAACTAGTTCTCCCCCACATGGGGTTCGAACTCTCACTAGCTGATGCTCACAATCAATCATCGCCCCATTAGATTTCAATTGATCTATCCTCATGATAACTTTTCTCTCGTGTAAATGAATAGGAACCAGGTCGATCAGGTACCTCTCAAGAAATAACTCCAAGATACAACTCAGATGAACCCTTGATACTCTCACTAGATGATCATCAACAATCTCAACCTACAAAGGCCACTCTAGCACACCAGGAGCGTCACCAAACCTCTTGCTGAGTGCAAGAGACACAAAAGATCAGATATCACCCAAATCAAAAAGAACCAAAACAATCATTCCATTCAGTAAGAACGTCCCTAAAAATCACAACATGAAACATAAGCATAAACAATAATGAAAGTGACTAATAAATAGAATACATACTCGTAACCACATCAGGGGTCACACGCGCCTCCTCGACCATCAGTTGAAAAGCCATGTTCTTCGCTACAGGGGTTGCCATCTTGCCTTCCCAGTCATCTGTAATCCTCAATGTCACCGAAGTGGGTGCTGCAACAACTCCTACTATCAAACTCGGAAAACCGGCCTTCTTGTGGCCCCTCTGATTGCAATGAAAGCAAATCAGACTCGAAACCTAGTTAGTGGTGGTAGTGCAATCCCTTCCATAGTGTCCCATCTTTCCATACTTATAGCAGCCAAACCCACCCACCATGCAAACCCCATAATATGTCATGTCACACTTGCCGCATCAGGCTCAGCACTGCTGGCAACTTGATCTCAAATCAAAGGTCTTTGGCTTCATCGCTGAACCCCCACACGTATGCACCTGCTATACCTTCCTCTTTCCGAGGTGCTTCCAATCAATCTTCCTTTCCCATACTCAGGCGGGCATATCCTCCAATGTTCGACAAGCGGAAAAGCTAACAAAATCCCTGATATCCGCTCTCAACATGTCGTGGTACCGAGACTTCTTCATCTCCTCATATATGGAATATTATGGAACTGGTAAGGCTATCTCCCTAAACTTAACAGTGATCTCCGACACAGTATCGGTCATCTGGTGTAGGTCCTAGAACTCCCTCACCAACTGTTGCACCTCAACAGTCAGTGCAAACTCTGCTCGAACCTCACCTTCGACCCCTCAGAGAAGAAGCTCGTCATCTTGGCATAATCCATGTTGGCTATCCATCTCCTAGCGATAATGGGGTCTTTCACCCTGAATAACTCTGGTTCCCCACACCCCTGAAAACCCTTGAACGTGAGGGTGTGGGCTCTAAACTCTCTGACGGAGATCTCAACTCATAAAATCCGAAAGCGCTCCTCCATCATCTCAACAATACATTCCTTGGTCGTCCCGAACATCACAGGGGTCACATCAAGGATACCTCGCGTAATCTCTAACATGATAAACTCGTGAAATCCCTCATCAATCGGTTCATCACCAAAGCTCGAACAGTAACTAGATCCTGAACCTCCCGCTCCACCATGTGTCAGCACGATAATGAAATACAACATGCAAACAATCTAAATACATACAAAGAAGCTCACACTCATGAAGTTTCTCAGAATCATCAAGACTTTCCTTGACTCAGATACAGATCATATGCTTTTAGTATTATGGGCCAAATACTACCTTCCATACCTACCTGTACCTTCCTCCAGGATCGCCTGAAATCCTCTAGGTCACTTCAATACTATCAAGACACTTCACTTTCATGGTAGAGTTCCCTATGCGCTAAAACACCTCCTAGGTTTCCCTTCCCTTCCCACGGGGTGCCGGTATCTGTGGTCTCGGATCGTTTCATTTCACTTCTAGATTTTGGAGGAAGTTCCATGAGGAGTTAGGCACTCAATTGCATTTATGTACTGCATATCACCCCCGGGCCGAGGATTAGAGTGAGCGGACGATCAAGAAACTCGAGGACATGCTTAGGCTTGTGTGTTGGATTTTGGAGGGATTTGGGATACTTACCTTCCACTAGCAGAGTTCTCCTACAACAATAGTTATCATGCTAGTATTGATCGACTACCATTCGAGATGTTGTATGGAATAAGGTGTAGGACCCCAGTTAGTTGGGGTGAGGTCGGACATTGGGTCATGGTAAGAACTAAAGTAGTGCTTAAGACCACTGAGTTGATTTAGCAGGTACACGACATGCTGTGGGTCGCATAGAGTCGGCAGAAAAGTAATGCTGACCGACGTCGTTCGGATCTTGAGTTTCAGGTGGGAGACTTTGTGTTGCTGAAGGTGTCACCTTCCAAAGGTGTCATCCAATTTCGAAATAGGGGCAAGTTAGATCCCCGATTCATTGGCCCATTCAAGATTTTTCCCCAGATCGGCAGGGTTGAATATCAGTTGGATCTTCTGAATGAGCTCAGTCAGATCCATAACAACTTCCTGATGGGTTTTAACCATAAGAACATCCTATGTGCTCATGCAAACCCTAATGCTTGGATCTAGGTTTCTCTATTGTACATGCAATTCATCCAAGACTTCAAACCCTAGATCTAGCATATAATAATGATATTAAAATATGAATTAGGGTTTAGATCATACCTTGATTGTTATGTAGCAATAACAATCTCAAATCCTCCTTGTAATGGCTTTAGAAAGCTTAGAGTCACAAGTGTCACTCCTCTAATGGCTCACAAACACCAAGAGGAAGAGGATGAAGAATGAGAAGAGAGGAGACACCCAAAAACGTGTAGAAACCCTAAGGAGTTAGTTGACCACGTTTTTGGTGCCCTAGGGGTCCTTAAATAGTGAGGCTATTAGGGTTATCTAACAAGGAAACCCTAATTTGACTGCTTAGGCCCTAAGCAACCCATTGACTCCCTCCTTAGAGGCCTTGGACGATTTCTAATGAGTTTCCCCATAGAATTCGTCCACTCCATCCTCTATGGAGTCCATTAGCCTAATATTCAACTATCACACAATTGACAGTTCTAGTCCCCTTTATTTAATTAATGTCCTTTAGCCACTAAATTAATTCTTATTAATTCTTGACTAATATTAATTAAACAATATGATTTCTCCTTTAATATATCATTCTCATAATATATTAATAAATCATAATTAATCCTCTCTCTCCAAAATTCATCCTATCAAGTTGCTTTGGTGAAGGCAACCCAAAAGGACCATGCACCATCGGGTCAAGTACATACCAAAATAGTTATGGACTTAGACACTAATCCAACAGTCTCCCACTTGGATAAGTCTAATAACTATTATGCGTATGACTTCAGATCCCGATCCGCAATCGTAGCTTTCAAAAGCCGCTGTCAACTCTGATCTTATCAGGTACGCGTCCTTTAGATAAGGGATCATATATTCCTCCATTCTAGATATCGTATAGACGTGATACATGGATTTTTAAATCATTCTCTCAGTCTATGTGTTGTTTCTCGATTTCCGATTTATGACGACTGACAACAGACTACAATTGAACACATCAAATTAGTCCCGGCTTGGCCAAGTGCTTAGGTATCATCACTAAATCATCGAGGAGCCCACACACTTTTATCCCACTTTGGATAAAAGGAACGGATAAACTTTGATTCAATGCTTGCTTGCACTTACTCACCGAATCACACACAACAATATGTTTTATAACACCAAGTTACTGGTGCGTTTACATATTATCAATGTGCAACCGACTCGCAAGATACAACTCACACATCTCGGTTTCAAGAATATAAGATATTATCGTCTCGCCAATCACTCATGATAAAATCCATGAAGCGATCCAAGTGAGCGTGGGTTTATTCCAATACTCTATTCTTATAGCAGCACTCATGAACCCTGCAGCAAACTTTTGCTATGTCTAAAACACTTTAGACAATCTACAGTCAGATTCATGAAAATCTTCTTTCATTCCTACTTCCAAAGAATGAGCGACTGTGGAGAGTTTGAATAATCTTATTATTCAGGAAGTCAAAACATGCAAAGTGAAACACAAGAATAATACTAATCCTATATGTCCCCAAACCTTTGAGTATAAATAAAACACTTTTTATTTAATCACCATATTGATTACTCATTATTTGTTATTTCGGGTAATCAACTTCTTACTTGAATTATAACAACAATTGTCCCATGCCCTTAGCATGCACACTATGTTTACCTATGGTCTTTACTTTGTGAAATAGTATAATTGAATAACATTTTAAATCACACTCATTTCACAATTCCTAATCCATTAGTGTAAGAATACAAAATTCTTGCCACTACTAGAATATGCTAGATTCTAACATTTTATGCAATAGTCCTTTTCGTAATGTCATGGCACAAAAGTCACCAAGACTCGGCCAACGAAATTATAAAATACTCTATTGGAGATTGTTACAAGACAATTCTATAGTCATGAAGTCTCGTATTCAAAGTACATCCCTTTGAACATCCTTCTTACATAAAAGTTTCTAATCTAGACATTGATTCTCGATATCCAACTCCCAATATGGAAACATTTCCATATTTTCCATATGACAACTCATTCTAAATAGAATCTTATCTATTCATAATAATGTCAATATGGTCCATTCATTACTATACTTTCAACTGTCCACAAGCGACCAATCCTTAGCGAACCTTAGATTGTCCTTGGCAGTTGTTTAATTATTTTAGTCAAAAACCGGTTCTATTTCCTTTTTCCCTCTAAATGCCCTAGGCATTTGGAAAATTTTAGAACGGTCGAATATTATAGCATATGCAATTTATCCTATACCCGAAGCATATGGGATACAATTCATAATGAAAAACGTGATACTTTACCAGTTTCTTACTATAATATCGTCATAATATTTCTATTTGTCGTGTTCTCAAAATTCGAACTACGAAGAGGGATGTCGTAATCATAACCGAACTTTGAGAATGCAAATAATAAATATATCCTTGACTAAATTCAATTAAAATTTCTCGATCTAAGCTTTTATATTGGAAACAAAGTATAACATTCTCTCCCTTAATTATAGCAAAAACAACTTTTCAACCCCTACAACCTTGCAAAGTGAAACTTTTGTTTTTCTATAATTAATATTTGCAACTTGCAATACTAAATAATAATCATGCTCCCACTAACATGATGATTATATCCATTCCAACATAACCCTTATGCTCCCACTAGCTTTGACACGTATTTAGGAACCAGTTAAACTTTTAGGAATCAATACTTATTGACTTCCAAAGTTCATTGTTTCTAATACGATATGCTTCGATAAGCCTTTATCTAAGCTTCCCAAAATCACACACCTTTCCTTAGACATCTCATATGTGTGTCTAAACTAATTCAGAACTTATCTTACTAAGTCCTAAATGTTCAGACTAATTGCCAAATCACACAATTCGAACTATGAAAAGGGATGTCGTAATCATAATTGAATTTGAGAATGCAATTTACATAATCGCTATCTCCTTAAAATCTATCTTAGTGAAAGCGTTTCCTCACAATCATTTTCATGAAGGAGAGAAACCTTATGACACTTAGATTTTATGGTGTATGTGTTCCTATCCATGTGAATTTGCCATTACAATAATCGAAAGATAATGTTTGTGGAAAATTCAAGCTCTTATGGACAGAATTTGTTAATTCTTAATTTCTTACCATCAAGGGTCCCACCATTGCTTCCAAGTTATCTAGCAGCTCACCTATGCTAGTCAATGTACTTTCATTGAACAAGGTGTTTGCCTTATGCATTCTAATGAGAACTCGTAGAACTCATATGCATAATCACTTAACAGGATTGGCACAGAAAATAGATTTTGTCAACACGATAGGTTACAAACCTTAAGTCGTATGCTAGTGTTTAATAGGTTTACTCTTGATTAGTTCTTGAATCTTTTCAAGATCTTCAGACTCCCACTAACCTCTTGACATATTAGATTCTCTTATCAAGAAACATTTCTTGATAAACAAATATCCAAGAGTTAGTGTGTGTCTATATCAATACAAAACATTGCACACATTTGGTCTTAGTTAGTCCTTGTCTTCTACAAGACATCACAACTTACCAATTTCAAACGTGCAAGATAAAGAAAAACAATTTTCTACTTCACATTTGATGAGTGTGTGTCACTCAATTCACAATCTTGGAATACAATTCTAAGACTTGATTTTGGAACGAAGTGTGACTCATCCTTTTTGATTTAACCATTTCAACAATTTCCGATTCCTCTTCTTAGCCATACTAGTGCACTAAGATGTCCTTAGAGGATCAATTGTGATACGGTTCTTAATCATTAAGACGATGACAAAATCTGATACAAAAGTACTCTCTTTTCTTCTTAGATTTGAGAAACTTTTTATCTTTCTGCCTTCATTGATTCTTCTTATTCGTTCTGCCATTCATTGAAACCTTTCAATGATTCAGAATTACACTTAATCTTGTAAGTATAACCACATTTACTAGACCTTTTGGTAAATCATGACGAATAGTTCCATTGTTATTTGTGGTGGACTTGACTAGTGCACAACATTGTGTTCTAGTCCTTTAGTCCTTCACTTGACTCACATACTTGTGTGACCAAGGAATTAGTCTTAATTTCCTAAGTACCAAGATCTCCATACATCACATGATTCAAATCATATGATTCCAAGTTTCTGTCCAATTGAAACTTGGGTGATGGGAATCTTTCCTTACTTAGAAAATTTTTGACACTTCCATAAATAACATAACTAAGAATCACATCCATTTTATAGAAATGCACAAACATCAATTTTTCACAACGATTTTATTGCAAGGATATATGTATAAATAAGACAAATCAAAATTTGTTTTATTCATAAAAGCAGCGGAAAACGTGTCCTTACAATACAAAATCAATTGAAAAACTATGTAATCAAATATTCCTAACAACGCTATCATAACTTTGTAAGCTCAAAATCTGATCTTTGAATCCATGCGATCGTGATCCATTTCTTCGTGATCAGACTCATCTTGCTCTTCCATCAAGCTCCCTCTCTTTTCACTGATCAAAACATTCAAATGCAATCTTATCACATTATGTATTAAGAATCAATGAATAGGAACTTAATGGAGTTAGATAGTGGATTTTACCTGAAGTAGAGCCATACGTCTTGACTCTCCCATCTCTTAGATCTCTCCGATAGACTGGGCAGCTTCGTCTCCAATGCCCTTTCTCTTGGCAATAAAAGCAAATTGACTCTTTTGGTACAACACACAGAACTACTTCAGACTTTGCCTTTCTCTTATGATCAAACTTTTCGACCATGGCATGCCTTTCGTTGCCATTGCCTATATCCATAGAGGTCTGGAAGGTAGATCCACCAATCAACTTTGATTTTCCAGTACGCCAAATCATTGCTAATTCAGCAGCAATGAGCATATAGGTGAGATCGATGAGGGTCAGGTCGTGGTTTATCATATAATACTCTCTTACGAACTCACTATATGAGTCAGCAAGCGACTGAAGAACCCAGTCAATAGTCAACTCTTCACAGACAACGAATCCCAACATTCTTAACCTATCAATGTGTGACTTCATCTCTAGGACGTCTGCACACACTAACTTTCATTCTTCATGTTTACTTGCCAAAAGGGATTGAGTGAGTTTGAACTTTTCAAGCCTTTGAACTTGTGGGTTAGGGAGAACAAAAGGAGGAAGTGGAGGAAATGAAGCATGATCTCGTGTTCCTCGATCGAATCGTGGAATATCATCTTCACGTGGAAGGCTTGTTCCACGGGATTTGGGAAGACCATAGTTGTCATACTTTGACATCTACAAAACGGGAGAAAATTCAAGTTAGTTGATTGATTGAGTCCTTAATAAATCACCCAAATGAGATACTAAGGCTAGGACCCAACACAATATTCTACAACTTAGGAGAGGGATGCCGTAACCCAAATTGCAGAACATTTAAAGGTAAGTGAATGACGATTCACTAATTTTCCACCATGAAAAACGAAAAGGAGATTAAGTTTTAAATGTATTGAAAACTCCTAGATCCTTTGAGATTCATTGAACTTTTCAATGGCATGTTTAAATCTAGATATGCCCCTCGATTTGTGACTGGGATGCTGAGGATCACAAAACAGGGTGTGAATAACCATGCAAACTTACATGGTGCCCCAAATGTTACAGTCACCTATTCGATGTGCCGGTTAACCACACACGCTCCACCGAACTATGACAAACATTGAGTCACCCTTTGCAACCTTTGTTTAGAACCATTTAGTGTGTCGGTTAACCACACACGCTCCACTAACGTCTTCGCAAGGGTACAAAGTGTAATTTCATGGAATTGCATCAAATTCACTTTTGCCTAAAGTAACTAAGATTGGGAATTTTGTATAAAACATTTAGTTACTTTATACTTCATTATACTTTTAATGGAAAGGGTTTTCCCTATCCTACCCGTTCGACTAACGACCCTCCACCAATCAAGGAAGCTGTGGTGAGATTGGACACTCATTAAACGGTCATTTAATAGGCCATAATCTTATACCCCCTTTATATCTTGGCTTCGTGAATGAGGCCTACTAACGTTAAGACTAGCAGTTTAAGTTATACATATATAATATTAGACTTTTAATGTTATATATAGTATAAGGGTGTATTTTTACACTTTTAAAATACAAGGTGGTTTAATTTAATAAATTATACTTTTAATTTAATTAAATGTGAACCATATCACCATGGATTTATTAACTCTCTTTTAATTATACACTTAATTAATTTAATAAAACCATAGGGTGCAATTTGAACTTTTTCAAAACTTAGGGTCTTAGAATTCAACATTTTAAAATTAAACTTTTAATTAAAATTTAAATTCCAAAACTTGAGGACAAGTTTTGAAACATTTCAAATCATTAGGGTTTAGAATTTAAATATTTCAAAATTAAACTTTTTAATCAAAAATTTAAATTCCAAAATTTGAGGGCAAGTTTTGAAACCTTTCAAAACTATTAGATCAAAATACAAATAAGGCAATTAAACAATTAATTGGTGATTATCTAATTATGACCTAATTCAATTTCATGCAAGATAATGATCAAATAATTCAAATAATTTAACATTTATCAAATAAGGTTACAATTATCTAATTAGATGACCAAAATCTTTTATTTTGACAAAGATAATCATAAGGAATCAATAAAATTCGTATTTTATTAATTTTAAATAATTATGGCAATTATCCTAAGTCAAAATAGATAAAAATCCCGAAAATCCGCCTGTCTGACAGCTAAACTCGCAGAGTCCCCATATGGACTCGCCGAGTTCATCCTACTCGACGAGTCCACATTGGGACTCGACGAGTTTGTCAGGCAGATGGCCAAAAACTCAATTTTACAGAAAGAATGAATATACTAGGCATCAATACAATAGAAACCAATCAAGGCTTTGATACCACTGATGGGTTTTATCCATAAGAACATCCTATGTGCTTATGCAAACCCTAATGCTTGGATCTAGGTTTCTCTATTGTACATGCGATTCATCCAAGACTTCAAACCCTAGATCTAGCATATAATAATGATATTAAAATATGAATTAGGGTTTAGATCATACCTTGATTGTTATGTAGCAATAACAATCTCAAATCCTCCTTGTAATGGCTTTAGAAAGCTTAGAGTCACAAGTGTCACTCCTCTAATGGCTCACAAACACCAAGAGGAAGAGGGTGAAGAATGAGAAGAGAGGAGACACCCAAAAACGTGTAGAAACCCTAAGGAGTTAGTTGGCCACGTTTTTGGTGCCCTAGGGGTCCTTAAATAGTGAGGCTATTAGGGTTATGTAACAAGGAAACCCTAATTTGACTGCTTAGGCCCTAAGCAACCCATGGACTCCCTCCTTAGAGGCCTTGGACGATTTCTAATGGGTTTCCCCATAGAATTCGTCCACTCCATCCTCTATGGAGTCCATTAGCCTAATATTTAACTATCACACAATTGACAGTTCTAGTCCCCTTTATTTAATTAATGTCCTTTAGCCACTAAATTAATTCTTATTAATTCTTGACTAATATTAATTAAACAATATGATTTCTCCTTTAATATATTATTCTCATAATATATTAATAAATCATAATTAATCCTCTCTCTCTCTCTCTCTCCATAATTCATCCTATCAAGTTGCTTTGGTGAAGGCAACCCAAAAGGACCATGCACCATCGGGTCAAGTACATACCAAAATAGTTATGGACTTAGACACTAATTCAACACTTCCATGTATCTCAATTGTGGAAATGTGTAGCCGATGATTTTGCAGTGATCTCGCTAGATGAAATTTAGGTGGACGAGCGCTTGAATTATATGGAGAAGCCCATTGTGATTCTAGATAAGAAGACTAAGACTCTTCGTAACAAGGTGGTGAGTCTAGTGAAGATGCAATGGCAGCACTGAAAGGACTCCGCGTGGACGTGGGAACCGGAGGGCGAGATGAGAAAGCACTACTCAGAATTGTTTGCGGCAGCAGACTTCGAGAACAAGTCTAATTCAAGTGGGGGAGATTTGTAACACTCGGAATTCAGGTATGTTACTTTTTAGCCCTTGGGATAAGATTATTTTTGCAAAGGGGTCCTTCCGTATACTGGGCATACATAAGCTTAGCGTATTGGTGTGTTCTGTATGCGGGCTTGTACCATGTACGCTGGGTGTACTAAGGTGTACGCGGGGCGTACGTAGCCTGAGATAAAACCCTAATCTTAAAGCATGAGCCCTATTTAAGCTTACTTATGACATTTGGACCTCACTCTTATCAACCTCCACTGCCTTTAAACGTCGCCAAAACCCTAACTTGCCATTAGAGGTAATCTTTGATCTTGAAGTGACAAAAGTAGCCCTTTTGGTGTGTTTGCAAGAAGAAGAAGGTGGGGAACAAGTCTTGGACGTGACTGAGCTTCTAGATCCTGCATCTTCATCACCTTGAGAAGCTTTTGGAGGTAAAAAGCTCATGCCTTACTAATCCTTTTGCTAATTTGAGTTAGGGTTTGGTAATAAGTTCATTTTTGGTCCATTGATCCTCTTTTGTGAGTTTGAGCAACTCCAAAGGTTAGAAATGTTAGATCTAAGTCCCTTTGGCATGTTAGAAGCATAAAAATGCTATCTTGATGGTTTTTATGGCACCATGCATGGGTTTAAAGTGAGTCTTAATGTGAAAAATAGGATGTTGGGTTCCCATGAAGCATGTAAAGGCATAAAGTTGTCAACAAGTTCAACGGTCAGCTTAGACAAAGTCAACGTCACGTCTTGACCATTCCTTGGTCACATCATGAGAATGCAATGACAAGCAATCGCGATTCTAGACACCATCACGTCGTAAGACACCCTATGTTACTTCGTGACTTCTGGTTAGAAGGCAAAACTCTACATTAAGTGCTTAATCTTTGTAGACCAAGGCCTATAACCTCGGATCTAGTTCCTAAATAGCTTCATAATGGATAAAGTTTCCAACTTTATCCATTAGGATTGGCCAAACAACCAAGATCTAGTCTTTAAGTCTCAAAATGATCAAGAATGCATCCTTCTCAGCTAAATCCATTAAGTCCAAGTCTCCAACCTTCAGATCTAAATCAACATAATGTTTAGATGGATAAAGTTTCCAACTTTATCCATAATAATGTCTCAAGCTTTCAAGATCTGAACTTTAATACACCAAAATGGCCTAAATGACCAAAATAACTTGCATGGCTGAAAAGGAAGGAAAAAGATCAAAACTTTCCTAGTTCATGAGGTCCAAGAAAACATTCTAAACTTGATCAAAAGGTATCGGAGTCCAGATCTAAAACATACAATGCTCTTGGGACCTCGGAGAGTAATAAAGTTGCAAACGTTATTCCCAATTCTCACTCAAAACTCATTAAAATGGACCAAAACACAAAATATAATTACCGGTAAAACTAATGATTTGACCATTTTTTCCGGTTTAACGGTTTCAATACTTACCCGGTTTCATTAAAGTCCAATTATTTTACCATAATTTACAAATAAGTCCCAAATTATGGTAAAATAAAGGGACTTTAATGAAATTATGGTAAAATAATGGTACTTTAATGAAACCGGGTAAGTATTGAAACCGATAAATCGGAGAAAAAAGGGTCAAATCGTCATTTTTAACGGTAATTAGGACTTCTTCGTAAACAAATTTTAGTTTGAGACTTTTTCGTAAATTATGGTGATATATTAGGACTTTTCCGGAGATTTACCCATAAAAATTATAATGTTATTTTTAAAAACAAAAACAATGTTTGTTGTTTTAAATAATTACAATCAAAGAAACTAATAATATTCATCAAATAAATTTTAAAAAAATTAAATTTTTGAAACCAAATTAAAAATATATTGTTTTAAATAATTTGCAACAACAATAGTTAAAAGTAACATTATATATTAAAAAAATATATTGTTACATTTAAAAACAAAAACAATATTTAATGTTTTAAATAATTGCAACGATAAAAATTAAAATTTTATGCCAATAAATTTTAAAAAAAATTAATTAATCATAACAACAACTATAGATTTTATTAAACCATATATTATATTTAATTTTATTTATCATTAACCTACACTAAGAGTATCAAGATAACTGAGATTATAGAATTTTAAAAAATATTCATATTACCATATAATTCAAAACAAACAATGTTTATATCAACTTATTATAATATTTATTATATAAGAACTAACAATAATGTTAATGATATATTTAAATAATATATATTTGTTAAGATTTTAAGTATATTTTTTTATTATGTGCAATACGCACATATTGGACTAATATGAAACTAAATGATATCATGAAATGATGATATAAAATGAAGTTAGAAATAAGAAAGCTTCGAGAATAGTCCGCCAAAATGTCATATTTATAATGCACAGTCGACAAAGTTAATAGTGTTCGCGAAACCCTTTGCAAACCATATGGATTGTTGTTAAGCTTTTTAAACCATTAATATAGTAATCGAGACAATATGCCATTAAACATATTTCACGAATTAAATGTAATACAAACAATTTATACATTGAGTTAAATAAGTAACAAAAATCGTTTTTAGTTATGCTGTTATAAAACAATAAAAATGGAGGGCATATTTGGAAACTGGGATATTGTTGGATACGTAATGAAAAAAAAAATAAAAAAAATTAGAGTTCAACCGTTACCGTTGTGGCGTTGTTAGGATGCGATGGCATACATTCGACCAAATAGGGGCCTTAAGCCCTTAACAACTTCCATTTCAAATGACAAAGAATACGACATCGTACCCACCCTCCATTAAATCTAAAGTGGTCAAGTCATGATATAACTAACGAAATACATCCAAACATGATTTGAGAAAAGCGTTTATATTAAAATAGAATAATAAAAAATAAAAAGATAAGAAAATTGAGCACATGAAATTAAGCAGCATTTGGTCCTAAGAGGTAGAATTCGACCAATAAATAGCAAAATGGTCCAAGTTCATGACAAAGTATCACTAATTATTTTATTAAATGGTCTTAATATCATTAAAAGTAAAGAAAAAGTAAGATATTAGGCTGCTAGGTGTGGGCAACATGTTATTACATGATATCACACCCAGAAAATGTCACATCATCATCCTAGTCATAAATAAATGTTATAACACAAAAAATATGGAAATAAGCAACATAAAATAACATGTAATAATACCCCTTTTTTTTTTTTTTTGACGCTTTTAGTTTCTATATTTCGATTTTTTTTTTATTTATGTCATAATATTTATAATCCAAAAAAAAACGAAACAAATTATATTTTTGATCTAAATTACTCAACTTTTGTGTCATCATAGATATGATCTGCCAAGTCTTCTTGAATTTGTTTGTGTTTTCGTTGATATTGAATATCAACGACTCTATATAAGTATTTTGTTGTCACTGGTTGAAATTGAATGTGTGCGGGTTTCGTAGGCGAATACTCTGCAATGTTTCGTCTTTTATCTTCAATCACCATGTTATGTATAATGATACATGCATGCATACATAATATCTCGTTGTGTGTCCAACTCATATGCTCGTGTCGCATGTTCAACTATGTGTCATTTTGCTTTCAGAACTCCGAAAGCATGTTCCACGTCCTTACGTGCTCCTACTTGTCTTCTCTTGAAAAATTTATCTCTTGGTTCTATCGGGTGCCGAAACGCCTTCACAAATGTGGAATATGCTAGGTATATTCCATCCGTGAAGTAATACCCGAACTTATACTCATGGCCATTTATTGTGAAAGGAACATATGGTGTCTTTCCTGTCAAAAGGTCCTGAAATATTGGTGATTGATCAAGAACGTTTACGTCGTTGTTAGAACCCGCAACTCCGAAAAAGTATGTCAAATCCATAAGTCTTGTGACGCAACAGTCTCTAATACTAACAAAGGCGATCCAAGATGACCACTAGTTTATTGACCTTTCAACGCCATAGGACAATTTCTCCATATCCACTTTGTGCAATCAATGCTTCCAAGCATTCTAGGAAAACCATGTCGTTCTTCATGTACCGCATATAGTTGTTGTATGTCATTCAATGAAGGTTTGCGCAAGTATTTGTCACCGAAGGTTTCGATAACACCTCTCGTCAATTTATACAAACTTTCTCGTGCAGTTCGCTCTAACATTTCCATATAGTCATCAATAGAATCTGGTGATTCCCCCAAAGCCACAAGCTTGATTGCAGCAACAGATTTTTGCAACTCTATAAAACCTAGTTTACCTCTCGCATCATACCTCAGATGGAAATATTCATACCTAAACATATAATAAATTTGTCAAACAATTATTTAATAATCTAAAAAACATATAATAAATTTTTAAAACAATTATTTAATAATCTAAAGAGCAAATATTAAAATTTTCAAATAACTCATTGCATTGGCAATTTGTTGAAATACATTTTTCTGCGAACGAAACTTTTTTTTTTAAAATCGTTTGGTTGGTAGACACAATTATCCGCAAAATGATCGTGTACTAGACGTCTATGTCATTCTTCACGATCTCTGTTCAATGTCGCACGTCTGCTCAGTAGTGGATCTGGCTCTGGCGGTATCATGTCGGTAACATATTGATACATCATACCCACAAAAATATTATCCTCATCGATATCATGATGGTATGGATGGAACGGATCAAAAGGTTCCATTTTTTAATTAAATAGAGTATTAAGGTAAAATAAAAATTTTGAAATCGAAAGAAATGGAGATTATTGAAAGAGTTTGTTGAAAATATGATGAAGGTAAAATGAAGATAAATTTTTTTGTATTTATAATAATAGAAGGATTTTTTTTAATTGTGACCGTTTGCATATGGTCGAAAATATGACCGTTGCAGTAAAAAACAACTCAAAAAAAGGTTGTTTCCTTACGTTACCACGGTAACGCCTCTTGCCATAACGCCCAAAACGCAATAGGGGGCGGTGTTGAAGGCGTCTTAACGTTGTTTTCTGCAAGCCACGTCACAATCACACCATTAGGCGTTGCCCACTCCGTGTCGCCTTAGAAAACAATGACATGCCAAGGAAACCCATAGTAGAGCTAAACATTTGTGGTGCCGAATCGGTCTCGGGTTGGTCTCGAAATGGTCCAATCTTTTATGGTTGGTTTCTGAGCGGTCCAATCTTTTTTCCGTACGCTTTTTTTGGTTCGGTTTTCTGGTTTTTTCGATTGGTTTTTGGGTTTCTTTTGGCCCGGTTTCGATATTTCTTGGTTTTTATGTTTTGGTTTTTTCGAATTTTTCCCTTAATAAATATGTGATTAACACCAAAATGATAGATTAAAATTTATTAAAAATGATACACTAAAGTTTAAAAAACAGATGAAGTTGGATGGTGTGTGATTAAAAATTTTGTAATTAATATAAAAATAATATATTTATAAACTTTGGCTTCCTGTCTTTTTTGAGATCGGTATTAGACCAGTATTGGGTCGGTCTCGGAATGGTCTTGTGTTGGTCTGAACCGTCCGGTCTTTTTGGGATCGATCTTAGAACGGTCAAGTTTTTCTTGGACCGATCTTGGATGGTCTCGAGCCAGTCTTTTTTAGGAACTGTCTTTTCTCGGTCCAGTCTCGTTTTAGACCGGTTCGGTCTCGATCTTTTTTCGGGTTTGGCCTGAGACCGTTCCCTTTGTGCATGTTTAACCCTTAGTTGCACTAGGTCCACTAGCAATACAACCCAACAACCACCACTACACTACACTACACTACACTGAGTGTGACAACATCGGTGAGCTATGGCGAAGCACAACGACGATAACCGAAGTTGTTAGGTGGCGCATGACGATTACAACTAGAGGGGTTACCCGCGCATTGCGCGGGGCGGAATGTGTTCGTTTTCTGAGACAAATAATGAAGTACATTGCATAAATGGGTATCCAAATTAAAGTATGTTGCTATTCTGTGTAATTTTCCGTCTATCGGATGAATGGAAATGTAATGATAGATCATGCTACCAAAAGAAGTACAATGCTATATTTGAATAGGTTTTTGAAAACAATAAAAATACAATCTTATATCCAGGTAGTTTTAAATGAAAGTACAATGCAATCTACAATAAATATAGAAAGAACATCTTCATACTTACCCCATCCCTCCACTGTCTTCTTCGATTTCATTAACAATGAAAAATGTCATCTAAATGCAAAAACAAAAGTTATAAAAATATTTTTTTAAATATAAAGAAAATAGATTTACAAACAAAAGTGAAACAGAAATATGGTTTTGCTCCACTGCCATTTATCAAGGCTTTGATTCAATTAGTGTAGGAGATCAATTTAATAGCTTATTGTGCCTTTAAAAGTTGCCTTGAATCAATTGGATTCTGTACGGCACATCTTCAGTTACGGAAATCACACGACATAGGACATACGCTGCATTAAAGCCTTGTTTCTTAAAAAATAGTTGAATTATTCGTGCATCAAAGTCAAGCTCATAGCAAAAACCCTTAAAACATAATAATCAAATCAATAAAAAGAATTTAAGAAACAAAAAAAACTGAATTGGTTGTTGATAAGATTACCCTAAATTAGACTTTGCACAAACAAATGGTCCCATCGTTGTGTTTATTTACCCAAAACTCAATAACCATACTTGAAACTCAATCAATCCACAATCACCATTTACTACCGACTGAAGGCGAAAAAGCCACATGAACATCACATGGAACCAACCATTAAAAGTCTAACCAATTTACTGAAAATTTAAAAACATAACCAATCAATTAAAAAAACTTATAAAGAAGCTGAAAACAAATCTGGAAAGCAAGAGAAGCAACGAAAGGGTAAAACAGATAAAGTTGAAGAAAGGTTCGAGAATTTTGTAAAGCTCGTTCTAAATTGTACCTGGATGAATCGTTGGCAAGAGCTGAATCGGAGGAACAGACCGTTGTTGTCTCTATTTTCCCGGTAGAACAACCTGCAAATGTAGAAGAAATGGTAAACAGACGGGCGAGAGCATTTACCATATGGGAGAACAGATGCGTTTTTGTGGCTTTGTAATCGTGATATCCGGTTTGGAGATAACATTGGTGTTCATGTAAAGCAGCAAAACCATGAACGACTTGTCGGGGGAATCCAGAAGCCCTACGAGTTAGATTTATAACATGTGAGAGATACAGAAGCCAAAGCCTTGTATATTTATATAAAAAAAATTATATAATTTTAAAAAAAACACTAATAATAAATAAATAAATAGTTAAATAAATAAACAAATAGAGAACATAAACAAACCTTTAATCATTTGAAAATGCAAGTGCTATTACAGGTCCAAGATGAGCTTTTTTAACTACAATATGCATCTTCATATTACTACAAAAAATAGACTTAATAGATTTTTTTTACAATATTTTATAACAGTGAACTAAATTGGGAAGAACTATCAAGTATGTTGTGTTTCTTGTCTTTTATTTTTGTAGTTAATTTATCTGAAAGTAATTCTTACACGTATCTTTAAAAAATGATTGATGTAGCACAATGAATGGCAGATAAAAGTTTTACAATGAATGACAGATAAAATTTTTAGTATGATATCATAAATCTAAAAAAACACCCTCCCGAAATAAAACTTATAGCCAATCTATAAACTTCACACCTTTTTCTACCGTTCAAATAAATGGTATCCATCAATAAAGTATGAATAACACTAAGAATTACCGGTATCTTCTATTTTGGAAAACATTTTTAAGACACAATAAATAATACACACCACTTTATTGTAAGGTGCACTTCTCTTGCAATTCCATCACCCAATATTACTTCTTCTAGGATACAGATCAGTAATACCCTGGGAAAAAAATGTAATGAAACCGTCAGATGTGAACTTAAATTAGAAGAGCAAATTTTATAGAAGATGCAAAAATCAATTATACTTGAGAACCGGTAATGTAATTTAATCTAATTGAAACCTAAAAACCATCCAATGGATACTTGATTCCTCATCATCCAAACAATACAATGCTCCGTTTATTATCTTTTAAAGCACTCAGAAGACTGATTCCCTAAAAGCAAATGATCCCTGTTTGTCTGTTTGTATACATATCAACCTAATCTTCGATTCAGGTAGCTACCTCTTACAAGAAAGAATATCGTAAGTACTATTATTTATATTTTGTTCAATTATCATATTTTCCTTTAGAACTTGTAGATATTTGTAACCTTACTCACATTCAGGCGCCATTTCAATTACAGATCACGATCACTAACAACCTTTAACAGACATTTGTTTCTAATTTAATCATAAGATGTAATAAAATCCTATGATCCTAAACTTAACTTTTCAAATTTACTATAAGAGCCCGAGGTTTCTAGACCAATTTCAGTCTTGTGAATGTACCGAGTCCATTACCTTTTTTTTATTCCTTTATAGAGGATTAAGATAGCACCAACACACCTAGAAACGCTACCTGAAAGGTACCAAAACCCTACGATTGGAAAAAAAAAAGTTAAACAAAAAACTTCAACGATATTGAATTGTTGATAACCTATACAGAGACGCTTATAGATAACAGATCATAAAATTTGATACTAAACAGATAATAATATATTACCCTGTAAGCATTAAGCTCGTTCTTAGGTTTCTCCTTCTTCTGGTCAGCCCTACGGTCCACCGCGTCCATCTAACCCGAATCCGAACTGTAATTCGGACCCAATCGTCCATCGATTTTTCTGAACAACTTCCCTAAACATCTGTGTGTTTTCTCCCTTCTTAATGTCGTCATAAGCCATTCGAAGCGCCTCTAACTGCATCGAAACATTGCCACATTTTTCGGCGATGAATATCAAGCGCGAAATTTTAGTACGACCTGTGTATAAAGCGGCGTAAGCGTCGATATCGAATTGCTCGCCACTGAAAATCAGTCTACGTTGTTGCATCTGCGACAGCGACTCATCGTCAACGCCATTCGTGTAGATCTCGTCCGTCATCTGTCCAGACGCTTCCTCCTCTGTCTCCATAATCACAACGCTTCGTAGGGTTTCGTTCCACGAAGGGATTTCGATTTGAAGCATTCAGTCGCCTGTTGCCCTCTTGAGAACTCTGCGAGTAGACTGATTTCCTTTGGTGTATAAAAAACAATACCGAAAATCGTATGAACATTAGGATAAAATAAAAAGCAGCGGGTCAATTAATCCCAAAATAGAAACCTGATGAAGAACGAATATAACATGTAGACATCACTTTAGGGCTATTCCATCACTTTAGGGCTATTCCGGGAACTGTGAAGGAAGAAAGAAGGCAGCGGTCGAAGATCGACTGATCGTCCGAATGCGATGACGATGGTGGTACGTGCCAGTGAACGGAGGTCCATGGTACCGCGTTAGGGGTGTGTCGTATGCGTTGGGGGTGTCTCGACCACCCTTTACCAAAATCTTCTTCTATTTCGTTCGGGTTGCGTCATCATGATCAGATGGAGAGAGCATGAGGCGGTGGATTGAAAGGCGATAAGGAAGGATGGAAGGAAGTCGATCTTCGGAAGGATCCAGATGAAGCGGTGACCATGGTCAAGGAGTTAAACCCATCCTGGTTAGGCACTATTCCTTAGAAGTGCTCTCCTTTATATATATATATATATATATATATATATATATATATATATATATATATATATATATATATATATATATATATATATATATATATAGCATGAGGCGGTGGATTGAATGGCAATAAGGAAGTGATAGCTTATTTTATTTCCTTATTTTTATTAGTTTATTTTAGATTTTTAGATCTTTTTATCATTAATGCATTGTATTTTATTTATTTTTCTTTAGTATGGATCGTACCGGGTGTTTGTTATGTTGCATGAGATATTTTGCAGGTTTTTCGGTGCTTGTTACGGTTGCGGGTTGATTGGAGACGGTCTTAGTGGGCTCCCGAGGCATTATTGGGCTTGGCGGAATCAAAGAGGAAGAATTGGGCTTTGAAAGTTATTGGCGTGGATTATTTGGGCTTGTGAAGATGGATCATAAAATTCTAATTTTGGGCTTGGAGTATCCATTTGGTGGCTAAATGATGATTGGTGCATTTCAAATTACATGGACAAAGGAGGGGGGACCAAAGGAATCTTTGGTAGTGGAAGGGTGGAGTGGCTTGGTGGACCAATAGCATTACAGCAACATTTACGCGGGTGAAATTTTCGTCGCGCGGGTACCCGCGCAACCGCCCAGTTTGGGCATTTTGGTCATTTGGCTTGCCATAACCCTTGGGGATCAGATCTAGAAGCTCATTCACGATTTTCCACCATTGGAGACCTGCAAGAGGCGATTTTGGGAGCTAGAAATCATTTCCTTTCATCTTTCCAAATCTTAGGTAGTTCCTTTATGCAATTAGATTATTGTTCTTGTTACTTTGTTGCCATGAGTGGCTAATACTTTTATTTGGTTGACTTTGGCTGAAAACCAATGAATGTTTGTGGGTTTTGAAGGATTTATGTTGATTATCAATTTATTCCATGTTTATTATTCTAGTTTGCAATTCTTATGCTTAATTGATGCTTTGATCATGAGCTTAGTGTTTGATTGAGAAATGGTTGATTTATTTCATTGATTTTGCATTGGATCATTGAATTTATCTAGAACAAAGGCTTTATGATGGTAGAAACCATCTCTAGCTTATGAATCGTAACTCCTTTATGGTTGTGTAAGCATTTGACATCCTCTAGGAATTGGGGATTCCTTCATTCTTAAGGCTAATTGATTTCTTGGGATTAATTGCTTCAATTGGCCCTTGATCTCAATTAAGAAGGTGTGTTGTGGGCTTCCCCAACCTCCATACTACCTATGAGGAATCTTGGCATATCATGCTTCATGATTGCTATAACCAATTTGGGATGAAGGATAAGCTTTGCATTAGATCCTAATGATAAACACACAAATGTTCATTGTGTTGAATTGCTTTAGTTAACCAATTATTTCCAACCTTTGAGCATCTCATCAACTTGCTTAATTGCAAGGTTCTTAGTTATTTAAATATTTTAGTTTTCAAGTAATCAAACAACCCCCCCCCCCTTTTGTTTAATTGTAGTTAGTTCGATTAATTTCACTAGTTCTATTTAATTGCATTGGTAATTAAATACAACCATTTCCCCCAGGATCGATACCCCTCTTTGCCATTATATTACGTTTATTTAGCAATCAAAGGGTGTAATTTTCTTGGTGGGCTTGACATCCCATCAAGTTTTGGCGCTGTTGCCGGGGAAATTGGTTATTGTTATTTGATTGTTTATGCCTTGGTCTACAAGATCCAGTGAACTACTCTACAATCCGGAAATCGAAAGAGAAGCAAAAAGGTTGAAAAAGCTAGCCAAACAAGCAAAGCAACAATAACTAGTTCAAGCTTCTTCCTCTTCTCCACTAATCAACATAGAAGATCAAGTTCATACTTCAAGTGATACCGACACCGAACCGAGTTCTCCAATTGTTGGTCATTCCTTTGAAGACATTCCGTTTGAAAACCACATAGCCATGAATCACACTCCACCTCACAATCCCAACCCAAACCCAATCAATCAAGATGCCAATACCCCACCCCATCAACCAAGACAACAACCACAAGAACCTCTCATTGATATGCCACCTTGGAATCAAGCCCCTCCTCAAAACCAACCCAATTATCAACCACCACCATAACTACAAAACCAACACTTCCACCAAAATAACCAACCTCAAAACAATGCTTTTCAAGTTCAACAAGTACATTACCCAAATCAACCCAATTACCAACACCCTCCAATGTACCAAAACCCAATGTACCCACAACAACAACCTCCTTACAACCAATACCCTAACTACCAACCTTATCCACCACCAATCTACAATCCCCAACAATACCCATATCCACCTTATCATCAACCACCCAATTACTTGCAACAAAATCCCAACAACCCCAATCCACCCAATCCCCCTCAAGAGTTGACACTTAGACAAATGATGGAAACGGATGTTACTCATACACCTCTTGTTATTGTTTATCCCGCAAACCGCCGAGGAATTGAATTGAAGTCAAGTTTCATCCATCAACTTACCAAGTTCCATGGTTTGGATAGAGAAGACCCTCAAAGGCATTTGAAGTCCTTTCATATGATATGTGTTAGCATGTTGCCCGACAATGTGACATTGGATGATTTCAAGTTAACCGCTTTCCCGCTCACCTTGGAAGATAAAGCTAGAGAGTGCTTATTCAACTTACCACCGGGATCTATTCACACATGGGAAGAGTTACTCAAGGCCTTCAATAGCAAATTCTATCCCACCTCCCGCATTTCAAGTCAAAGAAGTGACATTTTGGGGATTCGTCAAGGGGAAAATGAAACATTTCATGATTTTTGGGAGCGCTTCAACAATTTGTGTACAAGTTGTCCTCAACACAATATACCCGAACAACTACTTCTTCAACAATTTTATGAGGGTATGAATGAAAAAGATCGGAGGATGATTGATGCTTCAAGTGGTGGTGACATCTTCAACAAAACCCCTCACGAGATCCGATTACTTTTTGGTACCATTTCTCAAAATCAAAGGAATTTTGGGACTCGAAATGACATGAAGAGAAATTCTACACAAGTGGTTGGTGAAGTTAGCAACACTCAACATTTGGAATCAAAGCTCTTGGATTTGAATAATGTGTTAAGTCAAATGGTGGTGGGAAGTGGTCAACAATTAATGGTATGTGGTATTTGTGCAATGACGGGCCATTATACGGATAAGTGTCCCACACTTGGAAGTGAACCGGAAGATGTGAATGCAATGGGCGGATATCAAGGTCAACCAAGACCCCTGGGATTTCAAAACAATTTCAACCCAAATTGGAGGAATAACCAAAACAACCCTTATCCACCAAAGCAAAATCCACCAAATCTTTTGATAAGACCCCAACATCTACAATACCAATCCCAAAACCTCCATATCCACAAAATTATTATAACCCTCCAAATTATCAACTACCTCCACAACAAGGCCAATCAAGTGGTACCCATCAAATGAGCCTTCAAGAACTTGTCACTTCTCTTGCTCAAAGCCAAACCCAATTTCAACAAGAAACCAAGAATACTTTCTCCAACATTCAAGCACAAATTGGAGACTTGGCAACCGCTCTCAACAAGATAGAACAAAAGGGTAAACTTCCATCACAAACCGAGAAGAACCCCAATGTGAGTGCCATCACCTTGCGAAGTGGGAAAACACTTGGAGAAAGCAACCCTAAAAGAGTTTCAAGAGAAGAAGAAGATGAGGTTATTGTTATTGAGCCTTCGAAGGTTGAAGCTACTCCAAAGGAACCGGTTGTGCCAAACGTTGATCAACCTGACTCTTCCAACAAACCCATCAAACCATTGGTCATACCACCTCCCTTCCCTTCCCGGTTAGCCTTTTCCAAGAAGATAGAGGAAGAAAATGAATTATTTGAAACTTTTCGCAAGGTCCAAATCAACATTCCACTATTGAATGCTATTAAGCAAATTCCAAGTTATGCAAAATTTCTCAAGGATTTATGCACCAAGAAAAGAAAATTCAAGGCAAATGAAAAGATTCAAGTCAATGCAAATGTGTCTGCGGTTATCCAAAAGAAGTTACCTCCCAAATGCAAGGATCCGGGAATATTTGCTATCCCTTGTACCATTGGTGATTTGCATGTCGAAAGTGCTATGTTAGATCTTGGAGCCTCAATCAATGTGATGCCATATTCAGTTTTTCAATCTCTCAATGTTGGACCTTTGGAAGAAATGGGAGTCATCATTCAATTAGCAGACAAGTCAAGTGTGTCTCCAAGAGGAGTGTTGGAGGATGTGTTAGTACAAGTTATCAACTTGTTTTTCCGGCGGATTTTTATGTCATTGATCTTGAAGAGAAGACTCCTTCCAAATCATCAATGATCCTCCTTGGAAGACCTTTCATGCATACCGCTCACACAATCATTGATGTCCATAAAGGAAAGATAACTATGGAGTTTGATGGAGAAACCATTCACTTCAACATCTTTGAAGGAATGAGCTACCCTAGTAACATTTCTCCATTGTATTGGGTTGATGTGATTGAGCCAATAAACAGGATAAGCCCTAATGTATGCACAGACAAGATAATCATGGAAGATGATTGTAATCCTAAGAGGGAACCTCAAAGAAGATTGGATCCTCCAATGATGGAAGTGGTGAAGAAGAAGATAATTAAAAGGTTCAAAAGGTGCAAAGAGAAGAAAAAAGGCATTTCATGACAAGCACATAACCCAAAAACACTTTATTCCGGGTCAAAAAGTTCTTCTTTATCATTCACGCTTAAAGCTATTCCCGGGAAAATTGCGATCTCGATGGCATGGACCTTTTATTGTTATAAAAATGTTTGATCCTAGTGTGGTTGAAATCAAGAGTTTGGAAACAAACCAAATCTTCAAAGTGAATAGGCACCATTTGAAACTATTTTATGAAGGCTTTGATACGGGAGAATTCGACAACGTAACAATGGAAACTACGATTTACGAAGGTTGACGGAAGCGGAGCTATGTCTTGGCAAAGACGTTAAATAAATGCATTGTGAATAAATAATCTCCGCTTGAAGTTTTGGGTGTTTCTAAACTTGAATTTGGCCTAAAAATAAGCATATAGAAGTCTTCTAGTGATTTTGGTGAAGTTTGAAAAATTCCAAAAATTTGACTTTTGCGCGGGTGCCCGCGCAGACTTTGCGCGACCGACCCCAGCCGTGCAGGTCCCGAGTTCCAAATTACACCAACATGGGGTGCTTTCTGATTGTTGCGCGCGGGTGCCCGCGCAGCCGTTGCGCGACCGACCCCCAGCCGCGCAGATTCCGAGTTCCAAATTACCCCAACATGGGATGTATTCTGATATGTGCGCGCGGGTGCCCCCCACCCGCACAAAGTTAGCGAGGGTACCCGCGCAAATATGTCATTTCATAAGAAAATTTCAAGTCATTTCATATGCGTCCTTTGTGTGACCAAGCTTTCATCCATGTGTATTTAGGCGGCCAAGAACTCCATCCAAGCATCATTCTGCAACCCATGTGTTGCTTCCATACCGTCCACACGTGCCTCCTCCACCTTGATCCCGGTACGATCCTTCCTTACTCTCATCCCAAGCATTGAGGATAATGCTTCATTTTAAGCTTGGGGTGAGGTATTTCTTATCTTTTGTTTTTATTGCATTTAGGTTATATATAGTTGCATTTAGAGTAAGTCATTTAGGTCATTCATAAAAATTGCATAAAAACTTCAAAAAAAATTCCATATTTTATTTCTTTCTTTTCTAATTTTCATACTTTTTAGATGCATTCTAGTTTAAGTTCATGCATTTTTGTTCTCTCTTGTCTTCTCATCCCTACAGATACTATAGCGCCGAGTCATAAGTATTGAATCATAGATTGGTCCCGGGTCTTGATATGGAATTCCTTGTATTTGATAAATGGGACACGTTTTGAGCCTAACAGACCACTTTGAGACCGCTTGTGTGGGGGTCAGATGCAGGTAGCTTGATTGGGTCTAGGTGCGGAGGGATGTGGTTGGTCATGCCAATGTGTGCGAGCAAAGACTAGCCCGGTAAGGTATTTTGAAGACATTGAAGACTCGCATCTTGGCTTTGGGGGGAGTACCCCTTAGTACTACCGAGTCTCGTCCGAGCCTTGCTTAGTTAGATTCTCACCGCCTTTTTAGGATAGGTTATCATTTTTCTAGGGGTCTAGAGTAGATAGCTAGATAGATTTTGTTTATCACACCTTGCATTGAGTTGCTTGATGAACTTTGAAGTGGGTCCCCCAATTCACATCTTTTGGGACCAAGTCTTTTCGGTAACATCCATTTTTGAGTCATTCCCCACCCTTTTTAGTTGATCTTGGCACATTGTCAATGATCATTAGGTGTTCATATTAGCCTCTATCTACCACTCAATTTTCACTATTGGAGTCCTATGTTACTTGGTGAAATTCCTTAGACCTTCCAAGAAGCAACACAAAGAATGAAGAAATTTGAAAAAGTGAAGACAATAAGAGCCTATTAAAGATGATTCAAGAAAAGCAACAAAAGCAAAGAAGAAAAATGAAGAAAAAGAGCAACACAAAAAGAAGAACAAGATTCCAAGTTTAAGATTTATGTTATATATCTAGTTTGCAAAAAAAAAAAAAAAAAAAAAAAAAAAAAAAAAAAAAAAAAAACAGCAAATGTGATTGAAGACCCAATAACAGAAGTTCAAGATTGAAGATTTAGGTTGTTAGGTTTAGATTTAGGTTAAGTAGAGTTTTTATTATTTTATTTTATTTTTGATTTTTGGTGAGAAAAGGCCCCGACGATGAGACGGTTGACTGTAAATGACAGTACAAGGGAGAAGCCTCTGAAACCGGATGTTTGCCCGGAGGCCATGCTGCAAAACCCTATTTCGTTATTATACACTTTGGCCTGACAAATATAGGAATCATAGTGTGTGAAGAGGCGCCTTTCCTTCGTGCACTATGGTCTACATTGGAGATTTAAAGTGCCCCCACTGGGCGCATCTCTATTTCCTTTGTCTTGCACACCGCGACCGCATCCAGTCGTGATCTATTCGCCCATCAAGTGGTTGAGAATGTGGTTTATGGTAGGGGTGAGCATTTGGACCGGCCCGGACCGAATCGGACCGGACCGACTCTTGGACCAGACCGGTTATGGAGAATTTTGTGGACCATGGACCGGACCGGATGAGTCGTGTTTGTGTCCGTGTCCGGGTCCAGGTCCGGGTTTTTCGGTTTTTGGACCCGTTTGGACCGGTACAACTTTAATTGCATAGAGTATAATAAGTAATCTACATTGATGTATAATATTATAACTTGCAAAATTAATATGTTTGCGTTTCATGCCTAACTAATCTACATTGATGTATAATATTATAACTTGCAATTTACAAAAATTAATTTTCCAAATAAAAGCAACTAACATATAAATCAAGTTCACCAACAAAAGTTAAACAATTTTAAGACAAACATACAAAAGTATTACCGTAACAACAAAAATCATAGTGTAAACTTTAAAATCAATCAAACTAACAAATTTCATAAACTCATAATCTAATCTTTCATTGGCCTCTTCCCCATATCATTGTCATCCATATGTAACATATTTAAAGCTTGTGCAATCTCTACATAAACACAAATGTAAATGTTGTTAGTATGTAATAAAAAGTAATAATTGTATAAAAAAAGAATAAAGATTGTAATTTTTTTACCCAAAGCTATATCATCATCGTTCAAGATGTCACCAACGTTGTCAACTATCGGATTTGTAAACTTTATCACCCAATCTTGGGTGCATAACCAAGCTTCAACTATCAATGTCGATAAACTATTTTGATACTCACTTACAACTCTACCACAAGTGCTAAACGCGGACTTGGAATTATAGTATAAAATAATACTAAAAAGCTGAAATATTTCAGCTTTGATAGCTCTACTTTGAAGAATTGTAACTCAATGAATATAATACCAAAATAAACAAAATTATAGTCTAAATTCATCTACAAATTGTAAACTAAATGTTGGAAAAAACCGTAGGTCAATCCGACTTAAAACGAATGAGTTATGGGTGTTTAAAAAACGTCACAGATTATAAAATCTTGCTAAAAAGCTGAATTTTTTCAACTTTGATAGCTCTAGTTTAAAGGATTGTAGCTCAGTGAATATAATACCAAAATAAACAAAATTATAGTCTAAACTCATCTACAAACTGTAAACTAAATGTTGGAAAAAATCGGAGGTCAATCCGACTTAAAACGAATGAGTTATGGGTGTTTAAAAAACATCATAGCTTACAAAATGTTGTTGAAAAGCTGAATTTTTTTCAGCTTTGATAGCTCTACTTTGAAGGATTGTAACACGGTGAATATAATACCAAAATAAACAAAATTATAGTCTAAATTCATCTACAAATTGTAAACTAAATGTTGGAAAAAACCGCAGGTCAATCCGACTTAAAACGAATGAGTTATGTGCGTTTAAAAAACATCACAAAAATCTTAATCATGTCCAACCGGTTCTAAACCCGGTAAAAACCGGACCGGACCGGCGAGAAATCTTAGAACCGAGAACCGGCCCGGGGGTCCAAAAAAACGGTCCGGTCCACCGGTCCAAATGCTCACCCCTAGTTTATGGTTCTAAAGCGGGGAACATTTTGAAGATGCGTAGGGTCCATTGAAGGACTAATTCTGACCATGTTGACTGATGTTGACCAAGTTCTATGGTATCTTTCTTTTTCCTTTTTAGATAGTTTATCCCGAGCTCATTTTTAGTCTTGTTATAACTTGAGGACAAGTTAGGTTTAAGCTTGGGGTGATTTGATAGCTTATTTTATTTCCTTATTTTTATTAGTTTATTTTAGATTTTTAGATCTTTTTATCATTAATGCATTGTATTTTATTTATTTTTCTTTAGTATGGATCGTACCGGGTGCTTGTTATGTTGCATGAGATATTTTGTAGGTTTTTCGGTGCTTGTTGCGGTTGCGGGTTGATTGGAGACGGTCTTAGTGGGCTCCCGAGGCATTATTGGGCTTGGCGGAATCAAAGAGGAAGAATTGGGCTTTGAAAGTTATTGGCGTGGATTATTTGGGCTTGTGAAGATGGATCATAAAATTCTAATTTTGGGCTTGGAGTATCCATTTGGTGGCTAAATGATGATTGGTGCATTTCAAATTACATGGACAAGGGAGGAGGGACAAAAGGAATCTTTGGTAGTGGAAGGGTGGAGTGGCTTGGTGGACCAATAGCATTACAGCAACATTTACGCGGGTGAAATTTTCGTCGCGCGGGTACCCGTGCAACTGCCCAGTTTGGGCATTTTGGTCATTTGGCTTGCCATAACCCTTGGGGATCAGATCTAGAAGCTCATTCACGATTTTCCACCATTGGAGACCTACAAGAGGCGATTTTGGGAGCTAGAAATCATTTCCTTTCATCTTTCCAAATCTTAGGTAGTTCCTTTATGCAATTAGATTATTGTTCTTGTTACTTTGTTGCCATGAGTGGCTAATACTTTTATTTGGTTGACTTTGGCTGAAAACCAATGAATGTTTGTGGGTTTTGAAGGATTTATGTTGATTATCAATTTATTCCATGTTTATTATTCTAGTTTGCAATTCTTATGCTTAATTGATGCTTTGATCATGAGCTTAGTGTTTGATTGAGAAATGGTTGATTTATTTCATTGATTTTGCATTGGATCATTGAATTTATCTAGAACAAAGTCTTTATGATGGTAGAAACCATCTCTAGCTTATGAATCATAACTCCTTTATGGTTGTGTAAGCATTTGACATCCTCTAGGAATTGGGGATTCCTTCATTCTTAAGGCTAATTGATTTCTTGGGATTAATTGCTTCAATTGGCCCTTGATCTCAATTAAGAAGGTGTGTTGTGGGCTTCCCCAACCTCCATACTACCTATGAGGAATCTTGGCATATCATGCTTCATGATTGCTATAACCAATTTGGGATGAAGGATAAGCTTTGCATTAGATCCTAATGATAAACACACAAATGTTCATTGTGTTGAATTGCTTTAGTTAACCAATTATTTCCAACCTTTGAGCATCTCATCAACTTGCTTAATTGCAAGGTTCTTAGTTATTTAAATATTTTAGTTTTCAAGTAATCAAACAACCCCCCCCCCCCCTTTTGTTTAATTGTAGTTAGTTCGATTAATTTCACTAGTTCTATTTAATTGCATTGGTAATTAAATACAACCATTTCCCCCAGGATCGATATCCCTCTTTGCCATTATATTACGTTTATTTAGCAATCAAAGGGTGTAATTTGCTTGGCGGGCTTGAAATCCTACCAGGAAGGATGGAAGGAAGCCGATCTTTGGAAGGATCCAGATGAAGCGGTGACCATGGTCAAGGAGTTAAACCCATCCTGGTTAGGCACTATTCCTAAGAAGTGCTCTCCTTTAATATATATATATATATATATATATATATATATATAAGAATACGACAGTTTTCCATTGCTAGCGTATTCACGATCCATTTCTTTTGTCCTTTATTGTAATACTAGGCGAATCCACGCGCGTTTCACGAAAATAGAATTATATAGTTAAAATAATAACTTTTTACCAAATTATTATTTAATATTTCTACTTTGAAACAAAATGTTAGTAGTAAAGCAAACATATAGTTACCATATTAGTTTTATTAAACGTTATAGTTTAATTTTTAAGTCATTGTGATATATACAACTATTTGATAATTTTATAAACCGTTTAAAATTGTGTAAATTATATATCAAATGAATGATAATATAAAGGGTAACAAAACGTATGAACAAAAATATGAACTGCAACTTTTAAAAACATAAAAATAGAAAAACATCTATTATAACATTTGTATTAAAAAGATATATATACAACAAATAATAAAAAATATGAAAAATAAACACTATAACTTTTAATAAAATAAAAACACTAAAACATCCATTATAACATTTATATTAACTCTTCATATTTAAATCACAAATCTCTTCAAATACATTAATGTTTTTAATGAGCAAAACTTTACAACCTTATAAAAAAAAATAAAAATAAAAGTTATTAGTGATTACTAATTAATAATCATAATTTAAAAACTCTTGAATTGTAACTAATAAATATACATAAATTAGAAAACTTTTGAGTTGTAGTGTGAAGTTCAAATGAATGCGGTACTTGGAAATGTGTATTTATTATTATTATTATTATTATTATTATTATTATTATTATATTCGTCTAAATAATTGATTTTGATGCATCTTTTAAATATTGTCTTTTAAATATGTTGTGTAGGATAACCCAACAAAAAAATAATAGAAAATAAACATAATTAGAATAGAAAAACTACAATTAAATAAATAAGAGCATTGGGTGGTTGAATATATAAATAAAGATGTTACATAAACATACATTTAAATCAAAAGAAAAAACTAATATTCATCAACTTTGCTCAAACAAAAAAAAAAACCTATATCCGTTTTCTGAATCTTCTTTCTTTATTTAACGCCATTCAATCGTAGAAACTTGATGACAATTCTTCACTAACCTGCAATCAAAATATTTTTTTTGAAAAAGAAGAATCAGAAAGATATTCCAAGCAAAACATTGATGTTTGGAGAGTCACATTCAAGATTGAGTAATACATACAAATCACATATAACGATTAAATGAGAAACTGAATATAAAGAAAGAATAAAAAAGCTTCATTTGTTTTGGTTGAAAGATATTCCAAGCAAAAAATTGATGTTATGACATCCTTCTTACATGTAAGATTTTACATAACACAAAAGACACATAATATTGACCTTTTTATAGTAAATTTTTCACTAAATGCTAATTAAACATAATATAAGTTATAAAACTTTTGAGTGTTAAATCATAATTAAGAAAACTTTTGAGTTGCATTAGTTAAAAAAGGGGGTTTCAAATGAATGTGGTTTGAGAAAGTTAAAAAATTGGGGTTTCAAATGCATGAGATTCAAAAAAAAATGTTAGGTTTAGAAGTATGTATGATAATAGTTCTTCCTTTAGCTTTTTAACCTAAATTATTTCACGATGGCCTCATGAAATAAATGCACGTGGTTTTTGTTTTTTATTAAAAACATGAAAAAATTTGTTTAATTTAAATAATTTATTTTGAAAACTTATTAAATCTAAAATGGTTTTGCAGTTTAAAATTGTTTTAATTAAAACCTATTGAAAATTTGATTGTATGCTAATTTATTTGTAATACTAAGGGGTTGTTTGGCAAAAAAATTTATTGCTTATTAGCTTGTAACTTATTAGCTTATTAGCTTATAAGCTAATAAGTAAGTGTGGGATAGCTTATGAAAAAATGACTTATTAAACATTTCTCACTGGAATAAGTTATTTTTCATCGAAACACTTTTTTAACTTATAGTGGTGTGGAACCACTAATAAGCTAATAATTTTTTAAAAGCTTAGCCAAACACCCTCTAAATTTTATAAATGACGGCTATACAAAATCAAAGCGTTAAATTTAAAGCTTACAACTCATTATTTGAAACAACCTCTAGGTACAAGTTGGATATGGTCAAACCTAACCGGTACCGCCACTAGATATATTTTTAGGCGATGATCAAACCTAAGCCGGTAATTCACATGTTCCAAGTTGGATGACTTAATCGAGTCCTTGGTCAAACCTAATTATGAGACAATGATGTGGCTAAACATGTAGCAAACATTGTTTTATTGTCCAACGTCCCTTAAGATTGGTAGGTGTGGGCAACGCCCACACCGACGTTTTTGAGAAAAAGAAGAAAAACAGCGTGAATAGAAGGTGATGGTGGTAACGGGAAGTACGTACATGCGTATAACGCTTAATAACGGGGAAGGGGGACGGTGTTTGCGTGTTATAACGCCCAATAACGCCCCAAGGGGCATTGTCCATACTCAGCAGACTAAGAATCGAAGATTTGAATAGAGATGCAATTAATGATTGATATCTACCAATAAAACTTATTGGTGTGTGTAATCAGTAAAGCACAAATAAATGATGCCAATCATACCCTTTATAAAATTATGTTTTTAGTAATATATAAGGGTTATTAATTATATATAAAATATTAGAATGCATGGTTATAACTTTGTTGTATGACATATCTTACTTTGAGGATAGTTATCGAGTACATGAAAAAGTTATCCACTCTTAAAAACCTGCTTCAATTACCACCAATTGATAGAGCACACGACCATTGACATCTAACATATACTAGAAAGTTTGATGAGCAGTACGAGAGCTTTGCCTTCATAATTTCTTGCATCGACCATGGAATCACAAATAAAGTAAAATGATATGTTGGCGGATCCAGGATAAAAGTAAAGGGGTATCCCCGACAAGTAAAGGGGTATCCCGGGTTAAAAAAAGTCGTCTAATACACAATAAGAAAAAAAAAATCCAAACAAAAATATGCAATTTTTTGAGGGGTATCTCGGGCTACCTCGGGATATATACTAGATCATGAAATAGCTAAAGAAAAAGGTTCAAAAGTATAGTAAAAAAGTTCTTGAATAAATAGGAGAATTTCATGTCATAGTTGTATATGATGCAATTGGTTGAACAAAACACACTTGCTTAGTTAAGAAAGAGGTCACGTTCGAAGGAAGAAGGAAAAAAGCTTCATAAACTTAAAAAGAAAAAGGAAATCCATGCAAAAGATGTTTATTGCTACCATTATTAAAAAAATTGGTAACTAGAAGATGAATTGTCCTAAATACTTCTCTAAGTTAAAAGACAAAAAGGTTGAATCATCGTAATATATATATATATATATATATATATATATATATATATATATATATATATATATATATATATATATATACTACTTTATAATGTATATATAATAGGAAGGCCAAAGGTTTTAAGACTAAAGTCTTAAAACAAGGAGCTTAAATCTTAACTTTTTATTTTACATCCAATGATCTATAATCATAATCCTTATGAACAAGAAATAACCAATCAAAAACAAACACACATATGCTAACACAAATCACACCATATAAAAAGAGCACCATACGGTTACTTTAACTTACAAAACCATTTGTTTCTTTTTCTTTAAACTCCTACTTTTCTAATAAGAAAATTTACAAACAACACCAACGATATGATGCCGACACTACTAGTGTACCTCCGTCGAACTACCAATATCGCAACCAACCAATCCTCTCGGACACTTCAACCGTCGCACCAACACCACCTACGGCGCTGCACTAACGAGTTTGCCACCTCTGTCTTCACTACCGCTGCACTACCGACGCTGCCTTCCATCCTTCTTGCATCACAGTAGAAATGACGAAGATCTTTCTCTAGTTGTATGTAACCATGTATATCTTTTTGCGTTTGTGAACCTTTAAATAGTGAGCAATTGCAGGTCCATATTTTTAGTTATAGGTCTTGTGTTTTTATGGATCTGGATGTCAGAAACGTGTTCATCTGAGATTTTTTTTTTTTTTTTTTTACTTTTCTTAAGCTTTCATTCCGATTTATTTGTTGTGTCTTCATGTTTTGCTTTTGATTAACACCATTTTTTTATTTCACCTACAATGTATCACAGTGGAAATGAAGAAGATAAAATGATGGGAGATGATTCAAATGTTGTGAGTATTTAAGATAAAATGGTGGGAGAAGATTCCAAAGCATCGGGTGTTTTAGTTATTGTAATTCAGTTTAAGGTATGTAATAATATAGTTGAAGGTCTATGTCTATGCGTAGTTAAAATTAAAAGTGGGATGTAATAATATTCACCAATACACTATATTGTTAAAGTTATATAGATCTTGCAAACTACAATGTTACAGCTATATAGATCTTTCAAAGTACAAAGTGTGATTTTTTTTCAAACGACGTGAGACGCCATTACATTCTTAGACATGTTACTTAAGCTAGCTAAGTAGTAATGGTGAGGTTTTTATTCAAACGCATGTTGTGTCAATTACTAAAAAAGTTTGGCATATTATTTACTTGATGTTCACATGGTCACCATAAAAAGAGAAGATCAAAGCATCGCTTAAAAATCTTAGAGTGTGACAACTGAAACATAGGCTCATGTAGCCTATTAAAGCGTTTTTATACATTGGGAACGTAAAGTAGTATAAATGTTTTCGTATTAGGGAGGGTTAATGACATAGAAAGGTAACGTACTTTGGGTTTGTCAACATTAAGGTAACAATGTGTTTTTCGTACATATTTGTCCATTGAACTTGTATGACATGTTCATATTTAGGTAATATGACCGGTAATATTAGGTTTAAGCTGATTTGGCACATTACATGGTATTAGTTTATGTTACATGGCATTAAATGATATTACGTGGCATTAAATGATATATATTACATGGCATTATACATACATTACGTGGTATATACACATAAACAACAAATGCCCCCGATTCCTTCATTCGTTCCCCGTTCCAACTATAGTGTTTCCGATTATGAAATTGACATTCCAAAAAAGCAATTGATGTATACCTGATGCTCTATGGATCGTGATTCCATTGATTCCGATACAGTTTCTAGAATCAATTGGGAGCATCGAACCAAAATTTGTAAAGTCACGACTAACGTGATTTTTATGTAACTGATGAAAAAATTGGATGACCCTCCCCTCTCGATTTCACATTATGTTATCAAGCCTATATTAGGCTTCCCTCCAATCCCATTTTTCATTTAATTATCTTAAACAAAACACAATTTTTCATTCAGTTACAAAATCATGGTATTTGGAAAGAAAAGAGGTGTTACCTTTGAGGAATTGTCGATTACAAAGGATTACAAAGGTTGGACTAACTACGTTTCTAAGATTCATTATTTATGTATTTTGAATGGATTTCGGAAAAAAAAAACTTAAGTCATTTCATCAACAAGGGGTATTTTGGTCTATTTTGTAATGTAACTATCCCTTGTGATAATCTGTGTAATTTGTGAACATGTGAATCTATGAACCTGTTTTAGCATCCTAATTTAATTCATTTCATCAACAAGTTTGCTCTTTATAATTTGTGAAAGTGGATTTAACAAGGTCACACACTCGAGCAACATATGGTCATTTTTACAGTATCTAAAGGCATTTAGCCTAGTCAGCAACATGGTGAGGTCAGATAACAGTGGTAGGGTGCATGAATTATAACCCTACAGGTGTATGCACATTTGTTGAATCTGTTTTAGCATCGTACTTTAACTCATTTAGTGATCAGGTTTCTTATACACACTAGATTTGGTGCAAATTCAGGGGCAATTTGGTCATCACAGACCTAATCCCACAGCAAGTGTAACTGTTTTGGTCATAACATATGTAAATGTTTCTTTTTTATTATATAGATGAAAGTAAGATACTAAACCAAGCTTCCATTAAGTCATAAAATACATTATAGTGGCTAATCTAGTTCAAATGTCAAAGTACAATCCCTACAAACTACTAACTACATTATTTCTTGTTAACAACCACTTCAAAAGATGATTACAAGTACACCTTTCATAGCTTCTTCTTCACTTTTTCAAAAGAATAATCAAACACGTCACAATAAAAACCATAAACAAAAACTTAACAGTAAACTGCTTCTTCTTCACTTCTTCCTGCTCTTTTATAAGTCTCGAAATGTCAGATTTCATAGCTTGAACATTTTCATCCGGTTCAACCCATTCCCAAAATGCACACCTTGATGTATCTGAATGGAAGCATACCAATAACAAATCGGAAACTTGTTACGATTGCAGGAGAAGTACCTTCTCAAATGGAAACGATTTTTCAGGAGAAGTATTTGTTCGATCTTAGCAACAGTTAGGGTGCGTTTGGTTGTGAAAAATTTTCCAGTTTTCTAGGAAAATTTTCCAAGAAAATCGGAAATTTCGAAAACGCGTTTGGTTCGTTCAGTTTTCCAAAGTATTCTAAGAAAATGAAAATTTTCAGTTTTCCAAATTGTATGTAAATTAGAAAAGTGATTTTTATAGTTTTCCAAAGTTTTTCAAATTTCTAAGATGGAAAATGAAAACTCCACCATTTCCAACCAAACGCGTTCTCATTGAAAATTGAAAATGAAAACTCAACCCTATTTTCTGAAAACATTTTCATAGAAAATGAAAACAGTTTTCTACAACCAAACGCACTCTTAATTTTTCAAAAAAAATCCCTCAAGATATAGCAAAGCTGAACACACTCGAGAATCTCAATCTTTCGCACACCAATTTCTCAATCCCAATTGATCTCTCATACAACCAATTGTCAGTCCCAATCGATATATTTGTATCTGAAAAAAGGATCCCCTCTTTGTACTGAAGGTGAATATGCCACGTAAGGATACCAAATCAACTTAAACCTAAGATTACCAGTCATATTCCTAAATTTGAACATGTCAAACAAGTTTAATCGGTAAATATATACGAAAAAAACATCGTTACCTTAATATGGACAAACCCTAAAATTTGTTATCTTTCAAGTTCATTAACCCTATTAGGAAAGGTAAAACCTGTTAAACTATTATCATTCATATTGTTTTACTCGAGAGTAATAATACCTTATCTTATTGACACACATAAGCCAGGAGGGGGACCTATTTAAAATTTTAAAGGTTGTTAGGTGGTTGTGAAGTTTTTATATATCTATTTATTTATTTTAACATGTGGAATGTTTAAACTGTATTTTTGTAAGTTGATTATGTGTTTTTCGTCCAATTTAATATCGTAACTAAAATGGTCTCCACATTTCTTGAGTTTATTATTATATTTGTTTTATGGTAACAATAATTAAATACATTTAACAATAAATAAATATATTAACAATAATTCCTTTTTTTTTTGTAATAAATTAAGTTACTTCATAAACGTTAACTACTTATAATTATATTGAAATTAAAAACATATACTAAACTAAATAAACCCGGAAACATATTTTTATCTAAAACCAAAACAACATAGTAGGTATATTGTAATGATATACATTTACATTATGAAACAGAAACATATTTTTATTTATAAGCCAAAATAATATTTTATTTTTAACATCAAACGAGCGAAATAAATAAATAAATAAATAAATAAATAAATAAATAAATATATATATATATATATATATATATATATATATATATATATATATATATATATATATATATATATATAGGGTGAGGTTCAATAGAGAACCATAATTAACCAAGGAACCAATTTTTTTTTTCAACTTTTAGAACTTATTTTTTATCGAAAAAAAAAAAACTAAAAATACAGAAATTCATAACTTTTAATCATTTTTCCAATGATATAAAATTCGATTTTTTTATGTCAAATTCATAATGTGAATCTTCGAAAATTCACAACATGAATCCGGATTCACACGGTGAATCCGAAAAATATTTTGCAGATTCACAATGTTAATATATGAATTTAGATATTTTTAGATTTTTTTTCGAAAAAGAATAAGCTCTAGAAATTGAAAAAAAAAAATTGGTTTCTTGAAGAATCCATAATTATGGTTCTCTATTGAACTTATATATATATATATATATATATATATATATATATATATATATATATATATATATATATGGAAGAGTTATATGGAAAATGAATGATTAGGGCAACACATATTTGAACCAATGAAAACATGACAACACATCACTTCCACAATACATTACTTGTGAATAAAAAATGGACACGTGTCATTTGATTATTGGTTCCGGTAGATGTTGCCCTAGTTATTTGTTTTCCATAGAACTCATTCCTATATATATATATATATATATATATATATATATATATATATATATATATATATAAGTTTTTTTTTTTTTTTTTTTGGGGGGTGGGGGGGGGGGGGGTGGGGGGGCTGAGTTAATAACAATTTGGTCGCCGATATCTCTTTTATTGTCCTTTCGAAGTTTAGTTTGTGAGGTTTAATTGCCAAATATATAAACTACTTTATATTTTAATAATATAAAACTATTTATATGTATATTTCTTTTGCTATATCTAAGCCAAATTCTTATTTAAAAGACATACGACCCAATACAAAAAAGTTAGGATGATTAATTAAATAACCATTTCATTATCGCCCATCAAAAACCAAAGAAAGCAACTTATTGAACTCTTATTTGAAAAATCAAAATACGAGTTAACTAAGGAGTGTTTTTTTCGACATGAATGAAACATATTAGGTACAAAGAAAAACTCCTTCCATCCCAAACTTATTGTCCATAAACAAAAAACACACAGATTAAGGAAACATTAATTACCATTAAATTTATATAATAAAATCACAGTTTTGTCTTTACTTTTGCATTTAATGTTTTATCAAATACTTAGTTAAGTAATAATAAGGTAGTATTTTGGTAAAAAATTTATTTATTTTTATAAGTGAACTATTATTTTGATACAAACCAAAAAGAATATATTGACTATAATTATGGGACAGAAAAAGTATATAAATAATTGTCTAAATACTTTACATAGGATGCAACTAATAGTTGTTGGAATCAACGAAAGAAAGGAACAAAAGGCCGATAGGTTTCGGCTAACTCACTAAACGAGAGCGAAACCACCTATGAGGCGAACAACATATTACACCCTATATTTGGTAAAACTGCAGTTGATAAAAGATTAATATAGACCGACGATATTTCTATGTTGTATTGTTTGTTTTTTAAATTTACTTTTATTTTTATCCTAAAACAACATGCTGAAAAAAAAATTATTGTCGCCTGAAACCAATCGCCAAAAAAATTATTCTCCACCGCTGCAACGCGCGGGTAGCCTACTAGTGTGTGTGTGTGTGTGTGTATATATATATATATATATATATATATATATATATATATATATATATATATATATATAAGTGTAGGTTTTTTTTATCTAATTCATGGATATTTGATACAAGTTATGGAACTTACCAATCTATGTTTATAGAAGTGTAGGCTTTTTTTTTTTATCTAATTGATGGATATTTTATACAAGTTATGGAACTTATATTTTTATAATGTGTGAGGATATAGAAGAACTGAAGAAAAGTGAATGGAACTTATATTTTAATAATGTGTGAGGATATAGAAGAACCGAAGAAAAGTGAAGCTAAATAGAGATGACTAATTAATTTGTTGGTAACAAAACACAACACCTATTGAAGCGATTGAAAGATTTGAGATGAAGTTACCAAGCGATCTTATTCTTACAATAAATGGTTGTTATTATGACATGAACATTAGTATATGAATTATTTCAGTTTTTCTTTTTGCCATGCAATGATCATGAATCTTCTTTTTAGTGATTGTGTTATTTTTTGTCACACTTGGTTATTCCAGGTAAATTTCTTCCTTATTTTTTTAAAAGCTTAAGTGTTTGAAAGGTTTAGTCCTATGCGGGGCGTGGGATAAGCTCATATGCAGTGCGTAAGAGGGAACCAATTTATCGGGGAGTAAACGATCTACACGAGGCGTAGACCATGTTACATGACACGTAGTTGCCTAGGACCAAAACCCTAATATTGGGGGGTTTGAGCCCTATTTAAAGGCTCTAACTCCCTTGAGGCTCTTCCATCACCAGCCTCCATCCTCCCAAACGGACCCTTTGAAACCTTAATCCCCATTGGTGTATTTTTGAGCCTTGAGAGTGTTTTGTGTTCACTTTTGAAGGAAGAAGAAGGTGGTGGAATCACTTGGAAGCTGAAATCAGTTTCGATTCAGAAGTTTCATTCCCTCAACCATATCTAGGAGGTATAAAGTTCCCACATTGATGTGTTCTTGTGCTAGATCTAGTTTTGCTTTAGGTTTTCATGCTTTTTTTATCCCCATAACCATGGTGCATTTGAGTATGAGTTACTCCAGACCATTGAAATATCATTTGAAGACGTTTTTAGGCTTGATAAGTCATAACAATGAGAGCTTGGTCACTCTCATTCAACCATGTGTGAGTATTGGAGCAGTGGGTGACTTTTTGGACTTTGGTTTTGATTTTGTGCCCTTGGTATGCATGCAAATATATAAAGTTGGAGACTTTATCCATTAAGGCGTCCATCTAATTTAGATCTAGAAGTTTGGTGGCTAAACCTTCTGTATTAAGAACATAATGATTACGTTAGGATTTCAAAGAGTACGCGTGACATCAATTTACTTACGCAGGGTGTAGCTCCATTTCCCCGTTTTTTCCACCTTAGGCTCTACGTAGGGCGTAGAGTTGTTACGTATGGCATAATCTGGCTGGATGTTGACTTTTGACTTTTGAACAAGTTTGAATTTAGGTTAAATGGAGTAATTTGAGTTGTAGATTGAGGCTTGGTCCCTATTTATTGTGTAGGTGACCTGTAGAGTTGGTATTTGGACCAATGTTCATTTCATCTATCTTTTAGACCTTGAGGCGAGTCTTCTTCATTGTACTCATGGGTTGAAGACACCAATGCCGACCCACTAGGTTGTGTTATGTATCTTAGTATATAGGATGTTGCTATGTTGTAGTGATCTGTAGAGTGGTAGGTCTGTAGGATTACCTGTACTTGTTGGTTATTGTTTTATATGTTGCATATGTTGACATAGTGTGGTTGGGTTGAGGTTTTACTGCTTTATGTGGTAAGTTAACAAACTCGAGAGCAATCCAGTCATAAGCTGAAGGCCGGGAGGGCAATCCAGACTTATGTTGTGGTCTCGGGAGCAATCCAGTCATAAGCTGAGGGTCAGGAGGTCAATCTAGTCTTACGTTGTGGGCCTAGTGTGTATGCATTATAAAGGTGTTGTTGTGTGTGGTACTTTGGGGGAACTCAATAAGCTTTGGCTTACAGTTGTTGGTTTTCTGGTTTCGGGTACATCAGATAATCAGGGGTAAGGCAAAAGCGTGATCGTACACATTCTCATGCTAATATACATTTTGAGGGATTTTGATACTCTGATTTTTATGACTATGTTCTGGAAACAATGTTTTGTATGACTTATGGTTTATGATAATGGTTTTAAAAAATAAAAACTTTTATCATGATTTTTGCGACGTTAAATTTTTGTTTATAAAACAACTTGTTTTATTTCAATAATATTTCTCATAATAGTAATTATGATCTTATATGCATAAGTATGTCTCATAACTAATGTTTCAAAACACGTTAGGCATTCCCAGGGCGGTCGACTAGCGCCTAACGAGTATTCTGTCTAGGCGGGGAGTACTCGGATTGGATAAACTATATGAAATCAATTTTAGAATATATATATATATATATATATATATATATATATATATATATATATAACAATTTTATTAAAAATGATGACAAAATAGATGAATATCAATAACAATTATACATCGTTTTCTAAAAAAAGTTGTAATTGATGAGTTTTTCCAATTTTGACCGATTGGAGCCGATGTTGACCGAATTCGACAAATTTTGACCAATTTCGAGTGTTTTGGTCGATTGTTAATTAAATGCCTCGCCCTTACCCAATTTTGATTAATCAACATCCTAGGCCAAGTTTTGCAACACTACTCATAACAAATCAATATATAAATACATTGAATTGTAGCATACAGAAAATCAAGGAAAAATTTTCATTTTTAAAATCATTCCAAACCCATAAGTTTTACAAAACAAGTTTCCAAAAGTCTCAATTATAAATCAGAGTTTCCCAAAATCATAAATCACATAAAATCTAGGATGACGTGTGCGATCAAGCCTTTGCCTTGCCCCTATCCTATGAAGTATCTGAAACCATAAAATCAAATTGTAAGACAAATCTTGGCGAGTTCCCCTAAGGTACCACACACAACCAAATAGATAAAAACATGAGTATATGAGCCTTCAGTTTGACTGCATAGCCTCACAGGGTCTACAACCTATCTGGACCGCTCTGCAGGCCATCGCCCTGATTGGACCGCCTCGCAGGGCGTACAACGTATCCAGACCGCCCTGGGGATCTTGTCCTTTAGCACAAAGCAGGACCGCCTCAACCTAACCACAATATGCATATGATTCGACCTAGATCCAAACCACTTGCCGTGAGAGATATCCAACGTTCTTTATGCCTGAGAGGTCACATAAGAAAAAAGACCCGTCAGCCATTTTCTGGGAGGGGGTCCCGGATAGACGCTCTGACGGTCAAGTTAGTATGCTGAGGATTATAGTGAGAATGAGAGATTGAGGAGTGGAATGATTTGCTTACCAGGACCAAGGTGAGGCCCTTTTATAGTGGAGATCTTCCTCGGTCCATACTAGGGACCGGTACTGCAGTCCCGACAGGATCTGTCGCTCTTATTGGGGAGCCCTGCTCCACATTCGTGTTCATCCTAGTAATTGGTCTAGGCAATTGTGCTCTGTCTGGACGCTTTTTTGCCTGGATCTGTTGTCTCCAAGCTATAACTAAAAGACAATATTCTGGTGAGGGTGAGCCTTCTATGTGGCCCTCGCGCCGGAGTCCGGGGTCGCTGGGTCGGCTCCCCATCGGAGGTGCCCTGTCGAGGCTCGCCTGTTTCGGGCCCGCTCTAAGGGGCGTGTCATCAAGTCCCCCAGTCCAGTAGTCATAGCAGATGCTACCTAGCTATGATGTTCTGGACTTAACTATTGGTACACGTTTCGTTGTCTCACTTGGTTGTCGCTTCATTTCCGACGATGTGACGTTTCGACGTGTGCGCGGCGGTTACATCATGTGTTAGAGATTTTCGCAGACCCCTCCTTTTTTTCCTTTTATTTCTCCTCCACTGTTTTCCCCCGTTCATTTCCCCTTCTGTCTTCTCAGCCTCTTCTCTTTTTCTCTTTTCCTTTCCGCCATGGTTGTCGTTCAAGGTTCAATCCCTAGTTCTTCTAAGTTCGTGACGCGTCAAGAGGCGTATGGTCTTACTTCGGCTGACGGGGTGGAATTTCCTGTCCCCGACTCTTTGATTTCCCGACCTCCTCCTGGAAAGGTGGGTGTTTACTTGAAGACTTTTGACGCTGGTCTTCATATTCCATTGACCGACTTTCAAGAGGAGATACTCCGCCATTGTGAGTGTAGTGTGTAGATACTAACTCCTAGCGTTGTTCACAAGGTGGTAGCTTTTGAGATGATATGCCATGCTAATGGCATCATGTTTGATTATTTCGTCTTCAAGTAATTCTTCCGGTTTGCTGCCACTAATGACAAGTATACTTTCTCCGCTCGTCGTGGGGGGCATAATCTTGTTATTGACACCAAGCCTCCCAAGAATTGGTAAGACCGGTGGTTGTGGGTTAATCGGGAGTTACTTGGCGGTGAGCATCCCCGGGCGATAATGCATTCGAATACTATTCCCATGTTGTTTCCTTATAACCAGGAGACTATGGATCTCCTGCGCTCTCTTCAGGTGGATGTTGACGTGATGTCAGAGGTGATCCTTCCTGGTATCGGGATGAGCCCTAACTGGCGGTCCCGAGGGGAAATGCCTGTGTTTTACACTATCTCAAAAGGTGAGTTGTTCTTTCTTTCTTTCTTCCTTCTTTTCTCCCCCTCCTCTTTTTTTTTCTCTTATATGTTTTGCTTGACAGGTGTCGAGTTCTCTGTTTCTATGGATTCTGTGCTACGGGGTCGCTATCAGGGGAAGCTGTTGCACTGTGCAGGGCCTCTGTATGAGACTTTGCCTCCTCCTTGCCGTTTGTCTGCTGTTATCCCGGTATCTCCTCGGCCCATAGGTAGTTCGATCCGCATCAAAAGGACGCCCTGGTTCACACCCTGTTGTTACTCCTCCGATTGTATCTCCTGGTCCTACTCGATCGGCTGTTGATAATGCGGTAGATAGTAAGGCCGGGATAGTGACCAGCACCCGCTAGTTTGCCGGAAAAAGGAAGGTCGTGTGGGTGATGAGTAGACCAGCGCCCAAGGGTAGTTCAGGGCCTATTGGCCGGTGGATGATGTAGCGTCGTGGTCTTATGCGCTTGTTATCTTCTCCTTCCTCCGACCGAGCGGATGTGTTAGTGATACCCGATGATGACGTTCAACAGTCTAAGGGTATTGAGAGGGCGTCTCATCAGCCCCTTGTTCCAATTCCAGTGAGGGTAGGTGTTAATCCTACATCTCCAAGGGGTAGCCCGGAGCAGTTGTTTCAAGGTTCCGCTTCCGCTAATCCTGTGTTCATCCCAGGGTGGAGTTTGCGACCTAATTCTCGGTTGTCTGTGCGTTATGCCGCTTTAGATTTTACTCTCCATGCTCTCCCTCCATCCACCTTAGACGACATGGACTCTATGAGTAATGCTATCTTGGCCTACAACCTTGCATACGACGCTGCGTAGGCTATGACATATTTAGTTGTCGGGTCCTGTCGTGTGCAACGGTTCGATGAGTTAGAACAGGTGCATTCTTCCCTGGTCGAGAGTGAAGCTAGCCTGAGAAGTAAGGTTGCGGATTTAAGTGCTATGGTTGTTTGTATGGAGGGTGAGAACATGTATTTGGTTTCAGGGAAGTCAGTGTTAGAGGATGTTCGTGGTGTTTTGGAGAGTCAAGTGGTGTCTTTGACCCAAGAAAATGAAGGTTTGATGATTCAAAATGAGAGCTTGGAGCAAGATGTTGTTGACCGTGAGTGGGAGGTAGAGGTGTTGAAGGTGAATTGCAGTTGGCTCCTCCAGGTGGGCCTTGTACATGTGATGGAAAAACTTCTTGAGCACCCTGAGTTCACCGGTGGTATTAGTCGCATTCGTCATGCTGCCTTTGTCGTTGGCGAAGAGTCGGGCTGGGCGAATTTGAAAGCCCAGGTTGATGCCGGGACATACGATCCCTCGACTAGCGACTCGCGGTCTAGTCATTCTTCGGTGTTGGATGATGCTTTACTGGCTTTCGCAACTATGGATTTCGCTAGTTTTCTTGGATTAGGTAATTTGGACATTGATGGGGTGAGAGCGCTGTGTACTTTTGATGATAGTGAGGAAGGTCTGGGTGAGTTGGGTTTAGGTACTGTTGGTGGTGACGGGGATGGTGTCGGTGGCGATGGTAATGGAGGTGGCGGTGGCATTGGTGCTGTTGGTGATAGCGATGGCAATGGTAATGGGGACGGCGGTGGCGTTGGTGTTGTTGGTGGTGGTGATGGTGATGGGGATGGCGGTGATGTTGATGTTGTTGGTGGTGGCGATAGTGATGGGGATGGTGGTGGTGTTGATGAAACTATCTAGAGCTACCCTTCTGGGGTGTGAAAAAAACCTTGTCGAACCTTTATGTTACTGTCTTTTGGTTATTTTATGGCCTCTGAGGCCTTTGTTTTGATGTTCTTAGTTTGCAGCCTCTAAGGCTTTGGTGTGTAAACAGACAATGTTCTATCTGTTGTGCTTCTTTTTTTATCGTACCCTCTATGTATGCTGGCCAATTGTTAGGCCTTCTTCTATGTTATGTGTTTTATGTTTGTGTGCTATATCTTGGATTCACTGAGTATCCTCTATGCTATGTGTGTTAGATGTGCTCACAACATTACATACTAACGACAATGCATGTTCTTTCATTTATGTATTTATGGTACATGGTTGCTTCGTACAATAATTTCCTATTGGACTTCTCTAAGAGTCCATCTATTGGTCCGGGTGATCAGTCCGGCCCTGGGATGTCTTCCCTATTTCTCTGATGTTCAGAGGTTCATGATTTTCCTTGAAGACTGTATGCCTTCGACTTCCCTTCTGTATAGGGTTCCGTCATTGCTTATACGTGGAACTTCCTTAAGTTCCTTGCATTCCATGTTCTGGGTGTCCGCCTCCCTTCCGTAGTTTCAATGTAGTAGGAGCCATTGCGGTGCGCCTCAATTACCTTGTATGGTCCTTCCCAGGTTTGACTTAACTTCCCCCGGGGTTGGGCGTGGCTGGCTTCGTTTTTTCGTAAAACATAGTCTCCTACTCGAAACGTCTTGTTTTTTACTCGCTGATTATAGTATCATTCTACTGCCTTCTTATAGGCGGCTTGGTGTATGCTTGAACGTTCACGTCGTTCTTCCAAGAGATCCAACTTTTCTTTTAGGCCTTCGTTGTTTCCTATTCCCCACAATACTCCGTGCGTATCGATCCTATCATTATTTCTGCTGGTAGCATCGCTTCGGCTCCATAGGCTAGGTAGAATGGTGTCTCTTTCGTGCTGGTTCGCGGTATGGTTCGATATGACCAGAGAACCTCCGGCAGTTTGTCCACCTAGTTGCCTTTTGCTTTGCCCAACCGTTTCTTGATTCATTGTACCAGTGTTCTATTAGACACCTCTGTTTGCCCGTTGGCCTGAGGGTGCGCCATGGATGTGATACCCTTTTCTTTGCACCAGTCTCTAAAGGGGTTTTCAGCAAATTGCAGGCCATTATCGCTGATCAAGACTATTGGTATCCCAAATATTGTCATGATGTTTCTCCATACAAACTTGATTACTTGTTTCCCATTGATGCACGCCATTGGCTCTGCTTCTATCCACTTTGTAAAGTAGTCGACCGCCATAATTAAGAATTTTACTTTCCCCAGTGCATCTGGAAAAGGGCCGACTATGTCGATTCCCCATTGGTAGAAAGGCCAGGGGCTAACTATGCTTGTTAGCTTTGATGGCGGAACTTCTTGTGTTGGTAAGAAATTCTGGCACTGCACGCAGGTCCACGTTAGCTCCACCGCGTCTTGGAGTATATCTGGCCGGTAGAGGCCCATGCATAATACCTTGCCTATAAGCGCTCTTTCTCCCTCGTGAGCACCCGCCGTCCTTGCGTGGGCTTCCTTTAGGTCCAACTTTCTTGCTGCGCCATCTATGCACTTGAGCCATGGAGCCGTATGGCCCTTCTGTTGGATTAATGTCTAAGTCCATAACTATAATTGGTAAGACTTGACCCGACCCGTCATGGTCCATTTGGGTTGCATGACATCATGCATTTGGATAGACTATAATGAGAGAAATAACACTTAAGGTTTGTTAATATATTATAAGTTCTAATATATTAATAAGATTATTTAATTAGTATTGATCAAGAATTAATCTAGGATTAATTAAGTGATCAAAAGAAAACTAATTAAATATATGGATTGATTGTGTAAATCATCCATACTTGTATAGTGGGCTAAGATTCCATGGATTATCAAGTTGGCCTATAACCCATAGGATGCTCCATGGTGTATTTGAACCCATGGATCCAAGGAAATGGAAAGCCATGACAATTAGGGTTTACCCTAATTGTGACACTATATAAAGATCATATTGTTGGGAAAAATCGGCCACTATGTGAGGAGAGAAAGGGCTAGCCGATTTTATGAAGTGTTCCAATTTCTCTCAAATCATTCCATGTGTATTTGGTGTTGTGTGAACAATTTTAGGTGTCACAATTGGGGCACTAGGCACTCAAGCTTCATGAAGAAAAACTACATCAAAGAGGTATGTAATTCTAACTTGATCCATTCATATGAATCAATGTTATTATGCTAGTTAGGATGAATACCTTGGAAAGTTCATATTTGTATGTATAATAGAGAAAACATAGATCCAAGGTATTTAGGTTGCATGTACACTTAGGAGTGTTAGAATGGTCAAAACCCAATAGTAGTATCAGAGCCTAGGCTTGTTTTCTTATTATACTTGCAAAAGTGGCTTAAAATTTGAATTTTGATGCTGTCTGCTCAGCAGACTCACCGAGTCCACTGATGGACTCGCCGAGTCCAAGGCAAAAAGCATCCAACTCACTGAGTTGGTTCGTGCACTTGACGAGTTGGACCCCCACACAGCATATATTCGATTGTTTTCGCAGGAATTGGACTAGGAACATTACCCTAAGATGTTTTTGGACTTATAAACTTGTTTTTGATGTGGTAATGTTCATGCTAATCCAATTTCAAAGATAATTGTCAATATATTCATGTTTTGTATTAGTTTAAGGTTTAGACTAATTACATGAAAAAGTTTGATTTGAATTATCTTGTTCTTATGAGTTTCTTAGATTAATAGAAAGTTATGTGAAATTGTTGGTTTCAATCCAAATTAATCTAAGAGTTGATTCTAAAATGTGTTTTTGTAACTTGTCCTCAAGTTATATGAAAAGTCACATTTAAGTTTCATAAAACTCATAAAAGTTGGCAATGGTTACAAAAAATGAAGAGTCTTGTCCTCAAGTTATGGAGGTTCAAGATTCACTTCATTAAGTAATAAAATGTGTAACCTTAATTAATCCATAAGTTACAAAATAAAGAAAGTTACATTCTTTTATTAGTTTAAAGTCTTCCATAATTTGTCCTCAAGTTATGGAACTTGAAGAGTCTTTTAATCAAAAACTACTTTAAACACATAAGTTATGGAATTAATTAGTTTTGAATAGTTTCAAAACTTGCCCTCAAGTTTTGGAATTTGAAAAGTTTTCACTTATGAATACTTTAATTCCAAGTTAGTCCTTAGAATTTTAAAAGTTAAAATTCAACCCTTATACTTTATAATATTATAAGTTAATAATATATATATATATATATATATATATATATATATATATATATATATATGTATGTATAAGAGTAAAGTCAGTCTTACTGTTAGTAGGCCTCATTCACGAAGTTGGTCTATAAGGGGGGGGGGGGGATAAGGTTACTGCCTATAAAATGGTAGTTTAATGGGTGTCCACTCTCACCCACCGCTTCCTTGACCGGTGGAGGGTCGTTAGCCGAACGGGTAGGACAAGGACTAGAATTCTCCCTTCATTAAAAGTATTAATGATAAATACTAAGTAACTAAACCTTTTATAAATACCCAATCTTAGTTACTTAGGAAAATGTGAATAAGGTGCTAATCCATGAAATTACACTTTGCACTTTGTTTAAGCAGTTAGTGGAGCGTGTGTGGTTAAGCGGCACACTAACCTGGACTTAACAAGGTAGGCAAAAGGTAACTTAATGTTTATCATAGTATCGATGGAGCGTGTGTGGTTAACCGGCACACTGATTAAGGGGTAAACACTTAAGGGTACCAAGTATATTTGCATGGTTATTCACACCTTGTTTTGTGATCCTCGGCATCCCAGTCACAAAACCTGAAGGGCACACTCGAGATTGAAACATGCCATTGAACAGTTCAATGAATCTCAAAAGAATCTAGGAGTTTCAAAAACCAATTAAAACCTAATAATACATTTCGTTTATCTTGGTGGAAATTGGTGAATAGTCATTCACCTACCTTCAAATATTTTCTAGCTTAGATTACGACATCCCTCTTCCGAGTTATAAAATAGTTTGTAGGGTCCTAGCCTTAATATTTCATATTGGGTGTTATATTAAGGACTTTTAATCAACTATCTTGAATATATCCCAAAAAGATGTCTGGTTTAGACATTTATGATCTCCCCAAATCTCTTGAAACAAGCTTTCCTAAATGAAGACGATGTCCCATGGAAATAATACTTCTTTCACCTCCTCCAATTATTCTCCCTAACCCACAAGTTCTTGAAAAGTTTAAGGTCACTCAAGCCCTATTGGCAAGCAAAGGTCTATGTGTGATCACATCTTGGAGATGTAGTCACATACTGACAAGCCGTGAGGGTTGGGTGTCAAAGTCTAGAGGAAGTTGATGATCAATCACTTTCTAAGTCACATAGTTCCTTTGGGACACCTATGAAACAGACTATGACAAGACCCTTAATGATCTTATCTATTAACTAAGATTAACTTCCAAAACTTTATGGACATTGACAATGATGACATTAGATATCCAGTAAATCTCTCTCTTCCCAATGGAAAGGGATCGACCATAGTCAACTCGGTTGACCAAATGGTAAAGAGAGAGGCTAAGTCTGAGATAGTCCCATTATCAAGGGTCCATTGCCAAAGGAAGGGGCATTAGTTGTGAAGCTGCCAATTTTACCTAAGGATGTTAAATTCAATAAGTTTGACTCTACTTCAGGTAAAGTCCACTATCTAACTCTGCTAAGTTTCTATTATGAGATTCTTGATACATGATATGACTGGGTCACATGTTGATGTTTTAAGAATCAAAGAAAAAGTGAACTTAAAGAAAGAATATGCTGAATCTGTTCGCGCAGATGGATTTCTATCGTATAGTTTAAAGATCAGATTCTTGAGCTACTTCTTAGGAGTTATGATATATTGCTTAGGAATAGATAACAACAAAGTTTTCATGTGCTTTTACACTGCAAGGATAGTTTTTCCGCAAAGTTTTAAAATAAAAGGAAAATTTTGATTTTATTTATTTTAAAAATATCCTTACAATGGCATTTGTGGAAATTTTTGTTGCTTATAAGATTCTATTTAGAGCAAGAGTGGAAATATGAATTTGATTCTTTCATTTGTGGTAATATCTAAATTTACCAAATAAGGAAAGATTCCCATCACCCAAGTTTCAGTTGGATAGAAACTTGGAATCATGCAAGTTGTATAGCATGATGAATGGGAACTTTCAAGCATTAGAAAAATTAAGACTAAATACTTGTTCACATGGATGTGTGAGTCAAGTAAAAGGACTAAGGGATCGAGTACACATTCTTGTGCACTAATCAAGCCCACCACAAATAATTGTTAAGACTATTCGTCATAATTTACTATAGCTCAGTAAATATGGTTATACTTACAAGCTTAAGTGTAATTCTGAGACATTGGAAAAGATTCCAATGTATGGCAGAGCGAATAAGAAGAATCAAATTAGGCAGAAAGATAAAAGTTTCTCAAATCTAAAAAGATGGGAGATTACTTTAGTATCATGTTATATGATCATCTCAATGATTAAGAGACCTTATCACAATTCATCCTCTAAGTGCATTCTGATAGCTAAGAAGAGGAGCTATGAATTGTTGAAATGGTTAAATCAAGAAGATGAGTCATATTTCATTCCAAAACAATTCTTAGAGTCATACTCCAAGATTGTAACTTGAGTGACATGTCTTAGAGAAGGTTTAAAACACGTGTCAAATGTAAGAGTAAAAGTTTTCTACTCTTGTACATTTGAAATTGGTAAGTTGTGATGTTTTAGATAAAACAAAGACCAACTAAGGCCAATTGTGTGAAGTATTTGTCTTGATAAAGAGTCCACACTATCTCTTGATTATTTGACAAGATAGTCTTATATGTCAAGAGGACAGTGGGAGTCTTAAAGACCCTGAAAAGAATAATCAAGAATAAAAACCTGTAGTTTAACACCAGCACACGACATGAGGTTTATAACCTATCGTGTTGACATACTTTATTTCTGTGCCCATTCTAGTTAAAGTTGACTTTGCATATGAGTTCTCAATTGGTTGCATAACAACTTGGAAGCAATGGTAGGCCCTTGAGCTGCCAGATGGCAAGAAATTAAGATTGAGTTCAGTCTATATGAGTTTAGATTTGTCATTATCCTTGTCTTGTGATTATGGTTTTGACAATTCACATGGATAAGAACACATACACCATTAAATCTAAGTGTCATAAGGTTTCTCTCCAATTCATGAAAATGATGGTGAGGAAATACTTTCACTAAGTAGATTTTAGCTAGATAACAATTGTGATATTTGCATTCTCAAAGTCGTTAGTGGAGTATGTGTGGTTAACCAGCACACTAACATGGACTTATGAGAAGTGGAAAATGTCTAAACAATTGAGACTATGATTACGGCATCCCTTTTCATAGTTCTTAAAATTGTTTAGACACACAAGTGTGCTATCTAAGGCAAGGTGTATGATTTTGATAAAGTTTTATCAAAGCAATCTAGTATCAGAAATCTGAACTTTGGTAAGAAAGTCAATAGGGTAATGATTTTTAGAAGTCCAACTGATTTCTGAGTACATGTCAAAGCTAGTGGGAGCATAAGTGTTATGCTAATAATCATCATGTTAGTGGGAGCATGATAATTATGATAAAGGTTGCAAGCTAGCAATGTTAATTATAGAAAACAAATGATTTCAATTGGGAAAAAGTTGTTTTTCTATAATTAAAGGAGAGGAAATTATACTTCATCTCAAATCTAAAAGCTTAGATTGAGGTTTTAATCGTATTTAGTCAACTATATATATGAATGTTATGTTGGAATGGCTCAACATAAGGAAATTCTATATATATGGGTCCATTATTTGCGTTCTAAAATTCGATTATGATTACGGCATCCCTTTTCATAATCTGAATTATGAGAACTTGGCAAATTGAAATGGAAATATTATAGCAAAAGAGTGGTTTAGTATTTATGTGAGACATCATGAATCGTGTCCCATATGCTTCGGATATAGGATCGATTACATGTGCTATATTCATCCTTTCTAAATTTTCCAAATGTCTGGGGCATTAAGAAGGGAAAAAAGGTCTAGAATTGGATATCACTAAAATGATTAAGCAATTGTCGAGGACAATCTAAGGTTTACCTAAGATTGGTTGCTTAGGGACAGTTGGAAGTATAATGTTAATTATGGAAGGACCATATTGACATAATCTGTAAGGAGGCAACTCTTGTTCAGAAGTGATAGTCAAAATGGAATATGGAAATGTTTCAAAGTTAGAAATTATTCAATCTATGTAAGATTAGGAAACTTAATGCAAGAAGGATGTTTCCAAGGAGTTGATCTCCTTTGGAAAGATCTGTAATGTTTGTTGTCAAGTCCTTGTGACTTTGTGCATAATCATTACAAGAGGATCAATGCATATAAGTTTAGAATCTAGCAGATTTCGTTAAATGATAGGAATTTGGAATTCTTACATTTTTTATATTAATTTGGGAGTGTGAAAAGAGAATCGTTGAAGTTATGTTCAATCGATCTAGTTCACAAAGTAAAGATCATAGACAAAATAGTATGCATACTTGGTGTATGGCATGACTAGTGTTTGGAAAACATAGTGTGCATGCTTGGAGCATGGGACAACTATTGTTTTAATTCAAGAATAAAGTTGATAGCTGAAACAATATACAATGAATAATGTGTAATCATATGGTGATAAATAAAAGGTGTTTTATTTATATTCATAAGTTTTGAGACCATATTGGATTCGATTATTATTGTGTTTCACTTTGCATGTTTTGACTTCTAGAATAACTAGGTCATTGTTCTGAATGACTAAGTTATTCAAACCATCCACAGTCGGTCATATATTGGAAGTAGATATGAATCAAGACTGTCATGGGTTGGGCTTGTAGAGGTCTAAGATGTTGGACAAGGTGGTGCTACAGCACTCATGAGTGCTCATAAGTTCTGAGTATTGGATTCAACACGCGCTCATTGGAATCACTTCATGGATTTTATCACGAGTGATCATGAGACGATAATATCTTATACTCTTCAAACCTAGAGATATGAGTTGTTACTATGAGTTGGTTATACATTGATTGCACGAAAACGCATTGGTAACTCGATGTTATAAAACATGTCTTTGTGTATGATTCAACAAGTAGTAGAACAAGCCATATGAGTCGAAGTTTATCCATTCCTTTTACCTTCGGGATAAAAGCGATATCTGTGGACCCCTCGATGATTTGGTGATGACAAATGTAAGTGCTCGACCGGGCCTGGACTGATTTGATTTGTTGAATTAGTCAGTCGTCATAAATCGGAAATTGGGAAACAACAAATGGACAGAGAGAATGATTATAATCCATGTCTCAGTCCATATGATATCTAGAATGGAGAAATATATGATCCCTTATCTAATGCACAAGTCATTGACAAAGGTCAGAGATCATCGACAAGGTCAAAGTTCGACAGAAGCTTTTGAGAGCTACGATTGCCAGTCGGTTCTTGAAGTCATACTTGCAATAATAGTTTTAGACTTATCCAAGTGGGAGACTGTTGGATTAATGTCTAAGTACATAACTATAATTGGTAAGACTTGACCCGACCCGACATGGTCCATTTGGGTTGCATGGCATCATGCATTTGGATAGACTATAATGAGAGAAATAACACTTAAGGTTTGTTAATATATTATAAGTTCTAATATATTAATAAGATTATTTAATTAGTATTGATCAAGAATTAATCTAGTATTAATTAAGTGATCAAAAGAAGACTAATTAAGTATATGGATTGATTGTGTAAATCATCCATACTTGTATAGTGGGCTAAGACTCCATGGATTATCAAGTTGGGCTAAAACCCATAGGATGCTCCATGGTGTATTTGAACCCATGGATCCAAGGAAATGGAAAGCCATGACAATTTGGGTTTACCCTAATTGTGACACTATATAAAGATCATATTGTTGGGAAAAATCAGCCACTATGTGAGGAGAGAAAGGGCAAGCTAATTTTATGGAGTGTTGCAATTTCTCTCAAGTCATTCCATGTGTATTTGGTGTTGTGTGAACCATTTGAGGTGTCACACTTGGGGCACTAGGCACTCAAGCTTCATGAAGAAAAACTACATCAAAGAGGTATGTAATTCTAACTTGATACATTCATATGAATCAATGTTATTATGCTAGTTAGGATGAATACCTTGGAAAGTTCATATTTGTATGTATAATAGAGAAAACATAGATCCAAGGTATTTAGGGTTGCATGTACACTTAGGAGTGTTAGAATGCTCAAAATCCAACACCTTCTTGTACATCGTCCCCTTTATCATCGCGTACTGTGGGGCTCATATCCTCGTCTTCCAGGCCTCCGCGTGGTCGTCCAGAAGTATGCCATGTTGTAGGTATTCTTTGATGGGTGTTATCCAGTTGGGCTATGCTACTGACAGGGAATTGACTTGTCGCTCGTCGGTGCTCCTTTCTTTCAGTACTTCTACCAATACCTTTTTTGAGAGATGTCCAAAGCATGTTGACGCTAGTTTGCTGAGGGCGTCCGCTCTTTTATTACTGCCCCTTTATATTTGTTTTATCTCAAAGATTTTTAGGGTACTCGTAATTTGTTGTATTGCTCTTACATATTTTTCCATTCGCTTATCTTTTGCTTCAAATTCCCCTATCATTTGATTGGCTGCCAAACGCGAGTCGGTCAGGGATATGATTATCTCCGCCCTATTGTTACCGCTAATTTGAGACTGACCAAGAGGGCTTCACATTCTGCCTCGTTGTTGGATGTGTGAAAATCGAAACGCAAAGCGTATGTGAGTTCTTCTCCCGTTGGGCTAGTTAGGATCGGCCCCGCACCTGATCCTTCTTTGCTAGAGGCCCCATCTGTGTGAAGAGTCCACCGCTGGTTGTCCTCTTTCCTCGAGCACACTTAACTGTTTGTCTTGGTTGCTTCTTGCTAGATTTCTCCTGGGACTTAGAGAAGGAAATATGCTAGAGCCTGCCCTTTAATGTTTGCTCTGGGGTGGTAAGTGATGGCGTGATCTCCTAGCTCTATGGCCCATTTTGCGAGCCGTCCTGACGTCTCGGGCTTCAAAAGAATTTGTTTGATCGGCCAATTGTCAATACCTCTATTTGGTGAGCTTGGAAGTACCGACGAAGTCTCCGTGCTGCGTAGACTAAGGCGAGTACCAGTTTTTCGTTGACCGGGTAGTTCATCTCCGGTCCTTATAGTTCCCAACTCACAAAATAAACCGGTAGTTGGCGTCCCTGCTTGTCGATCGTCAGCACTAAAGAAATTCCGTCTTTTGACGTGGATAGGTATACTTGCAATACTTCTCCGGGTATTGGGCTGGCTAGGGTGGGGAGTGCGTAGAGTATTTTCTTTATCTCTTGCAGTGCCGATTCGGCTTCTGTTGTCCATTTAAAGTTGTTTTTCTCTATGCACCTTTTTAGCGTGTTGAACAGTGGCATGGCTTTTTCTGCTGACTTAGAGATAAACCGACTGAGTGCGATCAGTTTTCCATTCAAGGCTTGTGCATCCCTCAAAGTGTAAGGTGAAGGCGTTTCCTCTAGCTCGTTTACCTTGATTGGGCTTGGCTGGATCCCTTCCTTCGTCACGTAGTATCCCAAAAAATTGACCTTCTTTGACTCCGAAGGTGCACTTGGCGGGGTTTAATTTCATCCTAGCCTTCTCCAGGGTCTGTAACGTTTCTTATACATCTCGTAACAACATTTTCTCATCCGGGATTTTTATGACCATATCATTGACATAGACTTCGATGTTCCCCCCAATTTGGTTGGCGAATAGGGATTCCACAAGCCGCTGGTAGGTTGCCCCTGCATTCTTCAATCCAAACGACATTTTTGTATAACAGAAAGTGTCATGATCGGTATGGAAATCCGTTTTATCTTCATCGTTTGTATTCATTAGTATTAGGTGATATCCTTTGTATGTGTCCAGGAAGCATTTCCATTGGAACCCTTGCAAAGACTCTACCTTTTGGTCTATTTCTGGTAGCGGGTAACAATCTTTGGGACATGGTTTGTTCAGGTCAGAGTAGTCGATGCACAAGCGCCAGCTACCATCGCTCTTCCTCACCATTAATGGGTTGGCGATCCATGTGGGGAAAATTGCTTCTCTAAGAATTCATGCGTTGGTTAGCTTTGCTACCTCCATGTTAATTGCCTTATTTCGATCCCTTCCCTAGACCCGCTTCTTTTGCTTTATCTCCTTGGTTCCCGGCTTTATCATCAGCTTGTGATCTATAATTCCTCGATCGACCCCCACCATGTCAGCGGGGGTCCATGCGAATACGTTTTTGTACCTTTGTAGTAGTAAAACCAGTGTTTCTCTTGTTTTTTAGGGAATGACCGTTCCCACGGTCACCCGCTGGTCTTGGTACTCCCTGTTGATCACTCCCCCCCCTCCCGTCTGACAGATCTAGTTTTGGCCTTTTGGTTTTTGCTGAGATATCTTTTGGGTTCATGATTTCGTAACATTTGAGTTCCTTCGGTGGTGTGGTCAGAACTATGCCCGATCCTTGGCTTGTGCTGAATTTGACTATTATGTGGACCGTCGATGAGACCGCTCTGAATTTTAATAGGGTTGGGCGCCCCAATATGATGTTGTGTTCCGAAGGGTGTCGTATAACTACAAAGTCGATCAGGACAGTCCGTCATCTAGCTTCGTCCTGACTGACTAGTGTGAATGGTAAGTGGATCATACCTAACGGCCATAGGCTGCTCCCCGTGAATCCCATGAGTTGGCCGGTGGTTGGCCTCAAGCCTTCTTTCCACGCACTTGGCAATAGTCTGAAGCAGTGCTCATAAATGATGTCCGCTGAGCTTCCGGTGTCGATGTATACCTGGTGGATGACTGCATTCTTGATTGATCCCTGAATGACCAGGGGGTCATTCCCGTTCCATCCGGTTGGACGTGGGTAGCACATGGAGAATGCCAGCCCTTGCATTGCCTCTGTGATGTCTCGCGTGTCCTCCGTACGCTCCGCCCTCCCCCTTTTGTGGTGAATTGTTAGAATCTCCAGTTTTTGTTCCATTTTCTTGGAAGCATCTTTTGGGTTGTCTGCATCGAACTTGGTTCGTAGACTTTTGGTGATTTCTATCACGTTGCCTTTCAGCTGCTTTTCTTCGATTTCCCTTTTTAACACCGCACAATTGACTATGTCGTGTGTTTGACTCTTGTGGTACTTGGAGTACCGCATTTTAGTGCCTTTTTCTGCTGGCTTCTCATCGACCGTGTATACTTCGGTCCTTCTACCACGCCTGTCGTCCCTAGAGAATGGTCGAAAATGACTTGGCGGTCGCCTGTCTCGACTCATGAACCTGTTTCTCCCCGGGGGTCGAGGGGGATTGTGGTGTAGTTGTTACGCCTACCAGCAGAGGTTGTCATGGCATTGAGATATACTTGCTTTGACGCTTCACCCTCCTCCTAGCGTAGGTAGCGCTCCACCCGTTCTTTTAGTTCGGCCCTTGTTTTGGGTTGTTTGCCCATGAGTTTTTGGGATAACGATCTCGACAATAGACCCCAGTTAAATGCGCCTGCGATTAGTCCTTCGTCGTGGCCTGGGACATCTAACATAGCCTTGGTGAATCTGGCGAAGTAGTCCTTGACTGACTCTCCTTCCCTTTGTTTACACCCAATGATTGAGTGACAATCGCCCTTGTATTTCCGGAGTTGCATGAATTTCGTTACGAACAAGTATTTCAACTGGTTGAAGTTGTTAATGGTGCCCGGTCGTAGCGTTTTGAACCATGTTCCTGCGTTACCGTCCAAGGTAGTAGGGAAGTACGTACACCAGAATCTGTCATCCAACTTTAGAGATGTTATGGTCCACTCGTACGTGTCAATATGGTTGTCTGGGTCGGTAGTTCTGTCGTACGTCTTAAGATGGGGTAGTTTAGCGGTGTTGGGGATTTCATACTCTAAGAGTTCTTTGTCGAACGACGATAGGATGCTTCGTGACGAGCAATCTTGGGTTGAGATTTGCTGGTTGAAATGGTATCTTGGTTGTTGCATTGCCAGGAAAGGCTGTACGAGCATGTTGGTGTAAGCGCTCAGATATTTCATCGGTAAGCCATACTGGTTAAGTTGGTGGTTCAAGTTTGTGAGGTTGTATGTCAAAGGGATTTGTTGTTGGATTAAGGGCGTCTGTTGTTGGGCCATGGGTATTTGTTGCTGGAGTATAGGCGTTTGTTGTTGGGCCATGGTTATTGGCTGTTGGGATATAGGTGTTTCTTGTTGGACAATGGTTATTAGCTGTTGGGATATAGGTGTTTATTGGTGAAAATAAGATGACATCGTTGGTGTGGCGGCTGATGTTAGTAGCTAGTGGTTTCGTGGTTGTGCTGCATCGCTCACATTAAACATGGTCTCGTGTGCGTATAGGTTATTTGTGGAGGGTGTGACAGGCGTTATTTGGGTGCCATGAGGGGTGATGGTGTTGAAGAGTGGAAATGACGTGGTGAATATTGGCTGGTTTTGGGGTAAGGTAGCATGTGTGATGGCGGTGATAGGAGTTAGGAGTGGGTCTCCCAGTGTAGCCGTTGCAACTTGTGGCTGTGGGCCGCCAGGAGCTGGTATGGTTTCAAGGTTTGGCGACGGGTCCCCTGAAGATGATGGTGGTTCGAGGAATGGCGGTTGTTCTCCGGGAAGGGAGACGGTCGGGGTGTCAGCTACCTCCAGCTGTTCCATTTGGTGTATCGGATTGTGTGGCGGTTCCGATGGTTCTTCGGTTGCATTTACCACCATGGTTGGTTGCACAAGGGGACAAAGGGTGAAGGGTTTGTGTATCTGTTGTCACACAAACGGATGGCGCCAAATGATGCGACATGGCTCCGAACCACTTGCTGTGAGAGAGATCCGACGTTCTTTATGCCTGAGAGGTCACACAAGAAAGAAGACCCGTCAGCCGTTTTTCGGGAGGGGGTCCCGGAAAGACGCTCCGACGGTCAAGTTAGTATGCTGAGGATTATAGTGAGAATGAGAGATTGAGGAGTGGAATGACTTGCCTTAACGGGACCAAGGTGAGGCCCTTTTATAGTGGAGATCTTCCTCGGTCTGTACTAGGGACCGCTACTGCAGTCCCAACAGGATCCGTCGCTCTTATTGGGGAGCCCTGCTCCACATTCGTGCTCAGCCCGGTGATTGGTCAAAGCGATTGTGCTCTGTTTGGACGCTTTGTCGCCTGGATCCGTTGTCTGGAGGCTGTGGCTAAAAGACAATATTCTGGCGAGGGCGAGCCTTCCGTGTGGCCGCCTCATGGGAGTTCGGGGTCACTGGGTCGGTTCCCCGTTGGAGGCGCCCTGTCGAGGCTCGCCTGTTTCGGGCCCACTCTAAGGGGAATGTCATCAGTCGACATATGCAACTGATAAACATAAAGACATATCCGACAAGTACAGGTAATCATACAGATCTACCAATCTATCATATACCCAGCATAACATCATCCAATATACCAAGATACATAACCTAGTGGGCCGACATTTTGTGCCTTCAACCCACAAGTACAGTGAGGAAAACTCACCTCATAGTTCAAAAGATAGCTGAACTGACCACTGCTCAGTATTTTGTCTCTATAGGTCACCTATACAATACAAAGGGTCCCAATCTCAATCTACTATTCAAATTACCCAAAATGACCAAAAATTAAACTTGGTCAAAGTCAATGATCAAGGGTCAAAAGTCAAAAGTCAAAGTCCCACATCAGGCAGCGTACGCTCTACATACTCCATCTGTATGCATGGCGTAGAGAGTTCCTTCCTAGATTACTGGACTCCAATTCTATACACGTTGCGTACTCCTTTGGTACGCCCTGCATACTTAAGCCAGGTCTAACTTCTTCATTAAGCACTTATTCCCTTAAGACCTTACGACCATAACTCAGATCTAATCCCAAATATCTTCCTAAATCATAAAGTTTCCAACCTTATGACTTTGCATGACTATAAGGTGCCCAAAACCAAAACCCTAACTTATTACACAACCCCAAGCTTTATTTCTCTTGCATAGGTGAAAGGAAAGAATCAAGAAACACTACCAACTTTTTCTTCCTTCAAAAGCTCCCAAAAACACACTTTTAGCTCACAAGGCACAAATATGGGGTTAGGGTTTCAAGGGATTTATTTAGAGAGATGGAGGCTAAGAATGGAAAGGGTGTATGGAGGTTAAGGTGTTTAAATATTGCTCAAAACCATGGATTTAGGGTTTGCACTTCAGCCGAGTACGCCCTGCGTACTCCTTATGTACGCCATGTATACTTATAGACACTCGCGCCATTCTTTAATGACTTACGCCCAAAGTACGCCCCAACTATGCCCGACGTAAGGACCAATTTTGCAATAATTTAGTACTTGATTCAAGAATCTAAATACCCAATTTCATTGGATGTTATAATTCTCCCCCAGTTGGATCAAACTTTGTCCTTGATGTGTCACAACTAGAATACAACCCTTTAATGACACGCAAACAATGACAAGCACTGATTTATGATACACATTTTTTGTGTGTCCTAAAAATAATTTCTGGTTTCCAAAATTTGAAGGATAGAGGACACGCATTTGTGCGTGCCCTAAAATTAGTGTCCATAAAAAAATTGCAATCACGGAGGGCGCTTTTCTTAAATGTGTGTCATCTACAAATGTAGCTTTATATTTTTTCACTTAAACGCACGTTTTTAAAGAGGGATCCTCTAAAATTCTAAAATTCCAAAATTTTGAAGTAACCCCACTTCTGCACTCTCTCCTCTAGATCTTCTTTATCTCCTATAAAATCTCACAGAGAGCCATTCTATCCATCCACCTTCTCTCTAACCCTAGACACAGCCAACATCTATTCACGATGATGTCTTCTTACCCTTTCCTTCTTCCTTGCTCCAGATTTGTGACCTTCTTTGAAGCTATCTTCTCCTCTCCCACCTGGTACTACCACACTCGAAATCGATGAAACCCTACCGACCCTTCATCATCAACAATCAATGCCTCCATAAACCAGATAGGGCTTTTCTGGGTAGATAAATTTGATGGTAAAGACGTACTTAGTTTTGGAGTCATCTGGTGGTCGGTTGCAACGGTTTTAATTCCAATTGCTTCCAAAATCGGACTTTCTTTCTTACTTTTCATGCATGCCTTCATGGGAATTGGCGAGGTTGGTTGTGACATCCCCAAATTCATGGCCATTTTAAATAATTTATTTAAGCTTATTTAAAAATCAGATTATCCATTTTAAAGAATAATATTGCGGAATTTGTTCCTAAAAACATGATAAATATATTATCAAAGCATTTCCGAAGAAATGTATTTTGTTTATTTTGAAACATTGGGATATCGTTGTCAATACAGAAAGATAAGCATAAACAAACCTTACATTCATTTACACTAATGATTTATATCGCCTTTATTCTCTGAGTGTAATGTGTCTTCGTATCGATACCTGTGATACAAATAATCTGAGTGGGTCAGGTTGGGAAACCTGGTGAGTACATAGGGTTTTCAACCCACAATAATAAAGTTATTATGTTTCATCATCAAAAAATCAACCCAATTATTCATCCCCATTATCTTCTTTATTCTTAAGTATCTTCCCTAAGAATCATTTATTCCTCAATATTTATTCCTAAGGATTGTCCTAAGGATTAAGCACGATGTCCATCGCTGCCAGGGTTTATATAACATGTACTAAGTCCATAGTTGTCGATGCTATCTGCTAGGTACTAAGTCCATAGCTGCCAATGTTCATCTATAGGGCACTAAATCCATAGCTGCCAACATTCATAAGGCACTAAGTCCATAGCTGGCAATGCTTATTTGTAAGGCACTAAGCCCATAGCTGCCAATGTTTATTTGTAAGGCACTAAGTGCATAACTGTCGGGGTTTGTCTATTTGGCACTAAGTTCAGAGCTACCAGGGTTTATCTATCAGACACTAAGTCCATAGCCGTCAGGCTTTATCAATTTGGGACTAAGTCCATAATTGCCAATGTTCATATATATCATCTTTCATCTCTCATCATTCATCTACCCATCTTCACCCAATATTTTCATAGGTATAAAATAGACAAAACTGCAAAATTGGTCCCTATGGTATTTAAAAAACTTTGGATAGGGTCCAAAAAAATTTCAACTTGCATGGAAGGTCCAAAATCAAGAATTTATTGTGGTTTTAGTCCAAAAAATGTTGAAAGGACTATTTTTCCCTTCTCATTTCTTTTTTGTATTATTATTTTTTTAATACCTTATTAATTAAAAAACAAACCAAAGATAACTAAAAAATATATATATGTCGGGTCCACCCTACCCCCTCTCTCTCTCTCTCTTTCTCTCTCTCTCTCTCTCTCTCTCTCTCTCTGTCTCGTATAAACTATAAAAACAAACACCAAAATGCAACAGCATAAATCTCCCCACTTTCAATCCATGGTTGATTTACCTAAGAAAACAAAGACATTCAAGAAACAATCAATCTTTTATTACACAAGAAATACAGACATTAAGCAATCTATATTTTCATTTTCAACCTCTTTTTTTTAGCTTATTGAAATCAATTAATTAGGGTTCGTGAAACATAATGAAAATCCCAAAAACGAAATATGATGATAGTCCCAGAAATCAAACTGAAACCCAATAAAAATAAGAAGAAAAACGATTGTCATTATCTGGCCCATCTGTATCGATGTCACCATGATACCGATGAATCAGAGCAAAAAAAAACAGATGGAAGAATTGTTTTCACCTCTTTACTTGGCCTCTCTCTGAAACCGAAATAGAAGCCAACACCTACCTCCCATATCTCATATCCACTTCTCCCCCTACTCTCGAACCGACGAAGGCTGAACTGATGTCGCCATGATGCCATCGATTTGCCCCTATTATATGCTTGATCTACAATTTTTTCATGTTTTTTTTGTGATTTGAGGGTTTTAGATCGGAGGATTTTTTCAGATATGAGGAATTGTTGGTTTTCTGATCTAGTTGCAGGTTTTAGGCAACACTCTCCAATGGTGATGGCGGTTTAAGTTGCAAGTTTCAGAACAGACGAAAGAGAGGTGGAGTATATGGTATTTTTGGTGCTTGATATTTATATAAATAACAATATGTGTTGTTGATTAGAAGACATCATGGGGATGGAGACTTATAAAGATGTCCCTGGTTCTTGAGGTCAAGAAGAGTGAGAGAGAGAGAGAGAGAGAGAGAGAGAGAGAGAGAGAGAGAGAGAGAGAGAGGGTAGGAGTTGGCCCAATTCTTTCATTTTTATTTTTTAATTAGAAAACTATTAAAGGAAATATAAAAAAAATTCAAAAAAAGAAATAAAAAGGGCAAAATAGTCTTTTCAAGCTCGTTAGGGATCGAAACCAAAGGAAATTCTTGATTTGGTACCATCTATGCAAGTTGGAAACTTTTTGGACCCTATCCAAAGTTTTTTGAATACCACAAGGACCAATTTTATAGTTTTGTCTATAAAATACATATACAATTTAAATCAAATAAAACAAGTATATTTTGTTCATCCAGCATAGATATTAAGAACACAGATAATATGCACACATAGCACATAATTTATATTAAATGTTTCATATATATATATATATATATATATATATATATGTGTGTGTGTGTGTGTGTGTGTGTGTGTGTAAGATGAAAAGTAACTATACACTCACTTGTTAAAGTGATGATTCCAAACTCGGGAAGCGCTTCGCTTCTAACGATTCTATTTTCCTTTAACGAAACCTAGTATTATTACCGCTAGATTTTAGTCTAATATTTATCACGACTATTTACGAGTGGTATTTTTTTATAAGGGTTAAACAATACTTTTCAACCACTATGTACAGACAAGGGTCAGACATGAAACACCGGAGGGCAGGACCATTTTGGCATTATAACACTTCTGAAATCCAACAACCCTATGCGGCCCTTCAAAACAGATTCTCCGTACCGTGAGTAGTTAAAAGATATTATAATAACACTTTGAATATTTTACTATATATATAGTTTATAACTTCATAATAGTGATATTGACCTTAAACATAAGCTATACTTAAAGTAGAGTAAGCATAACACACTTACTAGGAGGTTTGGCTAGGATTCGAGCTCTGTAGGGGCTGTTGATACATTAGGTGACCCTCTTAATTTTGCCTACCGCAGCCTCCAAGCATCCGCAGTCAAGCTTCCATCAGCAGCCACATCCGAAGTCTTCTAGGCTACCGCAGTCTTCTTTCTTTACTTAGTTTATGTTTCTGAAATACTCTCTATTGTCCAGTATGACTTTCATGGCTACTCTTAGAGAGAAAATCAATTGTATTTCTTGAGTCTCTATAAATAGATCTCACTCTTTATCAATCAACACAGATCTCTCTTTACTCATCTCTAAATCTGAATTATCTTCAAGTTATCCTTATGCATCTCATATCTATCTTACTCTCTAAAATCCTCTCGAACATAAGTGATTAATACTTTTCTTCGGAGCAAGTCATTCATGACTTTATCACTAAGATTGATCTCACTCACTAACTTTGTTTGAATGCATTCCATGTTATGAATCTACTTATGTGTTTACTTGATATATCACCTGCTTTCATTTATATTTCCTTACATTTCCGCAACTAACTATCTAGCTATCTAACATATTAACTTATTATTGTTGAGCTTTTAGATCATTTGAGATTAAGTAATTTCGGAGCTATACTTGTTCTAACGTTTGTTTAAGCGTGTCTCAAGTTTTTCTCTAAACTATTGGTATCAGAGCCATAGTGGTTGCTTTTTTGAAAAATGGAACTCTGATATTTCAAAGGGCCTTCTATACCACTGAAGCTCATTTCTTAAAACAAAAAAAAGGAAAAATCGCACAAGCACTTTCTCTAAATGTTTCCAACAGTGTTGGTGGTTTAAATCGAGCACCAATATTGGTTATAAATGAATACCATCACTGGTCTAAAAGAATGGAAAAATACTTAAGGAGACTTGGTAGAGATGTATAGCGATCTGTTGAAGAAGGACCACATGTCCCTGTTCTTACACCTGTTCAAACTGATGGCGCCACAACTAGAATAGGAGGAAGGCAACCAGTCTTGAACCATCCCACCAAGGATGATCTTGATAAAATGGAAAATGATGATGTTGCTTTTTATTGTAACATCCCAAGTTCGGAAGCAAGAATTTGAAGGGTGCTAAGTGTAAATTAAGGAAGCTACTCGACGAGTAGGTATGCTACTCGTCGAGTCGGAGCAGGATTTGATAGCGGGTTAAGTGGCTAACTCGCCGAGTCAGAAGATGTACTCGACGAGTTGGTGCTGGAATGAGAAAACCCTAATCCCGAGGGTTGCACCCTATTTACAGGACTTTATGTCCTTCTCCCAGCCTCCTATTCCCCCTGAGAGTTCTAGAAAACCCTAATTTTTGTGTGAGACTTCATTGTTGAGGAAATTGGAGCTTGGAAGAGGAACTTGGTGTAAGGAGCTTCAGGAATTAGAGGCTAGCATCAAGGGGCTTGTGTAGACCTGGGATCTACATCAGTTTGGGCACATCTCAGAGGTAAGGAGCCATTATCTTAAGCTATTTCCTTTTTGGTTCATCCTTGGTGGTTGATTTGGAGTTCCTTAGCTTGTTTGAGATCTATTTCGGGTTTGGAGTTTAGATCTGAGGTTGCTACTCCAGATCTAGGCTTGTGATGGTCCAAAATGTCATAAAGCTTCTGTTTAAGAGTTGTTGGTGAAGCCCCCTAGTCCTTAACCCTAGCCCTAGTGTGTTTTGGGCCTATATCTCCTTGGTTTCACGTAAATTTTGCAACTTTATGTGAGGGTTACACTATAGAAGAGTGGATCTATGGATTGGAGCCCCTACATGGCTCGAAAAGCCACTGTATGGAATGAGAACTGGAGAGACTTGGCGAGTCACATGGGTGTACTCGATGAGTTGTATGAACATGTGCATGGACTCGGCGAGTTGGAAGAACAACTCGACGAGTCTGTTGAAGATTGACTTGGACTCGGCGAGTCTGGTCGCAGAACCCAACCTTTTTTGGTTAAAGCTTTGGATTAGTGAGTAGTTTGGCGACTCAATGAGTTGCACATGATGGAATTCCGAGATCGTTGAACTCGACGAGTCTTGGGGCGACTCGGCGAGTTGAGTCATGTTATGGAAATTTTCTGAGTATAAGAACTTGACGAGTTGATGGTTTGACTCAGCGAGTAGAGTCAACCAGGAAGGTTGACTTTGACTGAGGACTTTGACTTTGACCAAGAGTTGACCAGTTTGACTTCCAAGGATATTTTGGTAATTTTGGTATTTATGGAATTGGTTCTTTGGTAGTGTTCTATGGTGAAGTTCGTATCGGTGGTCGGAGTAGCTTGGTCTTATATCTTCAGTCGGCAATTGCAAGTGAGTTATCCTCACTATATCGACAGGGTCTACGGCGCTAAGGACGACCCTTTATCGGATGGAAATTCGGGTATTGTTTGTTATGTTATTGCTTTGCTAGATCTGCATCCTAGTATTTGGGATGGTATTATGTTAGTGACCTGGTTATGGTCGGTACCCGGTATATAGGGTAATGTTATGCTAGTGACCAGTTAGGTCGGAATCCTGGTTAGGATGTTGATATGCTATGTGATCTGTTAGAATGTTTGTCTGGTTAAGGATTTCTTATGTGATTAATTGTTTTACGTGCACATGGTTGTTTGACGGGGGTTGGGTTGAGGTGGCGCCTGCTTTGTACTATAGGACAACATATCCAAGGCGGACCGGATATTCCGAAGGCCCAGCGAGCGGTCGGGATAGGCTGAAGGCCCAAGAGGGCGGACCAGACGTGTCGAGGCTCGGAGAGTGGACCAGGTCGACTGAAGGCCCGGTGTGGGCGGACCAGTCATATTGTAGACTCATAAAGTGGACCAGGTGGATTGAAGGCCCGATGCGGGCGGACCAATCACACTGAAGAGTCGATGTACATGGCTAGACTCGGAGGGTGGACCAGGTGGACTGAAGGCCCGGTGCGGGCGGACCAGTCACACAGTAGACCCGAGGTACATAGCTGTTCTATTTGAGATATGTTATGAGTATGTTTATGTGTGGTTGGTATTTTGGGGCTAACTCACTAAGCTTTCGGGCTTACATTGTAACGCCCGTGTTTCTAGGCTTGCCATTTTAGCAATGTAATAGTCTAGGTTAACCATTGTAACCCCAATTTGAAATAATAAAAATGTATTATTTGTGAATTATGTGGATTATGTGATTTATGTGTTTATTTTCTTAATTATTATAATTTAATGAATTAAGAATAAAATAAGCGTCAAAATTAAAGTGTGAGATAAGCCCGATATCTTTGCATAAAGTTGTAGTGGTTGAAACAAGGATTCCGGAGATATAAGGAATGCCAAAATCCGAGTTATAATGAAGAAGTTATGACCTGTCGAAGTTTCGCGACAGAACCGGCACGACGTCGAGTGACGTAAAAATATGAATTTAAGATAGAGCGATGTTTAGCCTTAACGATCTAAACGAAAGTCGTAGATTTCGTTAAACCGAGAGCGTGCATAAAAGGAACGCCCAAATCTGACTTCGTATGAGGAAGTTATGATTTTTCTAAGTTTTGACTTAGCAGTATGCAGCCCGAATACTCGATTTGAGATCGAGTAGCTTTTAGCCAAAACAATCTAAATGAGAATCGAAGATCTCGTTGTTAGTAGTGAAGCGACGGAAAGATAGGCGAGAACGGACGTCGGACGAAGAAGTTATGATTTAATAACGAAGTTTTCCTGTCCGAGCCTTCTAAAAATAAATAATAAAAATAAAAGTCAAAATTAGCCGACGGAGCCTAAATGAAAGTTGTAGAGTATGGTCTGACCTTCGCGTGGATATAAAGAACGTCGAAAACGGAGCTCGTATGCGAAAGTTACGCAATTTAGAAGTTCGACGAGTCAATTACGCCCCGCGTAATTGAGTACGCCCCGCGTACTCAGTCGGATGCAACTTGTCTGACCAATACTCGAGTGCCACCAGTCAACGCACGCAGTGACGTCAAAGTACGCCCCGCGTAACCGAGTACGCCCCGCGTACTGAGTACGCCCTGCGTAATTTGAGATTACGCCCCGCGTAATCCCAGACCCTCAGCCTATAAATAGAACTCGAAATCAGCCATTTTCTCTTGTTCAAACTCTTCCCTCTCTCTAAGTTTTGCCTCGATTTGCGTGCCAATCATATCCCGAAGCCCCGGTATCATTCCCGAGCCCCGAAGCAAGATCCGAAGCCCCGAGGATCCCGAAGAGCGTTATTCCCGAGCCGAAGCCCTGCCCGCGAGGAGCCCGGTTTTTGTGAAGATCTTCCAGATCTACGGAGAGACACTACTTCTGCAAGCCGTAGTGCTGCCCGATCGTCTTCCGATCAAGTGAGTGTATAGTCCCTTTTCAATACGCAATATTATACAAGTAATCGTTAAACGTATTTAAGAATACGGGATGTGAGTGTGTAGTTATTTTCTCTCCAACGCAATATTATGAAGTATTTAATATAAAATACGTGCTATGTGTATATATTTTGTGGTTATATGTGTGAATGTATATTCTCTACGAAATATGTGATTTGTGTGTATGCCTCATCTGTTATGTGGAATATGTATTGATTAAAACATGTTATACAGGTTTTTAAACAATGTATAAAAATGTATATTTTTATCTACTAATATGTTGGGTAGAACATGGGTAGATAATTGGTGTGAAATAAACAGATGAGAGGCCTCGGTGTTATTGGTGTTATTCTAGTCATTCAGCAGAGTATGGATGACGACCACAGACTATTCTAGACTGTCCCGTGGAACACTAGCAGGCTCATTACCTGTAGGTGTTGTGAACGACGTGTTCACCGGTGTACTCTATCCCCCACATGGTTGCCTATAGGACACTTATTGTCGAGGAAGCCCCTCTGCAGTAATGTCCGTCCCGATGAAAATCCTGAAATAAGTTCCTTATAATAGACGTTATTTTTAGGAACGTAAGGTGAGGATAACGGGAATGGGTAATCGGGTTTATTGTTGATTGATGAAATTAAATATAATTATTGTGGGTTTGAAAACCCTATATGCTCACCAGGCTCCCAAGCCTGACCCACTCAGTTGATTTGTATTACAGGAAGTGGCGCAAGAGCTTAAGATGGGCGAATCATCAAGTCATTTTTGTTTACAAGTCTGCATATGTATATATTTGTTGAACGACTTGTAATATCATCGTTTATGCTTTATGATCTATATCGGAACATGACATCCCGACTTTTGATTATGAAATGAAATCATATTTCTATATGAAATGTTTTGATAAATATCTATTTTATCATGTTTTGTTTTTGGGAACAAATTCCGCATCTCTTTTAAAATCAAACGGATTTACTCTGAAAATGTTTTAAAAAGCATAAATGAAATCGGTCTTTTCTGGCCGAGATTTTGGGGATGTCACAGTTGGTATCAGAGCATTAGTTTAAGCGAACTAGGAATTTGTAGGATTTCTAGACTTAAACTTAGTATGCTAAGTGGAGATTGTGAGATGTGTGTCTGATAAATTTTAGACACGAGCACTAGTTTATTTTAGGAAGGTTGCCTAAAATGCATTTATGTGCTAAATGTTATATGTTGCCATATATGATATTGTTTGTTCGGATCTACGGTTTGTTGCCAACCGGATCTGAAGGTTTATGTGTTTAGGATTCTAAGCGTATGTATACGATATTAGAACTAGCATGTAATCGTTTGGAGTAATAAGGTGAAATTATTCGGTGTGTAGATCAAAAATGGTGAGAACAAGAAGCGGAGTTGGAAATGCTGATGAAAATAGGAATCAACCGCCTGTAATTCAACAAGTACCTGTCGTAGCTGATGCACCTGAGCCGATAACAATGGCTGGTGTACAAATGATGATTCAAATGATGTTGGATCGTCAGATGGAAGAAACAAGGCGCTTGCTTAGGCAGAATCGTGAAGAACCGTCGATTCAAGCGGAAGAGCCCGAGGAGAATGGAGGGCAATCTGGAGGAGAAAACTTTAGTGGGATCATTGGTCAAGACGAACAACCAGTGGTTAGACGCAATAACCAGTATGGAGGAAATGATGGTCGTGGGTGCAAGTATAAGGATTTCATGGCATCCAAACCACCATGTCTATCCGGAAGCCCGACGCCGGTGCAAGTTATGGACTGGGTCTCCGAAATGGAGACTATGTTTGAAAGTTGCGAATGCAGCAACAGGCAGAAGACCGCTCTTGCGATCCCTCTGCTAAAATATGGCGTGTTGAGTTGGTGGAAGTTGTTAGCTGACTCTATGCCCAAGGGAGAAGCAAGCAAAATGTCTTGGGAAGACTTTGTGGAACAACTAAAACTGCAATACTGCTCCGAGCAGGACCTTCTAGAAATCAGTAATGAGTTTCAGAATCTGAAGAAAGGGAAATTGAGCGTTACTGAATACGCTGCAAATTTCACAGAAAAGATGAAGTTTATCCCATATTTGGTGCCTACAGAACTCTCTAAGGTCAACAAGTTTGCCCTTGGACTACCAGCGGACTATGGTCCAATGGTTAAGCAAGCAACCACATTGAAAGTCGCCATCTGGGCTGCTAGAAATGTTGAGACCCATATCAGGGAAAAGGGTCTGGAAAGGTCAGAGGTTGGCGAGAAAAGGAAAATCGATGGATTTTCAGGGTCCAGCAAGAAAAGTAAATTCTCGAAGTCTAGTTCGAGGGGAAGTGGAGGAAAGGTAGGAGCGAAATGGTGTGACAAGTGCAAGAAGAAGCATTATGGGAAGTGTGGCGGGGAAACCACATGCTTCAAATGTGGAAAGCTAGGGCATTATGCCAACGAATGCACCTTCACCAAGAATGTTTGTTATGGTTGTGGTGAAGAGGGGCACATCTCAAGGGATTGTCCGAAGAAGAAGGAAGCAGCAAGACCCAACATTCCGCCAAAGCCAAAGGCGAGAGCATTCCAGATGACACTGGAAGCTGCTAAAGATGAAGCTGATGTCGCTTCAGGTACCTTTCTCGTTAACAAATTGCCTGCCCAAATTTTATTTAATTCTGGAGCCAACTACTCCTTTATATCGCATGAATTTGGTAGAAAACTAGCTTTGCCTGTTGATAGACTAGATAATGCTTTATTAGTCGAAGTTGCTAGTGGCAAGTTTGTACCTATTAGCCATCGTATGAAAAACATCTTAATTGATCTGAATGGAAATAAGTTCCACGAGGAATTATTGTCTATCGAACTTAACGGTTTCGACATCGTTTTGGGAATGGATTGGCTTAGCGCCAATGATGCTGAAATTTTATGCAAGAAGAAAATAGTGAAAGTGAACCCGCCTGGGAAGGAATCGTTTATGGTGTAAACTCTGGAATCATTTCTCTAATGAAAGCCATAAAATGTTTGACCAAGGGGTGTACATCATACTTAGCATTCGTGATCGACGCTAAGAAGGAAAAGAAGGTGATGCAAAATATTCCTGTTGTGTGTGATTATCCGGAAGTATTTCCCGAAGATCTTCTTGGATTACCGCCCGATCGACAAGTAGAATTTCGTATTGACTTGTTGCCCGGAACAACGCCAATTGCAAAAGCACCCTATCGATTAGCACCGACGGAGATGAAGGAGCTAATGATGCAACTTCAGGAGTTATTGGACAAAGGTTTCATTAGACCTAGTTCATCACCCTGGGGAGCTCCGGTGTTATTCGTAAAGAAGAAAGATGGAAGCATGAGGATGTGCATTGATTACCGAGAGCTGAATAAGGCAACAATATAGAATAGATATCTGTTGCCGAGGATTGATGACCTATTCGATCAACTACAAGGTTCAAGTTATTTTTCAAAGATCGACCTAAGGTCAGGATATCATCAGTTAAAAGTAAGAGAGCAGGATATAGAGAAGACTGCATTCAGAACGCGATATGGACACTATGAGTTTTTGGTTATGTCGTTTGGACTAACCAATGCTCCAATAGCATTCATGGATTTAATGAACAGAGTTTGTAATCCGTTCCTTGATAAATCTGTGATAGTGTTCATAGATGACATTCTGATTTATTCAAAAAGCCAAGAGGAGCATGGCAGACACTTACGAGAAGTGTTAGAAGTCTTGAAGAAGGAGAAGTTGTATGCGAAATTCTCCAAATGTGATTTCTAGATTCGTGAAGTCCAATTTTTGGGTCACGTGGTCAACCAAGAAGGGATAATGGTTGATCCAGCGAAGATCGAAGCTGTGATGAAGTGGGAACAACCGAAAAGTCCCACGGAGATCCGAAGCTTTTTGGGATTAGCCGGATATTACCGAAGGTTCATCCAAGGCTTTTCTTCGATCGCTAGTCCATTAACAGCTTTGACCCACAAAGGAGCTACTTATGCTTGGAATGATAAGCATAAAGAAGCATTCGAGAAGCTAAAGAAGAAACTATGCGAGGCACCGATACTTTCTCTACCCGATGGGGTTGAAGACTTCGCTGTTTATAGCGATGCGTCTGGGGTTGGATTGGGTTGCGTTTTGACCCAAAGAGATAAGGTGATCGCATATGCGTCTCGACAGCTAAAAGAGCACGAAAAGAACTACCCGACTCATGATTTGGAGTTGGCAGCGGAAGTTTTCGCACTGAAAATATGGAGGCATTACCTCTATGGCACAAAGTGCAAACTTTTCACTGATCATAAGAGTCTCCAATATCTCTTTAGTCAGAAAGAATTGAATATGAGGCAACGACGCTGGCTGGAATTACTTAAAGACTACCACTGTGAGATACTTTACCACCCCGGTAAGGCCAATATTGTTGCTGATGCTCTCAGTCGGAAGGTCAACCTTGAAAAGAAAAGGCCAAGAGCGTTGAGAATTGAAGTTGTCTCGACTATTTTGGAAAGTATAAAGAAAGCTCAAAGCGAAGCTTCTGAGAAAAATGACCGAAAGGAGGAACGTTTGGGCAAAACGTTGGTGTTCAGTGTAAACAGTCACGGACTAAAGGTATTCCAAGATCGGATTTGGATACCGAAGACAAGAGGAGTCAGGGATCTTCTGATGGAAGAAGCTCACAAAACCATGTACTTGATTCATCCCGGTAGCACAAAAATGTATAGGGACCTAAAACCCTATTATTGGTGGCCGACGATGAAGCTCGACATTGCGAAGTACGTGGCCGAGTGTGTGACCTGTGCAAGAGTCAAGGCACAACATCAGAAACCATACGGGAGTTTAGAACCATTACCTGTGCCTATGGGTAAGTGGGAAGACATTGCTATGGATTTTGTCACTAAACTACCCAGAACAAAAAGTGGTCACGACATGATTTGGGTGGTCGTTGATCGATTCACTAAGAGTGCGCATTTCATAGCAGCCAACGAGAAATGGTCTATGGAAAAGCTTGCGAATTCTTACGTGAAGGAAATTGTGAGGCTTCACGGTGTTCCGTTAACGATTGTGTCGGATCGTGACAGTCGTTTCACCTCACGATTTTGGAAAAGTCTACAAGAGGAATTGGGTACCAAGTTGTGTTTAAGTACAGCTTACCATCCGCAGACTGATGGTCAGAGTGAAAGAACGATACAAACACTTGAAGATATGATGAGAGCGTGTACCTTGGAATTCCTAGGTAATTGGGATGAACATTTACCTTTGGTAGAATTTTCCTATAATAATAGTTTTCACTCGAGCATAAAGATGGCACCTTATCAAGCATTGTATGGACAGAAGTGTCGTACGCCGTCTTGTTGGCTTGAGGCTGGGGAAAAGCAGTTTATGGGACCGGAGATAGTCCATCAAACGGCTGAAAAGTTGAGGATAATTAGGGAAAGAATGTTAGCAGCTCAGGACCGTCAAAAGAGCTATGCTGACAAAAAGCGAATACCGATGACTTTTGAAGTTGGAGATTCGGTTTTGCTTAAAGTCTCGCCGTGGAAGGGACTTATAAGATTTGGTAAAAGGGGAAAGTTAAGTCCAAGGTTTATTGGACCGTTTAAAGTTCTTCAGAGGATTGGGAACCAAGCTTACAAGCTCGAACTACCAGAAGAACTGAATGGAATTCATAACACTTTTCATGTGTGTTACTTGAGGAAGTTCACGGGAGGAGTTCCCGACATAATTCCACTTTCGGAGTTGAGGATAGATGACAACAAAAGGTTGATTGAGGAACCGGAGGCAATCGTTGACCGAAAGACTAAGAAGTTGCGACATAAGATGGTTGAGTTAGTGCTTGTCCGATGGAAACACGCGAATGGGCCGAATCTCACCTGGGAGACGGAGAGTGACATGATGAGTCGCTATCCGCATTTGTATGCTGGTGTGTGATTCCGGGGACGGAATCATTCTAAGGTGGAGAGAATTGTAACGCCCTTGTTTCTAGGCTTGCCATTTTAGCAATGTAATAGTCTAGGTTAACCATTGTAACCCCAATTTGAAATAATAAAAATGTATTATTTGTGAATTATGTGGATTATGTGATTTATGTGTTTATTTTCTTAATTATTATAATTTAATGAATTAAGAATAAAATAAGCGTCAAAATTAAAGTGTAAGATAAGCCCGATATCTTTGCATAAAGTTGTAGTGGTTGAAACAAGGATTCCGGAGATATAAGGAATGCCAAAATCCGAGTTATAATGAAGAAGTTATGACCTGTCGAAGTTTCGCGACAGAACCGGCACGACGTCGAGTGACGTAAAAATATGAATTTAAGATAGAGCGATGTTTAGCCTTAGCGATCTAAACGAAAGTCGTAGATTTCGTTAAACCGAGAGCGTGCATAAAAGGAACGCCCAAATCTGACTTTGTATGAGGAAGTTATGATTTTTCTAAGTTTTGACTTAGCAGTATGCAGCCCGAATACTCGATTTGAGATCGAGTAGCTTTTAGCCAAAACAATCTAAATGAGAATCGAAGATCTCGTTGTTAGTAGTGAAGCGACGGAAAGATAGGCGAGAACGGACGTCGGACGAAGAAGTTATGATTTAATAACGAAGTTTTCCTGTCCGAGCCTTCTAAAAATAAATAATAAAAATAAAAGTCAAAATTAGCCGACGGAGCCTAAATGAAAGTTGTAGAGTATGGTCTGACCTTCGCGTGGATATAAAGAACGTCGAAAACGGAGCTCGTATGCGAAAGTTACGCAATTTAGAAGTTCGACGAGTCAATTACGCCCCGCGTAATTGAGTACGCCCCGCGTACTCAGTCGGATGCAACTTGTCTGACCAATACTCGAGTGCCACCAGTCAACGCACGCAGTGACGTCAAAGTACGCCCCGCGTAACCGAGTACGCCCCGCGTAATTTGAGATTACGCCCCGCGTAATCCCAGACCCTCAGCCTATAAATAGAACTCGAAATCAGCCATTTTCTCTTGTTCAAACTCTTCCCTCTCTCTAAGTTTTGCCTCGATTTGCGTGCCAATCATATCCCGAAGCCCCGGTATCATTCCCGAGCCCCGAAGCAAGATCCGAAGCCCCGAGGATCCCGAAGAGCGTTATTCCCGAGCCGAAGCCCTGCCCGCGAGGAGCCCGGTTTTTGTGAAGATCTTCCAGATCTACGGAGAGACACTACTTCTGCAAGCCGTAGTGCTGCCCGATCGTCTTCCGATCAAGTGAGTGTATAGTCCCTTTTCAATACGCAATATTATACAAGTAATCGTTAAACGTATTTAAGAATACGGGATGTGAGTGTGTAGTTATTTTCTCTCCAACGCAATATTATGAAGTATTTAATATAAAATACGTGCTATGTGTATATATTTTGTGGTTATATGTGTGAATGTATATTCTCTACGAAATATGTGATTTGTGTGTATGCCTCATCTGTTATGTGGAATATGTATTGATTAAAACATGTTATACAGGTTTTTAAACAATGTATAAAAATGTATATTTTTATCTACTAATATGTTGGGTAGAACATGGGTAGATAATTGGTGTGAAATAAACAGATGAGAGGCCTCGGTGTTATTGGTGTTATTCTAGTCATTCAGCAGAGTATGGATGACGACCACAGACTATTCTAGACTGTCCCGTGGAACACTAGCAGGCTCATTACCTGTAGGTGTTGTGAACGACGTGTTCACCGGTGTACTCTATCCCCCACATGGTTGCCTATAGGACACTTATTGTCGAGGAAGCCCCTCTGCAGTAATGTCCGTCCCGATGAAAATCCTGAAATAAGTTCCTTATAATAGACGTTATTTTTAGGAACGTAAGGTGAGGATAACGGGAATGGGTAATCGGGTTTATTGTTGATTGATGAAATTAAATATAATTATTGTGGGTTTGAAAACCCTATATGCTCACCAGGCTCCCAAGCCTGACCCACTCAGTTGATTTGTATTACAGGAAGTGGCGCAAGAGCTTAAGATGGGCGAATCATCAAGTCATTTTTGTTTACAAGTCTGCATATGTATATATTTGTTGAACGACTTGTAATATCATCGTTTATGCTTTATGATCTATATCGGAACATGACATCCCGACTTTTGATTATGAAATGAAATCATATTTCTATATGAAATGTTTTGATAAATATCTATTTTATCATGTTTTGTTTTTGGGAACAAATTCCGCATCTCTTTTAAAATCAAACGGATTTACTCTGAAAATGTTTTAAAAAGCATAAATGAAATCGGTCTTTTCTGGCCGAGATTTTGGGGATGTCACATACAGTTCAGTGTATTGTTTCAGGTACTTCAGGAGATCGTGGCAAGTCGAAGGCGTGATCGTACCGCTCCTCATGATTTATGATTTATGTGATATGGTTCTGGGGGATAGTCCGATGTTTAAACTATCTTGAAAACAAGATGTATGAACTTAATGGTTTTTGAATGAATTAAAATGTTTTAATTTGGCTCAAATTTTATGCATGTTACATTTATGAAATCTCTTGTGGAGTTGCTCCTGACAACTTCAACATTATCATAAACTGTAAATCAGCAAAAGAGATCTGGGATGTTCTCAAGAACTTGTATGAGGGCTCAGAACAAGCTCAAGATAAGAAGCTCACAACTGCACTCAATGAATTCAACAACTTCAAAGCTCATGCTGGTGAAAGTTTATAGGACTCCTTCAAAAGGTTCAATCTGATAGTTACTAAGTTATCAAATGCTGGCACCATCCGCAGTAACCATGAAACAAACCTTCAATTTCTCAATGGGTTAGGAAGACATTGGACTACTGCTAAGATGATAGTTAAAGGAGATAGAAAGATTCATTCCCTATCTCTCTACAAGCTATATGAGGAATTTCAAGCACAAGAATCCACCATACTCAAAGACTGTGCTGACTTTGGAGGACCACTTTCTCTTGTAGCACAAGCTCCTCACAACCAATCTTACTCTCCCTCGTATGACACCACATCGCAGTCATACGAAGCCGACTCATAGTATGATGATGAAGAAGAATTTCAGAAGGCGATTGCTCTAGTTAGTAAACAGTTCAACCGACTACCACCTCACTCTTTTCGTAAAAATCAACAATTCAACAAACCACCTTTCAATCATAACTTCAACGCACAAAACAATCACTCTCATTATCCTAAAAATTCACACCCACAACCGCAAAACACTCAACCAAAGGAGGAACCGCATTCCATTCAAACCCCTGACTCCGGTACCCCCTCAGAAGACAAAAGTGATGTTGTAATATGCCACAAGTGCAACAAAGAGAATCATTTTGCAAAGGATTGCAAAGCTAACGTAGTGAAAGATAGTGCATTCTACCTTAGAATGGCTCAAGAACTGGAGGAAAAGGAAAAGGCTAGGGCATATGTGGCTCATGTCAAAAGAGACCATCAAGTTTGGTCATCCGGAGATGAAGAAGAAAACATCAACAACATCAAAGAAAAAGGCAAGATCTGCATGCTAGCAACTGCTGATGATGATGGGTCTACAAGGCTGGAAAGGAACTACTGCTACATGGCAAAGGATGGAAGTCTAAGCATCGTCGAACAGGTAAAACTCATGATCCAAACTCTAAACTATAACATGCATGACTGTCAACCTTTCATAGACAATCTTAATGGCACATGTGTTGTCGTCCTTTCAGACGACAACAAAGCCTTGGATGAGAAGAACATAGCGTCCCAAGAGATGTTTCATGTGAGAGGACGCCTGGAAATCAAAAGACTCAAAATCGCTATGTTGGAAAGAGATTTAGAGTTAGAAAAAGATGCAAGAATGTTGAGTGAAACACAACTAGAAATAGATTTAAACCAAATAGATTTAGCTCAGAGTGAGATTGTACTTTTAAATCTTTTAATAGAAAAATTGTTCAATGAAAGTGAAGCTATTGAAAATTTAGTTAATAATGGAACTGTGGACAATACATAAAATTGGGGTTGGTCCAATGGATATCCTACCGCAGAGGATTCCTCACCCCGGTTTAACAAAGATCGACTTTATGTCCCTCCGGACCGAGAATTTCACTTTCTAGTCAATGACAAGACTTTTACCGAAGATATCAGAACCCACTTCGGTAGACTTCATAATCTAAGTAATAATTGTGTCATTGAGGAAATTGTGCCTGAGGTTTAGGATCACACATGTGATCAACCTCTTATCTGTGGCACAATCAAACCAAATTCTCAGACCTCATCTATTGTTGATGAAGAAATTGTCATAGAAAGTCCCAAAGTCTTACAGGACTTTCCACTATTGTCCTCAGACCGTAGTGCCTCTCACTACAGTCATGATTCTTAGAAAAATTCCATTCTAGTCACAACCCAGACTTACGCTACGGTAGCTAAGTCTTCCTTACCAAAGTCCACAATCAAAGGTTCTGTGACTCTTCATCCCATTCACCATAAGCTACCCAAAGAAAAATTTGAAGTAGGTCAATGTTCTCAAAACCCTGAATCTTCAAGTTTTGATGAGTCAAGCCCTCAGTGTCTAAAAATTTCAAAGGCTTCTAGGAAACCGCAGTTGAACACTAATGACTGCGGATCTCCAAAAACTTTAGCAAAAAAGGCTTTCAAAGAGGATATTCGATCTCGAGGCACAAATCGACAAATCTTTTCTAAAAACAAAAGACATACCAGATTTCCCAAATCTAAGAGTCCAGAAAAGTTTGTTTTTGCTCACTATTTGTTGAAAAACTCTCCCATCAACAAATCATGCAGAAAGGAATGTTCAGTTTCAACATCCATTCCTAACTCATCTGACAAAACCCAAAAGAAAGAAAGGTCTTTTCAAAACAATGGTTTTCAAATCTATTCCTCAGATGATCCAAAATGGAAGGGTATCTTACCCACTCCAACACTTTTGAAATCACATCAATATTTCAACAAATGGAAAGGCATTTTACCAAATCCCAAGAAAAGGTGCAAGGTATCTACACATGCAACGTCTTCTTCGAGACAAACTTTTTCTAAATCCAACAGCTCACATGTCAAATCTTACCAACCTCGGACCAGCCACAAATCAACCACACCCTTCCGACCGCTGACCAAGCAAAGTGCCAAAACAAAAGACAAAACTTCAGCGTGTCAATGTCAATGTAGTTTTCAGAAAAAGTTCTCTCATGTCAAAACTGATCCTTTTCAGAAACCTCGTAACTTTTCAAAAAGGCACTACGCTCCAAAAACTCACAAACACCCAGGAATAGGATTAAAAGTTGATACGAAACCAGTCCTGCAAACTACTTTCATGCATCAATTAGAAACTCATCTATTGTCACAGGCTCCAAACTAGTTTGGATGCCTAAACTAACCGTGTAATTTTCAGGCCTTTTGCAAGGAGGAACAAGAAGAAGAGTGGTTAATCGATAGTGCCTGCTCCTTGCACATGACGGGAAGGTTAGAATGCCTTCGGGATTTCAGGCCAATTTGCAACGGTGGAAATGTCACATTTGGGAACAATGCAAATGGAATAATCCGAGGTTATGGTGTTCTCACTACAAGAAACTTCTGTATTCAAAAGGTTGCTTATGTAGAAGGCCTTAAACACAATCTCATCAGTGTTGGTCAACTATGTAAAGCAGGCCATCATGTTGAATTTGATGACCAATTTTGCTATATAATGACGAGCGATAGGAGCACTTGTCTGATCAATTCCAGATCCGAAGGTACCATGTACCCTCTGGATTTATCTCCGATCATAGGCAAACCGCAGTTATGCTTTCTATCCAAAGCCGTATCCGAAGTCAGCTGGCTATGGCACCGCAAGCTCACTCATCTTAACTTTTGATACATCAACAACTTGGTTATTGGAGAACTAGTCAGAGGTCTTCCAATCCTCAAGTTCAGCAATGATACTCTCTGTCTTGCATGTGAGTGTGGAAAGCAATTCAAGGTAAGTTATCACACGGTGATTGATTCCTCAATCTCTGAACCATTAGAACTTTTACACATTGATCTCTACGGTCCATCTACCGTAGCCAGTCTTCATCACAAAATATACATACTGGTTATTGTGGATGACTTCACACGTTTCACATGGGTCTTCTTTCTTCGACTCAAGTCAAAAACACCACAGGTGTTAATCAACTTCATCAAGGAAATCGAACTTCAGATCAAGTTACCATTCAGACGTATCCGAAGTGATAATGGAACCGAGTTTACTAACCATCCTCTAAATAGTTTCTTGGTTTCCAAAGGGATTACACACAACTTCTCAGCTCCTTACACAACGCAACAAAATGGGGTAGTAGAACGAAGGAACCGCACTCTAGTAGAAGCTGCCAGATCTATGCTCAATTTTGCAAACCTTCCTCTCTATTTCTGGGCCGAAGCAGTGGCCACAGCCTGTTTTGTACAAAATCAAAGCATTGTGTGCAAACGTCTCAACAAAACACCATATGAGGGCCTTAACAACCGCAAGCCAAATGTTCGATTCTTTCATATATTTGGGTGCAGATGCTTCGTAATCAACAACAGAGATCACCTCAATAACTTTGCACCAAAGTTTGATGAGGGTATCTTCCTTGGCAACTCCTCTAACAAGGTTGCTTATCGAGTTCTCATTAGACACACAAGGTTGATAATTGAAATCTTCGATGTGAAATTTGATGACCATCACATCCGCAACTCCGCTCCATCAACAGAAACCACAACAATTCTTGAAAGTGATATTCCTTCCTCTTCGAGTCCATTAAATCTAGTTGAAGTAAACTATGACGATCTCTTTGATCCGGTAGATACAACCAAGTTATCCAAAGTTCTCGTGTCTCTAGAAGCTCCGCAACAACATGCATATGTATCTGGTCCAACAACGTCCGAAGAAGTATCGCTAAATACTTCCACCTCGCCGGTTGAGGGTCAAAACTTCACTCCGGACCATACAACAACCATCGAGGTTCCAATACCTGTAGATGAAGCTCCAATCCGCGAAGAATTTCAACCATCAAACGTTTCTTCGGATTCGGATGATGATAACATAGAAAACATTGACACAAGAACAGATTCTAGTATTATCGTACTCCCATCCGCAATCCAAGGGGAACCTTCGCAGGTTCAAGGCGAACTTCCTTCTACACTCCAGGGGGAACCTTGGCCATCTGCCCAAGATAACTCTCATCCTGCCTTCTCGGTTCAAGACAGTTCAACAGGATGTTCTCAAGTCCAGGGGGAACTGGCTTCTCCAACCACAAAGTCTTCTGATATAGAAGACATTCCCTCCACCGCAGCTGCTGATCATCTACAACCTCGTCTACATGTATGGACGAGAGACCACTCACCAGGTCAAATTATTTGCATCCCATCCGCAGGAATCCAGACTCGATCATCCAAGGACTTATCCGATCACTGTCACTACGCAACGTTCTTGTCCTCAGTCGAACCTCGATCGATCAAAGAAGCATTACTTGAACCAGACTGGATTTCCGCAATGCAAGAAGAACTAGAAGAATTCAAAAGGAACAAGGTATGTCAGCTCGTTCCAAAACCACAAGGCCACACCATTTTTGGCACAAGATGGGTGTACAAGAATAAGTTAGATGAATCTGGTGCGGTCATCAGAAACAAGGCAAGACTAGTTGCCAAGGGATATAGTCAACTTGAAGGCATTGACTATGATCAAACGTATGCTCCGGTAGCACGAATGGAAGCCATCTGGATCTTCTTAGCATATGCAGCGCACAAAAACATCAAGGTTCATCAAATGGATGTGAAAAGTGATTTTCTCAATGGCGAATTAAAAGAAGAGGTTTATCTTCAGCAACCTCCGGGTTTCGAAAGCATTGAATTCCCAGACCACTGCTACAAGCTTGCAAAAGCAGTCTACGGTCTAAAACAAGCCCCTAGAGCATGGTATGAGACTCTATCTAAATTTCTTGTCTCTTCCGGTTACAAACGAGGAATGATTGATCCCACTTTATTTTGAAAAGCAAATGGTGATCATCTAACGCTTGTACAAATATATGTGGATGATATCATTTTTGGCTCAACTGATCAAAATATGGTGGATGAATTTGCTAAGCCCATGACCAACAAGTTCTAAATGAGCATGAATAGAGAGATTAACTTCTTTCTAGGACTTCAAGTGAAACAAGTCCTTCAAGGGATATTCATTCATCAAGAAAAATGCACCTCAGAACTGTTGAAGAAATATTCAATGGACAATTGTTCTTCGGCTAAGGTCCCCATGGCCTTCGGTTATAAGATATCTGCTGATCCCTCAGGTGAATCTGTTGATCACAAGTCTTATAGAGGTATTAATGGTTCTCTGATGTACCTCACTGCAAGCCGAACGGATATAGTCTTTGCAACGGGTGTATGCGCAAGGTACCAGGCTAACCCAAAAGTGTCTCATATGACCGCAGCCAAACAAATCCTACGGTACTTAAAGGGAAGCAAAACTATTGGATTATGGTACCCCACAGGAAATGATTTCAGTCTTCAAGCATTCAAAGATGCGGATCATGTCGGATGCAAACTTGATCGCAAAAGCACCTCAGGTGGATGTAAATTTCTGGGTGGAAGACTAGTCAGCTGGTCCTCAAGGAAACAAAATTGTGTATCATTGTCTACCGCAGAAGCTGAATATGTGGCCGCAGCCAGCTGTTGTTCTCAAGTCTTACCAATGAAAACACAACTACTAGACTACGGATACAGAATGCAGCGGATACCAATCTATTGTGACTCTGAAAGTGCCATAGCGATTTCTCACAATCCTATTCAACACTCCAAGACCAAACATATTGAACTACGGTATCACTTCATCAAAGACCACATCCTGAAAGGTAACATTGAACTAATTATTGTCCATACTCATGAAGAGATTGATGATGTATTCACAAAGGCACTTGACTCTACAAAACTCAACACTTTCTTACAAATGTTAGGAATGATGAATCCGGACCCACAATTCTTTTTGAATTGATAGGTACCGCAGACCATCCTTTGTCTCCGTTGCGGTCCCAGTTGAAGTTATTTATGTTAGATGGTTTTGATATATCCTATGTACCGCAACCATATATCATAATTATACTTCAATGGTCTCTATTGTTTGTTATTACTAATCTTTGTTCAAGTGTTCATCACAGTTCATCTACCGCAGTCATCCATCCGACGGCATATGATCCATCCGCAATGAATTTTCAATCCGCAGTCACTTTAATTGATTTTCAGACTACTACATTATTTTGAAAAAATATAAAAACATGGTGTGCTATTTAATGATCCTTCATTAAATAGAGAAAACATTAAAGAAAAACATTCTTTGTGCATCTGTCTCATTCTTTTGAATAAACCTCGTGTCAGACCTATTTTAGGTGTGATGACAAAAAGAAAGATTTTCCAAATCAAATCCTTTTTAATCGGTCTCTTCCTATTACCCTAAAACATCAAATCTGTTACAACTTCCCTTTACCCAACGGATTGATCTCACCCTCACCACACGTTCTCCAGACGTGGTCATAAATCTGACATTTCATTAAATGCAAACCTTTTTTTTTGGTAAATCTCAAAATTCAGATTTAATCCTTTTCTTAATCTATGTCTGAGATTAACGCTCTTAATTCGAAATAAACACCCAAATTCACTTAGGGCAAAAAAGTTTCCCACTCCCTTAAGCTACTATACCTTTCTTCTTCCCAAAGAAAAGTTTACGCTCTCTAAACCATAAACCTTTCTCTTGCATTCTTTTTATTCTCCCTCAAAGCTTCTTCGAAAACTCAACAATGGTGAAATCAGGTGTATCCAAGAAACCCTCCAAGGCATCTAGATCAGTGAACCCTACTGGTTCAGACTCTGCCTCAAGACATCCCACACCGATGATTGCCTCAAGCAACTTCAGAGTTTTGTTCGAAGAGCATTCCTCCTACAATGCCCCTACAAAACTGATGATCAAGTTCTTGTCCAATCACCCACTGTTTGGACCTTTAGATTCGTTCACAGATGTTGTTCTTCTCTCAACCCTTTTCAAGTGTTCTTTTTCAGCCTATCGACCACTCGAGAATCTTCAAGAAGTGCATCTTAACCTAGTCAACGATTCTTTGGTCATTCTGACCAAAGAGAAATTTCTCACTGCCATTAACCTTCTTGTTCATCCACCCATCAAGATATTTACTCCATCAATGGCGGACATACTTTCTGCTCTCTACCAAATGGGATATCAGAAGAAAATCAAAGGCATTGGGGAATTCAAGAAAAACGAATTGCCTGCGGTCTGGCAATTCATTTGTCATTTCATTATCCGCAGTCTATCCGGAAGAACCGAAGGCACAGACAACATGGGACTCAAGCTCCTAGAACTTGTATAGAGCATCTTCACAGGCCATGACGTCAACTACGGTTAGATTGTATGGGATGATTTTCTCCAATACATTCCAAAAGAAAACTCAATTTTGCAAGGTTTTGGTCTCTCTATATCTCAGACCTCCATGCGGATGCAGGAATTAACATGGGCAACGACATCAACTTCTTTGTCACCAAGGTCTTAAAAGGTACAATCCCTCATCTGATCAGACTATTTTTGGACCAATTAGAAGACTACCAACCCACATTCTTTCTACCCTTGGTCTTGAGACTGCTGATGTCTCAGATCACATTGAGGCTATGGAAGGTATTGCCCCATACCTTCCTACCCCACCTCTTCAAACCCCATCCGCAATCATTGAACCAGGTAGTACCGAAGTCCCATCTTCCACAACTCTTTCCAACATATCATTATCCCAAAGACACAAGCAGCTAGTCTCTACTCGTCAAGGCCCCCACAACACCAAGAAACAAGGAACTCCCAAAAAGGATGCTTCCAAACAAACCAATCCCTCCAAGAAAAGGAAAATCATTCCACCTGTGATAACACTAGTTGAACCAAGAAAACGTCCCACCAGTAGTGATTCTGATGAGGATGGTCAACCTATTTCAATCCTCAAGAAACGAAAAACCGATCCCACAAGCCATATGTGTGACCGGACTGATACCTCAGCCTCTCAACAGGCTCCGGTATTCCTTGGGATGGTCGCACATCCATTCGAAACAACCATCCTATACCACTCAGGCGCAAGTGGTACGTATGATTCACCGCAACATGGAGACTCCCCCTAGGTTAATCCCAAGAGGATGGATCAGGCTCCCGCCCTAAGGTCTCCAGGGCTTCCCGTCTTCATTTCTTTTCCCCTGAGGAGTTGCGCTCTGTTCTTTTGTTTGTCACCCAAACACTTCAAACACCATCCCAACAGCAAGGCAACTCTTCAACCTTTGCTAGAACTAAGCTGAGGACAGACTTGACTTTAGGTCAAGGAGACCAAGGAAGATCAAGAAATCCTACTCTGCTTACATCAGTAACATGTGGTTTAGGCATGGTGAGCACAAATATGCAAGGATCCGTGAACCCGAGGGACACCTCGGTGCGATACCAAGGAATTGACAATATAGATCTAAATGACTCATGGAGTAAGTATCAACCATCTAATGAAGCCGAAGCCAAGAAATATGCCGCTTTCCGTAGGGCATTCCAAGCAAGAAAGGCAAGACAAACAAAGCAGCTTCAGCAGAAACAACAAGAAATTCAATTTGTAGCTAAGTATTGGGCAGACGTAATCAACAATGCCAATACCATAGCTACTTTCTGCAAGATCCATGCCCTGATGGATAACATGGATGATACCATCCGCAGGGCTCAAGAGGCGACCGCTGATCAGACTCCTTCAAAGCATCCTCCATCTCCAACTGCCAAACACTCACAAGATGCAGGCAATGAAATCGAAGTTAGCTCTGCTCCCACCTTCGGTTTTGATGATGTTGATCTACAGGAGGTCAATCAGCCTAGTCCTTCGGATAATGACCTCATGATGTACGTTGAAGAAGAGGAATCGAGTGGCTCTCAACACTCAACCTCTAAGCCTAAGGAGGAGAAGAAGAAGAAGAAAAAGATGGCCGTCTCAAGAAAAGAATTCCTCAATCTTCAATCCAAGGTTGACCAAATTCTAGCCGCAGTCAAGTCTACCCAACCGCGATCTGAACACAATCTTGTGCCGCAGTCCTTGATCGAAAGGATTGAACGACTAGAAACAAGGGAACGACTGGCTGCTGAGAGAATTTCTCTCAAGGTTGACATGGGAATTAGCTCCCTTGATAACAATCATCAAGCGGATCACAAGGAATTTCTGGCTGCTGTGGAGTGCCTCATATCTGAGGTATCTGCAATCAAAGACAACCTGCAGGCAGCCATTGCAGACCAATCTACTCTGTCCTAGAAACTGATAGCTAAGACTCATATTGCATATGAGTCCACTATTTCAGTCCTCCATGCAACCATCAACAAACTCCAACGTTCCTTATCATTAAAATTCCATGGCCCCGAAATTCTTCAACTAACAAAGGAAATTCATCGGCTGTTCTTCAACACCACCATTCCTGACAATCAGCAACTGGCTGAGGTTCTCAAAGCCCATTTCCAGGAGGTGTGTGCTAAAGTTGATGGCCTCATACAATGGCTTGAGGAGTCCGGGTCTGAACTCCTCAAGAGGAGGAAGTGAAGAAGACCATCGAGAAGAACACTATGAAGAAGATCATCAATCCAACAGTGCTTCTCAGAAAATCCCTTCACCGCAACCCTCACCACAACATCAATCTCCTCCACATCAATCTCCACCACCGCAACAAAAAATCGTTCATTCCCCTGAACGACCTGAAACTCCCCCCCCCCCATTTTAAGAATCTGGTGGATCACATGTCTTTTCCAAGCTTAAATGACTCCCCTATCGCTAAATAGAAGAAAGCTAACTGGAAAGCAGCTAAACTTGCAGAGCTTATATGGAGAGAATGCGGTTTTGACACTGTGATGGATGAATCCTTGATAAACTCTTGGATCAATCCCCACCGCAGACTGCTAGATGATGACTACAAACCATACCTCACGTATGTTGAACCCCCTTCGGATGGCTACTGGGATGTTCCTATCTCCTCAAATGCTAAATACTTCACAGTATTTGAGTAGTTTGACCGCAACCTTCCTGATCACAAAAGCATGCCAATGGAGTTTGAGAGACTTAACCGATTCTATGCCAAGCATGCCTCTCCCATTGAGAAGATCTGGTCCAACGACAGACCATCAGCAGTCAAGAACTTCAAACCTCGCAAATTAATGAAGGCTGACTTTGTGCAATACACACTCACTAGAAGGAATCAAGACTATGTCTGCACCCAAGCTGACTTCCCCTGCATGAACCCAGAAGAATTTTCCTGATAGCAAAGGTGTTCCAAAACAAGTGTGAAAAGCATACGAAGATGAAGATAGCACTTGAAAGGGAAAGTACTTATCTGAAGGAAACTGTTTGTGACTTCGCAAAGATCGATGCGGATATCCACCCAATCATTGCTAAGAAGTTTGATCTACCTTCTCTTGATCCCGCACCGAAGGTTATGAAGAAAGATCCCTTGGTGCAACAAACTTTCCTGAACTTGGAGTCATCTTCAACAGGAAAGCTGATCAATTCAAGTACTTCATTTCCATGGCCTCCATGAACCGCCTCACAAATAAACAACTTGAAATCTGTCGAACCTTAGTGGAAAAATCAAAACATACAACTGCTGAAGTCAAGTTCGAGATTTTAAGGAGGATCACCTGGTTGGAAAATATCAGGAAGTTTTGGTGGATCCTGATCAAGTTCCTTAAACTTGATAAATGAAGAAAATTAGATGTCACTTAGGGGAAATTGTTGATACATGAAGTGACCCTCTTAATTTTCCCTACCGCAGCCTCGAAGCATCCACAATCAAGCTTCCATCAGCAGCCACATCCGAAGTCGTCTAGGCTACCGCATTCTTCTTTCTTTATTTACTTTATGTTTTTGAAATACTCTCTATTTTCCAGTATGCCTTGCATGGCTACTCTTAGAGAAAAAATCAATTGTATTTCTTGAGTCTCTATAAATAGAGCTCACTCTTTATCAATCAATACAGATCTCTCTTTACTCATCTCTAAATCTGAATTATCTTCAAGTTATCCTTACGCATCTCATATCTATCTTACTCTTTAAAATCCTCTCGAACATAACTGATTAATACTTCTCTTCGGAGCAAGTCATTCGTGACTTTATCACTAAGATTGATCTCACTCACTAACTTGATTTGAATGCATTCCATGCTATGAATCAACTTATGTGTTTACTTGATCTCACTCACTAACTTGATTTGAATGCATCACTAAGATTGATCTCACTCACTAACTTGATTTCTGCAACTAACTATCTATCTATCTAACATATTAACTTATTATTGTTGAGCTTTTAGATCCATTGAGATTAACTAATTCCGCAACTATACTTGTTCTAACGTTTGTTCAAGTGTGTCTCAAGTTTTTCTCTCAACATGGGCAGAACTTCTAGGCCAAAAGCTCTTCTTCTCTGAGCCTTCTGGCGCTCCGGGACTCGCCTCTTACACTTAGGAAGTACTAGGGAAGGGGAGTGATAGTTTTGAAGTGTTGAGAGAGAAAGAAGGGTGAAAGTGTGAAGAAAATGGATGATTTGCGACACTATTTATAGGCTGTATGGGGCCTCTCACGTCGTGAGCCTTGCGTAGCCACCAAGGTGAAGCCTGGTGCTGACACGTGGCGTTGGACACAGGTAACACAGTCAATTTAAAAAATCATAACTTTTGCATACGAGCTCTGTTTTTGACATTCTTTATATACACACATAGGTATTGACAAGATCTACAACTTTCCTTTTGACCCCATTGTCTAATTCTTTACCAATTTTAAATTTAACAGTCTGAGAGGATTACACTGTTAACAACTATGTAAAAGTCATAACTTCTACATACAGACTCTGTTTTCGACTGTCTTTTTATCATTTAACTCCTATTAATGAGATATTCAATTCTCATTTATATCATTTTGGCTAAAAATTTACTGACCTAAAATTCGATTTCCGAGCTGTGCATTGCTATGCTAAATTTTAGAAAAATCATAACTTCATCATGGGAAGTCAGATTTGAACGTTATTTTTATGCACCCTCTTGATTTAACATATACTAGAAATTTTGTTCAGATCGCTAAGGCTAAAAAGTATTTTATCGCAAACTCACTTTTTACGTCACATAGCGTCGTGCCGATTTTTTTCCGCAAAACTTCGTCGGGTCGTAAGTTCTTCGCTTTAAGTCGGATTTCAGCGTTTTTTATATGTACATCACCCCTATGACATATATTATAACTTGGTTAATTTTAATCATTTTAAATATTTTTCTATCAAAAGTCATTTTTGATGCTTATTGTCTCTAAATTGACTAGCCCGAATCTGCAGGTGTTACATTGGTATCTGATTCCGATTCCTGTTTAATCATATTGAACAAAAAAGAAACTGAGAAACAGAGACTTAATCGAAAGAGTCGTGTTTTACTGGGTGTTGCAATGCCTTCAATGAATAACATACTCAACAAATGGAATTCCAGTCTCGGAAAGAAGTAGATCATTGGCACTAAAATAAATCATTTTTATATATTTATGATGACCATATATTAAATTTAATTATTTGAAAAAATTTCAATATGTATGTAGATAATGCATTCAATCGGATTCTTGGGCCCTGCTTTCATTCTTACACAGCTAATATGTGTCAAGACACTTGCAATGGTAGTCCTTTGTATGGCTTGTAGTCAGGTCTAAATTTTTTTATCCCTTAAATTAACACAAACATTGTAACTTTCAAAAGTCAAACAATTATGCTAAAAACTTTTGACAGAGATCTGATGCATTCTCTCAATCGGCCCTTTACTCCAATCACCAAGACATTGGACCCCGATATGTAGTTAGTAATAATTCAAATTTATAGGTATTTATTATTTCATCACAAATAATGCATCTCATAACTTTGGTTAACTTTTACTAATCCCTTTTTGACTTTCCGGACAGTCTTGTTGGAGTTGTCTAACACAACAACAGTACTTGCTGGAGTCTTTGGTTCAACTGCAACATGTTATATTGAAAGCTGGGGAAAGCAGGTGAAATAGTGAAAGTTGCTCCTGGACATTTCCACAACCATATGATGCCCAAATTGCTTGCAGTTCCAAGTATTGAAAAGTTTGCTAATCTTTTTATCTATTTTCAACCAGATATATCAACCAAAATAAGTTGAATAGGTGAAGGTAGTTCTAAAGACCGAAGAAAACACCATGAAATAATATAGAACAACAGCTAGACGACTTGAAAATGCCAAACTGGTTTGTAAATTGTAATTCAATTCTCCATCTTCTGTGTTTAAATTTTTTTATCAGGTTCAACAATTTTAGGTTCTCAGAAGATATATAAAGATAGGCACAAAACAACGTTCACCTGTGGACAAAGATGAAATCATATATGAGGTAACAATTTATAAAAGGTTAGGATTGAAGTAAAAAGAAACAGATGATTGATGATTTTGATTCAATTTTGGTGATGTAACAGGTGGCAAGACAGATTGGAGTGCGTATTGAGCCTGAAAACTTGCAATTGGAGTCTCCTTTGTCAATTTTAGGGGAGTTTGAGGTGCCACTTCGATTGCCTAAGTCTCTTCCTTTACCAGAGTGTAAGGTTAATTAGACTATTACTATCAAAATCCATAAGAAGTGAAGAGAATTAATTTCTTAATATTTTCACTTTTTGCATTCATTAGGTTATTGAGGTTCACAAAACACTTGTCTTTCTTATTTGTTGGAAATGTTCTTAATTGGGAATTGTTAGACATTTGGTTTTTATAGTTCTATTTTCTCACTTGATTTAAAATAAAAACTATATATGGAGATCATATAATGGAAGACTTAAATCCCTTTAAAATTATAAGATTTGTTAGACATGAGTATTTTTAACTAAGTTTATTCTCATAGTAAGTTGGATTGGCTATTTAAATTCTGTGTTTTCCCATTTTATTTAGTTTTTTTTGCTATTGTTGTGATTTTATTGTTGTTCATGTTTTAATTCAAATGGTATAGACTCGGATTGCTGTAATTTCTTTTGGTGTGATTTTATTTTGTTGCTGTTAAATGGTTTGAGTTATATGTATATGTTTATATTTGTGTATATGTGTGTATATTTAGTTTTTTTTTATTTAAACTAGGGAAAACAAAACTGAATCAAATTTGATTGCAATTGAAAATGGTTTCTTTCAACTATTATGTTTACTGGTTTAATTATGTGTAGATCAGACATTTAGTGATGATTTGTATTTTACCTTTTTTAACTTTAGGTTTTGGTTGAAATATGTAATAAAACCATTTCATATCCCTGTCTTATCTACCACTGATATCTATCTGGAATTCATTGAGAAGTGAGTGGACATGGAAGAACATTTCATATCCCTGTCTTAATTTGTTAGAAATGTTTAATTAAACACCCTTCTCCTTTCTTTTACTCTTAATCTAAACATGTATCTACACAGAAAGGTATAATAGTCCTTTCCTACTTCCTTCACCTTCAGCTCCTCAGATGTACAAGCCATATCCAAGCTTGCAGAAGTGATTTCCATTTCTGCCCTTGAAAGCACCAAAAGGGATTTTGTAGTTCTTCCTTTATTTTATGTATATTTATTTTGGGATAAATGCAAGATATAACTTAGTTTTATTTTCAGGTATGATTGGCTTACATCTTGGATATGATATTGATATTGTTGTCACATAAAGGCAACTCTTTTGTGAAAATGGTATCTACTTTCATCATACCCAGATGCTTAATTGTTGCAATCAACAGCCCCACTTATGACACGCTGAGAAGGGAATAGAAAATGACTTCCTATTAGCTCTTGTTATTTTCTGCATTCAGTATGTTCTTGTTGTATATAAACATTAAATCTTTGTTGTTTTTTTCAAGTTTTTTTTGCAGATATACAAGAGTTGAATTCTTCATTTCAATCGTTAGTTGTACTACTGAAATAGATTTTTTTTGTATGAAACACAAAGTAGATTAGATTAATGATGTTGGTACATTTATTGTAAGAAATAGATTTGTATGACATTAAATTTTGTGCAATGGATTGTATTTTTTGTATATAGTATTTTATTTTCTATTATGAGACATTTAAATGCAAATTTAATTTGAAAATTAGTAAATTTATAAATATTTTTTTAACATTTAAATTTACAATACACAAAAATGTGTGTCATCTTCATTTATGACATGGCATTTCTTGACATGCGAGAAGCCCTACGCTTCTAGTAACTCGTCGTAGCCTCAAGGCATTCTCATTCCCGGGTTGCAATCCACGAACCCTAAATCGCAGACGATCTGAAGCGGGAAGTTACACTAGTCCTCACAACACGCTACTAGGCCACCATGGTGTGGCGACTAGAGATCAATGGACTGTTTCATCGGTTTGAGCCCACAACATGGCCAAAGGAAGACCATAGTATGAAGGGGTGCTGATGGAATTTTGACTTGGATCCAGATCGGGTTTAGACACATGGGCCACAATGTGGATGTAAAAAAAATTGACTTTGTATTTGACCGTTGACTCTTTGACCTGAGTAGACTTTTGGTCAAATCTTAGTTTTCGGAGGGTGGGCTAAGGTTTTATCTTGTATGACTGTCTTTTAGGGGGTATAGAACCTGTATTTTGGCAGTGAGAGCAATTGCAATAGATCATCGTCTGAGAGGTGAGTCTCTTCACTGTACTTATGGTTCGAAGGCACTAATGTCGGCACAAATGGATTGTGTGTAGGATGATAGCTATCTTTGTGACTCGTGCATGTGTTTGTATGTATGTCGTGTAGGGCCCATTATATAATTCCGGGGGCCTAATGTCGGGCGACACCTGATGAATACCGGGCGGCGTCTGATGAATGTTGGTGGGGCCCGATGACTATTGGACGACGCTCGATAAAGGTCAGATGGGGCCCGATACATGTATGGTATGTTGTATTTTTTTTGAACTAACTAAGCTTTGTGCTTACGGTTTATGTTTATGTTTCAGGTACTTCTGGTTCCAAGGGGAATATCTCGATGTGATTGCATGGCATCCACTGACGTTCCACATTTTATGACAATGTTTTGTACTCTAATAATTATTTGATACTTTATACATTGATAGGCTTTTAGAGTGAATGAATGGCTGTTTTGGTTGAATTAAAACAAAAAATTTTACTTAGTATTTTTGGGACGTTACAAGTTGGTATCAGAGCCTTGGTTTGAGGGATTCAGACACACCCTCAGTTGTGTTTGGATGCAAACTGAGAAATTGGTAAAATTTCAAAAGAAAATGACTTCCAAAAAGGGTTTTTATAAAAGAAAAGGGGGTGCAATGTGATGACGCGCCCCTTAGAGCGGGCCCGAGACAGGCGAGCCTCGATAAGGCGCCTCCGGTGGGGAGCCGACTCAACGACCCCAGACTCCCGCGAGGCGACCGCACAGAAGGCTTGCCCGCGCCAAAATATTGTATTTTAGCCACAACCCAGGGACAATGGATCCAGGCAAAAAAACACCCAGACAAAGCACAATTGCCTGGACCAAACACTGGGCTGAACACGAGTGTGGAGCAGGACTCCCCAATAAGAACAACGGATCCTATCGGGATTGCAGTACCGGTCTGTAGTACGAACCAAGGAAGATCTCCACTATAAAAGCACCTCACCTTGGCCCCGAAAAAGTAAGTCATTCCTTCTCCAACCTTATACCTCCACACTCTAACCTTCAACATACTAACTTGACCATCGGAGCGTCTTTCCGGGACCTCCTCCTGGAGAGCGGCTGACGTGTTTCTTCCTTGTGTGACCTCTCAGGCTTAAGGACCGGCAAGTTCTACTCACGACAAGTGGTTCGGAGCCAGGTCGCATCATTTGGCGCCATCCGTTTGTGTGACAACAGATACGCAAACCCTTCGCTCTTTGTCCCCTCATGCAACCAACCATGGCGGAGAAAGCAACTGGAGAACCATCGGAGCCACCACACAGTCCGATACCTCTAATAGGACCACTGGAGGCAGTCAACACCCTAATCGTCTCACTCCCCGGAGAACAACCGCCAATCCTCGAAGCGCCATCATCATCAGGGGACCCGTCGCCAAACCTTGAAGCCATACCAGCTCCCAGCGGCCCGCCGCCACACATTGCAACGGCTACGCCACGAGATTCACCCTTAACTCCCATCACCACCATTACACATTCTACCTTAATCCAAAACCAACCAATATTCACCACGCCGCTTCCATTCTTTAACACCCTTACCCCTCATGGAACCCAAATAACAGCCGTCACACCTCCCGCAAATAACCTATATGCACACAACATCGTGTTTAACACGAGCGCTGCATCACGACCACGAAGCCACCAATTCCTAACATCAGGCGCCACACCAACGATTCCATCATCTTTTTACCAGAAAATACCCACAGCCCAACAACAAATACCCATAGCCCAACAGCCAATACCCATGGCCCAACAACAAACACCCATAGCCCAACAACCAATACCCATGGCCCAACAAAAGACGCCCTTAATCCAGCAACAAATCCCCGTGACATATAATCTCCCAACTCTGAACCAGCCACTTAACCAGTACGGCCTAACGATACCAGATCTGACTGCCTACAACAACATGCTCGTACAACCATTCCTGGCAATGCAATAACCAGGATACCATTTCAACCAGAAAATCCCAACCCAAGACTGCTCGTCACGAAGCGTTATGTCATCGTTCGTCAAGGAACTCTTGGAATACAAAATCCCCAACACCGCTAAACTACCCCACCTTAAGAAGTATGACGAAACTACTGACCCAGATAGTCATATCGACACATACGAGTGGACCATGACATCTCTTAAGTTAGATGAGAGATTCTGGTGTACGTACTTCCCAAATACCTTGGACGGTAACACAGGAACATGGTTCAAAACGCTAAGACCAGGCAACATTAGCAACTTCAGCCAGTTGAAATACATGTTCCTAACGAACTTCATCTAACTCCGGATATACAAAGGCAATTGCCACTCAATCATTGGGTGCAAACAAAGGGAAGGAGATTCGGTCAAGGACTACTTCGCTAGATTCACCAAAGCTACGTTAGATGTCCTGGGTCACGATGAAGGACTAATCGCAGGCGCATTTACCCGGGGACTGTTGTCGGGATCGTTATCCCAGAAGATCATGGGCAAACAACCCAAAACAAGGGCCAAACTAAAAGAACGAGTGGAACCCTACCTACGCCAACAAGAAGCTGAAGCGTCAAAGCAGGCGTACCTCAATGCCATGACAACTTCCTCTGGGAGGCTTAATAACTACCCTGCAATTCCCTTCGATCCCCGGGGAAGCAAAAGGTTCATGAGTCGAGACAGGCGACCACCAGGCCGTTTCCGACCTTTCTCTAGGGATGACAGGCAGGGTAGAGGGCAGAAGTATACACGATCGATGAGAAGCCAGCGGCAAAAGGCACTAAAACGCGATACTGCGAGTACCACAAGATTCGAATGCATGACACAGTCAATTGCGCGGTGCTAAAAAGGGAAATTGAAGAAAAACAGCTGAAAGGAAATGTGATAGAAATCGCCAAAAGTCTACGAGCCAAGTTCGACGCAGACAACCCAAAAGACGCTCCCAGAAAAATGAAGCAAAAAATGGAGATTCTAACAATCCACCACAAAAGGGGGAGGGCGGAGCATATAGAGGGCACGCGAGACATTACCGAGGCAATGCAGGGGCTGACATTCTCCATGCGCGACCCACACCCAACCGGATGCAATGGGGACAACCCCCTGGTCATTCAAGGATCCATCAAGAATGCAGTCATCCACCGGGTATACATCGACACCAGAAGCTCAGCAGACATCATCTATGAGCACTGTTTCAGACTATTGCCAAACGCATGGAAAGAAGGCTTAAGGCTAGCCACATGCCAACTCACGGGATTCACCGGGCACAGCCTATGGTTGCTAAGTATAATCCACTTACCATTCACACTAGTTAGTTAGGAAAAAACTAGACGACGGACTGCCCTAATCGACTTCGTAGTCATACGACACCCCTCAGGACACAACATCATATTGGGGCGCCCAACCCTATTAAGATTTGGAGCATTCTCATGGACGGTCCATGGGATAGTCAAATTCAGCACAAGTCAGGGACCTGGCGTAGCTCTGCCACACCACCGAAGGAACTCAAATGTTACGAAATCATGCAACCAAAATCCATCTCAGCGGAGACCAAAAGGCCAAAACCAGACCCGTCGGACGGGGGAGAAGTAATCAACAGGGAACACCCAGACCAACGAGTGACCGTAGGGACGAACCTCCCTGCAAAAGCAAGAGAAGAATTGGTCCAACTACTACAAAGGTACAAACATGTGTTTCCATGGACCCCGCTGACATGGTAGGGGTCGATCGAGGAATTATAGAACACAAGCTAATGATAAAACAAGGAACCAAGGAGATGAAGCAAAAGAAGCGGGTCCAGGGAGGGGATCGAAACAAGGCAATCAACATGGAAGTGGAAAATCTAACCAGCGCAGGAATCCTCAGAGAAGCAATCTTCCCCGCATGGATCACCAACCCGATAATGGTGAGGAAAAACGACGGTAGCTGTCGCATGTGCATTGACTACTCCAACCTGAACAAAGCATGTCCCAAAGACTGTTACTTGCTACCAGAAATAGACCAAAAGGTAGAGTCTTTGCAGGGTTTCCGATGGAAATGCTTCCTAGATGCATACAAAGGATACAACCAGATACTGATGAATACAAACGACGAAAAGAAAACGACTTTCTACATGGATCATGGCACTTTCTGTTATACAAAAATGTCGTTTGGACTAAAAAATACAGGTGCGACCTATCAGCGGCTCGTGGATTCCCTATTCGCCAACCAAATCGGTCGGAACATTGAAGTTTATGTTGATCATATGGTTATAAAAATCCTGGACGAGAACATGCTACTACGGGATGCAGAAGAAATGTTACAAACTCTAGAGAAGGAAAGGATGAAATTAAACCCCACCAAGTGTACTTTCGGAATCGAGGAGGGTCAATTTTTGGGATACTATGTGACGAAGGAAGGAATCCAGCCAAGCCCAATCAAGGTAAATGAGATAGAGGAAACACCTTCACCCTGAACGCTGAGAGATGCACAAGCCTTGAACAGAAAGCTGATCGCGCTTAGTCGGTTCATCTCCAAGTCGGCTGAAAAGGCCATGCCAATGTTCAACATGCTGAAAGGATGCATAGAGAAAAACAACTTTAAATGGACCACGGATGCTGAATTAGAATTGCAAAAGATAAAGAAAGTACTCCACGCACTCCCCAATCTGGCCAGCCTGATACCCAAAGAGGTAAGGCAAGTGTACCTGTCCACATCAAAAGATGCAATTTTGTCGGTGCTAATGGTCGACAGACAAGGACACCAACTATCGGTTTATTTTGTGAGTCGGGCACTATAGAGACCAGAGATGAACTACCCGGTCATTGAGAAACTAGTGATTGCCTTAGTCTACGCAGCACGGAGACTTCGTCAGTACTTCCAGGCCCACCAAATAGAGGTATTGAGAAATTGCCCGATCAAATAAATACTCCTAAAGCCGGAGATGTTAGGACGACTTGCAAAATGGGCCATAGAGCTAGGAGAGCATGACATCACCTACCACCATAGAGTAAGCATCAAAGGGCAAGCCCTAGCGGAATTCCTGCAAAAAGTCCCAGGAGAACTCCAGCAGGAAGCAACCAAGTCAGACAACCAAGTGTGCTCGAAGAAATAGGCCAACCAACGGTGGACCCTTTACACAGATGGGGCCTCCAGCAAATAAGGATCAGGTGTAGGACTAATCCTAACTATCCCAATGGGAGAAGAACTCACATATGCCCTATGCTTCAATTTTCACACGTCCAACAACGAGGCAGAATATGAAGCCTTCTTGGCCGGCCTCAGATTAGCGGTAACAATGGGGCGGAAAGAGTCACAGCCATGACCGACTCGCGCTTGGCTGCTAACCAAGTATCAAGGGAGTTCAAAACAAAAGTGTGACATCTCCAAAATCTCGGCCAGAAAAGACCGATTTTCATTTATGCTTTTAAAATAATTTCAGAGTAAATCCTTTTGATTTGAAAGAGTTACGGAATTTGTTCCCAAAAACAAAACATGATAAAACAATGTTTACCAAAGCATTTCATAAAACAAATGTATTTTCATTATATAATCAAAACTCGGGGTGTCATGTTCCAATACAGACCAATAAGCATAAACGATAACATTACAAGTCATTCAACAAATATATACATATACAGACTTGTAAACAAAACAACTTGATGGTTCATCCATCTTATGCCCTTGCGCCACTTCCTGTAATACAAATAAAACTGAGTGGGTCAGGCTTGGGAGCCTGGTGAGCATATAGGGTTTTCAACCCACAATAAATAATTATATTTAATTCCACCAACCAACAATAACCCCATTACCCATTCCCGTTATTCTCACTTTATGTCCCTAAAACAACTAACATAAGGGACCTAGTCTAAGAATATTTCATCGGGGCGACAACACATGCTTCAGGGGTTCCTCAGCAATATAAGTCAAATAAAGCAACCATGAGGGGGATGGAGTACAACGAATGAACACCCAAGTTCATTAACACCTACAGGTGGCGAGCCTGCTAATGTTCCACAAGACTGTCTAGAAAAGTCCGTGGTCGTGATCTAAACTCCGCTAGATGACTAAATCTGTCACACCCCAAAACCAAGAACGGCGGAAACGTTCTGGGGCGGAGGACGTCATGTATAGTATCACAACACAGTAAGTGTAAATAAGCAAACAACATCATCCATTGCATTAAATATATAATTTTAATACAAGTGTGTTCTGTACAGTTATAGACACCCAAAAATAATGAAACACAAAATAATATGAGATGAGTCTTGAATGCACTCCATCTTCTCAAAAGCTGGCCTCGGTACCTGTCTACTGATGACCTGAGAATACAAGTTATTTTGAAGGAGTTTATCAGCATTAAGCTGGTGAGTTCATAAGTATTTTAGTGTCAATGTTTCTTGTAAAAACGTTTGAACCTGTCTCAATGTATAAGTTTGTAAAAATGTAAGCAAATGTTTGAAAGTGTTTGTAAAAGTTTGAATCTTTCAGAAAATCCTATATTTTCTATAAAAGTAACCTTCTACCAAGGCTAAACTGTTTTGTAAACTTGTCTGTTGTAAAAGTGTGTAATTACCCAAGTATAACTATCATTTGTTAAAAATATAGTTTGTACACTAATGCTTAAGTGAGATTATCACTAAAATATGTAATGGGTAAATCATTGTAGTACTGTAGCTTTGTATAATAAGACTACTGTTGTACTAAATACTACTACCTTAAACCGGATTTATATTAAGGCATAATGTGATAAATTGCACCATGCTATCGACTGGTATCAACGACATAATGGATGGTCGTAATAAAAGAAATGACGTTTGGCACCCGCAGACCTGCAGGTCCGGCTGTAGCTAGCAGCAAGGTGTAGGATAGTCAATCCAGTATAGATCTATACGCAAACTCACGCTCTCCCTCCAAGAGAATTCTGGCTACAACTCGGGCCATGACATTTAAGGCATGCCCGATACAGTGGATCACAATTATTACGTATTTATGTATATGTATTGTTTCTTGTATATCTGTATATGTACTGTTTCTCGTATCTCTGTATATGTATTGTTTCTAGTATATCTGTATATGTATTGTTTCTAGTATATCTGTATATGTATTGTTTCTAGTATATCTGTATATGTATTGTTTCTAGTATATCTGTATATGTATTGTTTCTAGTATATCTGTATATGTATTGTTTCTAGTATATCTGTATATGTATTGTTCCTGCGTTACCCCGATGGTAACCAGCTAATGATGTACTGATGAGTATGAATATGGAAGTACTTTTATGTCTATATATGTATATATGATATATAAGTAATATTGAAACGACCTTCGGATGGTCACCCGAAATCCCACCAGACCACATCTCAAGGCGCGAAAAGGAAATAGGGCGGATGGCCTTCCTAAGTCCTTTAAACATTATTTATACATCTATACATATACGGGCATGCAATTGAATATATAAAAGCATAAATAAGTTTTCATAAAACATTTGAAGCATAAATATGATTTCAGGAGGAGATCGACTTGATGTCGATCTATAAAACAATTTGAAGGCATAAGTTAATAAAACAGTTTAAGTATAAGAAGCATTTGTTTAAATCACAGTCTATAAGTAAGTTTGGATAGTAAAACAGTTTGTAAAACATTTCAAAGTAAGGCATTTTGATAAACAGTTTGAACAGTGGTAAAAATCGTTGTTTTCCTAGTTATTAATCACATGTGATTAAATGCAATCACATGTGATTGAAGCAATAACTATAAGTATTTGACTTGTATCCCCCCCATAAAGTATTTAAAACACTTAAAATCATTTCAAAGGTTGATTCAAGGGGTATGAACTCACTTGTGGTGAGTCGTTTGAATTGCAGTGTCGGCTACCGTGCTAGGTGACAAACGGAGACTGGCTTACACGCACGAGCCTAGTTATCATATAATAAACATATATATAACTAATTAGACATATAATAACTTAAATAAATAATTTAAGACACTTAGAAAACATTTAAACACTTTTATGAGTGTTTAAGGTTCAAATGGTTGCATCTAAGTTGCTACGGGACAAGGTAAAAGGGTTTGAAACATCAAAGGGCATTGTATAGGAGTTCACCATCCAACAAACCCAACACCTTGGAGTTTACGGCCGTAAACTCATAGGTTTATGGCCGTGAACTCCTCAAATGGTGTTTTTGGGTGTTTTGTGGTGTTATCTTGTATTTAGAACACTCCTATCTTTATTGGAATAATGCATGAAGTAGTTTTAAGGCTCTAGAACACTCCATAAGGGAGTTTACGGCCTAAGGTCCTTCACCTTAGAGTTTACGGCCGTAAACTCTAAGAAATAAATTGATTTGAGGCACTTAAACATCAAGAATGGCATCCATGATTTTATCTAAGGCTAATGGGAACAAGAGGCACACTTTGGTGCCTTCACTTGGAGTTTACGGCCCAAGTCATGTTCCTTGGCCGTAAACTCCTTTCAAGGAGTGGTTTCTATGTGTTCTACTCTCCATTCTAGTCCCAAAGGTGCAAGGTAAATTGTCTAAAGGCTTAAGGGTAGCTTGGAATGATTTTTGTCCCACAAAATGGGGTTTACGGCCCAAGAAGGGTTCTTGGCTGTAAACTCCTAAAAAGTTATGGTTTTTATGGGCTTTTGATGTTCTAAATAAGCACAAGCACTAGAAGATAAAGTCCTTAAGCATTTGGGGAAAGTTTTAGGGCATTTAAGCCCTTGAAAAGGGGTTTACGGCCCAAGGGAGTTCCTTGGCCGTAAACTCCTAGAACTTAGGTTTCTTGGTTGCTTTTTGATCCATAAATGTCATAGCCTATCTCCTAAACAAGTCTTCTAACAAGTAATTGGGACTAGGAAGCCATAATGTTCCATTTTGGAGTTTACTCCCCAAGAATGATCTTGGGCGGTAAACTCCCGGATCTTGTAATCTAAACATGTAATTGATGTTAATAAGCATTAAACAAGTATTGAAACTCATATAGAAAAGTAGACTCATAATATGGGATGAAAACCCGAAGATCCGTCAGAGAGAATATGGCTTTTCTCTATTTGGAATTGTGAATAATGAATTAATTTAATTCAGAAAAGTATTTATAGTCCTGGAATATTTTGGCAGAAAATATTTTCATTCCTGATGTTGGACTGTAACAGTATGAAACTTGAAATGCCCAAGTTTCACAAAACCAGGAGTATCCACTCTCCTGATATCATCTAAAACATAACCCTAATGTACACAAACTTGTTCGGAAAAACTTGAAAATCACAGAAACTGAACTAGCTTCTATTGAATAGATGAGGTTCATACAATTTGAAATTTCAGGTTGTCACATCATCCCCCTGTTAGAGGGAATTTCGTCCCGAAATTAGAATTTAAGCAAATATAAGTTACAAACAATCAAGCGAAAAGATGAGGGTGCTTCAACTTCATCTGATCCTCGCGTTCCCAAGTGAATTCCGGTCCTCGCTTAGCGTTCCAGCGAACCTTCACGATAGGGATACGGCTTTGTTTCGTCTGCTTGACCTCACGGTCCATGACCTCTACAGGTTCTTCCACGAAGTTGAGGCTCTCGTTGATCTCGATTTCGTCGAGTGGGATTACGAGAGTCTCGTCGGACAGACACTTTTTCAAGTTAGATACGTGGAATGTAGAATGTACGTTGCGAAGTGTGTCGGGTAGATCAAGTTTGTAAGCTACGGGGCCGACTCTGGCAAGAATCTCGAAAGGCCCTATGTATCTCGGATTAAGCTTCCCACACTTGCCGAAGCGTATCAAGCCTTTCCAGGGTGAGACTTTGAGAAGGACTCGGTCTCCCACCTGAAATTCCAAAGGTTTTCTTCGTTTATCGGCGTAGCTCTTCTGTCTGTCTCTAGAGGCTTTCAATCATTCACGGATTTGAACGATTTTCTCTGTCGTTTCCCGAATGATTTCTAGACCAGTGAGAGTACTGTCTGAAGCTTGCCCTCTCGCTAATTGGGTATCACCAACCTCAGCCCAGCACAGAGGGGATCTGCACTTGCGGCCGTAGAGAGCTTCGAATGGAGCAGCCTTGATGCTCGTGTGATGACTGTTATTATAGGAAAACTCGACAAGGGGTAAATGAGTATCCCATGCCTTCCCAAAATCAATCACACAGGCTCGCAACATATCTTCCAGTGTTTGGATGGTTCTCTCACTCTGTCCATCGGTTTGTGGATGGTAGGCTGTGCTCATGTCCAGCCTTGTTCCTAGGGAATGTTGTAGGGATTGCCAAAATCTTGAAGTGAACCTACTATCTCTATCGGAGATAATGGAAATAGGTACACCATGCAACCGTACAATTTCCCTAATGTATGTTCTCGTAAGTTTCTCCATCTTGTCAGTTTCTTTGATAGGCAGGAAGTGTGCAGACTTGGTCAATCTATCAACGATGACCCATATGGTGTCAAGTCCACCCGTTGTCTTGGGTAACTTGGTTATGAAATCCATAGTGATCCGCTCGCACTTCCATTCTGGAATCTCTGTTTGTTGCAGTAAACCAGAGGGCTTCTGGTACTCGACCTTAACCTTCGCGCAAGTAAGGCATTTACTCACGAAGGTAGCAATCTCTGCTTTCATATTAGGCCACCAGTATAGCTTTTTCAGATCCAGATACATCTTATCTGAACCTGGGTGGACGTAATACCGAGTGTTGTGAGCCTCGGTCATGACCACGTCTCGGAAACCACCGTGTTTCGGTGTCCAGATCCGGTTCATGAAATATAAAGCTCCGTCACCCTTGGCTTCGAAGTTCTTGTCCATTCCCCTAAGGGATTCACTCGACACATTTTCAGGTTTCATGGCCTCTAGTTGAGCTGCCTGAATTTGCTCAGTCAAGTGTGAATGGATGGTTATTGATAATGACTTGACCTTGCGACCAGAATATTCCTTCCGACTTAGGGCGTCTGCTACTACGTTGGCTTTACCCGGATGATAACGAATATCGCATTCGTAATCACTGAGTAGCTCAACCCACCGTCGTTGTCTCATGTTGAGCTCCTTCTGATCGAAAATGTGTTGTAAACTCTTGTGGTCGGTAAAGATAGTGCTCTTCGTTCCATACAAGTAATGTCTCCAGATCTTCAGAGCAAACACTACTGCTCCTAGTTCAAGATCGTGGGTCGTGTAGTTAACCTCATGTGTCTTCAACTGTCTCGAGGCGTAGGCGATGACCTTACCTCGCTGCATCAGAACACATCCGAGTCCTTGATTGGATGCATCGCAATAGACTACGAAGTCTTCTATTCCTTCTGGAAGGGATAGTATCGGTGCGGTGCACAAGGCTCGTTTGAGCGTTTGGAACGCTCTTTCTTGCTTCTCTTCCGAGTCAAAGGCCACGCCTTTCTGGGTCAGGGTCGTAAGAGGCTTCGCTATTCGGGAGAAGTTCTGAATGAACCTGCGGTAGTAGCCAGCGAGACCTAGAAATTGGCGAATTTCTGTAGGTGTCTTTGGTGCTGACCAGTTCTCAATGGCTTTTATTTTGGATGGGTCCACGTGGATTCCTTCTTCGCTAACCACGTGTCCTAAGAATTCGACTCTTCGGATCCAAAATTCACATTTTGAGAACTTCGCATAAAGTTTCTCCCTTCGTAACGTCTCTAGAACTTGTCGCAGATGATCACCATGCTCTTTCTTACTTCGGGAGTAGATCAGGATGTCGTCAATGAAAACGATGACGAACTGATCTAAGTAAGGTCGGCATACTCTATTCATCAGATCCATGAAGACTGCGGGCGCATTGGTCAATCCGAATGGCATCACCACGAACTCGTAGTGTCCGTAACGAGTTCGGAAGGCTGTCTTCGGCACATCCTCCTCGAGCACTCGTAACTGGTGATATCCGGATCTCAGATCAATCTTGGAAAAATAGTTCGCCCCTTGCAGTTGGTCGAATAGATCATCTATGCGTGGCAGAGGGTAACGATTTTTGATCGTCAATTTGTTGAGTTCTCTGTAGTCAATACACATACGGAATGATCCGTCTTTCTTCTTAACGAACAAGACCGGTGCTCCCCAAGGTGAGAAACTTGGTCTTATAAAGCCCTTGCTGAGCAGTTCGTTAAGTTGACCAGAGAGTTCTTGCATCTCGGCTGGTGCTAGACGGTAGGGCGACTTGGCTACTGGGGTAGCTCCTGGGACTAAGTCTATTCTGAACTCGACTTGTCGTTGCGGAGGTAACCCGGGTAGTTCTTCTGGGAAAATGTCGGGAAAGTCGCTCACTACCGGGAGGTTCTTCAGTTCTTTCGTTTCTAGGTTCGTGTCGACGACGTGAGCAAGAAATGCGTGGTATTCTTTGCGCAGATATTTCTGTGCTTGAATACTAGATATTATGTGAAGACTCGCACCAGGTTTGTCGCCGTAGACTATAAGCGTTTCGTTAGACGGGAGGGTTAGTCGGACTGCTTTCTCGTAGCACATGATGTCGGCGCGATGAAGACTTAACCAATCCATGCCGATAATAACGTCGAAACTTTTTATCGAGACCGGCATAAGGTCAATTGGGAATGAATGGTTATCTAAGGTTAGAAGACAACCTAAGTATATGCTATTAGTACTTTCAGTTTTCCCATTGGCCATTTCTACTGTGAATTGTTCATTAAGTGCGTGTGGTTGTTGCTTAAGCATGCGAGCAAATTTGTGGTTTACGAAGCTTCGCTCCGCTCCACTATCGAACAGAATGCATGCATAGGAGTTATCAAGGAGGAACGTACCAGTCACCACTGTCGGGTCAGCAACTGCTTCCCCGTGGCCTATTGCTAGTACCCTCCCTGCTCCTCCAGTATTCCTCGCCTTAGGGCAGTCCCTTTTAAAGTGGTCTGTTTCGCCACATCCATAGCAAGTTGGGCTCACGCCAGAGCCAGGAACTTGGGAGATCGGTTGCGCCGAGAACCTACAGAATCGAACGGTGTGTCCTTTCCTGTGGCAGTTAGTACACTGCATTTCACGACAGGCGCCGTTGTGGTGGAAGTTGCATTTGTTGCACTTCGGCAAACTTCCAGAATACTGCTTCCCCAGAGCAGTAACAGGAGTAGGGGTTACCGCAGCATGTACTGCTACAATTTGCTGTTTCTTTGAAGCTCGTTGTTTCTTCTTCTCATCCCAAAACTTCCGCTTGTTGCCAGCGGGTTTAGAGGGTTCTGGGATGGCTAGAGTGGTTGTAGATGCAGGGGTCTTGACTCCATGGTCAATCAGTCTTTGTGCCAATCGCTTGGCACTGTCGAAAGTAGCAGGGTTGGATGCTAAGACGTTCCCCTGGTACGGAGGCACTAGCCCCCATACATACCGTTCAATCTTTTTCCCCTCAGTGGGAACCATATTGGGGCATAGGGCCACCAGTTCGCTAAAGCGGGCAGTGTAAGCGATCACGTTGGTGCCCTTCATTGTTAGATTCCAGAGTTCATGTTCTAACTTCTGGACTTCGCCCCTCGGGCAATACTCCTCAGTCATGAGGTCCTTCATCGTTGCCCAGCCCATGTCGTTAGCCACGACGAGAGTTAGGGCTTTGACGTGGCCGTTCCACCACGTTAGGGCTTTATCCTCGAAGGTGCATGCGGCATATTTCACCTTGAATGCTGCAGGGCACGAACAGATTTCGAAGACTGATTTAGTCTTCTCGAACCATTGCGAGAGAGCAATGACTCCGCCGGTGCCATAGAAAGGCTTCGGCTTGCAGTTTGTAAAATCCTTGTAAGAGCACTCTCTCGAGCGCACAGGGATTTCAACTGGGATAGATTCAACAGGGGTTCCACCTCTGCTGGCATCTGATGAGTGATACTTAGCCATGGCAGTTGCCACTGCTGCAGCTACGGTAGCATTCAGAGCTACAGTATCGATGACCGCAGGTGGTGGAGGCGGTGGAGGTACAGGATTATTCCTATTCCGAGGAGATTTGCGAGGAGGCATCCTTCAGCTATAAGTTTATAAAGACAAGAAGGATGATAAGAATCAATTTGGTAAGCAACGTGAGAGTGACCCATGGACTAACTAACCATAGCCCAACAGTTTGAATGAGTGTTTGAAATCACAATAAGAAATATTAGTAGGAATACACAAGTGTACAAATTTTTCCCACAGATTATATAGATTTCAATAGTACGGGTATTACTGATGTAATAAGTTCAAGGAAAAATCGACCTAACAGTAGGTCTTACATCATACCATAAGGACAATACTGACAGTCCTAGATTCCTAATTAGAGTACCGAAAGTTAGGAATATTTTACAGACAAGCGCTACTTAGAGCACATAAGTTCAAGGCTATCCCTAAATCAAAAGACAGAGATGTACTAGACATCATCTAATGGCGATGGGAATTTCTCGGGCGATCCCTGAGGTCGGACATTTGACGAAACACCTCTTGAAGGTGTCGGTCCTGAGCTCTTTGACGAGTTCGAAGTTCTAAGACTTCAGCACGGGAGACAGCCAGCTGCTGCTGCAGAGTTTCGTTGGTTCTCCGGGTCCGTTCCATGTCTTCTTCAAGACGGCGAATGCGGACTGTATTGACGCCTGAATTGGCATCAATCTCCATGACCCGATCGATGGCTGCTCGACCTTGCTCGACATTACGAGCTATTCTGCGGATGATCACCGGCAGAGCTCTGTCAGCAGAGCCACCATCGCTGATGTTGTAAAAGGTTCGGTCCCCAAAATATGGTAAGGGCTGACCCTGCTCATCACTCCAGCGATTCAGATTGTTTGCCCACATGGGGGTAGGCCCTGGAAACGCTGGTCGAGGGTTGTTGTTCGGGGCTTGACCTACAAGCGGTAGGTTGTTGACTTCAGGCTCGGAGTCGGATCCATCCGAAAAGCCTTCTGCGAGGTGATCATCCAAAGGGATTTGATGGTCATCTTCGGGCTCTTCATCGATCCACCCGTCATTGCCTTCATTGGGAAAGTACGGGTCGCCATGATGGAATCCAGCCATTTAGATCTACGCGAGAAGAGAGGTATAAGAATATAGTATACGTGTAACTAGTAGCACAAAATACTCCTATAGTATTTTAAGTTCTAAGTTCTATTGATCTTCTTCTGGTATTGTTGGTAAGTTTTTAGACTTGTTAACATATCACAACCATTCTAGGGCATATGCTAATCACTCCTAGGACCAGCATAGTTGATCAGGCTATGCCATTCCCAGGACTGACCATACATCCCCGAGCTCAATTGTGATATTCAACAATCGTAATACTTTTGTTCTTGTCATTGTGACACTGGTTTTAGTATGAATGTAGACTAGTATACTTAATTAAATATTTTATTATTTAAAGTATAGACTCTTGGTCAGAGTGTTTTAGTCCCTTTTTGGGGTTTATAGATTAGTATATCTTTTATGGGTTGATATACTTGATTCACTATAAACAATGCTCTGATACCAATCTGTCACACCCCAAAACCAAGAACGGCGGAAACGTTCTGGGGCGGAGGACCTCATGTATAGTATCACAACACAGTAAGTGTAAATAAGCAAACAACATCATCCATTGCATTAAATATATAATTTTAATACAAGTGTGTTCTGTACAGTTATAGACACCCAAAAATAATGAAACACAAAATAATATGAGATGAGTCTTGAATGCACTCCATCTTCTCAAAAGCTGGCCTCGGTACCTGTCTACTGATGACCTGAGAATACAAGTTATTTTGAAGGAGTTTATCAGCATTAAGCTGGTGAGTTCATAAGTATTTTAGTGTCAATGTTTCTTGTAAAAACGTTTGAACCTGTCTCAATGTATAAGTTTGTAAAAATGTAAGCAAATGTTTGAAAGTGTTTGTAAAAGTTTGAATCTTTCAGAAAATCCTATATTTTCTATAAAAGTAACCTTCTACCAAGGCTAAACTGTTTTGTAAACTTGTCTGTTGTAAAAGTGTGTAATTACCCAAGTATAACTATCATTTGTTAAAAATATAGTTTGTACACTAATGCTTAAGTGAGATTATCACTAAAATATGTAATGGGTAAATCATTGTAGTACTGTAGCTTTGTATAATAAGACTACTGCTGTACTAAATACTACTACCTTAAACCGGATTTATATTAAGGCATAATGTGATAAATTGCACCATGCTATCGACTGGTAACAACGACATAATGGATGGTCGTAATAAAAGAAATGACGTTTGGCACCCGCAGACCTGCAGGTCCGGCTGTAGCTAGCAGCAAGGTGTAGGATAGTCAATCCAGTATAGATCTATACGCAAACTCACGCTCTCCCTCCAAGAGAATTCTGGCTACAACTCGGGCCATGACATTTAAGGCATGCCCGATACAGTGGATCACAATTATTACGTATTTATGTATATGTATTGTTTCTTGTATATTTGTATATGTATTGTTTCTCGTATCTCTGTATATGTATTGTTTCTAGTATATCTGTATATGTATTGTTTCTAGTATATCTGTATATGTATTGTTTCTATTATATCTGTATATGTATTGTTTCTAGTATATCTGTATATGTATTGTTTCTAGTATATCTGTATATGTATTGTTTCTAGTATATTTGTATATGTATTGTTTCTAGTATATCTGTATATGTATTGTTCCTGCGTTACCCCGATGGTAACCAGCTAATGATGTACTGATGAGTATGAATATGGAAGTACTTTTATGTCTATATATGTATATATGATATATAAGTAATATTGAAACGACCTTCGGATGGTCACCCGAAATCCCACCAGACCACATCTCAAGGCGCGAAAAGGAAATAGGGCGGATGGCCTTCCTAAGTCCTTTAAACATTATTTATACATCTATACATATACGGGCATGCAATTGAATATATAAAAGCATAAATAAGTTTTCATAAAACATTTGAAGCATAAATATGATTTCAGGAGGAGATCGACTTGATGTCGATCTATAAAACAATTTGAAGGCATAAGTTAATAAAACAGTTTAAGTATAAGAAGCATTTGTTTAAATCACAGTCTATAAGTAAGTTTGGATAGTAAAACAGTTTGTAAAACATTTCAAAGTAAGGCATTTTGATAAACAGTTTGAACAGTGGTAAAAATCGTTGTTTTCCTAGTTATTAATCACATGTGATTAAATGCAATCACATGTGATTGAAGCAATAACTATAAGTATTTGACTTGTATCCCCCCCATAAAGTATTTAAAACACTTAAAATCATTTCAAAGGTTGATTCAAGGGGTATGAACTCACTTGTGGTGAGTCGTTTGAATTGCAGTGTCGGCTACCGTGGTAGGTGACAAACGGAGACTGGCTTACACGCACGAGCCTAGTTATCATATAATAAACATATATATAACTAATTAGACATATAATAACTTAAATAAATAATTTAAGACACTTAGAAAACATTTAAACACTTTTATGAGTGTTTAAGGTTCAAATGGTTGCATCTAAGTTGCTACGGGACAAGGTAAAAGGGTTTGAAACATCAAAGGGCCTTGTATAGGAGTTCACCATCCAACAAACCCAACACCTTGGAGTTTACGGCCGTAAACTCATAGGTTTATGGCCGTGAACTCCTCAAATGGTGTTTTTGGGTGTTTTGTGGTGTTATCTTGTATTTAGAACACTCCTATCTTTATTGGAATAATGCATGAAGTAGTTTTAAGGCTCTAGAACACTCCATAAGGGAGTTTACGGCCTAAGGTCCTTCACCTTAGAGTTTACGGCCGTAAACTCTAAGAAATAAATTGATTTGAGGCACTTAAACATCAATAATGGCATCCATGATTTTATCTAAGGCTAATGGGAACAAGAGGCACACTTTGGTGCCTTCACTTGGAGTTTACGGCCCAAGTCATGTTCCTTGGCCGTAAACTCCTTTCAAGGAGTGGTTTCTATGTGTTCTACTCTCCATTCTAGTCCCAAAGGTGCAAGGTAAATTGTCTAAAGGCTTAAGGGTAGCTTGGAATGATTTTTGTCCCACAAAATGGGGTTTACGGCCCAAGAAGGGTTCTTGGCCGTAAACTCCTAAAAAGTTATGGTTTTTATGGGCTTTTGATGTTCTAAATAAGCACAAGCACTAGAAGATAAAGTCCTTAAGCATTTGGGGAAAGTTTTAGGGCATTTAAGCCCTTGAAAAGGGGTTTACGGCCCAAGGGAGTTCCTTGGCCGTAAACTCCTAGAACTTAGGTTTCTTGGTTGCTTTTTGATCCATAAATGTCATAGCCTATCTCCTAAACAAGTCTTCTAACAAGGAATTGGGACTAGGAAGCCATAATGTTCCATTTTGGAGTTTACTCCCCAAGAACGATCTTGGGCGGTAAACTCCCGGATCTTGTAATCTAAACATGTAATTGATGTTAATAAGCATTAAACAAGTATTGAAACTCATATAGAAAAGTAGACTCACAATATGGGATGAAAACCCGAAGATCCGTCAGAGAGAATATGGCTTTTCTCTATTTGGAATTGTGAATAATGAATTAATTTAATTCAGAAAACTATTTATAGTCCTGGAATATTTTGGCAGAAAATATTTTCATTCCTGATGTTGGACTGTAACAGTATGAAACTTGAAATGCCCAAGTTTCACAAAACCAGGAGTATCCACTCTCCTGATATCATCTAAAACATAACCCTAATGTACACAAACTTGTTCGGAAAAACTTGAAAATCACAGAAACTGAACTAGCTTCTATTGAATAGATGAGGTTCATACAATTTGAAATTTCAGGTTGTCACAAAATCAAACAACAACGAGGCCTCTCATCTGTTTATTACACACCAACTATCTACCCATGTTCTACCCAACATATTAGTAGATAAAAATATACTTTTTTTTACATAGTTTAAAAAAAACTGTATAGTATGCTTTAATCAATACATATTGCACATAAAAGATGAGGCACACACACATAACACGTATTTCATAGAGAAATAATCAGATCTATATGATAGAAGGAAGTGAATACACATTCACACATATAAACAACAATATACTTCATACACTCAAACCATACTTGTATTATTATCGTGTTTATGAAAGGTAGTATACACTCACTTGATCGGAAGATGATCGGATAGCACTACGGCTTGCAGAAGTAGTAATCCTCAGCAGATCTGGAAGATCTTCACAAAAACCGGACTCCTCGCGGGCAGAGCTTCGGCTCGGGAATCGCACTTCTCGGGATCTTCGGGATCTCGGGACTTGCTTCGGGACTCGGGAATATTACCGGGGCTTCGGGGTACTTCTGGCACGCAAATCGAGGCAAAACGGGAGAGAGAAGAGAGAAAAAGAGCAATTGATTCGGCTGCCCTCACATCCTATTTATAGGAGGTTGGAGCTTCGGAGTACGCGGGGCATATAGCAGTACGCGGGGCGTATGCGTCCGAAATCGTCATGGCGTTCGTCATCCGAAGTCACTTGAGTGCGAGGTGCGTCATGCTTCGCGGTACGCTGGGCGTATGCCAGTACGCGGGGCGTACCTCAGATCAGATCGGTGACTCCTCTTCGGATAATGCCGGCTTTTATAATTAAATTTAAATATTAATTATTTAATAAACTTCGAAAATTCATATCTTCTTCATACGAACTCCGTTTTCGACGTTCTATATATCCACGAGAAGGTGAGACTACGCTCTGCAACTTTCTTTTAGACTCCGTCGGCTATTTTTAACTTTATTTTTATTATTTATTTTTAATAGGCCGGGACAGAAAAACTTCGTTATAAATTCATAACTTCTTCGTTTGACGTCCATTCTCGCCTAACTTTTCATCGCTTCGATACCAACAACGAGATCTTCGATTCTCGTGTAGATCGATTCGACTAAAAACCGCTCGATCTCAAATCGAGTATTTCGGGCTGCATACCCTAAGTCGAAACTTCAATCAATCATAACTTCCTCATACGAAGTCAGATTTGGGCGTTCTATATATATTTGGAAACCTCGTTTCAACTACTACAACATTATCCAAAGATATCAAGTTTATTTTACACTTAAATTTTGACGCTCATTTTATTCTTAATTAATCAAATTACATAATTAAGCAATTAAGCACAAAACACATAATACTCAAATAATATACTTCTATTATTTCAAAACGGGTTACAAAGGTTAACCTAGACTATTACATCAACGAAAATGCCTAGCCTGGAAACACGGGCGTTACAAAAAGACAAGTGAATGGTGAAATATGTCAAAGCATTACAACAAATCACGAGTACCCTAAAGAGCTTTGACATAAAACAAATCTCAAGGGGAGATAATAGGAGAGCAGATGCTCTCAACAAACTGGCATCAACATGCTTCAGACACCTCGTAAAGGAAGTATTGGTGGAAGTACTGGAAGAAAGGAGTATCGACGAGTGGCGGGTCAATTCCCTATCAATAGCACAACCCAACAAGATGACGCCCATCATAGTCAGCCTACAGCATGGTATACTTCCTGACGACCACGCGGAGGCTCGGAAGATGAGGATACGATCCCCATAGTACGCGATGATAAAAGGGACGCTTTATAGGAAGGTCCATACGGCCCTGTGGCTCAACTGCATAGATGGCGCAACAAGAAAGCTGGCCCTAAAGGAAGCCCATGCAGGGTCGGCTGGAGCTCACGAGGGAGCAAGAGCGCTCATGGGCAAAGTATTATGCATGGGCCTCTACTGGCCAGATATACACCAGGACATGGTCGAGCTAACACGGGCCTGCATGGAGTGCCATACTTTCTTGCCAACGCAAGAAGTTCCACCATCAAAGTTAACAAACATAGTTAGCCCCTAGCCTTTTTACCAATGGGGAATCGATATAGTCGGTCCCTTCCCAAAAGCATCTAGGAAAGTAAAATTCTTAACTGTGGCAGTCGACTACTTTATAAAGTGGATAGAAGCAGAGACAATGACATGTATCAATGGGAAACAAGTAATCAAGTTTTCCTAGAAAAACATCGTGACAAGATTTGGGATACCTAGGGTCCTAATTAGCGACAATGGCCTGCAGTTCATGGAAAACCCCTTTAGAGATTGGTGTAAAGAAAAAGGAATAGAGCAAAGATTCACATCTGTGGCGCACCCTCAAGCTAACGGGAAAACAAAGGTGTCTAATAGGACACTGGTACAAGGGATCAAAAAACGGTTGGGCAAAGCAAAAGTCAACTGGGTAGATGAACTATCAGATGTTCTCTAGTCATATCGAACCACACCACGAACCAGCACAAAAGAGACACCATTCTGCCTAGCTTATGGAGCTGAAGCAATGCTACCGACAGAAATAATGATAGGATCAATACGCACGGAATACTGCAGGGAGCAGGAAAACAGTGAAGGCCTGAGGGAAAACTTGGACCTCTTGGAAGAGAGACACGAACGCTCAAGCATATGCCAAGCCACCTATAAGAAGGCAGTAGAAAGGTACTACAACCAGCGAGTAAGAAACAAGGCATTACGAGTAGGAGACTATGTTTTACGGAAAAACGAAGTCAGCCATGCCCAGCTCGGGGGGAAGTTAAGCCAAACCTGGGAAGGACCATACAAGGTAATCGAGTCACACCGCAACGGCTCCTACTCCATTTAAACTCTAGAGGGAAGACAGATCCCCAGGACATGGAACGCAAGGAACTTGAGGAAGTTCCACATCTGAATGATGACGAAACCCTATACATAAGGGAAGGCGAGGGCATTCAGTTTTAAAGCAAAGGAGCAGCTCCCCAGATAGTTGGGAAAAAGAAAACTTCCCGTGGCCGGACTGATCACCCGGACCAAGCAACGGACACTTAGATCAGTCTAGCAGGGAACCAAAATATGAAACAGTTGTATATAAGAATTATATAAATAAACATGCATTTTCTTTAGTGCGTAATGCAATAGATACATTCTGCATGCTAGCAAATCACAGCGTAAAGGATACTTAGTGAATCCTAGATGCAACCCATGAAGACCAAGAGCATCATACATACACGCACATATACAAGTCTAACATAATGTTAGCCGAACATAAGGCATGATTAGATAAACAAAATAGCAAAACAACCAAACACAAACTATTGTTTGTTTACGAAGACTTCAAACCATAACAAAGGCCTTAGGAGCCACAAGGCATCCAAAAAACAACATGATACAAAAAAGAAGGAAACATCAGTGACAATCTTTCACACCCTGAAAGGGCAGCTCTAAAAAACTTCACCGCCACTCCCGCCAACGCCATCACCACCACTCCCACCAGCGCCAACACCACCACTCCCACCAACGCCATCACCGCCACCCCCACTAACGCCATCACCGCTACTCCCACCAGCACCATTACCGCCACTCCCACCAACACCATCACCACCCGTCCCTGCACCTAACTCACCCACACCTTCCTCACCATCATCAAATGTACATAATGCCCTCACCCCATCAACGTCCAAATGACCTAATCCAAGTAAACCAGCGAAATCTATAGTTGCGAAAGCCAGTAAAGCATCATCCAAGGCTGAAGAATGACTAGACCATGAGTCACTAGCCGAAGGATGGTACATCCCGGCATCAACCTGGGCTTTCAGATTCGTCAACCGAACTCCTCGCCAGCAACAAAAGCAACATGAAGAATGCGACTAATGCCACCAGTGAACTCAGGATGCTTAAGGGGTTTGTCCATCATACGTACAAGACCCACCTGGAGGAGCCAACTACGGTCCGCCCTCAACACCTCTAGCTCCCGCTCGCGATCGACAACGTCTCGCTCCAAGCTCTCATTCTGAATCATCAAACCTTCATTTTCCTGGGTCAAAGACTCTACTTGACCCTCCAAAACACCATGCACATCCTCCAACAACGACTTCCCCGAAACCAAAGACATGTTCTCATCCTCCAACCGAACAACCATAGCACTTAGATCCACCACCCTACTCCTCAAGCTAGCTTCACTCTCGACCAGGGAAGAATGCACACGTTCCAAATCGTCAAACCGTTGCACACGACAGGACTCGACGGCTAAATATGTCATAGCCTGCGCAGCGACGAATGCAACGTTGTGGGCCAAAATGGCATTGCTCATGGAATCCATGTCATCCAGGGTGGCTGGAGGGAAAGCATGGCGGGTAAAATATAAAGCAGCGGAGCGCACAGACAAACGAGAACCGGGTCGCAAACTCTATCCCGGGATAAACACAGGAATAGCAGGGGCAAACCCCTGAAACAGCCGCTCTGGACTACTCCTTGGAGATGGAGGATTAACACCAACACTCAGAGAAATCGGAACAAGGGGCTGATGAGTCACCCTATAAATGCCCTTAGACTGTTGAACATCATCATCAGGTATCTCCAACACATCCCCTGGATTGGAGGGAGGAGAAGATAACAATCACATAACCACGCTCGGGTGCTGGTTCACTCATCGCATGCACGACTTTCTTCTTTATGGCAATCCGGTGAGCACTGGTTACTATCCCAACCTTGCTATCCAACACGTCATCAGCGGCCGACCCAGTAGGACCAGGAGATGCAGTCGCAGGAATAACAACAGTTTGCGAACCCGAGCGGCTCTCTGATGCGGCCGAACTACCCTCAGGCTGAGGGGATACTGGGATAACAGTAGGCAAGCGGTGGGGGGAGGCAAAGTCTCATACAGAGGCACAGCACGGTGCTCCAGCTTCCCCTGGTAGCGACCTCGTAGTACAGAATCCATAGAAACAGAGAATTCGACACCTGTTAAGCAAAACATATTTGAAAAGAGAATAAAAAAGGGGGGGAGAAGGAGAAAGGAAGAAAGAGAAAGAAAGAAGAAAGGTGAGAACAACTTACCCTTTGAGATGGTGTAGAACACAGGCATCTCCCCCCGGGAGCGCCAACTAGGGCTCATTCTGACACCAGCAAGAATCACCTCCGACATCACGTCAACATCCACTTGAAGAGAACGCAAGAGATCTGCAGTCGCCTGGTTATGAGGAAATAGCATGGAAATAGTGTCTGAAGGCATCGTCGCCCAGGGATGCTCACCGCCGAGCAACTCTCAGTTAACCCACAACCACCAGTCTTGCCAATTATTGGGAGGCTTACTGTCAATAACAAGATTATGCCTCCCCCCCCCCCCCCGGTCGGGCGGAGAAAGTATACTTGTCATTGGTGGCAGCAAACCGGAAGAAGTACTTGAAGACAAAGTAATCGGGCATGATGTCGTTAGCACGGAATATCATTTAGAAAGCCACCAACTTGTGAACAACATCAGGAATCAACATCTGCATGCTACACCCACAAAGGCGGAGTATCTCCTCCTGAAATTCGGTCAACGGGAGACGAATACTAGCGTCGAAATTATTCAAGTAAACACCCACCTTCCCAGGAGGAGGACGAGTACTCAAAGAGCCGGAGACAGGAAATCCCACCCTGTCAGCTGGAGTAAGACCATACGCCTCTTGAAGTGTGACAAACTCATAAGAACTAGGGGTTGAACCTTAAGCGATAGCTATGGCGGAAAACAGAGAAAAAAAAGAAAGAGGAGGGTGAAAAGGCAGGGTGAGAAATGAAAGAGGAAACTTTTTGAAGAGAAATAAAAGAAAAAAGGCGGGGTCTGAGAAAATCTCTGACACATGACGTAACCGCCGCGCGCACGTCAAAACGTCACATCGCCGAAAATGAAGCGACAACTGAGTGAAACAACGACACGTGTACCAACAGTTAAGTCCAGAACATCATAGATAGGTAGCATACACTATGGCTACTAGAACGGGGGACTTGATGACGCGCCCCTTAGAGCGGGCCCGAGACAGGCAAGCCTCGACAAGGCGCCTCTGGTAGGGAGCCGACTCAACGACCCCAGACTCCCGCAAGTCGACCACACAGAAGGCTCGCCCTCACCAAAATATTGTCTTTTAGCCACATCCCAGGGACAACTGCTCCAGGCGACAAAATGCCCAGACAGAGAACAATCGCATGGACCAATCACCGGGCTGAACACGAGTTTGGAGCAGGACTCCTCAATAAGAATGACCGATCATGTTGGGATTGCAGTACCGGTCCCTAGTACGGACCGAGGAAGATCTCCACTATAAAAGGACCTCACCTTGGCCCCGGCAAAGTAGTTCATTCCTTCTCCAACCTTATACCTCCACACTCTAACCTTTAACATACTAACTTGACCGTCGGAGCGTCTTTCCGAGACCTCCTCCCAGAGAGCGGCTGACGTGTTTCTTCCTTGTGTCACCTCTCAGGTCGCATCACAATGCATGCAATTAGCCGAGCTCAAGTAATTATTTTCCTAAATACCCATATGTGTTCATTTGTTTTTAGTATATATATATATATATATATATATATATATATATATATGTGTGTGTGTGTGTGTGTGTATGTGTGTGTGTGTGTGTATATATATATATATATATATATAGCATGCTAGATTAGGGCTAAGGATCTACTTAGGATTGTATGATAGAACTACATGCTAGTATGGATTTCAGATGTTAGATATAATGACCTGATTAGGTGATGCAATGGTTTAGATTACTTGATGTTTGAGTGTTGTTTACTTTGTGCTTTGTAGGACTCATATTGATGTGAATTAACTATTAGATGAATATGTTACGTAACAAGCTGAAAAGGTTAAATAATCTCAGAGTGACTGATTTGGCCCTATTGTACAGCTCTCGTCTGATTCAAACATTTGTAAGGTTGAGTCTTTTATTCGAAGGATAATCTAAACTTTTTTGCATATAATTTTATTCATGAAGTAGTTGGTTGAAATTAGTAGGAGTCTTTCAGCAACTGATGGCAAGGTGAGGTGAAGATCCTATGAGAGCCTAGGAAGTGCTTTAGTGTGAAACTGTGAATGGTATGTTGTTTAGCAGGTATGGGGTATACCAATATGAGAATGTGACTTAGAGGATTCGAGATGATTCTTGAGGAAAGTATGGATAAGTTTCGGAGGTAGTACTGGGCTTGTACTACTAAAATCACTGGATCAGTCCTCAAATCAAGGAAAGTCATGGAGATTCTAGGAAGCCTGTAGAATGAGGATTCTTGGGGTTATGTTCTGAGCATTTATTGATTGTTTTCAGTATGGTGATGAGCACTTATGGATGAGGTTCTAGTTCTGGCTCAGGTGCAGGTGCAGAGCCAATTGATGAGGGGATGTATGAGTTCATCACTTCATGCATTAACATAACTACATATCAGGCTCCTATGGTTTGTGGGAGGAATACCAAGGTTCTGAGTTCACGTTGGATTAAAGAGATAGAGGGTGTTTTCCACACCAGTCCCTATCTCATAGAAGCCAAGGTTCGGTTTCCTTTGGATCTTTTACGTCATGAAGCAAGGAGTTCTTGGATTTGATTGTGAAGTCTATTACGATTACTAAGTTGGAGATTATGTTATGGGATGAGTTCACAACCCGTTTCAGGGAGAGATCTTTGTTGGGTCTGTAGTGCGTGTCGGCAGAGGGCTCAGCTAAGAAGCCCAAGATCTTTGATTCACGAGCTAGAGGCCAGACGTTGTGCCAAGTGTTGGAGGCCATATGAGGGAAATGTTGTGAGAAAGGAGTGGGTTGCTTTAGTTGCAACCAGTCTATTCATCTCTACACGGGATGTCCTAAGGGACCGAGGTCAATTTGTTTTCACTGCAACCAATTGGGCAACAAGAAAGATGATTGTTTGAGAATGACGAGTAATGCAGTGTGGGAGTCCGCTCCAACTACACTAAGAATAATTGATGGATGTGAGGGCCGAATGGAGGCTTCGATGATGAAGAGTTGAGCTTTTCAATTACCCGGGTTTCGCCTGATGTCGCTGCTGGTACGTATCGTATTCTTTCCTCCTTGCTTTTATTACTCATGATTATGTGATTATGTGTGGGAGGCATAATATTCAAGGTGCTTAAGAATCAACTTAAGGTTCATGATTTCTTTATGATTGTCTGGTTATTACCATTTGAGGGATTATAATATGCCATTTTTGCATATCGAGGTCCGTGTTTGGAAGGTATTTGGATGAATCGGTTCAGACATCGATGTGGGAGATGTCGACCAATGGTAGAGTAAATCCTAAATAAAGGAAAACTGAGTGTTTTGTTTGAAAGTATTAGCAGTCAGATTGATTTTAATGGTTCGAAGAAGTTATAGTGTAAGGCTACCGGACTTTTGGTATTCAAGATTAAAAACATCCTTCATGGTTGTAAAACATAAGGGATTAGTCAGAACGCGGGTTTAGGGTGAGCTGCTATGAGATTCATGCTTTCAATGATGTGTATGTAATCCTCACATCAGAAGCTGTTAGGTGAAGATCTCACAGTATTTGATTGTCCCATCTGAGACAACAAAGTTCGAGTGAATAAGCCCTAGTGTCGCTCAGGTTAGACGTCCGATGTAGGGTTGGTTAGCTTGTTGATTCGATTGTTATCGTTAATAGGGTGACAAATGTGGTAACCTACCAACTTTGGGCTATGGATGATGCATATTCACATGAATCCGTTCGGATGTTGGGATTGCTCGAAGGGGTTCGAGTTGTATCAATTGTTGATGCTTTGGGTACGTCGATCTTTTAGTAAGTATGGAGCAGCGGACATTTGAATTGCGAGTTACGGTGTCAGAACAACGTTATTTAGTTCAGTGAGTTTCGTTGATAAGTTGTGATTATAAAGGATCTATTCGGTTACTTATGATTGTGAAAATGTATTAAGTTGAGAAGGTTTATGGTTGGGTTTCATATTGATATAAGTTGTGATCACAAGTCGAAATTGGAGTTATGTCGCTATGGATAGCAGTCATGTAGTTAAACCTTTTATAAATTGTTCGAGGAATCTGATTTCTCTTATGCCTGATAATGGCAGGTGCAGCTGTCAAGGATTTAAAGGGTGACGTTCTAGGATAAGTAGGAAGTTCAAATGGTTATGAATATTGTTAGAGTGTAGCTGAATCCAAGTGGGGGAGAAACACTTGGGAATTTATGGAAATATTTCCAAGTGCGGGTCAATATGGAACATCATAAACAAAAGCAAATGTATAGCCAGTTCTGATTGTATTACGAGCTGAGGGTTATGCAAGGGATAATGTTTAGTTTTCAATTTTGATATGGGAATCATATAATGAGGTTCAGATAATCTTTGTCGGAGGTCATGGAGCATCACTAGTGGTACATGACGGATATGTGACTAGGCTCAAGTTGAGGGTTGTGTTAGAGCCTCTCAGTCTGTTCTTGTCTAATAAAGGATTTGGGGTTCAAATCATGCCTCGAACACCTTATTAGAGTATATTCGGATGAGGGTTCGACTCATGTTGATTATGGTTTGGTATGGTAGATGGGTGGAAAGACCACGGGCTAGGCCCATGGCTATTATGGAAGTATTATAAGTCTATGATGAGAGTTGTAGCATTCACTAGGATGAGTTAGACCATCGTATGAGTGGTTGGTGGATTGTAGGAGGATCACAGCGCACACATGGGTCAAGTTGGATCGTTATTGTTGGTTAACAACCCCTTGTTGGAAATGAGGATTTTTGGAGATATGACGATGTTTTAGGCTTGTATAGCTCTCAGTTAGGTGAGACCCATGGGCGAGGACCAATTAGTTATGTTAGGATGGGTGAGACTCATGGGCGAGGCCCGTTTGGTTATGATAGTATGGCTGAGACCTATGGGCACTAACCGATTTTGTTAGGTTAACATATGTGAGCAGACCTTCTAGACATTCAAAGATATGCGCAGGGTATGAGGTTTCGATCGTAAGTCTCTGGATCAGTGTTGGAGTGATAAAAAGATCATTGTGACCTACAATCTTAAGTTTTCTAGCGGATTAGATAGCATCATGGGGTTTCATGAAGCAGTAAGTGGGTGACTCATGAGGGTGGGACCCGGTAGTAACTGGCTTAGTTAAGGTGTTAGATCAGGTTTAGATTAGGGAAACTCTATGGTCATCAGATAGCAACCGTAAGGTTAATAGGTTAGGGTAGCCATTATCAGCTAGACTCTGGGGCAGAGTCTTGTGGTGCGACCAAGAATGAGATTGCCAGTCTCAATAGATGGTTGGGGATTCTGCATCACAATTTAGTAGAAGTTTCGCATAGAATAAGAAAATTTCGGATAGATTGAATATGTGAATCATTAGTTATCAGGATGTGAGTTGTGTATTGGTTTGGCACCTATAGGTGAAACTCGCATTGAAAGTCGCCTTCGCTTTCAAATGAAAGGTTTAAACAATGATGAAGGGTCAGATATTCTATTTTTTCGATTGTCAGCAAGATAATCTAGGGACGGAAGGTTTTTGTTTGGTTCGAATTATGAATTGGAGTCTTTATGGATGTGGGATAAGGTGATTTTGTCTATTGGGAAGTCAATCACTGTTAGGGTTTTCAGTTTTCAAGCAGAGCAGTTAGATTTTTCTTTGTTGGTCGAGGACAAAATAATAAGCTTCATTCTTCGTCAGGATAAGTGATTTCTTCTAAGAATTGACTTTAATAGCAGTATTGGAAGAGGGTCGATTGGTGTGTTAGTGGTGGATGTAAGGAATGATTTCGAGGATGAAATTGAATTTAAGTGGGGGAGAGTTGTAACACCCTTTTTAGGTATGAGATAAATTTTAATTCTAAACCTTCACTTTGGGTAGCCACGGCGTGATGGAGCTTCACCATGGTGTGGCAGTACCTCTTTGATCGCAGGATTTTAATGACTGGCACGACGTGTCAAAGGGTTTCCACGGCGTGATAGCTGCTTTTGGAGAAAACCATAATAGTGCATTGGGCCCTATTTAAAGGACATTATTGATATGGTTTTGTGATCATTCAGCCTCCATCACCCTCAAGCTTCAAAAACCCTAACCCAAATTCCTCCTTGTGAGATATAAGTCCATTTTGGTGATTTTAATTGATTTTGAAGGAATAATAGGTATTGGAAAGGATTGTGGTGCTTCTTAGCTGGAGTAAAGATCACTTTTACGCATCTTTGGAACTTTGTAAGTGTCCAAGCTCCTTGCTTTATGCTTCTATGATGATAGATCTAAGGTTTTGTCCCATTTTCTTCTTGTGTGGCCTAGTTAGAATGGAAAGACTCCATAAAGTAGGAAAATTTATAGATCCTAGAGGTCCCTTTGAGATCATATGTTGTAGATATAAGTTTCCATGGTGTATGTTATCCTATGCATGAGTTTGAAGCCTCTTTATCACTTCTGTTGAGCTAAAATGGAGGATACATGCATTGGACATGCATGTCCATAAACCAACCAACTTTATGGTGCTTGGGGTAAAGGAAAACCCTTCTAGAAAGTGTTGGCTTGTGTCTTTTGTGATTAAGGACTTAATGTTTGACTTGTACTTCTTGATGATCTTTAGAAACTATGTTTAGAGATCTTGTCTTAATGGAGTGTTTTAATGGATAAAGTCGGAAGCTTTATCCATCAAGGCATTGGGAAGAAGTAGATCTGGGTTTTTGAGCCCTTGAAAATGAGTTAAAAGCAACTTAACTCAAATAAGCCATTCATACCGGTCCCTACAGCATGGCACTAGATCGCCACGACATGGCGACTAGAGCTCAGTCGATTGTTTTGTCGTTATGTGCCCACAGCGTGGTCAAAGGAAGGCCACGACGTGGAGGGGTGCCGATGCCATTTTTACTTCTTTGACTTGGATCCATATCAGGTTTAGACTTGTGGGACACGACGTGGTCAAGGATGGCCACGACGTGGAGGTCAACAAAAATTGGCTTTCTCTTTGATGTAACTTGACTTTTAGTCAACTCTTAGTTTTTTCAAGGTGGGCTAAGTGTTTATCTTGTGTGACTATCTAGGTGGGGAATACCAAATGTATATCAATAGTGAGAGCAGTAGCAGTTGATCATCATCTTAGAGGTGAGTCTCTTCACTATACTTGTGGGTTAAAGGCACCAACCATGGTCCAAATGGATTATGTTTGTAGGATGCTAGTTGTCTTTGTGACTCTAGCATCTGTTTGTGTGTATGTCGAGCAGGACCTGATGAATACAGAGTGGGACCCGATACATGTATGGTATGTGGCTTTTAGGGAATTAATTAAGCTTTGTGCTTACGGTTTATGTTTATGTTTCTGGTACTTCCAATTTCAAAGGGAATAGCTCGACGTGATTACATCGCATCCACCGATGTTTTGCATTTTATGACATTGTTTTGTACTCTGATAATTATTTGATACTTTTCTATATTTTCATGCGCTTTTAGAAAGAATGAATACTTAGAAGCTTAAAACGAGAAGGAGCCTGTAGATCCAACATCTACTTCATTTTGGCATTCATTTCAAGGTAAAAAGTCTTTACCTTGGCTTTCCTTTTCTTAGATCTTCTCTCATGCATGAATATGGTCTTTTTTGGGGGGAAAAGAGGGTCATTCTTGGATTTCAACTTATCCAGAAGATATGGTCTCAGATCTGGACTACTTTAGGTCCCAAATTCATATAGATATCAACTTTATCTCGTATTGACCTCTCACCATGCCCTAAACCTCATTCTAGACTTGGTTATGGTGTTCTAAGCCTTTAAGACCTTGCATGCACGTAAAGTTTGCAAATTTACGTGGAATATGTGCCTTAGGAAGCTGGATCTACAATTTGGGGCTTTGGGGTAGTTTATAAACGTCTAAATGGGAAATGGACTGAAGGGACTCGAAGAGTTGCATGGTCAACTCGATGAGTTTGATGAAGATTAACCATTGATGGTTTCTGCATGGACTCGGCGAGTCAGTAAGACGACTCGACGAGTCAGTTAGGCTTTTCCCGAATTTTGGACACGCATGGACTCGACGAGTTGTCTGGAAACTCGGCGAGTCAATTAGGATTTTCATGATTTCTCGAGTTCTGGAAGGACTCGACGAGTCAGTGAACTACACTTGACGAGTTGGATCAACATGGACTGTTGACCTTGACCGTTGACTTTGACTTTGACCAAGGGTTGACCAGTTTGACTTCTAGGTGTATTTTAGTAAATTAGGAATTTATGGAAGTGGTTCTATGGTGAATACAGGTGGTGGAGTTCGCGACTGTGATTCGAGAGTTTGATCTTATTACTATAGTTCGACAGTTGTGGGGTAAGCTTTCCTCACTATACTCAAGGGTCTAAGGCACCAAGGTCGGCCCTTTTGGATTGTTATCCTAATATTTTATGTTAGTATATGATCTGTTAGATCAGTATCCTGGTATATAGGATGGTATAATGCTGTTATGATCTGTTAGATAAGTATCCTGGTAGATAAGATCATGTTATGCTAGTATGATGTAACACCGTAAATTTTCGAACAATTTTTTTTCAATTTTAAATTACCAAGATCACATATAATAATTTTCAAAATCTCAATTGTTGATGTTCTAACATATTTCAAAATAGTTTTCAAAAGTAATTATCAAAATCCAGGATCCCCATTCGTGACTCTTTTTTCTTGTGTGTACAATCGAGCCGCCACCTTTCCACGATCTTGATAAGAACCATAACACATAACACGATAATCATGAAGCTTAGTGAGTCCCCAAAATACCACATGCAACACATATTAGCCACTTGAGGCTATAACCTTGTATGACCCTCTGGTCAATGTGTCTCTGTGGGACCCTCCAGTTCCATAACTCTGTGGACCTTCCGGCCCTAACTCTGTGGACCTTCCGGCCCTAACTCTGTAAAATCTGAATCATACACAACATAAATCACATAGAATAATACAGTGTATCACATCATACAAATAGCATATAAGGTACTCTGTCACACAACTCTAATTACCACTCTAGATAAGATATAGTGAGAAGACTCACCTCGAATGATGAACGGCTCCTACAAATGTTGTCATTGCGCACCAGCCTCTACCCCTGAGCCATATCTACAATGATCTCAAATTAGGATCTAAGTCCCAACCTTCATTCTCTAGGTCTAAAATTAGTCCACTAACTAACCCATAAATAACCCCAAAACCTATTGGCCCACCAAGGCCCAATAATAAATGGACTCTCCCGAGGCCCAACTCTAAAGTCCAAGAGGCAAGCTCAACTCAAGGGCCCAAGGCACACATACATATTCCTCTGGTCCAAATCTCTAGCACAACAAGCCCAAACTCCAGGCCCAACACTTAAGACCCAATATAAGATTTAGCCCAAAAAGTCCAAAGTGGGGTTACGTGGGGCATACCTCCTTTGGTACGCTCAGTGTACTCCATCGTACACGAATCCTGATCGGGGACAACAACCTAGTACGCGGGGCGTACTAGATTTACACTCAGCATACGCCGAGATTTACTTTTTCAACTCTTTTGGTCTTAATTAGTTAAGACCATAGCTATACTCTTAGATCTGGATTCCATAAAGGCTCATACTCAATAAAGCTCATGACTTTATGCCTTTGCATGGCTGATCAAGTCCCAAACACAAAAACTCTCACTCTTTACTACCCAAAATTCTCATATCTCATGCATGGTTTGATTCCAACATCCAAGGACTCATTTTTATGAATCCTTTCCACTAGAAACACTTAAAAGGACATATATTAGGTTGTGGAGCTTAACCACTCATAAAGTTTCAAGCTTTGGGACCAAATAAAATGGACCCAAAACAAAAACTAGCACAATAATAAGCAAGTTCAAAACTTGACACCTCTGGAAGATGAACCAACAAGAGAAGAACATAGATCCAAAAGCTAGGTGCTCTATCCATTCTCTTTCAAAGCTCATTCTTCTTCAAAAGCCAAACACAACAAGTGATCACCCCACTAGATCCACATGAGAAAGCCACCAAGATTCAAACTTTATGGTTTCTAGAGCTAGAACATTATTAGGGCTTGGATCCACAAGCTCTAAGCCAAGCAATGCTTCCTCAAGGAACTCCTTCTTCCACAATATGCACCAAAAACTCACCAAATCACCAAAATGCTCAAGAATCACTAAAATAGAGGCTTAGGGTCGATTTCTAGGGTTTAGAGGGATGGAGGCTGAAGATATTAGGGTTAGGTTATGAGATAAGGAGCTTAAATAGGGTCCAAGACCCTAAAATAGCGTTCAGGTCTGTTTGGCGTACGCCCAACGTTCATATGGTACACCCAGCGTACTCTGAAGAACATTCGTGACCATCCTTGGTCAGTACGCCCAACGTACTCCAAATTACGGCCAACATACTCTAAATTATGCCCAACGTACTCGGCTAAGCCTGAAACCAAAAAACTTCTGAAGGCCATAACTTCTTCATTATAAGTCTGTTTCCGACAATCCTTATATCCACGGAAAGCAAACGATAAGCCCTACACTTCTATCAACTTTATTCCTCCTGAATCCCACTCGAACTCAGATCCAAAATTCATGAAAAGCCCGAACCAGCACCTTTAACAATACATTTGGGCTCTAAAGCACAAACCGAACTCTTTTATCACATAACCTACCTCACCCACATCCCAAAAGGGCCTAACCTTTCTCTTTCAACACCTCAAAACCTTCTCATACTCGAATTAAGGCCCACAGGCCTTAAGTCACAAAACAATCCAGAACAAGATGTTACATATGATATGTTAGATCGGTATCATGGTATATAGGATGTTATTATGTTGTTATGATCTGTTAGATCGGTTTGTCTGTCTATACACTATTATGTGATTATCTGATATATGTACAGTTTCAGTTTTGGTTTCAGGTACTTCGGATGATCGCAGTAGGGTGAAGGCGTGATCATACAGCTCCTCACATTTTATGATTGTGATTTCTGGGATACTCTGACATGAAACTATTTTGAAAAAATAATTAATGGTTTTTAATTGGTTGGAAAAGTTTTAAATTGGCGTGATTTTTATGGGTGTTACACAGATAACATATATAATCATGCATGCTCAGTCCAATCAGTCATCGGAATGGAATACCCTCGGGCCCACAACCTCTCGGTTAGATTACCCATGGCCCACAACCTTCCGGTTGGATTGTCATGGCCTAAAATCTCCCAGATGGACTGCCATGCATACTACATATTAGGTCCACAACTTCCCGGTTGGATTACCCTGGCCCACAACCTCCCGGTTAGATTGCTCTACATACTATATACTGGGTCCACAACCTCCCGGTTGGATTACCATGGACCACAACCTCCTAGTTGGATTGTCCTGGGTTTTTTGATTGTAGCACAAAGCAGTACAGTCTCAACCCAACCATACTATGACCACATATGCATCAAATAAACATATAACTAGTTAACAGACAAACAGACAGATCTACTGATCACTAACATATAGCAACATCATATATACCAGGATACAGATCTAACAGATCACTATAACATATCAACATCCTATATACCAGGATACATAACCAAATGGATTGGCGTTGGTTCGTTTGACCCACAAGTATAGTGTGGAAAACTCACCTCTCAGTCCGAACAAATAGCTGAATATGTCTCTACTGCGAATATCAGCTCTACCTGCCACCTAATTATCAAATAATGACCAATCTCAAATACAATTCAAAATACCCAAAATACCCTTAGTTTAAACTTGGTCAAATTTTAGTGAAAGTCAAAAAGTCAATCCTGGTCAACATAGCTGAGTATGCCTAGCGTACATGAGTATTAACCAAATACGGCCTGGTTGACTTCGTACGCCCAATGTACCCTTCCTTCACTTAAACCTTCCATTAAGAGCTTATTCCTTTGGCACTTTCGTCCAAAATTCCAGATCTAGCCCTAAACTAGCGTCCTTAACCATAAAGTTTCCAACTTTATGGTCTTGCATGGCCATTAAGTGCCCAAATACAAAAATCCTAACTACTTAACCCATTACGATCTTGCAACTCGTGTATGGAAAAAACCTAACAATCAAAATTACATTTTTATGTTTCTAGATGCTTTAAAACCTCTGAAAGGACATATTATATGGATTAGAGTGACCCATACTCATAATACCAAGCTTATAGGACCAAAAGAACACCATTTCATAACTAAACAAGATCTAAACAACTCTTAATCAAGTTCAAAGCTTTTTACCTCGAAATGATGCCAAATGATGTTGCTATTCTGGATCCAAAGAGTCCTACTCCACCAAGATGATCTTCTCTTCTTCCTCTTTGCTTCAAGGCTAGCAAAACACACACAAAATGCTCAAGAATACTCTAAAATGGATTAGTGTTTTCTTGGGGACGAAAGTGGGTTGGAGGCTGATGAAAGAAAGAAGTCTCTAGAGTTAAGGATGCTGAAATAGGGTCCAAACCCTAAAAATTAGGGTTTCCACCCTAGCCACGTACGCCCAACATACCAAGTGTTAAGCCCAACGTACTCAACTAAACCCTTGTATGTTCAACGTACTCATGCAACCCCCAAAATTACAAAAACCCCCTAAAGACCAATTTGCAAACAATTCTCATATTAAGGGGTTAAAAAGTAATTACTTGAAACTCGCGATGTTACATAGTGATTGGCCTAATATCTCGAAAGAGTAATTTGAATCTATATACTTGCAAATCTTCAATATAGAATATATAAATAGATTTTTAATATAAGTTAAAACATGATTCTTGCACCTTAATTAATATAAATGTAATTATTTACCAAATAAAAACCTTCATTCTTTTAGATCAAAATGAGTTCTCAAGTTTTTAAAAATTATTGGACAGCAAGTAATTGAGTTCAATAGTTCCTCATATAAAACTACTGACTTTAGAGATATAGTAATATGGAGAAGACAAAATCGTTTCAAGCATCGCTAGAACCAAACTTCCATTTACAAAACAATGAAACTAATCATATATCTTTCTATGAAGATAGAAAAAATCTGAATATATTCAAAACTTTGATTCATAGAACAACATTACATCTTCACATGCATTTGTCCACATTACTCGGTATTCATTTCTCTTTTCCCATCATCTCTCCACCAAGTTGCTCCGCCTGTTCTCTTAAATCATATATGAGCTCCATCTCTTGTTAAAAATGTCACCATAAGCAACAACATTATATATATATATATATATATATATATATATATATATATATATATATATATATATATATATACTGCTCTACAACAAAGAGTTAATAACATTATAACCTACTTACCAATGTTTTAAAAATCGGTTTTTTAGTTGAACCGGTTAAACTGGTTCGACCATCGGTTCAATCGGTTTCTATAATTTTCATTTTTTTTCCATATTTTTCGACACACATGGATATCTACAAGTTTAAACATTAAAAATACACATAAATACAAGCTGAAGATCAATCCAAATACACTAAAAACACATAGTTGTAAGTTTTACATCGATCCATGTAAATCAAAAATAAAATAAAGTATAATATATAAACAAAATATAGTTTTAGATGAATACAAACGCGTTACAAAACTTTATAATATTTACCATGTGTTGTTATTCAAAAGAAATCTAAATAAAAGTGAAAAAAAAAATCCAAAGTTTGTTATGAAAATGATTCATTTCCATGTGTTATTATTTACTTTAACTGCTTCAACTGGTTTAATTAACCGGTTAAACCGGATTTTTGTGAAAACCGGCCGGTTTATTCCCTTTCAAAAATAGACATAAAACGGGTACTAGTTGAACCACTCCCTTCTCCGGTTTCCGGTCCTGGTTCGACCGCCGGTTCAAACCAGTTTTTAAAGCATTTCTATTTACAATAAATCACTAGGGAAGACGAACTTTGATAAGATCTTTCTTCTTGAACTCTTATTTGATCAATAAACTCATTGCATTCCCAAGATTTTTTGTAACATCTGAATCATGAGGTATAAAATGTTAGTTTTTGCGCTTGGAATAGGCTCACGACGTGAGCCATAGTGGTCACGTCGTGAGTAGGGCAATTGACTCTTTGACCCGCGTCCTCGAACCTCACGACGTGAGGCATTATTACTCACGATATGAGACATGCCCGTGCTCCCAAACCCTAAAAATCAAGTATAAAAATAGAATGAGGAGGCTAGGGTCGCCCATCCTCAACCTTTTTCACTCTCAAGTCATTGAAAAACCCTAAATTTGATCCTTTTGAGCCCTTGAGCCTTTGTTAGAGGTGTTGTTGTTAAAGGTGTTTTGTTTTCTTTGAAGGAGAAAAAGAAGAAGCTCTTGTGGTGACTCATTTTGGCAGGACCAGCTCATCTTTGTGGACTAGTTGAACTTTTGAGCTCCAGTAAGGTATAAAGATCCTACCTTTTATACTTAAGGTTGCTAGATCTAGGTTTAAGCTACCTTCTTTGCATGAGATCTTGGCTTACCAAGCATGAGGTTCATAAAGTTAGCAACTTTATGAACCATTGATTCATTTACTGTATTAGAGCCCCTGGATCTCGACTTTGGTGCAAGTTATGGCCCCCAAGCTTGAATATTTATGATTATATCAACTTTAAACCTAGCTATTAATTAAGTCATGCATTGGTCATGCGTGGCTGAAAAGATATGATTTTTGTGGTCTTTTAGACTAAATAAGGTATTCTGGAAAGTCTCAACGATCATCTTAAAAGATTAAGAGCTTAATGCTCACAGAACAGTTCTCACGACGTGAGGGGTATAGCCTCACGACGTGAGGGGTATAGCCTTACGACGTGAGCATTATGATTTCCCCAGTCTGAGACCCTGAGACGAGTGAATCGGGTTGACTTGTTGTGTCGACCCAAGCCGAGTTGACTCTCACGACGTGAGACAATGAAGCTCACGACGTGAGGACAGAAGGATAAGAAACGATGGGCCATTTCCTTGGAATATGCTACTATGGGCCTATTAGACTACTCTTTTGGGTTGTTATTAGACTAAATCACTTGTTGGGCTTGAAGAAGGGTCCAATCTAGGAGTTGGGCCCAATTTAAAAAATTGGGCCATAAGTAGGTCGTTAGTGGGATTGGGCCAAGCCATAAAGTATTGGGATTCATGCTATGTACTTGGGCCTAGGTCATGGACCAAACTTGATTAGGGACAAAATGGTAATTTTACCCTAAGAAGGATTATTGGATTTTTATTAAGTATAAATTATGATAATGATAGTTGAGGAGTCGCGGAAGCAGCTGTTAGAGATTCCTTACCGAGAGATTCAGTTTTCAGTCTTGCGAGGTGAGTTCTCCTCCAGTAGGAACGGGTCGAAGGTACCAATGTCGGCATGTTTATGCATGTTAGCATATATCGGACTTAGGTCCGATGTCGGGGTTAACCTGATGCAGATTATGTGTTCTGGACTTCAGTCTGATGTTGGGGCGGTCCTGAGAAGTGTATATGTATGCTTGATGTCTTTGTGAATCATGCATGTTATGTGTTATGTGTTCCAGGCCTAGTTCAGATGTCGGGGCAAGCCCGATGCATGTTAGCTTATATGTTAGTTGTTATGTGTTCCGGGCTTCGGTCCGATGCCGGGGTAAGCCTGATGTATGTTATATGCTTATGTTATGTGTTTATGATATATGATATGTTGTGTATGTGTCGAGGTAAGCCCGATGTCGAGGTAAGCCCGATTCCAAACGTGGTCTGATGTCAGGGTGATCCCGATGGCGGGCAAGAGTCCGATCTGGGTAAGCCGATGTCGGGTTCGTCCCGATGCAGCTGGGCGGTGTCCCATTATTGTGTTATCTATTATATGATATATATATATATATATATATATATATATGTGTGTGTGTGTGTGTGTGTGTGTGTGGTATGTGCTAGTTTGAAGGAGCTCATTAAGATTCGTGCTTAAAGTTTTCAGTTTGGTTTCAGGTACTTCAGCTAGCAAAGGGAAGGGTTTGGGATGATCATATGACACACACCACAGTTTTCTAAATTAGGAGATTTAGTCTGATATTTGATATGAGATTGTGATATGTTGACAAATTTTATGATATTTTGAGATACATGGTTTATGATTTTATATTATGGTGATGATATTTATGGTTTTAATAATGATTTAAAAACGAAATTTTTGGACTGTATTTTTGGGATGTTTCAATTTTCTCTCGAGTTTGCTACAAGTTACTCATTTAATTATTCCATTTGGGCCATATAATTGTATAAAAAAATCTCAGCAAAAAATTTAAATATTCACAACAACAAATCGAACATTTCACACAAGATTTCATATCAGATTTCTACAAGATTCATTTTTGTTTTCAACAAGATCATACCAAGAAATTCTGATTTTCGTTCTACCAAATTTCATTAACATTTTGATTTTCATTAAAATATAATATTTCATACAAGATTTCAACATTATACGTAAAATGTCTTTTTTTTTGTTCAAATTTCCATTAACAAACGTACCAACAGATGTAAGAACATTCAACATAATTATGATTTCATCAAAAAAAAACACACATACAACATCCCGACCTCAGAAAAGTGATTTCAGAAAAAAGAAAAAAAAGAAAAGAAAAAAAAAGAAAAAAAGAAAAAAAAAACAAAGAAACACCTGTGCAGCAAGTCGGAGCTTGCGATAGGTAGAGGTAGGTGGCGACGCTTGAGAAGGCGGTGTCGATCTCGCAAGAGGGAAGACTACACCTTCGAGTTTTTGTGGAAGAAGGGAGGAGGACACAACAACGATGAGGGTTGAAGAGAGTTGCGATGCTTTTTTTATTGAAGGCATATATGTCAAAATTTTGAGTTAGCTCCTTTCATTCAGTGGACCGGGTGAGTTGTTGAGTTAGTCACAATTGACCGAGTCAGCCACTTTATGAGTTTAGCAAACGGGATGACTGGACCGAGTCAACTCAAAATTGTTAATCGAACTCAATCAATCTAATATCAAACAACCATTTATTCCTCTACTTCCTTTGTGATGTCATGGTATATACAAGAAATAAAAAAAAGGCATCGACCTCATATTGTTAATCGAACATTCTAGTAGATGCTACATGTCAATGGTCATATGTTCTATCAACAAGTGAATTCTCAAGAACATGTAAAGGAATTGAACGTTCGGCGAACTATTGGGAAGTTTGTTTATATTTATTTAGTTAATAAATGAACACACATAAACACAAATTCTCGTTCGTTTAGTTAACGAATGAACATGAATAATGGTCTTGTTCGTTTAATTATGTTCGTTGACGTTCATTTATGTTCGTTGATTTAAGTTCCTTTTATATTCATAAATGTTCAATTGTGTTTGATTACATTACTATATTATATGTTCGTTTATGTTCATATATATGTTCAATTTTGTTTATTTATTTACCTTCGTTTATGTTCGTTTAGCATGTTTATGAACATAAACGAACGAACATGAACAATGTAATTTTTTAAACGAACGAACATGAACAAAAAACTCATTTGTTTATTTGTTTGTTTTTGTTCATTTGTTCGACTAACTTAAAAGAACAAACATGAACAAACACTTATTTGTGTTCGTTCGGTTTTTTTACGACCCTATTATATTTAATAACTATCCTTAAAGTAAGATATAAAACAACAAAGTTATAACCATCCATTTTTACTGTACCTAATAACTATCCTTAAAGTAAGATATAAACAACAAAGTTAACACCATCCATTTTCAAATACTGTGACGGAGGACATAGTGAGATTTTGTTGATAGTATTGGTTGACTATTCCAAAAAGAAATAAAGTTTATTTTCAATAAAGTCCTTTATAAATCCATAACCCTAGTATACTATTTAAAAAAAAAAAAAAAAAAAAAAAAAAAAAAAAAAAAAAAAAAGCCCTTCTAAATGGTATGATTCACATCAAAGATGTGTGGTCTATAGATTATACACAACAATAAGTTTCATTGGTAATAGCGATCACCAATTGCATGTATATGCAACTTTCTTTATGGGACTTTGGACAATAAATTATGTTCGTTTGCATGTTTAGTCCCGTTATTGTGGGACTTTGGTTGGTGGTTGCTATTGGGTTGTAGTACTGCTGGGCCGACCACAATTATGGGTTGCCTCTTGAGTTAGGATTGTCATTGTGGTATGGTGGCTGTTGGCATGCGAGTCTACTTTCATTTGGTCCATTTTCATTTGGTTTGTCTTTTGGCATAAATCGCCCAACAATACATTTATACACAATCCTACTGTGCAAGAAACAATAACATTTATTATAGAAAATACTAAAATTTTGTTCAGATCATTGACACTATAATAATAATTAGATATATGTTTCGAATTCACATAACAATATTTAAATACATTACCTATTAAAAAAATATAGTCAAATTTACTTTTTTAGTTTAGTCATATGAAGTTTCAAAGATGTTTACGTTCTTTTAGTTATAAAAGAAATATAATTCTTTACACCAAATGGAAGTTGTTAAGGCTCCTGTTTGGTCGAATCTATGCCATCACAACCTAACCAGTACTATAACCCCACAAACACTCTCGACCTTCATCATTAGACAAACAAAAATAATATTTGATTGGTTAACACTTCTAACCATTTTTTATTATCTTCATTTACAAGATTAACCCTTCAACTCCAAATATTATATTTTATGTTTTATGCCATATCCACTGTCCACAAATATATCCCTTTCCCAAAATGCCATCCATTTTTAATACAAACAAATTGTTTTACTTACTTGTTTCATTATATTTTTATTTCCAAATTATACTAAGATGAGCAAGAGCCGGGAAACATAAGACATTAACATTATAAGGATCAGGTTTTGTATTCACTAAAAAAATATTTCGTTTGGACCTCTTAACCTACCTCCCACACACACACACACACACACATACACACACACATATAATATATATATATATATATATATATATATATATATATATATATATATATATATATATATATATATATATATATATCTTTTGTTATTTTCTTCAGAAAAACAAATAAAATTTACAATGGACACCCAAAAAGTATATTGCAAAACGGTAAAGGTTTGAATTTTGAAATATGCATTTGTAAAGTGGTAAACAAGGGTAACTTAGTCATACTAGATTACAGGAGTTGTCAACTCTAGAATATAAGTCAAAATCAGATAAATTCACTTCAACACCACTCCACGGTATACTTGGGCCACATGCAGTAGGTAAATATGTGTTCTTCACAATTATACATACATACATTCATCCCTACTACATAAACCATTACCCTCCATCATTCCAATTACCAACAAACTTAAACACGCTAATCACAACCAGCAACATGGCTCTACCATCAACATTCTTGCCTGCTTTTGTCTTTCTCACATTCTGTCTTTGTTTGTACCCTCATCTTGCATCAGCAAAACATGGTTCAACGGGTGTCACTCGGCACTATAAGTTTAATGTAAGTTTGATGTTTGCTACAGATTTTAACTTATTACATGTGTTTTATTTGAATTGTATGCATGATTTCAGATACGGATGCATAATGTGACGAGGTTGTGTCAAAGCAAAAGCATAATAACCGTCAACCATAAATTCCCGGGACCAAGGATTATTGCTCGGGAAGGCGACCGATTGGTGATTAAAGTGGTGAATCATGTTTCCAACAATATCACTATCCATTGGTATGTATTTAACTTTTTCTTGAATTCAATGTCATGATTGGCGAATATACCCTTGAATTTGTTTGTGGTGTTAATATCAATTGGTTGTTTGATGAGGGTAGGCATGGAATTCGGCAACTTCGGAGCGGATGGGCCGATGGGCCATCATACATAACACAGTGTCCGATTCAAACCGGCCAATCGTATGTCTACAACTTCACCATTATCGGGCAAACCGGAACACTTTGGTATCACGCCCATGTTTCGTGGATTAGATCAACCCTTTATGGCCCGGTTGTCATTCTCCCTAGACGCAACACTTCGTACCCTTTTGTGAAGCCTTACAAGGAAGTCCCTATTATATTTGGTAATTTATCGCGTCTCTTATTCTTGAAGTTATAGTAATTAATGATCGTATTTTGTTCTAAACTAAGTCGTTTTGATTAATAGGAGAGTGGTGGAACAATGATACTGAGGCTGTGATCAACCAGGCCCTTCAAACCGGAGCTGGCCCGAATAATTCAGACGCTTATACCATTAACGGGCTGCCTGGACCTTTATATAACAATTGTTCTTCACCAAAGGGTACATAACTATTAAACATCGTTATATAAACGATTAAATATCTTTTTACTCTTTTCCTTATTTTGTGAGTGAATAATGTTAATTAATCCACATGCAGAAACGTTTCGGCTTAAGGTGAAGCCTGGAAAGACATATCTCCTTCGTATCATCAATGCTGCCCTCAATGATGAACTCTTTTTCAAGATTGCAAACCATACTTTTACAGTTGTTGATGCTGATGCAAGTTATGTGAAGCCATTTGAAACGGATACAATCTTCATCACGCCGGGTCAAACGAGCAATGTTCTCTTCAAGACAAAAAACCTTACCTCCAATGCCCAATTCATGATGGCTGCAAGACCATATTCCACAGCAGCTGTCGGAACTTTTGACAATACAACCGTTGCCGGAGTTCTTGAGTACATAAGTGACACCATGTCATCATCTTCCAATATTACTTCTATCAAAGGACTTCCCCTACCTACACTACCGGCTATCAATGCCACTGCCTATGTGGCTAACTGGACTAATAAATTTCGTAGTTTGGGTAATTCGCAGTTCCCGGTGAACGTGCCACAAACTGTTCAAAATCGCTACTTTTTTGCGGTTGGACTCGGAAGCGACCCGTGCCCGAAGAATCAAACATGTCAAGGGCCGAATGGGACCAAATTTGCAGCCTCCATTAACAACATTTCCTTCACCTCACCAACAATCGCACTTCTTCAAGCCAGGTACTTCGGAAAATCCAACGGAGTTTTCACCACGGATTTCCCTTCCATCCCTCTGAGTCCATTCAATTACTCGGGTACCCCACCAAACAACACCATGGTTTCCCATGGCACAAAAGTGGTGGTGCTTCCATACAATACCACAGTGGAGCTGGTGATGCAAGGCACCAACATTTTCGGTGCAGAAAACCATCCTCTTCATCTTCACGGCTTTAACTTCTATGTGGTTGGTCAAGGCACCGGAAATTACAATTCTACAACAGATCCGGCCAACTTCAATCTTTTTGATCCTGTTGAAAGAAACACCGTTGGCGTGCCCTCCGCCGGATGGGTGGCTGTGCGCTTCCGAGCTGATAATCCAGGGGTGTGGTTTATGCATTGTCATATTGAGATTCACCTGAGCTGGGGGCTGAGAATGGCGTGGGCAGTCATGGATGGGAAGCTTCCGAACCAAAAGTTGCCTCCACCACCTTCTGATCTTCCAAAGTGTTGACTTTGACTTCATATGATACGCAAAGTGTTGACTTTTGACTCGGTGAGACTTTTGTTTTTCAAATTTCTATGTTATGTACTTGTGAGTGAGTGAACTTTGTTCGATGAATGAGAGATTAATTCCAAATGAAAAATTAAATATCCTCCTACTTTTGTTCCTATAAATCCGCTTACTCAATTAAACCAAGTCATGTGTCATATTAGTATATTAAAATTTCATTAAATGTTATGCGTGTCACTATTTAATTGGGTAGGAGGATTTGTAGGAACAAAAAGTAGGAGGATAATTAATTTCTCATTCCAAATTCAATGTTTTTTTCTTTAAATATAATATACAATATATTTGATTATTGTTTTGATGTAAAATGATGCATCATAGATTCGTTGTTGGTTTCCTTAGCAGTACATGTAGAGTTTAGGCCGTAAAAATGTATCCTACCAAAAATCCTAAATAAATTTTTTGTTTTAAGTAAACCAAAACAACCCTTCAAATCTCTTCAAGAAATGCACCAAAACACACTCTTTTAGCCTCACACACTCAAAAATGGAGAGTTAGCTTGCTAGGGTTTGCTTCTAGATGATAGGCTGGTAAGGGAGGCTGGGGAGAGGAGTTAAGGTTCTTTAAATAGGGTGTAAACCCTAAAAATTAGGGTTTTCATAAGCAGCTCCTACTCGTCGAGTTAGGGCACTCCGACTCGTCGAGTAGGTCCAATAATCCACGCGAGCTAACCCGCCTCTACACGAGTTGGGGCAACCAACTCGTCGAGTAGGTCCATAAACATGTACATAATGATTTAAAACTTATTCCTAGGAGTCGGAGTGTTACAATATGTTTGTGTGGTGGTACTTTGGGGGAACTCACGAAGTTTCGGGCTTACATTTTCAATTTTATGTTTCATGTACTTTTGATGATCGGGACAAAGCAAGGTGTGATTGTGCACATCTTCCTGATTTTATGATTTTCGATCTTAGAAAAACTCTGTTTATGATTATACATTTGAAACAATGGTTTTGTAAACACTCAATGGTTAAAACAAGTTGTTTTTCAAAATTTTAAATTTCTATGGTTTTTGGGATGTTACAAACTATATCTCCATCAATCCATACCCATGAAAATGGAATTTTTATGCAAGTGAATATGCAGTGTTCTTCTATGAATTAAAGTTTTTTAATATATTTAGACTATTTTCTTTCTTCATGGAAAGAGATATGGTTAGTTTCAATGTTTTGTAAATGCAAGACATTGCAGATATATGGTTAGTTTCAATGTTTTGTAGATAAAAGACATTACAAAGACATGGTTAGTTTCAATGTATTATAAATGTAGGAACTTATGAATTGCTTCTTCAGAGTTGTTTTCAATATGTATATAGGGCTCTTCACTATTTAGATAAAATCAAATTGTCTAATTGGACAGTATGGATTAGACTATTTGGTTCGGACTTTTGGACTGACTTTCAACCAAAGTAAATTATTATTTTGGATTTCAGATTGGTTTTGGTTTATAAAATTAAAACAACTGAATAGTCCAAAAAAACATAATAGAAATTATTTATTTATTTATTTTTAATACATATCTATAATTATTTATAAGTTATTTTTTAAAATTGCTTCAAAAATTGTAACATCCCAAAAATAGAGGGTAAAATTTTATTTTTAATAATAAATCAACCATTCATTTCATTGTTTCCAAAAGACCATCATAATATAAGACGTATGTCCTCAAAACAACAATAAAAATTCAGAGTAATCATGCGGAAATTCACCGGTGGATATGATGCGATCAGCGCGAACTCTTCCCCTTGGAAGCAAATGTACCAAAAACATAAACATGAAATCGTAAGCACAAAGCTTAGTGAGTTCTTTAAGATACAACATACCATACATACAATGGTCCCCGCCCTACATCGGGCTCATCCTAGCATTGGGCCCCGCCCAGTACAGATCTGTCAGTAACATGTGATGGGCCCTGCCCAACACATTCATCAGGCCCCGCCTAGTATCGGGTCATACCCGGTATACATACAAACACATACAATACATGCAAGGGTCACACAGACAGCTAGCATCCTATAAACATAATCAATAAGCCGACATTGGTGCCTTCGATCCACAAATATTGTGAGGAAACTCACCTCAATCCGACAATAACAAATCACATACTCAAGCTGTTGCTACCACCGTTCCTCATATTAGTTGTATACGCTGAAGAATCATTATTGAGTGAAATTGGTAACGGCATATGATCCTATTGGGTCACACCTTAATCAAGTTAGTACTTATTGAATATTTATTAAGTAATTTGTTATTAATAAATAAATTCAACTCTTGTATTTAATTAGAGAAAAATTATTGTTTTGTGAAAACAATACTATAAGAAGTAGAAAACTAGTCATTATGTAACACTCCAAATCAAGTATTACCTTTGTAGCCCTTGAAAATTTTAAATGTTGCATAATAAGCCCCTTAAGTACGTTAGGCGTACTCATGGGTATGCTTAGCGTACATTACAAGAATGATCGTGGAGGGATAGCATGTACGCTGGGCGTACGTGACAGATGTACAAACCCTAATTTCCGGACTTGAGGCCTATATAAGCATCCTTATCTCATTTAAGCCTCACCCTAATCAACCGCTTTCACCTTCAAACGTCTCTAAAAACCCTAATACCATTAGAGAGTGTGCTTTGAGCTTAAGGAGTGCATTTGTGGCCATTTTAGTGTCCATTCAAGAAGAAGGAATTGTCAAGCAAGCTTGGAGTGGCATTGGGCTTCAAGAATCTGCATCTAGTTCACCTTGAGGAACTTCTAGAGGTATAAAGCTTTGATCTTGCATTCTTATTCTTTAGATCGAGTTAAGGTTTTCTTTATGGTCCCTTTTGTTGGTTTTGGACCTTCTCTTGAGAGTTAAGCAACTCCAGAGGTTGAAATGGTTAGATTTGAGCCTTGTGATCATGCTAGATGCATAAAGGTGCTAGCTTGGGGAGCATTTAGACTCCATGCAAGAGTTTGGAGCCTTATATGAAGTCCTAATGTGAATAATGAAGTTTTTAAATCCCATAGAGCATGTAAGGGCATAACGTTGCCAAATTTATGCCCTAGGACGTCTTAATGAGCTCAGATCTGGTTTTGGACGTTAGAACATCGAGTATTAAGCACTTAATGGAAGGAAGTGTTTAATCTGTTTGTACGATGGGCGTAAGTTAGTGTACGTCGCACGTACTACTCAAGGACTCAGTACGTTGCGCGTACCAGGGTGGTACGCCAAACGTATGCACATCAGTTAGCCTTGGATTTGTTTTAGGCCTTTGAGCTTTTGGGCCTCAATTAGTCATTGGGCATGGTGACGTTTTGATGGGTTTTAGGCATAAGAACAATCCTATGTGCTCATACAAACCCTAATGCTTGGATCTAGGTTTCTCTATTGTACATGCTTTGAATCCAAGACTAATAAAATTAGATCTAACATATTATAAACTGAATTAGGGTATATAGAATTACCTTTGATTGTTATATAGCAATAACAATCAATTCCTTGCTTGGATTGGCTTCAAAAGCTTAGTGCCTCAAGTGTTGCACCTCTAATGGAGTCACAAACACCTTATGCAACTTGGATGAAGAAGAGAAGAAAGGAGGCTGCCCAAAAACGACTAGAAACCCTAGAGAATCAGTTCCACATGTTTTTGGGGCCTAAGGGGTCCTTTATATACTTGTGTGGGCTGCTAGGGTTTCAGTCAAAACCCTAAGGGACAGCTTAAACTCTAAGCAGCCCATGGAACCTTCTGGATAAGGCCATGGACGAAAATATGATGGGCGCCCATCATAATTTCGTTCCCTTTAGCATTCCTTAGCCCAATAACTCAATTATCCATTAATTGCAGTCCAGTCCCCTAAATTTAATTAATCTCTTTTAGCCACAAAATTAATTATCAATTAATTCTTGACTAATATTAATTAAACAATATGATTTCTCCTTTAATATATTATTCTCATAATATATTAATAAATAATACTTAAACCTCTCTCTCCTTAATTCATCCTACATATTGCTATGGTGAAGGCAACCCAAAAGGACCATGCTCATAATCGGGTCAAGTACATACCAAAATAGTTATGGACTTAGACACTAATCCAACAGTCTCCCACTTGGATAAGTCTAATAACTATTTTCCGTATGACTTCAGAACCTAATCAGCAATCGTAGCTTTCAAAGCCGCTGTCAACTCTGATCTTATCAGATAGCATGTCCTCTAGATAAGGGATTATATATTCCTCCATTCTCAAGATATCGTATAGACCAAAGACATGAATTTCAATCATTCTCTCTATAATGTTTCCCGACTTCCGATTTATGACGACTGATAACAGACTACAATTGAACACATCAACTTAGTCTCGGCTTGGCCAAGCGCTTAGGTGTCATCACTAAATCATCGAGAGGCCCACAGATATCGCTTTTATCCCACTTTGGGTAAAAGGAATGGATAAACTTTGACTTAAATGCTCGCTTGCATTTACTGATCGAATCACACACAACAATAAGTTTTATAACACCAAGTTACAGGAGCGTTTACTTATTATCAATGTGCAACCGACCAACAAATAACAACTCACATGTCTCGGTTTCAAGAATATACAATATTATCGTCTCACTAATCACTCATGATAAATCTATGAAGTGATCCAAGTGAGCGTGGGTTTAATCCAATACTCTAATCTTATCAAAGCACTCATGAACTCTGCAGCAAACTTGTGCTATGTCTAAACACTTCAGACAATCTACAGACAGATTCATGATAGTCTTCCTTCATACTTACTTCCAACGTATGACCGACTGTGGATGTTTGAATAACCTAGTTATTCTGGAAGTCAAAACATGCAAATTGAAACATAACAATAATACTTAATCCTATATGGCCTCAAACTTGTGAGAGTAAATAAAACACTTCTATTCAACCACCATATTGATTACTCATTATTATCGTTTACTGTTTCAGAAAATCAACTTATTACTCAAATTACAACAATAGCTATCCCATGCATAAAGCATGCACACTATGTTTCCTATGGTCCTTACTTTGTGAAATAGATTAATTGAAAAACCTTTTCAATGATGCTCATTTCACAATTCCCAATCCTTATCATTAGTGTAAGAACACAAGGTTCTTTGCTACTATTAGAATATGCTAGATTCTAACATCTTATGCAACGATCCTTTCGTAAAGTCATAGCACAAAAGTCACCAAGACTTGGCTAATGAAATTATGAAGTACTCTATCGGACATTGTTACAAGACAATTCCATAGACGAGAAGTCTCACATTCAAAGTACATTCATTTGAACATCCTTCCTGCATAAAAGTTTCTAATCTAGGCATAGAATCTCAATATCCAACTGCCAATATGGAAACATTTCCACATTTTCCATATGACAACTCATTCTTAATAGAATCTTATCTATTCATAATAATGTCGATATGGTCCATCCAATACCATACTTCCAACTACTCACAAGCGACCAATCCTCAGCGAACTTTGGATCATCCTTTGATAGTTGTTTAATTATTTTAGTCAAAACCAATTCTAGTCATTTTTCCCTCTTAATGCGCTAGACATTTGGAAAATTTTAGAATGGTAAAATATTATAGCATTTGCAATCGATCCTATACCCGAAGCGTATGGGACACGATGCATAATGTCTTACATAAAGATATGATACTTTACCAATCTTTTGCCATAATATTTTATGTGTCATGTTCTCACAATTCGAACTATGAAGAGGGATGCCGTAATCATAATCGAATTTTAAGAACACACAATGTATCCTTTGACTGAAAATATTAAAATTTCTCAATCTAAGCTTTAGATTTTGAAACGAAGTATAATATTCTATCCCTTAATTATATTAAAACAACTTTTCAACCCATTCCACTTTGCAAATTGAATCTTTGTTTTTCTATAATTAATATTGCTAACTAGCAATACTTGCCATAATAATCATACAATCATAACACTTATGCTCCCACTATCATGATGATTATTACCATATAAGCATAACACTTATGCTCCCACTAGCTTTGACATGTATTCAGAAAACAAATGAACTTTCAGAAAAAACATGCCTATTGAATTTCTGAGATTCATATTTCTAATATCAGATGCTTCGATAAGCCTTTATCTAAGCTTCTTAACCTTATACACCTTTGCCTTAGATAGCTCATATGTGTGCTTAAACAATTTAGAACTTATGTTACTAAGTTCCAAATGTCAAACTAATTGCCAAATCTCACAATTCGAACTATGGTAAGGGATGCCGTAACCATAATCGAATTTTGAGAATACATTTTTCACAATCGCTATCTTCTTAAAATCTCTTTTAGTGAAAGCATTTCCTCACAGTCATTTTCATGAAGGAGGGAATCTTATGACACTTAGATTTTATGGTGTATGAGTTCCTATCCATGTGAATTTGCCAAAACCAAGGTTTGCGACAAATCCAAACTCATATGGACTGAACTTTCTTAATCTTGATTTCTTGCCTTATGGTAACACGAGTGCCCACCATGTCTTCCAAGTAGTTTAGTAACTTGTCCTTACATATCAATGTACTTTCCATCGACTAAGGCTCTAGTATGCATTTAAATGAGAACTCATAGACCTCACATACACAATTAACTCAATTGGAATCGCATAGAAACAAAATAATGTCAGCACGATAGGTTGTAAGCCTCAAGTTGTGTGCTAGTGATAATCTATAAGGTTTATTCTTGATTTGTTCTTGAAACCTTTCAAGACCATTAAGACTCCCACTGACTCCTTGATATATAAGATTCTCTTGTCAAGAAACATTTCTTGAAAAAGCAAATATTCAAGAGTTAGTGTAGTTCTTATCAAGACAAAACACTTCACATAATTGGTCCTAGTTGGTCTTTGTCATATCCAAGACAACACAACTTACCAATTTCAAATGTGCAAGAATAAGAAAATTTTTCCAAATTCCACATTTGATGAGTGTTATAAACCTACTTAAGACTTGATATTGGAACGAAGTATGATTGACTTCTTGATTTACCCATTTCTACAATTCTCGATTCCTCTTCTTAGACATGCAATTGCACTAAGACTCACTTAGAGGATCAATTGATACATGGTTCTTAATCATTAAGACTTATCATAAAACATAATAAAAGGTACTCTCCTTTCTTCTTAGAATAGAGAAACTTTTATCTTTCTGCCTACTTGATTCTTCTTTATTCGTTCTACTATTCATTTAAACTCTTTCAATCAACTCAGAATTACATTTAATCTTATAAGTATAATCATATTCACTAAACTTTAGTAAATCATGACGAATATCTTTGTCACTTTTGTGGTGGACTTGATCAACGCACAACATAGTGTACTTGATCTCCTAGTCCTTCAATTGACACTTTGTCAAAGAATTAGTCTAAGTTTCCCAAATGTGAAAGTTTTTCATTCATCATACAATACACGTTGCATGATTCCAAGTTTCTGTCCAATTGAAACTTGGGTGATCAGAAACTCTCCCTATTTGGTAAACTTTTGATATGTCCACAAATAACATAATTAAGAATCAAATCCATTGTTGCTAATAATAGAAACATTCAAACATCAATTTTTTCATACATGACATCGCCAGGATAAATAAATAAGATAAAATCAAAATTCATTTTATTGCGGAAAAAATTTGTCCTTACAATGCAATTCAATTGAAAAACTATGTTATTACATATTTCTTAACAATCTATTCTAACTCCAAGTAGTAGCTCAAGAATCCATTCATCAAGTAATGCGATCGAAATCCATTTCTTCATGATTAGATTCAGCTCACTTCTTCCCTCAAGCTTCCTCTCTTTTCTTCGATCCTACAAAACATCAAAATGTAATCTTATCACATCATGTATTGAGAATCTAGAATAGGAACTCAAAAGAGTTAGATAACGGATTTTACCTGAAGCAGAGCCATACTTCTTGACTCTCCCATCTCTTAGATCTCTCAGGTAGTTAGGGAAGCTTCGTCTCCAATGCCCCTTCTCTTAGCAATAAAAGCAAATGGACTCCTTCGGCACAGCACATCGGACAATCACAGACTTAGTTCTTTCTACACTTCCAATGTTGCCAGTGTCCATTGAAGTTTGGGAGTTTGATTCACCAGACAAGTTTGCTTGACCAACACACCAAATCATTGTTGATTCAGCAGCTATAAGCAAATAGGTGAGATTAATGAGGGTCACGTTGTGATCCATCATATAGTACTCTCTAACGAACTCACTATATAATTCAGGAAGTGACAGAAGAACCCAGTCAGCAGCCAACTCGCTTGAAATCTCGACACCCAACATGCTTAACCTATCAATGTGTGACTTCATCTCTAAGACGTGTGCACACACAGGTTTCCCATCTTCGTGTTTACTTGCCAAAAGGGCTTGAGTGAGCTTGAACTTTTCAAGCCTTTGAACTTGTGGGTCAGGGAGAACGATTGGAGGAGGTGGAGGAAGTGAAGCATGACTCTCATTTCCTTGATCGTATCTCGGAACGTCATCTTCATTTGGAAAGCTTGTTCCAAAGGATTTGGGAAGACCATTGTAAGATTCAGACATCTACAAAAAACGGGAGAAAATTCAAGTTATGTTGATTAGAATTCTTGATGTAACACCCAAATGAAACATCAAGCTAGGATCCAACACAATACTCTACAACCTAGAAAAGGGATGCCATAATCTAGTTGCAAAATATTTGAAGGTAGGTAAATGACGATTTACCAATTTCCACTATGAAAAACGAAAAGGAAGATTAAGTTTTAAATGAATTGAAACTCCTAGATCTTTTGAGATTCATTGAACTTTTCAATGGCATGTTTAATCTCGATTATGCCCTACTATTTGTGACTGGGATGCCGAGGATCACAAACAAGGTGTGAATAACCATACGAATCACGTGGTGCACCCAATGCTACTATCACCTAATCAATGTGCCGGTTAGCCACACACGCTCCATTGATCTATGACAAACATCGAGTCACCCTTCGCTACCAATGTCATCCCCAAATTAGTGTGCCGGTTAACCACACACGCTCCACTAACGTTTGACAGGGGTACGAAGTGTAATTCTATGGATTAGCATACAATTTCACATTTTTCCTAAAGTAACTATGATTTGGGAATTTAAAAAAGCATTTAGTTACTTTGTACTTCATTATACTTATAATGGAAGGTTTCTGTCCTATCCTACCCGTTCAGCTAACGACCCTCCACTAGTCAAGAGTGCGGTGGGTAAGAGTGGATACCCATTCAATCGCCATTTTATAGGCAATTTCCTTAAACACCCCTTATAGACCAGCTTCATGAATGAGGCCTACTAACGGTAAGACTGACTGATTACTCATACATATATAATATTAGACTTTTAATGTTATATATAGTATAGGGTGTATTTTACACTTTTAAAATACTAGGTGGTTTAACTTAGTAAATTATACTTTTAATTTAATTAAATGTAAACCAAAAACTTTATGGGTTTATTAAATCACTTTTAATTATACACTTTAATTAATTAACAAAACCATAAGGGAGTGATTCGAACTTTTCAAATTACTAGGGTTTTAGAATTTAACATTTCAAAATTAAACTTATAATCAACTTTTAAATTCCAAAACTTGAGGGCAAGTTTTGAAACATTTCAAAACATTAGGGATCAAATAACAAATAATTCAAATTAAATAATTAATTTCATAATTATCTACATTTGACCTAATCTTATTTTAGTCATTAGATAATTACCAAATAACTTTAAATAATCCATATTTATCACATAAACAACCAATATTTAAAAGATTTGAAATTATCTATTGTTTTGGCAAGGATAATCACTAATTTAAGATAAAACTCGGATTTTAACTTTAAAAAACAAATTAGGCATCAAATCCAAGTCAAAACAGCAGTTAAATCCCGAAATTCCCTCTGTCTGACCCCTGGACTCGCCGAGTCAGGGACTGGACTGGCCGAGTCAGATAGACTCGCCGAGTTCGTCCACTGACTCACCGAGTCAGGTCGGGCAGAGGCCAAAAAATCATTTTTCAGTAAATAATTCAACATAGCATCACATAAAACTGAAACCAATCAAGGCTCTGATACCACTGATGGGTTTTAGGCATAAGAACAATCATATGTGCTCATACAAACCCTAATGCTTCGATCTAGGTTTCTCTATTGTACATGCTTTGAATCCAAGACTAATAAACTTAGATCTAACATATTATAAACTGAATTAGGGTATATAGAATTACCTTTGATTGTTATATAGCAATAACAATCAATTCCTAGCTTGGATTGGCTTCAAAAGCTTAGTGCCTCAAGTGTTGCACCTCTAATGGAGTCACAAACACCTTATGCAACTTGGATGAAGAAGAGAAGAAATGAGGCTGCCCATAAACGACTAGAAACCCTAGAGAATCAGTTTCACACGTTTTTGGGGCCTAAGGGGTCCTTTATATACTTGTGTGGGCTGCTAGGGTTTCAGTCAAAACCCTAATGGACAGCTTAAACTCTAAGCAGCTCATGGAACCTTCTGGATAAGGCCAAGGACGAAAATATGATGGGCTCCCATCATAATTTCGTTCACCCCTTGTTCCTTTAGAATTCCTTAACCCAATAACTCAATTATCCATTAATTGCAGTCCAGTCCCCTAAATTTAATTAATCTCTTTTAGCCACAAAATTAATTATCAATTAATTCTTGACTAATATTAATTAAACAATATGATTTCTCCTTTAATATATTATTCTCATAATATATTAATAAATCATACTTAAACCTCTCTCTCCTTAATTCATCCTACATATTGTTATGGTGAAGGCAACCCAAAAGGACCATGCTCATAATCGGGTCAAGTACATACCAAAATAGTTATGGACTTAGACACTAATCCAACAGTTTTGGGTTAGTGGGCCAGTTTATCTGTTTTGGGCCATGGATGTTATGGTTGGGCTTTATTGGGCCATGAGGCCCATTAATGGTTTTAGATTTGGACTTTGGGCCCATTAACTAAGGAATACTTTTTGGGCCACTGTGAAAGGACTTGGGGATTTGGGTTCTCCACCTAGATGGGGTTTGATCCTAACATTAAGTAATGCTATAATTGTTTAGCGCTGGTAGTTACGGACTGTTAGGAGAGCACTTTTCGGATTCTTCAGACGGAGGTGAGTCTTCTCACCATACCAATGGGTCTAAGGCACCAAGGTCGGCCCATTTTATGATATTTGTATTATCGGTTGATTATGCACTATGTTAGTATGGTATTGTAGGCTAAGACCACGTGGGGGTTCCTGTGGCATTTGGTATAAGACCTTGAAGGGTTTCCATGGCATCATAGAGTATTTGCATGATTAGTTGTATGATATTTGCTTGGTAGAAAGACCATGTGGGCATTCCCATGGCAAAAAGACCATGTGGTGGTTCCCATGGCAGGAGGACCATGTGGGGGTTCCCATGGCAGATAGGAAGACCATGTGGGGGTTCCGATGGCAGATAGTAAGACCACGTGAGTGGCACTAGGTGTAAGACCCTGGAGGGTTTCCATGGCTTCCATATATGTTGTATGCATGGCCTATGTGATATATGTAGCTTTTATAGCTAATATGATACGTGTTATGTGGATTGTGTGTGGGGTATACTCTGGGGGACTCACTAAGCATTAGCTTAAAGTTTGTGGATTTGTTTCAGGTAGATCCGAGCCCAAGGGCAATGGCAAGGCTTGATGGCACGACATGCACTCTCTCAGGGATTTTATGGGACACTCTGATGTTTTCTAATAAAAGTTGTAACTGATATGAGTTTTGAAAACAATTATATTTGGATTTCGTGATTTATGGAGATGTGTTTGGTTAATCAAAAATTAAAAATTTCTTTATAAAAATTGGGTCGTTACAAGTTGGTATCAAAGCCTTGGTTTGAGGGATTCGGGCACACTCTCGGGTGTGTCAGGACTCAAACTAAGGAAATGGTAAAATTGTTTTCAAAAATAAAATAAAAAGCTTTTAAAGAAAGGAAAAGATGAGAGTGCAACGCGCGTGATCAGCCAAGCCAAGTAAGTAGTTCCCCAATATGTTAGCCATGTTATACTGATATTTGATCTTTGATGATCGTATGGAACTTTCTATGTGTATGCTTTTAAAATTGTATACGGTTAGGAGCTTATAGACTTAGAATGATTGATTTGGCCTTATTTCCTGTTCCTTGTCTGGTTGTGGTCCTAGGGTAGAATCTTTTATTCGAAAGTCTATTTGATCCTTTTCTGTGTATAATTTGCATGCATAAATGCAACCTGTTATGATTGGTCTGATTGATGTGAGTAAAGAAAATCTTAGGATAGCCTCAGATTTGATGTATACGGTAGTCAGTAGGATATGGTTTATTTTGGACGAATTGGAGTTATCAGGTAGAGCCTTGGGTAAAGGTACAGGTAGGTGTGGAAGGTAGTATTGGGCTCGTACTACTAAAAACACAAGACATGTACCCGAACCATTGTGGGAAGATCCATGTTATGGACATCCTGATCATTATGTTTTATAGTATTTCCGTACAGTATGGAGGTGACAAGACATGGAGCTGGGGGATTAGGATAGGGATCTGGATCTAGGTCGGGCGATGGTACCGAGCCCATCGATGAGAGGTTGCGTGAGCTCTTCGCAGCCAAGGTTATGAGAGGCATTCTTGACGCTACCCCAGTTATCATTGGGACGGTCAATGAGGGCATGATGGAGATCATGGAGGAGAGGCTCACGGTATTCAGAACCGAGATTGTTGCGGGTCAGGTTGGGGCCCGAACTCCCTCGTTCCAGGAGTTCAAGGCGTGTGGGGCGCCGAAGGTCTTCGAGGGCAAGGATCCCATTGTTAGCCGATGTTGGGTGGTGGATATCGAGAACGCCCAGTGCATGAGCTCTTTCCTAGATGCGGAAAAGGTGGGTTTTGCGTCATGCATGCTGAGAGACAGAGCCCGAGACTGGTAGGGCGAGGTGACTAGTCAGGTGGGAGCAGCCAGTGTGGCTGAGATGACATTGGTCGAGTTTGTTCAGCGATTTGACTTGGAGTTTGCACCAGCTATTGAGGTGAAACAGATGGCAAGTGAGTTCCAGGAGCTCCAGCAGACCATCGAGACTGTGGCGGAGATCACCGCCGTGTTTCGGGAGCGAGCATTGTTGTTCCCACAGTATGCTACCGATGACGACATCCGGAAGACGAGATATCATTCCATGTTGAGGGATGATATTCGGGAGTTTGTGAGCTTTACAGGGTGCAAAACCCTGAATGAGATGGTAGAGAAGGCCCGTGAGAGGGAGATGGGGTTAGACATCCGCACCAAGTGGAAGTCAGAGCAGACACAGGCAGTGGTGGATCAGGCTAAGAAGCCTAAGACCTCAGACACTTCCAGCAGGGGCCAGCAAGGCTGTGGCCGGTGTGCCAAGTGTGGGAGGTCTCATGGGGGATCTTGTCGGGGGACGAGCCTAGTATGTTATATGTGTGGTAATTCGGGCCACGTGAGTAGGGACTGCCCCAAGAAGGGACTGATATGTTTCCACTGCAACCATATTGGCCATAAAAGGTTGACTGACCGAGGTTGTAGGGAGTGGGAGGAGTAGTGGTGGCGCCCGTGGCCGCCACGATGAGGATTACTGATGGCCGCCCTGATAAGGCGGATGTTCCAGCAGTGAAGAGCCACGCATTTCAGCTGACTTGCGAGGAGACTCGGGGAGCACCAGACGTTGTGGCTGGTATGTATTTATTCTTCTCTACTCTATGTTTATCTGTATTGCTTATGTATACGTTGTACTTGTATATGGACCTTTTTGGTCAATGGTATGTCGGCTCATGTTTTGTTTGATTCGGGTGCTACCCGATCGTTCATGTCTCTTGCGCTTAGCAAGAAGTTTCGGGATGCTCTGGGAACTTTGGATTCCCCGCTCGAGGTAGAGATTGCAGATGACCGCACTGTGAGTGCTGCGAGGGTGTATCAGGACTGTGTCCTGAATGTGCTTGGCGAGAGGTTTCGTGTTGATATAGTCCCGATACCATTGCGAAGGTTGAAGGTGATTGTCGGGATGGACTGGTTGGGGCCAATGGGGCCATGATTGATTATGAGAGCTAGTTGGTGAGGGTTCGAACCCCAAGTGGGGGAGAACTGGTTATACATGATGAGAGGGCCTCGCAGGGGCCAACTCTCTGTTCGGCTGCGAGGGCTAGGAGATTTCTGCAGCAGGGATGTACGAGATTTTTGGCTTATATCTCAGATACAAGGGTTGAGACCACGAAGGATGTGGGTAAGGTGCCGGTTGTACAAGAATTTCAGGATTTCTTTCCCGAAGAGTTACCAGGAGTGCCTCCGGAGAGGCAGGTGGAGTTTCCTATTGATTTGGTGTTGGGTGCCGCTCTGATAGCGAAGGCACCATACCGGTTGGCACTGCCCGAGATGCAGGAGTTATCTACGTAACTTTAGGAGCTGCTAGACCGAGGGTTCATCCGTCCGAGCAGTTCCCCATGGGGAGCATCGATCCTATTCGTGAAAAAGAATGATGGGTCGTACAGGATGTGCATTGATTACTGAGAGATGAACAAACTAACGGTGAAGAACCATTATCTGTTGCCGAGGATCGATGATTTGTTCGATCAGCTGCAAGGTGCATCTTGGTTTTCGAAGATTGATCTTCAGTCGAGGTAGCATCAGATGAGGATTCGGGATGAGGATATACCAAATACAACTTTCAGGACTCCGTATGGGCATTACGAGTTTGTGGTGATGCCTTTTGGGCTCACCAATGCCCCAGCAGCGTTTATGGATCTCATGAACAGGGTGTGTAGACAGCTGAATCGGTCGGTGATCGTTTTTATTGATGATATCCTGGTCTATTCTAAGACTAGGAAGCAGCATGCGTAGCATCTGAGAGAGGTATTGGAGACCCTTAGGGTGGAGAGCCTATATGTCATGTTCTCTAAATGTAATTTTGGTTGCGAGAGGTACAGTTTTTGGGGCACGTCATCAACCAGGATGGCGTTTCGGTTGATCCAGCCAAGGTTGAGGCAATGATGCGGTAAGAAGTACCGAAGAATGCATCTGAGATCTGTAGCTTCTTGGGTTTAGCGGGCTATTATCGGAGATTTATCCAGGAATTCTCTAAGATTGTTGTGCCCTTGACCTGCTTGACCAAGAAGAATGTGACATTTCGGTGGGGCACGAATCAGCAGTTGGCTTTTGAGACCCTGACACGGAGGTTGTGCGAGGCTCCGATCCTAGCACTACCCGAGGGGTTAGATGATTTGGTGGTGAAGTGTGACACATCGATTTCAGGGATAGGTGCAGTACTGATGTAGAGGGGGCACGTGATAGCTTACGTCTCAAGGAAGTTGAAGCCTCATGAGGAGAACTACCCCACTCACGACTTGGAATTGGGGGCAGTGGTGTTTGCCCTAAAGATTTGGAGGCATTACTTGTATGAAGTGAGGTGCACCATCTATACTGATTACAAAAGCTTGAAGTATTTGATGGATCAACAGAACCTCAATATGTGATAGAGGAGGTGGTTGGACGTGCTGAAGGACTATGATTGTAAGATTCTATACCATCCCGGGAAGGTCAACGTGGTGGCTGATGCTTTAAGTTGCAAGGCAGCAGGTTCCCTGATTGGGAACGTTTGTTTAAGGATGACCGTGATCTCTCCACTGTTGGATATGATCAAGGAGTCTCGGGTCGAGGGGGTGGAGAAGGATAATTGGAAGATAGAGCGGATTCGGGGACAGTATCCCTTGTCAGTTAAGGATAGTCGTGCCCTTTTGACACAATGTGGTCGGGTGTGGGTACCGGTGACTAGAGGAGTGAAACAGAGGATATTAGAGGAGGCACACAAGTCCAACTTCTCTATACATCCAAGGGCTACGAAAATGTATAGAGACTTGATACTGAGTTATTGGCCTTGCATGAAGTGGGAGATCGCCTTGTTTGTGGAGCGGTGCTTAACCTGCAGGAAGGTCAAGGCCGAGCATCAGCGGCCTCATGGCAAGATTTAGTTGCTGCCCATTCCCATGTGGAAATGGGATGAGATCACTATGGACTTCATCACGAAATTACTGAGGATGGCAAGAGGTGTGGACGTCATATGGGTGATCGTGGACAGATTGACGAAGAGTGTCCACTTCATTCTGATTTCTGAGAGTATATCCGCTGAGAGGTTAGCGGATATTTATGTACGAGAGGTAGTGGCAAGGCACCAGGTGACCGTGTCATTATTCTCTGACAGGGATGTTCGGTTTACATCTAGATTCTGGAAGAAGTTCCACGAGGAACTGGGCACCCAGCTGCATTTTAGTACGACGTACCACCCCCAGACAGACGGCCAAAGTGAGGTGACGATTCAGACACTTAAGGATATGCTGCAAGCATGTGTGTTGGATTTTAGAGGGAGTTGAGATATGTACCTCCCATTGGCAGAGTTTTCGTACAAAAACAGTTATCATGCCAATGTCGATCGAGCTCTATTTGAGATGTTGTATGGTCGAAGGTGCAGGACCCCGGTTTGTTGGGATGAGGTTGGACACCGGGTTATGGGGAGCACCGATGTAGTGCTTAAGACAAGTGGGCTGATTCAGCAGGTGCACGACTGGCTGCGGGTCGCGTAGAGCCATTAGAAAAGTTATGATGATCGGCGGTGATCGGATCTTGAGTTCCAGGTGGGGGACTTTGTGTTACTGAAACTGTTTCCCTAGAATGGGGTTATCAGGTTTCGAAAGAGGGGCAAGCTAGGACCTCGATATATAGGATCATTCAGGATTACGACCCGAATGGGCAAGGTGGCATATCACTTGGAATTACCGAATGAGCTTAGCCAGATTCACAACACCTTTCATGTGTCGCAACTTCGGAAGTGTGTCACTGACGAGTCCGCAGTCGTTTCTCTGGATGAAATTCAGGTAGACGAGATCCTAAAATACATTGAGAGGCCCATTGCGATTTTGGATAGGAAGAACAAGGGTCTTCGCAACAAGGAAGTGAAGCTTGCAAAGGTGCAATGGCAACACCGAAGTGGCTCCGAATGGACATGAGAGCCAGAGCAGGATATGCAGGAGCATTACCCCGATCTATTCACATCTACGGACTTCGAGGACGAAGTCTAGTTCAAGTGGGGGAGAGTTGTAACACTCCAAATCAGGTATTACCTTTGTATCCCTTGAAAATTTTAAATGTTGCATAATAAGTCCCTTAAGTATGTTGGGCGTACTCTTGGGTACGCTTAGTGTACTTTTCAAGAATGATCGTAGAGGGACAGCACGTACGCTGGGCGTACCAAGACTACGCTGGTCGTACGTGACGGATGTCCAAACCATAATTTCCAGAATTGAGGCCTATATAAACATCCTTATCTCATTTAAGCCTCACCCTAATCAACCGCTTTCACCTTCAAACATCTCTGAAAACCATAATACCATTAGAGAGTGTGCTTTGATCTTAAGGAATGCATTTGTGGCCATTTTAGTGTACATTCAAGAAGAAGGAGTTGTCAAGCAAGCTTGGAGTGGCATTGGGCTTCAAGAATCTGCATCTAGTTCACCTTAAGGAACTTCTAGAGGTATAAAGCTTTGATCTTGCATTCTTATTCTTTAGATCGAGTTAGGGTTTTCTTTATGGTCCCTTTTGTTGGTTTTGGACCTTCTCTTGAGAGTTGAGCAACTCCAGAGGTTGAAATGGTTAGATCTAAGCCTTATGATCATGCTAGATGCATAAAGGTGCTAGCTTGGAGAGTATCTAGACTCCATGCAAGAGTTTGGATCCTTATATGAAGTCCTAATGTGAAGAATGAAGTTTTTAAATCCCATAGAGCATGCAAGGGCATAAAGTTGGCAATATCATGCCCTAGGACGTCTTAATGAGCTCAGATCTGGTTTTGGACGTTAGAACATCGAGTATTAAGCACTTATTGGAAGGAAGTGTTTAATCTATCTGTATGATGGGCGTAAGTTAGTGTACGCCGCACGTACTACTCAAGGACTCAATACGTTGCGCGTACCAGGGTGGTACGCCAGGCGTACGCACATCAGTTAGACTTGGATTTGTTTTAGGCCTTTGAGATTTTGGGCCTCAATTAGTCATTGGGCATGGTGACGTTTTGGGTTAATGGGCCAGTTTATCTGTTTTGGGCCATGGATGTTATGGTTGGGCTTTATTGGGCCATGAGGCCCATTAATGGTTTTAGATTTGGACTTTGGGCCCATTAACTAAGGAATACTTTTTGGGCCACTGTGAAAGGACTTGGGGATTTGGGTTCTCCACCTAGATGGGGTTTGATCCTAACATTAAGTAATGCTATAATTGTTTAGCGCTGGTAGTTACGGACTGTTAGGAGAGCACTTTTCGGATTCTTCAGACGGAGGTGAGTCTTCTCACCATACCAATGGGTCTAAGGCACCAAGGTCGGCCCATTTTATGATATTTGGATTATCGGTTGATTATGCACTATGTTAGTATGGTATTGTAGGTTAAGACCACGTGGGGGTTCCCGTGGCATTTGGTATAAGACCTTCAAGGGTTTCCATGGCATCCTAGTGTATTTGCATGATTAGTTATATGATATTTTCTTGGTAGAAAGACCATGTGGGCTTTCCAATGGCAAAAATACCATGTGTGGGTTCCCATGGAAGGAGGTGTTGGATTAGTGTCTAAGTCCATAACTATTTTGGTATGTACTTGACCCGATTATGAGCATGGTCCTTTTGGGTTGCCTTCACCATAGCAATATGTAGGATGAATTAAGGAGAGAGGTTTAAATATGATTTATTAATATATTATGAGAATAATATATTAAAGGAGAAATCATATTGTTTAATTAATATTAGTCAATAATTAATTATGAATTAATTTTGTGGCTAAAAGAGATTTATTAAACTTAGGGGACTAGACTGCAATTATTTGGATAATTGAGTTATTGGGCTAAGGAATGCTAAAGGAATAAGGGGTGAACGAAATTATGATGGAAGCCCATTATATTTTCGTCCATGGCCTTATCCAGAAAGTTCCATGGGCTGCTTAGAGTTTAAGCTGTCCATTAGGGTTTTGACTGAAACCCTAGTAGCCCACACAAGTATATAAAGGACCCCTTAGGCTCCCAAAACGTGGACAACTGATTCTCTAGGGTTTCTAGTCGTTTTTGGGCAGCCTCCTTTCTTCTCTTCTTCATCCAAGTTGTATATGGTGTTTGTGACTCCATTAGAGGTGCAGCACTTGAGGCACTAAGCCTTTGAAGCCAATCCAAGCAAGGAATTGATTGTTATTGCTATATAACAATCAAAGGTAATTCTCTAAACCCTAATTCAGTTCATAATATGTTAGATCTAAGTTTATTAGTCTTGGATTCAAAGCATGTACAATAGAGAAACCTAGATCCAAGCATTAGGGTTTGTATGAGCACATAGGATTGTTCTTATGCCTAAAACCCATCAGTGGTATCAGAGACTTGATTGGTTTCAGTTGTATGTGATGCTTAACTGTTTTGGTTGCTGAAAGTCGAGTTTTTGGCCTCTGCCCGACTCAACTCGGCGAGTCAGTATCTGGACTCGGCGAGTTGGCCCTACTCGGCGAGTCAGTGCGTCAGGCAGAGGGTATTTCGGGATTTAGTTGCTGTATTGACTTGGATTTGATACCTAAATTGTTTTATGAAGCTAAAATCAGAATTTTATCTTAATTATATGTTTATCCTTGCCAAAACAATAGACAATTTCAAATATTTTAAATATTGGTTGTTTATGTGATAAATATGGATTATTTAAAGTTATTTGGTAATTATCTAATGAATAAAATAAGATTAGGTCAAATGTAGATAATTATAAAATTAATTGTTTAATTTGAATTATTTGTTATTTGATCCCTAATGTTTTGAAATGTTTCAAAACTTCCCCTCAAGTTTTGGAATTTAAAAGTTGATTATAAGTTTAATTTTAAAATGTTAAATTCTAAAACCCTAGTAATTTGAAAAGTTCGAATCACACCCTTATGGTTTTGTTAATTAATTAAAGTGTATAATTAAAAGTGATTTAATAAACCCATAAAGTTTTTGGTTTACATTTAATTAAATTAAAAGTATAATTTACTAAGTTAAACCACCTAGTATTTTAAAAGTGTAAAATACACCCTATACTATATATAACATTAAAAGTCTAGTATTATATATGAGTAAACAGTCAGTCTTACCGTTAGTAGGCCTCATTCACGAAGCTGGTCTATAAGGGGTGTTTAAGGAAATTGCCTATAAAATGGCGATTGAATGGGTATCCACTCTTACCCACCGCACTCTTGACTAGTGGAGGGTCGTTAGCCGAACAGGTAGGATAGGACAGAAACCTTCCATTATAAGTATAATGAAGTACAAAATAACTAAATGCTTTTCCAAATTCCTAAATCATAGTTACTTTAGGAAAAATGTGAAATTGTATGCTAATCCATAGAATTACACTTCGTACCCCTGTCAAACGTTAGTGGAGCGTGTGTGGTTAACCGGCACACTAATTTGGGGATGACATTGGTAGCGAAGGGTGACTCGATGTTTGTCATAGATCAATGGAGCATGTGTGGCTAACCGGCACATTGATTAGGTGATAGTAGCATTAGGTGCACCACGTGATTCGTATGGTTATTCACACCTTGTTTGTGATCCTCGGCATCCCAGTCACAAATAGTAGGGCATAATCGAGATTAAACATGCCATTGAAAAGTTCAATGAATCTCAAAAGATCTAGGAGTTTCAATTCATTTAAAACTTAATCTTCCTTTTCATTTTTCATGGTGGAAATTGGTAAATCATCATTTACCTACCTTCAAATATTTTGTAACTAGATTACGGCATCCCTTTTCTAGGTTGTAGAATATTGTGTCGGATCCTAGCTTGATGTTTCATTTGGGTGTTACATCAAGAATTCTAATCAACATAACTTGAATTTTCTCCCGTTTTGTAGATGTCTGAATCTTACAATGGTCTTCCCAAATCCTTTGGAACAAGCTTTCCAAATGAAGATGACGTTCCGAGATACGATCAAGGAAATGAGAGTCATGCTTCACTTCCTCCACCTCCTCCAATCGTTCTCCCTGACCCACAAGTTCAAAGGCTTGAAAAGTTCAAGCTCACTCAAGCCCTTTTGGCAAGTAAACACGAAGATGGGAAACCTGTGTGTGCACACATCTTAGAGATGAAGTCACACATTGATAGGTTAAGCATGTTGGGTGTCGAGATTTCAAGCAAGTTGGCTGCTGACTGGGTTCTTCAGTCACTTCCTGAATCATATAGTGAGTTCGTTAGAGAGTACTATATGATGGATCACGACATGACCCTCATTAATCTCACCTATTTTCTTATAGCTGCTGAATCAGCAATGATTTGGCGTGCTGGTCAAGCAAATTTGTCTGGTGAATCAAAATCCCAAACTTCAATGGACACTGGCAACATTGGAAGTGCAGAAAGAACTAAGTCTGTGATTTTCCGATGTGCTGTGCCAAAGGAGTCCATTTGCTTTTATTGCCAAGAGAAGGGGCATTGGAGACGAAGCTGCCCTAACTACCTGAGAGATCTAAGAAATGGGAGAGTCAAGACGTATGGCTCTGCTTCAGGTAAAATCCATTATCTAACTCTTTTGAGTTCATATTCTAGATTCTTAATACATGATGTGATAAGATTACATTTTGATGTATTGTAGGATCGAAGAAAAGAGAGGAAGCTTGCGGGAAGAAGTGAGCTGAATCTAATCATGAAGAAATGGATTTCGATCGCATTACTTGAAGAATGGATTCTTGAGCTACTACTTGGAGTTAGAATAGATTGTTAAGAAATATGTAATGACATAGTTTTTCAATTGAATTGCATTGTAAGGACAAATTTTTTCCGCAATAAAATGAATTTTGATTTTATCTTATGTATTTATCCTTGCGATGGCATGTATGAAAAAATTGATGTTTGAATGTTTCTATTATTAGCAACAATGGATTTGATTCTTAATTATGTTATTTGTGGACATATCAAAAGTTTACCAAATAGGGAGAGTTTCTGATCACCCAAGTTTCAATTGGACAGAAACTTGGAATCATGCAACGTGTATTGTATGATGAATGAAAAACTTTCACATTTGGGAAATTTAGACTAATTCTTTGACAAAGTGTCAATTGAAGGACACTAGGTCGTACGTTGATCAAGTCTACCACAAGAGTGACAAAGATATTCGTCATGATTTACTAAAGTTTAGTAAATATGGTTATACTTATAAGATTGAGTATAATTCTGAGTTAACTGAAATAGTTTCAATCAATAGCAGAACGAATAAGAAGAATCAAGAAGGCAGAAAGATAAAAGTTTCTTCATTCTAAGAAGAAGGGAGAGTACCTTTTATTGTGTTTTATGATGAAATCTTAATGATTAAGAACCATATCTCAATTGATCCTCTAAGTGAGTCTTAGTGCATTTGCATGTCTAAGAAGAGGAATCGAGAATTGTAGAAATGGTTAAATCAAAGAGTCAATCATACTTCGTTCCGATATTAAGTCTTAGAGTCATACTCCAAGATTGTGACATTGAGTGACAAGTCTTAAGTAGGTTTATAACACTCATCAAATGTGGAATTTGGAAAAAATTTCTTATTCTTGCACATTTGAAATTGGTAAGTTGTGTTGTCTTGGATATGACAAAGACCAACTAGGACCAATTATGTGAAGTGTTTTGTCTTGATAAGAACTACACTAACTCTTGAATATTTGCTTTTTCAAGAAATGTTTCTTGACAAGAGAATCTTATATATCAAGGAGTCAGTGGGAGTCTTAATGGTCTTGAAAGGTTTCAAGAACAAATCAAGAATAAACCTTATAGATTATCACTAGCACACAACTTGAGGTTTACAACCTATCGTGCTGACATTATTTTGTTTCTATGCGATTCCAATTGAGTTAATTGTGTATGTGAGTTCTATGAGTTCTCATTTGAATGCATACTAGAGCCTTAGTCGATGGAAAGTACATTGATATGTAAGGACAAGTTACTAAACTACTTGGAAGACATGGTGGACACTCGTGTTACCATAAGGCAAGAAATCAAGATTAAGAAAGTTCAGTCCATATGAGTTTGGATTTGTCGCAAACCTTGGTTTTGGCAAATTCACATGGATAGGAACTCATACACCATAAAATCTAAGTGTCATAAGATTCCCTCCTTCATGAAAATGACTGTGAGGAAATGCTTTCACTAAAAGAGATTTTAAGAAGATAGCGATTGTGAAAATTGTATTCTCAAAATTCGATTATGGTTACGGCATCCCTTTCCATAGTTCGAATTATGAGATTTGGCAATTAGTTTGAACATTTGGAACTTAGTAACATAAGTTCTGAATTGTTTAAACGCACATATGAGCTATCTAAGACAAAGGTGTATAAGGTTAAGAAGCCTAGATAAAGGCTTATCGAAACATCTGGTATTAGAAATATGAATTTCAGAAATTCAATAGGCATTGTTTTCTGAAAGTTCATTTGTTTTTTGAATACATGTCAAAGCTAGTGGGAGCATAAGTGTTATGCTTGTATGATGATTATGGCGAGTATTGCAAGTTAACAATATTAATTATAGAAAAACAAAGATTAAATTTGCAAAGTTTCATGGGTTGAAAAGTTGTTTTAATATAATTAAGGGATAGAATATTATACTTCGTTTCAAAATCTAAAGCTTGGATTGAGAAATTTTAATATTTTCAGTCAAAGGATACATTGTGTGTTCTTAAAATTCGATTATGATTACGGCATCCCTCTTCATAGTTCGAATTGTGAGAACATGACACATAAAATATTATGGCAAAAGATTGGTAAAGTATCATATCTTTATGTAAGACATTATGCATCGTGTCCCATACGCTTCGGGTATAGGATCGATTGCAAATGCTATAATATTTTACCATTCTAAAATTTTCTAAATGTCTAGCGCATTAAGAGGGAAAAAGGACTAGAATTGGTTTTGACTAAAATAATTAAACAACTATCAAAGGATGATCCAAAGTTCGCTGAGGATTGGTCGCTTGTGAGTAGTTGGAAGTATGGTATTGGATGGACCATATCGACATTATTATGAATAGATAAGATTCTGTTAAGAATGAGTTGTCATATGGAAAATGTGGAAATGTTTCCATATTGGGAGTCGGATATTGAGATTCTATGCCTAGATTAGAAACTTTTATGCAGGAAGGATGTTCAAATGAATGTACTTTGAATGTGAGACTTCACGTCTATGGAATTGTCTTGTAACAATGTCCGATAGAGTACTTCATAATTTCATTAGCCAAGTCTTGGTGACTTTTGTGCTATGACTTTATGAAAGGATCGTTGCATAAGATGTTAGAATCTAGCATATGTTGGATTAATGTCTAAGTCCATAACTATAATTGGTAAGACTTGACCCGACCCGGCATGGTCCATTTGGGTTGCATTGCATCATGCACTTGGATTGACTATAATGAGAGAAATAAGACACTTATGGTTATTAATATATTATAAGTTCTAGTATATTAATAATAAGAATAATAAGATTATTTAATTAGTATTGATCAAGAATTAATCTAGGATTAATTAAGTGATCAAAAGAAGACTAATTAAATATATGGGTTAATTGTGTAAATCATCCATACTTGTATAGTGGGCTAATGCTCCATGGATAATCAAGTTGGGCTAAAACCCATAGGATGATCCATTGATGCTCCATGGTGTATTTGAACCCATGGATCCAAGGAAATGGAAAGTCATGACAATTAGGGTCTACCCTAATTGTAACACTATATAAAGATCTTATTCTTGACAAAAATCGGCCACTAGAGAGAGTAAGAAAGTGTTAGCCGATTTTCATGAAGTGTAGAATTCTCTCAAGTTATTCCAAGTGTATTTGGTGTTGTGTGAACCATTTGAGGTGTCACACTTAGGGCACTAGGCACTCAAGCTTCATGAAGACTTTCTACATCAAAGAGGTATGTATTCTATCTTGTTACACTCATTGTTTTGTATGCCAGATTAGGATAATACCTTGGAAGTTCTTATTTGCATGTATAATAGAGAAAACATAGATCCAAGGTATTTAGGGTTGCATGTACACTTAGGAGTGTTAGAATGCTCAAAACACAACAGCATATTCTAATAGTAGCAAAGAACCTTGTGTTCTTACACTAATGATAAGGATTGGGAATTGTGAAATGAGCATCATTGAAAAGGTTTTTCAATTGATCTATTTCACAAAGTAAGGACCATAGGAAACATACTGTGCATGCTTCATGCATGGGACAGCTATTGTTGTAATTTAAGTAATAAGTTGATTTTCTGAAACAGTAAACGATAATAATGAGTAATCAATATGGTGGTTAAATAGAAGTGTTTTATTTACTCTCACAAGTTTGAGGCCATATAGGATTAAGTATTATTGTTATGTTTCAATTTGCATGTTTTGACTTCCATAATAACTAGGTTATTCAAACATCCACAGTCGGTCATACGTTGGGAGTAGGTATGAATAAAGACTGTCATGAATCTGTCTGTAGATTGTCTGAAGTGTTTAGACATAGCACAAGTTTGCTGCAGAGTTCATGAGTGCTTTGATAAGATTAGAGTATTGGATTAAACCCACGCTCACTTGGATCACTTCATAGATTTATCACGAGTGATTAGTGAGACGATAATATTGTATATTCTTGAAACCGAGACATGTGAGTTGTTATTTGTTGGTCGGTTACACATTGATAATAAGTAAACGCACCAGTAACTTGGTGTTATAAAACTTATTGTTGTGTGTGATTCGATCAGTAAATGCAAGCGAGCATTTGAGTCGAAGTTTATCCATTCCTTTTACCCAAAGTGGGATAAAAGCGATATATGTGGGCCTCTCGATGATTTAGTGATGACACCTAAGCGCTTGGCCAAGCCGGGACTAAGTTGATGTGTTCAATTGTAGTCTGTTATCAGTCGTCATAAATCGGAAGTCGGGAAACAGTATAGAGAGAATAATTGAAATTCATGTCTTTTGTCTATACGATATCTTGAGAATGGAGGAATATATAATCCCTTATCTAGAGGACACGCTATCTGATAAGATCAGAGTTGACAGCGGCTTTTGAAAGCTACGATTGCTGATCAGGTTCTGAAGTCATACGGAAAATAGTTATTAGACTTATCCAAGTGGGAGACTGTTGGATTAGTGTCTAAGTCCATAATTATTTTGGTATGTACTTGACCCGATTATGAGCATGGTCCTTTTGGGTTGCCTTCACCATAGCAATATGTAGGATGAATTAAGGAGAGAGAGGTTTAAATATGATTTATTAATATATTATGAGAATAATATATTAAAGGAGAAATCATATTGTTTAATTAATATTAGTCAATAATTAATTATGAATTAATTTTGTGGCTAAAAGAGATTAATTAAACTTAGGGGACTAGACTGCAATTATTGGATAATTGAGTTATTGGGCTAAGGAATGCTAAAGGAATAAGGGGTGAACGAAATTATGATGGAAGCCCATTATATTTTCGTCCATGGCCTTATCCAGAAAGTTCCATGGGCTGCTTAGAGTTTAAGCTGTCCATTAGGGTTTTGACTGAAACCCTAGTAGCCCACACAAGTATATAAAGGACCCCTTAGGCTCCCAAAACGTGGACAACTGATTCTCTAGGGTTTCTAGTCGTTTTTGGGCAGCCTCCTTTCTTCTCTTCTTCATCCAAGTTGTATATGGTGTTTGTGACTCCATTAGAGGTGCAGCACTTGAGGCACTAAGCTTTTGAAGCCAATCCAAGCAAGGAATTGATTGTTATTGCTATATAACAATCAAAGGTAATTCTCTAAACCCTAATTCAGTTCATAATATGTTAGATCTAAGTTTATTAGTCTTGGATTCAAAGCATGTACAATAGAGAAACCTAGATCCAAGCATTAGGGTTTGTATGAGCACATAGGATTGTTCTTATGCATAAAACCTATCAGGAGGACCATGTGGGGGTTCCCATGGCAGATAGGAAGACCATGTGGGGGTTCCCAAGGCAGATAGTAAGACCACGTAGGGGTTCCAGTGGCACTAGGTGTAAGACTCTGGAGGGTTTCCATGGCTTCCATATATGTTGTATGCATGGCTTATGTGGTATATGTAGCTTTTATAGCCAGTATGATATGTGTTATGTGGATTGTGTGTGGGGTATGTTGTGGGGGACTCACTAAGTATTAGCTTACAGTTTGTGGATTTGTTTCAGGTACATCCAAGCCCAAGGGTAGGGGCAAGGCTTGATGGGGCAGGGCGCACTCTTTAAGGCGTTTTTTGGGACACTCTGATGTTTTGTAATAAAATTTGTAATTGATATGAGTTTTGAAAACAATTATAATTGGATGTCGTGATTTATGGAGATGTGTTTGGTTAATTAAAAATAAAAATTTTCGTTTGAAAATTTGGGTCGTAACACATTATATGATATGGTATTATATAGTAAGACATGTACAATATTTTTGGTCACTTTGGAATACCATGGTTAAGTCTAAGAGTTTGGTTAAGATGACTAGAAGTCAAATTTTGTCTTAGTTCCCTTCCATGGCCAAAATTGTCAAGGGCATGGGAGGTGGCTTGTATATCCTCCCATCTCTTGCATCCATACCTTGTCCCCTTTAGATTTTTGCTTTTTAATACTTTAGATTATTATAATAAAAAGGCTTTACTTTGCATGGGATATAAAAGGAGAGTGTTTGCATGAATTTTGGCTACTTATTTTCTACTTTTTTCTCACCAAAACTGTAACTTGCATAGAGTTGGGAGTTCCCTCTGCTTTGAAGTTGTTACTTGGCTTTTGGTGTTCACATTGTGCCTTCCTTTAGTGCTTAATTGATTAAGCACTTAAGGCTTAAATAACAAAGTTTTACAAGAATAAATCTAGCAATTTTGGTACCTTATTCTTGTTGGTGGATTAGGTGTAGAGAAGATCAAGCTTCCTATTTTTGACATCTACTTCAACACCCTAAATCCAAGATGGTCCAAAGGCATCAAAGGTTGTTATTTCTAAACACCATATGGTTGTTTTATATCATTCTAACCTCTTTAAAAGGATCCTTTATGGTTGTGGTTTTGTTACATACTTGAAATTTACTAGAAATTTTTTATAGCTTCCGTTGCTGGTTTTTGTGAAAAACTAACTATTTTATGTATCAAAATTCATCAGTGGTATCAGAACCATATTTAAATGCTAGAATGATTTTTCATGTTATGATTATCTTTGGTTTTTGGAAAACAAGTATGACTTTCTTTTTGGCTAAAGAAATGTCCATATTTGTTTTCTTTGGCAACTTGTTGTTAAGTTTGTTTTTTGTATAGCCATTTTTCCATACATTTTGGTTGATTAAAAGTTGCCTTTGAAAAAATAAAGAGTTGTTTGTTGATATATTTCATATGTCTTTTGTGTCTAAACAAGCCGATAGGACATTTGTGGTTGCTATTTATTCATATGATTACGTAATAGATAAATACGTATTATTTCATTTGTTATTTTTTATATGTAATAAATTAGTTTTAGACTAGTTGTATTTTATTTTATAAAAATGTAACAAGATGGAGCTTGAAGATCTTATGAAGATATGAAGACATAGAGCTTTTTGAAGACTTTGAACTGTTCTATTAAGTCCTTTAGGAAATTACTTAATATTTGTTGTGATGACTCACAATAAATATTACTAGAAAAATCGTTGTGTTTATACACTTTAAAATGCATGTTTGTTATGTTTATTTTGGTTGTTGTGAAATGTTGTACGTATGCAAATATGTTTGCCATGCTAAAAACATTTTCACAGACAAATAACATCAAACTCAGGGTTTAGAGTTTTATATAAAAATTTCAACATAAGATGTCAAAAGTTAAGTTTTTGTTAAAAAGAGTTTTAATTTTTTAAAACTCTAAAATAGCCAAACTTGTAAAGATATAAATGGTTTAAACTATACTTTTTTTAACTTAATCTAAACTCCACAACTCTATAATAAATTGTTGTTTTTATTAAAAAGTTAGAATCCGATTCCTATCGCTATAACGTCGAATTAAAATTGAATATAAATTTTAACCAGTAAAATTTTATATAAAATAAATTCAACTTTATGATTTTGGAACACTTTAAATGTATGGTGGAATATTTTATACATGAAATATTGATGATACAAAATGTTTTAAAATACTAGAATAATAATACATCGATAAATAAATAAATAAACCCTTGTTTTCAAAACTTCAAATTTATGCAATCCACTTAAAACTTGGGATTTTTGTGCAATCATGTGGATTTTAGGGTCACCTTATTCATTTGTGTTGTCAAAAATGGTCAATGTGTTTTATATTTACTTGTAGGATAAAGGTCACCTAACCATTTGTGAAATATAACTCGCATATTTTTTAAATGGATGATTTGATCAATTTCTTATGTGATAAATGTCACCTAAGCATAAGAGTTTTGAGGCATAGATGAGATAAACATGTCACCAAAAAAAGTAACGTTTTTTTGGATCCCATAAAACTAAGAATTAAATAAGAGTTGTAATTGGTTAGCATAACCTACTGATCAACACAATCACTTATGTTGTGGGTCACCGCCTTAAGTTATTTTGGGTAACGTGGATCTTAGCTTTTCAAAATTTAATTTGAAGGGTAATTAATTTTTTAAAAGAAAATATATAAAAGATATTAAAATGAATCTTATTATTTTGTAGATGACTACCCCAACTGTAACCAACTCATCACTCACCATCCGAACCATCCTCGAAAAAGAAAAACTAAGCGGGCCCAACTTTTTTGATTCGTTCAGATAACTTAGAATTGTCCTCAAGCTTGAGAAAAAAAAATACTATGTCCTTGATGAACCTATCCTAGAAGAACTCCCTACCAATGCTGCCAAAGCATTGAAAGATGCTGGGGCGAAACGTGTAAATGATTCGACCGAAGTGGCTTGCATCATGCTTGCAACTACGACTCATGAACTTCAGAAAACTTTTGAGTTTCATGAATCTTTTGAAATGATTGAACAACTTAGAGTCATGTTTCAAGTTCAGTCTAAGCAAGAGAGGTTCAGTCTAAGCAAGAGAGGTTTGAGACCTTGAATGCTTTCATTGGTTGAATGATGGCTGAGGGATCTTCTGTAAGTGCGCGTGTGCTCAAAATGAAAGCTTATGTTGAGAAACTTGCTCGCCTCGAATTCCCATTTGGGGATGAGCTAGCAACCGATGTGATCTTAGCCTCATTACCTAAGTCATTCAACCAATTTCTGATGAACTTCACAATGAATGACTGGGAGAGGAGCATCAATGAGCTTCATAACATGCTCAAGAATACCGAGGCAAACATCAAGAAATATGAGAAAAATCAAGTGTTGATGATCCAAGATGGTCAAATCTCCAAGAAGAAAATCGGTAATAATACCGGTAAGGGGAAAGGCAAAGCTACCAAGAAAGGTAAGGGAAAGGGAAAGGGTCAAGGGCAGCCTCCTACTACCAACCCAACTCATAAGCCCAAGCCTGCTGCTGAATCTGATTGTTTTCACTGCAGTGAAAAAGGACACTAGAAACGCAACTATCCCAAGTACTAAAAGGACCTTATGAAGAACAAGGCCAACTAGGTTCGCACGTCAAATATATATATATATATATATATATATATATATATATATATATATATATATGTGTGTGTGTATGTGTGTGTGTGTGATTGAGTTATGTGCATTCCTTACTAATTCTTGGGTATTCGATATTTGAAGTGGTACTAACATCTGCAATGATTTGGAGGGACTAAAGAATGCTAGAGAACTCAGAGATGGCGATTTGGAACTTCATATGGGCAATGAAACTCGAGTAGCTATCAAAGCCATAGGACAATATTATCTTTTGCTTCCAAATGGTCTTAATCTTATGTTGAAATATTGTTGTTAAGTACCTATTATAACTAGGAATATTATCTCTACTTCTCGTTTGTATGAACAAGGTTTTCGTTATAAGTTTGACTTTGATTCTGAAAACATCTATGTGTTTAAAGATAATGTGTTCTATTTTGAGACTAGTCCCAACAATGGAATATATGAAATCAATTTAAATGGTTCATACCAAAAGGATAATTTAATGTACAACTTAAATACGAAAACAAAGTTTGACTCAAATAAAACTTATTTACAGCATTGTCGACTTGGGCACATAAATAAAACTCGCATTGCTAAGCTCCAAAAGGATGGAATCATAGATTCAACAGACTCAGAGTATGTTGACCTTTTAGAACAATAACCAGAAGAAGTGAAAGATACTTCATTAAATTTATTGATGATTTTAGTAGATTTGGAACACAAAAATGAAGCATTCAATGTCTTCAAGGTATTCCAAAATGAATTACATAATCAACTTGGTAAAAAGATTAAAACCATACGATCAGATCGTGGTGGTGAATATCTAAGCTATGAGTTTGATGAACATGTCAAGAATTGTGGCATAGTGTCACAACTCACTCCATCGAGAAAATCTCAACATAATGGTGTCTCGGAAAAGAGAAATCGTACTCCACTTGATATGGTGCAATCAATGATGAGTCATACTTCCCTTCCTCATTCATTTTGGGGTTATGCCCATGAAAATGCAGCTCGAATTGTAAACATGGTCCCAACTAAAAAGGTTAGTAAGACTCCCTATGAGTTATGCCATGGAAAAGTTCCATAAATGTCTTACTTAAAGATATGGGGTTTTGAATCATATGTTAAAATAGAGACTTCTATAAAGCTTGACCCTAGATCTCAAAAGTATATCCTTGTGGGATACCCAAAGGAAACCATGAGTTATTACTTCTTCCAGAAAGAAGAGAACCGAGTGTTCATAGCCCGGAAAGTAGTGTTTCTTGAAACTGACTTTATCTTGCATAAAGCAAGTGGGAGCCCCATTGATCTCGAAGAAATTAGAGAGACACAACCTTTAGTTGAGAATGATAATCAATAAAGCATTGTTGAACCTAAAATTATCGTCAGGAACCTGGCAGATTTGGATTTGTCATTCCTGAAGTGGAAGTCTTCTTGATGGAACAATGTGAGCCCATCAATTACAAAGTTGCTACTGCAGAAATAGAGGCTGACAGATGGCTTGAAGCCATGAGAGCTGAAACTCAATCCAAGAATGATAATCAAGTATGGGACTTGGTTGACCTACCTCCTAACAGCATGGATGTTGGAAGCAAGTGGATCTTCAAGAAGAAGATCGACATGGATGAAAATGTACAAACTTTCAAAGTATGACTTGTGGCGAAATGGTATATTCAAATTCAAGGTGTTGAATATGAAGATACTTTCTCACCAGTTTCTTAGATCAAATCTATTAGGATTATCATGGCCATAATTGCATATTATGACTATAAGATGTGGAAAATGGATGTGAAAACCGCTTTCGTTAATGGATATCTTAAGCAAGATGTTTATATGGAACAACCTGAAGGTTTTGTCAAATCGGATAACCTAAAGAAGGTGTGTAAAGTGAAGAAGTCCATTTGTGGATTGAAACAAACATCTAGGGCCTGGTATCATTGTTTTGATGAGAACAACAAAAAGTTTGGTTTCTCAGAAATTCTCGGTGAACCATGTGTATATCAAAGCAAGTAGGAGCCATACTATTTTTCTGATTCTATATGTTGATGATATATTACTGATCGAAAAAGATATACCAACATTGATGGAGACTAAGGCCTACCTTAGTAAGTCCATTCAAATGAAAGATCTAGGGGGTGCTACATACATACTTGACATTAGGATCTATAGAGATTGATCCAAAGACTCATTGTTTTGAGTCAGAGCACAATACATTGATAAACTCTTAAAACGCTTTTCAATGGATAACTCAAAATGAGGAATTATACCAATATTGTCTGGCACCATTCTTTCTAAGGCTGAAAGCCATAATACTGAAGATGATATCAAAAGAATGAGTCGTATACCGTATGATTTAGCAGTAGGTTCGATTATGTATGGTATGACATGTGAATGGCCTAATGTAGCTTATGTTATTAGTCTAACTAGTAGGTATGAAGCTAATCGTGGCGAAAAACATTGGATGGCTGTTAAGAATAATATGAGATATCTCATTTGTATTAAATGATATTGTGTTCTATATTAACATGTTATTTGATCCTTGAATAAAGGAATTATTCTAAGTTGTCCATATTTGGTCACTGTTGTTAGAGCAAATGTGAATTAAGATTAATATGAATTAGCGTGGTTGATTTCAAGTGGTGAAATAGCAAAGTGTTGCATATAAATTCATATGTACCTGTTAAAGAACAACTATTGGATATGAATTGTGTCAAGAGTCACTTCATGGGTCGTAATCATAAGTGATTCTTGAACACAGGTAATATATTTATGTCTTTCGACTTGACATACATATTGGAGAACTCAAGTATGGAGATTGTTAAACTTTGACATGGTTAAACGATGTTCGTAACTGTGCAGTTATAAAAGCCTTCGTTGGGTAGAACATGAACTATATGAGAATGTGTATGTAGTCAAGATGGGAATTGTTCCACTTATGTTTTGAGAGTTAGACATCTAAAGTGCCTTACTTAAAAGTTGGTTGTCAAATGAGAATGATCATGTTCCATGTCTCATATCCAACATGATGTCTGTAACAAAGAGAATATCGATACACTTACCTCATACTTCATATGTAGCTAGTGAGCTCCTGAAATTGGATGTTGATTGATGGCACCCCTTCGTGTGTTGTTAGGGGCAGTAGCCCGTTGCTAGACGTCAGCTACTGTCTATGTTAGTCTTTAATAAAGCTTACAACATTTAATAAAATAATATTTACTATCATGATATAAAATTAATTAAAAATAAAAGTCACATAATCACTGCCTCTAGCATTATCATGAGATATCCATGATCAATGCGTTTATATCGACTTCGCCATGAATTCAAACAATTTTCCCATGTCCAATGTGTATAATTAATGCTTCCAATCATTCATAGGAAACCATGTTTACGTTGTGAGTCGCATATAATTTCTTAAAATCACTTCTCGTTGGACGTCGAAAATATATTTCACAATAAAGCTCTATCGATATCACATACTCACTAAATAAATATGTATATTCTCATGTTGATCTCTCAGACATCTTCACGTATTCATCTATTACGCCCGACGACATACCTTAGCCCAAATGTCGAAGTGTCGTCGTACACTTTTGTATCCTAGTAAATACTCGTCTACTTCTACCATCTCATCTCAATTCAAATGTCTCATAGTTATCTTTCAAATAGTTAGCTATACCAACAAATAAATTTCTACTCAAATCGTAACAACGTTTGAATGCGTCGTTATCATAGAAACAATCATCTGATGTGGTATTAGTTACTGAAATACCCTTCTGGCCGGATTGTGTTCCAGGAGGAGTAAAGCCCAAGTTTTATTATTTTATTTTTTTAGTCTTTATCCTATTTTACAGAAGTCTTTTAGTGAGGTTAGGATTCTGTTAGGATTAGTATGGATAACCTTTAAATACCTTGTAAATAGCGTGAACAGAGTTCATGTTTCATTTTTGCTTTTATCTTATTTTCGTTCTTGATTAAATAAAAGAAGAGTCGACATATGTTTTCTCATATTTTTGTTTCGTCAGGCACACGATAGTGCCCCTGGTTTTCAAGCGTTTTACAATTCGCTACTAATTATCTATCTGTAGTTGTTTTCGGCTATATCAGGTGGTATCAGAGCCCCTTCGATGGCGGGAGAAAATAACGAACCTGATAGTATTAAACGGATGGAACAAACTCTTCAAGGATTCCAACGTACCCTTAAACAAATCACAAAAACCTTAACTACTCTTGCAACCCAGGTACATGGCCCCCAAGTCCCACTCGTTGTACAAGTCGACGATAGAGTTCTCACCCGCAGAAATTAGCGATTCCTACCAAGAAATCAAGCGAGGGATCAACTCGGGCAGTAGGAACAGGGTCGTTTGGGTGAGGATTCCGACATTGATAAAGATAGTGGAGAGGAAGAAGAAAGAGTAGGCATATTTGGATGGCATAGAGACAACCGAGATTTCGATTACAAGCAGAGAGCCAAGGATGTCCCATCATTCACGGGATCAGTGAATGTGAGGATTTCTTGGATTGGAAGAGTGAACTTGAAAATTTATTTGAATTCTACGAGATACCTCCAAAGAAACGAGTCACTTTAGTAGCTTACAAGCTCAAAGGCGGGGCTTAAGCTTGGTGGAAGAATCTTCAGCTCACCTGCGAACGCCAAGGTAAGATTCCTATCACTAATTGGGATTGTATGGAACGAGAATTGTGCAGGAGATTCCTTCCCCCTAATCATGATCAAATATTCTTTAATCTCTTCCAAATTGCTCGCAAGGAGATAGAACAGTAGAATTCTACACGGTTGAGTTCCATAGGTTATCATCACAAAACCACTTGTCAGAGACTAAATCCCAAAAAGCACATGTTATATTAATGGCCTTAAGCCCACCATCCAAGATAAAATTTTGTTAGTTCCCGTTTATACTTTAGATGATGCTTTCAACTTGGAAATAAGAGCTGAAAATCAATTCACTAAGACCAATCACACTTGGAATTTGATCTGAATCGCCTCACTACCGGTTCACCTGCTTTTGTTTCACAACCCACAGAAACCCCGGTGACCATTACCAAGCCGACAACCACAAAACGTGGAAAAAGCATGGCATATTCATCAAATACAGCCACGAAAGCAGTCAGTCCTTATGCTCGCCCGGTTAATGGCAAGTGTTTTAAATGCGGGATTCACGGGCATAGGTCTAGTGATAGTAGGGTTGCTACGGGTAAGGTTGGTCTTACGACAAGGGAGGACGAAGAAGAAGAAGTAGTGGGTAATAATGACTATTCCTACGAAGAAGAACAATATGCAGAGTTGTGTTCTCTGGCAGAGGAACCGACTTATGAAGAATCTTCAGCAAGAACATGTGTTGTGAGGCGCATTGTGCTTTCACCTAAACTACCTGAAAACACATCTCAACGACATAATCAATTTAGAACACGTTGTCTTGTACATCAAAAGGTTTTCGATGTGATTATTCACAATGGATGTACTGAGAACATTGTGTCTAGAGAAATCGTTCAGCGACTAAATTTAAAACCAGAAAAGCACCCCACTCCATACAAGATAGGATGGATTAAATCTGTTGGCGACATTTGCGTCACCGAGCACTGCCAAATTCTGTTTTCTATTGGCAAGTACATAGATGAGGTAACTTTTGATATAGTTAATATGGATGCTTGTCATATTTTGTTAGGCAGGAGCTAGGAGTATGATGTTAACGCCACACATAAGGGGAAGGGCAACACCGACTCATTTAAAGTTGATGGGGTTAAAATGGTGTTAGTTCCTTTAAGTGAATCCAATAGACCAAAAATCGCTCAAACTGGACAAGCTAGGAAGAATTTAGTAGTTATGGCACATCGAGATTTTGAGGAAGAAATCAAAGGGGAGCAAGTAATTTTTGCTAGCGTCGCGACCGGATTGATGCAAGAAGGCGTTTGTAGTAAAATTCCTGAAAAATTAGTTCATCTTATGGAAGAATTCCGATCTTTGATCCCCGAGGAGCTACCTGCGACACTTCACCTTATAAGAGAAATACATCATATTGATTTTATTCCAAGGGCAAAACTACCAAATTTGGCGCATTACCGGATGAGCCCAAAAGAAAATTTAATATTGCAAGAACAGGTAGAACACTTGCTACAAAATGGGATGATTCGTGAAAGTATGAGTCCTTGTGTTGTCCTGGCTTTGTTAGTTCCAAAGAAAAATGGAAACTGGAGGATGTGCATGGATAGTCGTGCCATTAAAAAAATCACCATCACTTACCGTTTCCCCATTCTTCATCTTGATGATATGTTAGACATGCTAGATGGGTCAAAGGCATTTTCGAAACTTGATCTGCGTAGCGGTTATCATCAAATTCGTATTCAACCAAGTGACGAATAGAAAACAACTTTCAAGACTAAAGATGGACACTATGAATGGTTGGTCATGCCATTCGGTTTATCTAATGCACCAAGTATCTTCTCCCGTTTAATGAATCAAGTGTTGAAACCTTTTCTTGGGTCATTCATAGTTGTTTACTTTGACGATATTCTTGTTTATACCAAGTCAGATAGTGATCATCTAGTACACCTTAAGGAAGTTCTCACTGCTCTAGCCGACAACAAGCTTTATAATAATCTTAAAAAATGAAACTTTTTTACTGATCGACTGTTGTTTTGGGGTTTCATTATTACTGCTTGTGGGATTCGAGTTGACGAAGAAAAGGTTCGCGCTATTTGTGAGTGGCCAGTGCCTCGTACTATAGGTGAAGTTCGAAGTTTCCATGGGCTTGCAACTTTTTATAAGAGATTTGTGCGCAACTTCAGTTCTATCATGGCGCCTATTACTCAATGCATGAAGAAAGGTCAATTTCAGTGGGGAAAAGAGGCAACTAAAAGTTTTGAACTCATCAAAGAAAAGTTAACCACTGCTCATTTACTTCTGTTACCCAATTTTTATAAGCCTTTTATTTTGGAGTGTGACTCGTCGATTATCGACATTGGAGCAGTTTTCTCGCAAGAGAACAAACATGTTGCTTTCTTTAGTGAAAATCTTAGTGAGGCAAGACAAAAGTGGACGACATACGAGTTAGAGTTTTATGCTATTTACCGTTCCGTTCAACATTGGGAGCAATATTTGTTTCATCAGGAGTTTATATTGTTTACCGATCACGAGGCCTTAAAGTTGATTAACAACCAACATAAGTTAAATCGTATGCATTGCCGTTGGGTTTCGTATCTTCAACGTTTTACTTTTGTTTTAAAACACAAGTCCGGTTCCCAAAATAAGGTAGCAGACGCATTGAGTCGACGAGCTGAGTTGTTGGTTATGTTAAAAACTAATATTCTTGGTTTTGAAAATTTGAAATATTCATATGCGAAAGATGATGATATTAAACAAATTTAGGCAGGTCCGATCATGCCACCCATGTCCAAATTAGACGGTTATCTTTTCTATAATCATCGCTTATGTATCCCAGGCACTTCATTGCGCGAGAAACTTATCAAGGAATTACATGGTGGCGGTTTAGGTGGTCATTTCGGGAGAGAAAAAACTTTGTCTCTCGTTGAAGAGCGTTATTATTTGCCACATCTCAAGAACGATGTAGGGTGTTTTGTTGCTAAGTGTCTTGTTTGTCAAATCGCCAAAGGGTAATCCAAAAATACAGGGTTATACATGCCTTTGACTGTCCCGTACGGTCCATGGGAAGACATTTCCATGGATTTTGTGCTCAAATTGCCTCGTACAGTATGTGTGAACGACTCGGTGTTTGTTGTGGTTGATCGGTTTTCCAAAATGGCACATTTTTTTACATGTAAGAAATTCGTTGGTGCTTCCAATATTGCTTTATTCTTATTTCAATAAATTTTACTCCTACATGGGGTACCCCTCTACCATTACTTCTGATCGCGATACCAAGTTCCTTAATCACTTTTGGCGTACACTTTGGCATCTGTTTCAAACTAAATTGCAATATAGTACTTCTTTCCACCTTCGAACCGATGGATAGACGGAGGTGGTTAATAAAACTCTTGGTAATTTGATCCGTTGTCTCTATAGAGATCGCCCCAAACAATGGGATCAACTCTTAGCTCCAGATGAGTTTTCCTTTAACAACATGGTCAACCGTTCCACCAGAAAGTCACCATTCCAGGTGGTTTATCAATGCCAGCTAAAGCATGCTTTAGATCTGATTCCTGTGCCTAAACACCCTAGTCATAGCTTGGCTGCTGAGAGTTTCACGACAAAGGTAGAAGTTGTTCAGACTGAAATTAAGCAAAGGTTTGCCGCTTCTAACGCGAAAAGGTTTTTGAGGTTGGTGATCTAGTTATTGTCCATTTACGTAAGGAGAGATTTCCAGTAGGAACATACAACAAGCTCAAGATGAAACAGATTGGGCCATGCAAGGTACTTCGCAAAATTAATGGCAATGCTTATGTCATTGACTTCCCCGAATCCAATTCTATTTCTTCAACATTCAATGTCACAGATTTGACTGAGTTCAGACTAAATGATCCTTTATATCCTGATGCTCACTCGAGGACGAGTTCTTTTTCAACCATGGGAGAATGATGTGGTATTATTTACTGAAATACCCTTCTGGTCGGATTGTGCTCCAGGAGGAGTAAAGCCCAAGTTTTAGTATTTTATTTGTTTTAGTCTTTATCCTATTTTATAGAATCCTTTTAGTCAGGTTAGGATTCTGTTAGGATTAGTATGGATAACCTTTAAATACCTTATCAATAGCGTGAACAGAGTTCTTGTTTTATTTTTGCTTTTATCTGATTTTCGTTCTTGATTAAATAAATGAAGAGTCGAGATACGTTTTCTCATATTTTTGTCTCGTCAGGCACACGATAGTGCCCTTGGTTTTCAAGCGTTTGACAATTCGCTACTATGCTACTTAGCGGAAGGAAATTGTTTGTGTAAAGAGTAGGGAAATATTGACCAAAAAGAGTATGAATTTTGTGAGAATGAAATGTGGTTTATCAAGAATATATAATTTAAAAAAAAAAAAAAAAAAAAAAAAAAAAAACAAATTACATTTAAAATGGTCATCTGACGGTTGGAGACATTTTTCCTTTGAATTCTATCCTTCAAGCAGCGTAGCCGGAACCACAGAAATTCGTATGACGCCATGGTCGGGATCGTGCTCATGTTTTCGTGTGCACCATGCGCTCCATTATCACGTCCACTCCTACAAGCTTTATATAAATGGGCAATATAACGACAGATCAAATGTGTATTGTGTCGGATTAGCAGCGACTCTTAAATACCACACCAAGACCCAAGGACGGATCTATAGACTATAATACATCGTTTAACACCAACCCGATAAAACCTAAGGATCTATAGACTATAATACACCCTTTAATTAATATCAACCCAATAATCAAATATATTTGTATATTTCACAAAACAGTCTCTTATTGAATATTACATTTAATGAAACAAAAAAAAACTTTGAATTCGGAATTAATCTCACTCATTAAACAAAGATCACTCACGAGTACATAACTTACAAACTCGAAAAACAAAAGTCTCAACCAGTCAAAAGTCAACACTTTACGTATCATATATGAAGTCATAGTTAACACTTTGGCAGGTCAGAAGGTGGTGGAGGCAACTTCTGGTTCGGAAGCTTCCCATCCATGACTGCCCACGCCATTCTCAGCCCCCAGCTCAGGTGAATCTCAATATGACAATGCATAAACCACACCCCTGGATTATCAGCTCGGAAGCGCACAGCCACCCATCCGGCGGAGGGCACGCCAACGGTGTTTCTTTCAACAGGATCAACAAGATTGAAGTTGGCCGGATCTGTTGTAGAATTGTAATTTCCGGTGCCTTGACCAACCACATAGAAGTTAAAGCCGTGAAGATGAAGAGGATGGTTTTCTGCACCGAAAATGTTGGTGCCTTGCATCACCAGCTCCACTGTGGTATTGTATGGAAGCACCACCACTTTTGTGCCATGGGAAACCATGGTGTTGTTTGGTGGGGTACCCGAGTAATTGAATGGACTCAGAGGGGTGGAAGGGAAATCCGTGGTGAAAACTCCGTTGGATTTTCCGAAGTACCTGGCTTGAAGAAGTGCAATTGTTGGTGAGGTGAAGGAAATGTTGTTAATGGAGGCTGCAAATTTGGTCCCATTCGGCCCTTGACATGTTTGATTCTTCGGGCACGGGTCGCTTCCGAGTCCAACCGCAAAAAAGTAGCGATTTTGAACAGTTTGTGGCACGTTCACCGGGAACTGCGAATTACCCAAACTACGAAATTTATTAGTCCAGTTAGCCACATAGGCAGTGGCATTGATAGCCGGTAGTGTAGGTAGGGGAAGGCCTTTGATAGAAGTAATATTGGAAGATGATGACATGGTGTCACTTATGTACTCAAGAACTCCGGCAACGGTTGTATTGTCAAAAGTTCCAACAGCTGCTGTGGAATATGGTCTTGCAGCCATCATGAATTGGGCATTGGAGGTAAGGTTTTTTGTCTTGAAGAGAACATTGCTCGTTTGACCCGGCGTGATGAAGATTGTATCCGTTTCAAATGGCTTCACATAACTCGCATCAGCATCAACAACTGTAAAAGTATGGTTTGCAATCTTGAAAAAGAGTTCATCATTGAGGGCAGCATTGATGATACGAAGGAGATATGTCTTTCCAGGCTTCACCTTAAGCCGAAACGTTTCTGCATGTGGATTAATTAACATTATTCACTCACAAAATAAGGAAAAGAGTAAAAAGATATTTAATCGTTTATATAACGATGTTTAATAGTTATGTACCCTTTGGTGAAGAACAATTGTTATATAAAGGTCCAGGCAGCCCGTTAATGGTATAAGCGTCTGAATTATTCGGGCCAGCCCCGGTTTGAAGGGCCTGGTTGATCACAACCTCAGTATCATTGTTCCACCACTCTCCTATTAATCAAAACGACTTAGTTTAGAACAAAATACGATCATTAATTACTATAACTTCAAGAATAAGAGACGCGATAAATTACCAAATATAATAGGGACTTCCTTGTAAGGCTTCACAAAAGGGTACGAAGTGTTGCGTCTAGGGAGAATGACAATCGGGCCATAAAGGGTTGATCTAATCCACGAAACATGGGCGTGATACCAAAGTGTTCCAGTTTGCCCGATAATGGTGAAGTTGTAGACATACGATTGGCCGGTTTGAATCGGACACTGTGTTATGTATGATGGCCCATCGGCCCATCCGCTCCGAAGTTGCCGAATTCCATGCCTACCCTCATCAAACAACCGATTGATATTAACACCACAAACAAATTCAAGGGTATATTCGCCAATCATGACATTGAATTCAAGAAAAAGTTAAATACATACCAATGGATAGTGATATTGTTGGAAACATGATTCACCACTTTAATCACCAATCGGTCGCCTTCCCGAGCAATAATCCTTGGTCCCGGGAATTTACGGTTGACGGTTATTATGCTTTTGCTTTGACACAACCTCGTCACATTATGCATCCGTATCTGAAATCATGCATACAATTCAAATAAAACACATGTAATAAGTTAAAATCTGTAGCAAACATCAAACTTACATTAAACTTATAGTGCCGAGTGACACCCGTTGAACCATGTTTTGCTGATGCAAGATGAGGGTACAAACAAAGACAGAATGTGAGAAAGACAAAAGCAGGCAAGAATGTTGATGGTAGAGCCATGTTGCTGGTTGTGATTAGCGTGTTTAAGTTTGTTGGTAATTGGAATGATGGAGGGTAATGGTTTATATAGGGATGAATGTATATGTATGTATAATTGTGAAGAACACATATTTACCTACTGCATGTGGCCCAAGTATATACCATGGAGTGGTGTTGAAGTCAATTTATCTGATTTTGACTTGTATTCTAGAGTTGTCAACTCCTCTAATCTGGTATATATGACTTGTTACCCTTGTTTACCACTTTACAAAATGCATATTTCAAACCTTTCCTGTTTTGCAATATACTTTTTGGGTGTCCTTTGTAACTTTATTTGTTTTTCGTAAGAAAATAACAATAGAGACATACATATGTGAGGTACGATAAGAGGTCCAAACGTAATATTATTAGTGAATGTCAAAATGGGTCGCGTTAATTAGCCAACCTATATATCAACATTTTCATTATCCTTCTTTTAAATTTTACAATATATCATGTTGAATATGATGGCGAATTTAATAACGTGATTTTGTATGTCTATGCATTTGAATACATTTTGAATAACTTTCTAATTCGTTTGAATCATTTGACGTGTATCATTTTCACTTGCATATTTTAGAACGCGTTTTTTAGGGATAAAATTTAACATAAGTACTTAACTCAATTATAAGCAAAATTGGTTAAAAGTGACAACTCTACTTTTTTTGTTAAGGTATTTTGTTATTTTTGGTTATCGGAAGTCGATGATTTTACATACATGTGCGAAAAGTTAAAATGAGTCCTTAAATATAATTTCTTATATAAACAACAATCATTGATAAGTGGATATAAAATTAATCGAAACAAATTGTCACCGAATCGTCTAATATGTCCGTCTGTTGCAAATACTAAAAAAAAAAAAAAAAAAAAAAAAAAAAAAAAAAAAAAATCCTTAAACGACACGGGTCTATACGGTCGCATAATATCATTTGCAGGCTTGACAAGTAAAAAAGATAGTGACACATGTAAGAAAAATAATTCTTTTGTATTAAAAATAGAGGGCATCTTGGGAAAGGGATATATTTGTGGATATAGCATAAAACAAAAAATATAATATTTGGAGTTGAAGGGTTAATCTTGTAAATGAAGATAATAAAAAATGGTTAGAAGTGTTAACCAATCAAATATTATTTTTGTTTGTCTAATGATGAAGGTCGAGAGTGTTTGTAGGGTTATAGTACTGGTTAGGTTGTGATGGCATAGATTCGACCAAATAGGAGCCTTAACAACTTCCATTTCAAATGACAAAAAGAGTACGACATCATACCCACCTTCCATTCAAACATAAGTAATCAAATCATGATAAGAAATTAGGAACTACAGCCAACAAAATTAGAGAAAACAAGTCTATTTTTTACGAAAAAATATAAAATTTAAACCCATAATAACATTAATAAGCATTTGGTTCCTGATATGGTCGAATTCGACTAACTAATAGGTAGAAATTAAGTTGGTCTAAGTTGACATGGTCTAAAGTTCATGAAGGTTGATTTGCGTCTCAAATCATAATAATACATGCATGTTCTGATTACTATTATTGTATAGGATAAAATATTAAATTGCCTCCTTTAAAGATACAACATTTACTATTATTGTATAGGATAAAATATTAAATTGCCTCCTTTAAAGATACAAGATTAAGAGACATTAATTGTGTATCCCATAATACAAAATGCCCAAATGAATATTGAAGATTCATTCATCAAAATAAACTTATTAGCTTTGTGTTTCTATGGCTTATTTTTCGAGTTTTTTTAAGTTGTTATGTATGTATGAAAAGCCAAAAAGTAGCTTATAAACTAGTTTTTTTAAAAAAACATCTTTAGACTAGTTTTTGAGAAGCCTTTTTAAAGTTTATCAAATATATCATTAATTAGTTATAAAAAACATATTCTTCTAAATGTTTTTTTTATATCATTTGATATATATATATATATATATATATATATATATATATATATATATATATATATATATATATTTCAACTAGTTTAGCGGTTATTTTTACCAAACTTCATTTTTTATCGGCTAACACTTATAAGGTACAACTTTTTAGATAACGGTTAGTAAATGCTTTTTCAACTAATACGAACATAATCATAATAGAGTTAAAAAGGTCCTCATACTTATCCTTAAGCAACCACTTTGGAAACTATATATTTTGGAGTACAAAAGCGTAACTAATGAATAATGAGAACTATTAATTAGATCATGTCTTGCCCACACATCTTCATAATCATAATAGTACTTGTCACAAGTAATTGAGGTGAACTTGAATTACGAACGTGATTAAAAATCATTATTTTTAATGAATATCAACCCCCTAGATGTTGGGTTACAAATTTTTTTAAAAGATTAATAAGACTACATTGAGTGTTGCTCACCATTGAGACGCAAAGGAAGGACGCACCAAGGATGGCCCGTCGATGGTGTAGCGTGAAAAGAGGGGGGGGGGGGGGGGGGGGGGGGGGGGGGGGGATAAATGGGTTTTGCAGCTTTTGGCCAACAATAATGACAATTGGACCCATTTTTCTAAAAATGATTATCTTTAAAAAAAAAAAACAATATTTCTTAAAACCACTATAAATAAACACTCAACCATAACATTTTATTACACAATCTCATTCTTTCTCTCATTATCTCTAAACTTCCAATTTCACCATGTTTTCTTCAAAACAAATGGTAACCCCAATAAGAAAGAAGAAAAGTTCTTCAAAAACCGACAACACGCTTTCACCAAATCCTTCAGCAAACCCTACATCACCGATACCAAACATTTCACTAAACCCTACATCATCGATATGTTATAGACCCTTGTTCAATCAACCTCTCTACTCACCTGAAAATTACCATTTTGTGGTCATGGCTCCAAATATGTATCAATATCCTCAACACATACCAATTCCACAACAAAACCTTTTCCAAACCCAAACCCAAACTAGTTTCAAAACTCAAAACACCACCTAAACCGAACTTGCATTTAACCCATTTGAGACAGTTGTCGAAACCAAACAAACCATATATATCCAATCTTTTGATGGCCATGTCGGGTTGGACCTCATCACCGCAAACCCATACGAAGTTCCACCTTATCCTATGGGACGTGATAGTGCAAAAAGAAGCTTAATTTTGTTGGTTCATCTAGTAACATTGACATCGTGAGTAAGCAACTTCAAATATAAGACACCAAAATCAATAGAATCTTGGAGACGAATGAACTCAAACAAAAAACTAAAGAACTAAATCTCTTCTTGAAATACAAAAGTAAGTTGTCCAAGTAGGCTCGTCAAGTTGTGACAAATGCAAAGGTAGATCTTGCCAAAAAATATAATTGCCAGTATAATGTTTGAAGTTATTCATTAAGTTAAGTTTTAAGTTATTTATGTTTTAAGTCTAGTATTAAGTCATTTAATTCATGTTTTGTAACTCAAGTATTTTAATATAAATATGTTTGTGTTTTTTAAAATTAGTAGTTCTGAAGAAAAAAAATTAAAATGATGTGGCATGCTAAGGTACACCACTACTATTTAATATGTGTACCATCCTAAAAATACCTATAAAATTTCTATTTTTAAACCGTCAAATCCATACAAACATTTGTTCCAAAGCCAATGAGAGTAAAATGCATCATTCCAACATCAAAGTAAAACAATATTAATTAGTGTGGAAAAGCCATCAGGGGATGTTGTACAGTCAAGTTGGGCCCTTCCAATTTGAACTAGAAGTACCTGAAAATGTTTAGACCATAAAAAATTAAGCACAAAGCTTAGTGGGTTCCCCAAAATACCACATACCATACATAGGATAGGGAATGTTATGTGTCGGACAAAGTCTTACTTTCACTATCAGCCATAAGCCAAATCATGTTCTTTCTTTGCCATGTTGGGGGCTAAACCCTGGTCTTACATACAAGTGCCAAGAGCCACATCTTGGTCTTTCATGCAAGCATCACAAAGACGACTAACATCCTACATATAACTACAAGGGACCAGACCCTGGTCATGGATACAATTTCTAGGAGCTACATCCTGGTCTTTCATACAACTGCCAGGAGCAACATCTTGGTCTTTCATATAGTTTATAGGGACCAAAACCTGGTCTTTCATACATATGACAAGGGCCACACCCTAGAATTACATGCAAGTATCACAAAGACAACTAGCATCCTACATAGTATATATAGTAAGAAGACTCACCTTGTCGAGGTACTCAACAGCTAATAGCTCTCACAGCCAACGAACAGGTGCTAGACACCTCCTAATAAACCACACAAGATAAACCCTTAGTATACCTTCTAAAACTAGAAATTTGACCAAAAGTCAACGGTCAAAGATCAAATTCAATAGCCAACATAACTAATAGTTGAGTCTCATGTCATGACCAACCCATGGTCACGTCGTGGCTAAAAAACTCATCCCCAATCCAAAACTTCTAGTTACGAACAACTCATCCATGATCAAAACCACCACGCCATGACGGAATCTATTTTGGTCAAAAATTACACTAGTACTAATCAACCAAATCGAATGAGAGGTTGTGATGTTCAGATTGTGTAATAGCAAGTAGTAAAAGAAAAGTGACACAATGCTTTACAAGGAAAGCCCTTGATCCTTGCTAGGATCTCCGGCATAAAACCTTGGAAGGTGATAATGATCACCTGCCTTGATGATTTTATTGATATAAAATAAAGATTACAGTGAGTTCTTAGTAAGAATAAGTATAGAAATTTGTAGAGTGAGCTTAGACTAGAGAATAGTGTCTTGTATGCAGATTACAAGTGTCAGTTTATAGTCTGATCTAGTCAACAAGATGTCTAATACTTCCGGGATCCTCTATGACCAGCTTCTTGAACATAATTTGACCAAGTATTCCGGGTCTTTAGCATATTTGAGATGATTCTTTGATAAGAATTGGTCTTCCCTTGACTGCTTCTACACACATGTTAGTTATAGACAAAATATGACCATTATAAATGTCAATAAAAATAATAACGGTAATTAGTCGGTATCCTGATGTAGCTGAGGATCCTGAAAATTATAAGGATCCTGGCCTTAACAATTGCCCCCAAGTTACTCCTGAAAAAATCAGGGTTAGTTTTGTAAATATTAAAGGAATAACTTAAAGTAAATAGGGAATAGTTATTTTCAGTTTTAACCCATAACGTCTAGGTGATTTAAATTCCAACGGATAGTTGACTAGCCGTTAGCAATCAAATCATATTCACCGACCCAGTGTAAATATGAGGGATCAGTTTCATATTCTCCTATTCGTTCTTCTTTGCTTTTCTTGTGCCATCTTGCGATTAGAAGGTAATTTTCTTCCAGTATTTTATTCTTTCTACTATGGGTCGAAAAATGGTTATCTCTCGTAAAAGTATCTTGGCCCTTCCCGAAGATGATTTCATCGACCACGGGATCTTCTCTTATGAGGAGACATGCCCTTTTGGGGATGACGACATCGAGTCTCTAAAACTCAATGGGGCTTTTCCTCCCAGTGTTGTTTTTAGGCCCTTCGATCCTCTAATTCAGCCTGATTTTGTCTCCCCCACTTAGGTGTGCTTTCCTAAGTATCCTTTATCCTTAGGCTCAATGATATCCTTTCCCCGGGATCTTCTCCAAATTTTTTAAGGCAACTGGGATTTCATATATCCAGGTCATGCCAATTGTCTGGAGGATCCTTTATTGGGTCGACCAAATAAATCAATCAAAGAGTCTTGACATAGGCCTTTCTGAGTTAGCCTGTGTATACGATCTCACAACCTTTGGGAATTCTCGTTTCCTTCTTAAGGTCAAAACCCTCAGATCTTCTCTAATCTTGAAAACCAAGCACAATGATGGAGCTTGAAAAGGGATATAACTCTTTGTGAGGCGCGAGTCTATTCCCGATGGGGATCTCTTGCCCACAGATTGTGTTAAGAAGGGTAGGGTTTCAATGCTTTACCTTGTGATCCTGGGATCTTATTCGTATTTTTTTTGTTCCTTTATAGCCTTCAAGTTCGAGGAACTTATTCCCGCTGCTGAGGATTCAGAGGAGAAGATTGAGAAGTTCTTGGCCTTATCTAAAGTTGAGAGATCCTTCCGATTCAATCAAGCCCCCCCCCCCCCCCCCCCGCGCAAGAAAGCTCCTCAACTACTGACCTCATGTCGACGGGTAAGGATCCTTAGTTTTTTCCTATTTTTAACGAGGATCTTTAATAATCTTTTGCTATATACATGATCCAAGGTCACTTGCTCCAGTTCTCGCTTCACTCTTGCTGATCTTGATACAGCTACGTCAGGAGATCAACTGGTAGTGAAAAAGGATAAGAGTTCGTCCTCTCTTCCTCCTAAAAGGTCGACCAGGGATTTGACAGTGAAAACTTCGAGATCCCGAAAGAGGAAAATTGTTGAATCCACTGGTTTATCTTTAGAGAGTCTTGGGGCCGAGGAGGCGCTCCACAAGTTGGTCTCTTTTTCTTAGGTTATAAGTGTTGATTTCATTTTCGCTCCATTTTTTGTTTTGTTTTTTGCTGACTTACAATATTTTCATCACAGGTCTCTGATCATGTTTCCGCTGATCTAAGGATTCGAGCGGAGAGGGCTGAACAAGCCTTCAGGGACAGGAGAAGATATGGAAGACGACCAACGACGATCTTCTAAGGAGGGTGGAGTTGCTTATCATGGAAAAGGCTGAGAAGGAGGAGGAGCTCGTACGCGAGATGAAGGAGGTGATCTCCGATGCAAAGGTCAGTGTTACGGTGGCCGTTTGGGAGGCTAAGATCCGTCCAGCTGAGGATCTGAAAAATTCAGGGTCTTGGGACATGGTTGGTTGGTGCAAGGCATTAGCCAAATTAAATGGCAAGCCTGCTACCGCCAGTCAGGATCCTATGTTGCGGCTAACCGGGGGGGAGGAAGGGAGACAAGAAGGCCGATGAAGACCAGGATAAGGTCTAGGCCTTTTAGGTGAGTAGGGTAGCATAATCTTTTGACACATGACTCTTGTAAGGTTGTAGGCCTTTTTTTAATATAATGGTTGATTTTCTTTTCGTCTTTCTCCCTTTCCTGCATAATGCAATACTAAGGTCTTTGCACGGTTAAGATCCTAAAAAAAGTGAATGATTCTTAAAAAAATGAACTGATAATGATTAGTTAAACAAAATAACAATAACTGACTTTGTTAAGCGATCTAAAAGTTTCTTTTAGAAGTGTAGCGATTAACTTGCAACTCATAAGAGTTTTTTAATACACTTTTAAAACTTATGTGAAGATATCAGAATAACAAATTACTCCGAAATGACGAAAGTTTATATGTCAATGATTGGTTTAGGATCCTAGAAAGCTTAGGATCCTTAATTTCAAAACTTTAAAGTTAAGGAAAGATGGAACTTGATTGTCTTCGAGTTTCTCTTTAAGATTCATGAGCCTTTGAATTTTAGAATTTACTGAGGATAAATTCCAACTTAGGAGAGAAATTTGGTTCAATGTTGGGAATGAGGTGCCTTACTAACGAAGGTTGATGACTTAAGGGCGAGGATCCTTACCGTCAGAGATCCTACAAAATAAAGATCTTGGATCTTGTAAGGGAAATTTCTCCTTAGGATAACATGTTTAGATTATAGACTTAGACAACATAGATAACATGTTAATGTTATATTCTGGGGAGGATCCCTACTTGAGATAAAATTCATTGGGTACATAACATGAAAATGTTACAATTTGACTGTGTTCTCTACGAAACATTCCCAACGTGTGATAATATGAAGATTTCTGAGGCAAAATACCAATCTTTGATAATATGAGAATGTTATAAACCTTAAGTAGTCATTGGGGTAAAATCCCGATAACATGAAAATGTTATAAACCTTAAGGACCTCAACTTGTGTTCAAAGATAAGAGGGTTGCCAAGCCACTGAATCGTGAAATGATCCCCTTACCCGTATCCCACAGTTAGATATCATACGTCCAAGCGAGGTATATAAACCTTATTTCGTGTGAAAGAGGTAATTAGCTCTTTAAACCTTGGAGGGATTAAGTACCCTTAGGTGTGGGAGAGATAATCAGTCTCTAGCTTGTATACATGATAGTTTAGGGATTATATAATGTAGTTTACCAAGTATTGGGATCTTTATGTGTTAAGATCCTTGTGCTTCAGGGTGTTCAAACTTGAGGATGCAGACGTTCCTGGATCTTCGATTGTGAGGATCCCGGTGTTTCAGGATCTTAGATTGTGATGATCCTGATGTTTCAGGATCTTCACTTTTGAGGATCCTTAACTATATGTTGTCTTGCATAGTAAACGTTAGCTAAGGGTGGGTGTTAGTCTACCTAACGCCCCTCCGATGCCTAATTTAGTAATGTATTTGAGGAGAGAATCAAAAATAAAAATTTTAAGGTAAAGAACATGTGTACCTTGGTTTTGTTGTTGATTATTCGATACTACTTACATGTAGTAGGCTTTGAGGTGTATGGCATTCCAGGATCTTGGTAGAATGTCTCCTTCGAGAGTTGCTAGCCAGTATGCTCATTTTCCTGCTTCAGCATCTACAAGGTATGGTCATTCCCATTTTAGAGCCAACTTTCTTGCACTAGGATACTTGGTGTTTTGGAATGTTTTCCTTAATACCAAGTCTCCTATTTGAAACCTTCTGACCCTTGTATTTTTATTGTAAGCCTTGGTGATTCTTTGCTGATGAGAAGCAATGCGTATTTTGGCAAGATCCCTGAGCTCGTCAATAGTGTCAAGATCATATGCTAGGATCCTGTCATTATTCTCTTGGTCTTGCAGCAAGTATCTTGCCTTCGGGATCACTACTTCAGTAGGGATTACTGCTTTTGTCCCAAACACCAAGGAATAGGGGGTCTGACCTGTGGCCACTTTGGAAGTGGTTTTATCTGCCCACAAAACGAAAGGAAGTTCTTCTGCCCATCTTTCCTTCTTTTTGTCCAGCCTTTTCTTCAAATTGTTAACTATGACTTTGTTGTTGGACTTCGCTTGACCATTAGCTTGGGGGTGAACAGGAGTGGACATTATCATTTTGATCCCCCAACATGTGCAAAAGTCTCTTGTTCTTTTGCTAATAAATTGGGATCCATTGTCGCAAATGATTTCAGTCGGGATCCCGAACCTGGTCAAGATATTACGTTTAATAAATGATACTACCTCTTTGTCTCTTACCTGGATGAAAGCTTCAGCTTCGATCCATTTGGAGAAGTAATCAGTCATCACCAACATGAAGACTTTTCCTCCTGGGGCTACTGGTAATTTTCCTACAATATCCATCCCCCATTTCATAAATGGCTATGGGGAGATAATTGAATGTAGAGGTTATGTCGGTTGCTGTAGGATGTTGTTGTGTCTTTGGCAAGCATCACACTTTTAAGCGTGTAGAAAGGAGTCTTTCTTCATGGTTGGCCAGTAGTTTCCTATTCTTAGTATTTTGGAGCATAAGGATCTACCCCCGGTGTGATTGCCACAATCTCCTTCGTGTATATCTTTTAAGACCTCTACAGTTCCAGGATCTTCCAAGCATCTTAGGTATGGCCCTGCCATGGATTTTTTGTAAAGTTTACCTTAGATTAACATGAATCTCGAGACTCTCGTCTTGAATGCTCTTTCACTTTTTTCTCCTATTAGGATTGTGCCATTTTGGAGATACTCCATAATGGGTTGGGTCCATGATCACGGACCTCTTTGAGGATGTTACAAAAATGTAGTCTTACAATCACTTTTACGTCATCTTCTTCATCTCCTCATCCACAACATACTATGGAACCAATAAATCCATCTCCTTGAACTTGATGGTGATCTCCGCCACAGTCTCTGTCATTTGTTGAAGTTTCTGAAACTCCCTCACCAATTGTTGCACATCAATGGCAAGTGAAAACTCCGCCCTGAATCTCATCATAAAATCAGTCCAAGACCTGACCACCATGCCCTCATCTCTCAAGACTTGTCCAACCTCCTCCCCACCAGCCGCGGTGTCTATCCTTCAGAAGGAAAGATACAAATCCCACCTTCAATCACTTGGGACAAAAACTCGTCTGTTGATAATTGTCCATGTCAGCAATCCACCGTCTACTAGCAATAGGGTCATTCTTCCTTAAAAACCCAGGGGGTCTGCAAGCCTTGAACTCCCAAAAAGAGAGAGTCTATTCCCTAACTGGCCAGTTGCAAGCCCCAAATCAATCATCTAGCAGCTTCATGATCATCTCCTTGATGGTACCAAACATCACATGATTTACATCTAAAATACCGCGAGCAATCTTAGAAGTCATGAATTCGTGTTTCTTTTCATCGATCAGCTCAGCACCAGATCCTGAACTTGAACCAGAACTAGAACCTCTTCCTTGAGTTTTCATCACCATATTAAAAAGAAACCATAAAAATAATCAAAACATACCCAAAGAATTCCTCATTCTATAGGGTTTATATAATCCTTGTGACTTTCCTTGATTCGCGTACGGATCATGTGGTTTCAGTAGTATGGGCCCAATACTACCTTCCACGCCTATCCATACTTTCCTCAAGAATTATCCTGAATCCTCCAAGTCATCTCCTTCTAATGATACTCCTAAAACCCGCTAAACAGCACACCATTCACACTAAAGCATGTCCTAGGCTCTCCTAGAATCCCCACCTCACTCTGTCATTAGCTATTGAAAAACCCCTACTAATTTCAGTTAACTACTTCATAAATATAATTACATGAAACAAAACTTAAATAATATTTCGACTAAAAGACCCATCCTTACAACGGTTGGACTCAGATAAGAGTTGTGTAATAGGGCCAAATCAATCATTCTAAAATTATTTAACCAGCATGTAACTTAATGTATTCATTTAATAGTTAACTCGCATCAATATGAGTCCTACAAAGCACAAAGCAAGTACCATTTGAGCAATAAAACTCTATACATAAAACATCAAAAGGCATCCTCCTAATAGGCGACTCTCCTAATAGGCATTCTAGCATGCTACCCTGAACAAATCCTTATGCTAACTTCTAGCAAGAAAAACATTCTATAACTCATATAACATATCAACATGTATGTGTATTCTGGAAATCACTTACTTAAGCATGGTTGATTGAACGCATCGCACCCCTTTCTTTGTAAAAAGCTTTTTAGAAAAATTCTTTTCATCCAAAAAGACTATTAATTCCTCAGTTTAAGTTCAGACACACCCGAGAGTGTGCCCGAATACCTCAAACTAAGGCTCTTATACAACCTATAAAATCCCAAAAATACCAATAAAATTTTTGTTTTTAAACCATCAAATCCATACAAACATTTGTTTGAAAACCAATCAGAGTAAAATGTATCATTCTAACATCAAAGTAAAACAATAATAATTATTGCGGAACAGCCATCAGGGGATGATATGAAGTCAATCCGAGCCCTTCCCTTTGGAACTGGAAGTACCTAAAAATGTTTAAACCACAAAATCGTAAGCACAAAGCTTAATGAATTCCACAAAATACCACATACCATACAGAGAATAGGGAATGATATGGGTCGTACCATAGTATTACTATCACTATCAGCCATGAGCCAAATCATGGTCTTTCCTTGCCACACCAGATGCCAAACCATGATGTTACAAACAAGTGTCAAGAGCCATATCCTGGTCTTCTATACAAGCATCACAAATACAACTAGCATACTACATATAACTATCACGTGCCAGACCCTGGTTTTGCATACAATTGCCAGGAGTCACATCCTGGTCTTTCATACAATTTCCAGGAGCAACATCTTGGTCTTTCATATAGTTGTTGGGCGACAAACCATGGTCTTTCATACGTACGCGAAGCGCCAAACCCTGGTCTTCCGAAGTATCACAAAGACAACTAGCATCCTTGTAACGCCCATGTTTCAGGGCTAAGCATTAGTAGATGATGTAATAGTCTAGGTCAACCATTGTAACCTATTTTGAAGTAATAAATATGAATTAATTGAGTATTATGTGAATTATTTGAATTTATGTGCTTTATACTTTATTATAAAAGTATAATAAATAAAGGATAAAAATAAGCATCAAAATTAAAATATGAGATAAACCCGATATCGATACATGAAGTGATAGTGGTCGTGACAAGGATTCCGTACATATAAAGAACGCCAAAATCCGAGTTATAACGAAGAAGTTATGGCCCGTCGAAGTTTCGCGACAAAACCGGCACGACGTTTTGTGGTGTAAATAGTGACTTTATGATGGATTACTTTTTAGCCTTATCAATCTAAACAAAAGTCGTAGTATACGTTAAACCGAGAGCGTGCATAAAAAGAACACCCAAATCTGACTTCGTATAAGGAAGTTATGATTTTTCTAAGATTTGGCCTAGCAGTGCACAACCCGGAATTCGAATTTTAGATCGAGCGGTTTTTGGCCAACACAACCTAAATGAGAATTTAAGATCTCATTATTAGTAGCGTAACGGTAAAAAGACAGACGAAAACGGACGTCGGATGAAGAAGTTATGATTTTTTAACGGACTTTTCTTGTGTCGGCCTATTAAAAATATAACTGTAAAAATTAATTCAAAATTACCCGGCGGAGTCTAAATGAAAGTTGTAGAGTATGATCCCACCTACGCGTGGATATAAAGAACGTTGAAAACCAAGCTCGTATGCGAAAGTTATGATTTTTCTAAGTCAGGAATAAGCTGTGCGAAATCGGGTGACGTGACACAATCTTGACCATTGCTTTCTCCCCAAGGCTTTCCACCAGATGGTGACATGTGGCATGGACTCGGCGAGTAGGTATTCCGACTCGGCGAGTCGATCAGATTTCCAACCTATAAATAGAGGCGTGGGGCATCCTCATTTCTCACACCTCAAACCCCTTTCTTTCTCTCTATAACATCTCTCTAACTCCCCCATAACCCCCCCCCCCCACCCCAAAGGCTAGGGTAACTCCCTAGAACAAGAAGGAAGCCCTGGAGCTCCCAACGGCTCCGAAAAGAAGAGTTTTCGGCTCAGAAACGTTGCTTCAGTGAAGCCTAGTTTTTTTAAAAAAAAAAAAAAAAAAAAAAAAAAACAATGTAAGTGAGATACGCCTACCCTACTTTAAATATAGCTTATATTTAAATATAATATCGTTATTATAAACCTATAAATAAGATTTATCAATGATTCAAAGTCGTTATACTGATTGAACCACTTACGGGAGAGGTGTCTAGAATGGTCACATTGGGTTTGGTTGTTGGATTTCAGAAAAGCTATATGCCGAAATGGTCCTGCCTCCCAACTGTCATGCCTGGATGATCCTTACTTGATAGATCATGAAAGTAGACTTTGAATTAATGATGAATCTAGACTAATAATTAGTCGCAATGAATATTAGTCTAAAATCTAGTTGTACTGATACTAGGTTTCGTCGAAGGAAATAAATTAAGCAAAGCGATGTCTGAGTTTGGAATCACCACCTTAACAGGTAAGTGCATAGTTACTTTCATCTTACACATAGATATGAAGTATTTTATATAAATTACGTGCTAAGTGTGCATATTATCTGTGTACTTGCTATCTGTGCTGAATGAACGATTTTTATACACGTTTTAAATGACTTAAACTGTATATATATGTATTTTATATCTACAAAATGTGTTGGGTAAAACATGGGTAGATGTAATAGACAATGTGTGATAAAATGATGAGAGGCCTCGATGTTTTAATATGATCCAGTTTAGCGGAGTATAGATGACAACCACGGACTATTCTAGATAGTCTAGTGGAACGCTAGCAGGCTCGCAACCTGTAGGTGTTTATTTGAAATTAGTGTTCACCAGCAGTACTCCATCCCCCACATGGTTGCCTTATTTGACATAAATTTCTAAGGAACCCCCGAAGCAGTGTTGTCACCCCGATAAAAGTCCTCAGACTAGGTCCCTTGTGTTAGATGTTGTATGGACATAAAGTGAGGATAACGGGAACGGGTAATTAGGTTTGTTTGGTTTAATAAAGTTAATAAACTTATTTATTGTGGATTGAAAACCCTATGTGCTCATCAGGCTCCCAAGCCTGACCCACTCAGTTTCTTGTATTACAGGTTGTGGCAATCGAGCATAGATGTGATGTCTTGGATGAGGGATTACAGATTATAGGCCTGTAGATATGAATAAATGTTGTAAGGCTTATATTGTATTGTTTATGCCTTTGATCTGTATAGAACAAGACATCCCGAGGTTTTTAATGAAATACATTTCCTCGGAAATGCTTTGATAAATCTTTATCATATTTTATTTTGGGAACAAATTCCGCAACATGTTTACTTAAAATATTACTCTAATTTTTAAACATATCATAAACAAATCGGTCTTTTCTGGCCGTGAAAATGGGGATGTCACAATCTTACATAGTATAGTGAGAAGACTCACATTGCCAAGGTAATCAACAGCTAACAGGTCTCACAGCCAACGAACAGGTGTTATACACCTCCTAATAAATCACACAAGATAAACCATTAGTCCACCTTCTAAAACTAGAAATTTGACCAAAAGTCAATGGTCAAGGCCAAAGTCAACAACCAACATAACTAACAGTTGATTCTCACGTCGTGACCATCCTATGGTCACCTCGTGGCTAAAAAACTCAACCCCAATCCAAAACTTCTAGTTTCGAACAACTCATTCGCGATCAAAACGATTTTCATGTCATGATATCCATGCCACCACGTCGTAACGGAATCCGTCCAAAACAATCAGGGAGTCTCATCAGCACGTCGTGACTACTGCAATTTAAGACAACTTAATGTATTCATCCCTTAATCCTTTAATCCATCCGTTCCAACTTTACAGAAGGCCTTCTTACTCCAAAAACATTCTAAAAATTTATGATTTATAGACACGCATGTCCAATGCACATCTTGATCTCATATTAGGTCAAAATGTTGAAAATGGAATCACAATCACTTGAATGTCTTCAAAACTTAGACAAACTTTAGATCCAACATATACAACCCTCAAGGGTCCTCAAGGACCTATAACGTTTCCAACTTTATGGAATCTTTCCATCCAAACTACCACAACATGAAGAAAAAGGGACAAGGAACCTAGATCTAGAAGCATGCAACATGAAGCTTGGATTTTGAACACTTACAATGGTTCAAAAATGACACAAATGGAAACTCTAATCTTGCCAATATGTTCCATATACCACAAGGTCTTTCTTCTTTTGTCCAAAGCACCAAAACACCAAGGGTAAGCTCACAAATGGAGAAGAGGGTATTTTGGTTTGCTCAAGGTTCTAGAGGGTGATGGAGGATGGAAATAAATCCCTAAATCTGAGGTTAGATGTTTAAATATAGAGGAAAACCTAAAAGATCATGGGCTTGGGTTGCATATGTAGTCACGCCATAACCATACCCATGTCACGTGATGTGACATCCCCATTTTCACGGCCAGAAAATACATATTTTTTATGCTCTATTTGAAAATCAGAGTATACTTTTGAAGAAATATTTGCGGAATTTGTTCCCAAAAATATGATAAAGAATTTATCAAAGCATTTCCGAAGAAATGTATTTCATTATATTAAAAACCTCGGGATGTCATTGTAACATCCGGATTCCCAGGTATTATTTTACTCTTTTTATTTTTAGGTGTTGTGAGGAGACTCGCCGAGTTGGGGTCTAAACTCGCCGAGTAAGATCACGGTTGTGCGCGCGGGCCCGCGTCTGGACTCGGCGAGTCCACGCTGTTTAATGACACCCTAATTTCCAGGGTTTGGGACCTATTTAAAGGCCATTATGGTCGTCCATTGCGGCTACCACACCCCAGAGAGAGTCCAAGATCACTTGTGAGGAGAAGAGAGTCCATTGATGATCATTTGTTGGTGAAATTTGAAGGAGAAGGTGTCCAAGGAAAAATAAGGCTAAAGGAAGTGCAAATCTAGTGTCTTGAGAGATCAAAGGCTTCATATTAAGGTATTCCTTCGGACCTTCTCCAGTGTTGGGTGTTGATTCATAGAGTTAGGGTTTTTAAACCCTTTAGAAGAAGAGTATGTAGAGTATTTAGTCCCCTTTTCGATTTTGTGCTTTGCATCTGGACTCAAAGAGGTCCAGAGACCTTAACCTTGGAGCTTTACGAGCCATTTTGGAAGTCATGAGCTTAGAATGTCATTTTTGGGGCTAAATCACCATTTTGGACCATTTCTATATTATATGTGTGTCAAGGTCCGAACTTTACGTGATTATCATGCTTGGGGAGGCCAGATCTATGATTGTATGGAACATATCTGACCTCAGGAGTTGTATAGAGTTTGTGCATGGCATGAACTCGCCGAGTCCGAAGAACAGACTCGGCGAGTAGTATGAAGATTACCCGTTAATCACTCAGTGAGTGGACTTGATGAGTTGGGGTATAACTCAGTGAGTCAGGGAGAGTCAGGGGGGACTGAGTTCAAGTGGAACTCGCCGAGTTGTTCTTGAGACTCGGCGAGTTGAGTCGGGGTGGCCCCTCGATTCATGTCAGGTGGAACTCGTCGAGTCAGGGGAAGAACTCGACGTGCCAAGAGATGGATTAAGAGAGTCAGTGGATACGTGTGGACTCGCCAAGTTGCCCTAGTGCACTCGACGAGTCGGGTCAAAGTTTGACCGTTGACCTTGTTGACTCTTAGGGTTAAGTACAGTTGTATTTATGAGAGTATTTACTTTGTGTGATTAGGCGGAGGCTAGATCACATTTCTTCCGAGACAGATACTAATTGAGACCGCGAGGTGAGTCTTCTCACTATACGTAACCTAGAGTGGTATAATTGTGTGGACCAGAGGGTCTTATGTGCTATGTATGAGATTATGTGCTATGTGTTATGTGTAAGTTGTATGATGTTATAGACCGGGCCGAAGGGCCCGACGATATAGACCGGGCCGAAGGGCCCAACGAGCTATGACCGAACCAGAGGGTCCAACGATCTACGAGACTGGGGGGGTCCCACTGAGACACATCGACCGGAGGGTCGTATTATAGCCTCGAGTGGTGTATGTGTTGTATGTGGTATTTTGGGGAACTTACTAAGCATTTATGGTTACAGTTGTTGTGTGATGTGTTTCAGGTACCAGTGATGAGCGCGGGAAGGCGCCGGCATGATTCGTACACACTTGGGGAGTTATGTTTTGGATTCTGGGGAGATGCTTTTGTGATAAATACATTTGATACAATATGTTTGATGTTATTTTATGAGTAAATGAATGTTTTGAAAATGAAAAATTATTTTGAAAATTTACGTTGTTACAAGTTGGTATTAGAGCCTTGGTTTGAGGGATTCAGATGCATCTTCGGGCGTATCGGAACTCAAACTGAGGATTTGAGGAAATTTTTATAATGATTTAAAATTTTTGAATAGAGTAAAAAGAGTTTTGAGACAAACAGAGCAGAGCCGTGTGTACGATCAGCCAGCGCCCGAACGGTGAATCCCCAAAAAGTACCTTTACATTATGTGTTATGAGATATGTTATGTTACATTATGCATGCTAGAGTAGGCTAGGTATACATATTAGGACTAGAGTGGCCTTATTTGTGATGCCTTATCCTAGGTGATTTCTGCTGCTGAGATGCTTTGAGAGCGAGTAGATAGGAGTTAGGAGCTCATGAGAATAGAGTACTTGTAATCCAAGATCCAAGGAGGAGGACTTGGAGTGAATGCTGATGCGGTGTGGTCAGTAGGATTGGGCCCGTACTACTGAAGACACCGGATCAGTGAGCGTTCCAAGTAAGAATATTTTGGACAATGGAGGACAAGTAGGGTTGCGTCATTGAGTATGTGTATGCTCGATCGAGTCTTTGATAAATTTTGTTGTATTTCAGAGGCATCATGGTTTGGACTCGACACACACCTGAGAGCAGTGGTGTCAGCAACGAGGAGATCCGTCGGTTGATTCATGAGGAGGTGGCCGTTGCCATCCAGGTTGAGATTCCTAAGATGTTTGGGGACATCAAGACCACGTTGATTGAGACTTTTGATGAGCGGTATGCGGCGTTGGCTGAGGCTGCTGCAGCTACTGCTGCTGTAGCTGCTGCCAGACCTCAGGGGGGTGACTCGTTGTTGTTCCGGGAGTTCAGCAACACGAAGCCACCAGAGTTCGACGGGACGCAGGACCCGATTGCCGCTATGAGGTGGATCTCCAACATCGAGGGATGTTTCTATAAGTGTTCTTGTCCAGAGCACTTGAGGGTTAGGTTCGCCTTGAACCAGCTCCGCCTGGGAGCAAAGGATTGGTGGAAGTTCGTGACTACAAACTTCACTTTGGCTGAGATTTCCGAGGTGACCTGGGAGAGGTTCATGTGACATCCCCAAAATCTCGGCCAGAAAAGACCGATTTTCATTTATGCTTTTAAATATTTTCAGAGTAAATCCTTTTGATTTGAAAGAGTTGCGGAATTTGTTCCCAAAACAAAACATGATAAAATAATATTTATCAAAGCATTTCATCAAGAGATGCATTTCATTATATAATCAAAACTCGGGATGTCATGTTCCGATACAGACCATAAAGCATAAACGATAAACATTACAAGTCATTCAACAAATATATACATATACAGACTTGTAAACAAAACAACAAGATGATCCATCCATCTTACGCCCTTGTGCCACTTCCTGTAATACAAATAAAACTGAGTGGGTCAGGCTTGGGAGCCTGGTGAGCATATAGGGTTTTCAACCCACAATAAATAAGTTATATTTAATTTCACCAACCAATCACTATCCCGATTACCCATTCCCGTTATCCTCACTTTACGTCCCTAAAACAACTATCTCAAGGGACCTAATCTAGGATTTTCATCGGGACGGACATCACTGCGAAGGGGTTTCCTCAACAATAGATATCCTAAAGGCAACCATGAGGGGGATAGAGTACACCGGTGAACACATCGTTCACAACACCTACAGGTTATGAACCTGCTAGCGTTCCACTGGACTGTCTAGAAAGAGTCCATGGTCGTTATCCATACTCTGCTGAATAACTAGATCAACAACAACAACAACATCGAGGCCTCTCATCTGTTTATTACACACCAACTATCTACCCATGTTCTACCCAACATATTAGTAGATAAAATATATATTTTCATACGTAGTTTAAAGAAAACCTGTATAGCATGCTTTAATCAACACATATATCGCATAACAGATGAGGCACACACACACATAACACATATCTCATAACGAAATAAGCAGATCTATAAGATAGAAGAGAGTGAATACTCATTCACACATAACACAACCAAATATATACACATAGCACGTATTTTTATATAAAATACTTCGTATTATTGTATTAGAAGAAATAACTACACACTCACTTGATCAGAAGACGATCCGACAGCACTACGGCTTATAGAAGTAGTAATCCACAGCAGATCTGGAAGATCTCCTCGAAAATCGAACTTCTCGCGGGCAGAGCTTCGACTCGGGAACCACGCTTCTCGGGATCTTCGGGATCTCGGGACTTGCCTCGGGGCTAGAGTATGATACCGGGGCTTCGGGGTAGCTTCGGGGGTAAAAATGCAGAGCTTCGACACGAAAATGAGAGGGAATTGGCAAAAATACCCGGAACCCTCGCATCCTATTTATAGGAGGCTGGAGCCTCGGAGTACGCGGGGCGTACTGCGTTACGCGGGGCGTACTGCCCAAAACGTCATTGCTTACGTATCCGAAGTGCTCGAGTGCGAGTGTCGACATCCCTCGGAGTACGCTGGGCGTACTCGAGTACGCGGGGCGTACCTCGGATCAGATCGGTGACTCCTTCGGATAATGCTTCCGAATTTTGATTTAAATTTAAATACAAAATGATTAATAAACTTCGGAAATTCATAACTTCTTCATACGAACTCCGTTTTCGACGTTCTTTATATCCACGGAAAGGTGAGACCATGCTCTACGACTTTCGTTTAGACTCCGTCGGCTAATTTTGACTTTATTTTTATTAATTATTTTTAATAGGCCGCGACAGAAACTTTCGTTATAAATTCATAACTTCTTCGTTTGACGTCCGTTCTCGCCTAACTTTTTATCGCTTCGATACCAACAACGAGATCTTCGATTCTCATTTAGATTGCTTTGGCTAACAACCGCTCGATCTCAATTCGAGTATTTCAGGCTGTATACCGCTAAGCCGGTACTTCGATAAATCATAACTTCCTCATACGAAGTCAGATTTGGGCGTTCTATATATATTCGGAAACCTCGTTTCGACTACTACAACATTAACCAAAGATATTAAGTTTATTTTACACTTAAATTTTGACGCTTATTTTTATTCTTAATTAATCAGACCACATAATTAAGCAATTAAGCTCAAAACACATAATACTCAAATAATACATTCTTATTATTTCAAAACGGGTTACAAAGGTTAACCTAGACTATTATATTGCTAAATATGGCAAGCCCGGAAACACAGGCGTTACAATTCTCTCCACCTTAGAATGATTCCGTCCCCGGAATCACACATCAACAAACAAATGCGGATAGCGACCCATCATGTCACTCTCCGTCTCCCAGGTGAGATTCGGCCCATTCGTGTGTTTCCATCGGACAAGCACTAACCCAACCATCTTGCGTCGCAATTTCTTAGTCTTTCGGTCAACAATTGCCTCTGGTTCTTCAATCAACCTTTTGTTCTCATCAATTCTCAATTCAGAAATTGGAATTATGTCGGGAACTTCTTCCGTGAACTTCCTCAAATAACACACATGAAAAGTGTTATGAATTCCATTCAGTTCTTCGGGTAATTCGAGCTTGTAAGCTTGGTTCCCAATCCTCTGAAGAACTTTAAACGGTCCAATAAACCTTGGACTTAACTTTCCCCTTTTACCAAATCTTATAAGTCCCTTCCACGGCGAGACTTTAAGCAAAACCGAATCTCCAACTTCAAAGGTCATCGGTCTTCGCTTTTTGTCAGCATAGCTCTTTTGACGATCCTGAGCCGCTAACATTCTTTCCCTAATTATTTTCAACTTTTCAGCAGTTTGATGAACCAACTCCGGTCCCATAAACTGCTTTTCCCCAGCCTCAAGCCAACAAGACGGCGTACGACACTTCTGTCCATACAAAGCTTGGTAAGGTGCCATCTTAATGCTCGAGTGGAAACTATTATTATAGGAAAATTCTACCAACGGTAAATGTTCATCCCAATTACCTAGGAATTATAGAGTACATGCTCTCAGCATATCTTCAAGTGTTTGTATCGTTCGTTCGCTCTGACCATCAGTCTGCGGATGGTAAGCTGTACTTAAACACAACTTGGTACCCAATTCCTCTTGTAGACTTTTCCAAAACCTCGATGTGAAACGGCTATCACGATCCGACACAATCGTTAACGGAACACCGTGAAGCCTCACAATTTCCTTCACGTAAGAATTCGCAAGCTTCTCCATAGACCATTTCTCCCTGGCCGCTATGAAATGCGCACTCTTAGTGAATCGATCAACGACCACCCAAATCATGTCGTGACCATTCTTTGTTCTGGGCAGTTTAGTGACAAAATCCATAGCAATGTCTTCCCACTTACCCATAGGCACAGGCAAAGGTTCTAAACTCCCGTACGGTTTCTGATGTTGTGTCTTGACTCTCGCACAAGTCACACACTCGGCCACATACTTTGCAACATCAAGCTTCATCGTCGGCCACCAGTAGTAGGGTTTCAGGTCCCTATACATTTTAGTGCTACCCGGATGAATCGAGTACATGGTCTTGTGAGCTTCTTCCATCAGAAGATCTTTGACTCCTCCTGTCTTAGGTATCCAAATCCGATCTTGGAACACCTTCAGTCCATGACTGTTTACACCGAACACCAACGTTTTGCCCAAACGTTCCTCCTTTCTGTCATTCTTCTCAGAAGCTTCGCTCTGAGCTTTCTTTATACTTTCCAAAATAGTTGATACAACTTCAATTCTCAACGCTCTTGGCCTCTTCCTTTCGGGATTGACTTTCCGACTGAGAGCATCAGCAACAACATTAGCTTTACCGGGGTGGTAAAGTATCTCGCAGTCATAGTCTTTAAGTAATTCTAGCCAGCGTCGTTGCCTCATATTCAATTCTTTCTGATTAAAGAGGTATTGGAGACTCTTATGATCAGTGAAAAGTTTGCACTTCGTGCCATAGAGGTAATGCCTCCATATTTTCAGAGCGAAAACTACCGCTGCCAACTCCAAATCATGAGTCGGGTAGTTCTTTTCATGCTCTTTCAGCTGTCGAGACGCATATGCTATCACCTTTTCTCTTTGGGTCAAAACACAACCCAAACCAACACCAGACGCATCACTATAAACAGCGAAGTCTTCAACTCCATCGGGTAGAGAAAGTATCGGTGCCTCGCATAGCTTCTTCTTTAGCTTCTCAAATGCTTCCTGATGCTTCTCACCCCAAGCATAAGTAGCTCCTTTGTGGGTCAAAGTTGACAATGGACTAGCGATCGAAGAAAAGCCTTGGATAAACCTTCGGTAATATCCGGCTAATCCTAAAAAGCTTCGAATCTCCGTGGGACTTTTCGGTTGTTCCCACTTCGTCACAGCTTCGATCTTCGCTGGATCAACCATTATCCCTTCTTGGTTGACCACGTGACCCAAGAATTGGACTTCACGAATCCAAAAATCACATTTGGGGAACTTAGCATACAACTTCTCCTTCTTCAAGACTTCTAACACTTCTCGCAAGTGTCTGCCATGCTTCTCCTGGCTTTTCGAGTAAATCAGAATGTCGTCTATAAACACTATCACGGATTTATCAAGGAACGGGTTACAAACCCTATTCATCAAATCCATGAACGCTGCTGGAGCATTGGTTAGTCCAAACGACATAACCAAGAACTCGTAGTGTCCATATCTAGTTCTGAATGCAGTCTTCTCGATATCTTGCTCTCTTACTTTTAGCTGATGATATCCTGACCTAAGATCGATCTTCGAGAAATAGCTCGAACCTTGCAATTGATCAAACAGGTCATCAATCCTCGGCAACGGATATCTATTCTTTATTGTTGCCTTGTTCAGCTCTCTGTAATCGATGCACATTCTCATACTTCCATCTTTCTTCTTTACAAATAACACCGGAGCTCCCCAGGGCGATGAACTAGGTCTAATGAAACCGTTGTCCAATAACTCCTGAAGTTGCATCATTAGTTCCTTCATCTCCGTCGGTGCTAATCGATAAGGTGCTTTCGCAATTGGCGTTGTTCCTGGCAACAAGTCAATACGGAATTCCACTTGTCTATCAGGCGGTAATCCAGGAAGATCTTCGGGAAATACTTCCGGATAATCACACACAACTGGAATATTCTGCATCACCTTCTTTTCCTTCTTAGCATCAATCACGAATGCTAAATACGATGTACACCCCTTGGTCAAACATTTTCTGGCTTTCATCAATGAAATGATTCCAGAATTCACTCTGCGTTTATCTCCATACACCATAAACGAATCTTTCCCAGGCGGGTTTACTTTGACTATTTTCTTCTTGCATAAAATTTCGGCGTCGTTGGCGCTAAGCCAATCCATTCCCAATACGATGTCGAAACCATTAAGTTCGATAGGCAATAATTCCTCGTGGAACTTATTCCCATTCAGATCAATTAAGATGTTTTTCATGCGATAGCTAACAGGTACAAACTTGCCACTAGCAACTTTGACTAATAAAGCATTATCTAGTCTAACAACAGGCAAAGCTAGCTTTCTACCAAATTCATGCGATATAAAGGAGTAATTGGCTCCAGAATCAAATAAAATTTGGGCAGGCAATTCGTTAACGAGAAAGGTACCTGAAGCGACATCAGCTTCATCTTTAGCAGCTTCCAGTATCATCTGGAATGCTCTCGCCTTTGGCTTTGGCGGAATGTTGGGTCTAGCTGCCTCCTTCTTCTTCGGGCAGTCCCTTGACATATGACCCTCCTCACCACAACCATAGCAAACTTTCTTTGTGAGGGTACACTCATTGGCATAGTGCCCTGGCTTTCCACACTTGTAGCATGTGTTCGCCACCTCACATCTTCCATGATGCTTCTTCTTACATTTGTCGCACCATTTCACTTCACCTCCACCTCCCCTCGAACCAGACTTCGAGAACTTGTTTTTCTTGTTGGACCCTGAAGTTCCATCGAACTTCCTCTTTTCTCCAACATCTATTCTTTCCAGACCCTTTTCCTTCTGCTGGGCCTCCACATTCTTAGCTGCACGAACAACCGTTTTCAGAGTGGTTGCCATTTTGACTGTCGGACCAAAGTCAGCAGGCAGTCCGTTAGCAAACCTCTCAATCTTGGAGAGTTCCGTCGGCACTAGGTACGGAAACAACTTCATCTTCTCAGTAAATGCAGTAGCATAGTCATCTATGCTCATCTTCCCTTTCTTCAAGTTTTGGAACTCATTGTTCAGATCAATCAGATCTATCTCCGAACAATACTGCACCCTTAACTGTTCCAAGAACTCCTCCCATGACATTTTCAGGGCTTCTCCTCGTGGCATAGTATCTGCCAACAACTTCCACCAACTCAAGACTCCAGTCTTCAGTTGTCTAACCGCAAATACGGTCTTCTGTTTGTTGCTACAGTCGCAACTTTCAAATACCATCTCCATTTCGGAGATCCAATCCATTATCTCAACAGGCTTTGGGCTTCCAGAAAGACTTGGCGGTTTGGCGCCCAAGAAATTCTTGTACATACGCCCATCCTTGTTGTTTCTCCTTTCCGGATCGTTCCTTCGTTCCTCTTGAGTCCCAACTTGACTCACCATGCGACTATTGTTCCCTTCCTCTGATTGCTCGGGAATCAATTCCGGTTCCTCAATAGGTATGATAGGTTCATCCCTATTATTATGCAACATTTGTCGCATCTCCTCCCTTTGTTCGGCTAGCATAGCCCGAATCATGGCTTGCACCGCAGCCATTGTTATTGGTTCTGGTGCTGCTGCTACAACAGGTATTTGCTCAATCACTGGCGGTTGATTCCTGTTTTCATCCGCGTTTCCAACGCCACTCCTCGTTCTCACCATTTTGATCTACACACCGAATAATTTCACCTTATTACTCCAAACGATTACATGCTAGTTCTAATATCGTATACATACGTTTAGAATCCTAAACACATAAACCTTCAGATCCGGTCGGCAACAGACCGTAGATCCGAACAAATAATATCATATATGGCAACATATAACATTTAGCACATAAAAGCATTTTAGGCAACTTTCCTAAAATAAACTAGTGCTCGTGTCTAAAATCCAACAGACACACATCTCATCATTCCATTTAGCATTCTAAGTTTAAGTCTAGAAATCCTACAAATTCCTAGTTCGCTTAAACTAATGCTCTGATACCAACTGTGACATCCCCAAAATCTCGGCCAGAAAAGACCGATTTTCATTTATGCTTTTAAATATTTTCAGAGTAAATCCTTTTGATTTGAAAGAGTTGCGGAATTTGTTCCCAAAACAAAACATGATAAAATAATATTTATCAAAGCATTTCATCAAGAGATGCATTTCATTATATAATCAAAACTCGGGATGTCATGTTCCGATACAGACCATAAAGCATAAACGATAAACATTACAAGTCATTCAACAAATATATACATATACAGACTTGTAAACAAAACAACAAGATGATCCATCCATCTTACGCCCTTGTGCCACTTCCTGTAATACAAATAAAACTGAGTGGGTCAGGCTTGGGAGCCTGGTGAGCATATAGGGTTTTCAACCCACAATAAATAAGTTATATTTAATTTCACCAACCAATCACTATCCCGATTACCCATTCCCGTTATCCTCACTTTACGTCCCTAAAACAACTATCTCAAGGGACCTAATCTAGGATTTTCATCGGGACGGACATCACTGCGAAGGGGTTTCCTCAACAATAGATATCCTAAAGGCAACCATGAGGGGGATAGAGTACACCGGTGAACACATCGTTCACAACACCTACAGGTTATGAACCTGCTAGCGTTCCACTGGACTGTCTAGAAAGAGTCCATGGTCGTTATCCATACTCTGCTGAATAACTAGATCAACAACAACAACAACATCGAGGCCTCTCATCTGTTTATTACACACCAACTATCTACCCATGTTCTACCCAACATATTAGTAGATAAAATATATATTTTCATACGTAGTTTAAAGAAAACCTGTATAGCATGCTTTAATCAACACATATATCGCATAACAGATGAGGCACACACACACATAACACATATCTCATAACGAAATAAGCAGATCTATAAGATAGAAGAGAGTGAATACTCATTCACACATAACACAACCAAATATATACACATAGCACGTATTTTTATATAAAATACTTCGTATTATTGTATTAGAAGAAATAACTACACACTCACTTGATCAGAAGACGATCCGACAGCACTACGGCTTATAGAAGTAGTAATCCACAGCAGATCTGGAAGATCTCCTCGAAAATCGAACTTCTCGCGGGCAGAGCTTCGACTCGGGAACCGCGCTTCTCGGGATCTTCGGGATCTCGGGACTTGCCTCGGGGCTAGAGTATGATACCGGGGCTTCGGGGTAGCTTCGGGGGTAAAAATGCAGAGCTTCGACACGAAAATGAGAGGGAATTGGCAAAAATACCCGGAACCCTCGCATCCTATTTATAGGAGGCTGGAGCCTCGGAGTACGCGGGGCGTACTGCGTTACGCGGGGCGTACTGCCCAAAACGTCATTGCTTACGTATCCGAAGTGCTCGAGTGCGAGTGTCGACATCCCTCGGAGTACGCTGGGCGTACTCGAGTACGCGGGGCGTACCTCGGATCAGATCGGTGACTCCTTCGGATAATGCTTCCGAATTTTGATTTAAATTTAAATACAAAATGATTAATAAACTTCGGAAATTCATAACTTCTTCATACGAACTCCGTTTTCGACGTTCTTTATATCCACGGAAAGGTGAGACCATGCTCTACGACTTTCGTTTAGACTCCGTCGGCTAATTTTGACTTTATTTTTATTAATTATTTTTAATAGGCCGCGACAGAAACTTTCGTTATAAATTCATAACTTCTTCGTTTGACGTCCGTTCTCGCCTAACTTTTTATCGCTTCGATACCAACAACGAGATCTTCGATTCTCATTTAGATTGCTTTGGCTAACAACCGCTCGATCTCAATTCGAGTATTTCAGGCTGTATGCCGCTAAGCCGGAACTTCGATAAATCATAACTTCCTCATACGAAGTCAGATTTGGGCGTTCTATATATATTCGGAAACCTCGTTTCGACTACTACAACATTAACCAAAGATATTAAGTTTATTTTACACTTAAATTTTGACGCTTATTTTTATTCTTAATTAATCAGACCACATAATTAAGCAATTAAGCTCAAAACACATAATACTCAAATAATACATTCTTATTATTTCAAAACGGGTTACAAAGGTTAACCTAGACTATTATATTGCTAAATATGGCAAGCCCGGAAACACAGGCATTACAGTTCACCACTATGTTCATAGATGAGTATGTTCTCTCGGTGGATAGGGAACGGTTGATCCAGGAGTTCTTGACCCTCAAGCAGGGTACTGATTATGTGATAGTGATCACCAGGAAGTTTCATGAGAGGGCAATGTTTTGCCCTGAGCAGGTGTCTTCTTAGAAGGCTCGCATGAGCCGTTATCTGGGTGTTCTTAGGAGAGATATTTGGGAGTTCATGGCGAACTCGACATACCGGACATTTACTGAGCTTCAGGAAAATGCCCGGAAGAGGGAGATTGAGTTGGAGACTCAGGTCAGGGAGGATGTCGAGTCACAAAGGGTGGATCGGCGACCGGCTCAGTGTCAGCCGGCAGCCAAGCGGGCTAGACCCGCTGATTCGAGATCTAGAGGCGCAAAGGTCCGCACTTGTGGGAAATGCGGTAAGAGCCACGAGGGGTCGTGCAGGGCAGGGGTGTGCTACAAGTGTGGGAAGGAGGGGCATATCGCGAGGGATTGCCCTCAAGGGATTTTTGGTTTGCTTTCATTGCAACCAGACCGGCCATCGGAAGGTCGAGTGCCCGCAGCTTCTTCAGGGATCAGCGCGGCGCCTGATGTTGTGGCTGGTATATATTCTCTTTTCATCTTTTATTTGAGTTGAGTTTTATGCTTATATGATGACATGCGTAGGTACTTTTCTTGTGATTTCAGTGCCTGCTTTGGTATTATTTGACTCGGGTGCGAGTCGGTCGTTTGTTTCCATAGCATTTAGTCAGCATATTAGTACCCGTCGAGAGGCGTTGGACCGACCTCTATGAGTTTCCATAGCTGATGAGAGAGCAGTGTATGCTTTGGATGTGATTCGAGGATGTGTCCTTGAAATCTTCGGTGTGGAGTTTCCGATAGATTTAGTCCCGATCGCGATGGGGGACGTGTGTGTGATAGTGGGTATGGATTGGTTGAGCCGATATGGAGCTGTAATAGACTGCAAGTGCCAATTGGTAACGATTCGAGACCCTAGTGGGGTAGTTCTTACGGTGTACGGTGAAGGTACACGTACGAGGTCGGCATTTTGTTCGGCCGCCAGAGGGAGGCAGAGTCTACAGCAGGGTTGTAGAGGATTTGTGGCATATGTGATGGATGCGAGGGTTGGTTCAGAGGTACCGGAGTCAGTGAATGAGGTCCCGATAGTGCATGAGTTTCCGGATGTGTTTCCAGAGGAGTTGTCAGGTGTGCCTCCGGAGAGGCAGGTAGAGTTCGGTATTGATTTGGTTCCGGGAGCTGCGCCTATCGCCAAGGCGCCTTATCGCCTTGTGCCTTCGGAGATGCAGGAGTTATCCTCACAGCTTCAGGAGCTGCTGGGGAAGGGGTTTACCAGACCGAGCAGTTCGCTATGGGGGGCGCCCATTCTTTTTGTCAAGAAGAAGGACGGTTCGCACCGGATGTGCATTGATTATCGTGAGTTGAATAAGCTAACGGTCAAGAACCGTTACCCATTGTCGAGGATCGATGATCTGTTCGATCAGTTGCAGGGAGCATCTTGGTTCTCCAATATCGATTTGAGGTCTGGATATCATCAGGTGAGGGTGCGGGAGGAGGAAGTCCCGAAGACAGCATTTCGGACTCGTTGTGGGCATTACGAGTTCGTGATGATTCCTTTCGGACTCACCAACGCACCGACGGTGTTCATGGATCTCATGAACAGGGTGTGCAGACCGATGTTGGATCGCTCGGTGATCGTGTTCATCGACGACATATTGGTGTATTCGAAATCCAGAGAGCAGCATGAGAAGCATTTGAGGGAGATCCACGGAGTTCTGACATCGGAGAGGCTTTATGCCAAGTTCTCCAAATGTGAGTTCTGGCTGCGAGAGGTTCAGTTTTTGGGGAATCTCGTTAACCATAAGGGGATATTGGTCGGTCCGGCCAAGATTGAGGCGGTTATGAGGTGGGAGGTGCCGAGGTCACCCACCGAGATCAGGAGTTTTCTGGGTTTGGCCGGCTATTATCGGAGATTTATTAAGAATTTCTCCAAGATTGTCGTGCCACTCACCAAGTTGACCCGGAAGGGTGTTGTGTTTTCTTGGGGTCCGGAGCAGCAGACCTCGTTCGAGACACTTCGCAGGAAGTTATGCGAAGCCCCAGTGTTAGCCCTTCCGGAAGGGATGGAGGATTTTGTGGTATATTGTGATGCATCGATATCTGGATTGGGAGTGGTGCTTATACAGAAGGGGCATCTGATAGCATATGCATCGAGGCAGCTTAAGCCTCATGAGTCGAGATATCCCACCCATGATTTGGAGCTGGGAGCGGTAGTGTTCGCTCTTAAGATCTGGCGACATTATCCATACGGGGTTCGGTGTGCGATATACACGGACCACAAGAGCTTGAAGTATCTGATGGATCAGCCCAACCTGAATATGCGCTAGAGGAGGTGGTTGGACGTGGTCAAGGATTATGATTGTGAGATCCTGTACCACCCGGGCAAGGCTAATGTTGTAGCCGATGCACTGAGCCGTATGGCGGAGAGCGCCCCAATGCGATGCATTCGTTTGAGATTGACGGTGATGACCCCGGTATTGGATGCTATTCGTGGGGCCCAGGCTGAGGTTGTGCATTCTGAGAGCCAGAAGAGAGAGCGAGTTGTCGGGCTAGTATCGAAGTTCATTACCGATAGACGGGGGCTTATGACATTTCAGGGTCGGATTTGCATACCGTCCGTGGGCGGCACGCATACCATTTTGATGGAGGAGGCCCATCGATCGAGATTCTTGATCCACCCCGGGGCCACTAAGATGTATTTGGACCTGAAAAAGGATTATTGGTGGCCGTGTATGAAGAGGGATGTCGCATGGTTTGTAGAGAGATGCTTGACCTGTCGCAGGGTTAAGGCCGAGCATCAGCGTCCACATGGTAAGCTGCAGCCATTAGAGATTCCCGAGTGGAAATGGGAACAGATTACCATGAACTTCATCACCAAATTGTCGAGGACTGCGAGGGGCGTCGATGGAATTTGGGTGATTGTGGACAGGTTGACGAAGAGTGCTCACTTCCTGGCCATCAGTGAGAGCTCTTCCGCGGAGAATTTGGCAGAGATGTACGTAAGAGAGGTGGTATCACGGCATGGAGTGCCGATCTCGATTGTCTCAGATCGAGATGTACGTTTCACTTCTAGATTCTGGAAGAAGTTTCACGAGGAGTTGGGTACGAGGCTGCATTTCAGTACAACATACCACCCACACACGGACGGGCAGAGTGAGCGGACGATTCAGACGCTCGAGGATATGCTTCGGGCATGTGTATTGGATTTCGGAGGGATTTGGGACACGTATTTTCCCTTGGCGGAGTTTTCTTATAACAACAGCCATCATTCGAGCATTGGCATGCCGCCCTTTGAGCTGTTCTATAAGAGGAGGTGTCGGACCCCTATTTGCTGGCGAGAGGTAGGGCAGCGTGTGATGGGTAGTACTGAGATTGTGCTTCAGACGACAGAGCAGATCCAGCAGGTCAGACAGAGTTTGTTGACCGCTCAGAGTCGTCAGAAGAGTTATGCGGACAGACACCGGTCCGAGCTTGAGTTTCAGGTCAGCGACTTCGTGCTCCTGAAGGTCTCTCCTTGGAAATGAGTGATCCGATTCAGGAAGAGGGGCAAGTTGGGGCCCCGATATATTGGTACTTTCAGGGTGATCGCGAGGGTAGGCAGGGTAGCCTATCGTTTGGAGTTGCCAACAGAGTTGGGTCAGATTCATGTCACTTTCCACGTGTCGCAGCTGCGAAAGTGTATAGCCAACGAGTCGGCAGTTGTGCCATTAGAAGATATTCAGGTGGATGCGAGCCTGAATTATGTTGAGAGACCAGTGGCGATCAGGGATCGAAAGATCAAGGTTCTGAGGAATAAAGAGGTGCCACTAGTGCAGGTCCAGTGGCAGCATCGGAAAGGGTCAGAGTTGACTTGGGAGTCGGAGCGTGAGATGCGTGAGTAGCATCCAGAGTTATTTGCAGAGTGAGACTTCGAGGGCGAAGTCTGATTCTAGTGGGGGAGAATTTTAACATCCGGATTCCCAGGTATTATTTTACTCTTTTTATTTTTGGGTGTTGTGAGGAGACTCGGCGAGTTGGGGTCTAAACTCGCCGAGTAGGATCGCGGTTGTGCACGCGGGTTTGCGTCTGGACTCGGCGAGTCCACACTGTTTAATGAAACCCTAATTTCCAGGGTTTGGGACCTATTTAAAGGCCATTATGGCCGTCCATTGCGGCTACCACACCCCAGAGAGAGTCCAAGATCGCTTGTGAGGAGAAGAGAGTCCATTGTTGATCATTGATTGGTGAAATTTGAAGGAGAAGGTGTCCAAGGCAAAAGAAGGTTGAAGGAAGTGCAAATCTAGTGTCTTCAGAGATCAAAGGCTTCATATTAAGGTATTCCTTCGGACCTTCTCCAGTTTTGGGTGTTGATTCATAGAGTTAGGGTTTTTAAACCCTTTAGAAGAAGAGTATGTAGAGTATTTAGTCCCCTTTTCGAGTTTGTGCTTTGGATCTGGACTCAAAGAGGTCAAGAGACCTTAACCCTTGGAGCTTTATGAGCCATTTTGGAAGTCATGAGTTTAGAATGTCATTTTTGGGGCTAAATCACCATTTTGGACCATTTCTATGTTATATGTGTGTCAAGGTTCGAACTTTACGTAATTATCATGCTTGGGGAGGCCAGATCTATGATTGTATGGAACATATCTAACCTCAGGAGTTGTATAGAGTTTGTGCATGGCATGAACTCGCCGAGTCCGAAGAACAGACTCGGCGAGTAGTATGAAGATTGCCCGTTAATCACTCAGTGAGTGGACTAGCTGAGTTGGGGTATAACTCAGTGAGTCAGGGAGAGTCAGGGGGGACTGAGTTCAAGTGGAACTCACCGAGTTGTTCTTGAGACTCGGTGAGTTGAGTCGGGGTGGCCCCTCGATTCATGTCAGGTGGAACACGTCAAGTCAGGGGAAGAACTCGACGTGCCAAGAGATGGATTAAGAGAGTCAGTGGATACGTGTGGACTCGCCGAGTTGCCCTAGTGCACTCGACGAGTCGGGTCAAAGTTTGACCGTTGACCTTGTTGACTCTTAGGGTTGACTACAGTTGTATTTATGAGAGTATTTACTTTGTGTGATTAGGCGGAGGCTAGATCACATTTCTTTCGAGACAGATACTAATCGAGACCGCGAGGTGAGTCTTCTCACTATACGTTACCTAGAGTGGTATAATTGTGTGGACCAGAGGGTCTTATGTGCTATGTATGAGATTATGTGCTATGTGTTATGTGTACGTTGTATGATGTTATAAACCGGACCGAAGGGTCCGACGATACAGACCGGGCCGAAGGGCCCAACGAGCTATGACCGGACCAGAGGGTCCAACGATCTACGGGACTGGGGGGTCCCGCTGAGACACATCGACCGGAGGGTCGTATTATAGCCTCGAGTGGCGTATGTGTTGTATGTGGTATTTTGGGGAACTCACTAAGCATTTATGGTTACAATTGTTGTGTGATGTGTTTCAGGTACCAGTGATGAGCACGGGAAGGCGCCGGTATGATTCGTACACACTTGGGGAGTTATGTTTTGGATTCTGGGGAGATGTTTTTGTGATAAATACATTTGATACAATATGTTTGATGTTATTTTGTGAGTAAATGAATGTTTTGAAAATGAAAAATTATTTTGAAAATTTATGTTGTTACAGTCATTATCAATACAGATCAAAAGCATAAATAGAAACAACATAGGCCTTACAACATGTATTTATTCTAGTGGCCTATAATCCATTGATCTCTCATTAGATCATCACTTATGTGCTCTCTTGCCACTACCTGTATGCAAGTAACTGATTGCGTTAGGCTTGGGAGTCTGGTAAGCACATAAGGTTTTCAACCCACAATAATTAATTTCATTAATTTCATCAAATCAATCAACCCGATTACTCGTTCCCGTTATCCTCACTTATTGTCCCTGAAGCATCTAAATTAAGGGAACTAGCCTAAGGATTTTCAACGGGATGACAACACTGCTTAGGGGATTCCACAGCAACATATGTCAAATAAGGCAACCATGAGGGGGATGGAGTACACCTGGTGAACACTTAGTTCAAAAACACCTACAGGTTGCGAACCTGCCAGCATTCCACTAGACTATGTAGAATAGTCTGTGGTCGTCATCTATACTCCGCTAGATAACTGGATCATCTTAAACATCGAGGCCTCTCTTCATTTATTTCATCTTTCATCATCTAGATCATCTACCCATCTTTATCCATCATGATTTATAGGTACAAAATACATATACAGTTTAAATCAAATAAAACATGTATATTGTGATCATCCTGCATAAATATCAAGTACACAGATAATATGCACACATAGCACATAATTTATGTTAAATACTTCATATCTATGTGTAAGATGAAATTAACTATGCACTCATTTGTTAAAGTGATGATTCCAAACTCGGGCAGCGCTTCGCTTCTAACAATTTTATTTTCCTTTGACGAAACCTAGTATCATTACTGCAAGATTTTAGTCAAATATTTTTTGCGACTATTTACGAGCGATATTGTTTTATAAGTGTTAAAAAAATACTTTTCAACCACTATGTACAACGGGTCAGACATGAAACACCAGAGGGCAGGACCATTTTGGCATTATAGCACTTTTGAAATCTAACAACCCTATGTGGCCCTTCAAACCAGATTCCCCGTACCGTGAGTAGTTAAAAGATATTATAATAACACTTTGTATATTATATTTTATAGTATATCTTGTTTATAAGTTCATAATAATGATAATAAACTTAAGCAAAAGCTATACTTTAAGTAGGGTAAGCATAACTCACTTACTAGGAGGTTTGGCTAGGAACCGGGCTCTACGGGGGCAGAACTTCCGAGCAAAAAGATCTTCTTCTTGGAGCCATATTGCGCTCCAGGACTTGCCTCTAGCACTTAGGAAGTACTAGGGAAGGATAGGGACAGTTTTGGAGTGTTGAGAGAGAAAGAAGGGTGAAGGTGTGAAGAATTTAGGAGAACCTCGCACCTATTTATAGGAGTTGGCCACGGACTAAGTTGGACATACTCCTCGGGGTATGTTGCGCGTACCATGCTAAGTTTCACGTACGAGGGGGCAACTGTCAATATTCGGGTGGGGTGATGTGGAGGTTGTTGGACCGCACATGCGAGACCGTTGGGCGTCATGCTGGCTACACGGGGAATATACGTGTCCCCTTGCATCCTAACCCTTAATCTTCTAAATTCTATAACTTTCCCATACAAGCTCCATTTTTGACGTTTATATCCACGCATAGGTGCCAACGTACTCTAAAACGTTTTTTTAGACTCCATCGGCTAATTTTGACTTTATTTTTAAAGTTATATTTTAACAGGCCTGGACAGATAAAGTCCGTTAAAAATTCATAACTTTGCCTTTCGACGTCCGTTTGCGTCAGTCTTTATATCGTTGAGTTCTTATTAATGATATCTTCAATCATCTTTTAGATTGTGCCGTCTAAAAATCGGTGGATCTAAAATTTGAATTCCAGACTGTGCATTGCTATGCTAAATCTTAGAAAAACCATAAATTCCTCATATGAAGTCAGATTTGGATGTTCTTTTTATGCACGCTCGCGGTTTAACGTATACTACGACTTTCATTTATATCGCTAAGGCTAAAAATTATTTTATCGCAAACTCACTATTTACGATTCTCGGTGTCGTGTTGGTTTTGCCAGAAAACTTCGACAGACCATAACTTCTTCGTTATAAGTCGGATTTCTGCATTCATTATATCCCCGAAATCCTTGTTACGACTACTTCAAATTTATTCAAATATATTGGGTATATCTATTATTTTATTTTTGATGCTTATTTTTATTATTATCTTATTACATCGTTAATAGCAAGTATAATGCACATAAAATCACATAATTCACATAATACTCAAATAATTCCTCTTCATTACTTAAAAATGGGTTACGATTGCCGACCCTAACTATTACATCAAACTATTAATGCTTAGCCTAGAAATACGGGCGTTACATGTCGTGACATCCTTCTTATCACGTCGTGACATATGGCTTTTCTTAAAAACCACACCTTTGACTCCTTAATGTCATAAACTGATCCATTCTAGGAGACGAGTGTTACAATATAATTCTATACTTAGGCTATGTGGAGTGGGATGCACGAATCCCATCTCCAAACATCACCCCCTGGCGTGCGCTACGCAAGCCTCGCTACCCGGTTGGCAAGAAGTGAGAGGAGAGAAAAGGAAGGAATGTGGGTTGTGATTGGTTGACCTTAATTGTTTTTCTTTTTTGTTTTCTTTTCCAAAATCAATTCAATGTAAATGTTTTCACCGCTACTCCCTAGCATTTACAAGGTCCTATGATTTTTTTAACAAATGTTAAATGTGACTTGAGCATTTAGAGCATTCGTATGGAGCATTTGAGTTCAATGGATCACTTGGAACTCAATGGAGCACTTGGGGTACCTAGAGCATGTGACAAAGTAACGGATCATCTAAGAAGGTAATGGATCATCTGACAAAGGAATGGAGCAAGTGACAAAGGAATGGATCTTCTAAAAGGGGGTATGTAGCACCAGGAGGTGGAATGGAGCATCTTGGTGCATGGATGTGCCATATGTGATCAATATGTGTTATCCTATGGTTGGATGTGCCACTTAGAATTCAAGGTATGCCACTACTGAAACATGATATGCCACGAATTGACATGATACGCCACCAAGTGACATTATAGGCCATCAAGTGACATGATATGCCGCCAAGTGACATGATATGCCACCAAATGACAAGATATTCCATCATGAGATGGATGCGCCATTGTGGAGAGTGTGTGCCAACTCTGAGTCTAGATATGCCAACTTGGAAGAGGATGTGTCATCCCTTGATCAATATGTTCCATCCACATGTATGATGCGCCACTTGGTTCCTTGATATGCCAAGGTATCCGTTGATGAACAGTATGCTATAAATTCCCTTATGATGTTCAAGATTGTTCAATGAAGCTCATAAGTTGAAGACGCTAAAGGATTATTGCTTAATGCACCACCATGATGGTTGATATGCGATGGTGATCTTGATGTGCCACTATTGCATCATGGTGTGCCACTATGGATCATGATGCTCCATCATGTGTGTTGTTGATTCTCATGCAAGGATGAATGTTCCAGAAGTTGTTTCATGGCGGCTTATGATTGGTTGACACCATTCATGGACCTATCGGTTAATGGGTTTGGCCCATTATGGTTTTAGGTTTGATCTCTCAAGTTTAAATAGGGATGCATGCTAAGTCATTGGTGTCTTTTGTTTTGTATCCTTAGTGAGTAGGACGAATATCTGTTAATTGTACTTGTAATCTATGTTTGAGAAATCTGTGAATAAAGAATACTCCCCTCCTTCCTATAGACGTAGGTCACATTGACCAAACCACGTAAATATTGTGTCTTTGTGTGCTTTTGGTTTTGCTAGTTATCCGATTTACTTCCTAACAACAAATGTTTATGTGGCTTAACAAAATCTAATGTGGTTATGTGATAAGGGTGCTACAACTCCCTTTAGCCTTATTTGACTTTTAAAATATGACGTGAGAGCATACCATGTACACCACCACTCCCTCTACTTTAACTAATGAAGAGTTTAGTGGGTAGCGTTGACCAAACTTTTCATGAACATAAGAATTTCTTGCAAGAGAAAAAGAGGAAGAATGAGATGTAAAAGGAATTTGGATTAGGTAACATTGACCGACTTCATTAGTAATGCAGATATACGTGAGTACTGTTGGAATAGTGTCTAAGGCTACAACTATATTAGGCAAGTATTTGACCCGATTGTGCATGGTCCTTTTGGGTTGCCTTCACCATAGCAACTTGACAGGATGATTTATTATGAGAGAATAAATATTATTTATATATTATGTGAATAATATAAGGAATAATAATATTGTTATTTGATTAATATAAGTCATAAATTAATTAGAATTAATTGATGACTTAAAGAGATTAATTAAATAAGAGGGTATAACCTGTCAATTGTTTGATAGTTACACTTTGGGCTGTAAAACCTTTATGGATAGAGTTGGACGATTTCTAGGGCTTAGGATAAGCCACAAATCGTCCAAGGGCTTATCTTGGAAAGGATTTAGATTGCTTTGAGTAAAAGATTATCCAACTAGGGTTTAAGGGTGAAACCCTAGGAGCCTTACAAGTATAAATAGACCCTTGGGGCAAGGGAAATCGGCACCTCTGCTAAATTAAAGAAACCCTGGCCGATTTCTTCCCTCTCCTCTCTCTCAAATCATCCTCTTGCTAGTTGGTGTTTGTAAGACATTAGAGGAGTGACATTTGTGACTCTAAAGCTCCAAGAAATAGAAGATCAAACAAGTGTTTCAAGGTATACTTCTAACTCTGATTTTGTATTGTTCTTATACTCTATTAGTTATTAGAAGTCTTGGATCCAATGCATGTTTAATTAAAGAAACCTAGATCCAAGCATTAGGGTTTGTATGTGCACATAGGAATGCTCATATGGCCAAAACCCATCAGTGGTATCAGAGCCTAGATTGGTTTCTATTAAATTGATCTATGATTGTTTGTTTCTTGCTTGCAAAATTCGTATTTTGTGGTTCTGAGTCATGAACTCGGCGAGTCCCATGGTGGACTCAGCGAGTTGTCCTGACTCGGCAAGTCCAGTTGGGAACTCGGCGAGTCCGAGCGTCAGGAAGAGCCAAAATTGGGATTTTTTGATATTTATCTTATGGAAACTTGCCTTTATCATATTAGATCAACCCTAATCCGATTTTTTGATATATATGACTATAATCTTGATCTAATTGAAGATATTTATCAATTAATAAAATATTTAATTTCCTTATGTGATAATTAATTAATTATTTTGATTAAATTGGTAAATTATTAAGCAAGAAATCATTAAGTAAATCAAATATGGATAATTATGGAATTAATTGTTAATTAAGATTATTTGCTATTTGATCCTCCATGTTTTGAATGTTTAAAACTTGCCCTCAAGTTTTGAAATTTATGTTTTGTGATTAAAAGTTTAATTTAGACAATTTAAATTTCAAACCCTAGAATTTTACAAGTTTAAAATCCAACCCAATACTAATATAATATTATAAGATTAATATATATATATATATATATATATATATATATATGTATAATTAAAATGCTAGTCTTACCGTTAGTAGGCCTCATTCACGAAGCCGATCTACAAGGTGGGTATAAGGTTGCGGCCTATAAAATGGCGCTTAATGGGTGTACACTCACACCCACCGCTTGCTTGATCGGTGGAGGGTCGTTAGCCGAACAGATAGGATAGGGCAACCTCATCCTCTCATTAAAAGTATAATATGAAATACAAAGTAACTACATGTTTTTCAAAAATTTCTCAATCTTAGTTACTTTAGGAAAAGTGAATTGATGCAATCCCATGAAATTACAGTTTGCACCCTTGCTAAGAAGTTAGTGGAGCGTGTATGGTTTACCGGCACACTAATTGGTTCTAAGCAAAGGTGGCAAAGGGTGATTCATTGTTTATCATAGTTCGATGGAGCGTGTGTGGTTTACCGGCACATCGAATATATATATATATATATATATATATATATATATATATATATATATATATATATATATAATTAAAATGCTAGTCTTACCGTTAGTAGGTCTCATTCACGAAGCTGATCTATAAGGTGGGTACAAGGTTGCGGCCTATAAAATGGCGCTTAATGGGTGTACACTCACACCCACCGCTTGCTTGATCGGTGGAGGGTCGTTAGCCGAACAGGTAGGATAGGGCAACCTCATCCTCTCATTAAAAGTATAATATGAAATACAAAGTAACTACATGTTTTTCAAAAATTTCTCAATCTTAGTTACTTTAGGAAAAGTGAATTGATGCAATCCCATGAAATTACACTTTGCACCCTTGCTAAGAAGTTAGTGGAGCGTGTGTGGTTTACCAGCACACTAATTGGTTCTAATCAAAGGTGGCAAAGGGTGATTCATTGTTTATCATAGTTCGATGGAGCGTGTGTGGTTTACCGGCACATCGAATAGGTGATCGTTACAATGAAGGCACCATGTAAATTTGCATGGTAATTCACACCCACTTTGTGATCCTCGGTATCCCAGTCACAAACAAGAGGGGCATATCGAGATTTAAACATGCCATTGAAAAGTTTCAATGAATCTCATCCAAACCTAGGAATTCTCAATACATTTAGAACTTAAAGTTATGTTTTGTGGTGGAGAATTAGTGAATCGTCATTCGCTTACCTTCAAATTGTTTGCATGTTAGATTACGACATCCCTTTTCTAATATGTAAATATTGTTGTTGGATCCTAGCCCTAATTTTCTTATTGGGTGATAATTAGGGATTCATATTCTAATCTATCTTTGTCCTTTCTATTTGTAGATGTCGAATGCAAACAACGATGCTGCTAGTTCATTCACATTGATGAGCCTTTGTCAAAAGGTCACTTTCGATGGGACGAACTTTAGCGAATGGATAAGATACATTCACACTATTGCTCGCTATGAGGACAAGGAGTATGTCCTCGATGAGAAGCTCGAGAAAATCAACCCTGAAATCGCTACTCCGGCTGAAATGACCAATTTTGAAACTCACGAACGTGATGCAACGAAGGTACATTGCATCATGATAGCCACTATGAACTCCGAATTCCAAAAGTCCTATGAGGACATGTACCCGTACGAGATGCACCAAGACTTGTTGGAGAGATACCACCAAAACGCGAGACAAGAGCGTTATGAGATTTTCACTAACATGATTTCTGCTAAAATGGGTCATGGAGAGTCTCTTACCGTGCACCTGCAAAAGATGCAAAGGTATGTCGACCGTCTTTGCAAGTTGAATGTTGACTTTGGGGAAGACTTGGCGATCGACATGGTGCTTCACTCTTTGCCTCCAAGTTACAATCAATTTAGGATGACCTACCACATGAACAAATAAGAGGTCACCCTAAGCAAGCTCCAAGGTCTCTTGAGGGTCGCTGAGAGCAACTTCAAGGACAAGTCTATTGCACCAACTCCCAATCCACCCACTGCTCCTGTTTTGGCTATTAGACAAGGAAGGGGAAAGAAGAGGAAGGCTTCGTCTAAGAACCATCGCAAGGTTAAGCCCCGAGATGGTGCCTCTTCTAGTGGGACCAAAGTTGATCCTGCTAAACCCTGCCCTAACCCAAAGGAGGCAGAGTGCCACCACTGCCACAAGATAGGACATTGGAAGAGAAGTTGCCCAGAGTACTTGCAAGCCATCAAGGAAGGAAATATCAAGCTGTCTTTTGCAGGTATATACACAATTAAATCTAACACTTCATCTCATGCTATTTCTTGGGTTCTTGATACCGGTTGTGGTTACCACATTTGTTCTAATGTGCAGGGACTAAGAAGAAATAGGGATGTGGAGCATGGAAGGATAAATCTAATCATGGGGAACAGAAGATCGTCGCATGTGACCAAGATTGGAGTGTATTCTTTAGTGCTTAGGAATGGTTTATCTTTAGATTTGAACAATTGTTGCTATTCGCTAGAAATGGCTAGAAACATCATTTCATTTCATGGTTTGTTTAGACAAGGTTTTAGATTTTCTTTTAATAATGAGAATGGTTCTATTTTGGCTTATCTAAATGGTGTCTTTTATTTTGAAGCTATACCATGTAATGGAATTTATGAAACCGTTATGATTGTAGATAACTTAGGAAATGATGTTTTATGCATGGATTCTTCCAATAGTATGGATAGAGCATCCTTGTGGCATTGTCGTCTTGGACATGTCAACAAGAAGCGCATAGCCCAACTCCAAAAGGATGGAGTGTTGGAGTCATTGGACCTTAGGGAAGATGACACATGCGAGTCTTGTTTACTTGGAAAGATGACTAAGTCACCCTTCACAAGTACATGTGAAAGGGGTGAGGGTCTATTGGACCTAATACATACCGATGTATGTGGACCGTTTAGATCAACCACGAAGGATGGGAACCGCTTCTATGTGACTTTTACCGATGACTATAGTAGATATGGGTATATCTACTTAATCAACCAAAAGTCAGACACTTTTGAAAAGTTCAAAGAGTTCAAGAATGAAGTGGAGAATCAATTGGGCAGGAAAATCAAGATGTTTTGATCCGATCGAGGAGGAGAGTACCTAAGTCTTGAGTTCCACGATTATCTCAAGGAGTGTGGAATAGTTTCACAATTGACGCCACCTAGGACACCACAATTGAATGGTGTAGCAGAAAGGCGTAATCGAACCTTGTTGGACATGGTTCAATCTATGATGAGTCGTGCTTCACTATCAATCTCTTTTTGGGGGTATGCCTTAGAGACTGTCGCCCATATCCTTAACCGAGTCCCTACTAAAAAGGTTGCCAAAACAACTCACGAGATGTGGACAGGGAAAGCTCCCTCGTTAGCACATATCAAGGTTTGGGGTTGCGAGGCTTTCGTAAGATGAGATACTCACGACAAGCTCGAACCTCGTAGTGAGCGATGTATTTTCATCGGCTACCCGCAGAAATCATTTGGATATCTCTTCTATAGACCGAAGGACAATGTTGTCTTCGTTGCGAGGAGAGGAGTTTTCCGAGAGCGAGAACTCATAAGCCAAGGAGACAGTGGGAGGCAAATCGAACTTGAAGAGATTCAAGAGTCGATAGATGAAGGAACCTCTACCGCTGGCATTCAACCCGAGGAGGAAACTCCGGTTGAACCGATTGATGAATCCTTACCTCTTAGACGTTCCGATAAAGTTAGAGTTCATCCCTAGTTTTATGGCTTTCATATTACTACCGAAGGGGACACGTATATTAGTGATGGTACACTAGTAAATCTTGATGAACCTAATAGCTATAAGGAAGCCATGGCAGGCCCGGAGTCTGTAAAGTGGAAAGAGGCAATGGATAGCGAGATCCAATCCATGTATGATAACCAAGTTTGGAATTTGGTTGATTACGTGCCCGGACGTAAGACCGTTGGGTGCAAATGGATCTTCAAGAAGAAGACCGACGTGGATGGGAACGTACACACATATAAGGTGCGATTGGTTGCAAAGGGCTTTACTCAAACTCCCAGAGTTGACTATGATGAGACCTTCTCACCAGTTGCGAAGATAAAGTCTATTAGAGTGATGCTAGCTGTTGCCGCATTTTATGATTATGAGATTTGGCAAATGGATGTCAAGACCGCTTTCCTTAATGGGAAGTTGGCTGAGGATGTTTACATGGCTCAGCCATAGGGGTTTGTGGATCCGAAGCATCGGAATAGAGTGTGTAAGCTTGAGAAGTCCATTTATAGACTTAAGCAAGCGTCTCACAGATTGAATCTTTGTTTCGATGAGAAAGTCAAAGAGTTTGGATTTGTACGAAGCGAAGATGAATCGTGTGTATATGTCAAAGCCAGTGGGAGTATCGTAATCTTCCTCGTTCTATATGTCGATGACATATTACTCATAGGAAACGACGTCCCGACTTTGCAGGAGGTTAAGTCCTGGCTCGGGAAGTGCTTCGCTATAAAGGACCTCGGAGAGGCTTCTTATATTTTGGGAATAAGGATAGTGAGAGAAATAAGTAAGAGACTAATAGGACTTAGTCAGAACACTTACTTAGAGATGGTACTAAAACGTTTTAGTATGGAAAACTCGAAGAAGGGAGAATTACCGATACAAAGTAATACCAAGTTGAGTAAGACTCAAAGTCCGAGTACCGAAGCTGAAATAGCAGAAATGAGCCAAGTACCATACGCTTCCGCAGTTGGCTCAATCATGTATGCTATGACTTGTACTCGCCCTGATGTAGCCTTTGCTTTGAGCATGGTTAGCAGATATCAAGGGAATCCCGGCAGAGCCCATTGGATTGCGGTTAAGAATATCCTTAAGTACCTTCGGAGGACGAAGGAATGGTTCTTAGTCCTCGGAGGGAGTGATGACTTGAAGGTGCGAGGGTATAGTGACGCCAGCTTTCAGACCGACAGGGACAACTACCGTTCGCAGTCGGGCTGGGTCTTTACCCTAAATGGAGGAGCAGTAACTTGGAAAAGTTACAAGCAGGAAACCGTAGCTGATTCAACGTGCGAATCAGAGTACATTGCAGCGAGCGAAGCGTCGAAAGAGGCAATATGGTTGAAGAACTTCATCGGGGATCTTGGAGTTGTACCTGCCATAAAGGAGCCCATGGAAATTTTATGTGATAATGAAGGAGTGGTTGCCTTGACCAAGGAACCGAGGGATCATGGTAGATCTCGACATATCAACAGAAAATATCACTTTATTAGACATCGTGTAGAAGAAGGACAACTCGTAGTGAAGAGGATATCATCTGAAGATAACCCAGCAGATCCTCTTACGAAGGGACTGAGTAGGGTTAAGCACTTGCAGCATGCTAGGAGTATTGGGCTGAAGGATGATATTGGTATAGATTAGATAGTAGTAGAAACATGTAATAGATAAATGTAATTAACATTTGATGATTAAATAAAGGAGTATCATTTATGAGTAATGTTACTGTCTTGTGTTAATTGTTTAAATATTGTTTCATTTTTGCATGTTTTGACTTCTAGAATAATTGAGTTTATTAAGAATAATCGAATTATTCAAATTGTCCACTATAGTTCATATGTTGGAAGTAGATATGAATGAAGATTGTCATGAATCGGTGTGTAGATTGTCTAAATGGTTTTAGACATAGCAAAGGGTTGCTACAACGTTCATGAGTGCTTATGAACTGGTTTTGAGCATTGGAACAAACCCGCGCTTGCTGGAATCACCTTATGGAATATGATATAAAAGGGTGATCGCAAGACGATAATATCATATAGTCTTAAAACCTAGATATATGGTTTGTTATTTGTTAATTGGTTGTACATTGATAATGCAAAAACACATCAGTAACTCGGTGTTATAAAACGCATTGTTGTGTATAGTTGATTAATGAATAAGTAAATGCATATAAGTCGAAGTTTATCTGTTACTTTTATCCCAAGAGGGTAAAAGCGATATCTCGGCCGCTCGATGATTTGATTTGACTTATGTGACGGGCCCGGTCAAAACTAAATTGATGTGTTCGATTAAGTTCTATGTCAAATGAATCGGAGATCGAGAAACCAAATGCTAGACTAATTATTCCATAGAATTGTCAGCATGATATCTAACAAAGGACTGTACGATCCCTTATCTAAAGGACAAGATTGATTAGATCAGAGTTTGACAGCGTCTTTGAGAGCTACGATTGCAAATCGAATTGTACTTGTGCATATAGTTACTAGACTTATCCAAGTGGGAGACTGTTGGAATAGTGTCTAAGGCTGCAACTATATTAGGCAAGTATTTGACCCGATTGTGCATGGTCCTTTTGGGTTTCCTTCACCATAGCAACTTGACAGGATGATTTATTATGAGAGAATAAATATTATTAATATATTATGTGAATAATATAAGGAATAATAATATTGTTATTTGATTAATATAAGTCATAAATTAATTAGAATTAATTTGGTGACTTAAAGAGATTAATTAAATAAGAGGGTATAAACTGTCAATTGTTTGATAGTTACACTTTAGGCTGTAAAACCTTTATGGATAGAGTTGGACGATTTCTAGGGCTTAGGATAAGCCACAAATCGTCCAAGGGCTTATCTTGGAAAGGATTTGGATTGCTTTGAGTAAAAGATTATCCAACTATGGTTTAAGGGTGAAACCCTAGGAGCCTTACAAGTATAAATAGACCCTTGGGGCAAGGGAAATCGGCACCTCTGCTAAAGCAAAGAAACCCTGGCCGATTTCTTCCCTCTCCTCTCTCTCAAATCATCCTCTTGCTAGTTGGTGTTTGTAAGCCATTAGAGGAGTGACATTTGTGACTCTAAAGCTCCAAGAACTAGAAGATCAAACAAGTGTTTCAAGGTATACTTCTAACTCTGATTTTGTATTGTTCTTATACTCTATTAGTTATTAGAAGTCTTGGATCCAATGCATGTTTAATTAAAGAAACCTAGATCCAAGCATTAAGGTTTGTATGTGCACATAGGAATGTTCATATGGCCAAAACCCATCAAGTACAACATGGGTGGGAAAAATACACTTAGATTAGCAATGATGGAAGGAGATTAAGAAAAGTTTACTTATACCTTGCTTGTGGCTTCTTTTTAAATAAATAGCAATCCACTTCGGTTTTAGCTCATACAAGAGAGGTTTCAAATCACTCCGTGATTATTTTGTTATGTTAATTTCAAGATTTCAGGCCTCCACATTTTAGATTCTATAACTATTGGCTTCATGTTTATAGCATTAGAGAAGTTGTAATCAAAGTGTGGCCGGAAGGTTGCTTCACAGGTGCACCAGACTTGATTATGCTAAAAAAATTCAAAGTAGTAAAAGGAGTCCTCAAGGCGTGGAGATTAGAAAAAGACAACATCAATAAAATCATGAGTTTTTTAAATTAAAGAAAAAAAATGAAGAAGTGGAGTCTAGAGTGGAGACACGTGTCGTTTCTTCTTTTGAGAGAGAAATTGTATTCTTTTCAAAAAAAACAATTGCACCATTTGGAACATCTTCGGAACATTGACTTAAAGCAAAAATTGAGAATTAAATGGGATGTCGAAGGGGAAAATTCCTCTTTTTTCCATGGAATCATCAATGGAAACAAGTGGAAAACCAAAATTAATGATTTTAACATTGATAATATGTAGAAGGTTGAAGTCGAAAAGATTAAAAGTGAAGTTTTCAATTTTTCTAAAAAAATTTATGTGTACACAGGCCCGATTCTTAAACTCAACAGCAAAATTTCAAAAAAAAAAAAAAAAAAAAAAATAGTCCCGAAGATAATGAACTTCTGGAAGCTGATTTTTCTCCTACTGAAATAAAAACCATTTGGTCTTGTGCTAGTGATAAAGCACCAGGACCTTACGACTTCCCTTTTAAATTTTTGAAGGATTTTTGGAACATTATTCAATTTGATTTCATTATTGCTTTGAGAAAATTCAAGTCCACCGGAAATATTAGTCGAGGTTGTTATTTGTCTTTTATTTTTTGGATTCCAAAAGTTCAGGATCCTACAATTTTGAAGGACTTTCGACCCATTAGTCTTATAAGATGTTTTACTAAAGTTATCTCGAAGCTTCTTACCATTCGCCTTAAAAGGTCATCCACAAGGTGGTTAGTGTTGAACAAACAACCAATGTTCAAGGACATAATATACTTGATGGGGCTTTTATTATAAATGAATTGTAATCGTGGGCTAAAAATTTGAATACAAAGATGATGTTACTGAAGATGGATTTGGATAAAGCCTTCGACTCTAGCTCATAGGAGTATCTTGATTCCGTCTAGGGACAAATCGAATTCGGATTTAAATGGAGAAGTTGGATGTGTGTGTGTGTGTGGGGGGGGTCTTGTTTCGGGTAGAGCTTCTATTTGTATTAACGGCTCTCCTACCTAAAATTTTAAAATTACAAAAGGAGTTCTGTAAGAACCTAAATTTAGAGAGATTTGATTTCTAGTAAAATATTGACCGAAAGGAAAATGGTCATTAATGATAATTTAGTAAGTTCATGAAGTTGTGACTTCATGAAAATAGCCAAGATGAGTTCAAGTCATTAAGATGCGATTAGATGAGTAAGTTTAGGAGAAGAAACACATGATAAGTTTGGTCAAAAGGGCAAAATGAGAAATTTTATGCCTTTTGGGCCAACTTTATGACTTAATAGATTAAGACTCGTATTAAGTTAGTGACAAGTGACTTAACATAGTTGCGTCCCCACCTTCGTATGAATATATGTCGAAAACGGAGATAAGATGAAGAATATATGCATCTTTGAAGATGCATTAGAAAATGGGACGAAATTTGTATTTTAAGCTTTTTGCATGGCTTAATGGATTAAGGTTCGTATGGATTAAGGTTCGTATGGATTAAGCTAAAATTAATTAGATAGAATTTTATAGTTTTTCAATACCTTCGCGTAGATATAAAAATCACTGAAACTGGGTTTAAAATGAAGAAGTTATGACCGTTTAAAGATTTGAAAAAATGTCTCAAACCTGGAATCTGTGAAATGTTTTCACAAATGCATGGCAAGAAGGCCACCACGACGTGATGACGCTACCAGAAAAGAATTTTCAACCTATTAAAGCCTCATTTTGAACCAAAAACACCCCATAGTCAGGGAGAGTAAATCGGAGGCGATTTTGAAGATAAGAAAGAGATTGGATGAGCTAGAGATAGAGCCTAACAAGGATTTAACATCCTTACACTCCTGAGGCCTAAGAGAAAAGAAAACGAAGCAAATATGCATCAATGGAAGAATTGAAGAAAAATAGCAGTTAGTCTTCACTAACTAACAAGGTTAGCTCTCTCTCTCTCTATTATTGATTATATGTTTATAATCTTTATATATATATATATATATATATATATACTAGGTGTGATCCCCATGTATTACATGGGTGTATTTAAAATAATTAAATATGTATAAACATTTGAGAAATTTGAATTTATAAGAAAAATGAGAAAAATATTGAATTACTAAAATTAAAGTGTTTTTTTCTCTTTTAAATTTAAACAAATTTAGATAAAATAATCAAAGCAAATTAATGAGATTTTATTTTAAAATTTTAAAATTATAAGGAAAGTTCATTAATGAAATTGATATGCATAGGAAAACCATATGAAATTTAATAAAATAGGAAAACCACAAAATTACATATGGAATAAAAATTAATTCAAAATAACCACAAAATGACATGTGGCAAAATGAATGAGAGTGTGACAAGTGGCAAAAAAACTTTTCATTTATTAGAGAACTAGGCGAATGCCCGCGCGTTGCGCAAAAGCATCTATATACCTGAAATCTTCACAAATATATGTTTTTTTAAATATAGCAATAATATCGTTGTTAAATTTGATATAATAATTTATATGCTAAGTTGATATAGTATATTGATTATTTTGAATTATATGATAATATATACATATATTAAAGCTGCATAATCTCAATCTTTTGAATGACCTCTACCTACGGGTTACTCATGAATAAAAGTAAATATAATATATGGTTTAATATTATTTATAGTTGTTGTTACTGTTAATTCATTTTTAAAATTTATTTGCTTAATGTTTTAATTTCTATCAGTGTAATTATTTAAAATATCACACAATTTTTTTTATTTTAAAGGTAACAATATAATCATTTATATAGAGTTATTTTTAGCTATTGTTATTGTATGTTATTTTAAGCAATTTATTTCAAAACTTTTAACGATTATAAAAATATTTTTAGGAAATATTTTAGTGAATTGGTATTACAATTTAGTTTTTGCATTTAGTACTACAATTTATCACTTTTCACTATTCACAAAATATTCTTTGAGTTTTTTTTAAGTGGAACTGAAATTTATATTGAAGTTGACCCTGTAATGTTATATTGAAAGTAACAATTTAAGTATTTTGTCCATCCAGTTCAAAAGTTGTAGCTTTAAACTGATAATGGTTTACATACAACAACATATTAAATCTAATAAATTAAGTATAATATGTTAAATGTTAAAGACATAACTTTATAAGTAGAAGTAAAAATATTATTTTAATATCGAAATTCAGTTTATTTTTATTACACTTTAGGTTTGATACTTATTTATCCTTATTAACCAATTTATAATCATTATTAGAAAGACATTACACTTTATCATTTCTAACTATTTACAAAATATTCTTTGGGTTGTTTAAGTTGAACTAAATTTTATATTTAAGTTGATCATGTAAGGTTCTATTTAAATTAACAATTTAAGTATTTTATACAAATTGATTAAAAGTTGTAGCTTTAAAATGATAATGGTTTACATACAACATATTAGACCTAATAAATTAAATATAATATGTTAAAAGTTTAAAAAAAACTTTATAAGTGGAAGAAAATATATTTTTTTAATATTGAAATTTAGTTTATATATGATTACACTTTAGGTTTGATATTTATTTAACCTTATTAATCAACTTATAATAATTATTAAAAAGAAATTGAAAAGTCATGGGAGTTTCAAATGAATGTGGTGAAAGGAAAAAATACATGGGAGTTTCAAATGAATGTGGTTCAAGAAAAAATGCAAGTTTTATAAGTATACAATGAAGATATGTGAGTTTGTTGGATCTTGAGGCACTAAGTGAATGCCCCTCAAGTTATTAGATAAAGAGTAAGAAAAGTATGAATATACGTTCTAAATCATGTAACAGAGCATACACTTAGTGAATGCCCTCAAGTAGAAAACACGGTTCATTACAAATTCGCCAAGGAAATCCATTATCTCCTTTACACTTTGTTATGAACATAGCTATGGAAAACATCTTTTTCAATGTATCATTTTTCCTAATAACAACCTTAGTTTGTCACATCTGATGTATTTCGATGATGTTATGTTTATCAGCCAACGGTCGGTCGTTTACTTCCTCAATCTAAAATATCTTCTTAGATGTTTTAACCTTGCTTCTGGGCTTAAGGTTAATTATCTTAAAATCAAGTTATTCGGTTTCAGAATTGAAATTTTGGATTGTTCTCGAATGGCTAGTCTTCTTAATTATGAAGGCGGGTCTCTTCCATTTACCTATCCAGGAGTTCCTATTGGAGCAAACATGAAATTTAGTAAAAGTTGGAACCCGATTATTGAGAGATTTAACATTAGATTGAACAAATGGAAAGCTAAAAACCTCTCATTTGGATGTCAATTGACTCTTACAAAATCGGTCCTTGGAAGTTTACCTTTATAGTATTTTTTTTTCTATCTTTAAAGCTCCGAAAAAAAAAGCTATTGGAAAATTGGAAGGTTTGAGGAAGACTTTCTTATGGGGAGGAGATGTTTCCAACAAGAAGATCAATTGGGTTGCATAGCAAAAGGTGGTGTCCCAAAAATGCTTTGGAGGTCTCGGTTGCTTGAGAAATTTTAACTTAGCTTTTCTCCCTAAATGGTGGTGGAAATTAAAAACGGACATCAATGGTCTTTGGTCTCTGGTTATTTGGTGCATTCACAACTACAATGGGCACGGTAAATGTTTAACGGCCAAAAAATCTATACCCAGAGTGTGGCTTAATTTTGTGAAGATTGAAGAAGAAATTATAGAAGTGGGGGGTGAATTTATCAATTTTTTTATTTAGAAAGGTCAACAATGTGAAACGCATCATGTTTTGGAAAGACAAAATGGTTGGTGATTTCATTCTAAAACACACATTCCCTCGTCTCCTCTAGTTGAATTGGATAAAAATTGTCCGGTTTGTGATAGGATAATTACTCTCGATAATCAATCTACGACTTGGACTTGAAAAAAAAAAAAAAAAAAAAAAAAAAAAAAAAAAAAAAAAAAAAACTCTTAGGAGAGGAGCGGAACAACAACAAATGGTTGCTTTAGAGTCCCTTTTAGAAGGTAAAAATTATCTATCAAATATGGAAGACACTTGGATTTGGTTCGGAAACTCAACCGGAATTTTTACGGTTAAATCGGTTAGGGAAATTATCGATTCAACCATTTATACTCCTGAACCATGTGCTTTTAAGTGGAATAGATGGCTGTTGATTAAAATTAATTGTTTCATATGGAGACTCCTCTTAAATAGAATTCTAGTTACTCATAATCTTGCTCAAAGAGGTGTTGTTCTTCCTTCCATTTTATGGGCTTTAAACCGGTTTCAGCTTTGGTTTCGATCCAAAAACCTCTTTTCCAGATTTGTTAGATGTTGTAGCCGGTGCTTCTACTCGAGATGTCAAAAAGAAAAAAAACTAATCGACATTTTATTTGGCACGATTTTTTTTGGTTTATTTGGAAAGCAAGAAAGGATATCATTTAAAAAAAAAAAAAAAAAAAAAAAAAAAAGAGGAAGATTATTGATAATAGATTGTTGGATGACATTAAGCTTTGTTTATTTTCATGGTTGAAACATAAAGGTAAAATGTCTAGTATACATTAGATTGTTTGGAGTGAATCTCCTTTTTCCGCTTGTAATATGTGACATCTTTGTACTTTGCTAGCTGCTTGCTAGTTTGTTTTGTTTGTAATTGTGTCTCCCGCCATTATAAAAAAAAATGTAAAAGGCCTTTGTTTCTTTGGCAACACGACACATACGTACACACATTACGACAATTGGAAAACTCTGTGGCTTATTGTCCTCTCCTCTGCTGGTGATGGTTGCTAATTTGGGAGGGAATATAATATATCTTTCGGTATATAATTAGTGGGGTCTTTAAAGTATAATATTTAGATATTTTAAATTCATTATTTTATGACAGTATGATGACACTAATTTAAAAACTCTATCAATAGTGACGAATTTTGCTTAACTAATTTAAAAACTATGTCAAGTGTGTAAGATTTGATATTCGTGTGGTGTGCGTTTATTGTAATTTGTAAGACAACCTGTAGTGAGGCCATATCTTTATCCGATTGTACTTAATAGTATGGTAGGGTTAAGTTAATTTGGAATTTGTACCCAATAATCCAAATGGTTAAAAGTTGTGCAAATGGTGGCCACAATTATGGTAGAGGAGGTAAGGTAACAATGTTAATAACATAAACGAAATGAACCATAATTTAGTAACAAACAGCCTTTTCTAAATAAGAAACAATTTTTCATCCAACAAATAAGTCCAGTACTATGTAAGAGATAAGTGAGTTAGACGACTAAAGTAACCATTCATAGCGGATTAAATTTAGAGATGACAACAAAAATGATAATCATGAATGACAAAGTTTTTATGTTTTAGAAAAATGATATCATTGTTCGAAATGGTAATTTCTCACGACTTTATGTCATACTAAAAATATTTCTTCTAAAAAAAATACATTTCAAAAATATTTCTTCATAAAAAAATACATTTCAGACTTAATGATATGGACTTTGGATTTTGCACATCAAAATAAAAAATAATTGATTTTTCTGGCCGTAGTGGAAAAATTTTCGAAAATTTTATTTTTTCTACTATCATACAACCCTGACTTTCCCAACCCTACTGTGAAATCTTGCGTCCATCTCTAATTAAATAAATAATTTTTCTGGAATTTTAAGAACAATTCTAAACTCTAATAAACAATTCCAAAATTTTGAGAAATTTTTGTTAGTTTTTTAAATCTAACAAAAAAATGTTATTAAAAAAATGCAACGAAAAGATGACATTTGAGAAAATTGGATATTTCCAAATAAGTCTAAGAGACGTGAATAAAAAGACTTTAAAAAGTGTTTAGTGAAAATGAGGGGGAAAAATATTATATAGTATTATGTCTTATCTTAATCATTTCGGTATTAGTTAAAACAAAATTATTCTAAACAAAAGAGTGATATTTTTGTTAATGGGGTTTTCTATAACTATCTTCGTTCTTTTTCTAATTTCATCCCCTTTGATTTGATTTTTTGTCTTTTATTGTTTTTTTTATTTTGTTTTTTGTTGTTTTTAATTTATTATTATTATTATTATTTCAAACAAAATTTTATAATTCGGACAACGTTATAAAATTTGAATGGCTATATAAAATCAATTTTTAATTATTTTTTATTATATATTTTAATATTATTATTATTATTATTATTATTATTATTATTATAAATTTCAAACAACATTTTATAAATCGGTTGGCATTATAAATTCGAAAGACTATATAAAATCGGTTTTTAATTCTTTTTTATTTTATATTTTCTAAATCGGTTTTTAAAATTGGATGAAATTTTAAAATTCGTACAACATAATAAAATTCGAACGACTATATAAAACGGAACAAAAACAAAGTTTGTCTTTATTTATCACTGATATATTAATTGGTTTGTTATTACATTTGCATGGTGCGTTATACGGATTGAAAACAATTTTACTTTTGTTCCATTTTATATAATCGTTCAAATTTTATAATGACGTCCGAATTTATAATGTTGTTCGAATATTATATGGTTATCGAAATTTATAATAATAATAATAATAATAAAAGAAAAAACAACAAAAAGAAAAAAGAAAAAAAATGATGTCAAATCAAATGTAAAAGGTTGATTATATTGATGTTAGGGGGATAAAATTAGTTAAGAATAATATTTATAGCACCATCCTTCTTTAATATCCCTTAAAGTTAGAATGGAGACAGGGGTTTGGGTGACATGATACTTATTTTGTCCATTTCTTGAATAGATAATGTATAAATTTGATTATAAAAATATATTAATACAATAAATAACCTACTTTTTGGAATATATACTTTTTTTCAAAATGGAATGCATTAAGAAAAAATTTGGATAACCATTAACTCGTTTGACATGTTTTTCTTTTACCTACAGTTTTCAATAATACCCATTTAATCCATTATAAATAAAATATAACCTGTATCATTAAAGGGGTACCATTATCCTGATACTTACAAAAAAGAAGTTTAAAAAAAATTAAAGCCTACATCATACTCCACAATCCACATAAGAAGTTAAAAAAATCTATATCCCAAAAAATCACCATTCACCAACCCTTGTCATATTCTCTTGTCAAATTCTTACACTAACTTTGGTTGTATACAACTATACTAGTAGTGACATATCTAGATTTCTCAAACAGGTTATATACTATTATTATGAATTTTGAAAACGCAATATATCAAAAAGACTATTAAGTTATGGCACATGTGAATAATACACTTTCTATTCCCACTGAAGAACAACACATGGTCCACAAAAAGTTTAGAGAGCTTTTTCTGCAAGAATCTAAACAGAAACCCAATATTCCGCTATACCAAATACCTAAAACAAAAGCTAAAGTTATATATCAAAGTCATTTGTAACAGGTTTTCTTTTCTTCTTTTGTTTCTTTTAACCAAAGTAGCTTTCTCCACATGTATTTACAATCCACAATTCCACAAAGCATAAAGTTTGCCCACAGAATTAATGCCATTAACTTTCTTTTGTCAAAACCAATTGTCATTGGATTCTATTTAGTTCGGTCTTTTTTTGTTTTTTCAAGCTTTAAAGATACTTCATATAGATATTTCAGTAAAACTTATCCATATAACTAACCTTTAAATAACCATTTTCGAATGCTTTATATTGTATTTTATAAAGTAAAACTCATACCTTGTTCTTGTCTTCTTGATATCATGAAGCAGGAACTGTTGACAAAATTCAGCTTTATATGGTGTAAAGTTCTTTAGCCTGGATTTGATACCATATCGTTCTTGAGTCAAATTCAAAAATTAGAGCACAAGAAATTAAGAAAAGTCAAAATTGGGATAATTTGGTTCTGAAATGGAATGAAATGAACTTAAAAGTACATAAACTGCAGAAATCTACATATCAAGAAAATTAAAACCAGTGTTTGTTTAGCAAAAATCCAGAAACTGTTTGGACAAGGCATTGGTTCCTTTTTCCTGATCAAACAGAAGATGAAATTGTAGGCTTCATGGATGCTTCTTCTAAGTTCACTTACCAGAATACTTGAATCAAAATTATTTACAATATAGGTATGTCTGGAAGTTTGGAACTTGAGTTTTGAATCTCGAAGCTCTTGAATCGAATTCTACAATCTGGACATACCATTTTGTTCCTCCAATATCCAAGTTCTACTTCTCCTCCTTGTCATTCTGCCGAAAACTGAACTTGAAAGACTACGACTTCTGTTCATTGATGCTCCATTAGAGTCGGAAGAATTTGAAGACGATCTCAATCTTCCAAAAAACGAAAACATGTTGCGGAAAACGCTACCCATTCCACCCTGTCCTCTCGCCCTATACCTTCTAGATTCCCACATAATTCTCCTTGGTGAACCGGAATTGTCACTAAACCCACCGTCAGCTTCGGTGTACACAACCGGAAGCTCTCTGTCGCCACTGCCGGTTCTTCTGCTGCCGGTGAACCTGCCGACTGCAAATCCCCCACCAGGTAATCTCCATATCGTCAATCCAACTGCCGCTGATTCTTCCTCGATTGGCTCCGAACGTTCTATTGACTCCGTTGTATCTGTTGGCAGTTCGTGGCGGCAGACGGGACAGGAGTTTCGCATAGAGAGCCATGGGATGATGCAATCGGGGTGGTAAATGTGCTTACAAGGCATCTCACGAGCTTCGGCGCCGAGAGCAAACGCTTCTATGCAAACTGCGCAGTGCGATTCGGTGCTGACGTGTAAACTCGATACCTCGATCGTTGGCATCGATTCCACCGCAGCTTTTGACGCCGGCGGCTGTTCTGAACGACTTAATCCGTTTATATCGATCTGTGATAACTGTTCAAGCAATCGATCAAATCCTGACCCCATCAGAAACTCCGACATCATCGCCGGCAACGGTTGTAGACCGGCACCTGCTCCATCGTCATAATACAACTCAAAACCTCTCTCTCCCCCTCCGGAGTTCTCGTCCACACCGGTAGCCGAAACGTCAGCAACACTGCGAAGGACGACGACCGGATTGAAAGGAGACCAGTCGCCGTTGTTACGTCGACCACGACGCCGGAGCCTCAGATCTGATCGATCGCTGTTCCGTAGCATGTACATCGCAGCGGCTGGAAGACGTCGCCGCGGTGGCGCGTTGGGCTCCACAACTTCAATAAATCCTCCCTCGCAGTGAGGACACACAACCGTGTCCTCTTCCGCTACTCTGACAAAGCGTGTGCATCGATAACACCAATACGACGCCGTTGGCATGTTGTTCAGAAATAAATTATACTAGGATCAGCTCCTTCACCCCTAGGTTTCAACTAGGTAATTAAGATCCGGCGAGTCGGTGAGAATACTATAATGGCCGGAAACAATATTCCGGTATCGGAAGCTTGCACACACAGACGATGGTGTGGTGTATTGTATTGATTTTATGAAAACGAGGTAAATTTGCTTTTTATATACACAGAATATGATTTAACGGCGTTCTCTATTCCATGGTAGGTACTCACTCAATACTTATAATTTTTTTAAACTATATATCTATCAATAAAACTAAGTTTTTAATAAGTTTATATCGTTATACTTTATATCCTGTTATTTATTTTTATATATTTTAGAATTCAGGGGATAAGCTATTTAATTTTTTTGGTCTACATCGACGGTTCATTGACGGCACTGTGGAATGCATGTTGACTTGATGATAGCTGGATGTTTTAGGAGGAGGGCCGCTTTAGGTTGGTCCTGAAATAGAAGAGCTAGAGGGGGTGGATTTAATTAATTATGTTCTTTATTTTTGTCCCTAATAAATACTTCAATCATCTATTTCTAATTATCTTCTATAGATTAGAGTAACTTGGCATAAAAATAAAAAAATAAAGTTTTCAGAAGGCAGAAAATTTGATGCAAATTTACAAGAAGACACGAATATACTAATTGGTGTAATAAATAAAATTTTATTAAAATACACCAAATTTGATGCAAATTTTTATATATTACATTACAAAATATTTGTTGTCTATTATTGTTAAAATTTGTCGTCTACATTTCTTTCTTAATGATCATCAAAACTTGTTCATAAACAAAAACAAAAATATATTTTTAAAAATATCTTTGTTACCGATGATAACGGTTTTAGCTGTTTTTGCTACTTATATAACATATAAAGCTATTGAGTATACTCACCACACAACCACAACAAAAGTGTTGGTCGCCTCAGCGTCATATCATTACCAAAATTTGAAGCCCGCAATGATTTGATGTTCAACAGAAAAAGTTACTCTCATCTAAGGACAGCAAATGACATATAGTTAACTTGGTTCCACCAAATAAAAAAAGTTCTAAATTATGTATGTTGGCCTTCTTGTTGCATTTTCCCATTTTGTTGCTTGTTTGTTTGTTGTAATGTATGCTTCCTATACTCTATTTTTGTTCTAACGTATTGTTAAAGTCTCAATGAATCCGCCATTACAAAAAAAAATTACGACATCAAGTTATACACTTTTTTGGCTTTGAAGGAAGGTGGCGTTTAACTTTTCATTTCGACGGTTTCATGCCCATAATCACTCCTCCTCACCTCGTTTCCAATAAAAATAAATTTCATAGTACTCTCCTGTCGTTTTTTGCTTAATCTTTGCCATATTTTAGGTTTCTTGATTTTTATTGTTTCATGATTTTGCTTCTCAACTTATATCCTTGAGTATATTTAAAAGAAAAAAGAAATCAGAATCGTCTTCTCTTAAACTCGAAATTCTTGTCTTCTTAATCATCAAGCTTGAAGATTATACATGGGTTAAATTATCCAGCTTCATTGGTGCAAATCAAACACTTCTTTTTTTGCCCGACAACTGTTCGATAAAATGTCTAAATGAGTTTTTCAAGTGTTGCAGCCATTTTAGGACTCAAGAAGATGTAGAGTCTCTTTCTGGTGTTGTTTTTCATTTTGCACTCCAACCTTTTAATGGAGTGTCACATTTTACTTTAGATTTTTGCTTCTCATATCGAGCCTTCCCTTTGAGGCTTTAATAAGATTTATTTATGTGTTTATGGCGTCTTCTCATACATATGCGAGCGGAACTTGGCCATGCCCTTTTTGGGGGTTTCATTGTTGCATGAATGGTGAAGTAGGTGGTAAGGGGATTTGTCGTATGATTTCTCATATCAAGAGTTTGAACCTCCCTACAGATGAGCGTGGAGTTGTGTAGTGTGAGGCTATTTCGTTGGTGGTTTGGGTTTATACTCTTTAGTATAGGCTACCTCATATGCTTGTGTTGCCTTAATGGCCCAATCTTGGGTATTGCAAGACCATATCTTATGGGATAGCGGCATATATGGTATGGGTTATGATTATGTTTGTGCCTTAGCTTCTCTTCATAACAAGCTTCCGAACATTTACCAAACATTTTAAACTTTTCAAAACAAATCCAGATAAATAAAAACTATTCAAACATCAACATAGTTCACAAATTGTTTTCAAAATTATTTCATATCAGAGTTCCCATAAATCCCAAATCATAAAATGAGAGGATGTGTACGTCACGCCTTCGCCTTGCCATGGTCACTTGAAGTACCTGAAACAAAATCAATAAATGTAAGCTCGAAGGCTTAGTGAATTACCCCTCCTGCAGTTGAAAAAGAGAGGACGTCGGTGTTGGAATTCTTTGTCAGCAGTCGATTCTCTTCCCATCAAAGGTTGCATCACCATCGATCAATACCATTACCGCCTCCACATTCTCTCTTGCCACTCATTATCAAAATATTGTTATTAGTGGGTTGAAGATGATGGTTTGCATTCCGTTCTTGCCTACCATTCTCGATTTCCAAGTCTCGGCTTTTTGGAGATTTTTCATTCACGTAAGTATTTTTTTTACAAGTCTCGGTATTGAAAAGATCATGTTTGATTTCATGTGTCAATACGCTTGGTCACTACAGATATTATGTTTCAAGATTTGAAGTGAAGTTTATCACTAGATATCTACATTGTTGCACTTAATTCCCAAATATTTTGAATCAATGGTTCATTAATAATGCAGATAAACGCTCAAAGATCACCATTGGCTGCACTCCTAACATGGATTTTCATTCTGTTTCAGCTGCAACCTAGGTGAAAAACAAAATACACAAAAAATTATGTTCTTTGGTTCTTTATATGTATTTTATTCCATATTTTAGACTAATTTCAAACTTTTTGATCATATTCAGTTTCATAGTTTCCTGTGTGGGAGAGAGATACCCATTAACTATATATTCCTTGTCATTTGGGGCTTCTTGATATTCTTGTAGCTACAAGCTACCAAAGTTGAGTCTTTTCTTTCCACTTACTCCTTGTCCTACATGGTGATAAAGTAGGGGAAACCTGATTGCAAATGTTACTGATGGAAATCTTGAAATTATGTTGTATTCGTCGGATGTGTAAGTAAATTACATTTGTTTTACCATTATTTTGTTCTAATATTTGCCTAATTCATGCTTATTTCAGTTATATATATTATCTTCCTACTAAATAAATTCCTTACTCTAATCTATAGCCAAATTTGATAATTTTTTTAGTGTTTCTTAAGTGTTTTTTAGTGTTTTTTTCTCGTGTAATACTATTCTGATAGAATATGATATCAACAACACATGTTTTATGTAATACTTATATTCTCACAGAATGGACAAGTTCATTCTCATAATTTTTATGATTAACAGATCAGTGATTACCAGTTGGCTTTGTTTTATGGTAATAGCTAACAAGTGTTTGTTGAAATGCTAAAAAAATCAAAGAATCTAACCATGTGGTATGCATTCTGTCAGAATTTCTAGAAACACATTCTTATTTTATATTTACATTCTCATAGAATGAACAGGGTTTTGTGTTATGATATCGAAAAGAAAGTAATCATGGCGAATGATAGTGTAATCTAGCAGAATGTGTTTTATGTATAAACATTCTAAAGCATAGACTGCATAAATTCATTATGGCAGAATGCCTTTAAGAATGTATGTGAACAACAAGTATATTTGTTTAACTGGTAATCTGCTAGAATAAATTAAAAGTCTTTAATGTCTAATACATTCTATTAGAATTGATAGTTTTATTATTTTAGAATATACTAAAAGTTTTAATATTTTAAAGTTGATTATGTTTTCTTTGTGGATATAGATTTTGAAGAGGTTGCCATTGATGTAGAAAAAAAACATGGAGAACAAGAGTATTCTAACAAAATGTATTCTGTCAGAATGTATAAAGTGCTTTTGTTAGATTTTGATGTTTTAATTTTTATTTTTTAACCATTCCTAGTTTTAATCTCTAAGAAATGTAATTCTTAAACCATTATTAATCATTTTTTTTAGAATGAATGTAATAATTGTTTAGTCTTATTCTCTACGAATTAATGTAATTAGTGATTCTTAAAAATAAAATCTGTATTCCTTAAAAAATGTTATTCTTGATAATATGTTGTATAATTCTATAAGTATGTTAATTATAAAAAATATATTGAATGAACCATATTCTGCATGAATAAAATCGAGAATATATTACTAGTTTATATTTGACTCTATGTCATTCTGACAGAATAAAAACGGTTAGTATTAGAATTATAATAGAATTAAATTTGAATTAATTTAAAAAATTCAGATTTAAAAAAGGAATTAATTATCTCTTAAAATCTGGAAATTTCAACTTTTTAATGTAGGTTAATTGACCAAAACACCTTTCTGCTGAAATTTGTGTGGTTATATGGTAGATGTTACCGTATTGTAATATCATAGACACTCAGATCATGACCATTGATTTTATCCATCTATTGGTCCAGAATTATGCTTACGAACACACAATAGATGTAAGAATAAAATCGGTTAGTATTAGAATTATAATAGAATTATATATATATATATATATATATATATATATATATATATATATATATATATATATATATATATATATATATATATGGAGTGGTTCAAATGAGAACCACAAAAGATTAAGAACCCTAAGAACCAACATTTAATAAGTAATATGTATTGTGAATATTACTAAGTATGTTAAAATCTTAATTTTGGTTTGTTTGTTAAGATAAGGGCAAAATTGTATTTTTTTAGTCTAATATTTTCATTCATACAATCATTTTATATTTTTAACCCAAAATTTATGTAAAATGCAAATTTATACATTCCATTTACAGTTTAATAGACAAAATTCACAACTTAATACAATTTATTTTATACCAATTAACAAATTTAAAGAAGTAAAACCCAAACTCTACCACTACCACCAGCAGCACACGCTGCCACCAACCACCTATGCCAACATTGCAACCATCTTTTCTTGAAAATCAGATCTGCATATAAAGTAATGCAATGAGAGGGTAAATACTACATTCATAATTTAATAAACCTATTAATTCACTCATATTGAATTTAATACAAAAAAATTTAAAAAACTAATGCATTCTTACGTACTTATACAACACAAAAAATAAATGTATTCTAACATTAATACAAAAGTTCATTCATAAATCATTTATATGTTAACACAAAATTTATATATAAAAAAAATCACAGTAAGTTGCAGTCAGTTCACAAGTTAACATAATCAATTACCGTTTAATACATAAAATTCACAGATCAATATAGTAAATTAACAATTTGATACACTGAAATGTAATATTTTTAACTTAAAACTTATATTTACACTTTCAGATATCAGTTCACAAGTTAATATAATCAATTACCATTTAATACAAAAAGTTCACAGCTTAATATATTAAATTAACAATTTAATACGATGAAATGTCATATTCTTAACTTAAAACATACATTTATATTTTCATATATGAAGGTTAGTGTTTTTTCTCAAAGTTAAATTTACACAATATTCTAAATTTAAGTTTTTGTATAATCTATTTAAATTTAGAAAAAATCATATATGTGTATACTGATTATTTCTTCTTATATTTCAGAAGCAAACACAAAATTCATAACAAACTCGCAGCATAGTACAATCAATTCACAACTTAATATAAGTCAATTCACAGTTTAATACGTAAAATTATTTATTCACATAAATATTATCAACTTAAAAATTACATTTATACGTTCATATATGCAGACATTTCTATGTATTAAATTGTGAATTTATTATATTAAGTCATTAATAAAATTTACAACTTAATACACAAAATACACAGTTTAATATGATATATTTATAGCTCATTTACAAGTATAACCTCATATGTTACTGTATTAAACAAACTATCCACAATTTAATATATACATAAATTATCTCATCTTTCAAAACCAGACATCAAAAGAAAAACATATACAATTTATTGAATAAAAAAATCAGATCAAGATATAAAAATATCAGAATTCACAGTTTAATTCAATATTTGAGACATTAATTCACAACATAATTCAATATTTCAGATACTAACTCACAATTTAGTGAATAAACAAAATATATAATCACATTTTAATAACTTATATATTCACAAATTAATATATAAAAAACACATATTCATAGCTTAATAACTTATCGAATTTCGTTGAAGCATTTCATCAAACACGTTGTTTTCACCATATACGTCATATCCATAATCACCATAAAACAGAAGATCTAAACAAACATACAAAGAGACGTTATACTAACAATTTATTCATTGTTTAACTCTAAAAAAAACTTTACCAGTAACATTCACAACTAAATTTACAACTCAATAATTTATCTAATTTCATTGAGGCATTTCATCAAGCACCTAGTGTGCATCTTTTTTTTTTGCAGAATTTTTTTATGTAAACACCATCACCAGATACAATACAGATACACCACACATATAAACACCAAATCTAACATGAAATAACACATTTACATCATTCACAACTTAAAATGTACCTTTTTCATGAGCATATCATCAAACATCTTCAAAACTCTTGTTTCCAAATCTGAGAGTGCTTCCTAGCTTCAGATCTAGAGGAGATTGGCTAAAAAAACAAATCTGGAGGTGTTCGGTCATATGGAGGCAACAAATAACCTCATTCTCCATCAGATCTAGTGTTCCTGCAAAGCATATCAAATAAGTTTTCTAGTGCTCTGTCAGATCAAGGTGGTTGTTTGACGCTGGAGGTAGTGGAGGTGATTTAACGTCGGTGGTAATGCTCTCTCTCCAGATCTGAAACATTTTTGCAATTTAGCGATAGAATGGAACTAAAGGAGGCCAAGTTGTTGGTAATGCTCTCTCTCAGATCTGAAACATTTTTGCAATTTAGAGATAGAATGGAACTGAAGGAGGCCAAGTTGTTGGTGGTAGATTGAGGTCGTTAATGGAGAATCAGAGTAATGAACGAGAAGAGGCAGTGACAACATATCTAGATCTGAAAGTGGCGCTTCCAGATCTGAAGTTTGTGCGACAGATGTATGTTTCTCGCAGGTAATCGGAAGCTGCAGAGAGGAAGGGAGGTAGAGGAGGTGGAGTTGGCGTTGATGATGGTGGCGGCAGTGGGCGCCGTGGCGGTGGTGGAGCAGCCATGGTGGCGGAACTGGGTCGTCGGCAGTGGTGGTCGTGGTATTTATTACAGGTGGTTGAAATAGATGAGATAATTCCTTTTGTTTTTGTAAAACGAGAGTAATGCATCAGGTATTATGAAATAAGAAAAATAGCCTTAATAATAGTGGTTCTTAGGGTTCTTAATCTTTTGTGGTTCTCATTTGAACCTTTACCTATATATATATATATATATATATATATATATATATATATATATATATATATATATATATATATATATATATAGGTTTAGTCATAGTTTTGTAATTTTGATACTACTAATCTATATATATATATATATATATATATATATATATATATATATATATATATATATATAGGTTTAGTCATAGTTTTGTAATTTTGATACTACTAATCGATATGGTTGGTAAATCTTTTAGTTTTGGTCCTTATCACAGTTTCGGTCTACACAATTCTGGTAAATACATATGAATTGACCAACCCCCTTTATATTATCTTTTTTTAGAATAATTATCATTATTAATTAATTAATAGGCCCCACTCTATGCTTCTATCACCACAATATATCATCGTTACAATAGATACCATCACAATATACCATCGTCACAATAGGTACAATCAGTCTCTAGCCAACCCACCACCCACAATTGTTCATATTTCTATATATAATGAAAAATGGAAAGCAAAATCAACACATAAAAATCGAATTACGTTATTTTGTTTCCATGTCTAAAAATTTTAAATTAAAATCAAAAGGATAATTTTCGAATCAAAATCCAAACCTAAAAAGATCAAAACAAATTTAATACTCAAAAGGAGGTGAGATGGATGTCGCATGTGAGAAGTGAAACACCAACGGTGATGTTGTGGGAAGACCATAAATCAGGTGAGGGCAGGGGACATGAGAGCAAGAGTATATTTGATGGTTCCAATGTAGCAAGAACATGAGCTTTAATGTGGTATACCCGCACAAGAAGGCATGATCTTGAGCTTGACAAGGTTTTTTTGGTGGTCTCAAAACATGGAGGTGGGGTGGTGAGTGTCATGGCATCAATGTTGGAGTTATAGGAAAGGGGCAATAGAGAAGAGAGGGAGATCTGTGACTGAGTTGGGGCCAACAACGACTTGGAGGGTTGGGGTGAAACATGCTAGGGGGTTCTCTAAAACCCATTCGCTAGCCGGTTAACGAGAGGAGAGAAAGAGAGAGGAGAAGCTTTGATTTGATTGGTTGTTGCATCTTTTGACCACAAAAAGAAAATGAAAAAAAAAAAAACAAGGGGTGCTAGGGTGTTACCACTCTCTATAAAATGCTAAAAAAAATGTGTTAGCATTGTGGGACAAAAAAATGACATGACAATCAAAAAACAGATGTGACAAGGTGCTAGAAATGCTACAACTCCATCCAACCTAAGTGATACGCCACCGAGTCCGTCTTCCATTGGTTAAGCTAAGCTAGATGTGTAACTCTCGACTGCCAATTGACCTGGAAACACAAACAATTCGTAAGCTGATGACTAGGAGGGATCCTGGGTCATGCTCCGATGATAAAGTCAGTAAAGACTTTGAGGTATTATGGGAAGTAAAAGAATTTATTGAATTGTTTACTATATTGAGTGTTACGTACCGTGTGAAGATGGTTTAGCTTACCTATTTATAGTCGTGACAAAAGGGTGGCGACCTCTTCTTGTACCGCGCAGGTTCATCGTCTTGTTGCATTTATGGCTAGGTCCCAAAAGGTAAATGTTAATGTACTTAGTAGCCGTTAAACAGTTGTCCTCGTAAGTGTAAGGATCTATCGGTCATCTATTATCGGACTGTATTTCTTTGAGTTCCCATGTCCTTTGGTACTGTAGTGACAGACATATTGTATTTTCGTCGTTATTTCTCCATGATTCGGTACTTATCCATGATGGTTTAGTGAGGGTACATGCATAATGTCGGGCCCTATACCCTATTACTAAGTAAGATGAAGATTGAGGTCGTGAAATTGTGAACGTTGAGGGAATTTTCCTTAGGGCTTTATTTTAGTGGTATAAAATCTTTATCAAATTTTTTATTAGATTATGTACCAACGTTGCCCCATTAAATTAATGAATGACTCCTTAATTAACCACAAACAAGACCTACTCATCTGTTGACTAAATTTATTAATTCATTTGTAGGTCATGAGTCATAAATAAATAACATCAATGATTAATATGTCAACTAAATTAATAATCTTTATAGCACATTTATTTTAAGAAAAGGAAGATTCTGTCAAATCATTGTTTTTCTTAACCCAGGAAATCCCTAACGATCTGTTGTACTGTTTCTCAAGAGTTGGCAGGAGTAGCAAGATCCAAAGATACAATTCTACCAAGAAACCAATATCAAAAAAACCACCAAACCACAATGACTAAAATTTCTCAAAATTATCAATCAATTGGAAAGAAGCTGTAAAGTGGAACAGCAATGAAATACTGAATCTCTATTTTATTTCTCAAAAGACAAATATGGAGACAAGGGTCCATAAAAAGCAAGAACCAATTGAAGCCTCTATTCCATGTAATACTTGGAAGTAATTAAATGGATATGGATGTACTCTTATATAACTATTGTTGCCATCTACTTTATTTTGCTTCCATCCTATATGCAAATTCAATTACCTTGTTGACAAATCATTAATGCTACATTTAAATTCGCAGTTGGAATTTTGAAACCATTGAAGGTCAACTCTTGTATTCAGAGGAGTGCATCATCAAAGCAGTTTGTAACACCTCAACAGTTCAAACTTGAAGTTGATGATGATGCCAGTATAGATTTTGAGGGGCTGCAAAGAAGTTGGTCAGCCATGCCCTGGTAACCATACATACCTATCAGAGCAAAAAAGAAAGCAATGGTTATGAAACAGATACAACACAGAATCTGATATAACACGTTTGACATGTCAATTCATCAGACAACATTTTGGTAGACTATACAAGAGAACAATATCAGCACATCACTCCTTAGAATAAGATGGATTAGTAGAAAAATAATGTATGGTAGCATCATTTCAGTGATAACAGGTCTAGATAAAATTTGAGATTAGAGCAAGCAATCTAGACCAAGGTATAGATGAGCAAGCTATCTAGATTAAGGTAGACAGTGTATAAACGTTGATTGAATCATGTATTAAACTGTAGACGAAGTCAAACAAGTAGTTCACCTCTCTTTTTGCTTGAATATCCAACTAACGGTATAGAACCTCTATTTGTCATTGGGAGTCATACGGTGCTGATAAGGTGAAACTGAAGCAAATTTACTCCCAGACCAGTCCCTTTGCTGCATCATCATATTATATGGATGAGAATGTGAGTCAAACCCATGATGATAAGCCCCACCACCGGCTCCACCCGGATGGGAGACCATCTGCGGCGGTGGATAAGGCATGGGCACCATCTGCGGTGGGTATGGCATTGGAATCGGCACTGGAGCGTGACTATTCCCATTCCCACCACCACTGGACTCGTGTAAACTCTGAGGAACAGGAGTTGAAGCGAACAAGTGATCTGAAGACGAAGGCCCTTCGTTAGATAACCCCTGCATCCGTTTCAGATAAAGCCTGTACTTCTGAAGATGACTAGCGACGTTCTCTCTGGTCAATCCTTCAACATTCATCAATTGCATGATCGTTTTAGGAACCGCGTTCTTAACACCTAGATGCGCAACGACATCGACAAATCGCTTATGCAATTGCGGCGTCCAGACCAAACGAGGTCGCTTCGATGTCCTCGCCGAGGAATCATCGGCTCGCAAAGCCGAGTCAGCTTCCTCTCCAGCTCCACCAATCGCACCGGTACCACCACTATCGACTCTCCTCAATTTCCTCGAATCTGAACAATCTCCAGTTAGATCAGCCGTTTCATCGCCTTCCGCAACCATCTCATCTCCTTTATCATCACCAAACGACTTAAAACCATTGAATTTATTCAATGTCTGTTTCACCGTCTGCCCTCGGAGATTTGATAGTGTGTTTTGAGAAGCGCGGTTGACGTCAATCATACTCCGTTGAGGCTCCGGCGTGATGCTGAACGCCGATGCCAGTTCCACCGGTACCAGAGACTGTGACAACGGCATCAAATCATCAGCGTTAGGCAACCCAGCCTCCCACTCCAAAACTCGATCGTCATCCTCCCCGCCGACATCGTAGTCGGTGATTCTCACTTCCTCTCCCATGATTACAGATCAGAATCGAAATCACAATAAAAAATCAAAATCAATCGATCTCAATCCCTAAATCCACAAAAATAATGTTAGATTTTGAGTGAAGAAATTAGGCGATCACGTGTGAAGGATGGAATTGGAACTATTGTGAGATTTTTCGGGGGTGAGGGTAGAAATGGAAATTCAGAAACGAAAAGTGCGAAAGGGAAGGATTATTTATTAATAAAATGTGGCAAAAGTGCAGGATCTGATTCCAAATGCCACCGTGGAAGTCTTACCCCCCTTCACTCTCGAATATCGATTCTTCCAAAATATCTCATCCAAATCCAAATAACTTTTTAATAGAATCTCAATTAAAAATACATCAAGATATTTTTATTATTTAATGAATTATTATATTTTATCATTTACTATAGGATATTATATTTTAATTTTTATGTTCGAAGTTTTCTATCAACTAATAAAAATATTAACTTTCGCTAACTGGAATGATTCGAAAATGTGATTTATAAACTCATTAAACAATAAATATAGTTTATTTTGCAATAAGCATTTTGAAAGATATATAATATTTTATTGTCTAGATAAGTTTCTAATCTAAATATACACATTTAACCATTTAATGTAACTTTAATAGTGAGTTTATGATAAAAAAAAAATTACGTCAAATGTTATATTCAACATTTATGTTGAAAGATACTTCAAATGAAATACTTTTTGGTTTTTGCTGAATAAAAAACATGTACATTTAGTTTCTTGTTAAGAGTTTACCAATAATAATAATAATTGTATATCGGATTGTTGGAGTTGCGAATTTAAGGATGGCATGTTAGAAATTTTAACTTGGAATATAAGAAGTTCTTAATGGTTTTTTTCACATAGCATTTTACTATATTTATTAGTTTATTTGTGGGCAGTCGATTGCCACGTCGTAGTCTAGGTGGGAAAAAATATGTATAAGCCAGTTGATTGAACCTGAAAGAGCTCGTACAACGTCCATTTGACAATTTCACAAATTGCCTATTTTTTATTATTTATTTTGTTTTTATGCATAATAATCATTTATTAAATAATATGTTTATTAAAAAATTATATTATAATTCATAATTTTTAATTTCCTACAAATAAAATATAAACGGTAAAATAAAATTTTGATCGGTTATATATATATATATATATATATATATATATATATATATATATATATATATATATATATATATATATATATATATATATATATATTCTAATCCCTATTCTAATAAAAGAATAGTTTTATTCTCCTTTTGATATGTGTCACTCTATTAGCCTTTTTAATTAATGCATATTGTATTCTCCTTTTGCCATGTGTCACCTTATTATTCCTCCTAATTAATGCATGTCACTTGTCAATATATTGATTATCCATTTTAAATTTCAAAATTTAAAATTCACTCTAATTAAATTAAATTAATAACAATAGAATAAAATTTAATACAAATTATAAAATGATATAATTTCACATATTTATTTAAATCAATGATTATAAATTTATATAACTAAAAAAATATATTAATTAATAATATATTTAAAATAATTGATTAATAATTTTAAATTTTTACTATAAAAATTTAATAAATTTTGTACCCGTGGTTTCCACGGGTTATAAACTAGTAAAATAATAGTTTTATTCTCCTTTTGACATGTGTCACCCTATTAGGCCTCCTAATTAATGTATATTTATTCTTCTTTTATCATGTGTCACCTTATTATGTCTCCTAATTAATGCATACCACTTGCCAACCTATTAAATCTTCATTTCAAATTTTCAAAATTTTAATTTGTCACTTTAATTACATTAAATTAATAATATTAGAATAAAAATTAAAATAAAATTAATACAAATTATAAAGTGATATAATTTCATATATTTATTTAAACAAATGATTATAATTTTATATAACTAAAAATATCTCTTAATTAATAATTTATTTAAAATTGATTAATAACTTTGAATTTTTATACTATAAAAGTTTAATTAATTTTGTAATCGTGGTTTCCATGCGTTATATATATATATATATATATATATATATATATATATATATATATATATATATATATAAAGGATCAAATGAGACCACCTAAAAGGTTGAGAACGCGAGAACAAGTATATTCATTTGTGATTTCATGTATTCATTTGAAATTAAAGACGTAAAAAATTATCAATCCTCCACAAATTAATATACTTTGTTCTCGCGTTCTCAATATTTTTGGTGTTCTCATTTGATCATACTCCTATATATATATATATATATATATATATATATATATATATATATATATATATATATATATATATATATATATATATATATATATATATATATATATATATATATATATAGGGAGAGGATCAAATGAAAACACTTAAAAGGTTGAGAACGCGAGAATAGTTGTAGACCAATCATTTTATGAGGGCATAAATGGAATTTTACCATCTAATTAAATTATGATATCCTAAATTTTAGTGATTATGATGACAATTACCCAAAATATCTCATTTTTAGATTCTTTTCTTTAATGAACCAATAATTAATAAAATCATGATTTAATATCTATCTAAGAAAACGTTTTTTTTTCATTTCATTTTTCATTTTTATGTTTTTATTTTTAGAAATCAAATATCAGATAATGAATAATTTATCGGTTTACCTCATTTATTTTTTTTTAAAAATATCTTCATAAATAATGATTTATACATTTCATTTAAAAATGAATAAAATTGTAAATTATAAATGAATTAACTCAATTGTATTTATGAATACACTTGTAAAATCATAAATGAATAAAACCCGAAAAAAAGATTATAAAATCAACTAAAATGGTACTCATATATTAATAAATAAAACACATTTCTATTCATATAAGAATATAATTATAATAGTAAATGAATAAGTTAGAATATATATATTTTTTTGACACGGAAACTAATACTAAAATTACAATTATAAATGAATAAAACACATTCGTGCTCCTTCCGAAAGAGGTATTGGTGTAGATGTTTCTTTGGTAAATCTCCCACCTCCCACTATATGTATGTTTATTCATTGTATCTGCAAAAACGTTAAAGAAACAATTATGTATAATTATATAGTCATTCACACATAAATACACTGATATTCACAAATAAATACACTGATATTCACAAATGAATACCGTGTTATTCATAAATAAATATAGTCATTCAAACAGAAATTCACACATAAATATACTGATATTCACAAATCAATATAAGAAAATAGTTGTTGCCCTTTCGTTTCAACCCTCAATTTATCTCTTTTCTCATTCCTTTTTGTCAAGTATTACCACACCAAAAGTACAATTTTAATGCTTAATTTGCTTGTGAAATCAAAGACCAAGAACAATTACAAAAAATTACCTTTCTAGTCATCGTTAGTTGTTGAATTTTGAATAAATCAAGACCCAAGAAATCTCCATTGAACCCACTTTTTGTTGTTGAAATTGATGAACTGATTTTTGCTCCTTCTTTCCCTTTCTTCTTCTTCGTTCCCTACAAAGAATAACCACCAGGATGGGGTTGTATTTCCGGTTAAATCAAAAGAGGCATCAGCCTCTTGGCTTTTTCCCCTAACCTGAATTGCTGTGGTTGCTTGCCTTGCTCCTCTCGGACCAACCTCATGGAGTATTCATTGATGATTAACTGTAAAATGAGACATCTGACATTATATTCATATAAGATTACAACTGCAAGCATTCAAGTTCCATTTTTCTGAATTTAGGCATTTCATCGAGCACCTTATGTGCACAACTTATCTTCTTCCCCTATTAGCCAATTTTAATGAGTAAAGTACCATACCATTTGATTCAAGCAAAAGAATTATGAATCTTTGGTGCATACAATAAAATAAAAAGCAGAAGAGGTTCAAATCAGCATAACATTTGGCTTTCCAATTGATTTTGCAAGAAAAAAAAACTACACATGTAAAAATTCGAACAATATATAGCATTGTAAGGCTCCAATCAAGAGAAGAGGTGGATTTCGAACAACATTTGCAAGGAAAAAAAACATAATGTTACCTGATTCAGAATACTTCGTCACTTCCCTGCTGCTCCGGAGTGGATGATCAAAATCCAGTAGTGTATCGCTGCTTGCTACCACCGATGAGTAGCAGTCGAGTTCACCAAATTGCCGACAAGGTTAAGAAAAAGAGATGTCGGTTGTAAGTCTCACTCTGAATGTGACGATGACGATGAAGAACGAACGTCATCATAGGAGTCTACCATTGTTCGCTGCCTTGCGCTGGTGAGTAGATGTCGCCGTCAGCCGATGAGTAGAAGTCGTCAAGCCGATGAGATCTTCGGTGATGGAAGCGACGATGCGTATAAAGGGGAAATGGGGAGTCAGTGTCGGTTGTTCAGTCGATGAGATCTTCGGTGATGAGATCTTATGAAATCCTAGAGAGAGATATAGAGAGGATATAGATACGAGAATTAGAAAGGTAATAGGTGAGAGGGTGAGAAATTATAGGAAATAGGCAAAGTTGCAATTCCTATAATACCCTTCTTACCATTTAAAAGTTACACATAAATGCCAATAGTTTTTAATTTTTACATAAATCACCCATTTAATATTAACCATAGATCTTAGTATTTAGATGGTCCAGATCTGTTCTCACGTTCTCAACCTTTTAGGTGTTCTCATTTGATCCTACTCCTATATATATATATATATATATATATATATATATATATATATATATATATATATATATATATATATATATATATGTGGTTAGGTTATTTTGTTTTCACTGTCCATTGTGTGCATGTATGACTGATTCTGGACCAATCATTTTAGTTATTTTAAGAAAGTAATTAATGCATATTACATGTTGAAGATATAATATGTATTAATTACATCTTCAACATTTAATATGCATTAATTACTTTCTTAAAATAATTAAAATGATTGGTCCAGAATCAATTTTGAATCTAACTCTCTCTCTCTCTCTCTCTCTCTCTCTATATATATATATATATATATATATATATATATAACTCGCGGGAACCACATGACCCCGTTGCATCAACACTGCTCCCATGTTTGTGATCGAAACATCACATCAGACTACGAAGTCATCTACACCCTTTGGCAGAGTGAAAATCGGTGTCTCGCACAACCGTTGCCTGAGCGTCTCAAAGGCTGCCTGTTGCTCAGGTCCCCAGCGAAAAACCACCAACTTCTTGGTCAGTCAGGTCAACGGAACTGCAATCTTGGAGAAGTCCTGAATAAATCTTCTATAATACTTTGTCATACCCAGGAAACTCTGAATCTCAGTTGGAGACCTCGGAATCTCCCACTGCATCATGACCTCTATCTTGAATAAATCATTTTAAATAAATTACTACTTAAGAGATATATATCAAATTTTTAAAGTTATTATAAAATCAAATTTAACATATAATTAGAAAATATAAATTTGAATTTTGAAATGAGTTGTCTAATATATCTACATAACACATGACATAATATTAATGAGAAATTGTATTAGAGTAATATTTGACAAAAAGAGATTAAAACTATTCATTTATTAGAATTATATATATATATATATATATATATATATATATATATATAATAAATTATTTTTCAAAGAAAAAAGTAAATTATGACACATTGTAAATAAACCGTCTTATAAGAAAAAGTAAATTACACGAATGGTTCCTATGGTTTGGGGTAATTTGTACGTTTGGTCCCTAACTTGTTTTTTTAACTCGAAAGGTCCCTAATATTTGTTTTTGTTACGTGCTTGGTCCCTACTATTTGTTTTTATTACGTGTTTGGTCCCTATCTTACCTAAAAAGACTTATTTAGATAGAGAAAAATTATGGGGTAAGTAAGTTAAGGTGATAGGGGTGGGGTTGTGGGTGTGTTTATTTAAATAAATTGAAAAATAAAGAGCAAAATAGTCTTTTCAGGTAAGGCGGAGACCAAACACGTAATAAAAACAAACATTAGAGACCTTCCGAGTTAAAAAAGTAAGTTATGGACCAAACACGTAAATTACCCAAAACCATAGGGACCATTCATGTAAATTACTCTATAAGAAATGCAATGGCACATAAGTCTTGCATTGTATAGAGGGTGGCTATTTAAAAGCTAACATAGGTGATACGTTTTTTTTATTGTAAGGAGGCTCTAAATATATGAAAAAAGAATACCAACAAGGTTTGATATGTAATATCCAAATCAATTATCAATTATAATAAATGAATATTCATTTTGCCACATGTCAATCTCTCATGAGTTTTGACACTTGCCATTTTATAATATTTTTGAGATAAATAATATTCACATGTCAATTTCTAGGTTTTTTGAATTTTTAAAATTAAAAAGTCACATAATACTTATATATTTATATATGTAAAATATTAAATATGATACTAATTGTTATTAATACATTTATTCTTTCCTTATTTCAAAATTTTATTTAAAAAAATACTTAATGTTTACAATTTAATATTTAATTTTTTTTAATCAACTCGTGTAATACACAGGTTTTACACATAGTTATTCTAATAAATGAAAATCTTTTTTTTTCCACATGGCACACTCTCATTGATTTTGTCACTTGTAATTTTGTGGTTATTTTCAATTAAATTTTTTTTCACATGACATTTTGTGGTTGTTTTCATTTTTATTAAATTTCTTATAATAATTGATTGAATATATTAATTGCAATAAATGTAATAATAAATGCATATCAATTTCATTAACTGACTTACTACTAATTTCAAAATTTCTAAATTAAAACCTCATTAGTCTCATTTGTTTATTTATCTAAATTAGCATATGTTTAAATTTAAAAGAGAAAAACACTTTAATTTTAATAATTCAATATTTTTCTAATTTTACTTATAAATTTAAACTTCTTAAATGTTTAAAATTTCATATATTTTTTTTAAATGAACTCACGTAATACATAGGTCTTACACCTAGTGATGAATAAAAATTAGCATTATGACAAATTGAAAAATCCTCTTTAAATGCCAAGAAAGAATGAAATTTATCATTTTGTCTTAGATTATGCTTCCTTCTCTTATACTGATTTTAATCTCATTCCAAAGAAAATAATTTTAGTTTTTTAAAAGAACAAATTAAAACTCCAAATATATCTTTTAATAAATATTAATTTTTTCTAAAAAAATTAAAACTCCAAATATATAATTTTTTAATTTAAATAAAATATATATTATTTGTAGGTAATTATATTAAAATTACATAGTATCTTGTTCTTTTTGTTTTATAACTTTTTTATAGCATAGATAATTAATTTTTACTATTTGCAAAACATATAACATGTATCACAAGTTCTATCTCTTGGGTATATCTATATAATTGAGAAGTTTTCGAAGTAATGATCATTAAACTTCCACATATCTCAATTGGATGATATCGAAATTTTCAATTAAGAATTTAGATTCTCTATGTAAGTCCTGTTTTGGTGACAACTTCTAACTTCTTTGTAAGATCATATTTAATAAGTTTTTGTTGACCGATGACTTGACTATATGTATATGCATGCCAAATGTGTATGATATCCGCAGATAACAGACTTCAAATTTCAATTTTTCGGTTTGGATACTTTTTGATTGTTGTACCAAAAAAAAAAATCAAAACTAATCACATACCTCCAATCCAGCTACTCCCAGGAACTTTTTTCATCTTCATCTTCTTCATCATTCGTTTAACCCTTGCAGCATATCCCCAACTTCCAGCATCAGCATACATATTCGACAACACTAAACTACTTCCAGCACTTTCAGGCTCCAGCTCAGCAACACGCTTAGCTGCCACCTCAGCAAGACCAACATCTCCATGAAGCTTACAAGCACCCAACAGCGCACCCCATACATACACATCAGCCTCAATCCCCATTTCTTGAATCAACTCATAAGCCTCCTTTAATTTCCCTTCTTGTCCAAACAAATGCACCATACAAGCATAATGCTCTAATCTTGGCTCAATCTGGAATTTCTCTTGCATAATCAAGAACAGCTTTTTACCAAGCTCAATCATCCCACACTGGCTACAAGCAGTTAAAACACCTGTGAAAGTTAGATGATCAAGTTTGACTTTTTGGTCAACCATTTGATTGAATAACCTAATTGCTTCATCACAATCTCCGTGATTTGCAAATCCAAATATCATCGAGTTCCATGTGATTGTGTTTCTTTCAGGCATGTTGTGAAAGAGTGTTTTGGATTCGTATATGAAGCCACATTTGGAGTACATGTCTATAAGAGCACTAGAAACAAAGATGTCTTTTTCGATTCCCATAACTATGGAATATGCATGAATCTCTTTCCCATGAACCGAATCTGCAAGATTTGCACAAGCAGGAAGAAGAGAACTGATTGTAGCTGAAGTTGGATGCATTCCAGTTGCCAACATTTTCTTGAACAAATCAAAAGCTTCTTGATTTCGAAGATTCTGAACGAATCCAGAGATGACTGAAGTCCAAGAAACTACATCGGGTGGAATCCCGGATTCCTTCATCAATTGGAATAGTTTAGCGACATTTGAATCATCATTGGCTTGTGAAAATCCTGCAATTAGTGTATTCCATGTCACCAAATTTGGTATTACTCCTATTGATTGTGTCTTCTCAACCAAGATTAAGGCTTCATTGACTAGTCTGTGTTGAACATAGCCTGCAACCATGGTGTTCATAGCCACCAAATCGATTTCTACCATCACATCAAACACCTTTCTCGCTTTATTGATTTTCCCACATTTTGAGTACATGTCAATCAACGCGCTAATAACAAATGGATCAGATTCGAATTCTTGTTTTACAACAACAGCGTGTAATTTCTCCCCTGTTTGTCGATCCAAAAGGTGCCCACATGCTTTTAGAACACTGGGTATTACAAACTTGTTGGGTTCCAGCCCTGCTCTTTGCATCTCGCAGAACACGCCCATGGCCTCCTGGTGGAAGCCGTGGCGTGCATATGTGCCTACCAGAACAATCCAACGTCGAGTGTTTCTTTTGGGAATTTCGTCAAACAGTTTGCGGGCATCACATATTTGACGGCATTCGGTGTAGAAAGATATGAGCTTTGAGGCGACGTGGGTGGAACGAGCTAAACCATTGATGATTAGGTGAGCATGTAGCCGTTTTCCTAATTCTAGTGCTCGATTGCTAGCATAATTTTCGATAATTTTTACGAACCAATCGGAAGGTGATTGTGAAAAATGAAAACAATGCATAGAAAAACTGCTGATGACAAAAACCAGCAAGCATTTTCCTTGGGAATTGCCAAATTCCGAATTCGAATTCTACTCCTTCGAGATTCCTCAGCTTCTTTTCAGCATAATGATGTCACCTTCCCAGTGAGTGTATGTACTATTTTCTCATTTAAATGTTAACAAATTTTATTTATGTAATGATTAAAAGAATTTTTTTTATAAAAATATTCAAATCAACCTAGACACCCTATATTTGTGACAAATTGTAGCTAGATCCTACGTGTCTCGGATTATATTTTGTATTTTGTTTATATAATATGGTTGATAGTTAGGGTTTCAATTATACTTTTCAGATTATATTTTGTATTTTGTTTATATAATATGAGTGATAGCTAGGGTTTCAATTATATTTTCAATTTTCAAACTCATGAATAAGAATATATTTATTCATGGTCTGTGAATATATGTTACATTAACCAAATCACGTTAAATATTATATATTATGTTTTTGTGTGATTTATTTTTTTGTTTATTTCTAATATACATACAATATATATAATTTTATACAAATTATTTATCATTCGACATTTTTAAAATTGACCATTTATATAAATAATTTTCTGATAAAATTACATGTTGAGTGTATGTATGATACTCATTTATTTCTTGTGTGTTATTTATTTTCTTGTTTATTTCTAGTTTAATTAATAATTGTATTTTTTATACAAATCGTTTCGTTTATCATTAAACATTTCTTAATTAATAACTTGTATGAATATTTTTCCTGATAAAAGTGTGTGTTAAGGTCATATTTGACAAATTAAAATATAACTTGTATGCTAACTTTTTAAAAAGTCGTCAAACTATTTTCCTTGTTCTTTTTTTTTTAATTTCCAAATATACCATTAATTGATTATAAAAATAAATCATTCTAAATACCGTTTACTTCATTTTATATCTTTTAGTTAGTTTTTACTAAATTTTATTTTTTATTTATATCTTTTAGTTAGTTTTTATCAAATTTTATTTTTTATTAGCTAGCTTATAATAAGCTAACAAAATTGCTGATTTATTTTGTAAAAAAATCATTTAATAATATTGTATAATTGTATTAACTGCAAAGATCTACTTAATTAAATACTCAGCAAGATTTGGTGGTACTAAAGATGTAAATATCATTTTAAAGATCACCTATGGTTTAAACTTTAAATATCACGAATAGGGTATGCATAGAATTAGTTAAATTAGGCAATTGGGATATGGTAAAAGATGTATTTTGATAATGTAATATATGATACAATACAAAAACTAACTTATATAAATTTCGAAAATATAATGATTATAATTAATTTTTAAACGCAATCTTAAACACACCTTTTGACCCATATCATAACTAATTTTATCAAATTCATAATCGAACAAGTGAATAACTATCAAGAATAGTGTATAGTGTATAAACAATACACCCTTCCTCATGATGAATGGCATCTAGTGCTGATTTAACCCACACCATATACTCATTCGTTACATCACCCACATCCACAAACCCTTCTATTTTGCCTGCTCATCTTTACACGGTTATGACTTGATGAATATGCATGGAGTTCCCCAACCTTTATCCCCAAATCTCAAGCCCTTGAATTCCAGTCTTTCCCATATCTCCTTTTCCTTCCAAAATCAACCGACTTTTTCCATACCCATTTGCAGATTTGGCTATGGCGGTCGTCTCAATTGTAACTTTCTTATTCGCGCTTCGTTTCCCTGCTCACCCATCTACCGGAATTTGGATGGAAGGAGAAGAAGAATAGGACGAAATTACTCTAAAACTCTTGTCAAAGCCGGTAGTAGAGAGTCCCCTTATCAAGTTTTGGGTGTCTCTCCCTCTGCTACTCCTGATGAGATCAAAAAGGCTTATAGGAAACTTGCTTTGAAGTATCATCCTGATGTAAACAAAGAGGTATTTCAAAATCTTCAATTATTTGCGTTTGTAGTCAATAAAGAACTATTGGTGAATTTATTTGTTCCATAGTGATTACGAAACATGGAGCTTTTTGTTTCGAATTTCAATGTTTTCTTAATTTAGTTAATTCCATGTTATTATTGCTTCTTATAATGGATATCTGATCTAACTGTTAAGAGGCAGACTTGCAAACTTTTTGCCATTTTAACCTGTGAAATCGACAAATTTTACAAATTGAACTCGAATCATAAAAAGTTTAAAGAGATAAGAAGAGGGAACTAAGATGTGTGCAGAGATGGTTTAGTGCTTGAATCCCAATTGTTTCAAAAGAAATAATTAATGGCATTCTTCAAGCTTACTCTCAAAAGATAACAAGCAATGCCTAAAGCTTGCCATTAGGTTAATGTCATAATTGGCACTTTGTGAATACGCCTATGAAACATCAAAGATTCTTGCAATTAAAAGAACAAAAAGATTTCATCATGTAAAATACTGAAGGTTTAACAAATATTTGAATTCTTGATTCTCAGCCCAATGCTCAAGAAAAATTTATGAGAATAAAGCATGCATACAATACAGTACTCAACTCTGATTCAAGAAGGAAGTATGATTCTGGAAACCGTACATCTGAAGCATACAAGCCTGCTCAAGATGAAGAGTTTTATGGTTTTGGTAAATTAAATTAATTATAATTTATACACATTGAACTTTTACTTGTTTTCTTATTTGTATATTAAGTGATCATAGGTTAAATCATTGAAATAACCTTCTTGCAAAATCTTAAAAACAATCCATTTTGGTCATCCAACATTTTCATTTTTGTGGGTCCCATTAAAAACCTCATATGCTTTGATATGATTAAGATTTGAGCTTCATGTCACTGCAGGTAATTTTGTGAGGGATGTTCAAATATCATTAGGTAGACACATCTTTTTATCACAGATATATCAAAGTAACATAAAAAATTTAACTTTTTTGGGCAAATTTGTAATCTTGAAAATGAAATCTATGTTGTCTAGTGTACTTGAAATCTTATTTTTTTGTTATAGGGGACTTCCTTAGAGATCTGCAAGAAGAATATAAGAACTGGGAAGCAAGTGCTCCTTCTGGAGCAAAGCCCAAGAGCTTATGGGAGGAATTAGGGGTAATGGTTTTTCTTTAAATTGATTCAATGAATAATGGATAAAACAAGAATTTACTAAAAGTTTTGAATTTGTTAGGAAATTGGAGAAGAATTTGTTGAGTTTCTTGAAAAAGAGCTGAACATTACAGATAGTGAAGATGAAACACAAAGAAGATATGAAGAGCCTGCAACTTCTGGTAAGAGTAGAACTGGAAATGATAGTAAAGGAAGCAGTATTGAAGAAAACATAGATGAGATTGAAGCTGCACTTGCTCAATTAAAAAGGGAATTAGGGTTGTGAAAGCTAATCCCAACACCAAATGTGGCATCATTTTTTTAATACAAATGTATTTAGCTTTTTAAATGTTGTAAGTTCTTTGAATTTGTTCAGAAAATTAGTTATTTATTTGCAAATACAAAGCCATAATTGTATCCAATTACAAATTGATTCAAGTTGTCATATACAATAATTATTATGTTATAGCAATTAGAAATGTGTTTTATGATTTGACCTTTGAACATTTTGCAAACGGAGTGTTTTGGTCAATTTTTCAGAACCGAATTAGAGGAATCAAATATGTACAATCAGTAAGATTATCAAAACAATAATCTTTCACAACCTCAAAATAGATGATTAATCATTCTCATTTCAATTTTCATACACAAGAAAGAAAAAACTTAGCAATAAGTCAGGTTATATCCAACTACATGCTGCTTTTTTCTTGATTCCTTTACTACAAATCAAATTATGTGCTCTAGCAGAATCATCCCAATAACCATTACTAGCCAAAATATTCGACACCTGCACATAAACTGCAGGATCATCAGGAAACAAATCCACAATTTTTCTTGACATACGCAAACCGATTTCCTTATTTCCATGAACCCTACAAGCACTTAATAGAGCTTTATACACCTCAGGTCCCACTTCCATTCCCAATTTATTCACAAACACTTCTGCTTCATCAAGAAAACCAGCTCTACTATAAAGATCAACAATACAAGCATAATGTTCAACTTTTGGTGAACCATAATTACTTCTCATTAACTCAAAGTATTCTAACCCTTTCTTCACCAATCCTACATGACCACAAGCAGAAATCACAATAAGAAACGTGGTCAAATCAGGTTTGACTTTGGTGTTTCTCATTTCTTCAAAAACTTCAACTGCTTCCTTACCTTTTCCATGTTGAGCATAGCATGAAAGAAGTGAGTTCCATGATACTGTATCGTGTTCCACCATTGATGTAAACATCCATTTTGCTTCATCAAAGTTACCACTTTTTGCATACATGGAAATAAGCCCGTTTTGTATGTATATATTTGAAGAGTGACCTGACTTGACTATAAGACTATGGATTTGTTTACCCTCTTTGAAAGATGACATAACTCCTATAACTTTTAAAATGCTTGAAATTGTAAAGAAATCAGTATCAATACCTATCTGCCTCATTTCCGAAAAGACACCAAGGGCTTTCTCGACATTTCCCATGTTTGAAAATCCAGCAATAATGGCGTTACATGTTATTTTGTTCCTTACTGGGAGAGTGGCACATATTTTGTGGAAGTCTTGTAAGCTGCTACCACATTTTGAATAAACAGTAACTAAAGTAACTGCTAAATAAATATCTGAATCTAACCCTTGTTTTATGATTGAGCCATGAATTTGTTCACAATGGATCATGTCATCTATATTGGAAAAGGAACTCAACAAAGTATTATAAGTTATGGAATCTGCTTTATGACCTGAAACCAGCATTTTTTTAATCATGCACAATGCAATGTTGGTTTGTTGATTCTGTGTGTAACCAGTGATCATTGAGGTCCAAACAACAGCATTTTTATCAGATATTTCGTCAAATATCCTCCTAGAATCATCTACATTAGAGCATTTCCAGTACATCTCAAGCAAAGACGTACACACCACAACATTAGAAAGAAACCCAAATTTTGTACTTAACCCATGCACTTGTTCCCCTAATTCGAGTGTTTCCAACTGTGAACACCCAACAAGAACAGTCGAAATAGTAAAATGAGTTGGATATATTCCCAATCTAAGCATTTCTAGAAACAACTCGACTGAAAAATCCACCAAATGGGTATGAAGATAACCTGAAATTAACGAGTTCCATGTAATCACATTTCTGTGAGGCGTTTCGTCGAACAGTTTCTGAGCATCGGATATTACACCACATTTGCCATACATGTCCAGAAGAGCAGTGCTGATATATACATGCGGACAAAAACCCATCTTGATAACAAATGAATGAATTTGAATACCAGTATGAAGTGATCTTGAAGTTGCACATGAGGATATAAGCTTGTTAAGAGGGTATGAGCTACAAATGGACCCATGAGAACCATGTTGCAACTGAGCCAAAAGATCCAAATCAATCAGCTTTAATTGATTCTCTTTGTGATCGTCAAGAGCTGCAACGTTACCCAAGGAGCTGAAATTGATGTCTAGAAATGATTTAGGGTTTATCAGGGTCGATAAAGGGCGAAAAATTAGGCACTGCGTTGTTTTAAATTGGCGTTTTAACACTGTTTGCATGGTTAATATCCAAACTTAATCAGCTTACTGTTACTCCCCAGTCCCCATCCCCATGAACAGTAGTTGCAAATAGTTTGTTTGGCTTCCATCATGAGCCCGCTACTATTGATTTTTTAGGCTAAATGCAAAAAATTAAAATATAAAAACTACTTAATATTTTTTATTATATATATTCTTTGTCTCAAAATTATAGTCCATCTTTTCTTTTTGGTTTGTCCCAAAATAATAGTCCACTTTTAAAAATAAATAACATTTTTACCAAAATACTCTCTCATTATTACTTAACCAACTAAGCATTTAATGAAACATTAAATGCAAAGTAAGGACAAAACTGTCATTTTGTTATATAAAGTTAATGGTAATTAATGTTTTTCTTAATCTGTATGTTTTTTGTCTGTGGACAATAATATTGGGACGGAGGGAGTATATGTTTTTCATTTTGTTATAATAACATCATATTTCTAAAATAATTTTTAATATTATATTATACTTCGACAAAATCTACTTATTAATTATTATAGCAATGATTAGCTTGTTAATATAAATTATGATACATGACATAAGTTAAAGAGGTTTTTTGTCATGTTATTCTCCATTTTATTTTATTTTTAGAATGGTAAGATTTTATAAACTTGCTAGAAAATTATAAAGTGTTAATAATTAATATAGAATTTTTGCAAGAAACCAAGGTAAGTTATTGTTAAATTTTTGTTCCTATTGGACATCCAATAGAAAAACTATCTTCTTAGCCTCTCCTAAATACTTAGCAAGCTTTGTCATAATCGTTTTATATAATAAAGTAGTCTCATGGAGAATAAGGTGGTGTTTGTTTTTTTGAAACAAAAATTCATGAAGTCTACGAACCACCTCTGCAACCTTCTGCAATAGAAAAGATGGATCAAACGGCTGCAGACTGTAATAAGAAGCGTGTTTGCTTTTGTGGCGGTGATCTGAGGGTTGAAGTTTATCTACCGAGTCGACATCTGCAAGGTGAGTTATCATCACTATATCAATAGGGTCTAAGGAACCAAGGTCGGCCCTTTAGTTGTTATTGTTATGATATGATACCTATGATTATGATCTGTTAGATCGGAATCAGGATAGACAATATGCTATGCTTTTATGATCCGTAGGGATTGGTATGATAGTGACATGTTAGGTCGATGCTCTAGTTATGAGAGATTGCTATGATTGATGATCAGTGAGATAGATATGTTGATGTTTATATATGACAGTATATGCTAGTTATGCGCATATGGTTATTTGCTTGTTGTTTGGGTTGAGGCGGTCCTGCTTTGTGCTGAAGGCCAATACACCCTATGAGAGGTCCGGGGAGACTATAGGCCCACGTGGCGGTCCAGTTATGCCGAAGGCTCGGGACAGATTCAGATAGACTGTAGGCCCTGCAGAGCGGTCCAGTCAGGCCGATGGCCCAATATGCATGTTGTTGTTTGTCTGTTGTTGATATGGTATTATCGGTGTGGTATTGGTATTTTGGGGGTAGCTTACTAAACCATTGGGTTTACAGTTTTCAATTTAATGTTTTAGGTACTTCAGGAGATCATGGCAAGGTGAAGGCGTGACCATACCACTCCTCATCTTTATGATCTGGTTATTGGGACACTCTAATGAATAATGATTGAAAAGATTTTGTAAACAAATACTATTTGGTTTTATTTGTGATTGGAAAAGTTTAAATTTGGCGTAAAAATTTATGGATGTTTCATCAACTTTGTGGTATTTTTAATGGGTGTTTGGATTGCTTCTCAAAACAACGCATTAACTTATTAGTTTTTTAAAAAGTCGATAAGGCAAAAAAAATGTTTCGCTAATTTAAAAACACTTTTTAGAATAGTTTTTCATTAACGTCAAAAAAACAGATTTTAAAAAGCATATAAAACTTGGCTTTTTGAAATTGTTTTTGGCATTTTAACCAAAATAGTTTCAAAAATGAAATTTTAAGTCACACTTTTTAACTTATTAACATTTTGCTTCATCATAAAAACTAATTCAAACATGCTTTTAAAAACTCTTTTTTACCACCACAATAAATCAATAAATACTTTTATATCAAAACACTTTTAGAATTCAATAGTGAATCTCCAAACACCCCCAAATGACTTAACAAAAATTATATAACAACAAAAGACTCTTAAAATTTTATAAAAAAAAAAAAATAAAAAAAAAAAAAAAAAAAACTAGCGGAAAAATTCGGGCTTTCATCTTGGGCCGTTTTTTATTTTTTTTATGAAAAAATGTAAAAGTTTTGACTCTAAAGACCAAAAATATCAAAATTGCTAAAGAATTAAATGGTTGGAATTAGCAAGTTTTAGAAAAGAGATCAAAGTTATCAATTCCTTAAAGCATTGTAGTCAAACTTTGAATATTAAAAAGTTCCAAAAGAAATATAAAAATTTTGATTTCAATGACCAAAAATATCAAAATAGCTAAAAAAAAATAGAAGCAAAATTGACAAAAAAAAATAATAATAAAATAAATTAAAAAAATACAAAATGATTACGACTTGGGAGTTAAAAATAAAATCTACAGCAAAAAAAAGGTTCACAAGTAGCCAAAAGCCAGACACGCCATACATATGCATAGACAAAAAGGAAGCTCTCATCCATTCCTCCCTCACATAAACCGTAACGCCTGTAACCGCCCTTCAAAACATGACTCTCACCGACTTAAACACACCACACTTTCCGCCCCTCTCTACTCTTATTTTCTACCACCACCATCATCATCATCATCATCACCGTTGTTGCTGCCATTTTTGCTGAGCGTTACAATGAACTCGGAAGGAAAGCCTCCGACGCGGCTCCAGAAACAAGCTCCGGCCACTCTCCAATTCAACAACGAGCTTTGGAATTCCTCGAAAACTGTGATTCCATTATTATCTCCTCTGGTAGTCTCGCCGGCTCCTTTACCCGATGCCACTGGCCAAACTCAAACTCAGAATTCATTTCTCTCACCTAACAACGTCAACAACAATCATGAAGCCAAAATGAACCATAAGATTGCGATCGGAATAATTCCTCAACTGCAACAAAGCAGCGGTGGTGCTAGCAGCTCCGGATGGCGGCATCCAGCCATGGCGGGGCAAACGCCGGATGCATCAGCTCTCTATGCTTACTTCCAATCGCAATGCGTGCTCCTTCCTCGTAAGCAGTGATCCTTATTCAGAGGTTAATTTCTTCTTTGAGTGATCATGTTTGTTCTTTCCGATGCTTACTGTATAAAATTTTGGGGTTTTAGTTTGGAAATTTTATTTTAAATAATCGAAGTCGAAAACCATTGAAGGCTGAAATTAGTAATCATGTTCTTTCACAACTTGATAAACCATTTTTTCCCTATTCGTTTACAATTTAACAGGTAGACTTTTATACATATGGATGATACGAATGATAATATTAAACTAATATTCTTTTGTCATGCTAGAGCCAACAGCATGAAGCTTCCCCACTTTATGTACAACAAGCATCCCTCCCTCATAAGCATCAAGAATTACATGAATTCTAGTTTTGCTTTTTAAAAAATAACCTATCCAAAGACATGCTTACAATCTTTACTACATGGAATTACAAAATTTGGTATGTTTGTATGATTGCTCTAGATTAACCCCGTCTTCAAAATGTGATCATTTTGTTTGGACAAAATAATCAGAAATCAAACTCTCCTGAAGCCTGCAAACAAGATGGAATGCTTAAAATTAGACAAGAGAACTTAATCACACATTGAAGTTAGAACAAAGTCACAAACCTTATTGAACAAAATGTCTCTGTTGTTTATGTGCATAACGCCATCCTTTAGAGTGCACTTCCACCTATTCTTTGCACGAGTCACCTGTAAAAAGACTAGACTTTTTACAATTATGTTGTTATACCAATTAACCTAAAAACACTGCTCCATGTCTTGTAAAGTTATTGATTTTGGAATGGATATAAAAACTGCAACATCACTCATTTTTTAAAATCAGAGTTTTTGGTTTGATAAAACTCTAGGTTTGACTTTTAAAGTCCAAGCAATAATGATATTTATATGCATATATCATAACTTATACCTTGTCAAACTGGGCCAAAACTAAATTTTGTGTATTTACTTCCTCATCATCATCATTGTCATCGTCAACATCATCCAGATCATCATCATTTTCATTCAAAGCTTCATCTTCATCATCATCTAAAGCATCATTCTGATTGACCAAGCTGGGAGTTTGCCCTTGTAGTTCTAATCAAATCCAGGTAACACCAAATTCTCAAAATCAAACCAAAAATTAAACAACAAAATAGACTATATATTACTTTACCAGGTGGAGCAGGTGTATTAGCAACATTGTAGTCTTCATTCACAACCCCTTGGTAGTTGTATATCTTCAATTCCATAAGAAAATCAATTAATTACCCACCTAAAATAGAAGTTTAAATCTTAAACATCTAAAATGATAAACACCAAAAAACCTCACCTCAAATTCATCAGCTACAACATCTCCAGATCCATCTTGTTGTGGAATATATCCACTTGGACGATATTGTGAAGGAAACTCTTCTCGCTTTCGCTTCCCAGAAGTCAACTGCAGAAAATCCTACAAATAAAATAATATATTTTTATATAATGTAAAAGTAAAGAAGTAAACATGGTTTAATCACAAGAGTAGGACTATGGTAACCTGAGTCATGTTTTGATGGGCTGTTTCTCTATCACCTTCCTCATAAACTGTAACAAGAATTTATTTATTAAGATGAAATGGAATGGAACTTATAATTTACTTTGTGATTAATCTATAACTTACCAACATTAACATCAAGACGTGGTCTTTGGTTCAACCAAGAAGAAGGTGGCTGCTGTACAAGTATGAAGAACACAATTCAATAAGGAATAATATTTAGGGCTACACAATTATCAGAATTCAGAAAAGAAAGATTTAGTTACCATGAATTGGCTAGGCCTCCCAGATTGATCATTTTCTTCTACAGGAGGATGATTATTTGGGGTTATGGGAGTAGAAGCAGTAGGTATATTGTATGAATGATCGATTCTCCCTGGTAATGGTGTCTGAATTGGAGTCTGTAGTGGTGTCTGTACAGATAAAGATCTGGATGTAAGTTGTAATTTAAAATTTAAAATTACATATTTAAACAGACAGCTTATATAACTCACCGGAGGGAAAAGTAAATCAGCTGTAGGTGTCTCGAATTCTTCAGGTCCTTCATAGGGCACATTTAGATCACGAACAGTGTTGGCCGGAGCTCCAAGGGCCGGCAACTTTGCCGATGAAGATCTGTCGTTAGGGCCAAATACGGCACCAGCTTGCATCATCTTCAACTCCCAAATCTGCACCATTAACAGATGATTACTTTCTGATGATGAAAAAATCGGTGATGAAGTGAACTAAATCGAAATTGAAAATGAATCAGATATGAGGAACGAGGAAGAGTCGAGAGTCGAGAAATAGCTCACTCCTTGAAGTTCGTTGAGAACGCCTTCACCCGGACCACCATTGGTGATGAATTCTTCCCGGACTTTGGTGATGACGTCTTCGATGACTTGGATGTATACACTGCTCGTCGACGAACTTCCCATTTTTTTTGGAAACCCCGGCTAACAGAAAAACCCTAACGAGTAAGGATACTTGTTGGTATTTGATTTCAGATGATAATTGGTTAGGGATATGAGATGAACGGGGAGATTAAGAGGTGGTGTAAAGTGAGAGAGCGGCGAAAATCGCCTGAGAACGGAGATGGAGAATTGGAGATCGGGGGTTTGCGGGACAGAAATGGAGGAGAGGAACGCAATATAAATAGGTTTGGTTGCATCAGTTTCAAAGAGGATTAAATTACTTTTCTTTTGGGCTTTTTCAGGATTCGCTTGCACACGGACAGTTGCCGGTCCGGTCCGATCCAAAAAAAAATGGTTTTGTCTTAATTTTAGTTTTGCAAAAATATCTCTCTCAAACGCTTAAGTCGGTTCTTTGATTTTACCTTAAAAGACAATAAAGATGTGGCTTTAGGCAGGTGTGGCAATCCTATCATGTTTGGTATCATGTTTGGGTTGACGGGTCATAAAATCACAACATGGACACGAGCATTATAAATATTTGTATCGTCTTGCTCAACCTTAATCTGGATTAGTCATAAACATGTCAACTCGTGTAACCCGGGTAACCATTTTAATTATACGGGTTTGCAAGTCAGATTCGAGATAGTAGGTCAAATCAGTTCGTAAGTCAGATCGAAATATCTCATATTTAATTGTTAGTCATTCTTCTCTCTTTTATTTAATAAATATATTTTTTATTTTTTTAATCTAATAAAATAAACAGGTCAGATCGAGAATTGTTACCCCTAATTGGAGAACCTTTAGCATAAAAAAGTAGGTCGTCTTTTTGAAACAAAATCACCCAGCATTTCCTCAACGAAATGAATTGAGTTTGCTACCAAATCAAAGAACAAATATATACAAAATAGAGGAACATGAACAAAATGGTGATGTAGTATAACACTATGTTTAATAAACTAGTAAACTGAGACACAAATGATCAGATGTTAAAAGTGATAAAATGGTTTTAACTAGTAAACTGAGACACAAATAATCAGATGTTAAAAGTGATAAAATGGTTTTAAACAATGCTCTTGGAATTTTCCGCCAAGGAAAATGAGAAAGCTTTCTATTATGTAGACTTTTGGAAACTGTCAATAGATGCGTAATATGGTGCTAGCATATTACTAGAGTGGTTATTTTTATGTTTGATATTTTTAACGTTTTATTATCATAGAATTTCCTGTTCAATTTAATTTCAATTGTTTTATGCTTTATTATCATGTAATTTTCATTCAGACAACACAACTACTTATAAAAAAACACAATTTCCGTCAACCCTTACATGTTGTATGTAACGAAAATTTTGAAGTATTCGCCATTTTTTTCTAGCACATTTAAATGAGAAGCACCACCAATTGAGATCTAAACCCCTAAAAAAATAATGACATTTGTATATATCGATTATAATATATATATATATATATATATATATATATATATATATATATATATATATATATTTCATAAAAGACACTAAACAAAATTTTGATTTTGACATTGTTTTTTTTTTACAATTAAAACACTAAGTTTTAACAAACGTTCGATTTTAACACTATATTTCCCAATTTGTTATAATATTAACAATTTGACCGGTCAACCCAATAGTCAACTGATATGACATGGTGATGTGTCACTGTTTGATGATGTGGCGCTAACATAATATGGTGACATGACACTTTTTTTGGAAGAGTTATAGCCAACAGAGTGCACGCCAGAAAGCAAATATGGCCATTGTGCAGTCCAACGAGGTAGTGTTTGGGTGTAATGATAAAAATTTAGGAATCATTATTATAATACACGAATGAATAGTATAAAATACACATGATCAATCCACATAGACACAGATTTAGCTATTAAGCCTTTCCACACGATACATTTTGAAAACTAATATAAAAGACAGTTTTGTTGATTAAAAATAAACTTTCATAAACAAATAACATACAAGATAATGACTAAAATTCAGAATTAGGAAGGATTTATGGTTCTAAATTCTATTCAAGTACTATATTATTGGATGTGATGCAATATCAATCTTCATTACATATAGGTCGGTAATTAAAATAATTTTAGAATTCCAAAAGTATTTACTCAAAATAAGATCTTCAAGTTAAATCTCATCTAAGTAATCTAACTTAAATAGGTTCTTAAACTAAATCATTCGATGACAGTGTGTTTGTAACACCTATGCCAGGTATCATTTAATTTATGGAATTTTTAGGGTTTCGTGCTTGGACTCAACGAGTTGGGGAGCTCCAACTCATCGAGTAGAGTCATTTATGAGGATGCGAGATTCAGATCCTACTCGACGAGTCGGAAGGCCCCGACTCGACGAGTAGGCACTATAACGAGAAAACCTAATATTCAAGAGTTTATACCCTATTTAAAGAACTTATGGCTCATTTACAACCTCTTCCATCATTCCTACAGCTATAGAAACCCTAGTTTGAGCCTTGCACCTTCTTGAGAGAGAAAGAGAGCTTTTGAGAGTGATTTTTGGTGTGATTGTGAAGATTTTGGAGCTTGAAGAAGAAGAAGCAAAGAGGGAAGCAGTAGATCCGACATCCACCCTGTATTGGTGACCATACTGAGGTATAAAGTCACTATCTTGACCTTTAGTTTCCTATATCTCTTTTCTTGGATGTAAATGGTCGCTTTTGGTGCCAAAAGGGTGTCATCTTCATATTTGGACTTTTCACAAGGATATGGTTCCAGATCTAAACCCCTCTAGGTCCTCAATGACATAAAGTTGCTCACTTTATTCAGTTTAGGCCCTTTACATGCATTAAGACCTAGTGGGAACCTTAGTTTTGGTGTTTTAGCCTTGTGAGGCCTTGCATGCACGTAAAGTTTGCAACTTTACGTGGTAACTACGCTAGGAGAGGTTGGATATGAAGTTTGGAACCTTGGATCTCACTGGAAAGGACCGAACATAAAAAGGACTGAAGGAACTCGTCGAGTCCATTAGCCAATTCGACGAGTCAAGTGGAGTTTACCCGTTTTCGAGATTCCGAGTGATTTCTATAATGGATTGAGGTTTTCGGTCTACATGGGTTATCGATCTTCTGGACATTGAGGAACTCGACGAGTTGCACAGTTAACTCGGCGAGTTGAAGAGTTACTCGGGTAGCTCGACGAGTTGCTGGATGCATTCGACGAGTTGAGGTCAACATGGACTATTGACCTTGACTATTGACTTGGACTTTGACCAGGGTTGATTTTGAGGGCGGTTATGGTATTTTGGGATTGTGACAAATTAATCATGTGATGATTATAGGCGGTTGAGTTGGAGTAGTGCGAGGGACTATCTGATCTTATCTTGTCAGTTCAGTATTCACGAGAGGTGAGTCTCCTCACCATACCAATAGGTCTAAGGCACCAAGGCCGACCCATTATTGTTATGAGTTATGATTAGTTGGTTATAGGATATGTGGTATGCTAGTTATCTGTGATACTCGCATGAAAGAACTCAGGGGGGGTTCCCGAGGCGCTTATATGTAAGACCTTGGAGGGCTTCCATGGCATTCTAGTATATTTGCTTGTGTAGTTTATATATCATCTTTTGATTGTAAAGACCGTGTGGGGGTTTGGTAGGAAGACCATGTGGGGGTTCCCATCGCAGGAAGACCGTGTGGGGGTTCCCATGGCAGTTAGTTAAGACCATGTGGGGGTTCCAGTGACACTAGGTGTAAGACCCCAGAGGGTTTCCATGGCTTCCTTATATGTTCTTATGCATGTCTTATATGGTTCATCGTAACCGTGGTTATGAGGGGAATCCTTGACGCTACCCCAATTATCTATGGGACGGTCAAGGAGGTTATGGTGGAGATCATGGAGGAGAGGCTCGGGGCATTCAGAGTTGAGATTGCTGCAAGCCAGGTTGGGGCCCGAACTCCCTCGTTCCGGGAGTTCAAGGCGTGTGGGGCGCCAAAGTTTTTCGGGGTCAAGGACCCCATTGTTAGCTGACGCTGGGTGGCGGACATAGAGAACGCCCAACGCACGAGTTCATGCCCTAATGCAGCGAAGGTGGGGTTCGCTTCATGTATGCTGAGGGATCGAGCCCGGGATTGGTGGGGAGAGGTGACGAATCAGGTGGGAGCATGCGGTGTGGCTGAGATGACATGGGCTAAGTTTGTTAGGTGATTTGACTTGGAGTTTGCACCACCTATCGAGGTGCAACGACTAGTGAGGGAGTTTCATGAGCTCCAGCAGACCACCGATACTGTGGCGGAGATCACTACCAAGTTTCGGGAACAGACATTGTTGATTCCACATTACGCTACCGATAAGGACATGAGGAGGACGAGGTATCATCCCATGTTGAGGCATGATATCCGAAAGTTTGTGAGATTTACAGGGTGCAAAACCTTAAATGAGATGGTGGAGAAGGCCCGTAGGCGAGAGATGGAGTTAGACTTCCGCACCAAGCGGAAGCCTGAGTAGGCACATACAATAGTAAGTCAGGCTAAAAAGCCTAAGACCTCGGATCATCCATTTCACAACATCCTTTAGCTTAAGCCAAATTTGAGATATGGAAAAGCTTTGCGGGGTGTTTTTGTTTTTTTGTATTGACCCATGGCCGCCTTAAACACATCAAACTCGATTGACCCGCTTTTGTGTAGGTTTGATAAATTGTTGTAGATTCCGCCAAATTCAGTACATTTTAGCCTTATATCGCACCTCTTTGAAGTAATTTTGTCGGGATTTCAGATTTCATTTGCCATTAATCCATAAAACACAGTTCAAATATTTGCCCAAAACATAAGTAGATGTTTGAGCATCTCTGTGTATGGGGGTCTTAGGAAGCTGAAAGCCATGCTATTGCTATATTCTCTTCCTCCTCTTGACTAATTCACCCTGTCACTTTGATTGGTTTGAGTGGTAACCGCAAGTTTTCTTCCTTTTCTTTTGTCAAGTTGGTGGTGAAGGTTGTGTTTCGGCTACAAAACCTGATGAATACGATGGTTGGGGTTGTGAGGGTTGTGCTTTTTATTGTGTTTGGAAAGGTTATTGGTATACGAAAGCAGATTGGAATTGTAGTTGAACAGTTTGTTGATAGGGTGGGAATGGTTGATATGATTGTTGAAAAAGTTTATTTTGTTGAATAGCGGAACCACCTTGAAGCAAAATCATAAAACCACTTTGAGGTGATCTCATGGTCGGCTATTAACGAGACGTTCTATCCAGCGCAAAGACATTATCAGGCTTGTGGTTTCGATAGTTTGGTGGGGTATTTTGGTTGAGATCCATGGTTTTTGGATTAAGCACCAGAAATGTGTACATGTAATGCAACGTCCCATTTTCACAACCATTTTTTTAGTTAAGGTAAAACGCCATTTTCATAAAACCCAAGATAATAAAACTCATTGTTTAAAATACTATTATTTGAAAATTAGAATAATATAATAAATGCGGAACACCAATGTTGTTGATGAGTGTGTACAATCATGTCTTCGTCTTCCCACGATCATCAATGGTACCTGAAATACATGCATTTGTTGGATTAGTGTCTAAGTCCATAACTATTTTGGTATGTACTTGACCCGATGGTGCATGGTCCTTTTGGGTTGCCTTCACCAAAGCAACTTGATTGGAGAAATAAATAGAAAGAGAGGATAATATGATTTATTAATATGTTATAAGAATAATATATTAAAGGAGAAATCATATTTGTTTAATTAATATTGGTCAATAATTAATTAAGAATTAGTTTTGTGATCAAATGTAATTAATTAAACTAGAGGGGCTGAATTGTAATTATGTGATAGTTACAAAATAAGGTAAGGATTATCTTTTATATATGGTGGACGAATTTAAGGTTGGAAAGCCTTAGAATTCGAGTATGATAAGGATTCATGGATTATCTTATTGGTTGCTTAATGGATAATCAACTAGATAAGGATAATGACTGAAACCCTATCTCTACACCTATATAAACAACCCCAAGGTCATGAATTCGTGTAACCCTTCCCAAGAGGTCCTAAGGACGAATTCTAACCTCCCTCCTCTCTCTTTATACCTTCTCCACTTGCTTATGGTGTTTGTGAGCCATTAGAGGAGTGACACTTGTGACTCTAAGCCTTCCAAAGTCAATTCAAGGAGGAATTGGATTGTTATTGCTATATAACAATCAAGGTATGTTCATGAACCTATTTACATGTGAATTCTGATTTCCATATGCTAGAATTAGGGTTCAAAGTCTTGGATTCAAAGTATGTACAATAGAGAAACCTAGATCCAAGCTTTAGGGTTTGTATGAGCACATAGGATGTCTTATGACCAAAACCCATCAGTGGTATCAGAGCCATGATTGGTTTCTATTGTATTGATGCTTGATATGTTTAAAAAAATTCGATTTTTGGTGTTCTGCTTGATGGACTCGGCGAGTCCCACTGTGGACTCGGCGAGTTGCCCCTACTCGGCGAGTTCCAGAGGGTGACTCGGCGAGTCGGTGCGTCAGACAGTGCTTATCTCGGGATTTCTTGCTGTTTTTGCATTTGGATAATTACCTTATCATCTTAGATTAATATTAATCCGATTATATGATATATTTGACTATAATTTTAATCTAATTGAAGATATTTATCAATTAATAAGATAATTGTTTCCTTATAAGATAATTGATTAATTATTTTAAGTAAATTGATAAATTGTTTTGCAAGAAATCATCAAATATGGATAATTATAATTATGTGATAAAATGTTAATTTAAGTTATTTGTTATTTGATCCTTGTTGTTGTGAAAAGTTTCATATTTGGCCCTTTAGGTTTTATAGTTTAAATTTGAACCCCAAAAGTTTTGTTGTTTTGAAATTTAAATAGTTGAAACCCTAATGTGTTGAAATGTTTCAAAACTTGCCCTCAAGTTTTGGAATTTAAAAGTTGATTAAAAATTTAATTAGGAATGTTAAATTCTAAAACTCTAGTATAGTTTTGAAAAAGTTCAAATCACACCCTTATGGTTTTATTAACTAATTAAGGTGTTTAATTGAAGAGGTTTAATAAATCCATAAAAGTTTAGGTTAACCATTTAATTAAAAGTATAATTGTTATAGTTAACCACATAGTATTTTAAAAGTTATAAAATACACCCTATACTATATATAACATTAAAAGTCTAACATTATATATATGTATAACTAAAAGTCAGTCTTACCGTTAGTAGGCCTCATTCACGAAGCTGGTCTATAAGGGGTGTTTAAGGAAATTGCCTATAAAATGGCGATTGAATGGGTATCCACTCTTACCCACCGCACTCTTGACTAGTGGAGGGTCGTTAGGCGAACGGGTAGGATAGGACGGAACCTTCCATTATAAGTATAATGAAATATAAAAGTAACTAAATGTTTTCAAAATTCCCAATCTTAGTTACTTAGGCAAAAGTGAATTGATGCAATTCCATGAAATTACACTTTGTGCCCTTGCGAAGACGTTAGTGGAGCGTGTGTGGTTAACCGGCGCACTAAATGGGTCTAAGCAAAGGTAGCAAAGGGTGACTCAATGTTTGTCATAGTTCGGTGGAGCGTGTGTGGTTTACCGGCACATCGAATAGGTGACTGTAACATGTGAGGGCACCATGTAGTTTTCATGGTTATTCACACCCGCTTTGTGATCCTCGGCATCCCAGTCACAAACAAGAGGAGCATATCGAGATATAAACATGCCATTGAAAGTTCAATGTATCTCAAAGGATCTAGGAGTTTTCATAGATTTTAAACTTAAATTTCTTTTTCGTTTTTCATGGTGGAAATTAGTGAATCGTCATTCACTTACCTTCAAATATTCTGCAATTAGGGTTACGGCATCCCTCTCCCGAGTTATAGAATATTGTGTTGGGTCCTAGCCTTAGTATCTTATTTGGGTGATTTACTAAGGACTCAATCAATCAACTAACTTGAATTTTTTTTTGTTTTCTCCCGTTTTGTAGATGTCAAAGTTCGACAACTATGGTCTTCCCAAATCCCGTGGAACAAGTATTCCACATGAAGATGGTATTCCACGATTCAATCGAGGAACAAGAAATCATGCTTCACTTCCTCCTCCTCCTCCTATTATTCTCCCCAACCCACAAGATCGAAGAATTGAAAGGTTCAATATCACTAAAGCCCTATTGGAAATGAAACATGAAGATGGTAAACCCGTGTGTGCCCACGTTCTAGGAATGAAATCACACATTGATAGGTTGATAATGTTGGGTGTGTCATTCCCAGATGAGTTGGCTGTGAATTGGGTTTTGCAGTCACTTCCTGAATCATATAATGAGTTCAAAAGAAAGTATTATATGATGAATCATGACGACAACCTCATTGACCTAACTTACATGCTCATTGCTGCTGAATCAGAAATGATTTGGCGAAGCAATGGAGCGTATTTGTTGGGAAAGTCAACCGACCATGCTTCCGAGGACGTTCTAGGAGAACCGACCTGTGTTTGCTGCCAAAAGAGAGGGCGTTGGATACAAGTCTGCCCAAAGAGCCTGAAGAGTCCAGAAGCTGGGAGAGTCAAAGAGTATGGCTGCGCTTCAGGTAAAATCCACTATCTAACTCCATTAAGTTCCTATTCATTAATTCTTAATACATAATGTAATAAGATTGCATTTGAATGTTTTATAGGATCGGTGAAAAGAAAGGAAGCTTGGTGAAAGAGCAAGATGAATCTAATCACAAGGAATGGATCTTGATCGCATGGACTTGAAGATTAGATTTTGAGCTTAGATAGTTATGATAGAGTTGTTAGAAAATTTTCTTTTGAAATACATAGTTTTCAACGGATTTTGCATTGTAAGGACAAATGTTTTCCGCTGCTTTTATAAATAAAATAAATTTTTGTTTGACTTATTTATTTATTTATTTCCTTGCAATGAAATCGTTATGAAAATTGGTGTTTGCATATTTCTACAACAAATGGATATGATTCTTATTTATGGTGTTTATGGAAAAGTCAAGAATTTACCAAATAGGGAGAGTTTTCTCATCGCCCAAGTTTCAATTGGACAGAAATTTGGAATCATGCAACTTGGATGCACGATGAATGAGAAATTTCATATTTGGAAATTAGACTAATTAATTGACAGAGTGTCAAGTGAAGGACTTGGAGATCGAATACACAAAGTTGCGTGTTGATCAAGTCCACCATAAGAGTAACAAGATATTCGTCATGATTTACTAAAGGTTTAGTAAATATGATTATACTTATAAGATTAAGTGTAATTCTTAGTTGATTGAAAAAGTTTAAATCAATAGCAGAACGAATAAGAAGAATCAAGAAGACAGAAAGATAAAAGTTTCTCCATTCTAAGAAGAAGGGAGAGTAGCTTTTATGCTTTATGATAGGTCTTAATGATTAAGAACCATGTCTCAATTGATCCTCTAATTAAGTCTTAGTACAATTGTATGTTTAAGAAGAGGAATCAGGGATTGAAGAAATGGTTAAATCAATAAGTCAATCATACTTCGTTCCAATAACAAGTCTTAAAGTTAAGATTGTGACATTGAGTGAAAGGTATTAAAAAGGTTTGTAACTTTCATTAAATGTGGAAAGTTGTGATGTCTTGGATAAGACAAAGACCAACTATGACAAATTTATGAAGTGTTTTGATAAAAACTACACTAACTCTTGAATATTTGTTTGTCAAGAAATGTTTATTGACAAGAGAATCATATATGTCAAGGAGTCAGTGGGAGTCTTAATGGTCTTGAAAGGTTTCAAGAACAAATCAAATAAACCTTATCGATCATCACTAGCACACGAGTTGAGGTTTACAACCTATCGTGTTGACATTATTTTGATTCTGTGCCAATCCAATCGAGTTAATTATGCATGTGAGTTCTATGAGTTCTCATTTTGAACGCATAAAAGGCAAAGCACCTTAATCAATGAAAGGTACATTGATAGGAAAGGGTGAGCTGCTTAACTACTTGGAAGACATGGTGGGCAGCTGTGCTACCATAAAGGCAAGAAATCGAGATCAAGAAAGTTCGATCCATAAGAGTTTGAATTTGTCGTAAACCTTGGTTTTGACAAATTCACATGGATAAAAACACATACACCGCTCAAATCTAAGTGTCATAAGATTTCCTCCTTCATGAAAATGATTGTGAAGAAATGCTTTCACTAAGACAGATTTTAAGAAGATAGTGAAATTGCATTCTCGAATTCAATTATGGTTACGGCATCCCTTTCCATAATTTGAATTGTGAGGTTTGGCAATTAGTCTTAATTGTTTAGACACACATATGAACTATCGAAGGCAAAGGTGTATAAGTTCAAGAAGCATTGATAAAGGATTATCAAAGCACTGAGTATTAGAAACATGAACTTAAGAAATTCAATAAGTATTGTTTTCTGAAAGTTAAGATGTTTATGAATACATGTCGAAGCTAGTGGGAGCATAAGTGTTATGTTTTATAATAATCATCATGATAGTGGGAGCATAAATGTTATGATTGTATGATTATTAAGGAAAGTATTGCAAGGTTAGCAATATTAATTATAGAAAACAAGAGTCATACTTTGCAAAGTTGTAAGAGTTGAAAGGTTGTTTTACTATAATTAAGGGAGAGAATATTATGCTTCATTTCAAATCTAAAGGATTAGGTTGAGAAATGTTAATAAATTTAGTCAAAGGTACATAGTGTGTTCTTAAAATTTCGATTATGATTACGGCATCCCTTTTCACAATCCGAATTTTGAGAACATAGCAAATAAAACATTATGCGTCGTGTCCCATACGCTTCGGGTATAGGATCGATTGCAAATGCTTAATGTTTGACCATTCTAAAATTTTCCAAATGTCGAGCGCATTTAGAGGGAAAAGGGACTAGAATTGGTTTTGACTAAAATAATCAAACAACTATCAAAGGACAATCCAAGTTCGACGAAGATTGGTCGCTTGTGAGTAGTTGGAAGTATAGTATTGGAAAATATGGAAATGTTTCCATATTGGATGGACCGTATCGACATCATTACGAATAGATAAGATTCTATTAAGAATGAGTTGTTATATGGAACATATGGAAGTGTGTCCATATTGGGAATTGAATATTGAGAAATCTATGACTAAATTAGACACTTCTATGCAAAAGGATGTTCAAAGAATGTACTTTGAGTGAGAGACATCACGTCTATGGAATTGTCTTGTAACAATCTCTGATAGAGGACTTTGTAATATCATTGGCAATAGTCTTTGTGACTTTGGTGCAGTGACATTACGAAAGGATAGTTGCATAGAATGTTAGAATCTAGCATATTCTATAAGTAGCAAGAATTTGATATTCTTTGACTTATGAAAAACGGATTTGGAGTTGTGAAATGAGAAGGATTGGAAATGTGTTCAATGTGATCTATTTCACAAAGTAAGAACCATAGGTAAACATTGTGTGCATGCTAGGAGCATGGGACAAGTGTTGTAATTCAAGTAAGAAGTTGATTACCCGAAACGACAAATAATGAGTAATCAATATGGTGATAAATAAAAGGTGTTTTATTTATGCTCAAAGGTTTGAGGCCATATGGGATTAGTATTATTCTTGTGTTTCACATTTGCATGTTTTGACTTCCAGAATAATTGAGTTTGTTAAGAATAATCGAATTATTCAAACGGGCCACAGTCGTTCATATGTTGGAAGTAGATATGAATGAAGACTGTCGTGAATTGGTGTGTGGATTGTCTAAAAGAGTATTAGACATAAGCAAATGTTTGCTGCAACGTTCATGAGTGCTTATGAATGTGATTTGAGCATTGGATTAGACCCACGCTCGCTTGGATCACTCCATGAATTGTATCACGAGTGATTAGTGAGACGATAACATCTTATATTCTTGAAACCGAGATGTGTGAGTTGTATCTTGCAAATCGGTTGCACGTTGATAATATGTAAACGCACTAGTAACTTGGTGTTATAAAACATATTGTTGTGTGTAATTCGGTGGGTGAGTGCAAGCAAGCATTGTATCAAAGTTTATCCGTTCCTTTTATTCAAAGTAGAATAAAAGCGATATCTTTGGGCCCCTCGATGGTTTAGTGATGACAAACGTAAATGCTCGGTCGGGCTAGGGCTAATTTGATTTGTTCAATTAGTCTGTCGTCATAAATCGGGAATCGAGATATAGTACAAAGAGAATGATTTGAAATCATATCTCATATGATATCTAGAATGGAGGAATATATGATCCCTTATCTTAAGGACACGTGTATTTGATAGGATCAGAGTTGACAGCATCTTTGGAAAGCTACGATTGCAGATCAGGATCTGAAGTCATACGCTTAATAGTTATTAAACTTATCCAAGTGGGAGACTGTTGGATTAGTGTCTAAGTCCATAACTATTTTGGTATGTACTTGACCCGATGGTGCATGGTCCTTTTGGGTTGCCTTCACCAAAGCAACTTGATTGGAGAAATAAATAGAAAGAGAGGATAATATGATTTATTAATATGTTATAAGAATAATATATTAAAGGAGAAATCATATTTGTTTAATTAATATTGGTCAATAATTAATTAAGAATTAGTTTTGTGATCAAATGTAATTAATTAAACTAGAGGGGCTGAATTGTAATTATGTGATAGTTACAAAATAAGGTAAGGATTATCTTTTATATATGGTGGACGAATTTAAGGTTGGAAAGCCTTAGAATTCGAGTATGATAAGGATTCATGGATTATCTTATTGGTTGCTTAATGGATAATCAACTAGATAAGGATAATGACTGAAACCCTATCTCTACACCTATATAAACAACCCCAAGGTCATGAATTCGTGTAACCCTTCCCAAGAGGTCCTAAGGACGAATTCTAACCTCCCTCCTCTCTCTTTATACCTTCTCCACTTGCTTATGGTGTTTGTGAGCCATTAGAGGAGTGACACTTGTGACTCTAAGCCTTCCAAAGTCAATTCAAGGAGGAATTGGATTGTTATTGCTATATAACAATCAAGGTATGTTCATGAACCTATTTACATGTGAATTCTGATTTCCATATGCTAGAATTAGGGTTCAAAGTCTTGGATTCAAAGTATGTACAATAGAGAAACCTAGATCCAAGCTTTAGGGTTTGTATGAGCACATAGGATGTCTTATGACCAAAACCCATCAGCATTCACCTTCCCACGATCATCAATGGTACTTGAAAAACATTTAATCCACAGTTGTAAGTCAAAGCTTAGTGAGTTCCCTTAAAATACCACACACCACGATATACATACAAGCATACACACATCGGCCTTCAGTCCATGACTGGCCCGCCTCTCATGCCTACAACATACAATTGGTCCGCAACTGGCCTACAACATACCGTTGACCTGCCTAGGTATATTGGCCTGCTGCATGGAGCAAGACCGACTCAACCTACCACAAGATATGTCAATGTGTAATGCAGACAAGTAATCAAATAAGAACATCAACACATGCAACTGTCTCCACTAGTCTACCTGTCTAATAGTCCATTGTTGCATACAAGGTCTAATACAGTACACTATGTCACAACTAGAAGATCACCTGTAACATCCCTTAAATTTCATAAAATTTTAAGCTTTTCAAAAAACCCTTTTTCTATATAAGTATTTACAAAAACCGTTGTTCCCAAAACATTATTTAAAATCAGAATCTCTTTCAACATAGTTTTCAAAACGTTCACGTTATCAGAGTTTCCCATAAATCATAAGTCCAAAACGTGAGGATGTGTACGGTCAAGCCTTCACCTTTCCACGATCTACTGAAATACTTGAAACCATAAACCAAAAATGTGAGCACGAAACTTAGTGAGTTTCCCCCAAAGTACCAACACCCAAACATATAACAAATACAAATAACAACATGTATACAAAGCCTTCAACATGTATGGACCGCCTTCCTGGGTATACAACCTGTCTGGACCGCTCACAGGACCTTCAACATGTCTGGACCGCCTCACTGGGCCTATGGCCTGTTTGGACCATCTTTCGGGCCTTCGGCCTGGTCCGCCTCGCAAGCCTTCAGTCTATCCGGACCGCCCTGGGTCTGTTGTCCTTCAGCACAAGTCAATACCACCTCAACCCAACCACACACATATGTCGACATATACATAACAATTAACATATAACCAATCAATATACAAATAGGCAGATCTTACAGATCACTAAGCATAACATCATCCTATCTACCAGGATAACGATCTAACAGATCATGATAACATAACAACATCCTATCTACCTTGATACCGATCTAACAGATCACTACAACATACAAGCATACGATAAACTAGGGTAACAATCCAAAAGGGCAGGCCTTGGTGCCTTCAACCAGTAAGTCCAGTGAGGAAAAACTCACTTCGAATGCAGAAGCCCCCGAAAGAAATTCCTAGTTGCTGCCCTACCGGCTTTCCGAGCTATCAATACCAACAACAAAACCAATTAGCAATTGGGTTCCATGCCATAAACCAATGTCCATGTTTGGGGTAAAATGGCCATTTTATCCCTGGCCCCACATACATCAAAATTGATCCCCAAAACCAAAAGATCCTCAAAGGCCCACTAATGGCCCAATTTTCCAAATTGGGCCCAACCTCGCATGGGTCTTATCTTAAGCCCATATGTAACACCCTATTTACTTATTAGATAAATAAATTAATTAATGAACAAATGGTAGCCCTAAAATAAATAATTATATATCAAAGGATGGTCTCGAAGGGCTAATTGTCACAGTTTTAAAAGTCAGGGATTAAAAGTGTGAGTTCCGGACTCAGTTTGTAAATATTTATGAAGACAAGGGCTCCGTGGTAATTATTTGGATTTAATTTAAAAGGAAATGAGGTGGAAGGGCTGATTATGTCATAATTAAGATATTGGGGGCTGTTTGGTAGATTTTGTACCTAAGGTGTAAAGGATTTTAATACTGAGGGTTTAAATGGTAATTATCGAATTTAATTTGAAGAAGAATTCTAAAGCCAGGGTAGAATGGGTAAATATTAGACTCAAGTTGGAAAGGCTTGGTGTGGGAGGGACTAAACTTGTTAAAAGGATGAAAGTTTGATATTGAGCACGGGACTTGGACCCGGTGATCTTCCATCTCTTTTTAAGGTAGCTACTCCAATACCCTAACCCTAACCCGTCTTCTCTCCAACCGCCACTCCTTCGCACACGATTCTCCGGCCGGCGAAACTATTCATTGCTGCTACAACTCGCGTCGCCACCTTCTCTCTCCGTCCTTCGCTTATTGCACCTCGCACACGATCACCGCTACTATTGTATCTAAAGTCGGAGACGAACGAAGACCCATAGGAATCTGAATAAAGCATAACCGATTGGGGAGATCCGAGAAGACATCGTTGTCGTCTCACCGTCGACGAAGACGGAAATGTCGCCGCCTATCACTGTTTTAGTCGTGAGGATCGAAGATCGACGACCTTGGAGGCCGCTGTGATTCGCGGTGGAGTCGTTCACCTTTCTCGTCCCTATTCTCCTGCCGCGGCACTGCCCCCATGGAAGATGTTGTCGCCATCGTTCATCTGTCGCCGGTTGTCACACCCCCAGCCGAGGCGGCGGAATACGCCGGGCTGTGCGACTTAGTTTATGGATCACAAGCAAATTGAATATACATCACAAGTTACAACAATAACAACATAGCAGTTACATTACACTTTAAGATTTGGATACAAAGTTCATAATAATAAATTCATAAAGTTGGCTTAACAAATAGGCCAATTTAACAAAAACTAGATAAACTAGGTCGCCTGAAATCCATGGCTAATCTTCTGACTGAAAACTCGTTTGGTGATACCCTAAGAATACATGAAATTTGAGGGTCGACACAAGGTTGGTGAGAGTTCACAGGTTTTCTGCTAACCGCAGTAATGATACTTTAAAATATTAAAAAGTATTCCATTTATAGTTTAAGCCATGTTTGAAAATGTTTGATAAAACAAAACTTTATAATTAAATCCATGCTCAAAATGTTTAGTAATCAGATAAACCGTGAGTTAATCCATACTCAAAATGTTTGGTACTCAAAGAATCATGAATAAATCCATACTCAAAATGCTTAGTAATCAGAGAAACCGTGAGTAATTTCATACTCAAAATGTTTGGTACTCAAAGAAAACCGTGAGTAAATCCGTACTCAAAATGTTTGATAATCAGAGAAACCGTGAGTAAATCCATACTCAAAATGTGTGGTACTCAAAGAAACCCGTGATTAAATCCATACTCAAAATGTTTGATAATCAGAGAAACCGTGAGTAAATCCATACTCAAAATGTTTGGTACTCAAAGAAAACCGTGAGTAAATCCATACTCAAAATGTTTGATAATCAGAGAAACCGAATCTGTGGTTTCTAGATTATGAGATCTAGTTAATGCTTATAGTGGGTCCTATAACCGAGCTATGTGACTGTACCTACCTCTACGACGCTTCATTGGACGTTGTAAAACTGTTTTAGATATTTATCACCCGCTTCGATTGATCGGTCGAGGTTGTAGCTAGCAACCACGGGTGGGGATGTCTACCCGTATAGATCTATACATACATATCTTAGCTCCGAAGATTAACGGTCATAATGGTGTGGGTCTTCTAAGTGTTTGTTTACACTTAGGGTAATGAATAATGTCTCACTCATAAGGCCCTTAACTAGAGTTTGTCATGAAAAACCGGTTATACTTGATAAGAAAATCCATAAAAATGTGTAATGCTCATTCCAACAAGTGGTAAATCTCATGGTAGTGTACACGGTACATAAATGATTTCAAGATAAGAGTTTGATAACTCGTATACGTAGGTTGGGTATGAACTTGGAATGCTACAATGGTGGTAACTTCTTATGACACAAGTTTAATAACATATTTTGTCATAAAATCATGATATTTTGTATGCAGAAATCATTTGTCTCGACTACTTGTATTATTTAAAAACAGTTGTAACATATTTACATAAAACATAGTTATTACTAGTTTATTTGTAAATAAAATATTATTTAACGAAATAATATTTATAAACTAGTTTTGAAATCGGTAAGTGTTTATCAAATTCAATAAATATATATAGCACATGTATTCTCCCCCAAAGCGTAAAAATATTAAAAAAGCGTGAACGAATCTCGAGGGTGAAACTTGTCGTGAAAATCTTTTCGTGACGTTTCGTGCCCTTTAAACGAATCATCAGGTCTATTTATATTACCTAATAACCAAAAGGGTAGTTTTTGGTATTAATTATTAAGTATAGGGTGGCCTTGATTAAAATAAATAAAGTCTAAGGGTTGATTTTGCCAAAATCAAACTTGATGGACCGATCTTGCAGACAGCTCTCAAACCAGGGGCTAAACATGTACCTTTGAAGCTGATTTAGAGCTTCAGGACCTAACTTGTTAAGGCTTTAGGAGGAGGGACCTAATATATTAAATTTTAATGGGACTTTGACCTTTATTGCTGACTTATTTCACAGAAGGGGCTAAGTCATATCATTTGGAAACCACAGGGTTTAAATTAAGTAAAATATAATGGAGTTTGAACAGATCGTCTTCCTCATCTGGACGTGATTCACAAACGCAGGGCCGGCCCAAGGGCAGGGCAAACTGGGCCACTGCCCAGGGCAGCAATATTGGACAGGGCATCATATTTTTTCCAACTCTTAAAGGTATATGTCACTCGGCCCATAATTTTATCCCTAAAAGTAGTCGAACAGGAACGGTACCTGATTCGAAAAGTGAAACTAGAAAGAAGCGGCAATATTCCTCGACTAGCTAAAATACTCATGCCTCTTTGAAGAAGACGAGGAGACTAACCGACTGGAAGAACTACCGAGGAGTCGTTGAGGTTTTCTGAATCTATCTTTTATATACCGAGGAGTCAGGGATCGAACATTTTCTTCCAAGCAAAAAACACGCATGCTAATTTCATGTTATTTCTTTCATAAAGAGGGGAAGGTATTTTGATGCCTTCTTTCATAATGAGGGGAGGTATTCTGGTTCATTCTTTGGACTTTCAAACTGAGGGTCAAGGATTAGGTTTGTTTTTTACACTTTTTTTTTTTGCAAACAACACCAAAAGTCGCATCTTTTTTGTTTCTTTGCTTAATTTTCTGACTGATATATGTGTTTCAGTTTTCAGTTATCAGAAATAAGTTTACTTCGGTCAAGCTTTGTCCTCGAATCTCGTTATTCTTTCAAACTTTTGCCCATCTTTCTAGAGTTTTATTGTTCTAGCATAAGTGATTACTCAAAAATTGTTAAATTGCATTCTAATTTTTATGGAGAGAGCCAAAGAAAGGGAGAATTTTCCTTTTTTACTTGAAAATTGAAGGTCGAACCTCCTAAGTTCTTTAACCTGCAGTTGGATTTTTTGCCCTTTGCTTGTAAGTGAATTTACCCAATGAGAATATGACCAAGCTTACCCTTTGGTTGGAAAGACGAAGCTACCCTTTTGTGTTAATCCAACTTTTTTTTTGGCTTTCACTTTGTATCTCACTTTAATGATGTGGTGGTACTGAAATGAAACTATTTATAAGTAATTCATATCGTTATATCATGCATGTATTAGTTGTTAAACATGGGGCATCATTAAGTCTTTTTGCCCGGGGCATTAAAAACCTTTGGACCGGCCCTGCACAAACGAATGGATGAAAACGAGACCCATCTGCTGGGTCTCTATGCCTCGGTTGTTCGCAAGGGCTAAAACACGAATAATGAAGATGGCGGAAGGGCTTACAGAGGGTAGTCAGTGGTCGTGAGTGGTTAGCGTCGGCAGCAACAAGTCCGACGATAGCGGCGATCGACGGCGTTGAGCGGCAGGGGGTTGATCCGGCGACCTTTTGCTGCTTCGTCCTGGCTTATGTTTGACGGATACAGAGAGCGGAGGTAAGGGAGGGGATGGTGGTGAATGGAAACTGCAGAACTACAAATGAGGGAGCTGTTGGGTGATTTCTTCACCGGAAATGGGTGGTGGGTGGCGATTTCGAGTGCTTATCAGCGGAGAAGCTCCAAGAAAACGGTAGAGGCAGTGGGTGGTGATGTTTTGAGGGTACTTGGGTGTATGTACGCCCATAAATTATAGGATGGTGATTTTCTGGTGGTCACAAAGGTGGCGGCAGTGGGTGGTTCGTTTGCTTCGGTCAATAGATAAGAAATGAGAAACGAAGATGTTGGTGTGACTCCTTGCTTGCCGGAAAATGAGAAACAACACTTCCACTGGAGGTGTTCTTGAGTGTTACAAAACAAAGAAGAACAAGAGATAATAATAAAAAAATTGTTTAAGTAGTGGATTTGTTGGAGGTTCAAATGGTTGAAGCTATACCTTCAGTTGTATGAAAATATTGAGTTATCGAGAGGGATAGTATATGGCACAGAGCATCTTCACGTTACACCATTTGAGTATAGCCTTCATGATCATTGCAAAAGTTCATTACTGCCTTTTTCTTATTTATTTATTAATATATTTAACCCCAAAAATGTAACAATTCATTAGACATTTGAATGCTTTACAAACGAATTTCGTTTTGTATGTCCGGTTCATGTCGTTGGGTGTATTTTTTTTAAGGCGGTGAATGGTAGAATTTAATTCGAGGTTCTAAAAACCCGAACAAATAAATTTTTTGAGTTGTAGAACTCCGTGAATTTAGGTTTAAAGTTTTGCATCTAATTGGTCTAAAACGTCTGATTTTTTCAGACTTTTACGAATATTTTTACTATAATATGTATTAAAATTCGTTCGGTCGAGATACGAAGAGGTTCATGGTGACTTGACCGTTTACAGATTCAGCCCTAAATTTTGTGGTGGCTGCAGCCATGCGCCACCGTCGGCCACCATTAGGTAGATGTGTGTATGTGTGTGTTTAATTAGATTAGTATGTGTGCGTGTGTTAATCGGATTGGCATTGTAAATTGTAACAAAAATGGAATAATTGAAATCTAAAACCACCACCGTAGGGTGGTGGCTGCCGCCATATGCTGCCGTGTCGGGTGGCGGTGTGTGTTGCCTCGTTGTGTTTATTCGTTTGGGGTGCTTGAAACCCTAATGGGCCCAAAGAAGCCCTAATGGGCTTAGTGAAACCCTAATGGGCCCAATGAAGCCTTAATTGACCTAAAAGCCCAAGCATGTGACGAATGGGCCTAATGAACCCTAATTGATCAAAAGACCTAGCTATTGGACCTATTGGGCTAAGATGGGATTCGAAACCCTAATTAGGTTTTGAAAACCCTAATATTGGATTTATGGGCTTGGACTTATCGGGACCCACATTTTGGGCCATTAGAATGGAAGTGTGTATTAAGCCTAATCACACCATATGAGTTATTTAGAAGAGTGATGGACTTAATGGATTAAGTCCTTAATGGGTTATTAATGGGGGTTTAGGGTTTAGGGTTTAGGTGAGACACTTAACCCTAATCGTCATTTTATGTGAAACCCTAATTTCATTGTTGGGCCTTTCTATTGGGCCTTGATAATTGGGTTATTAATGGGCCATCCAAGAATAATCATATGGACTAAAATAATTTAATGGGCCTATGGTAAGGCCCATGTAAAGGGTTTGGGCCTAATTTGGAAAGTTGGGCCATAGATGGGCCACAGTTTGGGCCTTAATAATTATATGATATTGGGCCATTAGAATGTCAAATGTTGGACTGGAATAAATGGTTGGGCCTTAGAGTAAGACCATGTAGAGGGTTGGGCCCAATTTAGAAAATTAGGCCATATGTTGGGCTTTGACTCATAGTTGACTTTTTGGACTTTGGATTGGGCCTTGGACTTGAATAAAGTTAAGTTAGGGGTAAAGTATTATTTACCCCAAGTATGTACATATGGTTATGTGTTGGAACCCAATTATTAATTGGGTGATGTTTTGATATTGACAGTTCAGGAATCTGTTATCCAGTAGCTGAGATTGTGTCTACGGGACTTCAGCAGTGTGAGGTGAGTTACCTTCCAGTAGTGGTGGGTCTACGACCACAATGTTGGCCCACCAGTAGGATTTGTTGTTAGATGATTGTCTTTGTGATAATTGTCTATGTTTGCTATTACCTGTTATGTTTATGTGCTAGCATGATATGATGTTATGTGATAGTGGTAGTAGGGGGTGAAATAGTCCCCAGTTACCGGTCGATAGGACCGAAGGGGTAGATTAGTACCCAACTATGCTAGACAGATTATGATATATGTGATATGATATTATGTGGTAGTAGTAGGGGGTGAAATAGTCCCCAGTTACTGGTCGACAGGACCGAAGGGGTAGGCCAGCACCCAGATATGCTAGGCAGTATGTGATTTATGTGTTTATGCTATTCTTTTATATGGTAGTGTTAAGGGGTGATATAGTCACCGTTTGAAAGGTACCGAAGGGGAGACAAGCTCCCGGTTACCGATTGAAAGATACCGAAAGGGTAGGTCGGGCACCCAAATATGCTGACATGGGGTAGGTCGGGCACCCCGGTATGCCTGACAGTGGGGTAGGTTGAGCACCCCGGTATGCACAACAGGGTAGGTCGGGCACCCAGATATGCCTGACAATATGTGATTGTATGTCTTTGGGGACATGCATGTTCAATGTATGTCTTGAACTTAAGCTAGGTCAAAAACGGTAGAAATGGGGTTAGAACCTCATGTATGGAATCAACACTCTATAAAACCCCAAATCTAGAACATGATACCACAAAGGGACCTCAAGGCTCCATAAAGCTGCCAACTTTATAGAATCCATACACTCAAACCATCTTGAACATGGGAGAAAACTGCTTAAAAGCCTAGAAAGGTTACACACAAAAGTTATGATCTCGAGGACTTACAAAGGTCCAAAATGCATGTAAGAAGGTGGCAAGGAGTTTACTTGCTAAATCTTGGACTAAGAACACCCTATTCTTTCTTTAAAACCACAAAATACTACTAAAAAGCTTCAAGATACCACTAAGGGAGGTCAGGTTTTGTTCCATGTCTAAAGGAAGTGATGGAGGTTGAGGGTGAAAACCCTAGCCATCATATCCCTTAAATAGGGGCACTAACCCCATAAATCAGTGTTTTGCATAATGGCCGCCACCATGTCGTAGCCATGCCTTTGCCACGTCATTATGCATTAAAAGAATGTGTGTTCCATGAATCCTTGCCACGCCATGGTGCTTCATCCACCACGTCGTGGGCACCACCAAATTCCACATTTAAAAGATTTGAAAATGACCAAGTCTCAAAATAAGTATTGCTGGAACTGGTGTTACATGTAAATAGAGTAAGAAAAGAATGGTGTGAAAAATATTTTTGTTTGAAGTAGTATTTATAGGTAAAAAATGAAAGTAGAAAATTAGTCGTTGCTCCGATTCAAACACCCTCACCTCCTTGTTCTTCTTCGTTGTAGCCAACACTCACCACCACGAACATGCCCAACCATGGACACCTAGAGCTGTGTTCGTGCTCATGGTTCTTGCAACTGTGGACAACGAACCTATTCGTTGTGTGTATATCAGTTAGAGACTTAGCCTTAGTCAATAACTTTAAATAATGACTAATGAGACATCACCAAACCAACTAAAATAATGATGCTCGTGCTTGGACTAAATTATAGTATTTGATTTATACATTATATATTTTTATGGGTTTCTTAAAATTATATATTAAATATTTTGTATTTACATAGATAGTGGGGCGTACAAAAATAACTTAGGATAGACCTTTTCATATCCTTTAAAACATTAGAATGGAACTATCGTCTATGTACGAAACAAAACTTTTAAAAGTGAAACTATTTTTTTCAGAAAATAATTTTGTCATGCACCTACAAAAATTGGAACTTGTTTTTAGGCACAATTATTTCTCCAATTTAAATGACAAAAATCATCCAAAAGAGCGAATATGATATACGGGGGATGAAGTCTATTTTGAAGACTTGGGGGACAACTTTTGCAATTATTCCAAACTTCAAAGGGGCACTTTGTAAACCCACTTTTATTCCGTATGCAGTAGCGGGTTGTACCTTCACCTTCCACAAATGTCCTAAAAAAGATCCCGCTCGTAGCCCTAGTTCTCAGTTCTTCGTTACTCACTCGAGGAAAGTACACCACAGCTTCATCGTCATTCGGCTCATCTATTTCAAAACCCTAGAAGATGTCAGGCGGTTTCTTCCGGGTTAGTTCTTTCACTTACAACACCAATTTCGTTATGAATATCTCGTTCGATTAAGTTACTTATTGATATAGATGATTCGAGTAGATCTTCGTGGCTCAAGTTGTGAAATTACTGATTGATTTTGTTTTCTGGCAGGGTACTACGGCCGATCAAGACACTCGTTTCTCAAACAAGCATGCTAAGCTTCTTAAATCGCAGAAGTTTCCACCTGAATTGGAAAATCTGGTTCGTTTATCTATACATCATCCGTGTTTTTATTACCTTGTTCCTGTTCGTAAGGGGGCCTTGTGTAACCGGGGAATCATTATTGTTAGTTATCTTGAGTGTACGCGAGAGTCAATTTATTGTATCTTGACCTCCGAGGTAAAACAAAAGGTTCAAATTTCCAAATTTTAGTGAGTGATTTCGAGAAAGAAACGACGACTATGCTAAATTTTTACCAATAGAGGAATGCTAATTTTAGATCTATGCTAAAATCAGTATCAATTTTTTAGCTTTGAAAACAATAGATTTATGTTTAGGGGTCAAAATGCTTGTGGGATTTATTATTATTATTATTATTTTTTCTGTGTGTGTTTTTCTTTTTTCTGGAATGGTAGGAGCATCTTCAGTGATGGATGATATGAGTATATGACATTAGATGTAAAGCCAAGAACTTTCTAAGTTCAATATGTTAACTAGCTCATAGGGCAACATCTAAAAGGGTGATTCTATTCGGACCCCTATTACTAGATGCATCCACTGATTGGAGATATGTGAGTGGTTGACCCCCATGCACATATGTCCCATCATGAGGGAGTACATATAGTAATGAAGGGGTACGAATAGTAGCACCCTACTTAAATTGTGAGGAAGGGAGTAGGTTTAGGGCTGGATGGTCTACATGATGTGCAAAAAGAAATGTAATATTTTTAAATGCCATGTCCATGAATAGTTTGGAAAATGTTGGACTATTTATCTAAAAACTAAAAATACCATTCTAGAACCGCTACAGAAGGAATTATGTGGACAGAAATCAAGAAACATCAGTTTATTTTGTAGGGATAATTCTGGAAAATGCGTAATCTGACTTTGGAATTTTCCTATGAGGATGTTGTAATTTTATTGGATATATAAAAAACATAAGGGTTACAAACATGGGACAGTAGAATTCAAGCATGATAAGCATAAAATTTCAATGCATTATAACTTTGTATTACACTCTTCAATGGTTATCTTGCTTTCTAGTGGTGGAATTGTTTTTGATGATAGTTTGGTCTTGTCTTCAGGTGGACATGACAAAGGTTAAGATGGATGTCATGCGCCCATGGATAGCTCACAGGGTGACTGAACTTCTTGGATTTGAAGATGAAGTTCTGATCAACTTTATTTATGGACTTTTAGAGGAGAAGGTAACAAACATGCTACCAGCTTACCATATATCTTTGTATTCAGAATTAGTGCTGCTGTAAGAAGTCTGACAATCTGTTACATGTTTTGTTGTATACAGGTAGTTAATGGCAAAGAGATTCAAATTTCACTTACTGGGTTTATGGAGAAAAATACAGGGAAATTTATGAAGGAGCTCTGGACACATCTTCTGAGTGCCCAGAATAATGCCAGTGGTGTCCCTCAACAGTTCTTGGATGCCAAAGAGGAAGAAACTCGAAAGAAGCAGGTAACCTTTTTTTTTTTTTTTTTGGTAAAGATATGGTTTCTTTTTGTATATCATCTGTCCTCTAACTATAGCATGATGTATATATAGGAGGATACGGATCGTATAACCAGAGAATTGAAGAGAACAAAAGAGAAAGAAGGGCGTGAGCGGGAGGCTGAACAAGAAAGAGTGAAGATGGTAGTAATTCTTTCCATGCAAGTTAGTTAGCGTAGAGTCAAGTTTTTGGTTTTGACGTATGGTTTTCTCATGACATTCAGCTTGCTTCTGCAATTATTTGGGTTCATGTCCTTTCCTCAAACTACTGTAGGACAGAGAGGTTGCTGCTGCTGCTACGTTGGAGCCCCACTCAAGGAGTCGCACTAAAGATTCTAGCAAATGGTCAACTGTAGATGACAAAGGGACAGATGATAGGAATAATGGCTCAAAAGCAACACCCAGGATCACCCGCTCTCCACATTCACCTCATCATTCTCTCTCACCACCTCGGTATGTATTACCCAAACTTCTATATCTTGCATTGCTTGAGTTGTTTTTTAGTATCTAACTGCTTATTTGGTGTTCTTCTGCAGAGGTACACGTTCAAGATCAGTTAGCAAGTCATTCTCTAATTCCAGAAGTCATTCAAGGTCTGCATCCATCCAAAATTATATATAATCCATGATTTTTATATATTCATATATATTTCATTTAATACATAACATATCTCAGGTCCAGAAGCCTGTCAGCATCTCCTAAACCTCCAAGGCGTTCAGTTTCTTCTGAAAGGAGGCGCCGAGTTGACTCACGTCTGCATTCCCCATCCCCTCCACCACGTCCACGTGGACGCTCACCTTCACCTGCAAGGCGAAGGCTGCGATCCCCTGTGAGACGCAGATCTCGGTCTCCCATGTGGCGCAGATCAAGGTCACCTATAAGGCGTAGGTCCCGCACACCCATCCGGCGAAGGTCCCGCTCTCCCATCCGCCGGAGGTCACGTTCTCCCCTCCGGCGAAGATCACGTTCTCCCCTCCGGCGAAGGTCCCGCTCTCCACTCCGGCGAAGGTCACGTTCTCCGATCAGGCGCAGGTCACGTTCTCCGGTCAGGCGAAGGTCGCGTTCTCCGATCCGGCGAAGGTCTCCGTCTCCGTTTCAACGCAGGCCTAGATCTCCTTTCCGTCACGGGTCACAATCCTCTGCGTCTCCTCCGCCACGCCAGGTGTCAGTGTCTCCTTCACCGGTTCGTCGGAGGTCCCCATCTCCTCCTGTAAGGCGGCGATACCAGAGAGCACCGTCAATTCCACGTCATCGGTCTCCTTCGCCAGCTAGGCGTAGGCCAGCTTTTCCCACCCGTCAAAGATCCCCTCCAAGTCCTCGGAGTATGTCTTCTTCTCCATCAAGGCAGATGTCTCTTTCCCCTAGACGTGCTACACCCCTGAAAAGTTTCAGGGGATCACCAAGGCACCAACAACAGAGATCACCTGTACAATCTCCTAGAGATGGACACAGGTTTTTGATACTTCTAGATTGATATATTTCATTTCTTTGATTGTTACTCTTGCTTGTCATATTTTGTTTACATGGTTCTGAACCCATGGAGCAATTTTGCAGAGGTGTTCAGAGAAGTGTTGTTGATCGTCAAGCTCCACGAAAAGAGACTGCTCCACCTCCTGTTGCAGGAAGGTCTTTGGAAAGAGATTCAAAGGGCAGGAGAACTTCTCATAATGGAGGGCCAGCTTTGTCTTCACCACAACATAGCTCTCCTATGGGTTCTGTATCTCCCCCACCTGCTGCCAGAAGTCCTAGTGTCGAGAGGAGGTATTGCCAGCTATAAAATATATATATATATATATATATATATATATATATATATATATATGTTCCATTATAGTGTAACATTATATTATCTAATTTGTTACTTTAACATGTCTGACCACAGCCCTATACTTCCAAGGAGACAGAAAGAAACTATGGATACCAAGGACCGTATGGATAATGTTGAGGTTGAAGAAAGGACCTTTTCCAGGTTGGCTCTCTATTCAATAAATATTATATTCTAATGTTTAATTACTTTAACATATTCAAGAGTGAACTCATTCCAGTGGGTGCATTTAGATTGGTCGAATTTGCATGGGAAGACAAATTTGTAGGTTGAGTGGGTCCCATCCCACCAAATTATGTCTTCTTTAATGGCTATTTTCAGCCTCCATGATACTTTTCACTAGGTTTAGACATGTAGTATAAAAGCCTTCATCTCCTTATTTGCCAAATGTGTTATATATCATTGGTTAGCATTAATATTGATATGTTTCCATTTCAGCGTGTACTTGAAAGGATGTATAATGTATTTAAATTGTGTATCTTTGTAATTTGTTATGCAGAGTGAAGGAAGAGAAACATGCCAAGAACAAAAATTCTCCTGAAAAGTTAACTAGTCATCACCGAAAGAGGTTTTTCTTTAACTAGCTAGTATAAATATAAAAAAAACCATTAAAGGGATTGTAATCTTTTTGTGATTTTGTAATTTGTTAGCAAGAACGATGATGTAAGGAGGAAATACCCCGATGAAGTTACAGAGGATCCCCCGCGAAACCGTAAGGACATTTTAGCAGCTGAAAAAGGGTATAAAGCTGGTGATGATAATAAGGAAGCAGCAGCAGCAAAGTTGCAAAAAAGTGGGTCATTGGATTCTGGTGGGTCGGATGAAAGTGATGGTGGAAAGAGAAAACGCAAAAGGTCAAAAAAGAAAGACGTGACATCAGATGATGATGATGATGATTATAGCCATCATAGTCATGATGACTCTCACACAGAAGACAAAAAGGAAGCTAAAAAACGACGCAAAGAGGAGAAACGATTGAAAAAAGAGGAAAGGCGCAAACGACGTGAGGAACGACGTCGCAGGAAGGCAGAAAAGCAGAAAGGCAGGAAAGCAAGCGGGAATGTTTCTCCATCTTCAGATGAAAATGAGGAAGATGCTGATCAGAAGAAACTTGAAATTGAGTTGAGGGAAAAAGCTCTTGAATCTCTCAGAGCTAAAAAGGGCAGCATTGGTCATTAGTTTTGTTGTTGATTTTCAATGCTTCCTTTTCTTTTTAAAAAAACTTTAAAATATTATTATGTTTTCTTTCTCCCTATGACATGACATTTGCATTTTGGTTGTGTATTGTATTGTTGATAACTGTTTAATACACTTTGTCTGTCTTTGCTGATGGCAGCTGAACGGAATTCAAGGATATTCATCGTGCTGACTTCCCTTCTGCTAAGTTTGCCGGTAATAAATGTTTTCCTTTTTGCTGGGGACTTAGTTTTCTTGTGCTTGTTTGGTGGATATATAGATCCATCTGTGGAAATAGTTAAATACTTGATATGATGTTATTTGTTGATTATCCTAAAAATATGCATATCTGGATGTGTAGACTTATGACATTTGTTTGGTTTGGGCTCTTGGGGATCAAACCTCCACAAGTTGAAAATGGTAATATTCAATCACATTCTTAATGATAGGTATTGAGCAAGCAAAATAGTTTTGAAATTTCCTATTTATTAATAGAGATTGAACATGACTATATATAATACAACGGCTCAATGCTAGAGTAGGAAAGAAATCGCCTACTATGCTTATCGCATAACTTTTTGGAATTCAATAGAGAACACTTTATTTAAGGGTGGTATGTTTGAAAATAGGTGTTGTGTGCCTCTTTGGGTTGGTTTTTTAGTACAATTAAAATTATGATGGTAAGGAATTCATTTTGCTACCTTTATCAATGACTGAGCTATCGGATGATTGAGATTGTCTTTTTCGGTGAGTATACTTGTAGAGTTGTAGTGGTGGTCTTTAGGAGGTAGAGTCAATTTGAGAGGAGGATGTTTGTGGTTGATTAGGTGGAAGCCGATTTTGGATAGTTTTATGACATGGTCTAGGTGACTGATTAATCGATGACCGGATGCCTTGGCAGTCTTCATCCATTGTCTCCATCCGACTGCGAGTCTACAAATAGTGGTAATTGGTTGTGTCAGGCGGGCTCAGTCAAAGCCAGCCAATAATTGGGCGTGACGCTCGTAAATGGTCAAAATTAGCAAAATAAACGATTAATTTCCTGACCTAGTCAACCAGCTACCGCTTGGCGATATTTACAACCATGATCAATATAAAAAAATGGTTTTTATGGCTCTTGGTTCAAGGTTAATGGCTTGATACGTTTGTTGATGTGAACATAGGAAACAAATCAAAAGTTTTTATCGGAAGGAACGATCGTTTAAGTGGGGGAAGATGTTTGAGTAGAACATCAATCGGGGGAGGACCTTGAAAAACCAATTGAAATTTCCAACTTTTTTCTCAAATAACCGTGCACATGTTACTCCTAGAGAATGACAAGTTTCACATTGAGAAATCCTATTTTGATGAAAATGGGCTCTCTACCTTGCGAGGATAGGGGAAAAGTCTCCTATTTTGTTGTGGGATTCAAATACATGATAATATGTGAATGGGTACCCTTGTAGTGACATAAGTTTATTAAAGGTATTCGCTCCAATTTTGATCACATATGTTTAATGCACTCCTTAAATTGTGAGGATTCATTTGACGAAATTGGAGAAGAATCATACTCAATCTAGAAGAATCATACTCAATCTAGATTTGTTTTCATTACATAAAGCCAAGTTCTAAAATATATTGTTAATAAAAGACATTATCATGGCTTTAATGGTATCAAGAGACAAGAATTGTAGAAGCTCCCAACCAGTAAGATGTCTTGAAAATCTTAAAGTTTATATATTTTTGTGTTTGGTCGTTTGACACCTTGCATGATAACTCACCAAATTTATATTCTGAAACGTCAATGGAAACACAATCTCGATTGATGCAGTCTTCATTAATGCAAAAGAAGTTGATCACGATCAAACATCATCCCATAGTGGAGAATAAGCATGGTTGTGTGACGAAATTGGAAAGCACAGAAACTATCTATAAATCTATTGGTAAAGAGGTATAAGCAAATGGTGGTGATCATTCAAAAGGAGAACAATCACAGGATGTAAAGTTGATAAGCGCCTATTCAGTTTTTAAGAATAATGTGTGTCTCACATACATTACCATAAATGTGTCACATTGCTGATTTAAGTTCATGACATAAAAAACTAACATCTGTTATTCTGTTCTATAAAAAGGTGTTTTTAATATGTTGGTAAATTTTGTATATCACTAAAGTCGCAATTTCAATAAAATAACAATTGTTAATATATATATTTTTTCGATAATTGAAAAATCTACCACCACAAAAATATATAAACTTTGAGTTAAGAAAAATTATCTGTGACACAAATGCAACCAAAAGAATTTAACAAACTAAACTTGATTATTACAACGATCTGTTTTTCTCAAGTGTTACTACTCTCATATTCTGACTAAAAATTTACACACTGCCGTAGGAAATCAACCAACAAATTGCTGGAAAGCTTCAATTGTGCCAACAACAAATCGCAACATTCAACGTCCAGGATCCTCTCCATCTGCAAAACAGAAAAACAAGACCATTATTCACTTTGTTTAGTCTTTGCCATTTAAAAAGTGTCTTTAGAGTTTAGATGCACGCCCTTTCCCACGAGGCAATTTCTTTGAACCCAAATCTTCAACATCCTTCAGTTCATAATAATGAGGTGCTATCTCCACAAGCCACTCAGGTTTTATCTCGCTGACCTGTCGTACATACTCCTTGGTTGTCAGCACCAGTTCATGATATACCACCCACCTTGGAAGCGCCTCACATAAACCAGAGCTTGGGTGGATATAAACAGTCTGCCGATGTTTAACACTTGTATAACATCCATTCTTTTGCAACTTTGCTGAGTGTGAGAAGTATCCTGATGTTATGCACTTGTAAATTGCATCCAAGTCCCCTGAGTTTGACACCAATTCGATCTCAACCCTTTCCATAATCCCCTTCAGTTGATCTCTTATGTCACGTCCTCGTTTCATACTCCTCAACTGAATGTAGTTATCATAGCACCACTGAGCAGAAAAGTTAGTTTCCTTCCACAAATTATAAACATTAAGAAGTGCGACATGATCACCAACATTACCTGTATAAAAATTCAAGCGAGCATTATCAGCATGGACTTGTTTATTCTTTGGCCGATAAAACACTGAGTTTTCAATCGACAACATGGCAGCAATCGTAATTATCTCATCTGAACATTTGTATTTATCAGATGCCACAATCATCTTCGACAGCATCGGATCAAGTGGGAATTCCGCCATTTTCCTCCCAACTTTTGTCAACTCCCCATATTTATTAAGTGCACCCAACGCAAACAGCAGCTCCAAAGCTTTAAGCACCGCTTCAGATGGTGGTGGATCCATAAAATCAAAATTCAACAAATCATCGATTCCAAGACTTGTTAAGCTCAAAACAACATTTGCCAAATTCGTCCTTTGGATCTCGGGGACTGAATTGTCATCCAATTCGTTATAGTAAGTGTAAGCCGTGTACAACCTGAAGCACTTCCCGGGACCCGTTCTACCCGATCGACCCGCCCGTTGATTTGCTGATGCTTTTGAAATTGGGATAATCTTTAATGATTCCATCCCGGTTCGTGGATCGTAAAAATTCATTTTCACAAATCCCGGGTCGATAACGTATTTGATTCCATCGATTGTTAATGATGTTTCTGCAATGTTGGTGGCAAGAACAACTTTTCGTGCCCCTTGAGGAGTTGGTTCGAATACTTTTGCTTGAAGCTCGGTTGGGAGATTTGCATAAATTGGGCATATTACTAATTCGGGTATTTTACTACCCAAACAATGTGTTCTCTGTTTGAGGATCTCTTGGGCTGTTTCGATTTCCTCTTGACCCGTGAGAAAGACCAAAATGTCGCCATCTCCAGGGGGTTCATTGACATGGATTTGAAGAGCTGTGACAATTGCTGCATCAAGGTAATCGGCCTCTGGTACTTTCGTGTAGTTAATCTCAACAGGAAATCGCCTTCCTGGAATTCTAAAAATTGGGGCACAATCAAAATAGTCGCTGAACTTTTCTGCATCGAGAGTGGCACTTGAGATCAGCAACTTGATATCAGGGCGGAAGCGTGCGATCTGCTTAAGTAAACCAAACAAGAGATCAGTTGATAATGTTCTTTCATGAGCCTCATCCACCATCACCACACTGTAACTTTTAAGATCAGGTTCACCTAGAAATTCACGAAGCAACATTCCATCAGTCAAATATTTGATCACTGTTTTCTCACAAGTACAGTCTTCAAAGCGTATTGCATACCCAACCTCATGACCAAGTTTGACATTCATTTCTTGAGAAACTCTTGCAGCAACACTCATGGCAGCAACTCTTCTTGGCTGTGTGCATCCGATCATCCCACGTTTTGTGTATCCAGCCTCATGGAGATATTGTGGTATTTGAGTCGTCTTCCCTGAACCAGTTTCACCAACAATTATAAGAACCTGATGATCTTCAACAGCTTTTAGCAAAGACTCTCGATACGGATACACAGGTAAAGTTTTTCTGTCTGCAAGAAGCTTCTCGCGTGCTGATTTTGCTATGATTCTTTCATGTTCTTCCTCTTCCTCTTCATCAACATTTACACCACCCATGACTTGTTCCTGTATGAACTCAATCTGGTCCTCAAACACAAAGTTATAATCGTCAGATTGCTTTTTGTTTTTTGATCCAAATTTTAGCGTTGCTTTGTTAATCTGATGATCCTCCCATGCTTCTTGTTCGGCAAACAGATTCATCTTATCTCCATCTTTTGAATCTATGTATCGCTCCAAAGCTACAGCAAATCTTTTCTCTTGATTGACTCCGCCTTCTTCATCATATGCATCAGGCATATGATACTCATTGACATTATCATCCACTTGTGACCGCTTCTTGACTAGCTCATATACTTGTTTCTTGTATCTTAGTTCACGTTGTTTGGCTTCAGTTAACTTGAAGCCCTCAAATAGATACTCTTCATCTTCTATATCATCTTTGATTTCCTCCATTTTCTTCTGCTCCCTTTTCTTGAGATATTCTTGCCTCGAAACTTTTCTTAAAGCTCGAATGTCATCATCTTTCAAGGCATTGGCTCTCCTGATTGCTTCTTTTTCATCCCTCTTAGACAACTTCTGTTCAGTCAGCTTTCTTATCCTTGATGCATCTTTTTCCCTTAAACGACGCTCCAAATCTTCTCGTTCTATTTGGTCACGTAATCTTTCTTCTTCAGATTCAGAATCATCTGATTTTTCATGAGAAGATTTTTGTTTGACCCTTCTTTCTTGTTTCAAAATTCCAGCTCCCTCATCATCATCATCATCATCATCATCATCTTGGTTTTGGCTCCTCTTCCTAAATCGTTTCACATCATTATCGACAACAGAAACAGAGCCACCAGGCACATCTTTGGCATCATCGTCATCTGCCTCCAATAGCGTGCAAGTGATCCTCTGCTTCCTGGTTAGCATTGGTGCAGCCTCTTCTTGTTGTCGATAAAGATTTGATCCAGAACTCTTGTGTTCAACTTTCTGGAAAATTTCTTCAGCAAATACACGTGTTTCGTTTGAAGATGGCACACCCATATCTTTACGATTACTAAATATACCATAAGATGATGAATCTTTATTAACTAAACTAATTAGGGAATAATATGGACTGAATCAGCGTGGGTTGTGAATATCCCAAAAGGGGGATCAGTCTTTTTAAACCCCAACTCCCCAAGTGTTCAAGTTAAACGTATTGGACAAGTTCCGTGTTGAACAAGTAACTGGTCAAACAAAGCCACCTTTTCAGGCTTCTAAAACATGTTAAATTAGGGTTATTGGATGAGTAAATTACATGACTGGTCCCTATGGTTTGGGGTAATTTACGCGTTTGGTTCTTAGCTTATTTTTTTTAACTTGGAAGGTCCTTACTGTTTGTTTTTGTTACGTGTTTAGTCCCTATTGTTTATTTTTGTTACGCGTTTGGTCCCTTCTTTACCTAAAAAAACTATTATTTAAATAAGAAAAAATGGTGGGGTAGATAAGGTAAGGTGAAAGGGGTGTGGTTGGGGAGTGTTTATTTAAATAAATTAAAGACAAAATTGCAAAAATGGTCCATGTGGTATGCAAAATTTTGGGGTTTTAGTCCAAACCACGAGTTTTTTGGAACCATAGTCCTTTTGGAGTGGTTTCTATGTGGTTTTGGTCCCTGGACTTAACTCCCATTAAGTTGGAACTGTTAAGCCCCCTCACGTGCCTCACACGTGAGGGTAATTTCGTCATTTCATATGTCAAGGACCATTTTTGCATAAACGTTTTTTTGGATTAATTCCTTTTAAATACCCCCACTTCCTGCGATCTTCTTCCCCAACGTCTCTTTTCTTCTACCCTTCTTCTTCTTGAGCTCTGCTACAACAAAAATGGTGTTATGTTTTTGTGGAAAAGTTGCTGAGTTGAAAACGTCTTGGACCCCTTTGAATCCATGAAGGAGATTTTTTGCATGCCCTATGAATGATTCCGTTTGTGGGTTTATTGGGTGGCTTGATCCCCCAATGTGTGCTAGGTCTAAAGCCATCATACCTGGTCTGCTAAGAAATTTGAATTCAGTGCAGGAACGGTGCAATGAGTTGGTTAGAGGTATGAACATGCTACAGGATCAATGCAATGGACTGATATGCATGAACAACATTTTGGTGGCAAATGTCAGAGCATTGAAGGATGATAATTTGAAGTTGAAAATGTACATGTTTGGAAGTTGGTTTTTCTTTGTGATTGTATTCTTTTATATTTGGTTTGTGTAGGGGTATACTCTGAAGGGTGTTTTGGTCATTTTGTTGTAATTTTATGTGATCAAGTTTGTAGTGACTTATGATGATAATGATATATGTACAATTTTATGATGCAAGTGTAATGAATGTTTTACCAAAATGGTATGAATGTATAAGAATTAACATATGAATAGAAATGGTATGAATGTGTTACCAAAATATATATATTAGAACCAATTGCACATAACCAAAATGCACATTTCATTAAGATTTGTAATATAACAACCAAAGTTTCTAAACATAACAACCAAAGATTCTAAACATTACCAAAAGGGACACATTACCATACCTGAGATAACAACCAAGTTTTCATAACAACCAACCAAAAAATTTCAACAAAATATTGTAAACATAACAACCAAGTTTTCATAACCAACCAAAATCACAAAAAACTCCATGCATGCATGACATATTACTTCTTGGATTGATTCCCACCTTGCCCTTTACAGGTCCTAGAGTTGTGTCCCTTGTTCTTGCATTTGCTACAAGTAACACTGATATGCTTCCTTGATAGCTTCTGCACTCCATCATTTGTTGGTTTTTGGGAACCTCCTTCTTGTGCAGCATTCATTCCATCACCTTGACTTGCCTTCTGCTTTTTGCTTAACCTTTCACCCTCACTTTATCTTCTCTTTTTCTTAGGCCTTCCCACCTGAGTGCGATGTGGAGGAGAGATTAGCTTTGTGGGACATTCACTTTTGGGCCACATGGATCTACCCTTAATTGGCTCCACCTTAAAAGAATAAGCCTTTTTCCATGTCTCTAGAAAATACACCTTGTGAACCCATTTGTAAATGTCAAGCTCAACCTCTGGGTCTTTACTCATCTCATTTAGAGTTGCAATTGCATGTCTGCATGGAATTCCAATTAATTCCCATTTTCTGCAAGTGCATGTTTTGTTCCTAACATCAACCACATGTTGATCCTGCAAAGCTCCTGTGACTTGATACTTGTCTCCCCCATTCCACCTAGCAATGTATTGTGAAGCAACTGTTTTTCTTGCAGCTAGGATGTCTGTTGCTGTGGGTGTTAGTGGACCTTTAGCCTTTTTCATTTCCTTCATGACATTGCATATCCTCTTCATTAGATACTCCCTTATGAATTCTAAACATCCAATGACATATTTATCTCTTCCTTTCTTTATCTTCCCATTAAACACTTCACACATGTTTGATATCAACACATTAGAAACTGCTCTTCCTGTGTGTAAATTACCATTAAAAAACATTTAATACAATTCACATACATGTAAAACAGTTCACTAAGTGAAAGACATAAGGACCAAATTGGAATATATAGATTTACCTGAAAAATGACTCCTTGCCCAATGTTTAGGAGGAATTTGCTTCAACCATTCACATGCCTCCTTATCATACTGACTAAACTCCTTCATCAAATGTTCAAACTCAGGAATGGTGGTAGCTGATGCACACCTCCATAAGTGGTCCCTGTACTCTGTTTGCCTCCATCTTTTCCTCATATTGTCATGAATATGTCTGATACAATATCTATGCTCAGCATTGGGAAAAATTTGCTCAACTGCAGTATGTAAACCCTGCAAAAATTAATTGTCAATCATTAGAATTAACTTACAACCACACTTTAAATGACCAAATGTATAAAAACTACTTCCAACTTTACCTTTTGCCTGTCACTTATGAAAGTAAAATTTGAGTTTCTTCCAAGGTCCAAGTCATCCCCAAGGTTATCTAAAAACCATTTCCAGCTTTCTGTATTTTCAGACTCAACAATCCCATATGCTAATGGGTAAATTCCATTATTGGAATCAAGACCAACTGCTGAAAGGACTTGCCCAGGGAATGGTCCTTTCATGAAGGCACCATCAAAACCTAACAAGTCCCTAAGGCATGCCTTGAACCCTTTTTTCAGTGGACCCAAGCACACATAAATTCTTCTAAACCGCCTAGTTAGGGAATCAGGGTTAGGCTCAGAACATACATCTATTTTCACCGTGGTGTCTGGGTTGGTGGCTTGAAGTTCGAGAACATAGTCCCTCAACAGTTCACACTGCTTTGTGTAGTCCCCAGTTATATGCTTTCTTTCCTTATCCTTTGCCCTGAACACCTTGTCCATACTAACACCCACTTGGTAGGTCTTTTGAAAGTGATCTTGTATGGCTCTCAAAGGTATATCTGGATTCGCCTCAACTTGATCAAAGATTTTCTTGTTGATTAAAGAAGCAGTACAAGCCCTGGGTTTCCTTGTTTGCAAACATGTGTGAGTTTGGTTTAAGGTCCTTATAAACCAGTCGGATTCAGGATTTGACCTAGATGCATGAATGTACCAACCACATGTTACTTTTTGTGTCTTTAATTCTTTACCCTTTCTTTTTGAAGTGGTAGCTTGACTACCCACTTGGCCTTTATTGGTGACAGGTTCAACACCTCTACACTGTTCCCTAAGCCTTACATTGTCATTTTTTTTAAAGAAAAGATTCCTTCTTGACTCTAGTGCATGCAGATCAGTTGCCTCCTTTAATTCTTTTTTACTATTAAATTTATCTCCAACTGAAAAAGATTGTTTATGTACTGCCCCAAGACTGCACCTTTTTTCTTTTCTCAAATTCTTGATAAGAGCTCTTCTCTCTCTGTCTTGGTCGGATCCTTCATCCAAAGATTCAAATTCCTCATTGTTAATCACTTCCATATCTTCAGGTTCATGCCCACGAACAACATTTATACAAGAACCTTCCACATCACTTTCAACATTGAGAGTGAAGTCTCCCATGTCCACATCCACATCCTGTATATTGTTGTCAACATCCATTATGTCATCCATATGATCTTCATCTTCTATTTGTCTCTCATCTTCTTCATACTCTGGATCACTATTTTCAGATTCATCATACTCTTCAAAATTTGGATCACTTTCTTGAGATTCATCATCCTCTTCATACTCTTGATTATCCTCTTCAGATTCTCCATCCCCTTCATACTCTGCATTATCATCATCACTCCCAATCAAATTTTCCATAAGGTTATCAAATAACTCATTCAATTGTTCATCAGCATTATTAACATGGGGGGGTGTTGTAGCCTTCTTCATCAACAGTTGATGCCTCTTGAACAACATTTGCAGCCTCCCTAACACCATCCATCTCATCAATATGAACACAAGTTGCTGCCTCCTGAACATTAGTTGAACCATCTTGATCATCATTCTTTTCCTTTGAAATGTGAACAACCTCATCAATATAATCTAAATTAAGCCTCTTGCTACAAGAGCTTTCACCTATTTTGGAATTCCCAACCCTACCCCTTTTATACTCTGGTGAGAAACTATCATTCTTACTCCCAAAAAGAATCAGAGACATGAACTCACCAATAGGCTCACCATTATCATGGTTCACATTTTTCATTGGAGAATCTGCATGAACTTGACCCTCAACTTCAGCCCCTTGATCATCATTTTCTGGTAATTCCTCAATGACAACTTTACCCTTTGCATTTGGTGACATGAAGTAAGTCAATAAATTTGTCTTTCCATGCTCTGTGTACACCTCAATCAGCTTGTTATGTGCAATGTATTTAGAAAGGTTGATCACATCCTGATCATTCCCTAAAGCTCTAAGACCAAATTGAAAGTCACCATTGGGTATCCTAAAATGGTAGTATATAACTGGGGATTCATCAGCGAATTCAGAATTCCGTGGGTCTGGGTAACCTAGGTCAAGCATTATGGCATCAAGTTCATGCACAAAAAACTCATCAATGTCCACATAATCAACATAACGCACTTCACCTCCAATGTACTTTATATCAGGTAATTTAGTAAATTTCCCATCGTGATGAAGCTTAATACTAAACCATGTGGGTGCACCAGCTAAAAATCAAAATTGTACATATTAACAAAGTTAAAATTTTGCATTTTTTTTGTTCTAAATCAATAAGAAAATGCAAAGTATAAAAGTTAAAGAAAACAGAGCAGCTTACCATATACAGTTGATACATCAACAACTTCGTGTTTTGCTCTGATATGCCACATTACGAACACCATTTTGTATTAAACGTATGCCCTTATATGTGTAGTGTCGATTATCTTGTTTGGATAAGCAACGAGGGTTTTTTGCAGGTTCAATGGAGCAGAAGCAAGAAGGAGGGAGTTGGGGAGTTGACGAGTGTTGGGGAAAGTAAATGAGGGGTAAATGTCAATTAATCCAAAAAAACGTTTATGCAAAAATGGTCCCTGACATATGAAATGACGAAATTACCCTCACGTGTGAGGCACGTGAGGGGGCTTAACAGTTCCAACTTAACGGGAGTTAAGTCCAGGGACCAAAACCACATAGAAACCACTCCAAAAGGACTATGGTTCCAAAAAACTCGTGGTTTGGACTAAAACCCCAAAATTTTGCATACCACAAGGACCATTTTTGCAATTTTGTCTAAATTAAAAAAATCAAAGACAAAATAGTCTTTTTAAGTAAAACAGGGACCAAGTACCTAACAAAAACAAACAGTAGGGACCTTCCGAGTTAAAAAAACAAGTTAGGGATCAAACGCGCAAATTACCCTAAATCATAAGGACCATTCGTGTAATTTACTCTTATTGGATTTGAAATTTCTGGTTGGTCGCTCGTAAAGGTAACTTGGTTTTCTGGTTTTTCTTTTAATATAAAAAATATAATATAGAGAAATTAAATTGCCTTCTATTCTTATAAATATTCTTATCTCTTAAAATTACAACACTTGTTAAATGCTGAGAGCATTAAGGGGGTGTTTGGGATATCTTTTTACCTTTAAAAGTCCTTTTTGCAAAATGACTTTTTGTAAAAGGACTTTTTACAAAAGATGTTTTTAAAAATGTGTTTGGATTAGCTTTTGAGAAACAAAAGTCAAAAGTTGTTTTTAAAAGATGTTTTGTTTAACTTTTACATGTAAAATAACTAAAAGTTCTAAGGGCTTATTGATTAGGGTAGTGGTAGTTGGGGGTATATGAGTAATTTAAGTGTCAAGGGCTTCAAAAGTTCCAAAAAGTCACGGATACGTGACTTTTCCAAATGCTCCTTTTTCTTCTTTCTGAAAAGTTGGTTTTAAAATATTTTTTCCCTTTCCCAAACATCCTTTACCTCATTTTTAACTTTTTGGAAAAGATAAAGTCTAAAAGTTGGTTGAAAAGATAAAACAAACACACCCTAAATATGAAAAACCATAATCCATATCTTTTATTAATTTTATTTATATAATAATACACTAAGGGATCGTTTGGTTCGCTGGAATCGGAAGGAATTGGAATTTAATTCCATCACTTTCCTATGTTTGGTTCAAGTTTTGAGAAGGAATTGGATTCTTAAATGTGTCCAACTTTCCTTCCATCGAGGGAAAATAAATTCCATCTAAAAGATGAGGAAATTTAAATTCCTTAAAGTAGGAATGTTGAAGAATGCCATATTACCCTTTTCATTTTTAACATTAAATATGAAAAACCTCTGTCACTACTCGTGACCACCTCCACCACAACTTTCGCCACCACTACCCACCATCTCCACTACCACCCACCATACCACCCACCACAACCACCTCCGCCACCCACCCACCACCACCACTAACAGTCACCATTGATGTTGTCGCCACTACCACCAACAACTACCACCACTTCCGTTACCACTACCACCACCACCACCATCACCATCGTTGATACCACTACCACCACCACCGTCACCGTCACCACCACCACCACCACCACCTATAACCTCCGTTACCACCTACACCACCACCCTATCTCTATCGTTGTTACTACTAACTCTATCATCACCACCACCACCTTTATTGCCACCACCACGACCACCACCGTCGCCGCCACCCGCACCAACAACAACCACCACCACCACCGTCACTAACACCCATCGCCACAACCACCACTGCCTCCACCATCAACACTAGTGATGCCACTACTACCACCACTTCCACCTTCATCACCACCACATACTGCTGCCATCACCACCACTGTCGCTTCTGCCACCATCGCCGCCGCCACCATTACAGTTTACTATTTTTATAATTTATATAATATCTATTTACATGTAATTATAAAACAAAGTAAAAGTAAGGAAAAACCAAGAAGGGTAGTTCTGTCATTTTACACTATTCCAATTCCATTTTCCACCAACCAAACAAAATATAAAATTGGATTCAAATTTAATTTACTGCTAACCAAACAGAATATTGAATTGGATTCCAATTCAAGACAAATTCCAATTCCTCAATAGATTCAAATTTCTTCAAAAACATTATGTAAATCAAACGCCACCTAAGTGAATGTTTTTGGAATGGATACATATAGTGCCAATAACAACACTTATCATGGTAGTCCTAAATGGAACCAACAAACTTAGGTGAGATGTGTTATTGAACATGTTGTTGGTCACCGTTAGAGTCATGATTTCTTCATATGGGGAAATCCATTTTAATGTTATATATAGGGACGCTTTATCAAGTAACAGACATCTTTGAAGAAGCCTTGAAGTTAGTTTTAACTCAAGTCCTTCTACAAAAAAGAGTTTATCTCTAAACCCTATTACAAGCTTATATTACATAGCTCCATGCAGGTATTCTTTAGTTTTTTCATTACTATATATGAATGTTATGTTGATGGATACCTTTGTTCATGTTTCCCTTTTTTCCCATGTACTTTTGCTTTATTGTTTGTGCCATGGTATTTGTTGGAGAAGAGTAACATGGAAGTTTCACAAATTCAATTCAACTTCTGCATTTTCTTCTCAAATTCTATTTGTACTTTAGCATTAAACCTTTCAATTTTCTTAGTAATTGGAAGAACATGATAACAACATTGGTAATGACGATAATACAAAGAGTAGAAGTAGATGAAGAGGCACTTCTAATGGCATCTTCAAGGCTTTCTTATATTGCATGTTCACAACTTAATAGCCGATATGCTTGATCATGATGATGTCATTTGTGATCAAAGTACCTTGCTATATTGAGCCATTGTGGAATATAAGATCATCAAATTTGGAACTTGGATCATAAGCACTTTTCTTATCTTCTTGTGTTCATCGACATTGATATGTTATTATTGTTTTTGGCGCCCGTCCATTGATGCATTCTAATCATGACTTGGATAAACATACATATGTTTCTGTATCTTCTCGTGAAAGCAAACCATATCTAAATAAGATAGTTTGTCCATTGTGATTTACTCCAACAAAAGGCGCAAACGACATATAATATTTTTGGTCAAATATATGCCATAACATCTACCAAAGGGCTTGTGGCCCAACAGTATTAGGTGTGGCGAAAAGGTGCCCCTCCCCAACAGAAGATATTTTAGCCATTTGCATCAAGCTCAAACTTCCTTCTTGCATGCGTGCCCAAGTCTCGTTGTGGAAAAATTAATAGATTTAGGAGTATGGTTAATGGGTGTGTGCGCGCTAGCTGTTCCAAAAAAAAAAAATCTCCGAATGACTTGTAAGCTGCCCTAGATCTTGCATCTGCTCAAAATACATTTTGCATACGACTTTCATCATCCATGTCAATCATGTAGAAAAAAAATTTAAACTCTTTTTTTTGCATATTGAGAAAAAAATTACGAAGTGCCTCAGCATCCCTAAGCCCGAAACTTAGTTGTCTTACTTTTACGATGTAAGATCTACAATCTGTCTTGCCAAACAACAAATTGACATACCCTTCCACTTCAACAACTAACGAATGAAAATTTTTGTTTAATGGAATTCCAACATAATCATTCAATTCAAGTCTTCTCTTAGCATATGAATCCATTTTCTATGTGATTGTTGGAAACAAGATTTTTTGGGACTTAAAGCATGGTTATGTTCAAGAAAAACACGAGAGATGGTGCATTTTCCATCACCATATGTAATTACGTATATTTTTGCTTTACAATTTGTTTTAGAATACTTTTGATATGTTTTTTTTGTCTTAGATACATATAGACCTCCTCTAGCACATCCAAGTAAGTAGTATGTTGTAGTAATATAATCTTTTGTTCTTGTACTATTTTTCCACACACCAAATCCAATCTGGAATGCATATGTTTTAAAGTAATTGCAAAGTTCATTTTCTTTGTAGCGTTTCGATTTTTTAGAATAAAATTTTCATTCTAAAATATAGATCCATATGAGTGATTACAGTTCATTAAGAACTTGCTAGTTGGAGTAATTATGAGTAATGCTGGAAGCCATTGAGAGGTTATGGAGCAATGTTGATACCTTAAGGTCTATATGAGCTTCCTTATAGTTATTGTGACTTAAAAAGGTCATAATCATTAAATGATAAGATGTATATGAGTTCAACACTTGGTGCTTACACTTATTACACCCATTTGGGTCATTTGGGAAACCTGTAGGACAATTAGTTGCATTTGGATCAAAGTATGATGTCTAAGAATGGAAAGTTGGTTGTTTTTCGCTTACTGGGCATGATACGGGTCGTGACGTGCTTTGAGAGTCTTAAGTCAACCAAACTTCTTTTGCTCATAATTTTTTTGTATAGACTCGAAATCATGCAGTGTTTTCATCTACATTCATTGATGTTGCCATAATTAGCTATACATTTTTGTCAATTCTCTATTTTAATAAATGAATAGTTTTAATCTCCTTTTGCCAAGTGTCACTCTAATACAACTCCTCATTAATAATATGCTATGTGTCATGTAGATATATTAGGCAACTCATTTCAAAATTCAAATTTACATTTTCTAATTATATGTTAAATTTAAAGTTATAATAACTTTTAAAATTTGATATATCTCTTAATTAATAATTTATTTAAAATGACTTATTTAAAATAATTGATTAATAATTATAAATTTTTATTATAAAAGTTTAATTAATTTTATAACTGTGGTTCCCACGGGTTATAAACTAGTATCTTAATAAATAAATCTTAAATGTTATTAAATGCTTTGAATGGGATGAAGAAGCACTTTGGAAGATTTGAAGAATCGAAGCTAGGAGCATTAGGACTACAAATCAGTTTGCTTTATGATCGTGTTTAACAATTCCTTTTTGATGTTTTGATGTTTTTATTTACTGATTATGGGGTAAAACCGTAAAACCCTTTTGCTTTCAATAGAGTAGATGAAACCTTAAAGATTTGTTGTGATTCCTTTAATCAAATTATTAGTTTTATTTAGTTTAGTATGTTTGTTTGGTTAAATTATGTATATGTTTTAGTTGATATCTTTGTTGCTTATAGCTGAGTTAATAGAGTCTAGAGGACCAATCTGATTTTGTTGGCTTGAATCATAATTGTTAATATCCAATGATAATTATGACCAGTGATCAACCAAATCCAAGAGTTAGGTTAATAAAGTTGTTAACTTTAAAGTGTATGAGTGTGGATAACCAATCATGTACATATAATTGATTACCATGACCATTGCAATTAATTCACTAATCAAATCTCTATTGATGCGAACTTAATAATAAATGTTTAGATAGTTAATTGCACAACTGTTATGTTGATTGTCTTAATAATTATAATGTTAGTTAATCAAACAAAGATACTGACTAGGATAGAAATCGATGAATAATTACTAATATCCATTGCAATCTATTGAAATCCACCATAACTAAAATGTGTAATTGAATCTATATGAAAGGATCATTATTTCTCTTGTCTCTAAATCTAATCTCTAGTATTGTCTTCGTTTAATTAGTTTTAGTTGAGTTTAAGTGAATTTAAACAAAACCCCTTTTTTTACTTTACTATTTATTGTTTGATTAATATTTGAATTATCCAATTTAAATCATTCTCGTTCCCCTTATGCTTGACACCATTTACTACTTTAACAATACTGCTACACGATTATGTACAATGCTTAGTGTGTATTTTAGTTTACTAGTGATAAATTATGATTTATAAATTTAAAACTAGTGCACATAAAAAAACACGTCATTCAAGGTTTGATGTAAGAAATATTGTGAGACCAAAAAATTTCATATTTTCAATTAAGAGATTAATAGGGTTTTGACATTTCTATTTATATTCATAGGTAACACTTGAATTTTCAACCTATTTGTGAAACATGAAGGAAATATTAGATATCTAGCTTTGGATTAAGGTGAACATATACCCAAAGTACATGTCCCTTTTACTTATTTGAGATGTTTTGAGTATGTTATAAACTATATATATACTTGATTGTATTTGGCCTTATGACATTTGTATGCATTGCATGAAGAAGAATTTTGAATATGTTTGAAATGAATTAAGTAAATTGGTTTGGAAATTTTTTGAGCTTGGTCTGGAAAATGGTTTAAGAATCCTTAATGCGAATTAATTACATGATGGAATTTGAGAGTGCCCTTGATAAAGAAGTGACGCCTTAAAGGAAAATTGAACAAGAATCCTAGGTTAAAGGGAGTGACTCTAACTCCCTTGAGTTAGATGTAAGCAATTTCCTAATCTCGTAAGCTATAAGCTAAGGGATGGAATTTACAATTCCATTCCAACAAGGTTATGGTAATGGTCACATGACTCTCTTAAAAGTTTACCTAAAGGAGCGATTCCTTTTGTTACATGATCTTCGTGTTCATAATTTGATTCATATGTTGAGTCAATTGCAATGGATTGGATTATCGTGAAGTGTCAATTCGAGTGGAGCCTAGACCATTTATACTTTAGAAAGTGAGAGACTTATTTGAGAGTATCAAATTGGGATGGGTTAGGTGTATATGCATTACATCTATAATTATGAACATATCTACTCTTCAACTTATAATTTCCATTGTGAAATGATAAGTGAAATGATGAATGGTTTTGTAAATGACTTGTGATATAAGGACATGATTATGAAAAAGATTCAATATTTTGAAATACTTTTTCAAATTTTTTTGGAGTCTAGACTTAGGAAGTGGGTTATTTCCATTACCCAATTCCATTCAACAGTCGGGTTTCAGTATTACTTAATAGGCTTCCCAAACCTAACGTATTATTTTGACATGTACTCATAGATGAAGTCGAAAAACTTATTTACAAATATTGGACATTTATAAATCCATGATATGTATGGGTTATCTAAACTATTGTGAAGATATTATGATTGAACTCTCTCGTACCTAAATTGAATTTAAAACTATATTTGACCAAATTCTGTATTGGTGTTTTCAAGGAAGTAAATGTTTTTAAAAGTTGACTAAATTTTTTCTAAATTTTTTCTAGCCCTTACGAGGGGTGTTACAAATAGTTGACGGATCTCTTGTAAATTTACTCCTCGATTTATATATGATAATTAACAAATATTATCTAAGGTAAGCTATTTCAATGACTATTAATAATATATGCAATAGAGTTTTGTACGACGAGCTTCATAACTTGTAACTCTGAACTTTTCAAGAAGTGACCAACTTCCTTTACATAATAGTATAGATATAGGTAAGCTATATTGATTTATAAGATATACAACACATAAGGTCATACAATGTGGTACCCCCAAACAATTTTTCAGTGATGAGGTCGGTGCTGGGGGTGGTCCGGCCACACCACGTTGCGAGTAGCTTGGTCATCGAAATTAAAGAACAACCTTCTCAACTCGAAGAACAAGCTTCTCATCTCAATTCAGTTTTCTCACAATGTTTTTTCCTTGAATATTTTTGTCATCTAACAAAGTCTTGATAGAACCGGAGACCCTGGTTTATGTGGCTTTAATATTGCCGATACTAAACACATGGTCATGGGTCGATCAAAGTCTTCCAATACTATACACATGGTCACGAGTCAATCAAAGTCAAACATTCAAACCCAACCATGCTACATGTACCGTCACTTGTGATAATGAGCGTTAAGCGAACATATAATGTGGCATGTTTCTCTACTAATGGGGTCATGAACCTTAAATGAGCAACTAAACATAAGGATATATCAAGAACAATGGGTTGTCAATCGCAATAGCCTCCCCTCATTATAAATCATCGATCTCGTTATCAAATTCTCTCACATGTTAAATTAGAATATCATAGATTCTAAGTATGCAAGATTTTCCATAAACTTAGGGTTGTGGTTGAGTACTGTTGGGAATGATTGGTCATAATATTATTTAATGTTAAACATGTAGGTTATCTAGCTTGTTTCTTAATGGGAAGTGATCTGTATACAAAATGTATACAAAACCTTTTGTCATACACAACTATTTATATTTTATAAAATTGTACAATTTGTGTACTACTTTCTAACACATAAATTGTTGTCTATGAAAAAAATTGTTGTGTATGAATGGAATACCATTTATTGTCCTCGAGGCAATGGTGGAGATGTTGCATATAATCTTCCTCCCGATCCAACTCCAACTAGGAGTCTTAAATTTGCTAGACATGTAAGTTACTTGTTCCGATGAATTATGTTTTTATTTTGAATATGTTGTTAGTCCACTAATTAACTAAAACCTTGAGGTAGCAAATTGAAGAATCCCTTTACCTATATATCATGTTTGATAAAAAAAGAGCAAACATACAAATCAGTTGGTCCTAATTACATGACGATTTTAACTTGATTTATAGGAAACTTGGTCAATGTTCACATCCAATGGTAGGAAGAAAGAAGTTAATTCCATATATTCCATGTAAACTTTAGAATTATTGACAAAAAAGTAAATATTTGGAAACTCCCCGTGTAACACCCCAAAGTTTGGAAAGTCAAGAAAAGAAAGAAGACCTCAATTTTAAGGGGAGACTCGGCGAGTCCTAGGAGGGACTCGGCGAGTCCGAGCGGGATCCGGGTCGAGGTGTAAGCGACCGACTCGGCGAGTCGGCCAAGGAGACTCGACGAGTTGGGTCTGAACGAGGAAAACCCTAAATCCGGGACTTGGAGCCTATTTAAGCGTCTCATTCTCCTTCCTAGGGTTCCTTTACTGCCTCTCTACCCCAGAACACCAAACCCTAGCCACCATATCTGTTTTTGAGCTAGATCTTGCCTTGAAGAGTGTACTAAAGCTTGGAAAAGGAAGAAAGGCTTTGGAGGTGCAAGAAGGGACTTTAGATCCGGGATTGAGAAGACATTTCAGACCAATTGGAGGTAATAAGCTGTTGCTTGGAATCCCTTTGCACCTAGATCTATTCTCATGTGTGAGTTTTGGACATTTTGGCATGATAAGTAACCATTTCGAGTTAGAGGTCTAGATCTGAGGTTGCTACCTCAGATCCATGTTTGTTTTGGTTTAGAATGCCCTAAAGTATCAGCCCTTGGTATGTTGAAGAAGTATGTTGCCATAAACCCCAGTTTGAATGTGTTTTAAGCCTAGATCTCTTGATCTACACGTAAAGTTTGCCACTTTACGTGGGGGATAGGCCTTAGAAGTATGGATCTATGAGTTGGAAGCCCTGCTTGGCTCGAAAAGCCACTGCATGGATTAAGGACTGAATAGACTCGGCGAGTATCTTGAAGATGAGGAGGAACTCGACGAGTGGGATGAACAGCTCGTCGAGTCGGATGAAGTTAGGCATCAACTCGGCGAGTTGGAAGAACAACTCGACGAGTTGGTTGAAGATTGCCTTGGACTCGGCAAGTCTATTAGTGGACTCGGCGAGTCAGGTCGCGAAACCTCAAACCCTTCGAGTTGAGACTCGAATCAGTGAGTCGGGTGGTGACTCAGTGAGTTGGACAGGACAGGACTTGGAACTAGTTGGACTCGGCGAGTCATAGAATGACTCGGCGAGTCGAGTCGCGAATAGAAAGACCCTGAGCTTATGAACTCGGCGAGTCATTAGGAGGACTCGGCGAGTAGGGTTGACCTAGAAGGTTGACTTTGACCAGGATCTTGACTTTGACCAGAGTTGACTTAGTTGGCTGTCAGACTAAGTGTTATATGTATATTGATAGCTCGGAGAGCTAGAGGAGCAGCGGTTCAGGGGATTGTCGAGTAGCAGCCAGAGGTTTATCAGCAGAGCTCAGCAGTCCAGGTGAGTTTCCCTTCAGTAGGAACGGGTCTAAGGCCACAATGCCGGCCCGTTTAGCTAGCAGTCAGCTTCGGACCTCGATCCGATGTAGTTGTTAGTATGTTTGATGCCTTCGTGGCTCAGACAGGATATATGTGTTTATGCCAGTTGATATGTTTATGCGATGTTCAGTCAGCTTCGGATTTCGGTCCGATGTAGGGGACAAGGTCCCAGTCAGCTTCGGACTTCGGTCCGATGTCAGCTTCGGACTTCGGTTCGATGTAGGGGACAAGGTCTCAGTCAGCTTCGGACTTCGGTCCGATGTCAGCTTCGGACTTCGGCTCGATGTAGGGGACAAGGTCCCATTTAGCTTCAGACTTCGGTCCGATGTAGGGGGCAAGGCCCCAGTATAACGCCCGCAAATCCGGGCTAATCAAATTAGAGGCAATAGGAGTCGAAAATGACTTTTCGACAAAAGATTATTTAGAATAAATAATCTTAACCAAGTTGTAGAGTATGTCACAAGGTTTCCGTACATATAAGGAACGCCGAAATCCGAGTTATAACGAAGAAGTTATGGCCCGTCGAAGTTTTACGGCAAAACCGGCACGGCACCGGGAAGCGTAAATAGTAAATTTACAATAGAGCGAGATTTAGCCTTAGCGATCTAAACGGAAGTCGTAGAATATGTTAAACTAAGAACATCGATAAAAAGAACGCCCAAATCTGACTTCGTATGAAGAAGTTATGATTTTTCGAAGTTTCGGACTAGCAGTGTACAACCCGAAATTCGAATATTTGATCGAGCGGTTTTTAGCCGACACGACCTAAACAAGAATCGAAGATCTCGTTGAGAGTAGCGTAACGAGAAAAAGATGGGCGAAAACGGATGTCGGATGAAGAAGTTATGAGGATTTAACGGACCAATCGTGTCCCGGCCCGTTAATAATATAAAATTTAAAATCGAGCCAAAATTAGCTGACGGAGTCTAAACGAAAGTTGTAGAGTACGTTCCCACCTTCGCGTGGATATAAAGAACGTCGAAAACGGAGATCGTACGCAAAAGTTACGAATTTTTAAAGATTGTACTCGATTTTGCGAGATCTAATACGAAGTCGCTGACGTGGCGCTTTCCCAGCCGTCCGATGATGATCGCTGAAGTCGCCTCGGATGAGTGACGCGTCGCCCCTCGCTACGCCCAGCGTTCGGTCTCGTACGCGCCGCGTTCGCTTAGCCATTCTCGGTCCAGAAGAAGCCACGACGCACCACCGAGGTCTCGCCATCTGGCACCCTTATCCGAAGTTACGCCCCGCGTAACCTTCTGAACGCCCCGCGTAGTGCGAAGCCTCGCACCTATAAAAGGGGTGCGAGGGCAGCCGGTTTTTCACACCAAAAATCAACTCTTTCTCTCACTACTTTCTCTCTCTACAACCCCAAACCACCCCTAAACCCTAGTTAAGCCCCTTAGCACCCTAGGGAAGCCCCGAGGCTCCCGGAGTCCCGAGAAAAAGGAGTTTTTCGGTTTCGAAACGCTGCTCCAATTAAGTTCCGGTTTTCGATAAAATTCGCTGTAAGTGTGCTACGCTTACACAATTTTTAATATAGCTTTCATATAATTATAGGAATGTTATTAGGTCCTTAAAATAATTATTTGGGCTATTAAAATGAATTATATCGAGTATTATTAACACTTAATAATACTCGGACTAATGAATTTGTCGCGGTTATTGTTAAACTAAACCCTAGTGGTATTGGTACTAGGTTTTATCGAAGGAATATCGTTTTGAGAGTATCGAAGCGCTGTCCGAGTGCTAAGTCACCACCTACTCAGGTGAGTGCATAGTTACTTTCATCTTACACATAGATATGAAGTATTTAATATATATATTACGTGTTGTGAGTGCATAGTCCCTTTCATCTTACACATAGATATGAAGTATTTTATATAAACTACGTGCTATGTGTGCATATTATCTGAATACTTGCTGTCTATGTTGGATGAACGTTTTATACATGTTTTAAAGGATTTAAACTGTATACGTATTTTATATATACGAATATGTTGGGTATGAGATGGGTAGATGAATGATGAGAGATAGAAGATGACGTGAGTATACATTGGCAGCTACAGACTTAGTGCCTATGGGACAAACACCGGTAGCTATGGAATTAGTACCTTTTAGACTTTGGTAGCTATGGATTTAGTACCTGTTGGGAATTGGTAGCTATGGACTTAGTACCTATTAGTTAGACGCTGGTAGCTAAGGATTTAGTACCTGTAGGAATTGGTAGCTATGGACTTAGTACCTGTTGAACATTGGTAGCTATGGACTTAGTACCTATTAGATAAAGACTGGTAGCTATGGATTTAGTACCCGATGAATAGACTATAGCAGCTATGGAATTAGTGCTTTATGAACGAACATTGGCAGCTATGGATTTAGTGCCAGTCCCATAACCCTGGAAGTAAGGGACTTCGGAACAAACGAATGCAGGATAGATGACTCTTAGGTTAAATCCTTAAGAGTACAGAAGATAACGGGGATGGGTAATGGGGTTAATTGTTTGATGATTAAACATAACAATTATATTATTGTGGGTTGAAAACCCTATGTACTCACCAGGTTTCCCAACCTGACCCACTCAGTCTATGTATATCACAGGTGACGAAGTGAAGTGACATTACGCTGAGAGATTTAAAGAGATATAGATCACTAGTGTAAATCATTGTAAGTTCTGTTTATGCTTATGTTTTGGTATTAACGATGACATCCCAAACGTTTTAAAATGAAATAAATACGTTTCCTCGAAAATGTTTTAATAACGTATTTACCATGTTTTTCTGGGAACAAATTCCGCAACCTTTTTATAAAATGAAGTACTCTGATTTTTATAAAGCATAAACAAAATCGGTCTTTTCTGGCCGTGATTTTGGGGATGTCACAGTTGGTATCAGAGCATTAGTTTAAGCGAACTAGGAATATGGATTTATTTCTAGACTTAAACTTAGAATGCTAAGCGATGATTGTGAGGTGTGAGCACTAGCTTATTTTAGGAATGATGCCTAAATTGCTTTTATGTGCTAAATGCTTTGTGCATGATATGTTGTTAATTGTTCGGATCTATGGTCTGTTGCCGACTGGATCTGTAAACCTTATGTGTTTAGGATTCTAAACGTACGAATACGATATTAGAACTAGCATGTAAACGTTTCGGAGTGATAAGGATGATTTAAACGTCAATCCTAAGTAAAGGTCTAGATTCACCTCATTAGGTGTATAGATCAAGATGGTAAGAACCCGTAGCGGAAACGTAAACGCAAATGGGAACAGGAACCAACCCCCAGTGGTTCATCAAATACCTATTGTAGAAGAAGTTGCGCCTGAGCCAGTCACCATGGCTGGAGTTCAAACCATGATTCGGGCTATGTTGGCTGAACAAAGGGAAGAAATGAGACGAATGTTGAATAGGGACGAACCTACTATGCCCATTGAGCAACCCGAACTGATTCCCGAGCAATCTGAGGAAGGGAACTACAGCCGCCAAGTGAGTCAAGTAGGGACTCAAGGTGAGCAAAAGGATGGCCCAGAAGGGAGAAACAACAAGGATGGGCGGATGTACAAGAATTTCTTGGGTGCGAAACCACCAAGTCTCTCAGGAAGCCCAAAGCCGGTTGAGATTATGGATTGGATCTCTGAGATGGAGATGGTGTTTGAAAGTTGCAGCTGTAACGAGAATCAGAAGACTATCTTCGCTGTAAGACAACTGAAAACTGGAGTCTTGAGCTGGTGGAAGCTATTGGCAGATACGATGCCACGAGGAGAAGCCTTAAGGATGTCGTGGGAAGAGTTTTTGGAACAGTTGAAAATGCAGTACTGCTCAGAGGTAGATCTGATAGACCTAAACAACAAGTTTCAGAACCTGAAGAAAGGGAAGATGAGTGTTGATGAGTATGCCACCGCATTCACCGAGAGGATGAAGCTATTCCCCTACTTGGTGCCTACTGAACTCTCCAAGATTGATAGGTTTGCTAACGGACTGCCCACTGACTTTGGCCCAATGGTCAAGATGGCAACTACCTTGAAAACAGCTGTTAGGGCAGCTAAGAACGTAGAGGCCCAGATAAGAGAAAAATGTCTAGAAAAAGATAAGGCAGGAGAGAAGCGGAAGTTTGAAGGATCTTCGAGGTCGAACAAGGAAAGAAAATTCTCAAAGCTTGGAGGAGGAGATGGAGGTGAAGCAAGATGGTGTGATAGATGCAAGAAGAAGCATGGTGGGAAGTGCAATGAAGAAGTGACTTGCTACAAGTGTGGGAGGACTGGTCACTATTCCAAAGACTGCACACATGATGATAAAGTATGCTACGGATGTGGAGGCAAGGGGCATATGTCCAGAAACTGCCCAAAGAAAAATAAAGCAGTAAGACCAGAAACGCCACCAAGGCCAAGGGCATTTCACATGATCCTCGACGAAGCAGAAAACCGTGCGAGGAATCAAGGATGAGGACTTCATATCCGAAGATCAAGTTATGCAGTAGCCATAGTATTGTATGATGTGGCCTATTAGAGGCATAGCCTAGGGTGAACTTGAACACCTATGTAATCATTTCAAGAAATAATATAAAACCTTTGTTTTGTTATCTGATGTGTTAAGTTGATTCGCTGCATGGTGACTTGGGAAACTGCGAGACAATACTTGGGACGAGTATGAGTAGGTGTGAATGGTAGTAGAGGCCTATACTACCGGAAGCACAGGACTCACACTTGGATCAGGGAAAGTCACAAGGTTACCAAGAAGCTAGTAATTGATTTCGTTTTATTCAAGTGTGTTGTTACCATCGTTTCGGTAATGACTAAGAAGATTGTTGATATTCCGACCCTTGTGGTCATATCAAATCGAGTCCGACTACGATGAGTATGTTGTGTGGTTCAGAGAAACAAGTTTGATGTAGCGTCCGACATTAAACCAAACGGTTGAAATTAAAGCGATCAATAGAAGTATCGCACTCGTTGTTAAAGAAGTTGGTAGCTAGAAATGCCTAATGTTAAAGTGTGATTATATCACATTAGAACACGAAGGAAGGCATAGTCTGTTTTAGAATTTAACTCTAAGAGACCTAAGTCTAAGTGTTGCAACGTACGATGATAGGTCGTTAGAATATGACATATCGATCTATAGTAGTAATAAAAGAACTTATCTCAAGTCTGTATCCAGCAAGGATCGAGATTGTGACTTGAAGGTCATAATTTGGAGTCTAACCTGAGGTAGAGAGCAGGTGCACGATCGAGTACTCTTACAATCAATGAGTTTAAGAGATAGAATTGAAGGAATGTAGAAGTTATAATTATTACCTAGGATGAAGAGATGACATATGGAGTCATTATACGACCCTGTTTCGTTGATGATTCCGGGACGTAATCATCCTAAGGGGGAGATAATTGTAACGCCCGCAAATCCGGGCTAATCAAATTAGAGGCAATAGGAGTCGAAAATGACTTTTCGACAAAATATTATTTAGAATAAATAATCTTAACCAAGTTGTAGAGTATGTCACAAGGTTTCCGTACATATAAGGAACGCCGAAATCCGAGTTATAACGAAGAAGTTATGGCCCGTCGAAGTTTTACGGCAAAACCGGCACGGCACCGGGAAGCGTAAATAGTAAATTTACGATAGAGCGAGATTTAGCCTTAGCGATCTAAACGGAAGTCGTAGAATATGTTAAACTAAGAACATCGATAAAAAGAACGCCCAAATCTGACTTCGTATGAAGAAGTTATGATTTTTCGAAGTTTCGGACTAGCAGTGTACAGCCCGAAATTCGAATATTTGATCGAGCGGTTTTTAGCCGACACGACCTAAACGAGAATCGAAGATCTCGTTGAGAGTAGCGTAACGAGAAAAAGATGGGCGAAAACGGATGTCGGATGAAGAAGTTATGAGGATTTAACGGACCAATCGTGTCCCGGCCCGTTAATAATATAAAATTTAAAATCGAGCCAAAATTAGCTGACGGAGTCTAAACGAAAGTTGTAGAGTACGTTCCCACCTTCGCGTGGATATAAAGAACGTCGAAAACGGAGATCGTACGCAAAAGTTACGAATTTTTAAAGATTGTACTCGATTTTGCGAGATCTAATACGAAGTCGCTGACGTGGCGCTTTCCCAGCCGTCCGATGATGATCGCTGAAGTCGCCTCGGATGAGTGACGCGTCGCCCCTCGCTACGCCCAGCGTTCGGTCTCGTACGCGCCGCGTTCGCTTAGCCATTCTCGGTCCAGAAGAAGCCACGACGCACCACCGAGGTCTCGCCATCTGGCACCCTTATCCGAAGTTACGCCCCGCGTAACCTTCTGAACGCCCCGCGTAGTGCGAAGCCTCGCACCTATAAAAGGGGTGCGAGGGCAGCCGGTTTTTCACACCAAAAATCAACTCTTTCTCTCACTACTTTCTCTCTCTACAACCCCAAACCACCCCTAAACCCTAGTTAAGCCCCTTAGCACCCTAGGGAAGCCCCGAGGCTCCCGGAGTCCCGAGAAAAAGGAGTTTTTCGGTTTCGAAACGCTGCTCCAATTAAGTTCCGGTTTTCGATAAAATTCGCTGTAAGTGTGCTACGCTTACACAATTTTTAATATAGCTTTCATATAATTATAGGAATGTTATTAGGTCCTTAAAATAATTATTTGGGCTATTAAAATGAATTATATCGAGTATTATTAACACTTAATAATACTCGGACTAATGAATTTGTCGCGGTTATTGTTAAACTAAACCCTAGTGGTATTGGTACTAGGTTTTATCGAAGGAATATCGTTTTGAGAGTATCGAAGCGCTGTCCGAGTGCTAAGTCACCACCTACTCAGGTGAGTGCATAGTTACTTTCATCTTACACATAGATATGAAGTATTTAATATATATATTACGTGTTGTGAGTGCATAGTCCCTTTCATCTTACACATAGATATGAAGTATTTTATATAAACTACGTGCTATGTGTGCATATTATCTGAATACTTGCTGTCTATGTTGGATGAACGTTTTATACATGTTTTAAAGGATTTAAACTGTATACGTATTTTATATATACGAATATGTTGGGTATGAGATGGGTAGATGAATGATGAGAGATAGAAGATGACGTGAGTATACATTGGCAGCTACAGACTTAGTGCCTATGGGACAAACACCGGTAGCTATGGAATTAGTACCTTTTAGACTTTGGTAGCTATGGATTTAGTACCTGTTGGGAATTGGTAGCTATGGACTTAGTACCTATTAGTTAGACGCTGGTAGCTAAGGATTTAGTACCTGTAGGAATTGGTAGCTATGGACTTAGTACCTGTTGAACATTGGTAGCTATGGACTTAGTACCTATTAGATAAAGACTGGTAGCTATGGATTTAGTACCCGATGAATAGACTATAGCAGCTATGGAATTAGTGCTTTATGAACGAACATTGGCAGCTATGGATTTAGTGCCAGTCCCATAACCCTGGAAGTAAGGGACTTCGGAACAAACGAATGCAGGATAGATGACTCTTAGGTTAAATCCTTAAGAGTACAGAAGATAACGGGGATGGGTAATGGGGTTAATTGTTTGATGATTAAACATAACAATTATATTATTGTGGGTTGAAAACCCTATGTACTCACCAGGTTTCCCAACCTGACCCACTCAGTCTATGTATATCACAGGTGACGAAGTGAAGTGACATTACGCTGAGAGATTTAAAGAGATATAGATCACTAGTGTAAATCATTGTAAGTTCTGTTTATGCTTATGTTTTGGTATTAACGATGACATCCCAAACGTTTTAAAATGAAATAAATACGTTTCCTCGAAAATGTTTTAATAACGTATTTACCATGTTTTTCTGGGAACAAATTCCGCAACCTTTTTATAAAATGAAGTACTCTGATTTTTATAAAGCATAAACAAAATCGGTCTTTTCTGGCCGTGATTTTGGGGATGTCACAGTTGGTATCAGAGCATTAGTTTAAGCGAACTAGGAATATGGATTTATTTCTAGACTTAAACTTAGAATGCTAAGCGATGATTGTGAGGTGTGAGCACTAGCTTATTTTAGGAATGATGCCTAAATTGCTTTTATGTGCTAAATGCTTTGTGCATGATATGTTGTTAATTGTTCGGATCTATGGTCTGTTGCCGACTGGATCTGTAAACCTTATGTGTTTAGGATTCTAAACGTACGAATACGATATTAGAACTAGCATGTAAACGTTTCGGAGTGATAAGGATGATTTAAACGTCAATCCTAAGTAAAGGTCTAGATTCACCTCATTAGGTGTATAGATCAAGATGGTAAGAACCCGTAGCGGAAACGTAAACGCAAATGGGAACAGGAACCAACCCCCAGTGGTTCATCAAATACCTATTGTAGAAGAAGTTGCGCCTGAGCCAGTCACCATGGCTGGAGTTCAAACCATGATTCGGGCTATGTTGGCTGAACAAAGGGAAGAAATGAGACGAATGTTGAATAGGGACGAACCTACTATGCCCATTGAGCAACCCGAACTGATTCCCGAGCAATCTGAGGAAGGGAACTACAGCCGCCAAGTGAGTCAAGTAGGGACTCAAGGTGAGCAAAGGGATGGCCCAGAAGGGAGAAACAACAAGGATGGGCGGATGTACAAGAATTTCTTGGGTGCGAAACCACCAAGTCTCTCAGGAAGCCCAAAGCCGGTTGAGATTATGGATTGGATCTCTGAGATGGAGATGGTGTTTGAAAGTTGCAGCTGTAACGAGAATCAGAAGACTATCTTCGCTGTAAGACAACTGAAAACTGGAGTCTTGAGCTGGTGGAAGCTATTGGCAGATACGATGCCACGAGGAGAAGCCTTAAGGATGTCGTGGGAAGAGTTTTTGGAACAGTTGAAAATGCAGTACTGCTCAGAGGTAGATCTGATAGACCTAAACAACAAGTTTCAGAACCTGAAGAAAGGGAAGATGAGTGTTGATGAGTATGCCACCGCATTCACCGAGAGGATGAAGCTATTCCCCTACTTGGTGCCTACTGAACTCTCCAAGATTGATAGGTTTGCTAACGGACTGCCCACTGACTTTGGCCCAATGGTCAAGATGGCAACTACCTTGAAAACAACTGTTAGGGCAGCTAAGAACGTAGAGGCCCAGATAAGAGAAAAATGTCTAGAAAAAGATAAGGCAGGAGAGAAGCGGAAGTTTGAAGGATCTTCGAGGTCGAACAAGGAAAGAAAATTCTCAAAGCTTGGAGGAGGAGATGGAGGTGAAGCAAGATGGTGTGATAGATGCAAGAAGAAGCATGGTGGGAAGTGCAATGAAGAAGTGACTTGCTACAAGTGTGGGAGGACTGGTCACTATTCCAAAGACTGCACACATGATGATAAAGTATGCTACGGATGTGGAGGCAAGGGGCATATGTCCAGAAACTGCCCAAAGAAAAATAAAGCAGTAAGACCAGAAACGCCACCAAGGCCAAGGGCATTTCACATGATCCTCGACGAAGCAGAAAACCGTGCGAGGAATCAAGGATGAGGACTTCATATCCGAAGATCAAGTTATGCAGTAGCCATAGTATTGTATGATGTGGCCTATTAGAGGCATAGCCTAGGGTGAACTTGAACACCTATGTAATCATTTCAAGAAATAATATAAAACCTTTGTTTTGTTATCTGATGTGTTAAGTTGATTCGCTGCATGGTGACTTGGGAAACTGCGAGACAATACTTGGGACGAGTATGAGTAGGTGTGAATGGTAGTAGAGGCCTATACTACCGGAAGCACAGGACTCACACTTGGATCAGGGAAAGTCACAAGGTTACCAAGAAGCTAGTAATTGATTTCGTTTTATTCAAGTGTGTTGTTACCATCGTTTCGGTAATGACTAAGAAGATTGTTGATATTCCGACCCTTGTGGTCATATCAAATCGAGTCCGACTACGATGAGTATGTTGTGTGGTTCAGAGAAACAAGTTTGATGTAGCGTCCGACATTAAACCAAACGGTTGAAATTAAAGCGATCAATAGAAGTATCGCACTCGTTGTTAAAGAAGTTGGTAGCTAGAAATGCCTAATGTTAAAGTGTGATTATATCACATTAGAACACGAAGGAAGGCATAGTCTGTTTTAGAATTTAACTCTAAGAGACCTAAGTCTAAGTGTTGCAACGTACGATGATAGGTCGTTAGAATATGACATATCGATCTATAGTAGTAATAAAAGAACTTATCTCAAGTCTGTATCCAGCAAGGATCGAGATTGTGACTTGAAGGTCATAATTTGGAGTCTAACCTGAGGTAGAGAGCAGGTGCACGATCGAGTACTCTTACAATCAATGAGTTTAAGAGATAGAATTGAAGGAATGTAGAAGTTATAATTATTACCTAGGATGAAGAGATGACATATGGAGTCATTATACGACCCTGTTTCGTTGATGATTCCGGGACGTAATCATCCTAAGGGGGAGATAATTGTAACGCCCGCAAATCCGGGCTAATCAAATTAGAGGCAATAGGAGTCGAAAATGACTTTTCGACAAAATATTATTTAGAATAAATAATCTTAACCAAGTTGTAGAGTATGTCACAAGGTTTCCGTACATATAAGGAACGCCGAAATCCGAGTTATAACGAAGAAGTTATGGCCCGTCGAAGTTTTACGGCAAAACCGGCACGGCACCGGGAAGCGTAAATAGTAAATTTACGATAGAGCGAGATTTAGCCTTAGCGATCTAAACGGAAGTCGTAGAATATGTTAAACTAAGAACATCGATAAAAAGAACGCCCAAATCTGACTTCGTATGAAGAAGTTATGATTTTTCGAAGTTTCGGACTAGCAGTGTACAGCCCGAAATTCGAATATTTGATCGAGCGGTTTTTAGCCGACACGACCTAAACGAGAATCGAAGATCTCGTTGAGAGTAGCGTAACGAGAAAAAGATGGGCGAAAACGGATGTCGGATGAAGAAGTTATGAGGATTTAACGGACCAATCGTGTCCCGGCCCGTTAATAATATAAAATTTAAAATCGAGCCAAAATTAGCTGACGGAGTCTAAACGAAAGTTGTAGAGTACGTTCCCACCTTCGCGTGGATATAAAGAACGTCGAAAACGGAGATCGTACGCAAAAGTTACGAATTTTTAAAGATTGTACTCGATTTTGCGAGATCTAATACGAAGTCGCTGACGTGGCGCTTTCCCAGCCGTCCGATGATGATCGCTGAAGTCGCCTCGGATGAGTGACGCGTCGCCCCTCGCTACGCCCAGCGTTCGGTCTCGTACGCGCCGCGTTCGCTTAGCCATTCTCGGTCCAGAAGAAGCCACGACGCACCACCGAGGTCTCGCCATCTGGCACCCTTATCCGAAGTTACGCCCCGCGTAACCTTCTGAACGCCCCGCGTAGTGCGAAGCCTCGCACCTATAAAAGGGGTGCGAGGGCAGCCGGTTTTTCACACCAAAAATCAACTCTTTCTCTCACTACTTTCTCTCTCTACAACCCCAAACCACCCCTAAACCCTAGTTAAGCCCCTTAGCACCCTAGGGAAGCCCCGAGGCTCCCGGAGTCCCGAGAAAAAGGAGTTTTTCGGTTTCGAAACGCTGCTCCAATTAAGTTCCGGTTTTCGATAAAATTCGCTGTAAGTGTGCTACGCTTACACAATTTTTAATATAGCTTTCATATAATTATAGGAATGTTATTAGGTCCTTAAAATAATTATTTGGGCTATTAAAATGAATTATATCGAGTATTATTAACACTTAATAATACTCGGACTAATGAATTTGTCGCGGTTATTGTTAAACTAAACCCTAGTGGTATTGGTACTAGGTTTTATCGAAGGAATATCGTTTTGAGAGTATCGAAGCGCTGTCCGAGTGCTAAGTCACCACCTACTCAGGTGAGTGCATAGTTACTTTCATCTTACACATAGATATGAAGTATTTAATATATATATTACGTGTTGTGAGTGCATAGTCCCTTTCATCTTACACATAGATATGAAGTATTTTATATAAACTACGTGCTATGTGTGCATATTATCTGAATACTTGTTGTCTATGTTGGATGAACGTTTTATACATGTTTTAAAGGATTTAAACTGTATACGTATTTTATATATACGAATATGTTGGGTATGAGATGGGTAGATGAATGATGAGAGATAGAAGATGACGTGAGTATACATTGGCAGCTACAGACTTAGTGCCTATGGGACAAACACCGGTAGCTATGGAATTAGTACCTTTTAGACTTTGGTAGCTATGGATTTAGTACCTGTTGGGAATTGGTAGCTATGGACTTAGTACCTATTAGTTAGACGCTGGTAGCTAAGGATTTAGTACCTGTAGGAATTGGTAGCTATGGACTTAGTACCTGTTGAACATTGGTAGCTATGGACTTAGTACCTATTAGATAAAGACTGGTAGCTATGGATTTAGTACCCGATGAATAGACTATAGCAGCTATGGAATTAGTGCTTTATGAACGAACATTGGCAGCTATGGATTTAGTGCCAGTCCCATAACCCTGGAAGTAAGGGACTTCGGAACAAACGAATGCAGGATAGATGACTCTTAGGTTAAATCCTTAAGAGTACAGAAGATAACGGGGATGGGTAATGGGGTTAATTGTTTGATGATTAAACATAACAATTATATTATTGTGGGTTGAAAACCCTATGTACTCACCAGGTTTCCCAACCTGACCCACTCAGTCTATGTATATCACAGGTGACGAAGTGAAGTGACATTACGCTGAGAGATTTAAAGAGATATAGATCACTAGTGTAAATCATTGTAAGTTCTGTTTATGCTTATGTTTTGGTATTAACGATGACATCCCAAACGTTTTAAAATGAAATAAATACGTTTCCTCGAAAATGTTTTAATAACGTATTTACCATGTTTTTCTGGGAACAAATTCCGCAACCTTTTTATAAAATGAAGTACTCTGATTTTTATAAAGCATAAACAAAATCGGTCTTTTCTGGCCGTGATTTTGGGGATGTCACACCCAGTTAGTCCGGACTTCGGTCCGATGCAGTGGGCAAGGCCTAGTATGTGCTTTATATGTTATTATGTGGTATGTGGTAGATTGGGGGAGCTCACTAAGCTTCGTGCTTACGGTTTTCAGTTTTGGTTTCAGGTACTCGGTTTTCAAAAGGGGAGCTCGAGAAGATTGCAGAGCACACACCATAGTCAGTTAGCCTTGGAATGTTTGACTCTGATAATGATATTATGTTTTGAATTTAATACTCGATAGTTATGTTTGACTTATGATACGTTTTTATAAATCTAGTTTTAGTAATGTTTTTAAAAGAAATTTTTAGTCGTGATTTTTGGGTCGTTACACCCCGATGATTCATTGTCCTAACATGAGAGCAAGGTCTACTTCATGCCCCAGTGATATTGGATCTCTCATTACATTTTCTTGATGGTTATTTCTTGAATCATGTGAGCCATCCCCAAAAAGTCGACGTGATTTGTTTTTCCCTTTAGCATAAATTGAAAAGGGATTGATTGCAGCGTTGATGGCAGCAACGTTTGGTGGTGGTGAGAAGGCCGACATAGCTTTATGCATGCGGTGGATTTGCATATATATGGCCTCCAAGTGCTTTGTGGATTGGTGAAGCGGCTTGTGCAAAAAGTGCAATTGTATCTCCAACTTTGTTGATGTTCTTCGACAGTTGTGGTGGAGGTTATTACGTCGTTGTAGTTTTCTTGATTTGGTTCCACCGAAGGCTAAAAGAGCAACAAACACACAAAGGGAGAGAGAAAGAGAAAGAAGTTTAGAATATAATATTTACTGTATATTGGGAGTTGGCATGCAACTTATATATATATATATATATATATATATATATATATATATATATGGTTAGGTTATTTTGTTTTTACTATCTATTGTGTGCATGTATGATTGATTCTGGACCAATCATTTGAGTTATTTTAAGAAAGTAATTAATGCATATTACATGTTGAAAATATAATGGATATTAATTACATCTTCAGCATTTAATATGCATTAATTATTTTCTTCAAATAACTAAAATGATTGGTCCAGAATTAATCATACATGCACACAATAGATAGTGAAAACATTTGAACCTAACTTTCTCTTTCTCTCTCTCTCTCTCTCTCTCTCTCTCTCTCTATATATATATATATATATATATATATATATATATATATATATATATATATATATATATATATATATATATATATATATATATATATATATATATATAGAAAAGTGAATATACCCTTAAGGGTATATAAGCTTAGGTACCCAAACTCACCATAATACGTTGTTTTGTTTGATATATTCATTATAATTTTCTTAAACTTTAATCCTTAACTTGATTTATTTTCAAGATTTTCAAATTTTCAATATTATCTTCCTCTTATATCACATTTTTTGACGAACACCTACTAAGTTATATATATTATAGTTGAAAATGAAAATTATGTAAGAGGACGATAAATGCGAAATTTATAAAAATCTTTGAAATAAATCAAGTTAGAAGTTGAATTATAAGAACATTAGACAATTACAATGTATATAAATTATACAAAACGACATAGTATGGTGAGTTTGGGTACCTAAACTTATATACCCTTAAGAGTATATTCACTTTTCCATATATATATATATATATATATATATATATATATATATATATATATATATATATATATATATATATATATATATATATATATATATATATCAAATTCTTTCCGAAGTGTTCAAAAAATCTATTTATTTATCAAATTTGATTCTGTATGTTAAATACACAATGGATTTTTTTCCATGTAAAATAAATATAATATACTATATGATTTCACAGGTATATAATTAAAGTGATAGATTGATAGTTCATTATATATCACAAACTTAAAAAATATGATCGTTAATGTAGATACTTAAGAACAATTCGTCACAATAGTCCATATATTTATCAAATAACGTAGATATAAATTAAAAATGTATTTGACACGTCTTAGCTAGCTGAAAAACTATCTTATTTTTCAAGGTTTTTTTGGTTTGTCGTGTTTGATAAGCCAAAAACTCAACTTTTAAAAAACTACTTGGAGTAGCTTTTCAGAAGTTTTTTTTACAAAATTTTCAAATATACCCTTAATTAATTATAGAAAACTTATTTTGGAAAATGTCCGTTTATATAATTTTATATCTTTCAACTATTTTATCAGCTAGTTTTTATCAAATATTTTTTTTATCAGTTAGCTAACAACGAAATTATTAAGTAGCAGCTAGCTTTTTAACTAGAAGCTAGTGTATCAAACGCAACCTAAATATATAAATCACTGCGATATAATAATTACAATGTTTCTTAATCTTACAATTAACATTGATATGTACCAAAAGTTTTAGGCCTAACAGTAGACATCATGGCCGACTCTAAGGTTGTACGACCAAACACACATGTTTCGTGTATGGGGGCCCAATTTTTTATGTACTAAAGACATACAGTATATAGGAATTATCGACATAATTAAATTCCGTTGGAAATTTGACTTAAGGCTAACAACGACATATCAAACGACAAAATTATGTAGGGACGCATTAGCTTATTTGGAATCAACTGGCTTCTCTCGCTCTCTAATTACCATCACTAATATTTCGTTGATTATTTGTGTATCATATGTTCTTCTGTTTTTAATGATAGTCAATACTATAATTCTTGATGATCTACTAGGTATCAAATCGTATGACATGATTAATGATTTTTGCTTCTACATAAAAAAATTAAATTGATAATTCATTTTTACTTTTCGCACAAAATAGGGGTAAAAATGTCAACTTCGTCCACCCTTACAGTTGTGGCTTCGTGATGCTTCAACATGTACGCCAAGGAACGCTAATTAAACGAAATTTAACGGACACAGCTTGGTGGAATTAAGAAATCATGAACTACGACCTGCATGCATAATTAAATACTTCATTGCCTCATCGCAACCTTCGCGACTCTATATATATATATCTTCTTATCTAGCTTGTTTCAATGTCGTTACGTTAAAGAAGGCTAACTAGGACCTGCCGGAAAATGAAGTCACCCATCCTTCCTCTCCCTTCAGGTTCGCTAGGGATTTAAACTTCTAAATCGGAAGCTCCAATGCTCTCGCTCGAACAACTTGAAGTCTCCTTGCATGAGACTATGTACCTTTGATCTACTCATGTAACTGTTTGTGTTTCAGCAAAACACTTTACATGAGAATTTAAAAAGAAGACCAACACATTAAAATCTATGTGATCTGCTTGAAACTCGCACCATCAACTTGAATCGCCATTTTATTATCGAATAACTAGTTTAAAATTAACCGATTCAATTTATCATCTCTTATCTCTCTTTAGCTCTCTTGATAACTCATGCAAATTAAATTAAATACGTGACCACATTATCTCCGCGGACATTTGTCAGAAATACATCAATCACCTGGATCTGTTCTCGTTATACAAGCTCAACCCTCAACTTTCGGTGTACTCTCATATTGCCTTAGGTAAACTTGAACCAATTCTCCCAAAGATATACCTATAATTAAGTTAACATCAAACTCTTTGTAAATATATTGTCAACAAAATGAATTGAAATATAGTATATTATGAATAACAGGGTCCTCCAATATGAACAAAAAATGTTAAAAAAAAAAGGATTTAAAAGATTAAGAAAATATTGTTTTCTTAAATAGAAATCAACACAAAGCAGGAAGAAAGAAGTTAATTGCATATATTCCATGTAAAATTTACAATTATTGCATGAGAAAGAAAGTAAATTAGTAAACTCCCCAAAAAAATTAGTTTGAATTTGTTAGAAGAATTTTCTAGTAGTCGTAATCTTGTTCCCCGGCGATTCAACTTGTCCTAACCTGAGCTCAAGGTCTACTTCATGCGCCGGTGATGTTGGATCTTTCATTACATTATCTTGATGGTTATTTCTTGAATCATGCGAGCCATCCCCAAAAAGTCGAAGTGGTTTGTTTTTCCCTTGACCGGAATTTGAAAAGGAGTTGACTGTTGTGGTTGTGGTGGTGGTGGCGGCGCTTGGTGGCGGTGAGAAGGCCAGTGTAGCTTTATGCTTGCGGTGGATGTTCATATGGCCTCCAAGTGCTTGTGCATTGGTGAAGCCTCTTTTGCAAAAAGTGCACTCGTATGATCGACTTTGTTGATGCTGTTCTTCAACGGTGGTGGTGGTGGTGGTGGAGGTTATTGCGTCGTCGGAGTTTTCTGGGGTTGAGTGATTTGGTTCCATTGACGGCTAAAAGAGCAGCGGAGAGAGAGAAACCAGGGCGGATGGAGATGGTAGTGGTCAAGTGATGAATGAATGAGTTATGAAAATCTTAGGATTTACTGTATATGGTAAGTTGGCCTGCAGCTTATATATAGATAGATACCATATTCTTGCCGAAGTGTTCAGAAAGAATCTATTTATTTTGTCAATTAAAATGGATTCCAACCATCCTAAAATCTGAAAAAATCTTGTGTTTCTATTTTAAGAACACAACTAGAAATACGTTATGTTTCGATCTAGGTTTTGAAAAGTGATAGAAAAATACGATGACCCTGAAGTGGTATAGAAAATATGAAAAACGAAAAGTATTACTAGCGTTTGTACAAATATACATTTTGAAATATATAAAATCTGAAAGAAATATTTTTATAGTTTAAAGACACTTTAACCCTCTCAAAACGATTAGTTTGTATACAAATTAAAACTAATGACAAATAATATAAAATATATGTTTTTATTTTTTTGATTTTGTGATTATATTATTTTGCTTTAAAGTGGAGTTTTATTTTTCTATTTTTGTTTAATGTAAGATATTTGTATTTAAATTCAATAGCACAAAAGAAATTATGTTTTTATTGATTTTCGACTTCTAACGCTGCACTTTGTAATTTTTGCTCAAAAGACATTATGTTTTCATTATTATTTTTCACTTTTAGCAATTTTTAGATTGTATTTTCTAACACAACATGACAAACAGGATACCTGTTAAATTATCGAAATTGAATAAAATTATAAAATACAACAAAAGATATTACATTTGCTATAAAATTTATGTCATAGTTATATAGTGATTCAATTGACACAATCCAAAGACGGCAACAAAGTGGATATAAGATAATACGAAATATATTGTTTGTCTGTATATGTTTTGTATTGAATCAAGTACAAAAAAGTTCACCCGTATCTACGTATCTCCCATTAATATCCACACAATAAAAGACAAGATAAACAAAGATTTCATAAAAACTCTTTCATTTCCTCATTGTATCTCATTATATATTTTCAACATATATCGATAACAACAAATAAAATATTGGAGTCCATCCAGCCTCTTTGGTATACTCGTCAACAACATCATGATTCAGCTAAATTTATTGTTTTTAATTCTATCCTTTTAAGTTTTATTTAGTGATCGATAAAAAATACTCATCCAACCAAATCATCGACTTCGTATATGCGGAAACATCAATAATGTCACAATCATGTCCTTTCATATGTACCAACAAATCTATGTGAACTGTCTCATATTGTGTTAACTTTCGACCACATCACAACTAAATTCAGATCAAGTTAGATGGCCAGGTGTTTATTAGGACTTTTAAAACATGATTATTCATGTTTCAAACAAATAATTATTGCATTTAAAGTTATAATAATCAAATTTATTACAGCTGTGATTATTTATGTTTTTAAAAACAACCAATTTTGTATCATTATATAACTACAACAAAGCCGATAACTTAAAGTTAAGTAAAATTACTTCCCTTTAATTTATCCATATATTTTTTTTTCATAGTTAATGACATTGTAGGAAAATAGGTAATTCTTGAAATTATATATGATAGACTTTTTGCAAAAGATAAACTTCATCAAAAAATAACTTATAAAAAGCATTGTATAGTTTGTATAATTTTTCATATCTTAAATTCCGGATATAATGTAAGGATACGTTTAGACATTCTGTTTATTAGTTTTCAACTTATTAGAGTTTAAAAATACTGAAATAGTGAATTATATAATTATTGTTCTGTTTATTAGTTTTTAACTTACTAGAGTTTCAAAATATTGAAATATTGAATTAAATAATTGTTACAACTTCAGTCGATATGAACATCTCAAAAATCTCAAAATTACTGTTTTAATACAACACAATATTTAATTGTGTATTTAATTTTACAAAAATAATTAGAAAAACTTGGGTCAAACAGTCCCTAGGCATAAGCTACATTGTTGGGCCGGCCGTTGACAGCCCACTAAACGTTAGAATGCCTTCCAAAACACAAAATGTGTGTCGTTGATGATTATTTGATTGTGAAATATATTCTGGATCATTTAAAAGAAAAATCATATACCTTTAGTAATTATATTCGACATTTTCTTCTACAAAATCTGATGCGTTTCATTAGAGATTTATGCACCTCACATGATTTATCTTATTCTAACAGAAATGATCTTGCTGAATAATGTGGAATAACGAAAAATATGAGAAACATATGTCCAGACTCTATCATCTGGGGTTTCGACTCCCAATTTTCCCAAGTTTCTAAAAAATTTTAGCGGTGTTTTATTTAGTTTTGATGTAAACTAAGTTACAATCCGTGGGAACCACGGGTAAAGAATTTATAAAAAAATTATATTATTAATAAGAGTTAAATTTGTTTAACACTTTTTCTATTGATTATTTAAAATTAATATTAATATATATTTGTAAAAAAGTATATAAATTTGAATAGATGCTATATGACACATAAAACGAAAGTCTATTGATAATTATCAAGTTTATGTTCATGAAGCAGTTTGTTTATTATTACCTAAATCCGATTATAACTGTATTCTAAAAATGACTCTAATTCTTCATAATTTTAATTTTTAACATCAACAAATTAATTTTTAAAAAATGTTACATAAATATATTCCTAAACATATAATAATTATAATATTTTAAAAATAAATAAGTTTTTATAGTTAAAACTCATAATTATGAATCAATCATTTTCAATAAATTATTAATTAAAGGATTAATGTTTTTTTTATTTACGTAAATGCAGAAATAAATTATTATAAAATAAAATAATCAAATTTTTTTGCTTCATAATTTTTTACCCTTCGTGGAACACAAAGTTTATTATGGCCGTGAATATGGTTGAATGATTATTTATTGGAACTTTAGTAATATTTTGTGGGTTATTTGTAAAGTTTTATTGTTAAAAACGAATTTATAACAAAATATGCATAAAAACCGATTTAAGTAAATTATATGCTAGTTACTGGAAAAAAAAATAAGTTTTTATTTACATAAATTGTAGATATTTATGCAAAATACCATAGAAATATGAGTTATTACAAAGTAGTTAATCGAGTAGGGGCAAAAAAGTAAATTGTGATGCTAATTTTCTATTATGTTACAACAAATACACACAAAAAAAACACATATGGAAATAGTATATGTTCTTATAGAAATAGTATATATTCTTATGAAAAAGTTGTTAAAAACACAAATCTTATAAAGTACAATGTAATATTCTGCATGGAATGAAAGTATGCTACTATTAAGGGATAAAAATGCAGAAAAAAAAAATTAAAAAAGTTTAATTAAAGAAGGTCGCCTTTTTATTTTGTGGATTATTTGTGAAGTTTTATTGTTAAAAAGGAATTTATAACAAAATATGCAGAAACAACAAATATATCCTAATAACTTGAAAGTATGTTGCTATTTTCTGCATAAAATGAAAGTATGCTGCTATTAAGGGCTAAAAATGCAGAAATAAATTGTTATAAAATTAAATAATCAGTTTTTTTGCTTCATAATTTTTTACCCTTTGTGTAATACAAAGTTTATTGTGGTCGTGAATGAGGTTAACATATTATACGGGTGGAAAACTTCCCAAAAATGCACCAATTGGATTTAAAAGTCACAAAAAGAGAAACAAATATTAAAGAGAGAAAAATTCCATGGACTTACCAAACAAAGAAAATAAAACAGAAATACACATACAAACACAAACTACCATTATGTCCCTGTACATAAATTTTGCGATTAAAGGGCAAATTTGTCAATTACCATTATATCACTATACAGAAAATTACCATTATATCCATGTACAGAAAATTACAATTATGTCCCTGTACAGAAAATTTGCGATTAAAGGGCAAATTTGTCAATTATGGAAAAAACTTGAATATATATGCTTGGATTAGATTTCCTTTTTCGGGTATTATGAAAAAACTTGAATATATATGCTTCTATAAGTAATTTTGATTTAATATTTATGTATTGGTTTTTGTTTTTAAATTAATAGTATCAAATTTATGAACCAGTTAATACTTATTTTGCTTTATGTGGCATATGTTTTTTAGGTTAGTTGTTCAAATGGCATGTGAGCAGCTTAGGTGTCCACCATCATATTTTTGGTGTATCAGGTCGTTTTACAGAGTGACACGACGATGAAGATCCATACAGATTCTTCGAATGGGATGTCACATATGACGATATCTATCCACTCGGTGTTCGTCAACAGGTCGATATATATCCAATCATTCAATAACTTTACTCCAATCAACATTTTTTACGTTTGATTTCTCAGTTTTGTGTTTAAACAAAAAAACTTACTAAAAGTTTCATGTTAAAAGTAATACTTTCGTTAATATTAAGATATGATGGTTAATATTAAACAGAAATAGCAACATCAAGGGAGCAAATAAAGGTCGCCATTTTCTGTCCATGACTGGGAAACAGGGGCTTAAAAAAACAATTAAGTTCATAAAGAGAAATAGCAACAGTTAAGCAATTCCACACACTCATACACATTGAGAAGCAAAAAGTGATGTGAAAAAAAGAACACAAACATTAAAAAAAAAAAAAAAAAAAAAAAAAAAAAAAGATAAACAAACAATCTGAAAGCAGGTTTTTATAAAGTTACTGAAGCGATTGAAGTCTGTGATTGAGTGGACGATTTTCAACTGTGATGATTGTAAACCTTAGAAATACGATGCTGTAAATAAACAATTGATATCATATGTTTGAATTATATATTGAGCAGAATACGATCAAATTGAATGCAATTGATATTATACCTTATATAAGAAATTGGATACCATAATAACATGCATTGAATCGGGTATGTAATGAATTTTTGAGTTAATATGTACAGCTGTTATCACTGAGTAAATGGAAAGAAAACAGGGAGTTCTATATATTTTGATTTGTAGTTGAAACAAAGTAGGGGTATAATCGGTATTTAACTTTGGAATAATTCTGCTGTTTTGAATTGACACGTGGAGGGTTGGTTTTGTTTATTAGATAGGGAGATTATATAGTATTAATGATATCAGTTTGTGCACTGTTTTGAATTTCAATCATTTAGTGTTTTATTTCAAAACTGTAGATTGTTTACTTAACGTATCAAATTATATGTTCATTACAAAAGATAGGTTGAAGGAAATATATAAGGATATAATAAGATGTATAGGGGGTTGGAGACAAACCGTAGATTCTTGCTTTCGTTTTAACACATGTAAGTCAATGCATCAAGATAAACTAATTGAAATTTGAAACGCACAAAAGCTTCCTCCTTCCCTCCATAATCCCAATCTGTGTAGCCATGTGCGATGCATTCGTCTCACCACCATCTCTGCTAATCCTCAGAAAGCTTCAAATTTCAAGCTCCCCATATGTCTCTACTAGTTCATTCAAACCCTCAGTTAGATCCAAGTACCGAAGCGTTCATGCCTCCCTCAGTCAAAGTCATTCAAACAGATGGTCTCTTCAAGGGATGACAGCACTTGTTACTGGTGGTACCAGGGGAATTGGGTACACAGACAAATTCCTCTTCTTACATATGATACGATTTTGATATTTGTATTGGATAAAATTGCGATTTATGCTTGGAACCCTAAGTACGATTTGGGTATTTTCAATATTGCATATACGCATGCCATGCTTTAAAATTCGAAGTCTATATGGAATTTTTTTACTATTCGAATGTGCTACAGTTTAACATCAAAATGTCTGATTAGGTTTAGGATTTTGTTTTCTCTGTATACAGGCATGCGATTGTGGAGGAATTGGCTGAGCATGGGGCAACTGTACACACCTGTGCTCGAAATGAATCTGAACTAAATAGCTGTTTGAAGGGTTGGGTGGATAAGGGTTTTGAGATCACTGGTTCAGTCTGTGATGTATCTTTACAACATGATCGTGAAAAGTTAATGAAAGATGTTTCCTGCTTGTTTGATGGAAAGCTTTATATACTTGTAAATTTCCCAAATTTCTATGTTAAGTCGTTTTTTCCAGATTAAATCGAAAGGAAACAATAACTATAACTTCCTTGGGTTGATTAGTAGGTAAACAACGTGGGGACAAACATTAGGAAGCCGATGGTGGAGTTAACATCTAAAGAATTCACCACAATAATGTCAACAAATTTTGAATCGGTTTTTCACATCTGCCAACTTGCATACCCATTGCTCAAAGCATCAAAAACAGGGAGCGTTGTGTTCACTTCATCTGTATCAGCTTTTGTCTCACTCAAGTCCATGACTCTACAAGGAGCCACAAAAGGTAAACTTGTGACAATTTTGTGTTTTTGTCTTGTTGATGAAAACTTATGACAATGTTGTGTTGTTGATCCGTTTTTAGGAGCGATTAATCAGCTTACAAGAAACTTGGCTTGTGAGTGGGCAAAAGATGGTATCAGAAGCAATGCTGTAGCCCCTTGGTATATCAAAACATCCATGGTAGAACAAGTGAGTTCCTCTTTGCTTACAAAAAATGATTTAGGTTAGAAAAGACATGAGATAACTTATAATCTTAATCGAATCCAGGTACTAAGTAAGAAAGAGTATGTTGAAGAGGTTCTTGATTGCACACCACTTGGGAGATTAGGGGATCCAAATGAGGTTTCATCACTCGTTGCATTTCTTTGCATGCCCGCTTCATCTTATATCACTGGCCAAATTATATGTGTTGATGGTGGGATGTCTGTAAACGGTTTCTACCCAAAGCATGTCTAGCTTTTCTTGCTAATTGTGTGCTTTTAATTTGCTAATGTTTTTTTTGTTACATTTCACACATAGTATTGTTTTGAGATTAGTTTTTGTTTTTAATGTTGCGGTTTTAAATTAATGATGCTTATAGTTTTGGTAGAAAACCTATGTGACCCAACAAAGGATAGAAAAATCTTACTGGAAGAGCTTTGTTGATTAGCAAGTTATTAAAAAAAACAAAAAAAAGGAAAAGAAAAACTTCTCTAATAGCTTTCATGAACTTTTTGGGTTGATAAAACTCTTGAAAAAACTTATAAATGCTCTAAGACGTTAAAATGCTCATAAAGAAATGAGGGGACAACACGTTGGTTGATTGTGTCTTGATATTTTACTTGTGAAAGAAAACAATACTCAAAGTATAAAGTATAATTAAAAATTATATAATCTTTTGGGAATATATTACAAGAATTAAAGTGGAAGCGTTGCTTTATGATTAGGTAAAGTTTGAGTCAATTAATGCTTTTGATTGATTTGGAGGGAGGATAGAGTTGGTTATCTACTTAATCAAGTTTGGTTATGGGTGTAAAAAGAACACCTCATGTCTACCCATTTATCAACGAATGATTAAATATCTAGATAACTGTTTAAAACAATATCTTTATAAATTATTGGTCCTTTTGATTATGATTTTTAACGGATCTTAACTCCATTGTCGAAATCAGAAACAAACTGTTCTAAAATGGTTTCGTTTTTGCAAACAAAATAAATCTTCAGACATGTCTATTTCAATCAATTATAGTGATATTTATATCAAGTATTGATGATATTGATGATGTGTAAAAAGATTATTTACACTTGATTGGAAAATGATAGAAAAAGAACACCTGGATTGATGATTAGAGAGCCTCGTTTACTATTTTCTTTATTAAAGAAAGTTATCTTCCTTTAGAAAAAGAAATCCTACAATTTAATTTCAGTTGAATTATGTCTTAAAATATCTACTTTAACATCGAATGTTTGAATGATATCTGTTAGACAAAATTATGTGATTTGTTCCGATGATTTGTCAAAAAAGGTTAGTTGAGTACAACTATTAAAATGTTTATGTTTTTTTCATAATTGATTTGAAATTACTATTTTACCAATTGATTAGCGATTGCCACTAAGGATGAAGCTTGAAATCTAAAATTACCATTCACCATGAATGAAGCTTGAATACCAAAATCGATTATGTGAGTTCATCATGCCAGGAAGATGATTCAAAAACCTAGAAAAAAAAAAAGTAAATACGTTGTCGTCAAACACATACACACACGATTAATTTCAGAATTGGTGTCCCTGATGAACATCTTTTTGTGTCCTAAGAACGCAAAACATACATATGTACACTGTTTCGAAATTTTCGGTATCATCGGAGCAAGTTAGGGTTTCAGTTCTAAAAATGAAACCTACACATGATTTCAGATTCCATATATGGGAAGACTTCTTGATCGTGTTTGTCCCTAGGAATATGGGTTTATTTCGAATTTCCAAATCCGTTTCAATTTTGATTTGAAAAGATGGAGAATGGCAAAAAGATTTGATACGATAACCCATACATAAAAACACACATAAATCGATTTTAGATTCACGCATACAAATCCAAACACGAATTGAATTCATAAATGAAATCTCACACACAAAAATCGATTTAGGGGGATGGACACACACACACACATGTATTGTACTTGATCTTAAATCCAGCCACAGAGAAGGCTGGTGGTGACGATCTTGTTTCTGGAGAGAGAAAACCGACGTTAAGTTAAAGAAGATGGATGGAGATAAAGATGTATGGTTGGTTTTAGGTAGGTAGGTGGGGGTAGGGTTTTTTTTTTTATTATTTTTTTTTTATTATTTTTTTATTATCCATAATGCATTGAAGTGAACTGCTTCGAATATAATAACTTCTCACATCATCTTTCTTTATTCAATAAACTCTATCAATTATTTTTCCAAAAAATTAAAATCATCAAGTTGAATGGAATTTTTTTAAACATTCACTAAATAATTAAATAACTTTTCATTTTTTCATTTAATAGCTTAATGACTATTGGATTCCAAATTCATTGAGTGTTAAAATGGTATCTCATAATGGAAGTTGTTATCTATTAACTAACAATTATGCTTACTAGTTGCCACCTCATTGGAATCTCCATTAAGAGCCTTTATGTAACATCCCTAAAACAATGATAATTTTTTTCATTTTTATAAAAACATCTCCACAATAAACCATTAATAATCAAACATTGTTTTCAAATCATATCCCATAAAATCAAAGTGTCAAATCAATCTATCAAGACATAAACAATAAGAGAAAGTGTATGATCATGCCTTCACCTTCTCGACTTTGGGACTACATCTGATTGATGTGTAGCAGACTATAGGGAACCAGGTTGAGGATCCCAGTTAGGACATGAGTTGAGTGTGAGATGTTAGATTGTGTGTTTGCTCGACTTTGGGTGTGTTTGGATTGTTAATCAATGGTAAGACCATGGTTAACAGTTGAGTTAGCGTGAGAAGTGATATAAGACTGCGGGATAAACGTAGCATTCACCAATAACCAGATAACATGGAAGGTGTCGTAAGACTGTGGGATGGCCGTAGCATTCACCGACAGTCAGATAGCGTGGAACTGTAGCATTAGTCATCAGATAGCATGGAAGGTGTCGTAAGACTGCGGGGTGGCCCGTAGCATTAGTCAGCAGATAGTGTAGAAGTGTTGTAAGACTGCTAGGGGCCCACAACATTCATTAGTTAGTAGGCACTGTAGAAGTGTTGTAAGATTGCAGGGTGACCCGTAGCGTTCACCAGTTGGCAGATAGAGTAGAAACATTGTAAGACTGTGGGGGTGGCCTATGGCATTCATTAGTTAGTCGTTAGTATAGTGGTATAGTAAGACTACAGGGGTGGCCCGTAGTGTTCACTAATGGTCAATTAGTATAGGAGTGTTGTAAGACTGTGGGGTGACCCGTAACATTCACCGGTCCCTATCCGACAATGAGAAGGTGATTGATTTGTGATTCACTCACGGATTCCTTCAGATGATTTAGGCAAGGGTGGGTCAGCCACATGAATGTGAGTAGGCTACATTACGATCGGATTTGGGAACGAAAGGTCGTTGGAGACCAGGTGTGATGTAAGACTATAGTGATTCTGGTAGCATTCACTTTTCGTATTAGATTTGATGGCAACAGGTAGCGTGAGACCATGGTTAACAGTTGAGTTAGCGTGAGAAGTGATATAAGACTGCGGGATAGCCGTAGCATTCACCAACAACCAGATAACATGGAAGGTGTCGTAAGACGGTAGGATAGCCGTAGCATTCACCGACAGTCAGATAGCGTGGGACTGTAGCATTAGTCATTAGATAGCATGGAAGGTGTCGTAAGACTGCGGGGTGGCCCGTAGCATTAGTCAGCAGATAGTGTAGAAGTGTTGTAAGACTGCTAGGGGCCCACAACATTCATTAGTTAGTAGGCACTGTAGAAGTGTTGTAAGACTGCAGGGTGACCCGTAGCGTTCACCAGTTGGCAGATAGAGTAGAAACGTTGTAAGACTGTGGGGGTGGCCTATGGCATTCGTTAGTTAGTCGTTAGTATAGTGGTATAGTAAGACTACAGGGGTGGCCCGTAGTGTTCACTAATGGTCAATTAGTATAGGAGTGTTGTAAGATTGTGGGGTGACCCGTAACATTCACCGGTCCCTATCCGACAATGAGAAGGTGATTGATTTGTGATTCACTCACGGATTCCTTCAGATGATTTAGGTAAGGGTGGGTCAGCCACACGAATGTGAGTAGGCTACATTACGATCGGATTTGGGAACGAAAGGTCGTTGGAGACCAGGTGTGATGTAAGACTATAGTGATTCTGGTAGCATTCACTTTTCGTATTAGATTTGATGGCAACAGGTAGCGTGAGACCATGGTTAACAGTTGAGTTAGCGTGAGAAGTGATATAAGACTGCGGGATAGCCGTAGCATTCACCAACAACCAGATAACATGGAAGGTGTCGTAAGACGGTAGGATGGCCGTAGCATTCACCGACAGTCAGATAGCGTGGAACTGTAGCATTAGTCATCAGATAGCATGGAAGGTGTCGTAAGACTGCGGGGTGGCCCGTAGCATTAGTCAGCAGATAGTGTAGAAGTGTTTTAAGACTGCTAGGGGCCCACAACATTCATTAGTTAGTAGGCACTGTAGAAGTGTTGTAAGATTGCAGGGTGACCCGTAGCGTTCACCAGTTGGCAGATAGAGTAGAAACGTTGTAAGACTGCGGGGGTGGCCTATGGCATTCATTAGTTAGTCGTTAGTATAGTGGTATAGTAAGACTACAAGGCTGGCCCGTAGTGTTCACTAATGGTCAATTAGTATAGGAGTGTTGTAAGACTGTGGGTGACCCGTAACATTCACCGGTCCCTATCTGACAATGAGAAGGTGATTGATTTGTGATTCACTCACGGATTCCTTCAGATGATTTAGGCAAGGGTGGGTCAGCCACACGAATGTGAGTAGGCTACATTACGATCGGATTTGGGAACGAAAGGTCGTTGGAGACCAGGTGTGATGTAAGACTATAGTGATTCTGGTAGCATTCACTTTTCGTATTAGATTTGATGGCAACAGGTAGTCAGACTGCCATGATCAGGAAGATCAAAAGGAATAATGGATCCATGAGTGGCAATATGGTTAGGGCAGATTTCGATAGCTGAGGTTCTCTTTCGGAAGTCGTGTAGCCGAAGTTCTCTTTCGGAAGTCGCGTGGAACGACTGAAAGGTTGTTCTTTGGCTCAACAACCGGGAAATCTGGTATTCCAGATAGTTGGTAGATAAGTTGGGACCAGGGAGGTCTCAGTTACCTTTGGAAAGCAAATAGGAGGCAGTGTGATGTTTCAGGCAGTGGTAGTGATTTGGGGATTTCTCAGATGGGCTGACAGAGCAGAGTAAGAGTGTGGTTCAGTTCAATATCAGATCAGTTAGTTTTCATTACGGTGACGCCCTTTTGGTGCGGGATTAGAGTGTCGGCGTGTGGCCGAGAAGCTCAGAGACTGTTTGATTATGCATATTTTCGTTCATCTTGGTCGCTGTGAGGGAATGCATCATGAAGTAGAAGCGGGAGCTGATTTCGAGGAGGAAATCTAATTTAAGTGGTAGAGAATTGTAACATTTCGTTTAAAGATAAGATAAATAGAATAAAATAAATAAATATGGATAATAATAATAAGTGAATAAAAATAAATAAATAAATAATCAGCCCTAAAATCCCGAGATGTATTTTATATTTTATTTTATTTTAGCCCTAAATCCATAGTAATTTATCAGTGTTGGCGATAAGGAGTTAAATGATATAAATTCCAGAATTTGGGGTTTATATTGTAACTTTAGGGCCTGAAATGTAAAGGATTTTGGGAAGCAGGGGTTGCATGGTAAATTATGGACTTAATTCGAAAAAAGAAGGGGATGAAGGGACTAAAAGTGTTAAAAATGAATTAAGTTTGCTATGTGGAGGCGGGACTAAGACCCGTCACGTCCCACCCTTGTCCCTCATGTAAAAGCTTACCATCCAATACCCTCTAAAACCCTAAGCCTAATATTACTATTCAGTTGCTACTATCTCCACCATCCCAGCCGCCGCCTTCGTGACGCCATAGTGAACCACCGATCGAGCGACTCCGACGACGGGCTTGAAGACCGATTCTGCTGCTGTTGTTGCTGTTTCTTAATCACTGCCCTCTCTTTCTTCCGAGTCGATCATCGTTGGGCTGCGTCGCCACCGCTAAACGCCACTTGTTGGCGTCGTCGCTGCCACTACTGTCGTTGTGCGTTCCATAACTCCGTCTGTCGCCCTCCTTCGTCATTCTCCTCCTCCAAGACCGAAGTCCGGCGTGGTGTGTGTTCGAATCTCAGCCCATGTCGCTGTGTGTGTGTGTTTTTCAGACGTCATCATGATTTGTGTGTGTGTGTGTGTGTTTGGCTGGCCGGAAGTTGAATAGAGCCACCATGGTGGCTGCTGCCATTTTGCTTTTCTGTCATCCCCGACCACCGCCTGCCACCGTGGGGGTGGTTGTTTTATGAGTGTTTCTCGCATGTGTGTGTGATATGGTGTAATTATGCGTGTGTATTGGTGTGATGTTGTAGGAGCAATTCTAAGCCAAAAAATCTAGGAAAAACCCCACCACCACCACCATGAAGTGGTAGTTGCCACCTCATTTCGTTTTATGTGAAAACCCTAATTTCGTTTGTGTAGCACCTGGTTCTTGGTATGTGTTCTGTTATTAAATCTTCTTTATTTTTGCACTTTTGGCCTTGGACTCGGCGAGTCGAAGGACTGACTCGCCGAGTAGAAGCGGGATGAGGCGCGGGGTTTAAGTCGTGGACTCGGCAAGTCGAGTCCCGGACTCGGCGAGTAGCCGCTGTTTGGGCAAAAACCCTAATCCAGGGGTTTGCACCCTATTTAAACAACCTTATGCAGCCTCCTTTTCCCCTTTATGCTCCCAAACACTCCTCATAGCAACCCTAGCCGTTTTTGTGAAGATCTAAGGCTTTTTGAATGATTCTTATGAGTTTTGGTCTCAAGGAAGAAGGAAGAGCATAGAAGGATCAAGAGGGGACTGAAGGATTCGAGTTTGGTTTATCATTTGCAGTCTTTGAAAGGTATAAAGTTTGAACCTTGCTCATTCTTTTGTTAGATCCCTCTTTGGAGTGATTTAGGGCTTTTATAAGCCATTTTTGGTGGCCAACCATGTTTGCAAACATGGTTGGGGGTTTAGGTTTCTGTATCATGTCATTTTATGAGCCACAAGTCAGATCTAGGTTGCTTTTTGCACCAAGGAAGGCCCCATGCAATAAAAGAACCATTCTAGAGCCTTTTAAGCTCTAATGTCCCATGCATGCACGTAAAGTTTGTAACTTTACGTGCTAGATCGAGTTTAGGGGCCTGGATCTATCATTTGGTTAAGTGTTGTACATCAGAAATCGAAGTTCTTAGTAAGGAATATGATAGACTCGGCGAGTCCAAGGGTTTTGGTCCCATATCAGTGAGGGTCGTATGGACCAGTTGAGTGTGGAAGGGTTTCTAGGAGTTGCGGGGAGTGACCCAACGTTCGGGACTAAGCAAAGTGTTCTGGGAATTCATGGTACTTGGGGAGTGCATGAACGGACTCGGCGAGTCCAAGACAATCTTCATGGAACTCGGCGAGTTGTTCATCAACTCGGCGAGTCGAGGACAGAACGTGTTCATAGGATGAAGAGTAACTCGACGATTTGTTCATACAACTCGGCGAGTCAGGGCAGGACATGAGTATCAGTTGATGATGAACTCGACGAGTTGTTCATACAACTCGGCGAGTTAGATGTGGATTCAGTCGGTGTTCATTTCGAAGGAAAACTCGTCGAGTCATCGCCTAACTCGACGAGTAGAGACGGGTATGAGGTCTAATGGAAGGATAGGGACTCGACGAGTTGACGAGTCAACTCGGCGAGTCAGGTCAACTGGAAGTTGTCTTTGACGTTGACTTTGACTTGGTCAAGGGGTAAAATGGTCATTTTACTCTAAGGGTAGATGTCAGTTTCTGACTAAGTGTTTTGTGGGAATTTTAGGCGGAGGACTTCCGGAGCAGACGCGGTAGCAGTCAGAGGATTCCCGCACAGTTCGGCAGATACGAGGTGAGTTACCTTCCAGTAGAGGTGGGTCTAAGGCCACAATGCCGGCCCACCATTGAGGAGTAATTAGAAGATAATTGTCTTTGTGATAATTTATCTTGGTCTGGTTTGCGTTTGATTATGAGTTATATCTGTATGATATGTTACATGATTGGGATAGTTTTCCTTGATAGCGGTCCTTAGGACCAAGGGGTAGGTCAGTACCCGAATATGTTTGAATGTGTGCTTATATCTTGCCATCGTATGCTAGTGGTAGGGGTGGAATAGTCCCTAGTTACCGGTTGAAAGATACCGATGACGATTACCGGTTGAAAGATACCGATGGTATTGTATGGTATGTGGTATGATGGGGGAACTCACTAAGTTTTGTGCTTACGGTTTCAGTTTTTGGTTTCAGGTACCTCTTCATCCAAGGGGAAGGAGCCGGCGGCGTAGCATGGCATCACACACACACACACACTTACATATGATTTCCGCACAGTGTTTTCTGGGATTGTACTCTGATATGTCATTTGTTCATGGTTGTGGGTTTCAAACATGATACTTGGTTTTGAGATGACGTGTTTATATAATATTTCCTAATGAATGTTTTATGAATTAATTAATCAATAGTGAAATTTTTGGGCTTGAATTTTGGGATGTTACAATTGGGCTTTGAGTTGGGCCTTCCTTTTGAGCCTAGGTGTCTGGGTTTTTGTTGGGCCATCTAAGATCAGGTGTATGGATAGGATATATGGGTGGATTTTAGGGTAAGGCCCATGTAACGGGTTTGGTAGATAGCGTGAGTGCGTTGTTTGGACGCGGAAAGAACAGTAGTACCCACCAGTTCGGGTGTAGTAGTGAGGAGATGGAAATCCACGGACTGGATTTCGGAATTACCCAGACGGGCTAGACCTGGTTAAGCCAGTGATAAGATTGTAGAAGCACCACTACAGAGAAGAGAGAAAGGAAGCAGCGGACTGCTTAAGGCCATTTATGACATAAGGCTACCAATGGTCATGTAGCAATCACTTTTAGCCTTGGTATTGGTGACGTCAGGATTCGACGCATGGAACCAATCAGTTAGATCCGGAGGCCGTTAGAGCCACAGTGACAAGATAATTAGTAGCAAATAGTTCCAGAGAAGGATTTTGTTTAGTAGTCAGGTGAGGCGACTAAGTAGGGAGTCCTTTGGCTCCGCAGTCGGGCTGGGACCCGATATTTCAGATGATTGGCGGAAAAATTGAGACCAGGTAGGTCTTGGTAGATGTTGGAGGCAGTCCAGTGTTTTAGGCAGTTCAGTTTTTTCAGACAGATCAGTTATTCAGATAGTTTCGGGTCTCCAACAGTAACGGTATTTGAGGATCTCATGGATGATATGCGTAATAGATTGATGAGTAACACTTAGTCACCCACCGCTGGGTTTATCCATAATGATTTAGTATGAGTGGTCTGTCCGGGAATCAGACCATCTCGAGACAATAGATTCCAAACGGAGTAGATGTGATCATGTTGTAGGGAATTCATTCATCTTCAGGTTTTAGAACCCTATTAGAGTGGGTTATGGTTGCCATGAAAAGGTTGGTCACGGTTACCCTGGGAGGACTAGGATGTGCATGGGATGGTGACCATGTTGCTAGAGTGCTTTATCGTGTAACGAATGGTAAGAAATGATTTCGAGGACGAAATCTAATTTAAGTGGGGGAGAGTTGTAACGCCCCGTTTATTTAAATAAATTAATAAATATAATTCCCGGACTAATTTGTGAAGAATTTTTATAATGGGGGCTGTTTAGTAAATTACGGAGTTGATTTGAGAAGAATATGAGATGCGGGGGTATGTTTGGTAATTATCGGGACTTATTATGAAAGGGAATTATGGAATCAGGGGCAAAAAGGATTAATTTTGGATCTAATTTGAAAAGAATTAATGGGGAGGGACCGTAATGGGATTATAGCGCACAAGTTTGAAATGGATACGGGATGAACCCATCACATTGATCCTCCCGTTATTTTGGAGACATGAAACCCTAAACCTACAAAAAATGTTCCAGCCGTCGGCCGCCTCTCCCGCTTCCCTCTCGTTTACCGATCGACGAAGTGTTAATCGACCGCCGCTTGCATCTCAGGTCCGATCGCCGACTGCTACACTGCCGATGAATGTCGCCTTGCAACGTCTGCTGCCGGAAATGTCGGGGTCCGTTAGAGAACCAAAGACAAACCCGTTACTCGTCGTGGGTGGGTCGTGAGCCACCAGAAACTCTCGGTTAGTCCTCTGCAAACCACCCTCTTCTCTCTCTTTCGTTGTTTACTGTGGGAAAGACGCCGGAAGCGTCATTGTCGACGTCGGTGGCCATGGGGCCGATGTGTGCAACTTTTCGATGATAACAGCCTCCTAGTCGGCTATTGGGGGCTTGATCTCGAGTCGTTTCATGTATGTGTTGCTGCCACAGGTTGTATGTGTAAGCTCGGACCTAGAAACCCATCGCCACCACCTCATGATGGTGGTTGCCACCATGTTCTGTTGCCCATTTCCGCCACCAGCCACCGTAGGAGGTGGGTGTGTGTGTGTGTTTATTATTAATTGTGAAGAAGTATGTGTGATTTTTGGCAGGAACCACCACCACCATTGGAAATGGTAGCTGTCGCCACAGTGCCGCTGTTGTTGCTATCGGACCTCCGCACCCCGCCGTGAAGTGGGTGATTGTTTGCATTCCCGAGCAGGAGGCATATTTTGTGGTTGTGTTTCTTTTGTTATAGTGTGTTTGTTTAGCTGGAATTTCCAAGATCAGCCACTGCCACCACCGTGAGGTGGTGGCTGCCGCCAAGCACTGCTACCGGCCACCATGGTGTGTGTGATTAGTTTATTGTGTGTGTATGGTTAATTGAGATTAGCTTTGTAAAATGTAACTTGAATTTTTGGATTAATGAAAAGAATCAAAACCACCACCGTAAGGTGGTGGCCGCCGCCGTAAGCCGCCATAGACCACCACTACCCGAGGTGGTAGTGGATGGTGCCTCACTAGCAAACCCTAATAGGCTTAGAGATTGGTGTTGGGCCTATTGGGCCATGTTTGGGTGGAAGACCCTAATTGTTAGCATTTGGGCCTTGGACCTATTTGGACCCACTTGTGGGCCATTGGGATTGGATTGTGAATTAAGCCTAAATTATTCCATGTCATTTATCTAGTAGAGTAAAGGAATTAATGGATCAAGTCCTTAATGGGCTAATTGAGAAAATAATATTATTTGAGAATTTATCAGGACACATGTTAGGTGCAATTTGTGCACCTTTTTGCACACCTTTTAGTCCTATTTCATGCATCTATTTTGCACAATTGTTCTTCCTTTTTCTTGAATTTCATCATATTCATGTTAGTCTCTAGAACAACCTTATTTGCACACTTTCATGTCTTTTTCAGGTAAACCGAAGCTTGGAACGCGCTTTGGGAAGTACCGGGAAGCATTGGTGAAGATTTCGGGATGATCGGGCGAAGAACGAAAAAGTTGGAAAAATCAAGTTTGGAATTGGAGTCAGAGAGGTACATGGGGCGTGTTGAATTTACACTGAAAAGTGGGCACGGGGCGTGTTTGACCAAAATGGGAGCTGTTGACCATGCTGAACACGGGGCGTGTCAGTTTAGTGAAAATCAACACGGGGCGTGTTGCTGAACACGACCCGTGTCAGTTTAGCCTATTTTAACACGGGCCGTGTTCGACCCAAAAACCAACTTTTGGCAGTTTTACCTATCTTTCATATTACGGGTTGAGGGTCATTTTTACACACACACAACATATCAGAGCACCATTGGAGAGGAGAATTCGAAGGTTTTTGCAAGGGTTTGCCCGTCAATCATTTGGAAACATTAATTCTTGTTTTTGTAAGTTGTAATTACACTTAATTTCATCTTTTAGACTTGTGATCTTGTTCTAGCCATGTGTGGCTAGAACCCTAATTTCTCCAACTCATGTTTTGACTTTCTAGTTGTGAATCTAATCATATGACTTGATGTTTGTTCTCAGTTTCTATCTAATGAATTTGATTTTGCTTCAATCGAATGTTTGATTCTAATTGTGATTTTTATTGGCCATTTGAATTAGGGTTAGGTCATTCAAGTTATCTCTTTTACAAAATCCGTAATTGTTTTGTGAAATTGAACAAGTAACAAGCATTAAATTGATCTCTATTGAATGAATTTAGTGTAAATCTTATTCATACACTTTTACACTCCCGAGCTTATGAGGAGTATTGGGTGTTGTTGGGAACATTCACATAAAGCTTCATGCAATCTTCCAATCTAATTCTAAGAGCTTATTTAGATTAGGTTAGTAAGGTTAGGATTAATCAAAGAGCTTGTTTTGGTTAATTATTGTGGTGAATGGAAAGTGTTAGAGCTTGTTAACACTTTCAAGTACCAACTTAGATAGAATGAAACAAAAGTCTTGTCATCTTGGATTCACATTGTTGAACTGTCATACATTAAGTTGGAGTCTTTATAGCATCTGAATTTAATTTACTCATTCAGCCAATTACTTGCGATTTTACTTTATTTGTCTAATCATTGCAATCAAACCCCCTTTTTTCTTTCATCTTTTGTGAACAAGTACCTTACGCAAAAAAGGTATAGACTGATTGTCCCGTGTCTCTGTGGATTGACCCTACTTGCCTTGTACTACTTTTTAGTGCAATAGAGTAGTGTTACTTAGGAGTATATCGTACCCCTTTTATTTGTTGGGTCTGACACCCCTAACAACACACACGAGACTTATTTAATAAGTGAAATATTAAATAACAATCATTGGCAGAAATTAATCTAAGCAATAATGGACTTAATGGATTAAGTCCTTAGTGGGTTAAGCCCTTAATGGGTTAAGTGGGGAACACTTAACCCTAATTATCATTTTATGTGAAACCCTAATTTCACTTGGGCTTGGTGTTGGGCCATCCAAGAATAATCAAATGGACTAGAGTAATTAGTTGGGCTCTAGGGTAAGGCCCATATGAAGGATTAGGCCCAATTTGGAAAATTGGGCCATAGATGGGCCATAGTTCGGGTCTTAATGATTATATGGTGTTGGGACTTAGAATGAGACCATGTTTAGGCCTAGGCCCAATTTGGAAAATTGGGCCATGTGTTGGGCTTTGATTTCCTAGTTGACTTTGGGCCTACGGGTTGGGCCTTGGGCTTGAATAAGCCAAGCTTGGGTAATGTAATTATCCAAAGTAAGTGTTTATGGTTATATAGTGGGACCCAATTATTAATTGGGTGATGTTTTGATATTGACAGATCGGGAATCTGTCATCCAGCAACTGGGGTTGAGTCTGCGGGACTTCAGCAGTGTGGGATTCTGTCTACGGGACTTCAGCAGTATGAGGTGAGTTACCTTCCAGTAGCGGTGGGTCTACGGCCACAATGCCGGCCCACCAGTAGGAGTTGTATGTTAGATGATTGTCTTTGTGATATCATCTAGGTTTGCTACTACCTGATATGTTATATGCTGGCATGATATGTTATATGTGATAGTAGTAGAGTTCGGTTGTTAGGACCGAAGGGTAGTTTGGACACCCTAGGTATGTCTGATAGTATGTTTGTGTTATGATATATGTGATAGTAGCTGAGTGTGGGCGAGGCCCGTATCTCAGAGATAGTGGAGTGTGGGCGAGGCCCGTATCTCCCAGTTAGCGGAGTGTGGGCGAGGCCCGTATCTTAGAGATAGTGGAGTGTAGGCGAGGCCCGTATCTCCCAGCTAGCGGAGTGTGGGCGAGGCCCGTATCTCCATGAGTGTGGGCGAGGCCCGTATCTCCTAGTTGTTCATTATATGATTGTATGGTATGTGGTATGATGGAGGAACTCACTAAGCTTTGTGCTTACGGTTTACAGAGTTTTGGTTTCAGGTTCTCGTTTTCAAAGGAAAGGAGGCGGCTTGATCGCAGCACATCACACTATGGTTTTCTGCACACGAGATCTTTGGGATTATACTCTGATATTGTTTTATGATAATGTGTTTTTGATTATTTCTACTTTGGTTTTGACATGACATGATATTATGGATGTTTTCTTATACTGTTGGTTTTATAATAAGGTATTTAAAAATGAAATTTTGGCATGTATTTTTGGGATGTTACATGGCACTTGTCTATAAAACCGAGGGGGTGTCCCTCGGCTTGTCAAGAAAGACCACGTGACAACCCGTGACATAATAGCAAGACTATGTTCGACATATAACATCTTTATTGATTATGATATATGTGTGGCTCATGGTTATGTATGATAGTATGTGATTTATGTGCTTATATGCTAGGCGGTATCCGGTTGAAAGAGACCGAAGGGGTAGGCCAACACCCATATATGCTAGGCAGTATGTTGATATGTATGGTATGTGGTATTTGGGGAACTCACTAAGCTCCGTGCTTACGGTTTTCAGTTTTGGTTGAAAGAGACCGAAGGGGTAGGCCTGCATCCATACACCCGTGTTTTCCGCAATGTGTGATTTATGGGAATAAACTCTGATAAATTTTTTATTTGAAATGCTTTTCTATGTGTGAACAAAGTTACAATAGTGTCTTAGTTATATTAAAAATGAAATTTTTGGTCCTGAATTTTAGGATGTTACACACATAGCAACATCCTATACACAAGGATACATAACACAATCAACTATAAACGGTCAACCCAGTCGACCTATGCCCACCCTACACAGTGCACAAAGCTCAAGGCGGTAAGAGGAAATCAAAGCTACACCCCACGTAAGGCAGATTACGCTCCGCGTAGCTCCCTGATGACTTATCTTAATCATTAAGTCCTTAAAACAAGATATCTGCTCCTTATATTTTCATATCCACACCAAATGGATGTCTTAATGGACAAAGTCTCTGACTTTATCCATTTGTGTAATATCCATAAAATTTCATAAAATTTAAACTTTTCAAAACAACCATTTTTCTATAGAAGTGTTTACAAAACCCATTGTTTCTAAAACATTATTTAAAATTAGAATCGTTCTCGACATAGTTTTCAAAACTTTATCATTATCAGAGTATCCCAGAAATCATAAGTCCAAAAATGCGAGGATGTGTACGGTTACGTCTTCACCCTGACAAGATCCGCTGAAGTAGCTGAAACCATAAACAAAAAATGTAAGCACGAAGCTTAATGAGTTTCCCCCAAAGTACCAACACATCACAAAACAAGAATAGTACAATAAACAACATGTATTCAAATCCTTTAGTCTGACTGGAACCCCCCCCCCTCTGGCCTACAGTCTATCTGGTACGCTCACAGAACCTATATCATGACCGGTACGCCACCTTGCGCCTTCAGCTTATCTGGAACGTTCTTCGGACCTTCGGCCTGACTGGTACGCCTCACTGGCCTTCATTCTATCTGGGACGCCCTGGGTCTATTGGCCTTCAGCACAAATCAGGACTGCCTCAACCCAACCACACACATAACATGTCGACATATACACTTCACATAAACATATAACCAGGCAATAGGCAAATAGGCAAATCTTACAGATCACTAAGCATAGAAGCATCCTATCTACCAGGATACCGATCCAATAGATCATAAAAACATAAAAACATGGATAACAGGATATCAATCCAATGGGTTAGCATTAGTGCCTTCGACCTGCAAGTACAGTGAAGAAAACTCACCTCGAATACTGAAGTTCACTGCAAGAATCCTTAGTTGCTTCCCCGACGACACCTCTGATCTATCAGATCAAAATAACACCCAATTATCAATTGGGTTTCATTATAGGGCCCACCATCCATACTTGGGGTAAAATGACCATTTTACCCTTGACCCAACATGAACCAAAACCGAGGCCCAACTCCATCAACCAAAAGGTCCAAAACCAAAAGATCCAAAAGGCCCACTAGTGGTCCAATTTTCCAAATTGGGCCCAACCTCATATGAGTCTTATCCTAAGCCCATAATTTCCTTTATTACAATTCAGGTTGACCCAACTTGTCGTGTTTTTCCATTTAACTGCAAAGTTGGGAAAAACCGATCCAACTCGCTGAGTTTATCAATAAACTCGCCAAGTCCGCTCAAAACCCAACAACTTAATACAATAAGCAGTTAAGCACTTAATCCATAAGGACATGACCCCAAAACCTATATCTGACTTCCTTGAGCTAGAAAACCACGTAAAGTTGCCAGCTTAGATCATTTAAACCCCGAGTTCGTACGCCCTGTGTAGATCATTTAAGCCCCGAGTTCATACTCCATCTTACGTTCAACGTAGGGGACTACCCCATGCATAGCATAGGTTAAGGATTCTCGAAAGTAAGCTTAAAAATAAAATAAAAATAATTCCTTCAAAATCGGGTATTATAATTCTCCCTCATTTGAACTAGATTTCATCCTCAAAATCCTCAGCTGCAAATAGATTCGGATAATGCTCACGAATCTTTGCCTCGGGCTCTCAAATACACTTAGAACCCTTCCTATGTTGCCACTAAACCTTGATCAAAGATATCACCTTGTAGTGCAAAGCCTTCGTCTTCCTATCCAGAATAGCCATCAGCCTCTCCACGTAATTTAGACGCTCATCGACCTGAATGCCATCTAACGGAACCACCACTGAATCATCAACCACACAATTTCGAAGCTGAAAAACATTATAAGTGATGTAAATTTGACTAAGCTCCTTAGATAGTTCCATTCGGTAGGTCACCTTGTCTATCCTAGCCACTACTCGAAATGGTCAGATAAATCGAGGGCCCAATTTTCCCCTCTTCCTAAAGCGTATCACACCCTTCTAGGGTGACTGTAACATCCCCCTCTGGTACGTATCACAATATTTTTCGCTTTGGGCTCCTGACACGAAAACTTACCAGGGGGCCACCCATCCCTGAATTGCTCTCGCCCGGGCATGTTTAACTGCAGATTTCTTATGGGATATGTTGTCTTCACGACTTTAAAACACGTTATGACGGGGAATATATCCACACCCCTTATAAGAAAATGTTTCGTTCTCCTTCCTAGCCGATGTGGGATCAGGTGCAGCTAACCTGCCCGCCTTCACTCCCTCTTATAGTTTTTGACGTTCCCGTCGAACACATCGACTCGTGCCCTGACTCTGATACCATTGTAACATCCCCCTTTGACACGTATCAAAATATTATCCGCTTTAGGCTCGCGGCACGAAAACTTCCCAGAGGGCCATCCATCCCTGGATTGCTCTTGCCCGAGCACGCTTAACTGCAAAGTTCTTATTTGATATGCTGCCTTCGCAGTTTTAAAACGTGTTGTGACAGAGAACTCTGTCTAGTTTAATGCAATATAAGAAAATTTTTGATATAGTTGTATAGAATATACAATAATAATATCTCATTCTATTGAATTCTATAAAACAATATATTATAAATTATAAATATATACAAGAACCAAATTGTTGTATGAACAGGAGCTAAAAGTACAACCCTCAATGCACAATGTATAAGTGTTTAATGTGGTAAGTTCAAGTTTAGTCCCTCGCTTTGTATAATCCGTTCCCCTTTATTTTGTAAAATAATATTTCTTTTTATTTTTAAAATATCACTTTCACCCTCCACCTTTGTAAAATGTCACTTTCACTCATTCTCTTTCTAAACTTTCGTATTTATTTCGTAGTATATATAAATACGATTTTCTACCATCTACTTTGCAGACTGCATTTCCGACCCCTCTTTTTTATAAATGTACATATGTCAATGTGTAAAAAGTATTTTAATCCTTTAACTTCGTATAATCGATTACTTGCAACCGTTATATTTTGTAAAATAGTCCTTACTTTTTAAAATATCACATTCAAACACTCCCTAAAATGTTAATTTCGCTCCTTCATATTTCATCCTTCAACTTCGTTTAATTCATCATTTGAAACCTTTTTATTTTATAAAATGATATCTTTCATCTTTTTATTTTTTAAAATATCATTTTCACCTCTTAATTTTCTAAAGTTCCGTATTAACCCCCCATCGCCGTAATATATATAATTTTCCCTGCCTTACTTTTTTAATACAAAATAAAAAAATCACGTAAAAACTCACGCCAAATGTATCTGAAGTAATTATTTGAAACTTTTCTTTTTTGTTTTTATGTAAGACTTGTCATTAATTTTCAATATATGTTAATAGATTGATATTGTTGGTTATTTTATTTTATTTCTTTAGAAGTAATTATTTGAAACTTTTCTTTTGTTTAGGCAAAGAATGAGGGCCAGGTTTGTGCCAGCACATAACCTGGATCGTGACGCAGCATCCTTAGTGGGTCCCACTCGTATCTCACTTTGTCCCACATGACGCCCTTACACCTTTGAAAATACAGCATCTTTCATTCTCCACCCTTCTTTTTAAAATTTTCTATTTTTGGAAACAATTGTCCTTTTCATTTCACTTTATGATCCAGTATTTTTCATCTTCAATTTTCTATCAAGTAACGGTCACAGTAAGAGCATACAACATCGTTTAGCATTGCCATCACATCCACATTATGTGGTTGATGGACAAGATATATCACATGATGATAAGTTCCTCATGTTCCAAAGCACTGTCAATAGCACAAATGTAAGCTTGTGTTTACGTTCATATCAATGTAACCACACATTTTATGCACTTGTGTTCCTAGCAAAGCTCATAACATGATTTGAGAAGTCCAGTTACGCTCATGTTTGTCTGAATTACAACCAGTTACCTAGCATCCTCCATTATAAGGTTTTAGTTTCCATCCCACAATTGGAGTGCTTTAGCTCTTGTTTCCAGCATTTTCATCGATATTTTCATAGTTGTCCACTACATAATTCCAACTTCTCAGTTCCATCAAATAATTCAAACACTCACCCTTGGAGCATTATCCAGCCACTCAACAACTTGCGTTCTTAGTACCATATTCCACAAGCCTATAACACTCGTGCTATGACATTCACCTTATGGTTTTAGTAGTACATTTGAGATGATGTTTCAACAATCATATCACGTTTGATTTCATGATCAAAACATTTGAGTGTTTTTTTTTTTTTTTTTACGAATGCCATTCATCATGCTTAATTTTAACATCCGTACCCAAATAATAAACAACGAATTAAACTGATTACACTCTTTTAATAAACTTATTAAATAATTTAGATCAAAATAATGTGACGATATTCTTCTTGAAGGTTGAAACAACGTTAAGGCAGAAAACATTAAGAAAAAACACATCGAAATGAGAATTAAGAAAGCACAACCAATTAAGTTGATGAAAAATAATTACAATCGTCTAAACTTAATTTTTCATAAAAGATGGAGATGAACATTCCATTCCCCATAGTTTCTTTTTTCAGTTTTTGCCCTCAAAAGTCGAAACACATCCAAGGCGAAATGTCATTATCATTCTTCATTTCCTCCTTAGATCGACAACCACAACACTCACATTATCCGTGCTCCGCCGTGCCAACGCCAACTTTGTCAGTAGCATCGATGCATCAGAGCAAGCTCTGTCACAGTTCTCCAACTCCGACTCTTCGCTCTCCGCCGGATTCTTCATGTTCGCCGCCGGTCTCTTCCCTTTCAGACACATTCTCGCCACTCCACACGCGGTGTCGTTTGACACCACGTCCCACAGTCCGTCACTCGCAATTATTAAACACTCATCTTCCGGCGCCCGATCTGTAATCGTCACTTCCGGCTCGCAACTCACGTAAGGTTTAAGATAATTGTCGCCTGATAAAATCAAAATTCAGTATGAAAATTGAGAATTGGAGACGACGAACTTTTTTTTTTCAAATACTTTTGAATGATATGGAAAGTAATTTACTTATTTACACTCACCGATGGCTCTAGACATGGCCAGAACTCCGAGAACTCTAGCACCTTCCCAGTATATAACTCGCCCTCCGGCAGCTTGAATCCGGTTGAGCTCATCTGGACGATCCGGCTGCAAGCAATTTTGCACGTAAAATTAGTAAAAATTCAACATAGAAACCACAAATCATTAGATGTAATTCTCAACTAACCTTGTGATCGTTTGATAGAGGCACTGCTTTTCCGTTCCGACAAAGTACAGCTCTAGAATCGCCACAATTTGCGACTATGATCTTATCAGGAGTCATGATAGCAACAACCGCCGTCGATCCAACAGCGTCGGACTCCGGCGCCTGAAGCTCGCACCGGCAGTTGCCGGCGACGGTGCCTTGGTTCCACTCTATTACTTCCTTGTCCATTCGGTTGAAACATTGCTCCATCGTTTTCGTCCATTCCGATTCCACCTTTTTGTTCAACTCTTCTTTCACAAGCAAGTGAAGCCGATCCTTACATCTGGTTGCGACCTAAAATAATCAAACGAAAAATTCAATAATCGTGAAACTTGTAACATGTTCAATTTTAGATTATGAAGTTTATACGTACATGAGAACAACCATGGCCATCGTAGACGCCAAAATAGTGCAAACTAGACGTTTGATTATCATCACTGGTTAAAAACGAAGGATGAATAGCGACAGCGTCTTCCATGTCCCTCCGCCGTCCGCAGACCGACGCAACACCGAATTTCGGAAGCGCTTCCGCGTCAATAAAAACAGCAGACCCCGAAGGTCTCAAAATTGTAGCCACTAAAGGCGTAGGCTTAACAACATCAACCCCATCGTCCTCCGTTTTCGGTTTAATTTCCGAAGTGTTACAGTTCTGGAAAGCGTCGCTGCACTCACGTGAGAACGACGCCGGGGAGATCGACAATCTCGCTTGCTTAACCCCGTTCTCCGTTTCAAGCGTCGCTACTCCGGCCACAAACTTAACACGGCGGAGCTCCATCCTTTTACGCCTCGCTGATTGAGAATTCGAGTCGCAATTCGGCGAAGCCTCGTTCTCACTCACAACCCCACAACAAATCTCCGCCATAATCCACCACCACCGCCACCCCTAAAACAGCCGTCTTTAAGTCTCCGATCATAAACAACCGATGTTCAAGAATATTTCATCACTGTACACAAAATCCTGGTGAAGATTCGTAATATATGTCGAATTGAAGGCAGAAGAGAGAGATAGAGAGAGGTGTTTAAAGGGGACACTAAAGACTAAAGAGAAACAAGAGGGACCTCAAGGGAAGCTTTTTGGTGTCGCCACGGGGTAACTGCCCGTGAAAATTTTGGGCAGGGGCAACTGATCAAGTGACGTGTGGGAGTATGTTATGAGAGTGGTTCCCCGCCTAAACACCTATCTCCCTGATCTCGGCCGTCCATCTCTGATATCATCAAACGCGTGTACTGTAAACTTTTCCGTGCGACGGACGTGGGCCAATCACAATGAAACACGGCTGGTGGAGAGTAATTTCACGGTCTGACAGGCATGTGGTCAGTCTTTTGAATTATTTTCTTTTTAATTTTCTTTTTAATTGTTTAATACTAATTTGGGGGGCTAGGGTGTACGTGGCAAGATCGTCAAGTACGAGATTGTGTAGTGTTCTCAATTCTCTGTGTGTGGGGAATTGAATTAATCTTTATTCTTTATTTATTATTCCCTTCCCATTAAGTTTTTCAAAACGGATTGAATTTTAACGAAATATCTTTTCAAATTCACGTTTTTATATATTTGTTAATTATATATTATTAACATCGGTTATAAATTATAGCCTGTAAGATTTTATGTATTTTATATTATTCCTGCTTTAAGGTTTTAGATATTTAACAGTTATTTAAAAATAATTATTATCAACGTGTATGTAATTCTATGATAATACGTATTTATACTGTTGTACTTAATTATATTGTTATATGGTAATACGTATATATACTTTTTTTGTACATGTTGAAAAGGAGAGGAAGGTTTTTAGAAGTAAAAGATCGTGGAAGTCGTACAAACACCGAAAAACTAAAATTACAACCGAAGAACAACAAAGTCTGAAAAACTATAACGACCTAAGGATTATTTCTGTTGAACTTAAACTTGGATCTCATAATGACTTAATGAGTTATGTGAAACACTTTTGTACTTATTTGGACTAGTCGTATATACACGTATGTTGCGAAACCTAGGGATAATATATAAAATACATTATATTTTATGATACACCGGTTTAAAGTTAAACGTTTCTTTTTCTCAAAATAACTTATATTTTTATTTTTACGATTTGACACTTTTAAAAATAATCACCGGTAACCTTTCGGTATTACATAATTTTTTCGAGCGGCCCTTAACCTTTTTTTAGGGGTAAGAATAGAACGGGACCTAAACCGAACCGGTACCGACCCAAGATTTATGAATATTGAATTGGGTGGAAAGTCGATACCGAACACGACAGAACTAATACTACTAGTACAGGTACCGGTTTTCAATACTAGCACAGATACTGAATCCCGAATCTCATGATTTTAGAGTGCCGATTACAATCCATATAAACATAAACAGTATCGGTTTAAATCGGAATTTTCGGTACTTTTCTCACCCTTATTTTTTTCTTTTTGGAAAGAAGCCTCTAACATTTTTTACATTAAAAACTATTATGCATTTGAAAAAATATTCCGTTTTAACACATAATTTTCATACTTTTCTTGTTGTTGATACTTATGATTTTTTTGATGGGTTTTAATATTAAAATTTGAAGGAGACATCTTATTTTTTTAAAACAAAAAGAAATGATGTCATAACTAATTAGTGTTAGACAATATGTATAACAAAATTTATTTGATTGATGATTAAAGATTGTAGCAAATAAAAACTATCTAATATCCTTTGACATCTTAGAATATTTTTGAACTAAATATCACAATTTTCAAACACTAATCTATAAAATCAAAACTCCCAAAAAAAAAAACAAAAATTTGCCATAATATTTATGAAAATCAATATTTAAGGAACAACATACTTTCCATAATGCCTCTGTTTTTGCTAATGAGTTGAAACCAAAACCACATACGAAAGAAATTATTTGGGTTGAGTCATTTTTAACGTGGAAGTTATTAAGACCTCATTTTTAATTTTTCAATTTTTTCATGTTATCTCATACTTCACAATTGCACTCTATCACTCCTAACTTCTCACGACATCTTCATCCGTTTCTTCAACTCCTACTTATTCCACTTAAACTTGTTATGAACTTTGGATATTCTGCTTAATTATTTACTTTTGACTTGCTTTATCCCCAACTTATCTTTCATCATGTTTAGAGGGTGTTTGGATAGGAAAAAAAATTGTTGGTATTGTTTATTGCTTATTCCCACCACAATAAACCAAGTTTAAGTGTTTGGATAAAAATCCTTAAAAATCAGCTTATTGTGGTAGGAATAAGCTAAATAAGCTGATTTTAATAAACATTTCTCTCCTTGCTTATTGCTATTATTCCCACCACAAACATTTTTGCAAAAACTGTTTATTCCTACCGCAATAAGCTAATAAGCAATAAGGTAATAAACTATAAACTAATTTATCCAAACACCCTCTTAGTGTTCCAACCCAACATGACACAACACGTTTACAAAGTTTAAACGTTAAACTTACTAACTGGATACGAACTAAACGGGTAATGTTTGCAAGGTTTATCCCTACGAATGTATTTAACATGTTTACTGTTTCAACGAGATATGTTTGTGAGGTCTACATGTATAAATGTACTTTGGTCCATTTGATAGTGGTACAAGCTATGGAAATGACTCTTAAATTCTAGTACCATTGGATTTCATTAGAGTCCGCAAACCATGAATTCATTTAGAAATAAGTTAGTGTAGTATTTTTACTAGAAGGATTAATATTTCTTGGTTCAGTATGCTAGAAAAGATACGGTGTCTAATCGATTCTACCCTTAAAGAAGAGCAACAACAAAGTTATTATTAGATAACTTTACAATCACATTCGATTCTTTATGAAGACCATACCAAACTGATCTTTCTTAGACCGATCTTTTTTGCTCATCTTGATTTTTTTTTTGTTGGTTATGAGACAAGAAAATCTAAGTTGGATAGTCATTGCCACTCGTCAAGAATAGAGTGGAACATGTGTAATTCTAACACTTGGTTCTTACCCAAAAATCATGGACCCCAAAATGAATGATTAAATTCCGATATTGAATGGCAATAATGCTTTCAAAAAGAAGGTTGGTGTGTCCATTTTGTCTTTGCAACCTCCCTCCTAATCTTCATATATATTTCAAACAAAGATTTGGTTCCTCCAAAAAAAACAATACTAAAATCATTACAAGAAATAAATCTACTGCATATTATATAGAAAATGTTAATTTTTTTACGCTGGAGAAACAAAGATGTTTAAAATGAAATTTCGTCGCAATATATTTTTATTGATTTTTATGTGTCGACAAACCAAAAACAATAACATAATTTAAACCGAAAATTTTAAAAAACAATGCAATGTAAGTAGTATTACTAGAATCCGAATGATTTTGAATGAAAAAGAGAACCAACTATCGTTGGAGCGTGTCGTTTTCTTTGCTCGATTTTTTAGTTAAAGTTGTTCCAAGGTAGTGATTAAATTCCCAAAATTTTCTTAACTTTACTTTATATCAATTTTTCTAAAAGATGTGTCTACTTTTGGAAATACTTTGCAATGAAATATAGTCATTCTGGTTGCTTAACGATGAACATACAACTATTGATTTTGTTAAAATATCTATAATGTATTTATTAATATATTGTTGGTGTTAATAAGACCATATAAATATGTAAATTTTATTTTAATAGTCTTCAAAGTTAAAGTTATTTTATTAAATTCTTAAAAGACTATTATAAATTATCTCAACACAACAATATTTTGTCATAAATAATAATTTATGTTTTAAAAAACTATACAATTTATATATTGTACAACGTGTTAAATCATAAATTGTGTGTATGGTTTATATAGAATGTTTCAATAACTATCATTTTATTTACATAAAAATAATCTAAAATCATTATATACTTATAAAGGAAACATTTTCCAAGCACCATATTCATTTGAAACTCCCATGCATTTTTTCTTTCACCACATTCATTTGAAACTTCCATGACTTTTCAATTTCTTTCTAATAATAATTATAATTTTGTTAATTAGGTTAAATAAATATCACACCTAAAGTGTAATGATATATAAACTAAATTTCAATATTAAAATAATATATTTATTTCTATTTATAAATTTATGTTTTTAACTTTCAACATATTATATTTAATTTATTAGTTTTAATATATTGTTGGATGTTAACCATTATCATTTTTAAGATACAATTTTGGAACAATTTGTATAAAATACTTAAATTATTAATTTAAATATAACATTATAAGGTCAACTTAAATATAAATTTTAGTTTAACTTAAAACTCAAAGAATATTTTATAAATAGTTAAAAGTGATAAATTGTAGTGTCTTTCTAATAATGATTATAAGTTAGTTAATAAGGTTAAATAAATATCAAACCTAAAGTGTAATCATAAATAAACTAAATTTCAATACTAAAATGATATCTTTATATCTACTTATAAAGTTATGGCTTTAACTTTTAACATATTATACTTAATTTATTAGATTTAATATGTTGTTATATATAAACCATTATTAGTTTAAAGTTGCAACCTTTGAATAGTTTGGACAAAATACTTAAATTGCAAACTTAAATATAACATTACAATGTCAATTTAAATATAAATTTCAGTTCCACTTAAAAAAGCAAAGAATACTTTGTAAATATTTAAAATTGATAAATTATAGTGATAAATGCAAAAACTAAATTGTAATCTCAAATTAACTAAAATATTTCCTAAAGATAGTTTTATAATCGTTAAAAGTTTTCAAATAAGTAGCTTATAATAAGTTACAAAAAACAATAGTTAAAAATAACTCAATATAAATGTTTATATTGTTACCTTTAAAATCAAAAAATAATATTTGATGTTTTAAATAATTATAATGATAGAAATTAAAACATTAAGCATATAATTTTAAAAAATTAATTAAGAATAACAACAACTATAAATAACATTAAACCATATATTATATTTAAATTTATTAATGTGTAACTCACAGGTAGAAGTTATTCAAACGATTAAGATTAACAAGTTATTATATATATATATATATATATATATATATATATATATATATATATATATATATATATTATCGTATAATTTAAAGTAATCAACATATTATATTAATTTAGTATACGAATTATTATATTAAATTTAACGACGATGTTACTGTTATATTTAAAATATATATATATATATATATATATATATATATATATATATATATATATATATTTGTAAGGACTTCAACTATATAGGTGTTATCACACATTACAATGTGAACTTAAATATAAATTTATGTTCCAATTAAAAAACCAAAGAATATTTTGTAAATAGTTAAAAGTGATAAATTGTAGTGATGAATGCAAAAACTAAATTGTAATCTCAATTTAAGTAAAATATTTCCTGAAGATATTTTCATAATCGTTAAAATTTTCTAAATAAGTAGCTTAAAATAACTTACAATAGAAATAGTTAAAAATAACTTTATATAAATGATTTGTATACTAAATTGATATAATATATCGATAGAAATTAAAACATTAAGCAGATAAATTTTAAAAAATTAATAATTTGTTAATTTTTAAATCAAAAGTAATATTTGATGTTTTTAATAATCATAATGATAGAAATTAAAACATTAAGCAGATAAATTTTAAAAAATTAATTAACAATAACAATAATTATAAATAACATTAAACTATTTATTATATTTAATTTTATTTATATATAACTCGCGGGTAGAAGTCATTCAAACGATTGAGATTATGAAGTTATAATAGAAGTATATATATTATTATATAATTCGAAATAATCAATATATTATATCAATTTAGTATACAAATTATTATATCAAATTTAACATCATTATTGTTATATTTAAAAAAAAAAACATATATTTGCAAAGACTTCAAATATATATGTGTTTCTGCGCAACGCGCAGACATTCGCCTAGTTATTTATATATTTATGTATATTCTGAGAAGAGGTATAGTATCAATAACTATTTGAGATTTTTCTTAATGAACGCATCCAAAAATTATAATATTTGGTTTAAGTGAATTTTGTTGAGTTTTTGTTTTACTTAAATACAATACATAAAAGTCCTTTTATTGCAATAAATTATAAAAATTTAGACATCAGACTAAAATCAACATATTTTATAATAACCGTTAGTGTGCAAATAAATGAGTGTATATTACAATCACATTTATAATAAAAACCTTAGTATAGCTTAAAGAGAGGTTAAATATCCTACCAACTTAAAACAAAATATGTTGATTTCAGGTAGGGGTGGCAAATCGGATCATCGTGTCGTGTTTTTGTTTGACACGACACGACACGATATCGTATTTTTTTTAACAAACATGAAAATGAATCAATTAAAAAACGACAAACACGACACGACACGACAAATATAACATAATTAAAAAAAATAGTTTATTTAATTAATATTTAATGATACATAATACAAAAAACAGGACAAACACGAAAAACACAACAAATAAATATTAAATCGTGTCAATTTCGTGTCTAATTTTAAACACGACACGACATGGTATCGTGTTTTTTATACTTAACACGAACACTACACGAATTCGAATTTCAGTTTCGTCCAATTTCGTTTCGTGTCGTGTTTTTTTTATCGTGCCGTGTCAACAATTGTCACCCATAATTTCAGGTTAAATAATGATATACTTGAAGATTTTTATTATTTCGGAGAATTAAAGTATGTTTTTAAAAATAATATAAAAATTGATTAACTAAAATCAAAATTAATGTATAGACGTTATTATTTATTTAAACTCATAAAACGTTATTTCTATTAATAGGATTATTTACATCATTAATTATCCTTTTATTCGTTATTATTTATTTAAACTCATAAAACGTTATTCCTATTAATCGGATTATTTACATCATTACATATGCTTTTGTTCATCGGGAAGGACAATATCTTTGGATTCCTTTTATAGGAAAGAAAGAAAAACTTTTTCTTTAGTTTTATTTTTAATTATTGCTAAAACTAGCATACAAGCTTTCATCATCAACAAATATTATATGCATCGATCATCTATGGTTTTATCAAGTGATTAAATTAATTTCATATAATCCATCTAAAAAGAATAAAATAGAGATATTAACTAAAATAATCATATTTTAAGTTAACATTATAGAAAATACCTATTTCTTTTAATGACCAATATATTTGAAAGGGTAAGTCCACAACATTTAAAAGTATTTTTTCTAGCAGATAGATATATTTCGTTCTGAAATTTTAAAAATGAAAGAAAAAAAACTTTGGATATCCAAAACAAATTCAATTAACAGTTTTAGAATTTCGAGAAAATATTTTATTTTTTTATTAAAATCTAATAAAATTCTAAATAAACATAACAAATAGGTGGATGCGATGCGATCATGTCAGGTTCTTCCCTTTTGAACTAGAAGTACCTAAAAAAACATTTAAACATAAACTCTAAACACAAAACTTAGTGAGCTTCCCAAAATACAACATATCATACATACACATCATGCATACATATCAACCTAAAGCTATAACGGGTATATTTCACCCCTGATTCCCTTCCGACTGTCTGAGTCCCTTCTGACTCCCTCGGTATCTTTCAATCGCTACGAGTCTATTTCACCCTACATCTGAGCATAAATTCATATTAGTATGAGTTATAAAGACAACAAGCACATACAGACATGCCAATAACTATCATCCTACGACATAACAGTTATTCAATATATTCAATAACTATCGTTTGGGTTATATCTTTTGTGTATTGTTCAATATATTCAATAACTGTGTATCACATCAAACGTCGGTACTGGTGTTTCCACCGCCGGTCGGGGATGTGACAAACCGGTACACTAAGGTACAAAAGTCTGCATGTGGAAAGAGTTAGAGATTTCAACCAATTGTGTGAAGAATTTGTCGGACATTTTGTACGGTAGATAAAATATACATGTATATAGCAGATGTACAAGCTATTCTACGATGTCGAATTAAACACTATTGAACAATATACAATAGTATTTAGGGTAAATGACACAAAAAACACTCTTTTTACACAGAAATTCGATTTTGACACCGTGTTTTTTTTGTATCAATTTTGACACTGTGTTTTCCAATTTGTTATAATTCTGACCACTTGACCGGTTAACCAGGTTACATGTTGACGTGGCATGATGACGTGTCAGTTTTGATGACGTGACATGATGACATGATATGCTGACGTGTCAAAATTGAATTTTTTTCTCCACAAAAAACACTAAGTTTTCACTTTTTTCGATTTTGACACTAAGTTTAATTTTTTATTTCAATTTCGACACTATGTTTTTTTTTGTTCCAATCGAACATCATTTATCAAATTTTGTTCAATTTTGTCTATTTTCCATTTGAAACCATATAAATATATTTTTTTTATTACATTTTAAACCGTATAAACATATTTTTTTCGTTTAAAAACCACATTTTAAAGTTGCATATTTAATATAAAATACAATTTTTATATAACTAATACATATTTATACATAAAAATATGGTTTGAGTGTAAAAAAAATGTATTTATACAAAACTATGGTTTTTAAATGAAAAAAAAACATATTTATACGGTTTAAATGTATTTAAAAAATATTTATACGGTTTCAAATAAAAAATTGTCAACATTGAACAAAATTGGAAAAAAATGATGTTCGATTTGGAACAAAAAACATAGTGTCAAAGTTGAAAGAAAAAATTAAACTTAGTGTAAAAATCGAAAAAAAAAAAATGAAAACTTAATGTTTTTTATGAGAAAAAAGTTCAGTTTTGACACGTCAGCATATCATGTAATCATGCCACGTCAGCATGCAACCTAATTAACCGGTCAAGTGGTCAGAATTGTAACAAATTGGAAAACATAGTGTCAAAATTGACACAAAAAAAACTCGGTGTCAAAATCGAATTTCTGTATAAAAGAAGTGTTTTTATGCCATTTACCCTAGTATTTAACAAGAAAAACAACAAAATATGGCAGTGTAATTTGCATAAAACAAATCGTTTTCATTTACTTATTTACCAATGGAGCAACAGTTTTCTCTGTACTAGAATTTATTTATATTTTCAAAATTATATAAAAATTCTTACCATTCGGCCAAATCTTTAATGAGTTTTTCAAATTTGAATGTGGCCAAATTCTTATTTAATTATCATATATTCATATCAATATTCAATCTGAATTCGAAGTGTTGCTATTGGTGAAATGATGTTTAGTATTTTTAATTTTTTATCAATGGTATTAGTTAACCATGATTAGCCTAGCCATACTCCAATATTTGCAAATGTTGTGTTCTTGCCTAGACTAGATATGATACTTAAATATTTTAATGTCTTCTTTATTATGACAGTTACAAAGGGCCAACTTACATATACTTTACATTCTACTAAACTACCTATTTATCCATCATTGGAGACTTGAAGCCTCTAACTTTTTTGGTGGCTATATTTCTAACATCTGATACTGTCATATCAAAAACCTTTTGGTATGTAAATATGTAAAAATCTAATATATGTTGAAATGTTACTGGCATTTTAAAAAATGAACTATAAAAATTGATCCATATAAATTGTAATTTGGTTTGTTCATATCAAGTTTGATTTAATTTGGAGAGAAAATGACATAAAAGCCCTTAAGTTTTCACAAAAATGTCGGTTTTATCCTTGGACGTGTTTTATGTCTAGTAAAGCCTGGAGTTTTGTTTAATTTGTTTATTTTTACTATTGTAACCGATTTCCAGGTAACCTACCGGTTACCTAATATGAGTAAAGCCCTTAAATTTTCAAAAATATTCGGATTTACCCTTGCATTGATTATTATTATTATTATTATTATTATTATTATTATTATTATTATAATAATAATAATAATAATAATAATAATCAAAATAACAATCAAGGTAAGGGTAAATCCGAATATTTTTGAAAAACTTAAGGGTAAATCCGAACATTTTTGAAAATATAAGGGCTTTACTGGCATTATGTAACCGGCAGGTACCTAGAAACCGGCTACAAAGGTAAAAATGACCAAATCAAACAAAACTTCGGGCTTTACTGCACATAAAACACGTCAAAAGGTAAAACCAATATTTTTATGAAACTTAAGGGCTTTTATGTCATTTTCCCTAATTTAGACCGTTCATAAATCATTATCCATACATATGTTGTACCGGACCGAAGTGTTCCACTCAAACGAACATCACTACAAACACACTATGAACTCAATGTGTAAGAGATTTAATTTCCTAAATAGTTATCAAAATGATATTTTCTTTTTTAATACAAAACACTATTACTTAGTTTTTAGAAGTGATGCGTGGTAAGTGGGACAAATCAAGTGCAACGATTTGAAGCTCTCCGATATAAATTATGTTCTTATGATGTTATTATATGTAATTGAGATTAAAAATTGCAATTATTTTTTAAAGTCCGTTTAATTAATATATGCTAGTAATTATAATCGACAGACATGTCGGTTTTGTATTTGGATTCATTATAAGGATATTTAAACAGTATGCATGTCATGTTTATGGTGTGTTTTTTATGTGGTCAAATTAAAAGTCAGATTGTGCATACCATCATGGTATGACATGACAGGATGTAGTGTGTGCAACGCCATGGCATGCAAGAACCCTTCTTTAGCTTCTTTAATGTACAAGACAACATGCATATTAGTGTGGTGATGTGAAGTGGTAAGTTTTTCTTAACTGATGGAAAATTGTGATGATTTAAAACTAAGATGACAATAACTTTTGATCTGATCTAATATGTATAACTGAGGGGTATATATAAGTGATAGCCTAACCATGTAACCAAACTATTGAAACTTGGTATATCCAATGATTGTTTTCTGTAAAGCTTTTTACTATTTAAAAAAACCTTTTTATTATTTGAGAAGAAAATGTATTTTAAACGTTACTTCAAAAATTTTATTTTTTACTAACCTTTTAATTTATTTTTTAGAATTTGTCATATGATCATTACATTTTATTTTATACCGTAATTTTGTTTTGATATTATATTTCTTTTAGGTTTTATATTTAGGTAATTAATTGATTTAATAAACAAAATAAAAATTAATATATGAAAAAGTCATACAATTTAAATATAATTGTTAAAAGTTTCAAACTCTAATATATATATATATATATATATATATATATATATATATATATATATATATATTATAAACATCACGGTTAACTAATCTTTTATTTTTATTTTAAATTTTTTTAACTACATATGTTAATTTTTATTATTTATATAGTTTTGAAAAAAAAGAAAAACTAACAAATGTTAGTAAAAGAAATACCCTACAAACATCTAAGATAGAAAAAGGATAATTAATTGCTTTTTTTTCGAAAATGTTAATAGTTGGAGAAAGCTATTATGCCAAATTAATTTTTCGAATCGTCGTGAATCTGATCCGTAGAGGTATCTTGATTTTTTCGTCTAGGTGTCAATTCTACACCTTGGAAGATGAATGAGTGGATCATCTATTCTTTGGTTGTAATTGTGCTCAGACGATATGGAATTGGTTTAGTGTGGCAAACAAGAAGGTGTTATTTTTGAAACGTGCCCTTATGTACTTGGCGGTAGGGATGTGCATCGGAAGCGTAATCGCCTCGAAACTGTTGGTTCTGAAACCGGAACCACTTTAAGTGGTTCCGGTTCTCAGTTTTTCGGGACCACTACTCGTTGGGTACCCGCCGGAACCGGTTTATATATATATATATATATATATATATATATATGTGTGTGTGTGTGTGTGTGTGTTACTTAGATCGATTTAGAATATATTGGTCCGATTTTGTCCCTCTTTGGTCCGAATTGATTTGATTTCAATCAAACTAAATTGTTGTTTTATGACTTTATCGAGAAAAGTTCACAAAATTAATGTAACCGAGTTACCCGTGACTAGTTCCAAATATTTAAAGATTGCCTAGAACGGTTCCAGTTCCGGTTCTAACTTTCTAGGAACCGTCGGTTCCGGTTCTCACCAAATGAGGTGGGTACCCGCCTATGCTCATCCCTATTTGGGCGGTGTGATAGATTTGGAGAGCTAGAAATGGAGTTATGTTTAAGAATTTTAAACAGACTCATTTAAATACGGCGGATGACATTCAATCTTTGGTCTTTAATCCGATCAAACATAATTCTAATTTAAATGTTTTAGATTGGCGTCAAATAGCGTTGCTCACTTTTATTTAACTGTTTCTTGTAATTTTTAGTTCTTACATCTTGCTAGTTTTTTTATTGCATTCAATTGTTCTAAGAAAAGTTAATAGAAAAATAATGTAAGGATAATAAAAAAAATAATACTGTCAAAAAATTAAAAAAAAAAATACTAATTTTCATAAATGGTTCCAATAGTTTCTCAAGTTTCATCTCTAACATTTTTCGGTTTCATGAAGAGTCCATGTGGGTTCAGTTTCGTGCATTGTTGGTTCCTTAGCCAGATAAAAAGACTTTTATACCCTTTTATTTTATTTTATATTTTCTTTTAGCTAATATTAACATTAAAAAACACCCCCACAGCCACCACGATCAATGTTTTAAAAACCGGTTTCAACAGGCACGTCAAACCGATTGGATCGGGAAAGGGGGAGGGAGCGGTTTAATTATCACCGATTTTACATCGATTTCTGAACCGGATTGAACCAAAAAAACCGGCCGGTTGAACCAGTCAAAATAAACTGGTTAAACCGAATAAAAACACATAAAAAAACCACTTACATAATAAACTTTAGTGATTTTTTTTCAAATCTTTTGAGTTTTCTCTAGATAAAACATATGGTAAATGTTATAATTTTTTTGATGTGTTTCTATTCATCTAAAACTATATTTTGTTTTGGTATTATACTTTTTTTGACATATATGAATTGATGCAAAGCAGTAAAACTTATAGTTATGCGTTATTTTAATGTATTTGGATTCTTCTACAACTTATTTTTATATGTATTTTTAGTGTTTGAACTTGTAAACATCAAATCATGATTTATATATGTATGTATGTGTAAGAAAATAGAAAAAAATGGAAAATATAGAAACCGATTGACCAAGCGGTCGAATCGGTTGAACCGGGAACCGGTCGCCATATCGATTCAACTAAAAAACCGGTTTTTAAAACATTGACCTCGATCCTCAACCCCTACCCCCAATTACACCCCAATTGAGTACGTACCGGAAATAAAGCTACCCCAACACTTTCTTCCTTCCTCATCTCCAACAAACCTCTCTCATCATCGAACCACCATCCCGTTTTCAAGACCTAATTACTCCACAGTCCAAACCTTTGTTCATTTTCATCTCCATTCAAACTTCTCTTCATCTTCATATTCATCTATAAAACTGGAGTCCGTCATAGTTCCCATTCTATGGTTTATTATCTCACCTATTTAGTGATAGGTTGAAGACGATGGCAACCAAGGGAAAGAGACAAACATTAAGGACGATTAGGAAGAAAGGCATTCATTTTTCGTTTCTCACTTATGTTTTTAGGTTAGAGTAAAGAACATCATCGAAAATTGGGGAATAAACGAAGATGGTGACAAATCTAAAATGTACTCAGATGAAATGATTTTGATTATCTTCATATCCGTCTTACTAGGTTGTTCAATTGTTTGGGAGGAATTGATGAGATACCCGAATTGGAGACTTGAAATCGGTTCGATCCCTTCATCTCCAATAACCCCACCATCGTTTTCCCTTCTGATACTGGTCGATTCGTTCATATGCAACAAACCCACCACAACACCACCATCTATGGTCCCCCACATCATCACCCTTATCATCCACTATCCAATGATCTCCGCATCTCTACTTTTGGATCGCAATGAACCCCATACCACCGCCTCTGAAAATTCTAGAACAAAGGGAATCTTTTTGAAGGTATAGTGTTTTACATCTTTTGGTTTTAATTGAGATCATGGGGACCTTCGCTGAGACGGAAAAAAGTTAAATGATGAAATTTGATATTCTAAGAAACCACGGGACCATTTATGAAGATTAGTCAATAAAAATTTTTTAAAATATTATCAAGATGTTCGTTAGTACGAACTTAAGTAACTTGTAGAAAGTAGAAAATAACAAATTTCCTAACTCGATAAGGCGTTCCGATGTTGTTACGTGTGAATGATGGTCAGCTCATCAACAAACTATTCAACAATCCAGTCCACTATCCTCATGAAATGGTGTTCACTAGTGAAATACCAAAAAGAAAAAGAAAGAGAGAAAAACACTCTATAACCTCTAGTGAACACCCATAGAGGATACCACTCCATAAGACAACTACTCCAATTGGGGGTGGTGTTTACGGATTGAAATCCCTCCACCTCAGCCTCCACGATGATTTCTATGCGTGAATTTATTAACATACCTAGTAGCCTAAGAACTTTTGTAGACGCCCTAGACAATCTTTTGATTTGACAAATAACATTTGAGTAGATTTCATATTCTTTTAAGTTTTTCAAAAAGTGTTTTTATAAATAAAGTAATTATTTGTAATAATTTTAAACGTTTCTTAGGAATCACTATAAAATGTTCTAAAGACCAAAAGTTTTCTTTATGGTACAAAAGTAGAACCAGAATGTATATGGTCAAATGCATAATGACAATATACTTTAAGCCAATTTTTAATAATATATTTGCAATCAAAAACCAACACATTCTATTTTTTATTGTTTATTTTTCATTTTGTGGCCAGGCAAAGTCGCAGCAAGTATCAACTACGAAATACAAAAGAAACATTAAGTCTCAAATAAACAAAAATTGAAATACGTTGGTATATTGTACGAAAATAATTCATTACCAAAATACAAAATATAGATTACATTTCTGGTCCGTGTAGCAGATTTTTTCAATTTTGGTCATAAAAAGTTTTCTTTTGGACCAAAATTGCAAAAATTAGCTATGCTTAGGGACCAATAATGTAATTCACTCAAAAGATAAATTACAATTCATCGACCATTTTTCATGCACACGTTTGAAGGAGAAAAAACAATACTTGTTATTCAACAAGTTTCTTTTTGGTTCTGAAAAGGATTTTCAAATCAACAACGTTAAAAGTCTAGAAACAAATCACATTCAAGAAAAAAAATAAAAAGGAACCTTTTCTCCCCTTAGTCAATTCTCTTTAAACATGGCTTCCTCTTCACTCTTCAATGCCTTCAGCTTTCTGTACCCACTGTCCGTGCCAAATAACCTGATGCAAAGATGTCATTTGTCATATCACAATCCTATACAGGACATAACAGATTGTACTGCGTTTGACATGACATAATCATATAAAAAGTCAAACTAAAGTCTTACCAGTCCATGTAGACAAAAGTTGATGAGTAGTTCCCTGATTTGGTGTAGATGAGTCGGTGATGATAGTCATGAAAGTCAGAACTGAATTTTTTTTTTTTTATAAAAGGGAAATTTGTTATACCAATAACGTTAGCAAATATTTAAAAAAAAAATGAATGATAAGTTTATTATTTATAGAGTAAGACTAATCACTAACCCCCCGTATAAAGGAAGAAAGTTTGAGGGGCTCCATGGGAAATGATAACCACAATGTGCCTCAACTGTCTCAAGAACTCTCACCACCATCCACAACCAAAGTGTTATGAGATGTGGGCCCGTGATGGCAGGACCGAAAATAGTAGCAAAACCAAGGAATAATATTTCAGCAGGGTGTGCGTATTCTGAAGTCAATCCGAAAGGCGTTGCATACCTGTTGTATAAATGAATTAAATAAATGAAAAAAATGAAAAACATTAAAAAAAAGAAACATGCTCTTACTCATGATGGACACTGTGGACATGCTTATACAGCCATTTGGTATGTAAAATTCTGTGTCCCCAGTAAAATATAAAATCTTCAACTATGAAGTAGAATATTATCTGTGTAGACATTACTTTCCTACAAAGTGAAAAGGGATTACAATTTTGAGAAAATTAATGAATATATATATATATATATATATATATATATATATATATATATATATATATATATATATATATTATGTTTTGACTTGAAAATACCAGGATGGCAATGGAAGACTGCTTCTCATTCCCATGAATCTGAAGACAGGATATGAAGCAATCATAACAGGGAGATTGACACAAAAATGATACAATAGTAAGCGAGTGATGCATTTATTTTGAGCTTCATTGGTGTTATTCTTCATCTGGACATAAAAATGTAACAAAATTAATGACATTAGAAAAAGCAGGTTTCCAAAGGCATGAGAATGTGAGATAGTTAAACCTGAATTTTGTACTTGTTCAGCCATCCTGCCCTTTCTAAGTAAATGAAAGGAAGTCCAGATAAGAAGAAAACAGATTCATGAAGCAAAAAACTTCCAAGGCAAGCCAACTGAAAGTCACTGAAATTTGTGATCAGATACTGCAATTAGAAAAGAAAAGAAAAAAAAAAGGGTCAGTAATCAGTAATCAGCCTCTGTATCGTGGTGTTAAACCACAAGAAATAAGTTGTATTACAAGAATGTTTTATGTCTACATAAGATGTGATAAACAAATACAAAAACCAACGTAGTTTTCTATAAAATGTTCTTGTGTAACAGGTTGGTTCAAAGGATATTAAAAGGTTTTATTAGATAAGAGTTGAGTTTTCAAGAACAAAATAAGTAGTGGAAACATTCTTAGGCTTATGCTCCTGAAAATATAATTACTTGGACAACAAATTCAAAAGTGATCATTGGACATGAGGAAAAGGAGATGAAAAGGAAGGACCGAAGTTCATCAGTTCTAAAAGGGTGAGGATACAAAAGAAACAAAAATGGGAGTGGATTATCCATTTATTGTCTGCTAAAACTACAGAATCATAAGCCTTTAGGCTGAAATGTACCCAATTTGATTTTCATACTTCCACTTGTAGAATAAATTAGAAAAGAAGGGGGCATCGCCCCCCCCCCCCCCCTCCCCCTGTTTTAAGCCCCTTTTGTATTCTGTACAACCATAAGTTTCTAGGGAAAAGTAAGCATCCAGAACTTCACTAATTCATCACATAAATCACAAGCCTCTTGTGTTAATGTGGCCCAAAAATTGTTCAAACAAAGGAAATAGGAAAATCATTTACTAATATATGCAAAACCTAGATGTCAAGCAGCAAATTGACAAGATTACAAGAACAGTAAAATCATTTAAACATGAAATCAAAACTTAGAGGTCAATAAGAAAATTGACACCAAATTACCAAATACTAACTAGATCTCTTGACATCCCTGATCCTTTCACTTCAAAGTTCGGTGATGTCTTCCTTACATCCATTCCTGAACATGTATAATCTCATGCATGTGCTAAAGTATGAGAGTACTACATTAAACGCAATTACGCGAGTTCCGACTTGCGAATCATACTAAAATCTCCTCCAATACAAATAACTATTCATTTCAGCATTAAAGTTTAGTTACTCATCAATCAACGCATATTCGATAGCACAAATTCTTAATTATAGATCAATGCGACGCAGATTTATGAATACAGAGCCGATAACACTCGCACATACATCCAAAAATCAGTACAAACAAACTATCCATAAATGAGACCAAATCTAAGGCAACGGAAGAAGCAAAACGCGTAGTATAATATCAATACAGTCGGAAAAAAGGAGATGGCGTTACCGTCCAACCAGATTCGATGATTGAAGCCATGGAATCCGGCCAGGATCCAGCCAAAGCAGATGACAGCAAGAGAGAAAGCGAAAGAACAGATGGTGGAAATGAATCAGGGCTCGTGGGCACTCCACTTGTACTTGTCCATTCACGAATCCCTCACTTCCCCCGGATAACAGTGAGCTTTTGGGGGATTTTCAGGGGAGGGTTTTTATGTGTGTATCGGAGTTGTACGTTGTGCTCTAAAAGTCGTAATTTTTTCGATACATCATGGGTGGTTACGAAACTGTATACAGATAGGGAGAGGTTTAAAATGTGTGCACGTTGAAACGACGTCATACTTGGTTAAAAAACGGCAAGTGGGTCTCACCCGCATGTTCCAAAATGGTATGACATTGATGTGCCCATTTTTACATTGTCCTAATTTCTTAAAAATACTTTTATCACAAAACTTTAAAAATAGTTCAAGTGGTTTTTGAAAATATCAAGTTTAATATCTAAGTTCAAAAAACCTTACAGATGGCCCCTATGGTTTCAAAACTTTTAATGTTTAGTCTTTCCGTCTAACGTCGTCAGCTTTCTACCGTTAAATGAGGGGTATTTTCGTCATTTTAACACCAGGGACCATTTATGAGGTTTTTTCTATTTAATAATAATAATAAAATATAAATATTTAATGTAAAAGGGTCTTTCTCTCTCTCTTTCTCTCTCTCTCTCTCTTTTAATCAAACAACTACTGTTTGGATCTTGACCATCTGTATATTGTTCCCCAAATGTACCATAAGCTTGGACCTTTGTACGGTTGTTCTCCACTGTCTTTTTCGACACTAGAAATAGGAAAGAACATTTGAAACACGAACATAAAGAAAATGAACACAGCCACAACACAAATCCATTGCAAGTAATCCAACTTCTTTAAAACCATAAATCTTGCAAATTTCGATCTGGGTCTCTGCGAAAATGAATTGTTTCTCTCATTTCTAGATGAAAATTTGAGTAACGGATCCCTCTTTAATGGCAACACTCCATTTTCAAGAGAACTCATTTACATTACCACCAATCGAATTCCAACAGATCACATACCTAATCCAAATCAACAAACAAAAGGGGGCTACTTTTTTTGCTTTTGGCTAAGATGGGATTTAATCATCATGGAGAACCCAATAACGAAAAAGCTTTACATATTGTAATCAAGATTTCTGGAAAAAGGGTAAAGACAAAAAGGGATGCTTTTTTGCTTTGTTCTTGAGGTGTTTTGGCTGAAAGTTGCGACCTGTTGTGGTGGTCAGAGGTTACTCCGGAAGCCTTCAGCCTCATTTTTGGTTGGGTTCTGGTCGAAATCAACAGAGAAACGAATGGGAGTGGTGTTTGGTGGTGATTTTCAGTCGAGAGGTGTAACGCCCGCAAATCTGGGCTAGTCAAATTAGAGGCAATAGGGGTCGAAAACGACTTTTCGACAAAAGATTATTTAGAATAAATAATCTTAACCAAGTTGTAGAGTATTTTACAAGGTTTTCGTACATATAAAGAACGCCAAAAACGGAGTTATAACGAAGAAGTTATGACCCGTTGAAGTTTCGCGACGGAACTGGCACGATACCGGGAAGCGTAAATAGTGAATTTACGATAGAGCGAGATTTAGCCTTAGCGATCTAAACGAAAGTCGTAGAAGATGTTAAACTAAGAACATCGATAAAAAGAACGCCCAAATCTGACTTCGTATGAGGAAGTTATGATTTTTCTAAGATTTAGCATAGCAGTGCACAGCCCGAAATCTGAATTTTAGATCGGTCGATTTTTAGCCGACGGGATCTAAATGAAAGTTGTAGTACTCATAAATACCAACGCGTGGATATAAAGAACGTCGATAATAGAGCTCGTATGCAAAAGTTATGGACGAAGCTTAGTCCCTACTTTTCGAGCGCGGCGAATTTGATACAGTTTTGTAAATCCGAGATAGAACGAGAATTAGCCAACGAGGTCTAAATGAGAGTTGAAGATCTCATTAATAGGAACTCAACGGTAAAAAGACAGACAAAAATGGAGCTCGTATGCAAAAGTTATGGACGAAGCTTAGTCCCTACTTTTCGAGCGCGGCGAATTTGATACAGTTTTGTAAATCCGAGATAGAATGAGAATTAGCCAACGAGGTCTAAATGAAAGTTGAAGATCTCATTAATAGGAACTCAACAGTAAAAAGACAGACAAAAACGGAGCTCGTATGCAAAAGTTACGGACGAAGCTTGGAGACTACTTTACTATACACTTCCTATAAATACAAGGGTGAACTCCTCATATTTTCTTCACACCATAAGCCTTTCTTTCTCTCTCTAACTTCTCTCTAGCCTCCCTAAACCCCTCCCAAGTCTACGGAACCTCCCTAGCACGAGAAGAGAGCCCCGGAGCGCCCGACGGCTCCGAGAAGAAAAGCTTTCGGCTCGGAAACGCTGCTCCAGCGAAGCCCGGTTTTTAATAAAAACCCGCTGTAAGTGAGCTACGCCTATAGTATATTTAATATAGATTTTATTTAATTATAGTAACATTGTTAGGACCTTAAAATAATTATTTAGGCTATTATTATGAGTTATATTGAGTGTTATTTAACGCTTGTATAATAGTAATAATAGCTAGACTATTAAATTAGTCTCGTCAAGCGTTAGACTAAACTCTAGTGGTAATGATACTAGGTTTCGTCAAGGGATAATTGTTTTAAGAGTAACGAAGTGCTGTCCGAGTGCCGACTCACCACCTTTCAAGTGAGTGCATGGTCCCTTTCATCTTACACATAGATATGAAGTATTTTATATAAACTACGTGCTATGTGTGTACATTATCTGAATACTTGCTGTCTATGTTGGATGAACGTTTTATACATGTTTTAAAGGATTTAAACTGTATACGTATTTTATATATACAAATATGTTGGGTATGAGATGGGTAGATGAATGATGAGAGATAGAAGATGACGTGAGTATATATTGGCAGCTATAGACTTAGTGCCTATGAGACGAACACCGGTAGCTATGGACTTAGTACCTTTTAGACGTTGGTAGCTATGGATTTAGTACCTGTTGGGAATTGGTAGCTATGGAATTAGTACCTATTAGTTAGACGCTGGTAGCTAAGGACTTAGTACCTGTAGGAATTGGTAGCTATGGACTTAGTACCTGTTGAACATTGGTAGCTATGGACTTAGTACCTATTAGATAAAGACTGGTAGCTATGGATTTAGTACCCGATGAATAGACTATAGCAGCTAGGGAATTAGTGCTTTATGAACGAACATTGGCGGCTATGGATTTAGTGCCAGTCCCATAACCCTGGAAGTAAGGGACTTCGGAATAAACGAATGCAGGATAGATGACTCTTAGGTTAAATCCTTAAAGAGTAAAGAAGATAATGGGGATGGGTAATTGGGTTGATTGTTTGACTGAAAATAATAATTATATTATTGTGGGTTGAAAACCCTATGTACTCACCAGGTTTCCCAACCTGACCCACTCAGTTTATGTATATCACAGGTGACGAAGTGAAGTGACATTACACTGAGAGATTTAAAGAGATGTAGATCACTAGTGTAAATCATTGTAAGTTCTGTTTATGCTTATGTTTCGGTATTAACGATGACATCCCAAACGTTTTAAAATGAAATAAATACGTTTCCTCGAAAATGTTTTAATAACGTATTTACCATGTTTTTCTGGGAACACATTCCGCAACCTTTTTATAAAACGAAGTACTCTGATTTTCATAAAGCATAAACAAAATCGGTCTTTTCTGGCCGTGATTTTGGGGATGTCACAGTTGGTATCAGAGCATTAGTTTAAGCGAACTAGGAATATGAATTTATTTCTAGACTTAAACTTAGAATGCTAAGCGATGATTGTGAGGTGTGAGCACTAGCTTATTTTAGGAATTATGCCTAAAATGCTTTTATGTGCTAAATGCTTTATGCCTTATATGCTGTTATTTATTCGGATCTATGGTCTGTTGCCGACCGGATCTGGAAACCTTATATGTTTAGGATTCTAAACGTACGACTACGGTATTAGAACTAGCATGTAAACGTTTCGGAGTGATAAGGATGATTTAAACGTCAAGTAAAGGTCTAAATTCACCTTATTCGGTGTATAGATCGAGATGGTAAGGACCCGTAGCGGAAACGTAAACGCAAATGGGAACAGGAACCAACCCCCAATGGTTCAGCAAATACCTGTTGTAGAAGAAGTTGTGCCTGAGCCAGTCACCATGGCTGGAGTTCAAGCCATGATTCGGGCTATGTTGGCTGAACAAAGGGAAGAAATGAGACGGATGTTGAATAGGGACGGACCTACTATGCCCATTGAGCAACCCGAACTGATTCCCGAGCAATCTGAGGAAGGGAACTACAGCCGCCAAGTGAGTCAAGATTGGGACTCAAGGTAAGCAAAGGGATGGCCCAGAAGGGAGAAACAACAAGGATGGGCGGATGTACAAGAATTTCTTGGGTGCGAAACCCCTAAGTCTCTCAGGAAGCCCGAAGCCGGTTGAGATTATGGATTGGATCTCTGAGATGGAGATGGTGTTTGAGAGCTGCAGCTGTAACGAGAAACAGAAGACTGTCTTCGCTGTAAGACAACTGAAAACTGGAGTCTTGAGCTGGTGGAAGCTATTGGCAGATACGATGCCACGAGGAGAAGCCTTAAGGATGTCGTGGGAAGAGTTTTTGGAACAGTTGAAAATGCAGTACTGCTCAGAGGTAGATCTGATAGACCTAAACAACGAGTTTCAGAACCTGAAGAAAGGGAAGATGAGTGTTGATGAGTATGCCACCGCATTCACCAAGAGGATGAAGCTATTCCCCTACTTGGTGCCTTCTAAACTCTCCAAGATTGATAGGTTTGCTAACGGACTGCCCACTGACTTTGGCCCAATGGTCAAAATGGCAACTACCTTGAAAACAGCTGTTAGGGCAGCTAAGAACGTAGAGGCCCAGGTAAGAGAAAAGGGTCTAGAAAAAGATAAGTCAGGAGAGAAGCGAAAGTTTGAGGGATCTTCGAGGTCGAACAAGGAAAGAAAATTCTCAAAACTTGGAGGAGCAGATGGAGGTGAAGCAAGATGGTGTGATAGATGCAAGAAGAAGCATGGTGGGAAGTGCAATGAAGAAGTGACTTGTTACAAGTGTGGGAGGACTGGCCACTATTCCAAAGACTGCACTCATGATGATAAAGTATGCTACGGATGTGGAGGCAAGGGGCATATGTCCAGAGACTGCCCAAAGAAAAATAAAGCAGTAAGACCAGAAACGCCACCAAGGCCAAGGGCATTTCACATGATCCTCGACGAAGCAGAAAACCGTGCGAGGAATCACGGATGAGGACTTCATATCAGAAGAGCAAGTTATGTAGTAGCCATAGTATTTTATGATGTAGCCTAGTAGAGGCATAGTCTAGGGTGAACTTGAACACCTATGTAATCGTTTCAAGAATTAATATAAAACCTTCGTTTTGTTATCTGATGTGTCAAATGATTGTGTGATTTGCTGCATGGTGACTTGGGAAACTGCGAGACAATACTTGGGACGAGTATGAGTAGGTGTGAATGGTAGTAGAGGCCTATACTACCGGAAGCACAGGACTCACACTTGGATCAGGGAAAGTCACAAGGTTACCAAGAAGCTAGTAATTGATTTCGTTTTATTCAAGTGTGTTGTTACCATCGTTTCGGTAATGACTAAGAAGATTGTTGATATTCCGACCCTAGTGGTCATATCGAATCGAGTCCGACTACGATGAGTATGTTGTGTGGTTCAGAGAACCAAGTTTGATGTAGCGTCCGACTTAAACCAAACGGTTGAAATCAAAGCGATCAATAGAAGTATTGCACTCGTTGTTAAAGAAGTTGGTGGCTAGAAATGCCTAATGTTAAAGTGTGATTATATCACATTAGAACATGAAGGAAGGCATAGTCTGTTTTAGAATTTAACTCTAAGAGACCTAAGTCTAAGTGTTGCAACATACGATGATAGGTCATTAGAATATGACACATCGATCTATAGTAGTAATAAAAGAACTTATCTCAAGTCCGTATCCAGCAAGAATCGAGATTGTGACTTGAAGGTCATAATTTGGAGTCTAACCTGAGGTAGAGAGCAGGCGCACGATCGAGTACTCTTACAGTCAATGAGTTTAAGAGATAGAATTGAAGGAATGTAGAAGTTATAAATATTACCTAGGATGAAGAGATGACGTATGGAGTCATTATACGATCATGTTTCGTTGATGATTCCGGGACATAATCATCCTAAGGGGGAGATAATTGTAACGCCCGCAAATCTGGGCTAGTCAAATTAGAGGCAATAGGGGTCGAAAACGACTTTTCGACAAAAGATTATTTAGAATAAATAATATTAACCAAGTTGTAGAGTCTTTTACAAGGTTTTCGTACATATAAAGAACGCCAAAAACCGAGTTATAACGAAGAAGTTATGACCCGTTGAAGTTTCGCGACGGAACTGGCACGATACCGGGAAGCGTAAATAGTGAATTTACGATAGAGCAAGATTTAGCCTTAGCGATCTAAACGAAAGTCGTAGAAGATGTTAAACTAAGAACATCGATAAAAAGAACGCCCAAATCTGACTTCGTATGAGGAAGTTATGATTTTTCTAAGATTTAGCATAGCAGTGCACAGCCCGAAATCTGAATTTTAGATCGGTCGATTTTTAGCCGACGGGATCTAAATGAAAGTTGTAGTACTCATAAATACCAACGCGTGGATATAAAGAACGTCGATAATAGAGCTCGTATGCAAAAGTTATGGACGAAGCTTAGTCCCTACTTTTCGAGCGCGGCGAATTTGATACAGTTTTGTAAATCCGAGATAGAACGAGAATTAGCCAACGAGGTCTAAATGAGAGTTGAAGATCTCATTAATAGGAACTCAACGGTAAAAAGATAGACAAAAATGGAGCTCGTATGCAAAAGTTATGGACGAAGCTTAGTCCCTACTTTTCGAGCGCGGCGAATTTGATACAGTTTTGTAAATCCGAGATAGAATGAGGATTAGCCAACGAGGTCTAAATGAAAGTTGAAGATCTCATTAATAGGAACTCAACAGTAAAAAGACAGACAAAAACGGAGCTCGTATGCAAAAGTTACGGACGAAGCTTGGAGACTACTTTACTATACACTTCCTATAAATACAAGGGTGAACTCCTCATATTTTCTTCACACCATAAGCCTTTCTTTCTCTCTCTAACTTCTCTCTAGCCTCCCTAAACCCCTCCCAAGTCTACGGAACCTCCCTAGCACGAGAAGAGAGCCCCGGAGCGCCCGACGGCTCCGAGAAGAAAAGCTTTCGGCTCGGAAACGCTGCTCCAGCGAAGCCCGGTTTTTAATAAAAACCCGCTGTAAGTGAGCTACGCCTATAGTATATTTAATATAGATTTTATTTAATTATAGTAACATTGTTAGGACCTTAAAATAATTATTTAGGCTATTATTATGAGTTATATTGAGTGTTATTTAACGCTTGTATAATAGTAATAATAGCTAGACTATTAAATTAGTCTCGTCAAGCGTTAGACTAAACTCTAGTGGTAATGATACTAGGTTTCGTCAAGGGATAATTGTTTTAAGAGTAACGAAGTGCTGTCCGAGTGCCGACTCACCACCTTTCAAGTGAGTGCATGGTCCCTTTCATCTTACACATAGATATGAAGTATTTTATATAAACTACGTGCTATGTGTGTACATTATCTGAATACTTGCTGTCTATGTTGGATGAACGTTTTATACATGTTTTAAAGGATTTAAACTGTATACGTATTTTATATATACGAATATGTTGGGTATGAGATGGGTAGATGAATGATGAGAGATAGAAGATGACGTGAGTATATATTGGCAGCTATAGACTTAGTGCCTATGAGACGAACACCGGTAGCTATGGACTTAGTACCTTTTAGACGTTGGTAGCTATGGATTTAGTACCTGTTGGGAATTGGTAGCTATGGAATTAGTACCTATTAGTTAGACGCTGGTAGCTAAGGACTTAGTACCTGTAGGAATTGGTAGCTATGGACTTAGTACCTGTTGAACATTGGTAGCTATGGACTTAGTACCTATTAGATAAAGACTGGTAGCTATGGATTTAGTACCCGATGAATAGACTATAGCAGCTAGGGAATTAGTGCTTTATGAACGAACATTGGCGGCTATGGATTTAGTGCCAGTCCCATAACCCTGGAAGTAAGGGACTTCGGAATAAACGAATGCAGGATAGATGACTCTTAGGTTAAATCCTTAAAGAGTAAAGAAGATAATGGGGATGGGTAATTGGGTTGATTGTTTGACTGAAAATAATAATTATATTATTGTGGGTTGAAAACCCTATGTACTCACCAGGTTTCCCAACCTGACCCACTCAGTTTATGTATATCACAGGTGACGAAGTGAAGTGACATTACACTGAGAGATTTAAAGAGATGTAGATCACTAGTGTAAATCATTGTAAGTTCTGTTTATGCTTATGTTTCGGTATTAACGATGACATCCCAAACGTTTTAAAATGAAATAAATACGTTTCCTCGAAAATGTTTTAATAACGTATTTACCATGTTTTTCTGGGAACACATTCCGCAACCTTTTTATAAAACGAAGTACTCTGATTTTCATAAAGCATAAACAAAATCGGTCTTTTCTGGCCGTGATTTTGGGGATGTCACAAAAGGAAGGAGCATAAGGTGGTGGTCGGAAAACTCACAATTGCAACAAATATGATGTCAGTGGATGGCAGAGCTGCGAGTGGCAGTGATGGGTGGCGTGTTGTGGCAACTCCGCTACCTCTCCATTGCGTTCTATCGGCGTGAACTCAGAGAAAGTGGGGCAAGGAAAATGGCAGGTGGTGATGAAGGTTTCTCAGTGGTGTTGGAGGTTTGGGTTGTCCTCGGGAGGGAAGAAGTTAAAGGGAAGGAGAGTGTTGGTGGTGTTGTTTATGCTCGAGTTGGTACCACCGAGATGAAGAAGATAAGGGTTGGCCTTTGGCTGGTCAACAAGTAAAAGGGTGAAGGCACAGGAGGGTGTTGGGTTTTTTTTGTTCCATTAGAGAGAGAGAGAGAGAGAGGTGGGACCCTTGCATATTAAATTTATTTATTTATTTGAAAAAAAAAGTAATAGAAAACCTCATAAATGGTCCATGGGTAATGAAATGACAAAAATGCCCCTGACTTAACGGCTAAATGGTAACAGAGTGAGCCGGAAGGACCAAATGTGAAAAGTTTTGAAACCACAGGGACGATCTGTGAGGTTTTTTTAACTTAGGGGCTAAACTTGATATTTTCGAAAACCACAAGGACCATTTTTGAAGTTTTTTCTACTGTTATTTATGTTTTTTACTCATCCAACTTAGTGATTTGACTTTTATATTTGTTTTGGGGTAAAAATTGATAAAGCATAATTTAATTAAATTGTATGGAATATGTGGTGTTTAAGGTAACGCAAGTATCTAATAGTAATCAAAATGAGACAAGGAAAGCCTTTGATCATTTGTAGGATCTCCAACATAAAATCTTGAGAGGTGATAATGATCACCTGTTTTGTTGTGTTTTATTGATTTCAATATGAGATTACAGAGATAATGAAGATAAAATGAGTAAAAGTGTAACGATAGAGTTAATTATGTGTGTAGTGTGTGATTTACAGATGTTATTTATAGTTTAAGTTAATCAACAAGAAGTCCAATATATCCAAGATCCTCCTTGAATAAATATTTGCACGTTATTTCACTTGGTATTCCCGGGTCTTGAACTCGGTTGAAGCGACTCTCCGTTGAAAATGGGTCTTATGTTGACTAATTCTACATATGTGACAAAAAAAGAAGAAAAATATAATCATTATAAGTATTAGAAAATATTACTAATAATAATCTGGATTTTGTGATATATTTAAGGATCCTAAGGTTTCAGAGATATTAAAGATCCTGAATATGATTTTGGGATCCTGCTCATAACAATTGTCCCCAAATTATATATGCGAAATATAAATATTAGTTTTCTAAAGTATTCAGAGGTATAATTTTAAAGTAAAAAATGAAATAAAAAATTCTAACGGATAGGTAAATTTTAATTTCAACGGATAGATTTCTATCCGTTAGAATTGGTCAAATCATCCTTCTACCTTTCCTTGATTTTTGTATAAATAGGATATTGAGCTTTTCAATTTCGCCTCACTCTTTTAGCTTTTCTTCTGGACGTTCACCAAATATTGTGACATCTCCAATTTCACGGCCAGAAAAGACCGATTTGTTTATGCTTTGTTTTTAAAATCAAAGTAATCTTTTAAAGAAAACAGTTGCGGAATTTGTTTCCAAAACAAAATATGATAAAAATTATCAAAGCATTTCCTTAAAGAAATGTATTTTCATTATATAACAAAATATTGGGATGTCATGTTCAATACAAACCAAAAGCATAAACAGAACAAAATAGACCTTACAACAGTTATTCATAACTACTGGCCTATAATCTAAAATCCCACGTCAAGTCCACCAACTTATACTCTTGTGCCATTACCTGTAATGCAAAGAAAAACTGAGCGGGTCAGGCTTGGGAGCCTGGTGAGCATATAGGGTTTTCAACCCACAATAATATAATTATTATATTTAATTACCAAACAATCAATCCAATTACTCACCCCCATTATCTTCCTTTATTTCATAGAGATTTACCCTGAGAACCAATTACCCTTCTCTCATTCATTCCTAAGAATTGCCCTAAGGAATTGGCACAAAGTCTAGTGCTGCCATGGTTCCTAGATTACCTCTGGTGAACATGTAGTTCAAAATAATTAATGAACACCTGGTTCAAGAACACCCATTGAACACACTTCATTCATTAATACCTAATGAACACCTAGTTCAAAAAGACCTAATGAACACTTAGTTCCAAAACACCTAATGAACACTTAGTTCAAATATCACTGGCGAACACATAGTTCAAAACATCTAGTGAACACTTAGTTCAAATATAACTGGTGAACTCAATCACCTAAGGAACACAGAGTACGAAAGCTCTTAGTTCGAACCACGTGATAATAATGTATATGTCGATCCTGCAAAACCACTAATATTATTAACACATATAAATCATATTTCGAAAACAATCTATCCCATCCCGTCGATCCCCACATACTGACCCTATACAATGATCTTACGAGATCTAGCCTAAGGAATCGATATGAACAACAACTGACGAAGCTGCTTCAGAAATTCCCTGACAGCAAACGAGGATCAATAAGCACATCAAATGAGGGGAATGGAATAAGTTTCACCACGAACCTTCGTTCGTAAAACAAAGAACCACAAAACAGTTAAGTCAGGGTAGTTATCTAGATAACAATGCCTAGGCGTGGTCCGACTATCATGAGGTATTATACCCCCAGACTCTACCTATCCCAGCATCGAACTTTGCCTAGCAGTGTCCTGAATACATGAGGGATTTCACCCCCAAACGACCCTATCCAGCAATATAACACCAGACATACCTAGCAGTGGTCTATTACCGGCACACTTTATTAGGCAGTCTACTAAGTTCCCTTAACTACTTCGTGAAAGAAAACGCAGACATATGAGGCTCGGTCGATCACTTCATAAAAGAAACGCTGACTCCAAAGCTCTCTCAACATAAAAGTATGGGGAAATACTACTAGAGTACTCCCGTACGCTCCCGTAACCGACACACAAAATTGTCAAAAAGACTTTATACATGATAGTACTTCTGGCACATTATAGTACTCTGGTATGCGAAAGACTCGTACTCGAGAACATAATAGTACCCCTGGCACAAGCAACACCCAAGACACAAAGCTTTGAAAAGGACTTCATACATAAAGTGTACTTCTGTACGTAGGACGTACTCCACCGATCATCAATCTCGCAACGCACGTACTCTTAATAAGAGACTACCCAATGTCCAAATGTTTTTTACTAAACATCCCATTTAAGTCTTAACCCATCACTAGGCAAACCTACAATGTTTATAATCATTTTTTTTTATATTATCTCTGTTTCGGCAACGCCAACTAGTATATACTTAACACAAGGTTTTAAGTAATAATATCATATATACACATCTTAACGCCTATTGAACCATATCTGATTCGCATGTTGTATATCATCAAATATATCTAACACATATTTCGGACAATAACAAATACTTCACATACATATGTATATTCCATACTTTAATCAATACTCGTATTAAAATCACGTTCCTAAAAGGGACTATACACATGATACCTTATCGAATGATCACATAGTTCAAAAATACACAATTCGTACTCCTGAATCTTAAATTTGCCTCATTACCTAATCCATATTCCCGGATCTAAAACTAACCTATTGATCTGATCCATACTCTCGGATCTAAAACTAACCTCTTGACCTGATCCATACTCTAGGATCTAAAACTAACCTCCTTATCTGATCCATAAATCCAGATCTAAAACAAGTTTATCTCTTTATCCTTTTATCTCATGGTCCAACCCATCTATTATCCCCTACCAACAACCTCATCTACCCATGTTCTATCCAACATATTTGTAGATACAAAATACATATACAATTTTACTCATTAAAAGTTATATAATTCGTCCATTCCACAATCATCTCAAATAAACAACAATATATTATACACATAGCACGTATTTCGTAGCAAATACTTAATATTTATGTGTTAGAAAAAAGTGATCACACACTCACTTGATCAGAAGATGATTGGACAACACTACGTCTTGTAGAAGTAGTATTCTTCGGTTGATCTGGAAGATATTCACAAAAATTGGCTTCTCGCGGGCAGAGCTTCGGCTCGAGAATCGCACTTCTCGGAATTTTCGGGGCTTCGGGACTTGCTTCGGGTCTTGGGAATGATATCGGGGCTTCAGGATATCTCTTGCACAAAAAACAAGGTAAAACGGGAGAGAGAGAAGAGATTTTGGCAAAGGAAGTTGACTGCCCTCACATGCCTTTTACAGAGGTTGAGCCTCGCACGTACGTTAGGCGTACGAAGCACTACATTGGGCGTAGTTCGGATAAGAGGGCCACATGGAGAGGTTTCGGTGGTGCTATGCGTCTCTCCTTCGGACCGCACAAAACCGAAGTATGGTGGGCGTACTTAAAGGTTACGCGGGGCGTACCTTCGGATCAGATCGATGACTCCTCGGTTTTGGATATTATCCGAATTAAAATTTATATTTTAATTATTTAAAAACTTCTAAAATTCATATCTTCCTCATACGATCTCCGTTTTCGACGTTCTTTATATCCACGCGTAGGTGAGACTATGCTCTACAACTTTCGTTTAGACTCCGTCGGCTAATTTTGAATTTATTTTAATTATTTATTTTTAGTAGGCCGGGACAGAAAATCCCCGTTATAAATTCATAACTTCTTAATCTGACGTCCGTTTTCGTATGTCTTTTTATCGTTGCACTATTAAGGACGAGATCTTCGATTATCGTTTAGATTGCTTCGGCTAGAAATCACACGATCTCATATTCGAGTTTCGAGTTGCATACTGCCAAGTTGAAACTTCGGAAAATCATAACTTCCTCATACGAAGTCAGATTTGGACGATCTTTTTATGTACGCTCTCGGTTAAATGAACTCTACAACATTCGTTTAGATCTCTAAGACTAAATGTCGCTCTATCTCAAATTCACATTTTACGTCATTTAGCGTCGTGTCGGTTTTGTCGCGAAACTTCGACATGTCATAACTTCTTCGTTATAACTCGGATTTCGGCGTTCTTTTTATGTACAAAATCCTTGTAACATATACTACAACTTAGTTAAGATTATTAATCCAAAATAATCTTCTATCAAAAAATCATTTTTGATCATTATCGTCTCTAAATTGAGTAGCTCTGATCTACGGGCGTTACAAATATCATCGAAGGTACTTCCTTTGTCTATTTTCTACTTCCTCGTTTTCTTTTAAATATGGTCAAAAAAGGAGCTCGCTCTCGCGCAAACATCATAGCCATATCTGATGACAATTTCGTAGAACAAAAACTCCTTCCTACGAGGAAACTTATACCTTCGAAGATGACAGTATCAAAGCTTTGAATTCGTTTGGAATCTTCCCCGTCGGTATTGTTTTTAAACTTTTCGATGCCATGATCCAACCAGATTTTACTTCTTCTGTTTGAGTTTATGTAACATACAAGTTTAGTTATCGTGTTTTGTTAGTTTAAAAGTGAATATTATTAAATAATACTCCCTCCGTCCCAAGTTGATAGTCTATTTTTGATTTTTGAAATCTTTTCTTCTTCAACTTTGACCTTAAATATTTTTATTTGTGTTATATATTATTTGATAAAACTTATAACAATGAAAAACTTTTAAAATACAATTCATTCATATATTTTGCATCAAGTATTATCTATAAAAAAACAAAAATATTTAAGGTCAAAGTTGAAGAAAAAAGACTTCAAAAGTCAAAAGTGGACTATCAATTTGGGACGGAGGTAGTATATGTTTAGAGCGTTGAGTTCTAACAAGATAGTTTTATGAGATTTGAAGTAAAACTATGTTTAGAATCATTCGGGAAGTATTGGAAGTCTTATGAGATTCCGATCAAAAGTCAATTATCAAAATTAACGAAAATATAACATTTAAGTTGGAAATAAGTAAAACAAATGTAGTAATGTTACTGAAAGTTGTAAATTATCTCGTTAGGAACATTTAGGCGAAAACCTCACCGAAATCTGAGTTATAACGAAGAAGTTATGACTTATAAAAGTTTCGCGACAGAACCGGCACGACGTCATAGGACTTAAAAAGTGAGTTTATGATAAACTACTTTTTTAGCTTTAGTGATCGAAATGAAAGTCGTAGTATTCGTTAAACCGAGAGCTTTCATAAAAAGAACGTCCAAATGATAGGGTCTCTTATGTATCTAACAGCTAGTAGACTAGATATCATGTTTTATGTCTGCTATTGTGCCAGGTTCCAAGGTAACCCATGAGAACCTCATATGATGGCTGTGAAAAATATATTCCGGTATTTGAAGCGAACCTCATCTCTTGGTCTTTGGTACCCGGCGAAATCTGGCTTCTTTGTTCAAGCATTCTCTGATTCATATCTTGGAGGATGCGGTTTAGACCGAAAGAGCACAACTGGCGGGTGTCAATTCTTTGATGGAAAACTCATTAGCTAGAGATCCAAGAAGTAAATATGTGTGTCTCTTTCTACAACCGAAGCTGAGTATATTGCTGTTGCATCTTGCACTTCATAGGTCACCCGGATACAAAGTCAACTTAGAGACTATGACCTAAACATGAAGAAGATTCCACTCTATTGTGACTCAGAAAGCCTCTACTGCAGTTGACGAATACACAAAATATTGCAAGCAAGCGACCGCAAACGTTGAAAAACTAATTTCTGATGCTCACGTTTTTCTTGATTCTCTTCAGGCTGCAGCTCAGAAGAATGCTCAAATGGTGAATGCTTCTGTTGATAATCTTACCAGCTCGCTTCAAGCTGAAAAGAAGCACTTTGAGGAGGCACGTCAAGCCATCAAGACTGACTACACTAAGCTTCAATCTTCTATCCATACACGTTGTGAAATCCCCATTTTTCACGGCCAAAAAAGACCGATTTTTTTATGCTTTATAAAAATCAGAGTATCTCTTTTAATAAAAACGTTGCGGAATTTGTTCCCAGAAAAACATGATAATCGCGTTATCAAAGCATCTCTAAAGAAATATATTTTTATTCACTTTTAAAACATTTGGGATGTCATCGTCAATACAGAAACATAAGCATAAACAGAACTTACATTTATTTACACTAGTGATCTACATCTCTTTTAAATCTCTCAGTGTAATGTGACTTCATATCAACACCTGTGATATAAATAAACTGAGTGGGTCAGGTTGGGAAACCCGGTGAGTACATAGGGTTTTCAACCCACAATAATATAATTATTATGTTTAATCATCAAACACTTAACCCAATTACCCATCCCCATTATCTTCTTTAATCATAAGGACCTACCCTAAGAATCAGCTATTTCTCGTTCATTCATTCCTAAGGATTTTCCTAAGGAATAGGTACGAAGTCCACCATTGTCAATGACACAGCTGTCAAGCACAGCTGCTAGTTCTATCACTTAGGCGTAACCGCCATAGTTGTGACATTCTATATGAGGCGCTTCTGCAAGTATTGTCCTTTAGACGCTACTGTCAAGGTTATAGTGTTCTCTATTAGGCGCAGCTGCTGATATTATCCTTAGAGCGCAGCTGCTAGGATGTTTATTGTAGATCAACAACATCTACAGGTTGTGGTGCAGCTGCCAGTGCTCATCCATAGGGTACTAGGTCCATTGCTGCCAATGTTCACCTATAGGGCACTAGGTCCATACCACTAATATTCCTCTAATTCAGCTTTCACCCCTCATCCTTCATCTACCCATGTTTTACCCAACATATTTTGTAGATATAAAAATACGTATACAGTTTAAAACATTTAAAACATGTATAAAAATCTCTCACCCAGCATAGACAACAAGTATTCAGACAATATGCACATATAGCACGTAATTTATATTAAATACTTCACATCTATGTGTAAGATGAAAGTAACTATGCACTCACCTGTGAAGATGGTGACTCGGCGCTTGGACAGCACTTCGTTACTCTTAACACAATTTTCCTCCACAAAACCTAGTATCAATATGACTAGGGTTTAGTCCGACGTTAACCGCGACTAATTATTATTATTATTATTATTATTATTATTATTATTATTATTATTATATAAGCATTAAATAGCACTCAATATAACTCATAATAATAGCCCAAATAATTATTTTAAGGTCCTAATAATGTTACTATAATTAATTAGAAGTTATATTAAAAATAGCGTAGGCGTAGCTCATTTACAGCGGGTTTTTGGCAAAACCGGGCTTCGCTGGAGCAGCGTTCCCGAGCTGAAAGGCTCTTTTCTCGGATCCATCGGGCACTCCGGGGCTTCCGCTTCGTGCTAGGGAGTTACCCTAGGCTTTGGGGGGGTAGGGAGGCTTAGAGAAAGAGTTTAGAGAGAGAAAGAAGTGGGGAAAGGTGTGGGAAATGGAGGAACCCGACACCTCTATTTATAGGCTGAATTCCTGATGGACTCATCGAGTAGGAGGACCTACTCGCCGAGTTGGGGCATGTGGCAGCCTTCTGGTGGTGCCACGTGTCCAATTCTGGTGGTGCCACGTCACCCCCTATCGCGTATCAGCTTTCAAACTTAGAAAAATCATAACTCTCGCATACGAGCTCCGTTTTCGACGTTCTTTTTTTCAACGCGTAGGTAAAATCAAAATCTAAAACTTTTATTTAGACTCCGTCGGCTAATTCTCGACCGATCTCAAATTTATCAGTAGGAGGCGTTTAAGTTGTTAAATGACCACGAAGAATTCGTAACTCCTTCATACGGACTCCGTTTTTGTCTATATTTTTACCGTTGAGTTCCTATTAATGAGATCTTCAACTCTCATTTATGTCACGTAAGCCAAGAACCGCTCGAACTAAAATTCGAGTTTCGGGTCGTGCACTGCTAAGCCGAATCTTAGAAAAATCATAACTTACTCATACGAAATCAAATTTGGGGGTTCTTTTTTTGTATGTTCTCTGTTTAACATATACTACAACTTTCGTTTAGATTTCTAAGGCTAAAAGTCGCTCCATCTTAAATTTACTATTTATGTTTCCCGGTGTCGTGTCGGTTTTGCCGTAAAACTTCAACGAGCCATAACTTCCTCGTTATAACTAGGATTTCGGCGTTCTTTATATGAACGGAAACCTTGAGACATATTCTACAACATGGTTAAGATTATTTATTCTAAATAATATTTTGTCGAAAAGTCGTTTTCGACCCCTATTGCCTTTAAATTGACTAGCTCGGATATGCGGGCGTTACACACGTCTTGATAAACTCCAGGCTGATCTAGCCATGGAAAACAAAGTAATGGATGAAATGGCTCTCAAAACCACCAAAGTCAAGACTCAGGCTCTGAAGCTCAACTAAGCGCTGAAAGAAAATGATGAACTTAAGTCAGAGCGAGCTGTCATCAAAAGCTGCGTTGGGGATGTGCACTCTATTCTTTTGAATCTTCTGGAAGCGCATGAATCGGTCCTTACTATCTCAGTTCGTCGCCACTTGGCTGAGAAATTGAGACCTGCTCTAGACATTCCAAGCAGGATTGAAGATGTTCCGGAGACCGTTGTCCCTCTGAAACAAGGGGGAGAAGATGTTAGTCAAGGTCAATCACAACAACCTCCAAAAAGTAAACCCATCTCCCAACCAAAAGTCACTGCTGAACCGAAGGGTAATGAAGCTTTGGGCAGTATGAAGGAAAAATGAAAGAAGAAAATTGGTGATGATGATGAGGTTGAAATCGAAGATGTGGTTGAAACCGACGAAAAATCTTCCAAAATCGAAGACCTCAAAATCAAACTAAATGAACGAGAGCTTAAGGAAAAGCTTCGTAAAGCGAATGTAGAAGTTGAAAGGGAGAGGAAACAAAAAGAAGCAAACGATGCATTGTAACGAAAGAAATCTATGTTCCCTCTGTGGACAATGGAAAAACTTCTGAAGGAGGTAATAGAATCTCCAAGCACACATTGGCTCTAACCGGTCCTCTCATTTGATCTTGAGAATTCCAAGGATTCTCAATTTGATATGCCAATCACCCGAAAGACGTTCATATTTCATTGTTTTGAGTCAACTGTTGCCTTCCCCTCTCCTGACCCGATGGTTGATCGAGACCTGATCGAATACTATCTTGCGTTCTCTCAACCGCAATACCTGACTTGGAGTAAACAGAAGATCACAACAGTCAAGGTGTTGAAACCCATTTCGGCAGGGAAGTTTATCAATATCAAATTCAAAGTGACTCGAGGCTCAGACAGTTCAGTTCATATGATCTCCCTGGCTGATCTGCCAAATTTAAATCCTCATGACTGGATTCTCCTGAACAATATCTTGCTAACCAATTAACAAGAGTATGAGCCTATCATCGATCACATCAAGCGAATGTTGTGTGTTATATTCTTGAAGTCGCGAAGATGGATCAGGAGATCGCCTCTGCCTTAAGGAAAAAACCCACTATCAAGCCAATTGGGAAGGCAAGCGACATCATCGTGATGATGAAGGAAAAAATCGACCCATAGTTTCACACAATCATGTTCACCAGGGGCGAAGGTCAAAAATGCATGTTCGCTCTCGTTGACAAACACCTGTTCTCCACTTCTTGCTTGGAGCATATTCTCGATATCATATACAGGTGCAATCAGAACAGTGATATAGATAAGAAGCTGTTTTCAGATATGCTTCGGTGGTATATTAACTTTCGTCAAACTCTACTTGCCATCATACTGAAGTTGTTCAAGAATATGAAGAAAACCACTGTTATTCAACCGAAGTGATCTCTCACCTCAATTAGCGCAAAAGGGGGAGATTGTTGAGTCTGTAGGTTGCACCATTGGGCTTAGCTAGTTTAGTCCAATGTATTCTCGGTTTGGGCTTGTCCAACCGTGTATTTTTTTAGGGTTTATTATTTATGGTGCATGCATGCATCATATTAGATACACTTCTTTAATATTTTCTTTAATCGTACTGTAACCCTAGCACACCTCTACAGTAAAAGTTCTTCATCGAGCTCTTCTGAAGTGTTGCTGTTTTATTCATTCGACATCTGTTTGATTCATTCTGTGTTTATTCTTTGGTTTACTTTCTGTTTTATTTTTTAAGAATCTTATCGATCTAAAATGATTAACCCTAAAGAGGCTTCCCTAAATAACCAAACATGCCAAATCAGTTTCAATATCTCAAATACTCAGCAATTTGCATCAAGTATCAAGAAAACAAGCCCAAGCTGCTCCGATCACTGATACGATCTCCACCACTGGACAACCACCAAGGCACTGAACTCAAAACAATAACCAACAATTACCAAAATGCCCCTGGAAACCCCTGGTCAACCCTTGGTCAAAGTCAAAGTCAAAGTCAACCCCTGACTGACTCTACTCGCCGAGTCAACCCGATGACTCGCCGAGTCCCCATGCTCAAAATTCCCCCAATCCGCGACTCAACTCGCCGAGTCACCCCGAGACTCGCCGAGTCCAACAACTCCGAGTCCACTCACACACAACTCACCGAGTCATCCCTTGACTCACCGATTCACGGCTCAACCAGAAAAGATTGGGACTCTTCGAATATACTCGCCGAGTCCAAGAACAGACTCGTCGAGTCTAAGGCTATCTTCAACCTACTCGCCGAGTTGTTCTTCCAACTCGTCGAGTTCCAGGCCATCTTCATCCAACTCGCCGAGTTGTTCTTCCAACTCGTCGAGTCCCAGCCTATCTTCAAGTAACTCATCGAGTCTACCCATGTGACTCGCCGAGTACCACCGGTCTGAATCCATACAGAAGCATTCCAGGCCATGCAATTGATCCAAAACATAGATCTAACCTCCTACAACCCATCCATCACGTAAAGTGGCAAACTTTACGTGAATCCAAAGATATCTAGGCCTTTTACACTTTAGGGCTAGAGTTTGGGACATGATAGCTTCACTACACACTCAAACATAGGGACTTTCAGGCATTCCAACCCTTCTCCATTCCAGATCTGAGGTAGCAACCCCAGATCTAACCTTTAAACTCCAAAACACCAAAAGATATGATCCCTAACACCCCCAAAATGAAGAATCTAGACAATAATAGCTCAACAATGAAATGATACCTCAAAAAGGAAGCTCCAAGAGAAGATTAACCCGAATCCTTGCAAAGCCCTTTGATCCAAGCCTCTTCTTCCTCAAGATCTCTTCAACAACCACCTCTCCAAGCTCCAATTTGCTCAACAATGGGGTTTCTCCACGAAATTAGGGTTTCTGGAACTCAAGGGATGATAAGGAGGCTGGGGAGGAAACATAATGTTCTTTATATAGGGCTCAACCTCCGGATTTAGGGTTTTCTCCACTCAGCGCCTACTCGCCGAGTCCAATCCACTGACTCGCCGAGTCGGCCACTTGACACGCGAGCAAGTCGCGACTCTACTCGCCGAGTCCACCCATGGACTCGCCGAGTCGCTCTTTCCCAATTTACTCTTTTAGCCCTTCAACTCTACTCTTGATATTTCGGGATGTTACAATTCTCCCCCACTTACATTAGGCTTCGTCCTCGAAGCCTACGGCAACTCATCTCCAAAAATACTCCCACAACGCGCCACCTGGCCTTAACCGGACCAGGTTCCTCAAGGCATAACCATCGAAACTCGAACTCACTTTCTCTTTCCTTGCGGTGTCCTGACCACCGTCCCAAGCCGGCCACCGGCTTTACCCTTTAATAATCACACTCAACCATCGGGTACTACCTATGATGCAGCACTGCTCCAATTCACAACCATCACTCGACCGATATGAGCTAGAAAATAACTATGCACCACCGGATTCCCGATCCGAGTCCAACTCTAATCATTCCACTGACAGAAAGACACATTCTTCATATCAACTCCCATGAGTTCTCCTCTTGCAATCACATACACATGCTCAACTAGCTCTAGCACCCTCAGGTTGGGAAAACCCGATACACTGATGACATCTCCAAACATCCCCCAGGATGAACCACTACTACATACGCACTTCCCTGATCAGAATCACACTGAGAGCCCAAGACTCCCTCCCTGCATCCCTTCCGAGCCTCTTGGCTCTACACCTGCGGAATTCCCTCCGTGACCTCAGCAGACATCCCAAACCGGAATTGCTTCCATTCCACTGCCGCAAACACGCTGCTCAATAACCATACTCGGATTACTCTAATCATAACTCTGCTCTACCGCTTTCACTTCCGTGAACTTGCACTCCCTCTCGGAGTTACACACCTCTCTCTTTTCCTTTACCAAGGAATCCACTTGGCTGCCTTGTCACTCTGACAAGTGCCACGGTGCTCGCCCAATGCTGCACCACTCTTTCATAGCGTATCCGCTATCCATCCAACACACATACTCTGACTCTAATCGCAGGGACTCTCAAGGCTGTGCACTATCTCAACTAATCAAGATCAAAACCCGGGGCCAGACGTTCTAATGCTAACACACTGCAACTTACACAATCCATATCCTCGACCAGATCCAACAATACCTGTAGAGTCTTCAGCATGACTGGACCGCCTCACTGGGCCTTCAACCAATCTGGACCACTCTCAGAACCTTCATCCAATCTGGACCGCTCTCAGTGCTTTCAGTTTAGCTGGACCGTTCTCCGAGCCTTCGGCCTGACTGGTACGCCTACCGGCCTTCAGTCTATCCGGACCGCTCAACTAACATTCATCATTCCAAGCTATCTCTCCGGGAAATCTTCCTGTGCATACCGTTCTAGCCCTCTAGGGGTTCCGAACTCTATCTCTATCACACATAATCGATCCCGGCCTGATCCCCAGGCCCTCCACAATCAAATGCCCTAGGTCTGTATCCCGTCCCGCATACCCGACACTTACTCATACCAGCCTACACTCTGGGCTGACAGAACACTGCTGAATCCCAACAGCTAAGCACCCTCAAATACCCATCGAACTCCCGGAGAATTTTCCAATTCTCCCCCACTTGTAGCACTGGCTATCAAACATCGGTCGCCAATACCGACCACCCAAAACAACCCTGCAAAAAAAACCATCACTTACATGCGGACTGATTCCCACAAGCATAAACAACCTTAACAAGATCCCACATCAACACCGATTAACCCGCTCGAAAGAAATTCAACCTGCATCTAACCGCTCCTCAGAAAGCAGATGCTACCCGACCTTCAAACCAATGTCAGGTTTCCACTAATAACCCTCATGGATGATAACCAACGAAATTCCCAATACAATAACCCATAACCAAACCACAACCCTCAAAAACGACGAATACCGCATCGAAAACCACACAAAGATACCAGCACATAAACAATATACCACAATAATCACAAGATAACAAGATATCAAGGAAAAAACATACCCGCAGCTGCATCCGGCACTGCTCTGACCTGCTCTGCTGAAAGCTGGAAAGCACGACCATGAGCCCTTGGGGGCTCCGCTCCACCCTGACCTCCACCTGTGATCCTCAAAGTGGTCGGTGTTGGAGCCTGCACCGGTCCTGCAGCAAGCTGTGGACAGTTGACCCTCAAATGTCCAACCTGATGACAATGATAACAAATCCTCAAATCCCGAACCGGCACTGACTGCCGACAATCCCTCGCATAGTGCCCCTCCTTTCCGCACTTGCGGCATGCACCACCGGACCTACAAACTCCGGTGTGACCCCTCCCACACTTCCCACAAGTGTGGCTGCTCAGATCCCCTACTCTAACATCAATGGTCTTGGACCATTTCGGCGCCGGCTGCGGCTGCGGCTGCACCGGAGCCTGCCTCAGCTCATGCAACTGCAACTCAATCTCTAACTCACGCCGCCTAGCGGCCTCCTACAACTCCAACAAGGTCTCGCACCTCTGCGTAGACACAAACTGTCTGATGTCCCTCTTGAGCATGCTCAGATATCGAGACATCTGAGCCTGCTCCGAAGCGAACTCTGGGCAGAACATCGCCCTCTCAGTGAACATCCTGGTGATCTCAATCACCGACTCTGAATCCTGCTTCAGCTCAAGGAACTCCTGAGCCAATCTCTCCCTTTCAACTTGCGGAACATAACGAGTGTTGAACATCTCCCTGAACTGATCCCATGAAACCGCAGCCCTCTACGCATCTGAATATGACCCCGTGGTCAATCTCCACCAATCCTTTGCCCCAAGCCTCAACAGGTTCAGAGCACACCTCACCCTCTGATCATCAGGGCATGAACACGTGAAGAAACACCCCTCCACGTCCGATAACCACCTCATAGCAACAATCGGGTCCTGAACTCCATCAAAGGTGGGAGGCTTCGTATTATCGAAGTTCCGATACTGAAAGCCCCGACCAGCTCCTCCCCCTGCCGCTGCTACAGCTGCTGTAGCCGCCGCGACAACCGTCTCTATAAGAGCTGCATAACGCTCATCAAAATACTCAACCATGGCGGTCTTGATCGACCCAAACAGCTCCGGCAACTCAGCCCGGAACAACGCAGCAATCTCATCACGCAGGATCTCACGAATCCTCGCATCCAACTCGCACGTGCTCATCTGACCAATAACCTCGGGCGGTACTGACCCACCCGGAACTCCCTCTCCTACTCCCGATCCTGACCCGGATCCACTCCTAGCATACCTCGGAATCTCCATACTGAAAATCACCACAAAGACTCAGATACTTCCCATTATCCCGGGAACCAACTCTCTCAACCCAACCCTAGAGGTCATGGTTTCCCTGATACGCGTATGGGTCCTGTGCTTTCAGTAGTACGAGCCCATACTACCTTCCACACCTACCCATATTTGTATGAAGTACTACCACAACACCCTAGTGAAAACATGCATAGCAATGCTCAACCCTCACAACTAGAGGAACACTGTAAATCTCTCATAAGGAAACCCTAGGCTACAGGCATCACAAATCAGGCAACATTATCATGAAATCCTGAAGATCCCTAGCCTAGCACTAGCATGCTGTTCTAACAAAGCTCACAACAAATATCATGCATGGTATTTTGGGGTTACTTACTGGCTCCGGCTGATCGTACCTCCGCGTCCTCCTTTACTCATTTTGAAAACCATTTTAAACTCTCTTTTGAAAACTCTCCTCGATTTGAGACTGGAGTCACACGAGTGTTTCTCCAATTCACTCAAACCAAGGCTCTGATACCAACTTGTAACGACCAAAAATTTCAACCAATTTAAAATTTTCGAAAACAACCCGATTCCATTAAAGTTATTACAAAAAGGTTTTCAATACAATTTATTTTAAGTACTCCCAGAATCTCATCACAACATAGACACGAGGAGCGGTACGATCACGCCTTCGCCTTGCCACGGTCTCCTGAAGAACCTGAAAAACATTAAACCACAATTGTAAGCCCGAAAGCTTAGTGACATATCCCCAAAATACCAACCACATATACCACACACGCATAACATGCCATAACATATCCGATCACAGAACAGCCATGCACTTCGGGTCTACTGTGGGACTGGTCCGCCGCACCGGCCAACAGTCCACCTGGTCCACCCTCCGAGTCTAGCCATATACCCCGAGTCTACAGTGTGATTGGTCCGCCCGCACCGGGCCTTCAATCCACCTGGTCCACTCTCCGAATCTAACCACATACATCGAGTCTGCAGTGTGATTGGTCCGCCCGCACCGGGCCTTCAACCCACCTGGTCCACTCTCTGAGTCTACAGTATGACTGGTCCGTCCGCACCGGGCCTTCATTCGGCCTGGTCCACTCTCCGAGCCTCGGCACGTCTGGTCCGCCCTCTTGGGGCCTACAGCTTATCTGGACCGCTCGCTAGGCCTTCGGGACAACCGGTCCACCCTGGGTATCTTGGCCTACAGCACAAAGCAGGACCCGCCTCAACCCAACTCTAGTCCAAACAACCATGTGCACATATACATACAATCATATAGCAATTCACAGTCAACAAGCAGATCAAACAGATCACATAACATATCATCATCCTAACCAGGATACCGACCTAACAGGTCACTAGCATAGCATCACCCTATCTCTCAGGATACCGATCTCAATCAGGTCTCTAACATATACCATCCTAGCTACCAGGATGCAACATATCAAAGCAATAACATAACAACAACTACCCGGATCTCAATCCGATAAGGGCCGACCTTGGTGCCTTAGACCCTGTTGATATAGTGAGGATAACTCACCTCGAAACTGCCGACTGAACAGATAACCCAAGCTGCTCCGATCACTGATACGATCTCCACCACTGGACAACCACCAAGGCACTGAACTCAAAACAATAACCAAAAATTACCAAAATGCCCCTGGAAACCCCTGGTCAACCCTTGGTCAAAGTCAAAGTCAAAGTCAACCCCTAACTGACTCTACTCGCCGAGTCCCCATGCTCAAAATTCCCCCAATCCGCGACTCAACTCGCCGAGTCACCCCGAGACTCGCCGAGTCCAACAACTCCGAGTCCACTCACACACAACTCACCGAGTCATCCCTTGACTCACCGATTCACGGCTCAACCAGAAAAGATTGGGACTCTTCGAAGATACTCGCCGAGTCCAAGAACAGACTCGTCGAGTCTAAGGCTATCTTCAACCTACTCGCCGAGTTGTTCTTCCAACTCGTCGAGTTCCAGGCCATCTTCATCCAACTCGCCGAGTTGTTCTTCCAACTCGTCGAGTCCCAGCCTATCTTCAAGCAACTCATCGAGTCTACCCATGTGACTCGCCGAGTACCACCGGTCTGAATCCATACAGAAGCATTCCAGGCCATGCAATTGATCCAAAACATAGATCTAACCTCCTACAACCCATCCATCACGTAAAGTGGCAAACTTTACGTGAATCCAAAGATATCTAGGCCTTTTACACTTTAGGGCTAGGGTTTGGGACATGATAGCTTCACTACACACTCAAACACAGGGACTTTCAGGCATTCCAACCCTTCTCCATTCCAGATCTGAGGTAGCAACCCCAGATCTAACCTTTAAACTCCAAAACACCAAAAGATATGATCCCTAACACCCCCAAAATGAAGAATCTAGACAATAATAGCTCAACAATGAAATGATACCTCAAAAGGAAGCTCCAAGAGAAGATTAACCCGAATCCTTGCAAAGCCCTTTGATCCAAGCCTCTTCTTCCTCAAGATCTCTTCAACAACCACCTCTCCAAGCTCCAATTTGCTCAACAATGGGGTTTCTCCATGAAATTAGGGTTTCTGGAACTCAAGGGATGATAAGGAGGCTGGGGAGGAAACATAATGTTCTTTATATAGGGCTCAACCTCCGGATTTAGGGTTTTCTCCACTCAGCGCCTACTCGCCGAGTCCACCCATGGACTCGCCGAGTCGCTCTTTCCCAGTTTACTCTTTTAGCCCTTCAACTCTACTCTTGATATTTCGGGATGTTACAAATCCCTTAATCTCTCATCCCAAGACATCACATCTATGCTCATGCGCCACTACCTGTAATACAAGAAACTGAGTGGATCAGGCTTGGGAGCCTGGTGAGCACATAGGGTTTTCAACCCACAATAAATAAGTTATTTAATTTCATCAACCAACAATAACCCGATTACTTATTCCCGTTATCCTCACTTTACGTCCCTAAACACCTATCATAAGGGACCTAGCATAAGGATCATCATCGGGATGGGCATTATTGCTAAGGGGATTCCTCATAAATAAATGTCCTTAAGGCAACCATGTGGGGGATGGAGTACACCGGCGAACACATCATTCACAAACACCTACAGGTTGCGAGCCTGCTAGTGTTCCACTGAAGTGTCTAGAAGAGTCCGTGGTCGTCATCCACACTCCGCTAGATGACAGAATCAACAACAACAACATCGAGGCCTCTCATCATTTTATCACACATCCTCTATTACATCTACCCATGTTTTACCCCAACATTTTTTGTAGATATAAAATACATATACAGTTTAAATCATTTAAAACATGTATAAAAATCGTTCATCCAGCATAGATAGCAAGTATACAGATAATGTGCACACATAGCACGTAGTTTATATAAAATACTTCATATCTATGTGTAAGATGAAAGTGAATATGCACTCACCTGAAAAGGTGGTGATTCTGCCTTCGAACAGTGCTTCGTTATCTCAAAACAATTGTCCCTCAATAAAACCTAGTATCAATATCACTACGGTTTAGTCTAACGTTAACCGCGACTAATTAATAGTCTAGCTATTATTACTATTATATAAGAGTTAAACAATACTTATATAACCCATAATAATAGCCCAAATACTCCTTATAAGGTCCTAATAACATTACTATATTGAAACATAAGCTATACTAAAGATAGGGTAGGCATAACTCACTTACAACGGGTTTACTCGAAAATCGGGCTTCGCTGGAGTAGCGTTCTCGAGCCGAAAGACTCTTTTCTTGGGACTTAGGGAGCCTCAGGGCTTCCTTCGGGTGCTAGGGGGTTTACCTAGGCTTAGGGGGGTTAGGGAGGCTTAGAGAGAGGTTATAGAGAGAGAAAGAGAAGTTGGAAAGGTGTGAGAATGAATGGAACCCGACACCTCTATTTATAGGCTGAATTCCTGATGGACTCGCCGAGTCGGTTCACTGACTCACCGAGTCGGTGCCACTTGTCATCACCTGATGGCTTTTCTTGGGGAGAAAGCATTGGCTCATATTCAGCCACGTCACTCCCTTTTGCACCAGCACCCTGCTGACTTCTAAACCCCGTAACTTTCGCATACGAGCTCCTTTTCGACGTTCTTTTTTTCCACGCGTAGGTAAAAATAAGATCTACAACTTTCATTTAGACTCTGTTAGCTAATTCTCGACCGATCTTAAATTTAACAGTAAGAGGAGATTTAAATGTTAAATGACCACGAAGAATTCGTAACTCCTTCATACAGACTCCGTTTTTGTTTGTCTTTTTTCCGTTGAGTTCCTATTAATGAGATATTCAACTCTCATTAAGGTTGCGTAAGCCAAAAACCGCTCGAACTAAAATTCGAGTTTCGGGTCGTGGACTGTTATGCCAAATCTTAGAAAAATCATAACTTCCTCATACGAAGTCAGATTTGGGCGTTCTTTTTTTTTTTTGTATGTTCTCGGTTTAACGTATACTAAAACTTTTGTTTATATCACTAAGGCTAAAAAGTCATCTATCGTAAATTCACTATTTAAGTATTCCCGGTGTCGTGTCGGTTCCGTCGCGAAACTTCGACGGGTCATAACTTCTTCATTATAACTCGGATTTCGGCGTTCTTTATATCCCCGGAATCCTTGTTTCGACCACTACAAATTTATGTACATATATCGGGCTTATCTCACACTTTAATTTTGACGCTTATTTTTATTATTTATTTATTATACATTTATAAATAAGTAATAAGCACATAAATGTACATAATTCACATAATACTCAAATATTTAATCTTTATTACTTCAAAAGAGTTGCAATAGTTGACCTAGACTATTACATCATCTAAAATGCTTAGCCCCGAAACACGAGCGTTACACTAACACTCCTATGGTGTACATGTGTGACATCCCCATTTTCATGGCCAGAAAAGACCGGTTTTGTTTATGTTTTATAAAAAATCAGAGTATCTCTTTTAATAAAAACGTTGCGGAATTTGTTCCCAGTAAAACATGATAAATAAGTTATTAAAGCATTTCCAAAGAAAAGTATTTTTATTCATTTTAAAACATTTGGGATGTCATCGTCAATACAGAAACATAAGCATAAACAGAACTTACATTCATTATCACTAGTAATTTATATCTCCTTAATCTCTCAGTGAAATGTGAATTCATATCAACACCTGTGATATAAATAAACTGAGTGGGTCAGGTTGGGAAACCTGATGAGTACATAGGGTTTTCAACCCACAATAATATAATTATTATGTTTAAACAATCAAGCAATCAACCCAATTACTCATCCCCGTTATCTTCTTTACTCTTAAGGATATATCCTAAGAGTCATCTATCTTGCATTCATTTATTCCGAAGTCCCTTGCTTCCAGGGTTATAGGACTGGCACTAAATCGATTGTTTCCAATGCTCGTTCGTAAAGCACTAATTCCAGAGCTGCTATAGTTTATTCATCGGGTACTAAATCGATAGCTACCAGTGCTTATCTAATAAGTACTAAGTCCATAGCTACCAATTCCTAACAGGTACTAAATCCATAGCTACCAGTGTTTATCTAGTAGGTACTAAGTCCATAGCTACCAATTCCTAACAGGTACTAAGTTCATAGCTACCAGTTCCTAATAGGTACTAAGTCCATAGCTACCAGTGTTTGTCCAATAGGTACTAAGTCCATAGCTGCCGATGTTGTTTATTAGGCACTAAGTCTATAGCTGTCTATGTTTACTCACATCATTTTTTATCTCTCATCATTCATCCACCTATGTCATACCCAACATATGTGTATATATAAAATACGTATACAATTTAAATCATTTAAAACATGTATAAAAATATTTCACCCAGCATAGACAGCAAGCATTCAGACAATATTCACACATAGCACATAATTTATATTAAATACTTCATATCTATGTGTAAGATGAAAGGGACCATGCACTCACTTGATAAGGTGGTGACTCGGCGCTTGGACAACACTTCGTTACTCTTAACACAATTTTCCTTCGGCAAAACCTAGTATCATTACCACTAGAGTTTAGTGTAATATTCAATGAGACTAATTAATAGTCTAGCTATTATTACTATTATATAAGCGTTAAACAACACCCTATATAACTCATAATAATAGCCCAAATAATTATTTTAAGGTCCTAATATCATTACTATATTGAAACATAAGCTATACTAAAGATATGATATGTACAACTCACTTACAGCGGGTTTCCTTGGAAACCGGGTTCCGCCGGAGCAGAGTTTCTGAGCTGAAAGGCTCTTTTCTTGAGGCTTCGGGAGCCTTAGGGCTTCTTTCGGGTGCTAGGGGGTTTACCTAGACTTTAGGGGGGGTGGGGGTGGGGCTTTAGAGAGAGAAAGAAGGGTTTGAAGGTGTGAGGAAGTGAGGGAACCTGACACCTCTATTTATAGGGGTGCTGACTGATGGACTCGCCGAGTATGAGGACCTACTCACCGAGTTGGGGCATGCGACAACCTTCTGGTTGTGCCACGTCACCCCTATCGCGTATCAGCCTTCAAACTTAGAAAAATGATAACTCTCGCATACGAGCTCCGTTTTCGACGTTCTTTTTTTCAACGCATAGGTAAAATCAAGATCTACAACTTTCATTTAGACTCCGTCGGCTAATTCTCGACTGATCTCAAATTTAACAGTAGGAGGCGTTTAGACTGTTAAATGACCGCGAAGAATTCGTAACTCCTTCATACGGACTCCGTTTTCGTCTGTCTTTTTACCGTTGAGTTCCTATTAATGAGATCTTAAACTCTCATTTAGGTCGCATAAGCCAAAAACCGCTCGAACTAAAAATCGAGTTTCGGGTCGTGCACTGCTAAGCCAAATCTTAGAAAATTCATAACTTCCTCATATGAAGTCAGATTTGGGTGTTTTTTTTTGTATGTTCTCGGTTTAGCATATACTAAAACTTTCGTTTAGATTTCTAAGTCTAAAAGTCGCTCCATCGTACATTTACTATTTACGCTTCCCGGTGTCGTGCCGGTTTTGCCGTAAAACTTCGACGAACCATAACTTCTTCGTTATAACTCGGATTTCGGCGTTCTTTATATGTACGGAAACCTTGAGACATATTCTACAACTTGGTTAAGACTATTTATTTTAAATAATCTTTTTCCGAAAAGTCGTTTTCGACACTTATTGCCTCTAAATTGACTAGCCCGGATCTGCGGGCGTTACAACATGTAACCCTAGAAACCTTGGATCTATGTTTTCTCTAAAATACATACAAATAAGAATTTTTCAAGGTTCTCATCTTAACTATCATGACATGGGGTACTTGTAACATAAAAACTAGTAGAATGACATACCTTTTGCTTGTGATTAATTGCTTGGAGTTTGAGAGCATAGCACCAATAATGTGGACGCCTTAAATGGAATCACACATCACTACACAACTTGGAAAAACTAGAGAGAGTATTATGCACACATAGAAATTGACCCACTCTTCTTTTCACACAAACTAATGCCATTTCATGTGCCAATGACCCCTTTATATAATGTGGTGGATTAGGGTAACATCCATGTAAACCCTCATACCCATGACCTTTCATTTCCAGAAGACCCATGGATTAAAAGCTCCATGGACTATCCATGGACTTTCCATGCAAGCCTAGCCCATTCTAAATAAGCAATGGCCCACTCTATATAAATATAAGAGTCTATATTTAATTAGTTACCTTTTGATCACTAAATTAATTCCAAATTATTTCTAGATCAATACTAATTAAATAATATGATTTCATATTAATATATTAAAACTTATAATATATTAACAAATCATAACTATACTATTCTCAAAAAGACTATCCAAATTGTTATGGTGAAGTGCAACCCAAATGGACCATGCCGGGTCGGGTCAAATACATCTCAAATATAGTTATGGACTTAGACACCTTATCCAACAATATATCATGTTGAAATCATTGTGTCTCATTGATCGTAAATCTTTGAATCAAATCATTGGTTGGTATGGAAATCCTATAATATGATACACTTATGCCTTTGTTGTTCTTTATCCCTTTTTGCTTCTGTCATGTTGATATATATATGACATAATGTTATATTGTAACTGTTATTGAACTCACTAAGCGTCATCGATTATCCCTCTCAGTGTTTAACTATTGCAATTGCAGGTGATAAGCATCCAGTATAGACATGCACTGTTGGAAGATTTAGAATAGTTAATACTATTACTTTTGTACTTATTGCTTATGTATGTTTACGAAGTATACATTCCTGGGTAGTTATGTAATATATATATATATATATATATATATATATATATATATATATAACTTTGTAAAAACCTCGTTAGTCGGTTTGTATCCAGTCTATTGTGGTAAAATATGTTTATGAATATGCATGTAGCATGTTTGGAGTAATAATGTTAAGTTTAGAGAAGGGGTTCTCACAATTTGTTTCCCCGAGTATCTTTTTACCTTAGGTCTTACTTATCCCTTTCTCGAAATTGTCTCTGAATTCTTCGAAATTACTAAAATCTCATGCATCCAAATCATGCTAGCAATTTAGAGGATCCTTATTGGATTGACCATCTTAACCACTCCATGGGTCTCAACATTGGTCTAAATGAGTTAGCTCACGTTTATGACCTTTCGACCTTTGGAAATTCCCTTCACTGTACCGTGGTGAAATATATAGGTGGTGTATAGTATCGGTATTTCCGGCAGTGAGAGCTATAGTTGTGATTATCGTCTGTGAGGTGAGTCCCTTCACTGTACCCGTGGGTCGAACGCACCAATGTCGGCCCACTAGATTATGTTTGTAGAATGATAGTTGTCTTTGTGACTCCTGTTGATATACATGTATGTGCTTGTTGTCTTATGAATCTTATTGATATGACTGTATGCTTTATGTATGTGAGGTGAAATAGACCATATGCTACAAGAGACCCGTTCAGTTGAAAAACACCAATTAAGTTGAAATAGACTCGGGGGGGTGAAATAGACTTGTTCGATTGAAAAACACTGATTGAGTTGAAATAGATTTCAGGGTGATGCTCCTTGGACCCGTAAAGGGGTGCTGCCCCTTGTCCCTACAAGATGAATCTCGAAAAGAGGATTGTGGGTTGGAGCAAATCTATAACAGGAATTCTTGGAATTCCTTGGGCATTTTTGATTGGTGTTGAACTAAGTATAGTGTAAAGTTGTATCTCTTTGGTTAATAAGGTACAAAAGGTTTATCATTCTCAGAGGGTGCAGATACATAATAGGCATATAAAAATTATTGTACGTGAAATAACATCAAAAGTTTTGGTTTCAGAAGATGAAATGTCTAATGTTTTTTTTTTTCGTCCGGAGAACTAATTGGATTGTTGCGAGCGGAATGAATGAGACGCGCTTTGGAAGAAACGATCTGTTACCAAGTCGTCTTATTGGGAATAACAAGAGCATCCATGAATACTCAAAGTTTCATATCCGAAACTAGTTTTCAAGAAGCTGCTAGAAGAGGGCTTGGCTCCTTTGATCCCCGTCTTTTGTCGTTTTGAGCTTGTCTTATATAAGTTTGCACTCCACACTTCCTAATTGTATTAGATGATAATATTAATCTCCATTTTTATTCGTTGTTTATACCAATTACATCAAATTGATATTAAAATCACCAAAAAAATTGAAAAATATTTGAATATGGATCGATTTTTGATAACTATCAATGGAAACTTCGATAGTAGTCGACGAAAGGGAAAAAAAAGATGGACATAAATACAATTAAAAATAAAAAGAAAGAAAAAAAGGACCAAAACCGGTTGTTATAAAATAAATGCAATATTGTCGGCCTCGTATCACTTCACGTTGGACAAAAAAGATCATGTCATCTTATTAAAGGTTATTGTCAGTAAGGAGTATATGTTAGCATACAATTAAAACCTTAAGGACCCGGTATGAACAAAATCATTAATTCTCAAGTCAGAATCCTTTATGTGGCCACACAAAGCCAACGTGGCCAATTAAATATCATTAGCTTTGAAAAATGTTTTAAGAGCATCTTTAAAGTTGGACATTATTTGAAGGTTCGCAAACCGTAACAATGTCGCATTACAATTTGTCATGAAGCACCTTCTAACACATAAACATTTTATTATTATTATTATTATTATTATTATTATTATTATTATTATTATTATTATAAACGTATATCCACCTCCATAAATCTTTTAAAGGCATAGAAATGAGTCCAATCATTTTATTTATTAATTTAGTTGAATATTATACATAAATTGTAAAACAAAATCAATTTTGTTATAAAACTAAAAGTATAATAATATTAGTTTCACTTTTGTAAGCCTAAAATTAAATCTTTTTGATAAAAAAAGTGTGAAAATCATATAATATTGGTCTCATTTTAAGGGAAATAATTATCAATTTTTAATGATGTAATTTATTAAAAATCAATATTAAACTTTTAGTACATATTTTTGATAAAATAAAAAAATAGGGCATGTAAAATAAAATAAAATTTTATTATAAAAGCAAGGATGTTAAAAAACCAATAGCATTAGTGATTCATGTCACCTCATCACAAATTTGGTCTCCATTAAAGCATCTGGTATGGGCAATTTATGATTTCGTTAATGCTGAGGTGGCGGCCAAAACGCCGTTAAGAAGCAAGGAACACCACTCCCTTGCTCGTTAACGGGGGTGTTAAGTCATTTCCGGTTGTAATGAGCACGAGAGAAAATGAGCAATTTGATTGGCCATTCTTTTTTGAACGGTAATATGACCATTTGAATATATATATATATATATATATATATATATATATATATATATATATAATAATAATAATAATAATAATAATAATAAGTGTTATAAAAGGTTAATAACATAATAATCATTTCTTCAGTTGATGTTATAACATCATTGGTGATATGACATGTGAGGTGACATTGAAATGATATTATAATATGTTGCCCACATTCAATGCTTTTATGAATGAGTTTCTACGATTATTATGAATGAGTTTCTATGATTATTCTTTAATAGGTGTTATAACATCATTGGTGATGTGACATGATAATCATTTCTTCATTGCTTATAAAATGTTAATAACATGATAATTATTTCTTCGTTTGGTGTTATAACATTAATGATGATGTGGCATTAAAATGATATTATAACATGTTGCTCACATTCAATGCTCTTATGAATGAGTTTCTACGATTATTCTTTAATTTTAGAGTGCATGCTCTACAAAAAGGTCGATTTTAATACATAGAATTGATATTTGATAGCCTTCGAAATAACTGTAGCAATCAATTTATATAAATATATTTAAAGGATATTTATTAAAACGATCATTGTTCTTGATATATATAACTTTTTATTACTTGTTATGAGAAATTGCCAAAACGACCAACAAGTTCATATTTTATATCACTCAAAATGTAGCAATCTATATATCAAAAATATTTTGAGGTTGAGAAATTGTCAAAATGAGCATCAAGTTCATAATTTGATCATTTATGAATTCCATTATTTGTAGTCCCTTCTATTAAAATATGTAGGTTGACCAAAAACATCACAAAGCTCACAACTCGTATATTTAGTGCTCTTTTTTTTTGTATTTCGAAACTATGTTTAACACGGTGAAGCATGCATGAATTGTTGACACAAACGAATTAACTCTTTTCATTTTTATCTTATTATATCATATTTTATACTTTATTTGGAATGATTGTAACATTTTAATTTATGTTATTAAAATTTCAAAAATCCTATTTTTTTAATTTTAAAGTTTGCAACTGTTGTATTTTTGTTATAAAAGTTATATATGGTGTACTAACCGACTATATAATATTACTTAGTTGTTTATATAAACAAGAGACATTTGTTTCAACATGGTAAGACAAGTCTGAAACTATGAATAAATTCGAAATTTATGTTGATTCTTATTTAGGTAGGGTGCAAATGTTCCTCGATTTTATCAAAGACGATGGACGACTATATGTATGTGTAATCTCATATTGCTCGTCCCCAAAGGTATATGTGTTACCAAAAAATTAGCAGCTTATAAAAATTAAATATAATATAAAAATCATAATTTTAATGTTAGTTAGTTGACACTTAGACTATGTCTTCATCGGACAACTCATTATGTGAGTTATCGAATACATGTTACAAGTCAACAACTTTCATTGAGTTTGATGCCAAAACAATTGGAAACCAACGATTTCCGAATTGTACGGACGTTAAATGTGCCACAAAAGACTTATTAAACCGCAAACTTGTTTCAAGGCAGAAAACTATCTTATCGAAATAGAAGTAGTAGTCGTCAATCACATCGATGATGGTTCATTGTCTCCTTGAATAATAAGTAATTACATAGTAATTGGTGACATTCTACACTCATCGGCACCTAGATCCACTGATCAAAACATGTGTGGAGGTAGGTTGTAGCCTTGTCTTTATTTCTTTACGGTTTGGGTTTGCATATTGTAATGACAACCACATCTATTGATGAAAACATATTAAAATCAATGTATCGCCTCTGACTGGCTATATGTGTTTCAGACTAGTTCTATATACTTCGGAATAATTCTTTGTACTTTTGAGTGTTCTAGAGACTATGTTCTAAGATTTTCATTACAGTAAGCGTTCATAATACAAATATAAGTCACACATGCATAAAGCCTAAATATCATTGACGTCTACTTAAAACAAAATTATATATCATTGACATTTACTCAAAATACATTCTGGTTCACGTAATAAATCTATAACAAAATAATAAGATTAGAAAAACGATACATGCCTAGAAAAATTCAAGCTATTCACTGTAAGACGACATTTGCTCTGAAAATTACTTATCCGAAATGTGTTCAAAATGCAAATTTGGAATGAATCTCTGAGTAGCGATGTCGACGGGAGCAAACGGAACGGAGATTGCATCCTCCGCCCATGCCCCCAAAGTTTCCCCATTCCCCCGCCCTCAAAATTTCCAGCTTCCCCACCCCCATCCCCGCCCCCGAATTACTGGATTATCCCCTACCCCCGCCCTCGATTGATTTTGAAAATTTTTTATTGGGCTAAAAGAAGTTGTTTTTTGGGCTTAAAAAAACTATTTTTTTGGGTTAATAATAATTATTTATAACATAATTTTACATGTTAAAACCAAAAATGTTATCACGTCTCAAAAACGTTACACTAACAAATTGAAAGCATAATTTTTTTTGTTAACTTTTGGAAGCTCAAAATCATTGCTATTATTTATTATATTTATATAACTAATATATAATAGTATATATAAATATATTATCGAGCTCCCATGAGGGTTCGAGACGGGATTGCATATCACCATCCTCGTCCCCGAAATTAAAACGGGAGTTAACATTGCGTACCGTCCCCGCTCCCGCCCTCGATTATTTTAACAAATATCCCACGTATGGGATCTGGACCCCATGAGTTCGAGCTCCCACGACACTTTTTGATAGGGATGGACATGAGACGGTTTGGGTTGGTTTTTGGCTAAAATCAAACCAAACTGTAGAAAGTCGGTTTTTCGGTTTCTAAACCCATATAGGTTCGGTTTTCCGGGTTGGGTTTATGGGTTTTTGGTTTTAAACTGTGGGTTTATGAGCTTTTTTTTTTCCTCTAGTTTTTGGGTTCAAACTCAATGAAAATACGTTGCAATAAATAGTATTATATCTACTTTAAATATACTAAAATAAAGAGTACGGATTCTAATATTCTAAAAGCATAAAAGTGTTCAAAAAATCAAAGTTGAACAACATTAACAGTTTGTTGAAAATAAACATAAAGTACTAAAATATAAAGTCTAAAGTCTAAAACTAAAAAATTAAAACATAATAAATAATATATATATATATATATATGGATCGGTTCGGTTTTTATGGGCGGTTTTATACATCAAAACCGAACCAAACCGTTATTTTTCGGTTTTTGTAAAATTCAAACCTAAACCGTTGGTTATTGATTTGGTTTCGGTTTTTCGGTTTCGATTATGTCGGTTTTTTTTTCTTTTTGTTTTTCGATTTTGGGTCTGGTTTTTGCTCATCCATACTTTTTGACATCCATCTCTGACATGGTATATATAATGGGGGAGACATAGTTACGAATCGGGTTAACCATGTGAGTTCCCCATAAAATACTTCTAGACTATGGTTTAGTTTGCAAAAAGAATATCATTTTACAAAAAACAGTTAAAGATATAGTTAGTATAGTTAATTTCACTATATTTAATTTTCTTTCTTTCTATTGATAAGTAAAAATTTCATAATCTCATATTAGGTTGTTCATTAACAGCTCAACACTGAAAATCACTTCATCAATACAAAAGACTAGTTTGCGGTTATTTTGGCCTAGGCGCAGCCCATTCAACAGCCAAGATAAGATTATCATAACCATACCCATTAAGTTTAGCAATAGCTTTCTCACCATCTTCCCTCCTCACGAAATTAACAAACCCGAAACCTCGACTCATCTGACTCTTTTGATCCATTGCCACATAAACACGTGAAACGCTACCAAACGGCCGGAAAAGCTCGTGCAAGTCAGGTTCTCGGGTGTCCTCCGACAGGTTATTTACTCGAACTGAGTTCTCATCATTCCTCCGCCTCATGTCAGCACCACCTCGCTTTATGGGTGGGACATATACATCTCCTTTCTCACTATCATCAGTGACTGATGAAACTGAAGGGTGGTTCAGATTCTCAGCCTTGTAGGGGCACTTTGAGGTCCAGTGATCACCTTTCTTACCACAACTCCTACATACTATCAGAACAGCTCCGCGAGTTAATGGATCCCCAGATGCATTCGTGTCTTCTTGACCTTTGGATAAGAATGAAATTATTGCAATCTTAATTAAAGAAAACCAGAAACAATCTATACAGATAAACTGATCAGCGCGCACCTGGAGCTTTAGGACGCTCAAAGATGATTTCTTCTGTAGAAACCATGGTTAGCCGGGCGCCGACATCCTCATGAACAGCGTCGCCGAACTTCAACCATGAACGCCTCTCCACGGCGCTCTTACTGAGTCGAGAGGTGGCGAGCTTACGAACACGTGTTGTGGTGGTTATCTTAACCTTGTTACCGTCGTTGTTGAACTTATACTCCACCACCTTCTTTACACCGTGCTCGTCAGGTCCGATCACCTGTTTGGGAAGCAATGTGGAGTAATAATCTTTTTCGTCATCCTCTTCATCAAGCTCTCCCCATCTAGGCTTTTGTATTGGTAGTAGATCAACCCCCATGGATGTGCTTTTGTGATATAGCGATACACAGGAACTCTTGCACAAAGTACCCTAAAAGATGACAAGCGTAATTAATTTGTTAGATAAACCGGTTTCATGTGTTTTAATAACTTAGATGATCTTAAAGAAACCTATATAAACCTGCTTTCCTATCACATCAACCTTTTAGTTAATCGAATCACTTTGTTTGAGAAAAAGATTTGCATATATTCGAATTCGAATCAATCAAACAACTGAACAAGAGTGTAAACAGAATACGGAGAAAATTAAAATTCTGATCCCTCCACCTAGCTGTTTTCCAACCTAAATGAATATTTTTTGCAATTTTGGTTATTATTTTTATAATATACATACACTCAATCAACTATTGACATGTAACTCGACATCACAATTGGTTGTTTTTTTCTTTCTATTTAATGATTTATACACTTAGCCACTTCATACGATTCTCAGTGAATTTGAGTTGTGGAAAAATGTTGGATTATTTTTTGAAAATTGTGGATGCCAATTGCATATAAAATTAGAAATTATGGGTTATAATTTGCACATAAACAAGAAATACGAATTAAAAAACATATATAAGATGGTTAGTTGGTCGTGAAGTAGCTCGGGATGTTTAAGTTTAATTTTTTAAGGAAGTTATAGAGCATAATCAGAAAAATCAACAAGTTTAATTGTGCTAAGTGTTAAAGCAAAGTAGCATGATAGCTGGAAATCTGATACCTATTATTATGTCGTTGTGGGTTCATTTCAAAATATTTGTGCAACTGGATGTGTAGCCTCATATATTAATTAAATAGGCAATTTAGCTGAGATGATCTTAAATAAATGGTGTTAACCTATCTTAGAAACCTTTAAATCATTTCACTTTTCTAAAGGAAAGGAGATTTATATATTCAAATCAATCAAGTTAGGAGTGCAAACAGAATCAGACGATAGTATAAATAGAATAACCTTTCAATACATTATACATGGAACTTCTTTCCTAAAGCAAAGTTATAGACATAAAACATGATTCTTTTACCTTTTTTATTATTATTCTTTTAAAGTATATGTGAAGTTTAATTGTTCTGAACATCTTGCAAACGAAAGGAGAAAATATAATAAGTGGTAGCTAAGCCAAAATATTGTAATTTTTAAAGGCCGGATATTTTTGTGATGTCATGTTAGATGATTAATTGTAAATGTTGAATTAACTATTTGCAAAATGTAAGTAACACCTTATATATAAGGTGTCTTTAAAATATTCATTGATTGAATCTTATAAATATTTAGTTTTAAAAAAATATTAGCAAAAATATGTCTGAGCCCGGGTTCGAACCGGGGACCTCTAGTGTGTGAGACTAGCGTGATAACCGACTACACCACCCAGACACTTTTGGTTAGATTTATGTTTTAAATTATATAACTATTAATAATTTTTCTTCATTAAACAAAAGTTTCCGTGAATTCCCCATTTTGTCGACGGCATGCGAAAACTGTTGATAGCCTAACCATCTCAATCGCTCTCCCGCTCCCTGCAATGGCGTCTCATCATGCATCTCTTGGTCGTCGAACGGTTTGAATTTTGAATTTTTCGTATTACAAACAATTTTTTCAAGTTAATTTAATTTCTGTGTGAGCAATGGTTTGTTGGATCAATTGATGATAAATTTGTTCATTCTAGTTGGAAGAAATTCGTCAAAAGAGAGCGGCTCAGAAATTAAGCAAAACATCGTCCGGACCTGATATCACGAAGCCTCCAAGCCCTAAAGGTAACTTTTAATTCGATCAATGTGTGTAGGTTACGTTGATTTTCGTGGTCATATTCATTGAATTCTCTTTATGTTTTATTCAATCAGCGTCTGCAGGGATTTCGAAATCATCTAGCAGTACTGGAATTTCAGAGGTTCGTATTTACTAATTCGATTGTGTCATCTCGATAAATTTTCATCAGATGCTGATAAAAATTGCTTCATGTATTCATCATCGCAATAATGTAATTTGTGATAAGATGTTTACATGACGGTTTTAGAGAGACTAACGATATGTTAGTTAAATATTAATTCCGAATTGTATGTTTTGTTGAGAATGTTGCAGTATGATATTAGTGGATTGGTATCACAGTTACAAGATTTGCAGAAAAGGAATGCCAAACTTGACAAAGAGAATAAAAATTTGAGCTCACAGGTTTTATAGTTTTTCCTATACTATTTCTGTTATTACCCCCAATCCCCATCTCTTTGCTTCATGCTTGATGTGATTCCTTATTGTTTATGGTCATATTGGTGTTTCAGCTTCATTCTAGAGAAATTGAAAATGACATGCTTGTGAAGCGAGTGAATGCTCTGGTATGTCCTCTTTTGTTTGATCATGATCATTGCAGTTATTCTTTTGCTATTTTTGAATTTCTATAATCAACAGCTATTGGATTACAGGAACAAAATACAGTACCATCATTGAGAAAAGCTCTTAAGGATGTTGCAATGGAAAAAGATGCAGCAGTTGTTGCACGGGTACAAATGATCAAAAGATTTTTCTACATTGTATTTGATAAAGTTTCACACTGACAACATATATACTAATACTACCAAACACCGATGTTTTAGTGTAGGAGGATTTCTCAGCACAAGTTCGATCACTCAAGAAGCATCTAAAGGAAGCAGAAGAAGAACAATACAGGGTAGTAAGCAATATGTATCATATTTTATTGTGGTCAACTGCATTTATACATATTCTTATAAACTCTTGAACAGGCTGAGAAAGATGCAGCTGCATTAAGAGCAGAGTTAAACTCTCTACAAAGACAAACCATCAATGGAAATGTTGGTGCTGGTATCTCAATGGGAGGCCCACAAGATCAGATGCAAGCTATTGAGAAGGAGCTTGCTGAGTTGAAGATCCAGTTAGAGGTTTGAATGATTTATGACAAGTGAATTTAATTACTTTTATAGGTTCATTAAATAAACAGTTTTTGGCTTACCTAAATAGCAAGAATCAATGCTGAGGCGCCAAGAAGGAATTTTGAGACGACAAGAGCAACAACAGTTAGCAGAGGAGAAACATCGAATATCTGCCATCATTTCTGAAAAGAGGGATTTGGAAGAAAAACTTGCAGCCATGTCCAACAAGATCTCAGGTGCTAATAAATTGAAGTACATTTTCTGCTCCTTATTTCACTTGATCAACCTTAAATACATAATAAATTGTTAAACTTATGATAGATAAGATGGAATGCAATTCTGATTTTGTTGCTTTCACATGCAATGCAGGAGTTTCAGGAAAAGAGGTCCAATTCATATTGGTAAGGGAAAGCAAATGATTCTAATAAATGCAAAACATAGCAATGTACATAGCAAATGTATCAACCAGGAAATTTGTATTATTATTTTCTATTATATTATTATATTTTTCATTATCTTTATGGATTGTAGCAAGACAAAGAGAGACTTGAGAAGCAATTGCATGACATGGCAGTAGCTATTGAGAGGTTGGAAAACAGCAGACAGAAGCTACTATTTGAGGTAAAACTATTTCACTATAATTTGATGTTGTCAACATCTTGACATAAAAACATGAACTTCAATCAATATTTCATCCACAGATCGATTCACAATCTTGTGAAATAGAAAAGCTTTTCGAGGAGAATTCTAACCTATCTTCAGCTTATCAAGAATCAACAAGTGTAGTGGTAGAATGGGAAAACCAAGTAAGTATTCTTTTTTATCTATTTCGACAATATAAATACACCCATTGCAAATGATCATGAGATTATAATTCATATGCACAGGTTAAAGATTGTTTAAAACAAAATGAGGAACTTCGTATGATGATAGATAGATTAAGGAATGAACAAGCTTCTAATATACCGATTGCAAATCATCACGAGATTATATCAGAATCCAAAGAAGGTGGGTATGAGATGGTTTCCCTAAAGGTTAGTGAGTCATTCACTCTCTCATAAATTTCACTGACTTTCTTTCTATATTAGCTCATTTTTTCTGTATTAAGTCAAAAAGTAATTATGGATGCAGGGTCAACTTGCTAAAGAACAGAGCAGGGGAGAGACACTATCTGCTGAGGTCCTACACCTCTCTGCTAAACTCCAGCAACTCATGCAAGCCTACAATGGTCTCACCCGAACGTATGCCTTTGTTTTTTTTTTTTTTTTTTTTTTTTTTTTTTAAATTCAAATTGCTTTTGGTCATACATTTTTTCATTTTTTTGGTTGGTAATTTGCAGATATAAACCAGTGTTGAGGAAAATTGAGACTAATTTGCTGAAAATGAAGCGAGATGGTTCTGTGGCAGTGCAGTAAAACCGGAGCCAAAAGGGGTAATTTCTTATTTCATGTTGAGAATTTATTTCTTTGTGATAATCTAATTTCATTATAAATTAATCGTGTCAAGAAACTGTATATTTTACAAGAATGTGGTTTTTATTTATTTATTTATTTTAATTTGCAAACCGGAGCCAAAAGGTTTATATATGCTAAAGTTCATTTCTGGATAATTTGGATTAGTGTGCATGTTATTACTAACGGTGAGTATATATATATATATATATATATATATATATATATATATATATCACTCACATGCATATCTATTACAAATCTTTGTCGATGAAAATTATTATTAGGAAATATATGAAAGATCAAAACAAAACACAAGACACATTAGTCGTTGACCTCAAGCAAAGAGAAGTGACATATATACTTAAATATATCAGTGCTAATATTTTGAAGCCATAATGGTTTTATGGTATGGACTAGATGGCGGCTGATAATAGTAAGGTGAGGCTGGTGGACTTGGTATAGGAGATGGTGGTGGACGGGATGGAAAACCATATGAGGGTGGAGATTGGCCTTGTGATGGTGGTGGTGGATATGATCTTACTGGTGGCGTTTTTTTATGGGATGGTGGTCGATGATGGTGGTGAGATGATGGTGGACATTTTGATGATGGAGGTTGTTGAAAGCCATGAGAAGGTGGTGGGCTTGCATATAATGGTGGTGGACTTTGAGGTGTTGGAGGTGGTTGATGACCTTGAGATGGTGGTGGGGTTTGAGACAATGGAGGTGATTGATAACCTTGAGAAGGTGGTGGGCTTTGAAATGTTGGAGGTGGCTGATAGCCTTGAGATGGTGGTGGGCTTTTAGATGAAGGTGGTTGATAACCTTGAGAAGGTGGACTTGGTGATGATGGAGGTGGTTGATGGCCTTGAGATGACGGTGGACTTTGATATGCAGGTGGTTGATAATATTGAGGTGGTGTTGGACTTTGAGACGAGGGTGGTTGATAGCCTTGAGAAGGTGGAGAACTTTGAGATGGTGGAGGTGTTTGATGACCTTGAGGTGATGGTGGACTTTGAGATGATGGAGATGGCTGATTGTCTTGAGATGGCGGTGATTGATATCCTTGGGAAGGTGGTGGGCTTTGTGACGATGGTGGTGGAATTTGAGATGAAGGTGGTTGATAACCTTGAGAAGGGGGTGGACTAAGAGATGATTGAGGTGGTTGATGGCCATGTGATGGTGGTGGATTTTGATATGGAGGTGGTTGATAACCTTGATTAGTTGGTGGACTTTGATATGGTGAAGGTGGTTGACCTCCTTCAGATGGTGGTAGGCATTGAGACGGGGGTGGCTGACATCCTTGAGAAGGCGGTGGAACTTGAGATGTCGGAGGTGGTTGATGGCTTTGAGATGGTGGAGGTGGACTATGGTATGATGGAGGTGGTGGATTTTGAGATGGAGGGGGCTGATAACCTTGAGAAGGGGGTGGACTATAAGATGAGGGAGGTGGTTGATGTCCTTGAGATGGTGGTGGTCGATGGCCTTGCGATGGTGGTGATCGATAGCCTTGAGAAGGTGGAGGACTATGAGATGTTGGAGGTGGTTGATGGCCTTGAGATGGTGGTGGACTTTGAGATGATGGAGGGGGTTGATGGCCTTGAGATGGTGGTGGTTGATATCCATGAGTTGGTGGTGGACTTTGAGATGGTGGAGATGGTTGGCAACCTTGAGATGGTGGTGGACTCTGAGATGATGGCGGTGGTGGGCTTTGAGACAAAGGAGATGGTTGATAACCTTGAGAAGGTGGTGGTTGAGATGTTGGAGGTGGACGATCGCCTTGAAATGGTGGTGGTTGATTACCGTGAGATGATGGTGGTTGATTACCGTGAGATGATGGTGGTGGAATTTGAGATGAGGGTGGTTGATATCCTTGAGAAGGTGGTGGACTTTGAGATGTTGAAGGTGGTTGATGGCTTCGAGATGGTGGGGGAGTTGCATAAGATGGTGGACTTTTTGATAATGGAGGTGGTTGAATGCCTTGAGATGGTGGTGGATTTTGTTGTGAGGGAGGTGGTTGATAACCTTGAGACGGTGGACTTTGAGGTGATGTAGGTGGTTGATAATCTTGAGACGGTGGACTTTGAGGTGATGTAGGTGGTTGATTGCCTTGAGAGGGTGGTGGATTTTGAGATGATGGAGGTGGTTGATAGCTTTGAGAAGGCGGTGGACTTGCATAAGAAAGTGGTGGACTCTGAAATGTCGGAGGTGGTTGGGATGGTGGTGATGGGTTATAGCTACCGTATTGATTTGGCATTCTTCCACCACCAACCACCACAGGAGTGGTGGTCCAGATTGTCACTAGTGTTGCCAAGAGCACAAACTGTGATTTTGTTAGTTTCATTGCTAAACCTTATGCCTTATGATGTATCATAAGGAGCCTTTATATAGCCCTCATATGTCAAAACATTGTCACATGACCATGCACGTGATATATACATGCATAGAAGTTGGCGTTATAAATCCTTCATTTCTTGAAGAGGCTTGACCATCTTTTACTACTATGCATATGAAGTTTGACCTTCTGAAAGCTTGGTTTTCCAACATCTGTTATAATAATCGTATAAAAGAATGTATGTTTTATAATTTATGAATATACTAATTAAATCAAATGTGTGACATACACTATTTTGAATATAAAATCATGCACACTAATAAAGCTATTTTAATTGGTCCATATACCAGTACATAGATTAGTAAATATTTTAGTAAAATCAAGGATCCAAATTCTGGTAATACGAACACAAAAACATGTAGAATGTTTTCAGGTTTCCATTTTTATGATGCCTCGTAAATTGGAAAAATAATGATGATTGATAAAAAAAGAAAAAAAATGATTCACTGGAGCCTAATGCTTAGAGTAAATGCGATGCTTTATTTATTATTATATTTCTTTATTTTTTATGGTTACAATATATGTAAAAACTCTTTTTTCTTACGATTTTCACAATAGTATATTTTCTTATTGGTATCTGAAAAGAATTTGTTGTACAGTTGTCTGCAATTAGAATAGACAAGTTGTGATGATAATTAGGGGAGTGAGATCACACTTGTATTTCCCAAGCCTCTTTGGCATGAAATATGGCCATTATTCGAGGGGTGTTGTTCGAGTGTTACAAGGATGATAGAATTCGTTGGTATGTATGGGATTTGATTAAATGGAGACATTTCTTGATTTAATTAGGTAGGAGGATTTATAAGAACAAAAAGTAGGAGGATATTTAATTTTCTCAATACGAAATCATTATATGTAATTATATATAAATTTAGTAATATCTCACTCTTTGTCACGGATTCTAATTATTTAGTTTGATTTGGTTCGGTTTCGAAGGTTATTACTTATTGTTACTAAATAATTCCATTTAAGACTTTGAGTACTTGAACTTCTCTTGCAACTTTTTTACCACTTTCATTTATGTTTTATTCATGTGAAAAAAAAGTTAAAAGTAACTTGTTTATTTGGTTGATCATGTTTGACTATTGACATGACAATGTCTCGACTTGGAAACCAATGTGTCACTTGAAAAAAAAGGAAAAAATAAAATAAATATAGTGCTAATTTGATTTTTTGTCGTAATAAATAAGAAAGTAAATGTAACTTCTTCTTCATTTGTGAAAAAAAGGTTAACGTCATAAAATGAAACAACAATACGTGGTTCACAACTTAGGTCATATACCTTTTAATTATATCAAATAGACCACTTAAACTACTTTTTGGGTTCTTAAGATGTAGATATCAATTAGATAAAATGCTATTGAATTTTACGTGGTGTCCTATGTTGCGACATCTTCATTTTCACGGTCAGAAAATATTTTTTTTATTTATGTTTGTTTTAAAATAGAGTACTCATAAATTTGCGGACTTTGTTTACAAAACATAATATTTGAATATTTCCAAAGAAACATCATTTATTATATAAAAACTTTGGGATGTCATCGTCAATACAAATATATAAGCATAAACTTCTTTTACCAAACCTTACATCAACTTTTTATACTATGACCTAACAACTCCTCAAATCACTCATCAGCCTTGTCTCTTCATATTGCTACTTGTGATACAAAGAAACTGAGTGGGTTATGTTTGGAGGTCTGGTGAGTACATAAGGTTTTCAACCCACAATTATTAAGTTCTTTATTTATATAATTCACATCAGTATAATAACTTGGAACCATTGATAAATCTTATTTATAGATTCATAAGAACGACTATGAGTATAAATATAAGTTACATTAAAAGTAATATGAGTATAGCTTAACTTATAGAGATTTTCCTGACAAAAGTCTGAAAATTGTAGTGACAGAACTCCGACTCGAGAACTACTAATGTCGGGTACCCAGGGAGGCAGGGACCTTAGGGCTTCGCCGAAATACCCTAAATACAAAGAAAAATTGGGCTAGAATCAAAAGAAACTTGAGAAATGAACTGAGGTTTCGATTTGTGAGGAGCATATACAGATGACAACCCGTATATATTGAATTTGAAAAAGCGTGTAGTGCCTGGTGAAGTGTCTCATTCTGCTTGCAACATGTGGCAGAAATTAGTTGGACCTGCGTGGTCTCTTCTAGAAGACCTTGCGCGCTATTTACTCCCTAAGCACAATTTTTTTTTAAATTTTCAGAAATCCGTATTTTCTTCATACGAACTCTTTTTTGACGTTATTTATATCCATACACAGCTATCAACGATATCTACAACTTCATTTAGACTCTGTCGGATAATTCTCACTCTATTTTTTATTTATTATTTTAGAAAGTTTAGACGACTAATCTCTGTTTAAAATTTATATCGTTTTCATACGACATCCGTTCTCAATTGTCTTTACTTATTCATCAAATGATTACAATTGTTGACCAACGTCGGTTACGTATGTTAATAATGTATAACGATAAACGCGAGAATTACGGCTTTCAGATTCAAAATGGCATAATTTTGTCATTTATGCCAAAATTATGTAATGTAATATAATAGTGTAACAAGAAAGCAGAGAAAAATATAAATATTTATTGAATTCAATTTAAAGATAAATAATTTTAAAAAATAAATTATATGTTGTTGGTTGTATGTCGCTCTTATAAAAAATAATGAGTTTTGAAATTCCACCAAAAAAACATGTTGGCAATGAATAATATACTGAAAAAAATATTATTAATTTGGACAAAAGAAGTGAACTAAACCTACAATTGTGGGTTCACAATCCACTTCATTGATTCCCTTGGTTACGTTTGCACGTCATATAGTATTATCTAGTATTTCTATAAAACTTATTTAAAGTTTTGGTAAATTATATAGAAACTATCATATTTTGTATTCTTTTTACAGTTTATCCATTATATACTAATTCGGTTAACAAGACCTACCATATTTTGTATGTTTTTATTCTACACAATGAGGTGGGTTTTTTTTTTATCCTAACAAAAGCTACTTAACCTTGATAACTTCTTTAATTTGTCCACTTTTTCAATATGATGTTTTCATAAACATTATCTAATTTTCTAGGTCACTACATGTTCTAACAATTATTTATCTATATACAAAGTTGGGTTTGGAACACGTCATAGGCTTGCATCAATAGCAATCATACATTCTATTTGAAATCGAGGTTATCGAGATGATATAGTTGCTTTTTTATATTATATAGTAATTATATATTATAGTATTATTTATATATTATAGCATTATACAAATGGTGTTTGATAGAAAATACATGGGAAATTTAGGAGTATATATATATATATATATATATATATATATATATATATATATATATATATATATATATATATAGAGAGAGAGAGAGAGAGAGAGAGAGAGAAAGAATTACCATCATAAAAATTAAAACTAAAATGATAATTCATAATTGATAAGTATTCTCATGAGAGCTAAATCTCTTAACAACTAATATGATAAATGTCATGACTTATAGTATATTAAGGTGTTGTTTTTTGTCTGCTGATCTTTTTGGCTTTTTCTGTCTGTCCCGCGTAGACATTAGCCTTCGCAGACTGTTTGTTTTTTTTAAGACTTCAGACCTAAAAATGTATACGCATCCTCTTCTTGGCGTAAATATGGACCCGAGTCTTCTAAAAACTTCAGATATCTTCTAGACTAAACACACACACACACACACACACACATATATATATATATATATATATATATATATATATATATATATTTATTTTTTTTAGTTTTTTTTTAATTTATATTTATTCAAACTTTATTAATGATAAACAATTTAAAAAAAAAGTTACAATACCTTAGAAAAAAGGTTCGAAGACACAAATATGATATTTTTAATTAATTTATAAATAAATATTTATTACAATAATGGTCGTTGAAGTTGTTTATATAAATATAAAAAAAATCATAATATATTCTTATATTTTTTGTGCCAAATTTTATAAAACATTATTGAAGAGAGCATCATCAATTTTTTAAGAAAATATTTATATGATACGTTTTTAATTGATTTAATTGAAAAAAATCGAAGTTTAGTTTCCTCATTTATGTATCAAATTCTTTAATTCCTAATTACAATGTTTAGCAGTTTAGGTATAACTTTGCGACTATTGTTGGTTTTTATCAAATATATACGTTAATTCGTACCGTTTTTATTTTCACTTTTTATACAATAATATATAAAAGTTGATCTAGATTTGTTAATTATTTATAACAAAGTTATAAAAATATTTTAAAAATCATTTTGAAGTTAAAAAAATCAGTTTATTTAGAGTTTAGTTTATTTTATTACTCTGCAGATGTTAAAAAAACAACAATCTTTTTTTTTCAGAAGACGTTTGGTCTACTTCTTCTACTACAGAGGTCTACAGATGTTGTCTGCAGACTGCAGACATTTTGCCTCAAAAAAACAAATAACACCTAACATGATAACTTAGCCTACTAAAATGATAATTGATAGGTTCACAAGTCATACTCAATGGATTAATATTCATAAATCAACCCAGTCCAAAAATGTCATAGTTAAACTACTAGGCTTGTTAGCTTGTTACCATATTCACAAACAAAACTCCACAATATACGAAACAAAATTCAAGTTTTTTGTTTAGTCTTATTTAAAAAATTAGATATATTCCAAAAATCATTTTTCTTTTTGTCAAGTCGCTTAACAATAACTTACAAGTAATTACGGTGGTAGGACCGCTATAACGCTTACATAAATGAATCGCATTAAACGCATCGCTATTAGCGCCATTGCTATACAAGACCACTATTTGATACAACTATTATCAAGAAAAGTTGTCAATCACCTTAAGAATTTTTTTGGACAAATTATTGTCTATTTCTCACAACTCCTCGCCGATCAACGCTTAAGCATCTAAATTTTATTCCTAGGAATAACTATTAAACATAGTTCACTTATACTGACGTTTTGAAGATACAAACCGTAACATCCTTTGTTTTTAGTCAAATTTGAAAAATCATTTATGGTTTTTGAAATATTACAATGAAAAATCTCATTCAGATTCAAACATTAAATAAATAAAAGTGTTTCAAAACTAGAAAACTACAAAGGATGTCTCAAGCATACATCAATGATCAAACATCACTAAGGTAGCATTGGTACAAAGTCAAAAGTCCAAAAACATGGAACAAAATCCAACACTTGTATATCTCCAATTGCTCATATAAATTTGCATCTCTTTCCACAAGTGTCTATAACTTCATTATACGAGACACGGCAAAATAATACGCTGCACTAAAAAAAGTGTAGCGAGACACATAGGTTTTTGACTACATAAAAGTAATAATAGATAAACACCATATGAAAAGACATCAATATAAAATCACATGGCACATCTAACATGGCACATCTAACAACAATAACACATTTGTTATCACAAAATCATTGCATTATGGAATTACATTGCATAAGTAAACACATATTCTTCCCACTGCAAGGGAAGCTTATATCTCATATACCATCGGTAACTACATGGCTTTAGGAACTCCTAGTTATGTAAATGGGGGAGTGACACATCAAGAGGAAGTCATAAAGGAAGCCATATATAAGAGGACTACATTGAGAGGAATTTATAAGCTACAACGCATGCGTAGGAAAACACACTATTTCTATGGGAGGAGTAATGATGAATGAGTGGAATTAAACAGTGTCGTAAAATTTTCAACTAGGTCCTGCCTAAAAGCCTAACGATTAATCCATGTCTACAAAATGAGCAAAACATCAACAAACAATGGAATTTTAACACTTTGAAAAAGTTTTATCGTAACAGAAACTATTTGAAGAATGATTAATGTTGTATTAATCATATTAAACTATTTTGTTATGATATTAGTGGTATTTACAAACTTTCTTATGATATTGTTCAATTTAATTTTTTTAAATTCAATGAATTAACAATTTACGATCCCTGCTTAATCCATGCCCAGCCGATTAATCCATTAACCTCATTCTACCGACAAGCTAATGACGAACGTTTTTACAACCTTGGAATTATATCATTAACTTCTACACCTAAATGAGAGTTCTAAGTACTTGGTGCTTTATGAATAAGAATGAAAGGAGTTTAAAGTAGATGTTACCCACCTCATAAAGACATGTTAGCTAAAAGGGAGCACATCCACAAGTTTTTTCTTTTTTTTTTTTTAACATCAAACACATACAGACACTATTCTTAAACCATTCGTTTTGTCTCCAACGAGACTTGGACCCTCACTCTTTCGCTGAGGTATTATCTTTTCTACAAAAAGATGTTACCCACGGACTCCTAGTTTAGGCCATTTTTAAAAACCCAACTCCAGAGATTTTATATCTGGATTAGTTCACAATTCTTTGGTGTCTAACAGCAATCAGTAGTAGTAATAGTAGTAGTAATACAGTGTCAATCATTGCAATTTACAAACCCAAATGTAGTCGCAGTCTCATTATAAATTGCTATGTCAAAAGTTTAAAACCACAGACTCCATTAATAGTGTTTTAAATAGGAAGAAAAAAAATATTATAAAAAAAAAAAAAAAGTAGCAGCATTTTGTGGTCATCCTGGAACTACCCCTTACCTTAAAAGCAGAAAAAACTTCAACAAAAGGTCTTTCCAACATGTTCTTCACAGAAAACCACAACACACCACTCCTGCTGTCATCCATCTTCAATTCTGCAAACAACCAGAGGACAATTATGTCAATTCACTATTTCACGCATAGGCAACAAGTTCAAGAAAATAAATTGATACTTACCAGGTCACCAATACAGCAGGATTCAAGTCACCGAATTATAAAAATCTAGGTTTTCTATCAGCTGGCTTCAAGATTTGGAAAGAACACATTAAGCTCTCATCAACACTCATCATAGCACCAGCATTATCAAATTCACCACAATAATTTGGAGCAGAGAATATAGTAACAAGCTGTCTATCAGCAAAGAATTCATACCCATCTTCTACAACCTGCAAAAATGACAAACCAACATTCCAATTAGTACCATATATATATACATGAATATCAATAAATGTAATGTGAATGTGAATAAAACCTGATGAGCACGACAAACAAGGTCCATATCATGCTGCATTAAGAACTCTGCAACTTTATCAGGACCAAAAGTATAAGAAACTCCCCTATCATTCATTCCCCAACCTTTAATGTCACGATTAGGATCTGACCAGAGTAAATCACAAAGCAAACCGGTGTCTGGAACATCAGTGGGGCGAGGTAAGTTTCTTATTTGATCTAAGTTTGTAAGATCAGGAGAAAGACCACCATGCATGCATAGTATTTTGTCATCTATAAGAGCAGCAACAGGAAGACAATTGAAACAATCAGTAAAAGTTTTCCAAAGTCTAACATTGAATCGGCGTTTACATTCGTCATAGAAGCCATAGATCCTGTTGATGGAAGCACATTCATGGTTTCCTCTTAAAAGGAAGAAGTTTTCAGGGAATTTGATTTTGTAGGCGAGTAAAAGGCATATGGTTTCAAGACTCTGCTTCCCACGATCCACATAGTCCCCTAGAAACAAGTAATTTGCATCTGGAGGAAACCCTCCATATTCAAACAGCCTTAACAGATCACCGTATTGTCCATGAATGTCACCTGTTTTCACAGAGATCAAACAGTTAAATATGGATTCTACACCATACAATCAGAACAAAAAATCAGCTAAGATCCTCACGACAAACAACAAATACGCAATGGAACAAGATAATGAAAAATCGCTACAAAAAACAAACAGTATTTGAAATTTGAATACATCAAGGAAATCAGATTATCGTTTTTCTTACCGCAGATCTTAATGGGAGCTTCGAGCTCTAGAAGATTAGGTTGTTGAAGAAAGATTTCTCGAGCAGCGGCACATAGTTGACGGATCTCCGCTTCCGAAAGCTGAACCTGCCGGACGGTTCTCGCTAGCCGGAACTCCAATAGCCGATTGATTATATCATCGAGTACGGCAGGGTCTATTCCCTGACCATTTTGAGCCATTGATCTCTAAATACTTCTACCTCCCTCGAAATTTCTCCGAAACCTGGGTTCTCAAAAACACCCAGAAACCCTAGATCGTAAAACAAAAACAAACCAGAAGAAAACGAAATTGCTTCGGCGATTTTCAACTACTTATTGTTAGTACATTGTTTTTGTTCCTCGGAATTTTTAATCATATACATGATGTATGCGCATGGACAAGTAGGGTTACAGAAAAATATTAACAAAAATTTAATAGCAGGTAAAAAATTGGCGAGCTGACGGAGGAGGGAGGAGAAGAGGGGCTGCAACTCTGATTGGGCGGAGATGCCGAACTCGATGATCAAAATTCGTCGAGAACGATAAATCCGTAGCGCTTGTGTGGTTTCAAATTTCTGCTCTCATTTCCCAATCAAAACTTTTGTGCTGGTATTTTATCTTTCTGATTTTGTTAATCCAAAGACAAATTTGAAATCTAGGGTTTTGATATGCCCAAAAAATTGATGGTGGGTTATTTGTTTCCCACTTGTTTTTTTGGGATATTTACAAAATACTCCCCTCATGGTTTATGAATGTTAGATATACCACATCATGTTTCAAAAACATTATTATAGTCCTTATTTTGGTGCAATCTTTTTTTTATTTGATTTTCTTATTTAAAAACAAACTAAAAAATACTTGTAGAATCTAGGAATCATATGCTTAATTTGTATCATTGAGATAAAATACTTATAAAAGTATAGGGATGTCACTTTTTACCGTAATTTGTTAGTTTACCATATATATTTTGATTTAAACTATGACAATCTTACATAAAATATTGAATAGTTGGTTGATTGATTTAAAAATAATTAGGGAATACGAATTATGTAAAAATATATGTTAATTTCAAATGTTCATAACCTTTATTGAAATGGAATTATGGAGTTTTAAATCAAATATTGGAACCTCTTCATGATTTTATATGTATAGACTAGGAACTATGTTGTGTCTAATGAATTTTAGTATAGATTACGTTGTCTAAGCCTTTTATTCTACATTTGCAATGGTTTCAAAAGTTTAGGATAATTTTCATTTGTTTTATTTAGCAATGAAAACGTATCATTTCATAAGTGTGTCTTTTCTTACGTATTTGTGATATATTTCTATCTAATTGAGGGAAAAAAAGGCGCATGCATCTATTACATAAAACTTCAACGTGAACACCTAATGGAAACTATATTTTTTATAACTTAAACATATTTGTAGTGCATTGTTAAAAGACCATTTAAATATGTTGTCTCATTGATGAATATGTGTGCGCTCATCCGAAAACAAATGCACCACGTTTCCTAAAATAGTGCAATGTTTTTTTTAAATATTGCTATATTTGTTTAACTGAATATGATACATGATCATTTAAGTATGTTGCCCCATTGATGAATATGTATGCATTCATCTGAAAACATACATACCACATGTCTTAAAATATGATACCAAAGCAAATCCAGGAATTGTCACCATATAGCACATGATTAGTTTTATCGTGTAAAAAGTTATAAAGCTCAATTAGCCAATGAAAATGTCTTAAGGAGTTGCATACCTAGGTTAGCCCCACCACCAAGCTCGAATTCCATTATGGGGAATGATAGTTTCTTTTAAGATTTTTATCAAACTGCACAAATCGTCCGCATCGCACAAATCACACCACATAACACAATCTAAAACCTTGGTAAGGTTGTTTGTGGTTTGCAAATTTGTTAACCCACACTACGTAATTTGTGGTTTAATAAATTTACAAACCAAAACTGAACACTACACATGTAGTTTAATTTTTATTTGACAAATACGAGTTAAAAATGGTTAATTCCAAGGCAAAATAAACAAATAAAGGCAAATGAATGTTGTTTGATAGATGGACAATGTCACAATATTTTAAGGGATTCTTTATTATAAACATATCTTATTTCTTGTAATTTTGATTAAGATAGTTTAAAATGACCGTGAAAGAAGACACAATCTACAACTTCAATGTTTTGCATTTTTGGAAATTCATCGTTTTCTCGGTCATCATAAGCGTTGAATTTGGAAACAGTTTATTGATGGTCCGAAATCTTAATTTAAAGAGGATAATTCGCTTATTCCACATCGGATGGTTAATTTTCTATCTAGATAGGTTTGTGTTCTAAAGTTGTATGGTTTCTAGTTTCCTAAACCATAAGTAAAAATAAACAATTAGAAATTTAAAGACACAAAAGATAAAATAGTAATCATTTGCATCGCACTAAACCACGTTGCAAGCATGAGGATAATACCAAACACACACAAAACATAGAAGTTAGAATTAAACATTCACAGCAAAATATGGGGATTGTATGGCACAATCTCACAAACTATGAGGGTTACATTGTAATATGTTATTTTCTTCTTTATTGTAATGTTGACGAGAGCAAGAGGCCCCAGCGTGCGTGGGGCGGTGTTGAAAGGATTTCATGCTTTATTACCTGGCACCCAATAGTCATATTCTATTTTAAAATTACAAAATGATCCCTAAACTATCAAGACAATCCACATTTGGTCCCTATTTCAAATTTCTCATTCAATTAACAGCCAAAATGATCATAGATTCAAAAGAACGGGGTCAAATGACAAATCACAGAAACGAGTCAACAATGGAATCCAAAATACTAAACCATATATCGAATTTTCACAAGAATTGTTCTCAAGTAAGATAGTATTCTACAAGGTCAAAGTGATTACAAAAAGAAAACAAAAAAAGAAATCTTTAGCTTTACCTCATCAAATATGTTTCAACTCAAGTTGAACAGCAACCTCTCTTAGTATTATTCCCAGATGAATCAGCGACATTAATGGTGGTTCCTTGACCAGGTAAAGCAGTAGGACCTGATGCTTCTTGAGCTGCTAATGCTTTCTTGCTAACGATATGATATATATCTGTCAAAACAGTTTGAAACGCTTTCTCAACATTATGTGCTTCAAGTGCTGATGTTTCAAGAAATGAAAGCCCTTCTTTTTCAGCGAGAGATTGGCCATCTTGTTCAGCCACTGCTCTGAGATGATTCAGATCAGACTTGTTTCCGGCCATCATGATCACAATGTTGGAGTCTGCGTGGTCTCTTAACTCACGCAACCATCTTTGAATGTTATCGAAGGTTTGGCTCTTGGTTATGTCGTACACCAGAAGAGCCCCAACTGCACCTCTGTAGTATGCACTGGTTATCGCTCTGTACCTTTCTTGCCCTGCTGTGTCCCAAATTTGTGCCTTCACTGTCTTTCCATCAACCTGTTTTCATGTCATTTAGTCAAATCGGATCGTAGGCATTCTATCAAACACTTGGTACGCTGAATTTAATGGACTTTCGATTGGATTTTATCAAACAGGAGTAATTACTAATTAGACGATATATTAAGAAGAAACTGTTAATCGGATCGTAGGTCTTTTAGGTTCAAAGAGAAATCAACAGAAAAAAGAAGGAAATTCAGACCTGAAGAGTTCTAGTAGCAAACTCAACTCCAATTGTTGATTTGGACTCCAAACAGAATTCGTTCCTCGTAAACCTCGACAGAATATTGGATTTTCCGACACCTGAGTCCCCTATCAACACGATCTTGAATAAATAATCGTACTCATTATCTACTCTATTAGCCATTAGTCTTTCCTCCTTCCCTCGCAAACCTATAACACACAAGAAAATTTCGGAGTTCGTTCAAATCGGTAGATATACATAGATCTAAGCAGATCGAAATCAGACCCACTACTTCTTTTCGATTGCAAACGAAACCCATCATTCCTTTTCTGATTGCGAACAAAATCCACAAATTTATATTCCAAAAAACTAGCTCAATCACTAAAGAAAACATAGACAAACACGGATATCGTGTTGTATTGTATGTTAAAGACCTTACCGTAACTAAGAGATCGGGAAGAAAGTGAGGACCTCGCCTTGAAAAATTATCGGAGAAATGGGATTAAAAGTGAGCTTTGAAACAATTCAACAATGGAGAAAGAGGTTTGAACCAGCCAACGTGATTATATACAGCCTACAAGGGCAGAGAGATAATTACAGAGTTGGTTAAAAAAACAAACTTACCGTTCCCTTCTCTCACTAGTCACTAGCAACATTGGGACATATTTATATTTTTTTTATATATTTAGCCATTTAGGTACTGAATATATATTTATTATTCAAACAAATTATGATATAAAAATCATATTTTTCGAATTGCTTCCTTAGTTTTATCTAGTCGTTATTTATAAAATTATCATAAGGTCATTTGGCAAAGGTGGAATGAATTGACGTTACATGTAGCATCATTTCTACAGCTCATTTAATGGATAATGTAGTAAAATAACTATTTTATTTATGGCTTTTGGTCTTTACTATTTTTGCTAAACATGCCTAGACCAAGCTTTATGTGAAAAGATCGATCAGCTAAATAAGGCAAATCAATAGAACAGGTGAAAAACATTTTATGTTTTTACCTTCTCCCATTTAATAATAGCACTTATAAATAATATTAGTTTTATTAAAATTTTATAATAATGATTTTAAAAATATATTAAATTGAAATGAGGTTTTTACTAGAAATATTTGGAATAACAGTTTTTTTTTCTTACACTACAATTTATGTTTTATAGAGTCATATAATATAGTATTTTAAAATATAAAATATTATTTATATTTTATTATTTACTGTTATTAGTAATCTAGTTGAAACTAATTATAGTGTTATTAATTATCTAGTTGAAACTAATTATAGTCTATGACTTTTTTATTCATTTATTAAAATTCATTCTAAATATTTGACAAATTATATATTTTATTAAAATATATATGAGGAATAACTTAAGTTTCTAAACACAGAAAATAAGATAAATTTATATGATATAATCAATAGAGAATAAAGCAAAAAACTACTGTAATATTTAATTCGACATAATTATGCACGGTTCAAAAAAAATGTTTTTAAAATATACAATGTTCACCAAAGGGCTAATGGCCTAGCGGTAAGGAGTAGTCCTCTCATAATAGAGGTCATGGGTTCAAGTCTCGGTAGAGACATAGGTGGTTATTTAGGAGTAGTTTAGTTAATTTGCCGTTTCAAAAAAATATATATATACAATGTTCAGTCATGCTTAGTTGCTTACAACTTGAAGAGCATTTACATATATTTTATCAAATACCATACATGGTAAATCTTACATCGATATGTTATCAAAAAGTAAAAGATTTGTATTTGTTTAGAAGTATTAATAAAATTATCAAAATATGTTGGGACAAAAGATAGTATAAAGTATAAATATTGTTAATATCGCATGAAGTACAAAATTCATATAGTCACATGTAAAGTCAATTTATTAAAAAATAATAATTTAAGCAAAGAAATATACCAAAAATATCTTTTTCAATATAACGTTTGAATTAGTCTGCTTTAAAGTACCATTTAAATTGTTGTTTAATACTAATGTAAAATAGAAATAATATTATTATATTTTACAGGAAATAATTTCACGTTTTCAACTTGTCCATCGGTAGATATGAGTAAATAAAAGTTTTTTTTTTATCTAGGAAACACGCGAGTCAATATAGAAAGTCATATATTGTATCATTATATGTCATTTGTTGAATGGGTAATTTTTAAAAAATATAGCTAAAATGAAAATAACTGAAATTTATCAAAAGCATATTTAAATACATAAAATATTTTTAACCAGTTTTTCAATAAATTTTATACTCCCTCCGTCCCAAAATGATAGTCCATTTTTTATTTTTGAAGTCTTTTTTCTTCAACTTTGACCTTAAATATTTTTATATGTGTTATATATTATTTGATAAAACTTATAACAATGAAAAACCATTTAAAATACAATTCATTCATATATTTTTCATCATGTATCATCTATCAAAAAAAATATATAAGGTCAAAATTGAAGAAAAAGACTTCAAAAGTCAAAAATTGACTATCAATTTGGGACGAAAATAATAATATATAATCATAGTATAATATTGTAATCACATTTAATATATATTTACTATATTTTTTTAAAGTTGAAAACCTTGATATTCATGAATCACACAATTCAACATGATCCATTTAACCCGTCATGAAACTACCAATTGGCCATGTTACCGGGTCTGATATGATATCATTTTGCCACCTTCATCAAACTTCATTGTTACAAATGATTGAGAATCTATTATTATTATTTTAATTTGTTCTCTTATAATAAGAATCTATTATTATTATTCTAATATGTATTCTTATTAAAGGAAAAAAGTCCAAAAAAGTAGGGTTGGTGTTGTCTTATTTGATTGGAGAACTTTGAAACGGCAACGTTTTGGGGAGGGAAAGTTGACAAATAGGTATTTGTTGGCAAAGGGAAATGGCAGACTGGCAATGATGGGGTATTTGCCACTTTGACAGGGTGGGAATGTTTCTTTGTTGGTTATGACTTCCATGTTCTCCTTTTACAACTTCTCACATCTCCGCCCTCTATTTCTCTCCCTCTTTTTAATATAAAACACTATTTATATATTAAATAAGTATTTTTTCCAGTTAATTTTTTTAAATATTCACAAAATGATAGCTATAAGTGATATTAACAGGGCCAATTGCATAAAAGATATTAGGTTCATATAAAATTTTGATTTTATTCTATATATATTTTTTCTCAATTAAATCATTAAATTTATAATTTTATCGTAAATTTAACCAATTGACCGTTTTGTTTAAGTGTTTTATGTTTGTCACCTGTCGATAAGACAAAAAGATGATGTAACTTACACATATGATCGTAGTTGACAAACATGTGGGTTAAACTGAACTGTTACATAGATATGTAATCACTTTTCCTTATTTCTTTTTTTTTTCTTCTCTTAGAGTAACACGATTTTGTGAAATAGATTCTCAATGTTGTTCAAGTGGTTCATCATCTCATAGTAGTGTAAGCAAGGCTAGAAATATTTTTCATATAACTATTATCATTATCACATGTTTTCATTAATTCTCATTTATTTTTGTTCTCACACATTCTCATTCACTCGTTGTTATTATTACATAATAGGATTATCAAGAATATATTCTCACATAATGAGAATCATAAAAAGTTCATACTATTTTTATAGATGATTTAATTCTTTAAACTAATTATTTTTTATGTTTACATTACAAAACAAGTTTATTCTCTTGAATCTTTCATAGAAAGACACTTTCCTAATCAATAGTTGAGTTTCCGTAAGAATGTTGGTATGTTATTTGATATGAATAACATTTAATCTACATCCAACATTAGTAATACAACCGTCAACCGCGTTCCCATGAACCCTTTTCTTAACACATGATCATCTTCATTCATCTTTATTCTTGAGAATTTTGAACTATTTGATTATATATGTATAGGTTTTTTTCAAGATTATTTAGTTGAGTGACTACATGATGTATATAATCAAAGACAAGCATTTAACATTTGCATTTAAAAATTTCTTACATTTTTTGTCCAAGGACTTGATAGTCGGTTAACTTTTCGGTTATAATTTTTTAGTTATTTTTGGAGTGAAAGTTGTTTAACCGATTTTGTGAACCATTGCAACCCTTCACGAAAGGGTGTGACCGTTGGGAATTAAGTTTATAAATGTGATTGTTTTTCTCCATTTTTGGTTTATTACATCTTCATTTCTTCAAGTTTATCACAAAAATATATCATGTTGTGTTCATGAAAGGGGCTTATGGGATCTTTGCATACATCCTCAAAACTGGAGGAGGTCTTGGATAGATCTTAGCCATTTAACTCAACCAACAATAAAAATAGAGGCTAATTATTCTTAAGCTTAATGTCTTGCAGGTCGTAGTTTAATATTTCATTTTTCTGCTTCCGTCCTTTAAATTGTTGTTCTATAAATTTGTACATTTCTTCTGTTTAAAAAATTATGAAACTCCATGCATCAAAAACATTTCCCGACTATATTCACTCATACCACAGTTTTAGAAAATAAACGATCAAAAGTGAATTTTTATTTATAATGATCGATTTCTTCATTTAATTATAAATATATACACAATATTAAATTCAAAATATTTTAAACAAATATGTTATCTAAATTAAAATCAATTAAGAATGCATTTTTTATAATAAGACTATTAAGTGTGGGCAACATGCTATTACATGTTATCACACTTAAAATGTTCAACTCATCATCTTAGTCATACATTGATGTTATAACACACAATATGGAAATAAGTAACACCAAATAACATTTGATAATACTCTTTATTTTCTATTTTTTTTATTTCTTTGATGTTTTTAATTTCTATTTTTTCAAATTGTTTTATTTTTATTTATTTATGTCATAATATTTATAAAAAAAACATATAAATCAATAACCCATATAATTTAATTAAATCCTAAATTAAAAATAACTTTTAAAAACTAACAATGACATTACAAAGTAAAAAAACATTGAACAAATACATTATGATTATCCTCGATATATTTGCTTCATTTAATATATATTTTTTAAAATAAAGATGTGATTATCATTGAGCTTGCAAGTTGCATAACAATATAATATCATCAACACTGGAAATAATAGTTTTTTCTTTAGAAAAACACATTGGCTGGCAAAAATTACGAATGGGTCAAAGCATTAGATAGGGAGCAACCCGTCAAATAATTTTGACTGTTTGAAAAAAATGCAAGCCAATAACAGCTGATGCCATATTTACTGCCACGTCAATACAACGGATGATGGTTGCCCGTATTCATTAGTCTAAGAAAATATTAGTTTTGGAAGCTAACCAAGACCACCCATACTACTAGCCACCGCCCAAAAGGTAAATTACTATCATAAATTTAACAAAAAAATGTTTGACTACGAAAAATGCCTAATAATTTTTAATAAATTAAATTAAATTAAACTTTGGATTAAAATCAATTACTTAAATTTCTAGTAATAATAAAAAGTAAGTTGTAAAAATATGTTACATATGTCTAAAACAATCTAATTACAAATTTTACTTTTTAATGATTTATTTTTTATAAGATTGTATATATTTGAATATATTTTGGACGAGGTCGATTTATTATACTTATTTTCTTTGTAGTTAATTTTTTTACAACTTTATTCATCAAGTTGTTAATATAAAACATAATATATGTGCTAATCAAATAATTTATAGATAAACCACATTGTTAACATGTTCAAATATAGGGGTGACAAATCGGGTCATCGTGACGTGTTTTTGTCGGACACAACACGACACAACAAAGTTTTGTGTAACACGAACACGACACGACACGATCTTGAGTTTTTTTTAACTAACACGAAAACGAACCAATTAAAAAACGACAAACACGACAAAGATAACATGAAATAAAAATGAGTGTATTTAATTAATATTTATTCATACATAACACGACAAACACGACAAAAAAAATGTTAAATCGTGTCAGTTTCGTGTCAAATTTTGAACACGAATACGACATGACGTCGTGTTTTTTACACCTAACACGAACACAACACGAACATGAATTCGAATTTCAATTTCGTTTCGTTCCGTGTATTTTTATCGTGTCGTGTCATCAATTGTCACCTCTATTCAAATACACCAAAAAACATACATTTGTAAGTTTTTATAACTAAAAACATAGAAATTTAAATTTTAAATTAAGAAAATAAGTATTATAAATTTATAATTAGGCTAGTGGGTATGTATCGGTGTTATAACACTAAAAATTATCACCTCACATGTCTCATCATCTCTAGCACTACACCATTTAGGCTAGGAAATATTCACCACACTGTCACATCATTTTAAAAAGGAAAAAAATAAAATAAAATAATACAAAATATAAAAACTGATTGATTTCCTATTTGTTAACCGACATTGAGTTGCGTTATACCCACGACGAGTTGCACCATAATGAGTTTGGGGTGGTGTTCATTTGGCCACAGCATCGTGGTGGATGTGCCATATCGGTTATCCACAACGGTTTGATACTCATACTCATTCCTCTTAAACATATAAGTCTTAAACAAAAATATGAAAATGTTTGATCCAAAAATATTGCTTTTGATGATTCCAAAGTTGATGCACCATTTGTGGTTTGGTACGGCGTCTATCGAATCTTGATGCACAATTTAGTGGCAAAGGGATTAATTTTCTTTCTAACACACGACTTACCACTCATGGCTTGATGATTATAACAATCTAAAATAACTTTGACATGTTACATCTTTAAAGTTAAACAACAATAAATGGAACCTAATCATGAAAATTCTATTGCCACGTTGTATTTGGCTAAGCCTTCATTTCACTTTGACAATGCGAAGCCATTGAGGATTGATTTTTTATATTTATTTAAAACTTCTCATTTAATCTTTTCTATTTATATAAAAAATTTCTTCAATCACAAACACCAAAATGGTAGCCGCATTCAGATCAATCATTAAAATAGTGTATTTTAGTTTTAAAAGCTTTCACATTTACCTTTCATATATTTGGTGTTAAAAAGGAAGCAACATACATATGATGCTAAATCTTATAACCACCGACTAGTAATGAGCTAGAAAAAAATTTAAAAATTATCCTGGGACATTAGATTTTGTAACCACAAAGTCCAAGTAATACTATTCATATTACATCTATTAGAAAACCAATCAAAAGAATGAATAACGATACTTTTAAAAATGTTTCTCCTTTTCCTGGAGTACACCCTCTGTCGCGTACGCCCCACATACCTATGTGTATGCCCTGTGTATGCGGCCACCTTCCGCGATCATGCATCCTTAGTACGCCCTGCATACTAAGGGACCTTTTATGCCATCATTTCCTTTTTAAGGGTCTAAAGAGTAATACCTGAATTAGAGTGTTACACAGGTAACCTCAATCAAGTGCGTAACCATAAGTAACTAGAGGTGAGATAGCCACCCAAAGAGATGATCCTACTCTATAGCCACAACCAAACAAGGAACAGAAAAGGAAGCCTAGATCAAGAGTTCTCAGGCTATCTTACATGACCATATACAATCCCTAGGGAACTCCACAAGATGATAACCAACAAGTACATGTAAATATACAGTTCTACAGATCATTACCGCATAGAAACATCCTATTACTAAGATACAGATCTAACCGATCACTACAACAACATACTCGATACTAGGATACAGATCTACCAACATAACAACCTACTAAATATCAACAATCCAAGAAATACATAACCGTATATACTCATAGGTGAGATAGACACCCGGACTTGTGATCCTACTCTAGAACCACAACCAAACAAGGAATAGGTAAAAGAGTCTAGATCAAGAGTCCTCATTCTATCCTACATGACTATATACAATTCCTAAGGCATCCCTCTACTAACAGATAACCAAAACTAACTAATGTTATACCCGTCCGGTGGACGGGTTGGCCGATACATGAATTAACGTGTTTTTTTGTATACAATCTTACTTTAAAAATAAAATATGTTTTGCCATTTTGTGTTAAAAAGAATATGTAATCCACCATGTATGTCATTGTGCATCATCACCTTGTTCAACTCACATACATGTTGCATGATTGGATTATTGTTCTTCTAATAGAAAAGATTTAGCAAAAAATGCAAGGTCCAAAAGAATGTCTTAAAACATATTAAAACCAAGTTAAAGGCAACTTGGAATATCATCATCAGACTCGTATTGTAACAGGAGAACTCACTTGCGTCGAATTTTTATGTGCGGCATTGTTAAGACCGTGGTATCCGATTTTTTGAATGATTAACTTATATATTAGCACAAACATCCTATTTGTAAAAATCAAAAAAAACGATAATAATAATAAACATAACAAATAAATATAAATTAATAGAATACTCAACAATAAAAGTTGAATGGAAAATATTCTTGTATCATAAGAAAGTTAGATAATTTAAAAAATACCTTGTAACTTACATCATTGTCTTTCTTATCTTTTGCGATTCTAGTCCTTTTAAGGTATTTACAATTCATTCTATTTTCTTGCTAAAAATTTGAGGAAAGAAAATGGGAGGATGCACAATAATGTAATAGAAATATGTAAAAATAGGATGTTATAATAGACAAATAAATTGCTTTTTCTTGCATTTACACCGAATATGTATATACAAAAAGGAAATAAATCAAGAAATAAGAAGTTTACGTACTAAGTGTAATTCTTATTTGTCGTTTAAAGTCCCTGTCTAGAATCAAGAATATATGATATCTATAGAATGTCTGCGACCTACTTTCCCTTTTTGAAAGTTTCATATCAAATCGAACTTGCCCATTACGAGAATCTGGTGTTGTTCTTGCTTCCTATCTTCAGTCATCGATAACAATTTACCAAAATGCTCATAATCAACATAAATTCCAACATTTCAAAAGATATACACAATAATTTATCATATGATAAAAATAAAGTGAAATTGCAAAATAAATAATAATAATAATAATAATAATAATAATAATAATAATAATAATAATAAGCAACATACTTTTTTTTAATCCATAACAGCATAGACTTACATTTATTTATCATAAAAGCAATATACTTTCATTTATTTACCGAAAGAAACAATAAGTAACTTTCATTTTACCCAAAGAAACAATAAGTAACTTGCAACTTATAATGTTTTTAACAACTGAATATATAGTTATTAGAAAAGACCAAATGAGAGCTGGAATAGTTAAAGTACATGGACACTATAGTTAAGGTAAATACATGTGGATATGTGACAGACGACTGAGACTGTGGCGGAGATCACCGCCAAGTTCCAAGAGAGAGCCCTATTGGTACCCCAATATGCCGCAGACGAGGAGATGTAGAAGACTCGGTATCATGACATGTTGAGATAAGATATTCAGGAGTTTGTAGTTTGTCTACCTGTCCGACACTGGATCACATGATATCCAGGGCTCAGGAATGAGAAATTGGTTTGGAGCACATAGGGAAGAGGAAGGCAAAGCATTGGCAGACGAATGAGGTTTCTACAAAGAAACCTAAGGCATTTTATTCTAGGTCGAGGGGCCAGCAGGGCTGAGGCCGCTGTGGTAAGTAAGGCAAGGCACATGAGGGAGTCTGCAAAGTGGGTGGTTCAGGCTACTACAAGTGCGACAAGTCAGGACATTTTGGCAGGGATTGTACTGCCACTACCACCACCCAGGTATCTAATCTGATTTGATGTCATTACAATCAGATGGGTCATAAGAAGGCCAACTACCCGAGTTTAGCAGTGGTGGGACCAGTAGCAGCACCTGCTCCGGCAACCCTGAGGATCCCTGATGGCCACCAGGGAAGGCAGAGGCGCCAGTTGTTCGGAGTAGGGCATTTTAGCTGACAGCCGAGGAGGCTCGTGCAGCACCCGATGTGGTCACTGGTATTGATAGCTTATTTTATTTCCTTATTTTTATTACTTTATTTTAGATTTTTAGCTCTTTTTATTAGTATTGTATTGTATATTTCTTTATTTTCTTTATCATGGATCGTATCAGGGACTTTTTATTTTGCATGAGGAATCTTGCAGGGTTTTGGAGCTTATCGCGATTGTGGATTAGAGTGAAGTCAGACTTGTGGGCTCTCGAGGCGCTATTGGGCTTGGCGGATTCATAAAAGGAGATTTGGGATTAAAAAGATAAAGGTTTGGATGAAGTGGGCTTGTGAAGATGGATCATGGATAATTAATTTGGGCTTGGAGCATCCATTTTTGTAGCTAAAAGATGATTGGCTAGTTTAAATCACATGGGATATGGAGGGGACCAAAGGAATCTTTGGTAGTGGAAGGGTGGAGTGGAGGAATGAAGGACCAATAACATTACAACAACATTTGCGCGGGTGGAATTTTCGTCGTGCGGGTACCCGCGCAACTTCCCAGTTTGGGCATTTTGGTCATTTGGCACACCATAACCTTGGGGGATCAGATCCATCAGCTACATTCTCGATTTTTCACCATTGGAGACCTGTAGGAGGCGATTTTGGAGCTTAAAGACTCATTTACTTTCATCTTTCCAAGATATTGATAGTTTCTTTATGCAATTAGACTTTTATGATTGTTTTTCTATTGCCATGAGTGGCTAAACTCTCTATATTGGTTAACTTTGGTTAAAACCTTTGAATGTTTGCGGGTTTTTGAAGGATTCATGCTAGATTATCGATTATCTTATGTTTATGGTTCTAGATCATATTTCTTATGCTTGTTTAATGCTTTGATCATGAGCTTGGCACTTGCATGAGCTATTGTTAGTTTATTTCTTTGGTTTTGCATTAAATCATTGAATTTACTTAGAACAAGGGCTTTATGATGGTAAAATTCATCTCTAGTTTATGAATCATAGCTCCTTTATGGATGTGTAAGCATTAACATCATCTAGGAATTGGGGATTCCTTCTTTCTTAAGGATAATTAACTGCTTGGGTTCAATTGCTTCAATTAAACCCTTGATCTTGATTAAGAAGGTGTGTTGTGGGCTTCCCCAACCTCCATACTACCTAAGAGGAATCTTGGTATATCATGCTTCATGATTGCTATAACCAATTTGGGATGAATGATAAGCTTCATGTTGAATCCTAATGATAAACACACAAATGTTCATTGTGTTGCATTGCCTTAGTTAACAAACACTCTCCAATATTTGAACATCTCACTATCTTGCTTAATTGCAAGTTTTTAGTTATTCAAGTCTTTTAGTTTTCAAGTAATCAAACACCCCCCCCCCTTGTAGTTTAATTGTAGTTATTTAGTTTATTTACAATAGTTCTTTTAGATTGCATTGTGATTGAATACAACCATTTCTCCGAGGATCGATACCCCTTTTTACCATTATATTACGTTTTATTTGCAAACAAAGGATGTAATTTGCTTGGTGGACTTGACACCCCACCAGGTATGTATATTCTCCTTATCTTTTTATTTATTTTAATTATCATGCTTATATGTTTGTATTTTTTTTAGAGTCATTCTTCGTGAACGGTATTCCTGCATTGGTTTTATTTGATTCGGGGGCTACCTAATCCTTTGTATCTCTTGCACTTAGTATGTGGTTTGAAGATGCCCCGGGAGAGTTGGATTATCCACTATAGGTTGAGATTGCTGATGATCGTCTGGTGTGAGTTTCGAGGTTTCATCGGGGATGCACTTTGGAGTTGTTCGGTGAGCAGTATCTGATTGATTTGGTTCTTATTCCCTTGCGCGAGAGCAAGGTTATTATGGGGATGGATTGGTTGAGCCCCAATGGGGTGGTGATTGATTGTGAGCTTCAGTTGATGCGGGTTCGATCCCCAAGCGGGGGAGAGTTGGTCATTTACAGTGAGGTGCTCAGCGTGGGCTCTATTCGACAACAAGGTCCAAGCGTTATCTTCAGCAAGGATGTTACGGGTTTGTGGCCTATGTGATGGATACATGTGTGAGGGGCGAGGTGATTGTGGGTGATGTACCTATTGTTTGAGAGTACCCGGATGTGTTCCCGAAGGATTTTCCTGGAGTGCCTCCGGAGAGGCAGGTGGAATTTCAGATTGAATTGGTTCCAGTTGCAGCTCCGATAGCTAAAGAACCTTATCGGTTAGCACTTCCAAAGATGCATGAGTTGTCTACACAGCTGCAGAAGTTGTTAGACAATGGATTTATTCGGCATAGTAGTTCACCGTGGAGAGTATAGATCTTGTTTGTGAAGAATAAGGATGGGTCGCATCAGATGTGTATCGACTACCGGGAGTTAAATAAGCTAACGGTTGAGAACCGTTACCCGCTCCCGAGGATCAAAGGTTTATTTGATCAACTTTAGGGCACATCTTGGTTTTCCAAGATTGATATGTGATCAGGTTTATCACCAGATGAGAGTCAGAGAGGAGGATATGCAGAAGACGATCTCCCAGACTCGTTATGGTTATTACAAGTTCGTGATGATGCCTTTCAGGCTCACCAATGATCCAACCACATTCATGAATTTCATGAATCGTGTATGCAGGCCTATGTTAGATCAATCTGTGATTTTGTTTATTAATGATATCCTGGTCTATTCCAAGACTGGGGAGCAACATGAGGAGCATCTAACGGAAGTATTAGATACTTTGAGGAAGGAGAAGTTATACGCGAAGTTCTCCAAGTATGAGTTTTGTTTGCGTGATGTGCAGTTTCTGGGACACCTTGTCAACCAAAACGGTATTTTGGTTGATCTGTCCAAGGTTGAGGCGGTAATGAGGTGGGAGGGTCTGAGGAAGTTCCTTGGATTCGCAGGTTATTATTGGAGATTCATTCAGGATTTCTCCAAGATAGTGGTTCTTTTAACCAGGTTGACAAAGAAGACCGCCACATTTCATTAGGGGCTTAAGCAGTAGACAACTTTAGAGACTCTGAGGCAGAGATTGTGTGAGACATTGATTCTGACCCTACTAGAGGGTGTTAAGAATTTTATGGTGTATTGTGATGTGTCGATCACTGGATTGGGTGCAGTTTTGATGCAACGGGGTCATCTGATCGCTTATGCTTTGAGGTAGCTAAAGCCTCATGAGGCAAACTATCCTACACATGATTTGGAGTTGGAGGCTGTGGTTTTTGTCCTCAAGATTTGACGACATTACATCTATGTAGTTCGTTGTTCTATTTAAACGGACCACAAGAGCCTGAGATATCTGATGGATCAACCGAATCTAAACATGAGACATCGTAAATGGTTAGATGTGGTAAATGATTATGATTGTGAGATCCTTTATCACCTGGGGAAAGCGAATATGGTGGTCGATGCTCTCATCCGCAAGGAAGTTGTTGCCATAATCAGGGATGTATGTTAGAGCTGATCCGAGAGGCTCAGGTTAAGGCTATGATGGAAGAGCACCAGAAGAGTGAGCACGTAGTGGTTCAGGTGGCTTCCTTCGATTATGATACCCGAGGATTATTGACCCTTCATCAGAGGGTATAGGTTCCATATTGGGGTGGTGCACGTCAGGTATTGATGGAGGAGGCGCACAATTGGAGGTTCTCTATTCATCCTGAAGCGACAAAGATGTATATAGATCTTCGGCTTGACTATTGGTGGCCATGCATGAAGCCGTTGGGTATTACCATTTGGAAATAGAAAGATATTACGATGGATTTTATCGCCAAATTACTTCGAATGACGCACAGAGTGGATTTGATATGGGTCATTGTGGATCGATTGACCAAGAGTGTGCATTTTGTCCCGATTCAGGAGAGTATCTCTGCCGAAAAGTTGGCAGACATATACATTCGGGAGGTTGTGCATGACATGGGGTGCTAGTTTATGTGGTCTCTGATAGGGATGTTCGGTTTACTTCCAAATTTTAGAAGAGATTTCATGAGGAGTTGGGTAGTCTTCTGCACTTCATCACGACTTTTCACCGGCAGATGGATGATCAGAGTGAGCGGACTATCCAAGCATTGGAGGACATGCTGCAAACATGTGTACTGGATTTTGGGGGGAGTTGGGATACGTATCCTCTGTTAGCGGAATTTTCATATAACAATGATTATCACGCCAACATTGATCAACCTCCTTTTGAGATGCTATATGGGAGGAAGTGTAGGACCTCGATATGTAGGGGTAAGGTCGGTCAACGAGTTACAGGGAGTACAGACGTAGTACTCCAGACGATTGAGTTGATTCAACAGGTTCACAACAGACTGCAGACAACATAGAGCTGAGAGAAGAGCTATGCAGATAGACGTCGATCACACTTAGAGTTCTAGGTCGGGGATATGGTACTCCTTAAGGTGTCACCTTGGAAATGTGTCATCCAATTCAGGAAGCAGGGCAAGCTAGGCCCCATATATATATATATATATATATATATATATATATATATATATATATATATATATATATATATATATATATATATATATATATATATATATATATGGTCCTTTCAAAGTGTTAGCCCGGGCGGGCAGGGTTGCGTATCGCTTGGATCTACCAGAGGAGCTCAGACAAATCTGTAGCACTTTCCACGTCTCTCAATTGTGGAAATGTTTGATTGATGATTCCGCATTGGTTTCTTTGGATGACAGGAAGACGAAGAATCTTCGAAACAAGGTTTTGGAATTGGTAAAGGTGCAGTGGCAGCACCAAAAGGGGTCAAACTAGACATTGGAGCTTGAGGAGGAGATGAGTGGGCATTACCCAGAGTTGTTTGCAGATGTGGACTTCGAGGACGAAGTTTGATTCATGTGGGGAGAATTGTAACGTCTGAGATGTCAGGTATAAGTCAATTAAATAATTCCTTCTTGTGGACCCATGGACCCGAGTACGTTGGGTGTACATATGGTACGCCGAACGTACTCCAAGGCATTACATGAGGTGAGATGTCCCCATGGTACACTGGGTGTACCCATGTTTACGCGGGGCGTACGTCCGTTAGGGGAAAACCCTAACTTTTTTGGGTTTATACCCTATCAAAACACATTAAGACCCCCAAATCCTTCACCTTATCTGCCTCCATTGTCTCTTGAGCTATACCTCGAAACCATGATCCATTTTCGAAAGAGATTGACCTTGTGTGTGTGTTTTGTGTGTGGGTGTGGTGCATACTGAAGAAGAAGAAGACTTGTAGAGAAGCATTGGACAAGAGGGAGCTTATAGATCAAGAGATTATTCACCCTTCCTAACTTATTAGAGGTATAAAGCTCCTACCTTTATGACTCCATGTGTTAGATTTAGTTTAGGGCCTGATTTTATCATATGATGGTCTCTTGAGTCATCCTTGTGAGTATGGGCTACTCCAGGAGCATAAAATGTTAGATTTCTTCATTTTTTATGGTGTTTGTAACAGCCCGGAATTCCAAATATTGATATAATTATGATTTGGGGGTGTTTTAAGAGGGGACTCGGCGAGTTGGAGCCTAGACTCGGCGAGTAGGATCGCAGACCGGGTCGCGGGTTCGCGACTGGACTCGACGAGTCCGATATGGACTCGGCGAGTCTACGCTGTTTAGCGAAAACCCTAACCGTTCAGGTTTGGGTCATATATAACGCACTATATGCCGTCATTGTCCGTCTTTAGTCGACTGAGAAGAACCCTAAACGGCTGTGGGCATCTGGAGCAAGATTGAAGGATATTAGGGCCTTGAAGGAATTGTTGTGCAAGGAGGAGAAGAGTTTTGGCTAAAGGAACAGCAAGGGATTCGAGTTCTGCGGGTTGGGGACACAGAGAGTGCGTTATTCAGGTAATATTTCGGATCTTCTTCTGTTATGTAGATGTGTGCATGGATTTAGGGTTTATGGAACCCATTTGGTGATTAGATGAATTAGTACATTGTTACCCAAACGACTATAACCCTGTATTTGGACCTTTAGAGGTCCAGAAGGTCCCATGCTTGTGTATTTCGGGACAAAACTTATCTCAGGAAGCAGTTTGATCGACTGCATGACATAGACTCGCCGAGTCCGATGAACAGACTCGGCGAGTAGCTTGAAGAATAGCTGGGACTCGTCGAGTTGTTCTTCAGACTCGGCGAGTTGAGTCGGGGTGGCCCCGTGATTCTTCCAGGAGGAAATCGTCGAGTAAAAAGGGGATACTCGACGTGTAGAAAGGGAATCTCAAGGAATCGGTGAGTCAAGGGCGAGTGGACTCAGAGTCGTTGAACTCGGCGAGTTAGGTCGCGGGTTAAGTGAAGTTCTGAATATGGGGACTCGGCGAGTCACAGGGTTGACTCGACGAGTAGGGTCAGTCAGGGGTTGACTTTGACCTTGTCTTTGACCAAGGATTGACCAGTGGTTCCAGGGGTATTTTGGTAATTGTTGTTTATCGTTTGAGTTCAGAGCATTGGCGGCTATCCAGGAGTGGAGATCGTATCAGTGATCGGAGCAGCTTGAGCTATCTGTTCGGTCGGCAGTTTCGAGGTGAGTTATCCTCACTATATCGCTAGGGTTTATGGCACCAATGCCAACCCTTTTATCGGATGGAAATCCGGGTAGTTGCCAGTTACTACATGTTATGGGCCGGAAGGCATTACTATGTGGACCGAAAGGTCATGGCCTGGAAAGGCGTATGTATGCATTTAGTATGTTGACTGATTCATAGAGTAATGTTATGATAGTGACCGGCTAGACCGGTATCTTGTTAGAGTAATGCTATGATATGTGATCCGTTGATCGATTGTTGTCTATGAATTGCTATATGATTGTTTGTTATTTTATATATGCATTTTATGCTTATGGGCCGGAAGGCGATATGTTATGGGCCGGAAGGCAATATGTTATGGGCCGGAAGGCGATTATGTTGTGTGATGGACCGGAAGGTCGGCGTGGGTAGGACCGGAAGGTTTACCCAGCAGGGACGGAAGTCCCCTGAGACACATGGACCGGAAGGTCAGGGCCTGGAAAGGCGTATATGTGGTTGGTATTCTGGGGGTATCTCACTAAGCTTTCGGGCTTACAGTTGTGGTTTTATGTTTCAGGTTCTCAAGAGTCTGTGGCAAGGCAAAGGCGTGATCGTACCGTTCCTCGCGTTGGTGTTTTATGATATGAACCTGGGAAATTACTCTGTTTAATAATGTATTGAAAACCTTTTTGCAACAATGTTAATAAAATGGGTGATTTTGAAAAGTTTTAATTGTTTTGAAATTTTGGATGTTACAAGTTGGTATCAGAGCCAGGTTTGAGTGAATTGGGGAAACATTCGTGTGACTCCAGTCTCAAATCGAGGAGGATTTTAAAATGAGAAATTAAAATGGTTTTCAAATTTGGTAAAAGGAGGACGCGGAGGTACGATCAGCCGGAGCCAATAAGTAACCCCAAGATACCATATATGATATTTGTTTATTTGAGCTTGATAGAACAGCATGCTAGAGTTAGGCTAGGGATCTTCAGGAATTCATGATAATGTTGCCTGATATGTGATGCCTGTAGCCTAGGGTCCCTTATGGGATGTTCTCAGTGTTCCTCTAGTGGTGAGGGTTGTTAGTTGTTATGCATGTTCCCTAGGGTATTGTGGTAGTACTTCATACAAATATGGGTAGGTGTGGAAGGTAGTATGGGCCCGTACTACTGAAAGCACAGGACCCATACGCGTATCAGGGAAACCATGGTCTCTAGGGTAGGGTTGCGAGAGTTGGATCCCAGGATTTTGGGAAGCGTTTGAGATTGGTAGGGTGTCTTCATTATGGAGATCTCGAGGCATGATGATAGCGGATCCGGATCAGGATCGGGAGCTGGAGAACGAGTTCCGGGTGGATCAGTGCCGTCGAAGGTTATCGATCGGACGAGCACGAGCGAGCGGGATGCGAGGATTCGTGGGATCCTGCATGATGGGGTTGCTGCATTGTTCCGGGCTGAGTTGCCGGAGTTGTCTGGGTCGATCAAGACCGCCATGATTGAGTATTTCGACGAGCGATATGTGGCTCTCGCAGAGACGGTTGCCGCGGCGGCTACAACGGCTGTAGCAGCGGCGAGGGGAGGAGCTAGTCGGGGTTTTCAGTATCGGGACTTCTATTATACGAAGCCTCCCACATTCGATAGGGTTCAGGACCCGATTGTTGCTATGAGATGGTTATCAGACGTGGAGGGGTATTTCTCCACGAGTTTATGCCCTGCTGATCAGAGGGTGAGGTGTGCTCTGAACCTGTTGAGGCTAGGAACGAAGGATTGATGGAGATCGACTACGAGGTCATTTTTTCGACGCGCAGAGGGCTGCGGTTTCAAGGGATCAGTTCAGAGAGATGTTCAGTACTCGCTATGTTCCACGAGATGAGAGGGAGAGATTGGCTCGGGAGTTCCTTGAGCTGAAGCAGGATTTGGAGTCGGTGACTGAGAGCACCGGGATGTTTATTGAGAGGGCGATGTTTTGCCCTGAGTTCGCTTCGGAGTAGGCTCAGAGGTCCCAATATCTGAGTATGCTCAAGGGGGATATCAGACAGTTCGTGTCTGCGCAGAGGTGCGAGACCTTGTTGGTGTTGCAGGAGGCCGCCATGTGGCGTGAGTTAGAGGTTGAATTACAGCTGCGTGAGCTGAGACAGGCCCCGATGCAGTCGCAGTCGGCGCCGAAACGGTCTAGGACCGTAGATGTTAGAGTGGGGGGGATCGGAGCGGCCACACTTGTGGGAAGTGTGGGAGGGATGACACCGGAGCTTGTTGGTCCGGTGGTGCATGCCGCAAGTGCGGAAAAGAGGGGCACTATGCGCGGGACCATCGGCAGTCAGTGCCGATTCGGGATTCGAGGGTTGTTATCATTGTCAGCAGGCTGGACATTTGAGGGTCAACTGTCCACAACTTTCTGCAGGACCGGTGCAGGCTCTAGCATCGGCCACCTTGAGGAGTTCAGGAGGAGGACAGGATGGAGCGGAGCCCCAAGGGCTCAGGGTCGTGCTTATCTGCTTGCGACAGAGGGAGACAGAGCAGTGCCGGAGGCAGCTGCGGGTATGATGCTTTCTTGATGTCTTGATTAGCTTGCGTTGATTGTGGCGTATTGTTTGTGCTGGTAGTGTGGATTTCGATGCGGTATTCGTTGTTTCGCGGGTTTGGCATGGTTATGGATTGGTGTTTCAGGTTTTCGCTTTGGCATTCGTTGTTCCCTGATGGTTTGGTATGGTTATAGTTTGGTGTTTTGGTGCCGGTAGCCTTGTGCGGTTTTCGATGCGGTATTCATCCTTTGGCAGGTTGTGGGTTTTGGTTACGGGTTATTGTTTGGGAATTCCGTTGGTTATCGTTCGTGAGAGTTGATAGTGGTAATGCGGCACTGGGGTAGCATCTGCAATCGTGGAGTGTATAATTGAAAGACCAGATTCTTTTGAGTGGATTGATCAGGGAGGAGATGTGTTTTGCTGAGGGTTGCTTATGCTTGTGGGAAGCAGTCAGTGTGTAAATGTTCTCTTTGTGCAGGATTGTTCTGAAAGGTCGTAAAGGACGATCGGTGGCAGTTAGTCAGTGCTTTAGTGGGGGAGAATTGGAGAATTCTCCGGAAGATCGATGAGTATGTGAGGGTGCTTAGCTGTTGGGATTCAGCAGTGTCTGTCAGCTCAGAGTATAGGCCGACGAGAGCAAGTGTCGGGTATGCGGGGCGGGATACAGACCTAGGGCATTTGATTGTGGAGGCCTGAGAGAAGGCCAGGATCAAGCTTGAGTAAGTAACCGGGGTTATGCGATCAGAGTATTGGTATGTTTGAGGTACGTGATGGGTTGTACTGCATTAATCCCACGGGATTATGTTGTGCATGTTTCTAGAGCTGGAACCAGAAGGTTCCCAGAGTTAGAACCTAAGGGTTCGCAGAGTTTGGGTGTACGGACCCACAGAGATATAGCCTCGAGTGGCTAGTATGTGTTATGAGAGTCGATCCAGTCGTGCTGGAGACTCTGTTGGTATTGCTGGATCAGTTTGAGATTGCGGAGCGTGTGTGTTGCAGTATGATTGCATTGGAAGGTCTGGCCCCGGGTTAGTGATCTTGTTTAGCTGAGGCAGTGATTTGATGAGTGGAGAGAGTGCATGGGATTGAGAGCCCCTGCAATGAGAACCAGAGTATGTGATTAGCGGTTACGCAAAAAGGGTGGTGTCGCTTGGGGCAAGCACCGTGGCACCGGTTGGAGTGGCATTATGGCCAAGAGGGTCCCTTGGAAGGAAAATAGAAAGGTGTGTAACTCCGAAGGGAGTGCAAGTTCACGAGAATGAAAGCTGCAGAGCAGAGTTATGGTTAGGGTATTTCGAGTATGCCTTCGAGCATCGTGTGCGCGACAGCGAAGTAGGAACCCATCCGGTTTGGGATGTCTGTTGAGGCTCAGAAGGGATGCAGGGAGAGAGAGAATCTTAAATTCTCAGTGTGATTCTGATCAGAGTGTAGGGTGGATGTAGTGATTCATCTTGGGGGATGTTCGAGGATATCATCAGTGTATCGGGTTTTCCAACCTGCGGGTGTTGGGGCTAGTTCAGCATGTGTATGTGATGGCAAGAGGAGAACTTGTGAGAGTTGCTCTGAGAGTGAGAATGGATCTCTCAGTCGGTCCGGAATGGACAAAGTGGGCTTTGGAGAGGAGTGATTCGATTCAGGAAGAGGGGCAAGTTGGGGCCCCGGTATATTGGGCCTTTTCATGTGATTGCGGGGGTAGGCCGGGTGGCCTAACGTTTGGAGTTGCCCACGGATTTGAGACAAATCCACGATATTTTTCATGTGACGCAATTGAGGAAGTATATAGCCGATGAGTCGGCAGTGGTTCCATTAGAAGACATTCAGGTGGATGCAAGCCTGAATTATGCCGAGAAGCCAGTGGTCATTAGAGAACGGAAGATCGAGGTTCTGAGGAATAAGGAGATACCTCTGGTGTTAGTTCAGTGGCAGCACCGGAGGGGATCAGAAATGAACTGTGACCTGGAATGTGATATGTGGGAGCAGCATCCGGGGCTATTTTCAGAGTGAGACTTCGAGGGCGAAGTCTAGTTCTAGTGGGGGAGAGTTGTAACAGCCCGGAATTCCAAATATTGATATAATTATGATTTGGGGGGTGTTTTAAGAGGGGAATCGGCGAGTTGGAGCCTAGACTCGCCGAGTAGGATCGCAGACCGGGTCGCGGGTTCGCGACTGGACTCGACGAGTCCGATATGGACTCGGCGAGTCTACGCTGTTTAGCGAAAACCCTAACCGTTCAGGTTTGGGTCGTATATAACGCACTATATGCCGTCATTGTCCGTCTTTAGTCGACTGAGAAGAACCCTAAACGGTTGTGGGCATCTGGAGCAAGATTGAAGGATATTAGGGCCTTGAAGGAATTGTTGTGCAAGGAGGAGAAGAGTTTTGGCTAAAGGAACAGCAAGGGATTCGAGTTCTGCGGGTTGGGGACACAGAGAGTGCGTTATTCAGGTAATATTTCGGATCTTCTTCTGTTATGTAGATGTGTGCATGGATTTAGGGTTTATGGAACCCATTTGGTGATTAGATGAATTAGTACATTGTTACCCAAACGACTATAACCCTGTATTTGGACCTTTAGAGGTCCAGAAGGTCCCATGCTTGTGTATTTCGGGACAAAACTTATCTCAGGAAGCAGTTTGATCGACTGCATGGCATAGACTCGCCGAGTCCGATGAACAGACTCGGCGAGTAGCTTGAAGAATAGCTGGGACTTGTCGAGTTGTTCTTCAGACTCGGCGAGTTGAGTCGGGGTGGCCCCGCGATTCTTCCAGGAGGAACTCGTCGAGTAAAAAGGGGATACTCAACGTGTAGAAAGGGAATCTCAAGGAATCGGTGAGTCAAGGGCGAGTGGACTCAAAGTCGTTGAACTCGGCGAGTCTTGGGGTGACTCGGCGAGTTAGGTCGCGGGTTAAGTGAAGTTCTGAATATGGGGACTCGGCGAGTCACAGGGTTGACTCGACGAGTAGGGTCAGTCAGGGGTTGACTTTGACCTTGTCTTTGACCAAGGATTGACCAGTGGTTCCAGGGGTATTTTGGTAATTGTTGTTTATCGTTTGAGTTCAGAGCATTGGCGGCTATCCAGGAGTGGAGATCGTATCAGTGATCGGAGCAGCTTGAGCTATCTGTTCGGTCGGCAGTTTCGAGGTGAGTTATCCTCACTATATCGCTAGGGTTTATGGCACCAATGCCAACCCTTTTATCGGATGGAAATCCGGGTAGTTGCCAGTTACTACATGTTATGGGCCGGAAGGCATTACTATGTGGACCGAAAGGTCATGGCCTGGAAAGGCGTATGTATGCATTTAGTATGTTGACTGATTCATAGAGTAATGTTATGATAGTGACCGGCTAGACCGGTATCTTGTTAGAGTAATGCTATGATATGTGATCCGTTGATCGATTGTTGTCTATGAACTGCTATATGATTGTTTGTTATTTTATATATGCATTTTATGCTTATGGGCCGGAAGGCGATATGTTATGGGCCGGAAGGAAATATGTTATGGGCCGGAAGGCGATTATGTTGTGTGATGGACCGGAAGGTCGGCGTGGGTAGGACCAGAAGGTTTACCCAGCAGGGACGGAAGTCCCCTGAGACACATGGACCGGAAGGTCAGGGCCTGGAAAGGCGTATATGTGGTTGGTATTCTGGGGGTATCTCACTAAGCTTTCGGGCTTACAGTTGTGGTTTTATGTTTCAGGTTCTCAAGAGTCTGTGGCAAGGCAAAGGCGTGATCGTACCGTTCCTCGCGTTGGTGTTTTATGATATGAACCTGGGAAATTACTCTGTTTAATAATGTATTGAAAACCTTTTTGCAACAATGTTAATAAAATGGGTGATTTTGAAAAGTTTTAATTGTTTTGAAATTTTGGATGTTACAGTGTTAGTGCATAAGAATATCATCTTGATGGATTATAATGAACCATGCAAAGGTTGGTGTCCATTCTTTGAGGATAAAGTGTTTAAGTTGGTTTTGAAACCTTTTGAGACATTGAAAGTAAGCTATGGCCAATAGGGGCGTACGTCAGGCATACGTAGGTGTATGCTGAACGTATGCACCCGAGATTCCGACCTTGCGAAGCACTCAAGTACGTTGGGCGTAGTGATTGTATGCTTAGTGGTACTCACCAAAGAAGTTTTTGGGCCTTTAGTTTCAGGCAACCTTGGGCTTAGGGATTTGGGCCCTTGGTGGGTCGTAAGCCATTCTGTGTTGGGCCTTTATGGACGTGGGCCTATAGTTGACATGGAATGTCTTTTGGACTTTGGGCTAATTTGGATTTGGATCGTGGTATGTTAAGGGAAGAATTAAGTAGCCTTTTTCCTTTGAAGTCAGGGTTTAGGATTTAGATTCTTGGGTAGGGTTAATGACCTAATTGCTAATTAAGGTTCTATTATTTGTGATTTAGTGAGAGGACTTCACGATTCGGCATCCTGAGTGTGATTTGATATCTTCAGACTGAGGTGAGTTTCCTTCACTGTACTTGTAGGTCTAAGGCACCAATGTTGACCCACAGAATTATGCTTAGATGATGATTGTCTTCTTGACAATTCCCTGTTATGCCTGTATATGTTTGTTGTCTCTATGACTCATATTGTTCTGATTATATGGTAGCAGTAAGGATGAAATTGACCCGATGTCGGTTAAGAGAGACCGAAGGGGTTGAAATATACCCACTACCGGTTGAAAGAGACTGAAGTGGGTGAAATAGACCCAGTACCGGTTGAAAGAGACCGAAGGGGTTGAAATATACCTAGTACCGATTGAAAGAGACCGAATAGGTGAAATAGACCCAACTATGATTTGACTGTTATGTATATATGGTATGAGATATTTTGGGGGAGCTCACTAAGGTGTTGTTTCGAAGCAAAAATTCATAAAGTTTATGGACCACCTCTGCAACCCTCTGCAGTAGAAAATGTGGATCAAACAGCTTCAACCTGTAATAAAAAACATGTTTGTTTTTTAACATCTGCAAATCGTTACATTCACTTGAAATTTAAATAAACTAATTTTATAAACTAAAAATAGTTTTCAACACTGAAATTTTAATAATTTTAGTCTTAAAATATTGAAAAAATACTAATAAGAACATGTAAAAAAAAACAAAAATATAAAATTTCTAAAAAAATAAAAAAATGTAAAAGAAGTTATTGGTTTTATTCTAGAAAAAAACTAATTTTAAAAAACATAAAATAAAAAGAAAATAAAAAAAATTAAGAAAATATTGCAAACGATGTCTACATGGTTGTAAAAATCAGTCTAGGCGGCCGATTAATCGGCGCCTAGGCGCTTGGCGGCCTCCAACCGCCTACGGATAAGGGTTAGAGGGTAAAATAATCGGCCTCGGTCAATAACGGTCAAAATCGGTCCAACTCAGTCCTAATCGGACAAAATCGGACCAACTCGGACTCCAAATCAGACCAAATTGGCTCGAATAACAATAAAAAAACCCACCAGCTCAAAGGAGCCGGCTAGCCCAAAGCATAGCTGGGTTTGATTCTTAAAGGAGCTAGCTCCCTTTTTATAGAATAAGTTTTGTGTTCATATGTTATCCCACCAACGATGTGGGATGAACTTTTTATCATTTCATATATCTTTTACGCATCTCTTTCTTCCACACTTTGCATCTCCTTCCTCACCTTTCTCTCTCGATCGAATCTCCTTTCTCTCTTGATCGAACAACCCCACCGTTATCCAAGAACATTCTGATTGAAATCGGCTTTGAATTTCACCTTCATTTCAAGCTCATCCCTATTTCTCTTGCAGGCTCGCAACCTTGCTAGTCACTAATTGTTGATCAATTGGAGAATCATTTCGCCGATCGGAGAATCGCAGGTACTCGTACGCATCTCTTTCTTCCCTACTTTGCATCCCCTTACTCACCTTTCTCTCTCGACTGAATCTCCTTTCTCTCTTGATTGAACAACCCCACCGCTATCCAAGAACATTCTGATTGAAATCGGTTCCAAATTTCACCTTTATTTCAAGCTCATCCTTATTTCTATTGCAGGCTCGCAGCTTCGCTAGTCACCAATTGCTGATCAATTGGAGAATCATTTCACCGATTGGAGAATCGCAGCTACTTGTCAACACCAACCTCATTTTCCCGTCGACGCCAATTTCCTGATTATGTAAGATTAGTTGTTTTTCAATTTCTTAATCACGTACTATAGAATCGGTTGAGTTTAAGGATATGTATGTACATACATTACCTGATTGAATCTTGTTGAATCGAAACAATGTTAGAATCATGTTATTGCAATAACTTGTGATTATGTATGTATGTATGTATGTTACTTCCAAGATCCTTATTGTTTCAGGTTGTAAGTAACAGGTAGGGCAGAAGCAGTGGTAATGTTGGTTTATGTATGAAACCATCTGCCCACCAAGTGTTCGATTAATTGCCTAAGTGAAGACTCATTATCAAATGGTCTTGAATATCAAAGAAAGGTGTTGGTATTCATGGGTCAATCATCTCTGCTTGTCTGATCAGCAGAACACGAAATGGGAAGGAGAAATGGAAGCAAAACAACATCATCCGAATTTATTCAATTTTCATGTTGCAGGGGGTGTTCTTGCTGCTTCACGTTCTACACAGTGATTTCTTTAATTGAGTAATATGATTCGTGTTCAAAACTTGTTGTCTGTAGTGATGTACCATTTAGATGATATTCAATTTTAGAAGGTATAATGGTCCACTTTTGTTGTTCCCAGTTAGTGTATAATACTATCAAGTGGTTCTTTTTTGGTGTTGTAATAGATTGTTGTGATTACTTCAGCTTGTATTTGTAACTTCTTATTCCAATCAGAGGATTGTTTTTAATCGAATAAACAATCATTGATGTTAATGTTATATTTATTAATTTTTTATATTTTTTTTTAATAATTAATGGTCTCCGATTAATCCCCCGATTAATGCCCGTCTAGCCTATTAATCCATTGACCCCAGTTCACCGCCGAGCGATTTCTACAACCTTGATGTCTACAAAGTTCGTAAAAAAATTACACATGTTAAAAAAGATACAACTAACACTGAAAATATTATTAACATAAATAGTAAAAAGATTAAAAAAAAGCGAAGTTTTTTAAAAAAAAATAAAAATAAAAATCAAGTTATAAAAATTGTGGAAACTATAAACTAAATTTTATCAAATCCGTAAATCAAAGTTTAAAAAAGATAAGTTATACCAAATTAAAAAAAAAAACATTTTGAAAAAATGAAACCTGAAGAGGTTTGAAGAAGTAATTCAAGAGCTACGACGCACATAAGACACACACAAAAGACACATAAATGTTTTGTAGTATGAAGTCTTCCAAAAAACAAACTGTTGTGAGAGGGCAAGTGTTGCACGTGTGCTGCACTGCACAACAAAAAGTGGTCTTAAGAGTTTTTTTTTTTTTTTTTTTTTTTTTTTTTTTTTTTTAACAAACAACACCTAAGCTTTGTGCTTATGATTTTCAATGTATGTTTCAGGTACTCCAACTCGAAGGAAAAGAACCCGGTTTGATCGCACTTCATCCACCCATGTTTTTCCGTATTATGTGATTTTGAGATTTATACTTTGATGATATTTTACTATGATACACTTTACATGACTATTGGATTTTTTTTTCTAAAATATTGAAATTAAAGATAATAATTTGGATACTTAAACGATGCCAAGCCACTCAAAAGAGTAGAGTTTGGTCATTTTTACATAGCTAGGGAAAAGGGGGTTGGTATAGATTTGTCATACTTAACAAGTTAACATATAATGCATACTTAACAAAGACCATCCATATCAAAGAAAATTCATAAGGACTATAAGTGGTATTTTATTGTCAACAACAGAGATTATTTATATAACTTTATCTTTATTTTATGACATGTTTAAAAAAAATTATTTGTTAAAAGAAAACTAATCACCACCAGCAAAAAAAAAAAATCTAAATGAATCTATTTGCCAAAAAGGCCAATTCACCACTTACTGGATTTTTGCTCGTTGCATATGCGAATGTAACTTCAAGGAGCAACTTACTTCAAAAAGTGACAAACTAATCATGATCCATTGATTAAACGGAATGATTATAATACATAAATATGATTATAATACATAAATAAACACTTTAGATAATAAAAATAAAATGTAAAATCCCAAGTTTAGGGCTTTTAGGCAATCTTGTAATACTTTGTTAACCCTCACAAAGTACATAAAATTATATAGCTAACAAAGAGCAAGCGAAATCACAAAATCACAATCAAAAGATTTGAAATTACTAGAAATCACAATCAAAACATTTGATATTACCGACTTCACTAGTTCATCGCGTTCCAACAATCAGTGCAAATAATTTCACAATTCATAAAATAGTTTAGTAATGTAGTTATAACATAATAAAATCGAAAACTAAGGAGACATAAGAGCTTTAGTGGATGGTGTGATTTTCTTAGAGAATAACCTATAAAACAGAAAGAAGAAGATGAGGTAGAAGACATTTATGACTAAATATAAAGCGATCACTGAAAGGGTAGCAGGGGTATTTCTTTCATATGATTTTGACGCGATCATATACAAGAAATAAAGAAAAAACCTTTTCTAAATGGTCTAACAACAAATTCCTTATGAATAAAAACCTTGTGTCCCATGAAAATGTGACCTTTTTAACATAATAACATCTATAGATAGAAGCTATTTTTGGTCATGGGCTTGAATATTTTCATGCAAATTACTAGGCCAATGGCTGGTCTTGGTGGGCTTTTTGACGGGTCCTTCTTGGGCCAGGCTCCTTTTGGGCAAACTCCCTAAGATGCATTTCATGTTGAGCGATTCGTGTAAAAACGCCTAAACTTTCTGCCGTTCTGCGTCTTCTGGCTAAACCAACTTACATTCGACAAATTTTTATTGATCAAAATTCAATATTATTGAAATAATTAAAAAGTTAAAAAAAAAATTCACCTTAACAACTATTCGAAATCACATCTCTCTCCTCTCTGGATCTGATTATCACCCGAAAGAAAAAGAACCCTAATGTATGTCCCAATACAGCCACCAAAAAAACTCCAACATTAAATGACATCAAAGCCAACATCACCATGTTTCCAATCCCGACACGTAAGCCATACAACATCGTCTGAGCCAATCCAGACGCCGCACCTTCGGATTTCATCCTTGACATGGCATCAGCAAGCCATTCCACTAAAAGAGCCATAAAAAACACGAATATCAAAGCCAATGCATACATGCCTATGTTATTTGGCCCTGGCCACCCTTTGAAAAGGATCAAAGCGTCTTTTCCCCAATAGAATGTCATGTGCATAATCATTCTCTTCCGACGTGGCATCCCCAGTGTTGTTCCATTGACACCATTCGTCATCATCGGTGGTGGAGCCATGATCAAGCTACAAATGAGTCTGGTTCGATCTTTTTGTTTCTTGTATGAAATATGAATCAGTCAGTATTCACAAGTTTGTTTGTATATATATAGTAGGATATATTATATACTGTATGGTACGATACATATTTACTTTTGATAGTACAATATTGTTGGTATGTTAATGTAGTCGTACATGGGGATAAATAGAGATTGGGTCGTAAACTTGATTTGTTACATTAACAACATTCCTAAATAAAAGGCATAAAAAAGTTTTAAAAAACATCCTTGCTTTTTCCGTGAATTGCAACGAAATAACCAACTTTGCCATCGTTTATAGCTATTAATTAGTAATTACCTCAAAATTACTAATTTTGTGAATAAAGTTATTTACAAAGTTCAAATCTTTTGATGATTTTCAAAATGAAGAATGTAAGAAAATTAACTTTTTTGTTATATAAAATATAAATCCTACATAAGTTATTGTTGTATAAGGTAAACGAAATAACAATTAATATTATGCAAAATAAAAATTACTTGTAAATTTTCTTTAGCTATAACAGTTTATGTATTTTTATTGTTTTCATAAGTTCATTCTTACAAAATTAATATATTTGGTGCATGTGATTTGTTGTTTTCTTTGTATCGAGCCTAAAAAATTCCAACTAACCCAAGACGTTCAAAATAGGAACTTTTGTAGATTGGGTCCTTGTCAACCATAAAGGATTATTATACCATTTTAATTTGCTTTATTTATTTATTTTATTAACGTCTTTAAGACTTTTTTTTTGGAAACCGCAAATGATTAATCGGAAGCCTATTTGCATATTTCAACAAGCACCCTGGATTCGAGCTCCTTTACAGGGCAAACCCAGTCCCCTTAGGGGTATCCATGAAAAATTTCCCCACATGTGACACAAGTTTAAGAGGCACCCAAATTGGGTTTTGCAGGGATTGAATTCCCAACCTCTGACCCCACGTGGGTATTAAACCCGGTACATCTTTAAGACTTTTATAAGACAAAACTTCATAACTGGTGTATATTCTTTACAAAAAAAGTTACAATTCGTTCTATATTCTTGATGAAACGGTCCTCTTGTTTCTGAAAGTTGCATTGGTAGTCCTTATGCCTCTCGTCGTTTATTTTTGGTCGTTTAATCCAACCACGCAAGGTACATTAGTCATTTCTTTTGGTGCATATTCATTAACACCTTAGATATGGAATTACATAATCAATCATGCACTAAACTGTCAATGTCATTGATCTCATTCCTCCCAAAAATTTTATTTGTCTTCTTTCTATGTCCAAACTTCCTTCTTCATCGGTGCAACTTAGAAGAAAAACCCTAAATACGCCATTATCATTTTTGAAAATAGGATTTTTAAAGTAATCGTTCTAACTCCATGAAATGTTTGTGAGGTATGTACACAAACACCAGATTTAGAAAAAGAATACAAGTAATGCATTGAGTGTTTTTCTGAAACAAGTAGTATTATACCTTAAATTTTTTTATAGGTTTTTGTTTTGTATTTGCAAATACAAAACAAAAACCTATAAAATTTTGTATTTGCAAATACAAAACAAATACAAAACAATTGTTAGATAAGGGTTTGATGACTATTTAATACTGATATGCCATTGTTGCATCTTTACCAAATATACATGAAGAAAATACATTGATAACACTGTGTCGTACATTGAGTGCATTGTTATTTTTCTATTCATGAAGGCTATCATGGCAGTCATACCATCTGTTATCATTTTTCAATTCGTGATGTAAACTTAGACTTTTAACTATTGTCTCTAGGAAATGATCATGATATGATCAAATTAACTAAGTATGTATGTAAACATAGATAACTATTTGTGTACATTGAACAAGTGCAAACAAGAGTACACATATTTCATGTTTCTATCCAATATTGTGATTCAGGAATTGGATTATGTTGTTTCACTAAGCTTACATATATTAAACATAAAAAAAGGAATTTGGCTCTTGCAATATATATGAAACCCAATTTCATTTTTTCCTCTTAACGAGGCCTTTATCTAATCCCACTCTATATATAAAGCTTATTATATCTTTTAGACAATCTCATATAACCCAACACAGTCCTATAAATCAACATGTTAAGGTACACCAAAACACACTAGAAAAAGATCTTCTAAGTGAACAACGTGTTCCTATTGCACAATATGTTCAAGATGAGCACAATATACCAATAGCTCTAGATGTTACAACTATTGAAAAGGTTCCAAGTCAATTTAATGTAGATATTCCTACTCAAACATTATTACAATATGATTTTTTTTATCTATTTTTTGATATTGGTGAAAATGAATACCAAAATATATGCAATATAGATGTGGGGGATAAGGCCAAAAAAATATGTTGGTCCCAATGTAACACCCTGTTCCGAATCACTTTCCTAATTTGTGGTTCTGGCTTGAAGATAGGTTATCATAAGGCTTAGGGCCTTTGGAAAAGAGAGATCTAGACCCATTTAGGTATGGATAATGTAATTGAGGTGATCCGGGAGTTTGGGTTGTGTCTTGGAGCCAATGGGTATATCGGTAAAGTGGCAATTCGAGCTCTTTATAAAATTTTGGATTTTTGTTCGGAAATTTTTAAGGTGAGGATAATTTGTTAGATGTGTAGAGCTTCTCGCCACCTTTCCGTGGATATAAAGAACATAAAAAACGGAGTTGAAACGAAGAAGTTATGGCCGTTTGAAGTTGGAGTAATTCGGGTGAGTGATCGTTGACTTGTTGACCAAGCTCATTTAAGGCTCACGACGTGAGGAGCACCTGATGCACCAAAACCCTTATTTTCGGTTATTTAAAGGTATGAGATGATTAGGGTTGCTTCTCCTCAACCTCTTTCACTCCCAAGACCTCTAGAAACCCTAATCTCAGCCACCATTAAAGTTCTTGGTCATTCTTGGTGTTATTCAAGAGATTTTGAGTCTTTGAAGTTCATTGAGGGAGAAGAAGATCATTGGTGGTGCATTTGTTGACATCTTGACTTCATCATCAGCTAGTTGTGGAACTTTTGGACCTTTGTAAGTCCTCAAGCTCATGCCTTTCCTTTCCTTGCTTGCATGGGGGGCTTAGAGGGGGGCAAAGTGGGCAGCTGCACAGGGCCCAATTTTTTTCATTATATATTTTTATTTAAAAATACAAAATTATTATAAAGATAAGGGCCCTTTAAGAATATTTCATTTTTCAGGACCGGCCCTGCTTGCTTGCTAGATCTAAGTTTCCATAAATTTTATGGCTTGTAATTGTGGTTAGCATGCATGGAATCCATAAAGTTGGCAACTTTATGGATCATGATGGTATCTTAAGTCCTATATGTTCTAGATTTGGATTGTAGTCATGGTTTTGGACTTGAAGCTTGAGTCTTGGTCCTTTTTCCTCCATTTTGACCCAAGTTGGTGTTTGAGTCATGTATTGTACATACATGACTGAAAACTTCAATTTTTATGGTCTTTGGGGTCAAGGAAGACACTCTAGACTGTCTTATGTTAAGGCTTAATGGATTAGGAACTTAATGCTCATTTTTGGTCAGATTTGGTCTCATGACGTGAGGAATAATATCTCACGATGTGAGAACGTGTTCGAGGAAGTTTCTGGGCAGAAATCACGACCGCACGACGTGAGTGAAACATCCCAAAAACACGGTCCAAAAATTCCGTTTTTAAATCATTAATAAAACCATAAGTATCATCATCATATAAAATCATAAACCATGTATTTTAAAATAATGTAATATATGTCATCATATCACAAGCTCATATAAATTATCAGAGTAAACTCCCAGGCTAAGAAAACTGTGGTGTGTGCCATGCGATCATCCCGAGCCCTTCTCTTTGCTAGCTGAAGTACCTGAAACCAAAACTGAAACTGTAAGCACGAAGCTTAGTGAGCTCCCAAAAAATACCACATACCATGCACATAACATATCACACATAAAACAACTATGGGACACCGCCCAACTACATCAGGAAGAACCCGACATCAGACTTCTATTTGGCATCGGGATCACCCCGACATCTGACCGCATCGGGCATCGGGCTCACCTCGGCATCGGGCTTACCCCAAAACATACACAACATAACACACATCATAAACACATAACATAATCACATAACCTGCATCGAGCTTGCCCCGGCATCGGGCTGAAGCCCGAAACATATAACATATAACATACAAACTAGCATACATCGGGCTAGCCCCGGAACACATAACACATCACATATAAACTAACATACATCGGGCTTGCCCCGACATCAGATCGAAGCCTGGAACACGTAACAAATAACATATAACATGCATGAATCACAAAGACATCACATATACATAACTACTTCTCGGGACCGTCCCGACATCGAACCGAAGTCTGGAACACATAAGCTGTTGGAATAGTGTCTAAGGCTGCAACTATATTAGGAAAGTATTTGACCCAGTTGTGCATGGTCCTTTTGGGTTGCCTTCACCATAGCAACTTGATAGGATAATTTATTAAGAGAGAGTAAATATTATTAATATATTATGAAAATAATATAAAGAATAATATATTGTTATTTGATTAATATAAGTCATAGAATTAATTGGAATTAATTTGGTGACTTAAAGAGGTTAATTAAATAAAGGGGTATAAACTGTCAATTGTTTGATAGTTAAGCTTTAGACTATAAATCCTTATAGATATACTAGGGACGAATTCTAGAAGCTAAAGGATAGCTAAATTCGTCCATGGCTTATCTAAGGAAAGGATTTGGATAGCCTTAAGAGAAGATTATCCAGTTAGGGTTTAGGTTGTAACCCTTAAGGAGTCTACAAGTATAAATAGACCCCATGGGCAAGGGAAATTGGCACCTCACCTAAAGTAAGAGAACCCTGGCCGATTTCCTTCCCTCTCCTCTCTCCTAAATCATCTTCCTTACTATTGGTGTTTGTAAGCCATTAGAGGAGTGACATTTGTGACTCTAGAAGCTCCAAGACCACAAGATCAACAAGGAACTCAAAGGTATGGTTCTAGATCTGTTTCAATGTTGTTATTTAATCTAATTAGCCATTAGAAGTCTTGGATTCAAAGCATGTTTATTTAGAAAGCCTAGATCCAAGCATTAGGGTTTTGCATGCGCACATAGGAAAGTTCTTATGGCTAAAACCCAACAGTGGTATCAGAGCCTAGCTTGGTTTTCTTTAAATTGTTGCTTAATTAACTGAAACAAACCTGCAAAATTCGATTTTTTTGGTTTCTGAGTCATGGACTCGGCGAGTCCCTTTGTGCACTCGGCGAGTCCAGGCGTCAGGAATGGCCAGATTCGGGATTTTTTCATAATTATCTTATGGAAACTTACCTTAATCATAATAGATCAACCTAGATCCGATTTTTTGATATATATGACTATTATCTTGATCTAGTTAAAGGTATTTATCAACTAATAAAATATTTAATTTCCTTATATGATAATTAATTAATTATTTTAATTATTTTGGTAATTATCTTTCAAAGAAATCTTGAATAAAATCAAATATAGATAATTATGATATTAATTGTTAATTGGAATTATTTGTTATTTGATCCTCTATGTTTTAAATGTTTAAAACTTGCCCTCAAGTTTTTGAAATTTATAATTTGTGATTAAAAGTTTAATTTAGACAACTTAAATTTCAAAACCCTAGATTTTAAAAGGTTTAAAATGCAACCCTATACTAATATGATATTACTAGTATAATATATATATATGTATAACTAAATGCTAGTCTTACCGTTAGTAGGCCTCATTCACAAAGCTGATCTATAAGGTGGGTATAAGGTTGCGGCCTATAAAATGGCGCTTAATGGGTGTACACTCACACCCACCGCTTGCTTGATTGGTGGAGGGTCGTTAGCCGAACGGGTAGGATAGGGCAACCTCATCCTCTCATTAAAAGTATAATAAGTAATACAAAGTAACTACATATTTTTTTAAAATTTCACAATCTTAGTTACTTTAGGAAAAGTGAATTGATGCAATCCCATGAAATTACACTTTGCACCCTCGCTAAGAAGTTAGTGGAGCGTGTGTGGTTTACCGGCACACTAATTGGTTCTAAGCAAAGGTGGCAAAGGGTGATCCATTGTTTATCATAGTTCGATGGAGCGTGTGTGGTTTACCGGCACATCGAATAGGTGATCGTTACAATGAAGGCACAATGTGAATTTGCATGGTAATTCACACCCGCTTTGGGATCCTCGGTATCCCAGTCACAAACAAGATGGGCATATCGAGATTTAAACATGCCATTGAATAGTTTCAATGAATCTCATTCGAACCTAGGAATTCTCAATACATTTAGGACTAATAGTTTAGTTTTGTGATGGAGAATTAGTGAATCGTCATTCACTTACCTTTAATTTATTTGCATGTTAGATTACGGCATCCCTTTTCTAGTATGTAAATGTTATTGTTGGATCCTAGCCCTAATTTTCTTATTGGGTGATAATTAGGGATTCTTATTCTAATCTATCTTTGTCCTTTTTCTTTTGTAGATGTCGAACGCAAACAACGCTGCTGCTAGTTCTTTCACGTTGATGAGCCTTTGCCAAAAGGTCACCTTCGATGGAACGAACTTTAGCGAATGGATAAGGTACATTCGCACCATTGCTCGCTATGAGGACAAGGAGTATGTCCTTGATGAGAAGCTCGAGAAAATCAACCCTGAAATTGCTACTCCGGCCGAGATCACCGCTTTTGAGACTCATGAGCGAGATGCAACGAAGGTACATTGCATCATGATTGCCACTATGAACTCCGAATTCCAAAAGTCCTACGAGGACATGTACCCGTACGAGATGCACCAAGACTTATTGGAGAGATACCACCAAAACGCGAGACAAGAGCGTTATGAGATTTTCACCAACATGATTTCCGCTAAGATGGGTCATTGAGAATCTCTTACCATGCACTTGCAAAAGATGCAAAGGTATGTCGACCGCCTTCGCAAGTTAAATGTTGAATTTGGAGAAGATTTGGCGATCGACATGGTGCTTCACTCTTTGCCTCCGATGTACAACCAGTTTAGGATGACCTACCACATGAACAAAGAAGAGGTCACCCTAAGCAAGCTCCAAGGTCTCTTGAGGGTTGCTGAGAGCAACTTCAAAGACAAGTCTGTTGCACCGACTCCCAATCCACCTACTGCTCCTGTCTTGGCTATTGGTCAAGGAAAAGGAAAGAAGAGGAAGGCTTCATCGAAGAACTATCGCAAGGTCAAAGCCCGAGATGGTGCCTCTTCTAGTGGGACCAAAGTTGATCCCGCTAAGCCCTGTCCTAACCCGAAGGAGGCAGAGTGCCACCACTGCCACAAGATAGGACATTGGAAGAGAAGCTGCCCAGAGTACCTGCAAGCAATCAAAGAAGGAAAGATCAAGCCATCTTTCGCAGGTATATACACAATTAAATCTAACGATTCTAATCATGCTATTTCTTGGGTTCTTGATACCGGTTGTGGTTATCACATTTGTTCTAATGTGCAGGGACTAAGAAGAAGTAGGGATGTGGAGCAAGGAATGATCAATCTAATCATGGGAAACAGAAGATCGTCGCCTGTGACCAAGATTGGAGTGTATTCTTTAGTGCTTAGGAATAATTTGGTTTTAGATTTGAACAATTGTTGCTATTCGCCAGAAATGGCTAGAAACATCATTTCATTTCATGGTTTATACAGACAAGGATTTAGATTTTCTTTTAATAATGAGAATGGTTCTATTTTGGCTTATCTAAATGGTGTCTTTTACTTTGAAGCTATACCATGTAATGGAATATATGAAACTGTTATGATTGTTGATAACTTAGGAAATGATGTTTTGAATATTGATTCTTCCACTAGTATGGATAAAGCATCCTTGTGGCATTGTCGTCTTGGACATGTCAACAAGAAACACATAGCCCAACTCCAAAAGGATGGAGTGTTGGAGTCATTCGACCTTAGGGAAGATGACACATGCGAGTCTTGTTTACTTGGAAAGATGACTAAGTCACCCTTCACGAGTACATGTGAAAGGGGTGAAGGTCTATTGGACCTAATACATACTGATGTATGTGGACCGTTTAGATCAACCACGAAGGATGGGAACCGCTTCTACGTGACTTTTACCGATGATTATAGTAGATATGGGTATATCTATTTAATCAAGCAAAAGTCAGAAACCTTTGAAAAGTTTAAAGAGTTCAAGAATGAAGTGGAGAATCAATTGGGCAGGAAAATCAAGATGCTTCGATCCGATCGAGGAGGAAAGTACCTAAGTCTTGAATTCCACGATTATATCAAGGAGTGTGGAATAGTTTCGCAATTGACGCCTCCTAGGACACCGCAGTTGAATGGTGTGGCAGAAAGGCGTAATCGAACCTTATTGGATATGGTTCGCTCTATGATGAGTCGTGCTTCACTACCTATCTCTTTCTGGGGGTATGCCTTAGAGACTGCCGCCCATATCCTTAACCGAGTCCCTACCAAGAAGGTTGCCAAAACACCTCACGAGATGTGGACAGGGAAAGCTCCCTCGTTGGCACATATCAAGGTTTGGGGTTGTGAGGCTTTCGTAAGACGAGATACTCACGACAAGCTTGAACCTCGAAGTGAGCGATGTATTTTCATCGGCTACCCGCAGACATCCTTTGGATATCTCTTCTATAGACCGAAGGACAATGTTGTCTTCGTTGCGAGGAGAGGAGTTTTCCGAGAGTGAGAACTCATAAGCCAAGGAGACAGTGGGAGGCAAATCGAACTTGAAGAGATTCAAGAGTCGATAGATGAAGGAACCTCTACCGCTGGCACTCAACCCGAGGAGGAAACTCCGGTTGAACCAATTGACGAATCCCTACCTCTTAGACGTTCCGATAGAGTTAGAGTTCTACCCCAGTTTTATGGTTTTCATATTACTACCGAAGGGGACACGTATATTAGTGATGGTACACTAATAAATCTTGATGAACCTAATAGCTATAAGGAAGCCATGGCAGGCCCGGAGTCTGCAAAGTGGAAAGAGGCAATGGATAGCGAGATCCAATCCATGTATGATAACTAAGTTTGGAATTTGGTTGATTATGTGCCCGGACGTAAGACCATTGGGTGCAAGTGGATCTTCAAGAAGAAGACCGACGTGGATGGAAACGTGCACACATATAAAGCGCGATTGGTTGCGAAGGGCTTTACTCAAACTCCCGGAGTTGACTATGATGAGACCTTCTCACCAGTCGCGAAGATTAAATCTATTAGAGTGATGCTAGCTATTGCCGCATTTCATGATTATGAGATTTGGCAAATGGATGTCAAGACCGCTTTCCTTAACGGGAAGTTGGCTGAGGATGTTTACATGGCTCAGCCAGAGGGGTTTGTGGATCCGAAGCATCCAAATAGAGTGTGTAAGCTTGAGAAGTCCATTTATGGACTTAAGCAAGCGTCTCGCAGATGGAATCTTTGCTTCGATGAGAAAGTCAAAGAGTTTGGATTTGTACGAAGCGAAGACGAGTCTTGTGTATATGTCAAAGCCAGTGGGAGTATAGTAAGCTTCCTCGTTCTATATGTCGATGACATATTACTCATAGGAAACGACATCCCGACTCTGTAGGAGGTTAAGTCCTGGCTCGGGAAGTGCTTCGCTATGAAGGACCTCGGAGAGGCTTCTTACATTTTGGGAATAAGGATAGTAAGAGAAAGAAGTAAGAGACTAATTGGACTTAGTCAAAATACTTACTTAGAGAAGGTACTAAAACGTTTTAGTATGGAAAACTCAAAGAAGGGAGAATTACCGATACAAAGTAATGCCAAGTTGAGTAAGACTCAAAGTCCGAGTACTGAAGCTGAGATAGCAGAAATGTGCCGAGTACCATACGCTTCCGCAGTTGGCTCAATCATGTACGCTATGACTTGTACTCGCCCTGATGTAGCCTTCGCTTTGAGCATGGTTAGTAGATATCAAGGGAACCCTGGCAGAGCACATTGGATTGCGGTGAAGAATATCCTTAAGTACCTTCGGAGGACGAAGGAATGGTTCTTAGTCCTCGGAGGGAGTGATGACTTGAAGGTGCGAGGGTATAGTGACGCCAGTTTTCAGACCGACAGGGACAACTACCATTCGCAGTCGGGCTGGGTCTTTACCCTAAATGGAGGAGCAGTGACATGGAAGAGTTCCAAGCAGGAGACTGTAGCTGATTCAACGTGCGAATCAAAGTACATTGCAGCGAGCGAAGCATCGAAGGAGGCAATATGGCTAAAGAACTTCATCGGTGATCTTGGAGTCGTACCTGCCATAAAGGAGCCAATGGAGATTTTCTGTGATAACGAAGGAGCGGTTGCCTTGACCAAGGAACCGAGGGATCATGGTAGATCAAGACATATCGACAGAAAATATCACTTCATCAGACATCGTGTAGAAGAAGGACAACTCGTAGTGAAGAGGATATCATCAGAAAATAACCCAACAGATCCGCTCACGAAGGGACTGAGTAGGGTTAAGCACTTGCAGCATGCTAGGAGTATTGGGCTGAAGGATGATATTAGCATATATTAGATAGTATTAGAAACGTGTAATAGATAAATGTAATTAACATTTGATGATTAAATAAAGGAGTTTTATTTATGAGTAATGTTACTGTCTTATGTTAATTATTTAACTATTGTTTCACTTTGCATGTTTTGACTTCCAGAATAATTGAGTTTATTAGTAATAATCGAATTGTTCAAATTATCCACAATCGTTCATATGTTGGAAGTAGATATGAATGAAGATTGTCATGAATTGGTGTGTAGATTGTCTAAATGGTTTTAGACATAGCAAAGGGTTGCTGCAACGTTCATGAGTGCTTATGAACTAGTTTTGAGCATTGGAACAAACCCGCGCTTGCTGGAATCACCTTATGGAATATGATATAAAAGGGTGATCGCAAGACGATAATATCATATAGTCTTAAAACCTAGATATATGGTTTGTTATTTGTTAATTGATTGTACATTGATAATGCGAAAACGCATCAGTAACTCGGTGTTATAAAACGCATTGTTGTGTATAGTTGGTTAATGAATAAGTAAATGCATATAAGTCGAAGTTTATCTGTAACTTTTATCTAAGAAGGTAAAAGTGATATCTCGGCCGCTCGATGATTTGATTTGACTTATGTGCCGGGCCCGGTCAGAACTGAATTGATGTGTTCGATTAAGTTCTATGTCGAATAAATCAGAGATCGAGAAACCTGAATGCTTGACTAACTATTCCATAGGATTGTCAGCATGATATCTAACCGAGGACTGTACGATCCCTTATCTAAAGGACAAGATTGATTAGATCAGAGTTTGACAGTGTCTTTGAGAGCTACGATTGCAAACCGAATTGTACTTGTACATATAGTTGCTAGACTTATCCAAGTGGGAGACTGTTGGAATAGTGTCTAAGGCTGCAACTATATTAGGAAAGTATTTGACCCGGTTGTGCATGGTCCTTTTGGGTTGCCTTCACCATAGCAACTTGATAGGATGATTTATTAAGAGAGAGTAAATATTATTAATATATTATGAGAATAATATAAAGAATAATATATTGTTATTTGATTAATATAAGTCATAGAATTAATTGGAATTAATTTGGTGACTTAAAGAGGTTAATTAAATAAAGGGGTATAAACTGTCAATTGTTTGATAGTTAAGCTTTAGACTATAAATCGTTATAGATATACTAGGGACGAATTCTAGAAGCTAAAGGATAGCTAAATTCGTCCATGGCTTATCTAAGGAAAGGATTTGGATAGCCTTAAGAGAAGATTATCCAATTAGGGTTTAGGTTGTAACCCTTAAGGAGTCTACAAGTATAAATAGACCCCATGGGCAAGGGAAATCGGCACCTCACCTAAAGTAAGAGAACCCTGGCCGATTTCCTTTCCTCTCCTCTCTCCTAAATCATCTTCCTTGCTATTGGTGTTTGTAAGCCATTAGAGGAGTGACATTTGTGACTCTAGAAGCTCCAAGACCACAAGATCAACAAGGAACTCAAAGGTATGGTTCTAGATCTGTTTCAATGTTGTTATTTAATCTAATTAGCCATTAGAAGTCTTGGATTCAAAGCATGTTTATTTAGAAAGACTAGATCCAAGCATTAGGGTTTTGCATGCGCACATAGGAAAGTTCTTATGGCTAAAACCCAACATAAGCTGCATCAGGCTAACCCCGTCATCAGAGGCTCCAATGAAACCACCCTGTTTGAAGTTAACAAACAAAAAAGAATGAAAACAAAAGTAAACGAACAAAAAAGAAAGAAACAAATGAAAGGTATTCACATAGGTTAATATTTAATAATTAATAATTAATAATCTCTCACTATGAAAAGGGAAATATCGTAATTTTAACTTTTCTGTAAACAGGGAAAGAAGAATTCGGGCTATAGAGGAGAGAGTATTGTAGAAAGATATTCCAAGAACAGCTGATGATTATGAGAAGATGATAAGAAGCTCCCCAAATAGCAGCTTTATCTGGATAAAATACATGGCATTTTTTCTCTCCTTGAATGAAGTTGAAAAGGCTCGATCAATGGCTGAAAGGTATATAAAAATAAAAATTCTTCATAGTTGATTAAAAAAATTATATAAATTTACAGTTTTTTGGTTGTTGTTTAGGGCTTTGAAGACAATTAATATAAGAGAAGAGTTAGAGAAGCAGAATGTTTGGGTTGCATACTTTAACTTAGAAAATGAATACGGGTCCCCACTAGAGGATGCAGTGGTAAAAATATATCAAAGGGCATTACAATTTTTATTTAACAACTATATGCTTAGAGCTTCCAGTTAAGAAGATGAAGGTGAGTTAGTTATTGTTGTTGATTCTATTTTTTTACTTATATGGTTATGATTTATATATATATATATATATATATATATATATATATATATATATTTGTTGGATTTTGGAGTTTTTATTTAAGAAGTATCTTGAATTTGAGAAGAGCTGAATATGTTAAGGCGGAGGCTCTTAATTTTATTAAGAAGTTCTCTTACTTTTTTTGTTAAGCATGTCATATGTAGAAAAATGGAAAATACATCAGTAGTTTGTTTTTTAATATAATAGCTTACTATCTCATTTGATTTAGGGGTATATCTGTAATATCATAAATACTTTATATGATATATTTTTATGGTGATTTATCATAAACATATATTTTTTGTGACAAATACAAAGGATTTTACTAAGATTCCAACAGATAGCACTAGCCGAAAAAGTGGAAGATGGGAGAAGGAGGCTTATATGGGTTAGTCTGGACTTTACTCATTTGAAATTTTGGATTACTGTTCTTTCTGTTTTGACAACTTAATTAGGATCTTTAAGTGCTTTGGCTGATGTATTATAATCTAGGATATGTTTATTCTTATAAAATTTATTTATTTTAAAATTCAGAATATTTGGGTTTGTAATCTTATCGGGAAAATGGCTTAGAAGTAGACAAATACGCTGCAAAAGAGTGTTTGTTGTTGGATCCTGATGCTCGCCCAATACTGAGTGAAGTTGTTCAGATACTTCTAACTATAGCACCAGAAAAATCTAAAAGGCGGAATTTCTCCGTTGACTGCTTTCAGGTTTGACTTTGACTTTGAATTTGTCTCTGTCTGTTAAGTCGTTTTTTCTGTGCTCTGAAACAAATCTTAATTTCTTTAATAGGTTTATACCATTAGAATGGAACGTGAGCTTCAACAATTGTCATCCAGTAGATCATTTTCGTCTGAATCTTCATTGCTTGTGCATACCCCTCATGAAAACGAAGAACCAGTTACAGTTACAGGTCCCGGTTCACATTATGCACTGGTGAGGCTGCTGATTGATTTGACAGGATTAGGTGACCTTGATCTCTACGACAAGGTTAATATGTTTATAGTTGTACTGGGTCTCCTCCTTCAAATCTTTTATTTATATACTTAATTAATTATTAATTGGGTGTTCGTTAACATGAATTTTACATAGTAGTTTCCATCAACTATCTCCTAACATGAATTTTACATAGTAGTTTTGCATTATCAATGGTTTGTTGGATCCACACCTCTTTCAAACTTCACCCCAATTCCAAATGCTACAGCTGAGGTAATTACTAATTTGTGGTTCTTTTCTGAATTATTGCTTTTAATGATATCTCACTCTATGTAATTGTTTTATTCTTTTTGTTTAGGTGTACTGGCTAGATATCCCCCTATATTTGCTCTATCTTCACCAGTCTCCCCAGGTAAATAACAAAGAAAAACCCTAAACCCTAAACAACCTTTCCTAATTGTGTCATTTAGATATTAATTTTATCCTTTTTGCATAGGAACCAAATGCCCAAAGGTTTTGAAGCTTGATGTGCGCGGAGAACTAGTGGAGGGAAACATAATTACATGCCACCTAGAGGTTGCATGGTGTGGTGGGACCCCAGCAAATGGCATTTCTAGGTAAGCCATATTCATACAATTACTATGTAATTTGACTTGTCAACAGAAGGCTTAATTAATACTTGTTGCTTTTTTCAGTTGGTTAAGGAGAAGATGGAATAGTAGTCTAGTGGTGATTTCTGGTGCTAAAAATGAGGAGTATTTATTGACTCTAGATGACTTTGATTCATGTCTAGTTTATAAGATTACACAAAATAGGAGAAAATTTTGCTTCTAGATCTTGTGGTGATTTGTAATTCCATTATATTATTATTATTATTATTATTATTATTATTATTATTATTATTATTATTATTATACGTGCCCATTATTATTATTGTTTAATTTAACTCTGAATATTCTCTATCTTTTTTTTTATTCTTGGCAACGCATCATAGAATATATGTTGGTCAGGAAGTTGCTGTCAAAATTCTTAGATCCGAGCACTTGAATGAAGCATTGGAGCATGAATGAAGCATTGATCCTTGACAAGGCAGATATGGACAATGATCTTGAAATGGTATTTACTATTTACTATTTACTATTTACATTATTATGTCCACCAGGACAGATAATCTCTTGCCCTTGGGTTTTCCCTTGGCAGTTAACTTTTTCATGTCCTTTAAAAGTATTTAAGGAGGTGCAGGAAGAACATCATACAAGCATTTACAAGGAGCTGTTGTATCTATGCAGACTAGACTTAGAACAATGGCTGCACAAGATGAGTTCAGAAGAAGAAGAAGAAGGAGCAAGGCTGAAACTATAGTTGTGAATTCTAGCACAAGATATCGTGTACGTGTTCTTGTGTTGCTATTGTCGATTCGGGAACATCTTTGCTTACGTACTGGTCCAACTGTAAATAATTTTTTTTATGGTATTTTATATGTATTTTATTTTGTATTTTGTATGACATTAACTTTTGTGCAATGGATTGTACTTTTTGTATATGGTATTATATTTTCTATTATGAGACATGAAATGCAAATTTAATTCGAAAAATAGTAAATCTATAAATAATTTCTTTTAAAAAAAAATTAAAAATTACGATACGCAAAAATGTGTGTCATCTTCATTTATGACATGGCATTTCTTGACAGCGGCTTTAATGATACGCATTGCATGTCATAAATGCGCGTCGTCTCTCGTTATGACATGGCCTTCCTTGACGCGCAAATGCGCGTCAAGGAAGGCCCTGTCATAAAGAGAGACGACGCGCATTTACGACGCTCATTTACGACGCGCAATTACGACGTGCGTTTACGACACGCAATGCGTAAGGAAGGCCCTGTCATAAAGGAAGATGACACGCATTCGCGTGTCGTAACCTTACGACACGCGTGTTAATGACACGCAATGCGTATCAAGAAAGCCCCTGTCAAGAAAGGCCATGTCATAAATGAAGATGACACACATTTTTGCGTATCATAATTTTATATGTTTAAAAAAAATATTATTTATAGATTTATTAATTTTCAAATTAAATTTTCATTTAAAGTCTCTTAATAAATAAAATATCATATACAAAAATACAATCCATTGCACAAAATATAATGTCATACAAATAATCGTTCCATGGAAAGATAAAACAAATCAATAAAAGTTGTAACGAAAATTTACAAACTAATTAGATACAAGAAATATGAAAAACTTGAAATCTCTAAGATTAATAATTCTAACAGAAGCTTCACGTGAGATACATACAGTTGGACCAGTAAGCAAGGATGTTCCCGAATCCACAATAGCAACAGAAGAACACGTACACGATATCTTTTGCAAGAAGGTGCTGGTCCAAAACTACTGTTGAAGGTTGCCATGATAGCTGTTAAGATTTAAGCATAACAAGAAACTAATCAGTGACTATAATAAGCTAGAAAACAAGCAACTAATAAACAAAATAAGCAACTAATTAAGTCAAACTATGACTATGTATTGTTCATACAAGAAAAAGAAGGAAAAAATGTTGATTTATTGTTGTTCATACAACACTCTCCAGACGACACTTAATTGAAGAAAAGAATAAGGCTAAACTTACAAAGAAAAAGAATTCAGGAAGAAGACAAGTTTGAAAGCATACAGAATAACGTTTAGCCAAGCAAGTGTGATCTACCTGTAAAGTTGAAAACGCAAAATTCTGAGTAAATGACCTAAATACCCTCAGAATCATAAATCATAATAACACGTAACAGACCTTGTAGGAGGCAATGCAGAGGTTTGGCCAGATGGGTTTACCTGGCAAAAATGTTGGAGCAACCGGGAAATTCTGATCACATGGATCCCAATGACCACCATCTTATCATTCAACCAAGCTAAGAGAAAGCTATCAACCCCTACCATATATATATATATATATATATATATATATATATATATATATATATATATAAATTAATTGAAAAACTTGTAGTGTTTCTGTTTCATCATGTATTAAAATAGCATGAACGGTTGTACCTCTCCATCAGGTGAGAAGCTCAAAACAGAAATTGTTGTATTCCCATGCATATAATATTAACCAACAACTATAACACATGCATATAGTATTACAAATTACAACATTACCCCTTTCAAAAGCGAATGTGCTTCACTTGACAAGAATCTTGGAAGCTTTATCTTGTCCTTCACTATTTTCTCTTGAATCTTCTGCTTGTTTCCACCTCTAAACGAAGGCTGCAAAGATACATTGTCGAACAAAATTACATTATTACCCTCACGCTAAAAGTAATGGGAATTTAATAGTGATTTATTAAAAGTAATTAAGGGTGACAACACACCAACCTTTCCAGAAAGCATTTCATACATTAAAATTCCAACACTCCACCAATCAGCGGCCTTATCATGGCCCCTCCCTTGTACAATTTCAGGTGTCATATATTCTAATGTCCCACACATGGAATTTAACCTTGTGCTTTCATCAAATTGCATTGATACCCCAAAGTCAGTCAACATAACCTGAATAATAATAATTCAGTAAAGTTAAACCAAAACATTTTACCACAATAATAAACATCATCGTTTTAGTACAAGAAACATAGCCAATTTAGTTAGGCATTGATGTGGTGAAGAAAACCAAAGGAAATAATGGATTTTTTTTTCAAAAGAAGCTACAGGGGGGAAAAACAGTTTTCGAGTCAGGGGCATCAAGGGAATTTCTTGAAAAATGAAGGTTCAGGGGTTTTTGCTGGAAACCGCAAGCAGGGGCAAAAAGGGAATTATCCGAAAATTGGAAATTCTGGGGCTTCTGCTGGAATTCGCTATCAGGGGTATAATGGGAATAATCAGGAAAATTTGGAATTTAGTTTTGATAGAGGTGGGAAGACAGGGGGTAAAAATGGGCAGGGGTATTATGGGAATATTCAGCCAATGAAAGGAAAGTCTAATGATTCAAAGATTGAACAGGGGCAAAGTTGGAAAAGTAACAAGGTTATGGGAAAGAACAAGGATGGGGGTGATGTTTCGGAAGTCAAAGGGTTTGTGGGGAATAATTCTATGAGTCGGCCTGACCAGGAAGCTAAAAAATCAGAAGCAGGGGTGATCTGGAACATCAAATTGGAAGGATTGGGACAAAATTCTTACCATACTAGTTACCAATTCGAATATAAAACTAATCTGGAACATCGAATTGGAAGGATTGGGACAAAATTAGCGATCAATACGAACTGAAAAACAAATTTAGCGAATCACTTTGTTCTTCCATTTTTGTCGAGGCGATGCTTAGGGTAACAACAAATTTAGCTCCTGTTTCATGATCACGTCTATTTTCAAATGTCCGAAAAGGGTAACAACACGTATTACGGACTGATCTACAAAGAAATTTATCCAAAACTAAACTCACAAATTACACTGAGAAGAGTTGTACCTGCACGAAATTGGACATCAAAGTGGTAGCTGCAGCGACGATGAGCAATGGTCTGCGAGGATCTGTAAGGCGGAAAGGAGAAGAAAGCGTAGCGGCGAGCACTGTAGGAGATGAGGTTAGACACGAAAGGTGGAAGAAGGCGGTGGCGGGGACGGAAGTGGTTGTAGAACAGAGTAGGGAAGAAGATAGAGGATCGATAAGCGGAGGAATTGAAGCCATCTTTGGTGGTGTTTGTCGGTGTGTTGTTAGATAACAAGTGTCGATCGATCCCCAGTGGAGATTTCACGGAAGCGGTAGGAAAAAACGAAACCCTAATACACGCCTGGATCGCACAGTCGATAAAATCGCTCAACATCTGCACAATAAATGAAAATCGTTAGAATTCAAAAACATGTGCACAATAAATGAAAATCGTTAGAATTCATCGGCTGTAAATCACCCAAAAAAACTGTAAAATAACATGCAGTTTAAGAAGCACTTAGCGTTAATTTTGAATTGGGGAAACAAACCTTAGTTCTTTTTTCTTCGCCATGGAAAAGCACACAAACGGAAGGATGTGTATGATGTTTTCCTTCAAGATCTTCGCCTTCATGGATTATAACAGCAATCAAGCCGTCGCCCTCCGGAGTTCCCACCGGAGCTGTCTGCATCGCACTAACTTCTTCAACGCCAGTTAGCATCTGGTATTCTCCGAAGGGTTTGTACATGAATTCAAACACGATTTGACCTCGTGATTTATCATATGCGAATCATTGAGATCCATGTTCTTGAGTAGATTGTGAGTCAGGGTTTTTGGTTCTTCGAGAGTTAGATCTTTCAAAGGTACACGATTCATCTCCATTTTATCATGCTTCCCTACCGATTCCTAATCGAAAACCATGATTTCTAGAGCTTGAACTTTAGGTGGGGGAAGGAAGGAAGCATCATAACTAGAGCAAGAGGGAAACAAAAATGGAGGATAAAAAAGAAGCGGGTTTTCAAAATTTTGGGGATTTCATTTTCCCCATTATCTACTAAAACCCTGGCCTAGCACGTGCTAGAGAGAAGGGAGGTGGCGATGGCTTAGAGTTTACAGAGAGACGGGAGGTATAGAATGAAGGGAGATCTAGAGGAGAGAGTATTAGAGAGAGGAGAGTGGATTGCAAGGATGAAAGATAGATAGAAGATAGAAAAAACAAGGCGGGTTTTCAAAATTTTGGGGATTTCGTTTCCCCCTTGTCTACTAAAAGCGCGTTTCATTAAAATTATAAAGCGACAGGTAAAGACGACGCACGTTTAAGATAAAGCGCCCTCCGTGTTTTTAATTTTTTTTCTTGAGACACTAAATTAAGGGCACGCAGTAATGCGTGACATAAATCCTAAATTTTTTTGAAGAGATGACACTATTTTAAGGGCACGTCCTTTTGCGTATCATTAATCAGCGCGTGTCGTAAAAAGCGCGTCATTAAAGGTCTATTTTCTAGTAGTGAAATAAAAAGGAGAGATTGTAATAGTGTTTAAAAATGCAAGTACACATTGCCTCAATATAATACGATATGGGGAAGGAAATGACTAAACTAACCTCATTCCATGGGCATATGTTAGGTGTAAACGACGAAAACAAACAGAGTGAGGCATAAGGGCCACTAATGCAACTTTTAGAAACCACAATGAATATTTTCATAAAAAAATACTAATGACTAAATGTATGAATTTTTGTAAAACACAATGATCGTTTATGTAATCTTATCTGGACTATATGTCAATTTTTAATATTTTTAACCAAAAAAAGTTTTGTTAAAAGTTATTAGTTTGTAGTTATGAAATTATTAAAAAAAAATTAAAAGCGGATACTCGATATCATCATCGGTTCCAAAATCTAGAGAATATATATATATATATATATATATATATATATATATATATATATATATATATATATATATAAAGTTCAAATAAAAACAGTAAATAGTGTAAGAACGTAAAAACACTATGTTTATCTTATTATTCTGTATGTGTATTGTTGAACTAATTCTAAAATGAATATTAACGTTTGATTAGTCGTATATTAATTAGAATGTTATTATTTTTTTTTTTATAAATTTATGTATATGCATTTTTGTAGTAAATTTTAATTTTTAATCGTAAACTGTGATTATTCATTTATCATCGCTAAATAAAGATATAAAGTTGTGGATACAAAATTCATTGCAGAATAATAACATAAAAATAATGTTTTTACGTTCTCACATACTATATATATATATATATATATATATATATATATATATATATAGACAAAACTGCAAAAATGGTCCTTATGGTATGCATTTTTTCTGAGGTTTAGTACAAACCTCGACTTTTTTTTTTTGTCTTCGTGGTCCTTTTGAGTTAGTTTCGTTGCAGATTTGGTCCCCCAGTAAACTGAAATAACTGTAATACCCTTGGACTATTTGTTTTCTATTTTTCTTAAATCTAATATTTGTTTATTTATTTAAACAATTAAAAAATAAGAGGGCCCCACCTCATATATATATATATATATATATATATATATAACTCTCCTAAAACCTATAAAAGGGCCTCGAAGATCTGGGTATGCATCAAGAAAAAATTATAGAAATTATTTCATTGATTCTGGAACATTATGCTGCATATAAAGTTGAAGAAGGTGAGCAACTTAACAAAACCCATAATGTTGTAGGAACATGTTTCAAGTTTCCATGGATGTCGTCGACTCAGTGGGTCTCAAGTCTTTCTCACTTTCTTATTCTTTATCTTATATATAATACACATTCTATTTTTCATCTTGACAGTAACATTGTATCTCTGTTATATAAATTTGAAGATGATGTTAATATTCCTACTTCAGTTGCTTTAATTGATCTCGTCACCATGAATGTGAACATGATCCTGATAAAAAAACTTGCCACCATCACAGTCAACCAAAGTGAAATACAATATCCCAGAAACTAAACCAAATAAAATGAAATCAAAACCTAAAACCATTGAAAAATCAATACCTAAAACTAAATCAAATGTGAAAAGGGTAAAAATGTTTTTTACCTTTAGAAACTTGGTGGGTACGAACGCTTGTACTTCTGGTGGATGGTTTTCTGATTGGAGCTTGTAGTGGCTTCACGAGGTAGAATCAAGCTAACTATTGGTGGTCCAATTTACAAATTGGTACCCGAACCTGGAAAAAATGATCGGATTTGTTGAGAATATGAAGGAGAAGAGTATTAGGGTTGTTTCCAATGAGAGAAGAATAGAGGGTTTTCACGATGGTGATGCTTCTCCATTTAAACCTTATGGTGGGAGGTTCTCCAAGAATGTAACTCATGTAAGCTGATGCCTACTTTTAATATCGGAAAGCTGCTCACCACCATGTTTCTCAAACCCAATACCAACCTTGTCGCTGAGTTGAGCATAGAAGTGGAGAAAGAAAAAATAAAACACAGACACACATAGGGATAAACACGATGTCTCAGATTCTGTAACGCCCCATTTCTGGTATGTGATTTATATAAAGTAATTTTCTTTTCTTAAGGGGTACTCGACGAGTCAGTAGCCTGACTCGTCGAGTAGAGATGGGATTTGCACGCGGTTTAAGTTGGCGACTTGACGAGTCCATATTCTCAGAGTCGGCGAGTCTGCCAGTCGGGATGAAACCTTAATTTCAAGGGTTTGCACCCTATTTAAACGTCATTATAGCCCCAAACCAGCCTCCTTCACTTCCCAGAGACTTATTCTCGAAACCCTAGCCTCCTTGAAGTGTGTGTGAATGATCTTTACCTTGTGAAGGAGCTTTTGGTGCATTTTGGAGCAAGGAGAAGAAACAGAAGGTAGAAGAAGTCAAGGAAGAAGAAGTAGATCCAGAATACACTCCTTTTTGGCCATTCCTTCTGGTAATGAAGTTTCCATCTTGAGTATTGTGCTAATAGATCTAGTTTGTCCCCAAATGGTTTGTTTTAAGCTCAAAAACCCTAAATCCTTTGTGATAAAGCCTTATGATCGAGTCATATCTCAGATCTAGCCTCTCTTGAGCTCCAGAAGCTCAAGGAGACCACCTTTTGGCAGCCATGTCTTTGTTTTAGTCAAGTAAACCCCCATAATAGCAAAGTATGAGTGTTATTCTCTCATTGCATCTTAGATACATGTAAAGTTAGCAAATTTACGTGTTCAGATAGTCCCAGAAGCTTAGATCTACAAATTTGATGCATTAACGTTGATTAGAATCGATTATATGGAATCTGCATGCAAAGGACTCGGCGAGTCATTCTTCCGACTCAACGAGTCGGGTCGCGAGTCTTAGATTCCCGGTTCAGTTGTAGCGAGCCTGTGTAGTGAGTAGAGTAAGGACTCAATGAGTTAAGACTTGGATCTGGAAGCAAACGGACTCGACAAGTTGTTCATACGACTTGGCGAGTCATAGACCAGGTGTGTTCTTCTGTTGAAGGGGAACTCGACGAGTTGTTCATACAACTCGGCAAGTCGGATGAAGTTAGACTCGATCTTAGCATCGAAGAAGAACTTGTCGAGTCTTTGCCAAACTCGATGAGTAGAAGTGGGTAGAGGATTAGAATGGATGATAGGGACTCGACGAGTTGACAGCCTAACTCGGCGAGTCCGGTTAACTGAAAGTTGACTTTGACCAGGGGTAAATAGTCATTTTACCCTGAGATTAGTTATCAATATTTGATTTAGTGTTTATGGGATTTGTAGCCGGGGAGTTTTGGAGCAGCAGTCAGACAGTTTCAGATCTAGCATCTCAGCAGCCAGAGCTACGAGATGAGTTTTTCTTCCAGTAGGAATGGGTCTACGGCCACAATGCCGACCCGTTTATTTAGCAGTAGTTCCAGACTTTGGTCCGATGCAGTAGTTCAGTGTGCTTGATGTCTTTGTGATTCAAGCATGTCTTTGTGTTATGTGTTCTGGACTTCGGTCTGATGCAATATGCAATTTATGTGTTATGTTAGTAGATATGATTATGCTATGCTATGTTCAGTCAGTTTCCGGACTTCGGTCCGAGGCAGTTTCCAGACTTCGGTCCGATGTAGAGGGCAAGGCCCTGGTTAGTTTCCGGACTTCGGTCTGATGCAGAGGGCAAGGCCCTAGTTAGTTCCGGACTTCGGTCCGATGCAGAGGCAAGGCCTTGGTTGGTTTCCGAACTTCGATCTGATGCAGTTTCCGGACTTCGGTCTGATGCAGTTTCCGGATTTAGGTCTGATGGAGTTGGGAAGGCCCAATATGTGCTTTATATGTAGTTGTATGGTATGTGGTAGTTTGGGGGAACTCACTAAGCTTCGTGCTTACAGTTTCAGTTTTGGTTTCAGGTACTTCCGCTAGCAAGGGGAAGAGCTCGGGATGATGGCATGACACATACCACAGTTACAGTTTTATCCTGGGAGTTTTATTCAAATATTTTGATATGATGTTGACTTCAGTTTGATTTGACATCAGTTGTGATATGAGATATATTTTATGATATTTTGAGACACACGACTTATGGTTTTATTATATGATATTTCGATATATGGTTTTAGTAATGTTTTTAAACAAAAATTGTTGACTTGTATTTTTGGGATGTTTCAGATTCAAACTCAATAAACGCTGATGTAATCAAAAATCGATTTTGATAGTGATGGGGTGAAATTAGATCCTGACTTTTTGCAACCTTAGCGAGTTCAAATCTCCATCCCAGATCCTAGAGGGATTTGAGTCTAGTGTTGTCATGTACGATTTGTTTGTGAAATTTTTTAATCCTTCTTCATCTTCTTATTAACCTTCAAAACAAAAAATGGATCTATGTAGTAATGAATGTCAATTTTGCTGTTAAAGTGAAAGTTTTTCTTTTGAATGAAAATGATGGCGATGATGCTAAGAGAGAGAGAGAGAGAGAGAGAGAGAGAGAGAGAGAGAGAGAGAGAGAGAGAGAGAGAGAGAGAGAGAGAGAGAGACTTCTTATTTTTTTAATTATTAAAATAAATAAATTAGTATTAGATTTAAAAAAATAAAAGAAAAATGGAAAATAAACACCCAAGGGTATTACAGTCATTTCACTAAACTAGAACAAAAGGACCATGAAACCAAAAAAATCGAGGTTTGGACTAAACCTCTAAAAAAATGTATACCACAGGGACTATTTTTGCAATTTTGTCTATATATAAATAGTTCCAATTCTGATTTTAACATTTAAAGAACAATTGATTCTAGTTCATATTAATTCGAGTACTCGTCAATGCTCGCTTCATATGCCAACTGTACTAGCAAGCAACTTTGTATTAATTATCCAAAATCCAACTCTAATTCGGCATTAACATTTTCCTCATTATCAAACGATATAATCGGTTAATTATAAATATTTTGATAAATAAAGCAAATCATGTCGTTGTTTCCTCTTTGTCTTAGATGGATTAAACTCGTTAATAATTAGTATACATCCAAATTTATGGAACCAAAAAGACTGCAAGGTTCATGAATTTTTATATATTTATAAAATGAATATTGAAAAAAAAAAACTTCAATGCGTTCAAATGCTCCACTTGGCCGGATTTGTCCATCCTCGAGCTGCAAATACGTGTATATCTTTAGAAAATAGTAAAAACCAAACAAAAATAACAAGTTGGATGGTACTATAACAAAATCAAGTGTTGACTCTATTTCTGGTTGATGTATTACTCTTTTAATTTCTAGTTACATCAACTTGACTTCGGACATTTATTTTGCCATATTAAGAGAACAGAAACATGATATTTGAGATACTGATCAGTATATTCGAAATGTAATTAAGTTTGGCCAACAACGAAATTTTTGAGCTTTAATTTAAGACTCGAGAAACCTCATTTGAATGTGAATAAGTCGATCATTCCATTAAATATTTTGTACCTTGCAGATTCATCACATTTCTTGACTATCAACAAGACGAGATAAAACCCACTAACTCCTCCAACGAATCATATGAACAACCACCATTTTGCACTGCTTCTTTAACCATTTCCTTCATTCCGATTGCTCTAACTCTCATCTCCTCCCCTTCTTCATCCACCATAACTCTTCTAATCATACTTTCCATTTCCTCACTCTTTAAATCCTCCAATTCCAACCCTATCTTCCATACATAACTCACGTAACGTGCATTCACCATTTGGTCTACATTAAATGGTTGGCATATCATCGGAATCCCTTCCGAAATACTCTCCAATGTCGAATTCCAACCACAATGACTCCAAAATCCACCAACGGCAATATGCGCCAACACTTTCCTTTGGGGCGCCCATTTTACAATCAAACCACGTTCTCTCGTCTCCTCTATGAAACCCTCCGGCAAGAACTCAGTCCATTCCGACTCACCAACTGAACCCGGTCTAACTACCCATATGAACCGCTGGTTGCTTTTGGCTATCCCACATGCCATCTCGGTTAGCACTTTTTTATCCAACGTCATTAAGCTTCCGAAGCTAACGTAAATTACGGATTTGGGAGGTTGTTTGTCGAGCCAGGCAATGCAACTAGTGTCCTCTTCGAGAAAACTAGTAGGGAGATCAGTTGGTGTTATTTTGTGTAGAGGCCCGACTGAAAAAACAGGAACCTGGTAGTACTTCTGGATTTGGGTTAAGGCTTCATGTTCGAGAACTTTAATGGTGTTCCAAATAACTGCAGAGGGTCGTATCGATTGGCTGATAATGGCAAACAATTGCTGCCAATCTTCAATAGGTGATTTTGAAAAGGGCAGATCTTTATACCTGAGGGGATGATGATTTGGCACCATCTCCTGCATCACATAATCTTTTCAACAAATGGGAGTTACCTTAATTAGTTCGTATACCGAAAGTTAGCTAGTGGTGCTTTCAATTGAAAAAGTACTAGATTAATTAATTGAATCTTTCATCTACATATATCAAGGTTGTAAGTTTGATGTACCTTGTTCAAGATATCTGCTTTCTTGATGGAGCTGCTGACGGACAAGGTTAGCCGGAAAGTACGCTGCACTGCAACTGCGGAAGACTATGGCGACAAGATTCAGATCGACAGCAACGCTTCCTGCACAAAACATAAGGTTGTCATAGATGACAACGATTGATTTATTTCCTCTATTTTGTTCACCGATCAAACGAGTCATGTGTTTTTGGAAGGATGGTTTGCAGTTTTTGTTGAGAGTGTGGATGAAATTACTGAAGTTACCGGAGTCATCAATAGCGGATAAGTTGTCGGAAAGAGGGAGGAAAATGAAGGAAGGATGGTTAGAAGGGTTAGGAGGGTTCAGTTTGGAGTGAGCAATGGCTATAGAGAACCCATTGGCATGAAGGGCTTTGGCTAGCTGGAGAGTAGGGGTCATATGGCCATGAAACGGGGATGCTGCAAGCACCACCAGTACTGGCCACCGTCTTCCGCCGTGTTCTTCCATCTCTCTATATCTATTTATCTAACTTGGAACACTTTTTTGTTTTCTTTAGAGGGAGGTTAGTGCGATGGTAACAATGTTGGTTCCAATGACAGAATATTTAATAAAATACGAAGAAAAAGGAGTAGTAGGTAGGCATTCATTCGTCTATATGCGAAGCCACCAACATTCACATGCATGGCATACGATTGGTTTAATTAGTAGTTAAAAATTATTATCATCCATATTAATTTATTATCATCCACGATAGACATTATATTGTTTTTTTTGGAAACGATAACTTTTATAAAAAGAACCAACGACTAGCAAGAAACTAGCGAAGGAACAAACCAACAGACGTAAACATCATTCAAACTAAAGTAAATACAACAGAACGACAAACGAAAATTAAAGACATCACCCAAATGGATATGTTGACCATTCTTCCCAAGTGCACATTACTTGTTTACCCCTGCATTTTAACCAAAAATACATCATTGATTTTACTGCTTCAACACCAGTTCCAGGCTTTGCGAATACTCCTTTAAACACACGGTCATTCCTGAGTTTCCATAAGTTCCATATAAGTCCGTGACATATGGTGACGAATCTCTTTCTCGTCTTCAAATTCCGACCCCATCCGTTTGCATATTCCAGGAGTTCACCCACCGAGGTGAATGAGTTATGTTGCACACCACACCAAGAAAGGATTTTATCAGTAATAAAACGAGCAAATGGGCATTGAAGTAGTATGTGATCAGCACACTCGGATTCATTGATGCATGCATTGCATGTAACTGTCGTGAGATCGATACCGCGAGATCGTAACGCCACCGCTGAAGGGATCTTCTTTTGTAATGCCCGCCAAATAAAACAAGTTGACTTTATTAGGAGATACCTTATTCCATTTGAAGACAAAGCTGGTGGAGGCGCAAGAGGGGGATGGGGACAATTTTGAAGCAATCTTTTTCCGCATGGTACTCACCGAGAATGTCCCGCTATTATCTAGGATACAACGCCATTGATCCTCACCTGATAGACATTATATTTGGGAAGTGATACTTCCACGGCTATTTTTTATTGATCCAAGATTCTTAAAGTCAATTGACGATTTTACCCTTCAGGATGAAATGAATATTATTCAAAAAATGCTTCTTCCCGTATCTCAAAGACTACTTTCTTTCTATCTCATCCCATCCAAATGGAAAATCATAGGGAATCTCTCCTCTTTCAATAATCAGTCTGAGGTTTAAAGAAGAAGGATCACCCCATCGCTTTACGAGGCTGTGACAATCGCTGTTCACAACCTGTTGTGTTGTTTGTGCTTGCAGATGCCGCCATCGGCAATTTTAGTGCCGACTATTACAACACCTTGGTTTATTCGTCGTCTCAGTGCCAAGTCTTTCATCCCCACCGTTTGCTATTCCTTTGAAAACACATATTACGTTTCCCAATTTCCCACTCTACCGAGACCTCTCTATTGTGCATCTCCATTTTTTTTTTTTTTAAACATTAATGGGATTATTCACTTATAGCCATTTTAATTGTTAATTTAATTTCAAAGGTGAGAACCAGATAAAAGAGTTTCTCTGGTGCCCAATTCCGTTTCAATTTTCGATCTCCAAAATGTAGAGCGAGACAAAGGAAATGAGAAGACTCAATTTAGTATCCAAATTTCATTATCCCTTTCCGTTTCAGTTTTCCATCTCAAAAAGAAGAAGAATAAAAGCTTTAATAGTTGGGTCACCGGAGAAAAGAATTAAAAGTTGAGGTAGACGGAAGAAATAAACTTAAAACATTAACAATTAGTTGCGGGAAAGAACAATGACAGCAAAGAAGAAGTCGTGAATATATATATATATATATATATATATATATATATATATATATATATATATATATATATATATATATATATTAACATTATTATATTAATCAGTATATTTGCCACTTAGTCCCACCATTTTTGTGGGATACTGTTCATTCTTACATTTTGGCGTTGACGATAGCGGTCAGTTACAACTTATTTGGCCTGCAAATCACCGTTGTGCAGGTACATTGGAGTTGTCTAATGGTTTACTTAAAATCAGAACATATATATCTATGAATAATGGTTTACATTCTAAAATATAAACGAAGGGCATTATCGTCAACTTCCTTTAAAAATCTATGAATATATAAAAGACAAAACTACAAAAATGGTACTTGTGGTATGTATTTTTTTTGGGTTTTAGTCGAAACCATGAATCTTTTGGCTTCGTGGTCCTTTTAGACTAGTTTGTATGTGAAAATAGTCCCTTCGAAAATTGAAATGACTATAATACCCTTGGGGTATTTATTTTTCATTTTTCTTTCATTTTTTTTTAAATTTAATATTTATTTATTTATTTTAACATTTAAAAAATAATGGAGAGTCCACCTCTCTCTCTCTCTCATAATCACCCGAGAACATCTTCATCACGTTAAGAACATATTCATGAACTGAAGAACATCTTCATAAAGTCAAGAACATCTTCCGCCACCACTACTCTCTCTCTCTCTCTCTCTCTCTGATAATCACCCAAGAACATCTTCATCACGTTAAGAACATATTCATGAACTGAAGAACATCTTTATAAAGTCAAGAACATCTTCCGCCACCACTACCACCGGCTGCTACTTCCATCTCCACCTAAATTTTTTCTACCACTTCACATCCATCGCGATGTGAAGACTCTCCCTCCCCGTTTATGGATCTAAAAAACCCTTCTCAAATTTGTTCATCTCGTATCTGTTTAAATCCTAGGTTGGTCACATGAATGTTCACACATACATGTGTATCTGACATTGTAACAGATAAGAAGCACACAAAAATCACCACTCATCCCCTCCTTCTCATCTCTCAACATATATAAAAGTAAAAAAATCCACCTCGATTCCATCTTCGTCTTCAAAGAACTCACACCTTTATCACCGTATTTTCTTCTTCTTCTTCTTCAGGCGAATCATTGTTTTTTTGTTCATAAACGAACTCGCACACAAACACGCAAATTGATAGTTGCAGTCTTGCAGATATGTAGGGTTTGGTTTTCTTACTTTTAACTCTCAAGAATAAACCCTGAAATCAAATAGGAACTTGAATCTAAAAACTTAAGCAAATATGAACTTGTGGTTGTAGATATGCTGGTATGTTCTTGAGCGCTTTTCTCTCTCTTCAGATGAAATCGTAGTTGTGTGTGGGTGTGTGAAATCGAACTATCTTTCTTCTCTTCAAGAACAAAATCAAAATTGATACGATTTTTGCTTTTGGTTCATTAGATTTGGATACGATTTTTGTTTTTGGGTGTTCATCAGATTTGGATATTATATTTGGTGAAAGGCGAAGAAGATGAATAATAGAAACCGATGATGGTGTTTGGTGGTAGCTTCATTGAAAGGTGTGGCTGGTAAGAGAGAGAGAGAGAGAGAGAGAGAGAGAGAGAGAGAGGCCCAACTTAATTAATTATTTTCTTTATTATTTAAATTAAATAGAAAAAAACATAAAAAATAAATCCTAAGGGCATTACAGTCATTTCAATTTACCAAGGGACCAAATCCGCAACGAAACTAGCTTACAAGGACTACTAATCCAAAAAAGTCGGGGTTTGAACTAAAACCCCCAAAAAATACATACCACGAGAATCATTTTTGCAATTTTGTCTACATAAAAAGGTTGTGGACAAGATATTAAGTTATTAACTAAACTAACACATAGGCATAGCTGCTACATCAATGACACTATATTAGTTTTTCTTTTCTTCTCAAATCTCAATGTTCCACTCCTTACATCCCATCTTTTCATCACTCCCATTTTATTCAAATTTTAATTTTAAAATAAATACAAATTAATTAAAATTATACAAAACTAATTTATAAAATATAAAAAACATACAAAACTAATTAAAAAACTTAAAAACTATATATGACAGAGTTTAGGTCATATGTGACCACTTAGCTTTTGGTTTTTTATTTTGTCATTTAACTCGTTTTAAATTTTACAAGGTCTCTTAACTTTTAATTTTTTTTGATAAAATGTTAGCATATCTTTTTTAGTTATTTAAGGTTATTGGATTTTTTTTTAGGTTACTAAATTTTTTTGTAATATAACTAGTCGACAGACTTTTGAAATGGTGCTCATTTATTTTAATATATATATTTTTTTCCACAAATCATTTTTAATTCTTTGTTTTTTTTTTTTTTTTTTTTTTTTTTTTTTTTTTTTTTTTTTTTTTTTACTTTTGTGTTTACATGTTATATTTCATAATTATTTCTTAATATCTTCAATTTTATTGTATTTTTGTATTTTTTTTTCACAATCTATTTTTACAACTGAATTTTTTTTACTTTAATTTCATGTTTTTTTTTTTCAAAATTCATTTTACAACTTTTCCCTTTTTATATATGTTTTCATAATATTTTTTTAGAGCTTCATATATTTGTTTTGTCAATTAAGTATCAATATTGAACTATATAATTATTAAACCAAGTGATAATCCTAGAATTATTTGTTTCTCGTGCATCCAGTAAAGTTACATAATTAACAACTTTTTTATATAAAGTCTACATATTACAACAGTAACAACATCACATATATGTTTCTCAAACAAAAGAAAACATCATTCTTTTTTCGTTTTTGTTGTTGGTTTTTCTATAGTACTAAATTTTCGGTTTTGTCTAATTACTGGCATTATGGATCCAAGATACAATTCTCTTCGGTCAGTATACAACTTGATAACAAGAACTATGGATACTGTAAGTTATGTAATTATGTATTTTTTTTATGTGAGAAACATATATAAGGTATTGTTACTGGTGTAATAGGTAAACTATTAGATGAAAAAATTGCTAATTATGCAATATCACTAGATGCATGACAAACTGATAATTCTAGGATTATCACTTGGATTAATAATTTTGAAGTTAAGTTAATTTACATCTAAATGGAAAAACAAATATACAAAGTTTTAAAAACATTTTATCGAAAAACATACAAAAAATGAAGTTATAAAATGGATTTTGAAAAAAACATGAAAACGAAGTAAAAAAGTGAAGTTGTAAAAATAGATTGTGAAAAAACATGAAAAATAGAGTAAAAATGAAGTTAATAAAACAAATTATGAAAAAACATATAAAATGAAAGCATATATATATATATATATATATATATATATATATATATATATATATATATATATATATATATATATATATATATATATATATATATATATATATATATATATATATATATATATATATATATGAAGCATATAAAAACGAAAGAAAAATGAAGTTATAAAAATGAACTTTTGGTGTCTTGGCAAAATTGAATGGCTATGGTTTATCTATTATTTTCTATTTTCTATTAAATTTGAAATGATAGATTTTATAATTAATTCGAAATATTTAGAAAATTTCCGGAAAGGGTAAATGGTTAGGGGTTAAAAGTGTCAAAAGTGGAAAATCCATAATGATCAACAAACACCAGGGGTGAGCGCGGTGCAGTTCGGTGCGGTTATTGACCAAAACATTATCACTAACTGCAATGCGGTTAATCCATTTCCAAAATCGATTGGTGCGGTTATTTTTGCGGTGCAGTTAGGCGGTTATTTTTTCGGTGTGGTTTTGTTTTTTTGTGTTTCGATTATTAACCGTATGAATTTGATGCGGTTATTTTGTGTGGTTTTTAACCGCACTTTGGAGTTCAAACAGTTTTAAGAGTTTAAAGATATTACTTGTAATAATAAAAACCATAAGGTATAAAACAATTAGTTTAAATTACAAACAAATAATATCTTAAAAACGTTAAATCACTAGTAATTAACAATAAATATCTTAAAATTGTTAAATTTTACAATTTTCCAAAGTTAAACATAAGTAAAAACAAACACTTTTGTCCTTTAGAATTTTATCATTCTTTTATCCTTAAAACTTGTCTTACTTGTAATATTTAACATATTAATAATTAATAATAAAAAATTGTATATAATATATGTGGCGCGGTGCGGTTTTTTTGCTGTTTCTGAAAACTAATAATCGCACCGCACCGCAGATTTGCGGTTTATGAAAAACAAAAAACTCACCATCATTTTTTTTTTTATAGCGGTTACGGTTTATGTGGTTTTGCGGTTAATTTTAATTGTGATGCGATTTTTGCTCACCCCTAATCAACACAATAGACACGCCTTGATAATCGTACCTCCACTACATTACGTGTCCTCCACCCTCTAGTGACACATATCTCTTTTTGAGTATTTGTGTGTATTTATTTTTCCATCCATATTGATATAATTTTTTTTTTAAAAAAACCAAAGTTTTTAAAATTTAATTTTTTACAAAAGAAGCATAATCATGAAAACTTGAAAAAAATTATTATTATTTTAATTTTTATTATTTATAAAAAAGCCATAAAAAATTCTCCTAAAATTATAAAAATTTAAAGAATATTTATACTCACTATACTAATGACTTTGTAAAAGGAATCTTTTAAAAAAATAAGGTGTTTTAGATACTAAACTTGATTTTAAAAACATGTTAAACATAATATGATCCAAAATGAGACGATTCAAAATATTTATGATTAAAAAAAATATTATTCAAAATGTTTATGATCCTTAATTTGTTATGATCTAAAAATATTTTGATTCAAATATTTTATGATCTATAATTATCATATCTTTATGATTTAAAATTAAATGATTAGAAAAAAACTAATGATCTAGATGTTGTTATGAACAAAAAATTATTTAATACAATATATTATGATTCAAAATCATATGATGATTAAAAAGTTATATGATCCAAAATAATATGATTTAAAATGATAAGATAAAAAATGATATAATTCAAATTTTCATGATCTAAAATAGTACGATGCATAATATTGTTATGATTTTTTTTTATAATTGTTAAATATCAAAAACTCAAATCGATATTTCATTCGACAAAAAAAACATGAAAAAAAAACAAAAGCAAACACAATAACATTTAAAGGTGTATTAAAAACCTTAAAAAAATAATAAATAAAGGAAAAAAACTAAAAACAAATGCAAAAAAAGTGAAAAAACTACAAGCTACAAGTTGTCCGCTACGCGCTACGCGCTACCCGCTACCAACTAATTTTGCCGAACATACCCTTAGTATTTTAGGTTTTCATGTAGCACCTGGTTCCTGGTACGTAAATCTTATTTGAGTATTTCTCTTCTTTTAGCCTTGGACTCGGCGAGTCACAGGTCCGACTCGCCGAGTAGATGCGGGACCCGGGACACGTTTAAGTTGGCGACTCGGCGAGTCCATATTCTGGACTCGGCGAGTCACCACTGTTGGATGAAACCCTAAGTTTCAGGGGTTTGCACCCTATTTAAATAGCACATCCACCCCAGGCCAGCCCCCATTCACCCCCCCAGAGCTCCCAACCCTCGTTTAAGCTTGTTCTTTGAAGAGTTGAAGCATTTGTTGTGTGCTCTTGAAGGTTTTGAAGAAGAAGGGAAGTAGATCCAGAAGAAGGGAAGCCATCCAAGCATCATTGTGTTCTTTCAGCAGTTCCATTGAGGTATATCCCATTTTCCCCTGTTTCTATGCTTAAGGCTTTATTTAAGACATTCTTGAGCCATTCCCCAAGCTTGTATGTGCATAATATTCGTAATAAGTTGATTGGCCTCTAGATCTAGGCAAGATTGAGCTCCAGGAGCTCAGATCTGTTAGCTTTATGGACCCATATTGCTTGTTCACCCTAGATCTACCCTTTTGAGGCATTTTGAACCCTAAAATCCATATTGGTGAATATCTACACGTAAAGTTGGACACTTTACGTGTGATTCGTGTCCTAGAAGCCCAGATCTGTGAATGGCATGGACTGGAATCGAGCAGATCTGTGTATTTAGTGGGTGCATGGCAACGACTCGGCGAGTCTGTTCGCGAGTCTCCGAGTTTGTCCCCTTTTCGTAGTGTCGAGTGAGCAGTGAGTCACGGGGTGTGACTCAGTGAGTCGGAAGCTGAACTCATCTATGGAGGTACTCGGCGAGTCAATGCCCTGACTCGGCGAGTTCCAGGCAATCTCCTTAGATCAAGAACAGACTCGGCGAGTTGTTCATACAACTCGGCGAGTCTTAGCATAAGTGTTCATCGGATGAAGATGAACTCGACGAGTTGTTCATACAACTCGGCGAGTGGGATGAATGACTTGAGTATCTGTTAAGAAGGAGAACTCGTCGAGTCGTCGCCTAACTCGACGAGTAGGAACGGGATTCAGGGCAAACGTTTGAGTAGGGACTCGGCGAGTTGGAAAGCCAACTCGGCGAGTCGGGTCAATTGAAAGTTGACTATGATTTTGACTTAGGTCATGATCAGGGGTAAAATGGTCATTTTACCCAAAGGACAGTGAGCAGTGTTTGATTGAGTATGTTGTGGGAATTGCAGCCGGAGGATTTCCGGAGCAGCAACAGCAGCAGTAGACAGTCAGTTCCCGCTCAGATCAGCAGCTACTTCGAGGTGAGTTACCTTCCAGTAGCGGTGGGTCTTCGGCCACAATGTCGGCCCACCAGTAGGAGTCGTATGCTAGATGATTGTCTTTGTGATATCATCTAGGTTGCTACTATCTGATATGTTATATGCTAGCATGATATGTTATATGTGATAATAGTAGAGTTCGGTTGTTAGGACCGGAGGGTAGTCAGACACCCCAGAAATGTCTGACAGTACGTGAAGATATGTTTGCATGCTGGCCTGTTATGTTATATGCGATAGTGGTAGTAGGAGGGGACTAGTCCCCGATGATCGGTTGTTAGAACCGATGGGTAGTCAGCACCCCAGAATGGCTTGACATGGGTAGTCAGCACCCCAGAATGGCTTGACACGGGTAGTCAGCACCCCAGAATGGCCGTACCGGGTAGTCAGGCACCCCAGAATAGCTTGGTAGTATGCGTGTTATTTGTTTGTATGGTATGTGGTACGATGGGGGAACTCACTAAGCTTTGTGCTTACAGTTTACAGTTTTGGTTTCAGGTACCTCTTTGTCTAAGGGGAAGGAGCTGGCGTGGTAGCGGCACATCATACACACACACACACACTGGTTTCCGCACTTATGAGATTCTCTGGGATTTATACTCTGATATTTTGATGATTGTATGATTTGGCTTTTATACATGGTTTACGTTTTGTTATGGTTGATCAAACAATGTTTTTAACTATTAATGTTTTCTAAAGTAATGTTTTTTTAAAACGAAATTTTTGGTCGTAAATTTTGGGATGTTACATTTCAAATATCTAATCCTAATAAAAGACTCTCTAAGGCGCCACTTGTCCCCCTTCTACACCACCTTCGGTCCGCGTATCACTTATTCATCTATCTTCTGATTTGTTTTCCCACCCATTACATTTTAGAATAAATGATATCAACAACATGATCGTCTCCTATTGATTAGCCATTTAGTTTGAGGTAATTTGCATGTTTGGTCCTTAACAACTTTTTTTTAACTCGGATAGTCCCTATAATATATTTTTATTGCGTCTTTAGTCCCTTACCTACTTAAATTGACTATATTGCCCTTAATGATATTTGTTTTTAACTTTTTATTATTATCTATTACTTATAATTAAAAATAAAAAGAAATGATAATTAGCTTTGTGGATCCATCTGTCACACCCCAAAACCGGAACGGCGGAAACGTTCTGGGGTGTGACAGATTGGTATCAGAGCATTGTTTATAGTGAGCTAAGTATATCAATTCATAAAAGATATACAACCTATAAATACATAGGGATAAAACACTCTGACCAAGAATTATACTTTAAAATATAACCATATTTTACCAAAGTATAAGAACATCCAGAATCTAAACACTCGAACACAAGTATCACAAGAAGAACAAGAATAAAAGTCTTCGGATGTTGAGCATTACCGTCAAACCTGGGCAGTTATGTAACCGTAAGCTGGAATAAATGTAACCTGATCAACTACATTTATTTGAGATGCGATGAACGTGTGCTTGGGAGTGATAGTGGTGTTGCAACAGGTCTGAAACTTACCAACTAGGAATGCTAGAGCCATACATAAAGTTTAAAATACTATGGGAGTATTTTGGAATACTAAAAGACTCACATTAATCCCAGAATCATATTCAGAAGATAAGAAACAAACAAGAAATTAAAATACCATAGGGGTATTTTAGGATTCATAGACAGCCTTGTGTGAAGAACTAACCAGATCCTTATTGATATACCTACAATTACAGAGGGTATACTCCCAAGGTTATATATAACAAGGATCCCATAGGCTAAGAATGTGTGGTTTCGCTCTACTTCCTTTTCCTTGTTTGGATGTGGATATCGAGTAGTATCACATATTCGAAGGCCTATCAGATCTAAGCTATATATGATTTGTATACCCTGTGTAATCGTAGCACGACTCGATATGGATCACACAGTGAAATGTTAATAATCTCTTAGGATTCTTTAGACATTTCCATTCTCGCACGAACCCTGTAGAAAACCCTATCCACTTCAGTACTCGGCAGAAGAGTTGATTCAGACCCAGAAGAGATTCATTGAGAAGATTTCCGGTTCGGAAATAAATGAACTAGGTCGAGACTATTGAATTCACCAAGTGCCTATCTCTTTTAGGGACATCGATGAAGAAATTCGCCTAAACTTATGAGATTTTCAGTCATCTATCATGAAGTGATGACACCCCGAGTCGGATTCGGAAGTAAGGCGGAGGAGAGATTCAATATGTCCTCACGAGAAAAGAACCCTAGGTAACTACCCGAAGGAAACCAACGCCGGTCCCGGTCAGGGATACGAGAAAGACAGAGGGAGCCAGTACATGGAACCCGAGAAGTGTCTTTTCCTCGTGTTCGTCACGCTAATACACCCATAAAATAATACAATTTAGTGAGTTAATGGCTACACTACTCACGCTATGTGTTAGGTAAATCGCCTTTTCCCCGTTGCAAGTAATACGCTTAGAGCGGATCCCCACACCTCTATTGAGGTTGTTTAGCCATAAGTCTTCATGAGCTTTTCTTCCCGCGGTCTTCGTTCCGAACTGTTCTCAAATCTTTCCAAGCCGGAGAGTGAAACCTTTTCCAGTATAGAGGTAACTTAGTAGGAACGACTCACATCTTATGGCTTTTCCGATACTCACACTCCTACCTTGCATACCAGGACTACATCATAGGGATGTAGGTCGACACTCAGACAACCAATACCCGGAGCATGGGAAAAATTTAGGCCTAACCTAGTAAGGATAGATATGTCCAGGGCTAACCATCGTCTCTCATCCGCTTGAGTTCCTTTCCGTATAGGGAAAAACCATGCCTCCGAGCAAGCGTAACCAATCCACTAGCAAGAAACCTATTCTCCTACTCGATGAAGCTACCTTCCAGACTGCAGTCTCGGCAGCCGTAGCAGCTGTCATGGCTCAATTGATTGCTAACAACGCCAATGTTAGCAAGAGCCCTATCGGAAATTCCGATCCTAGTAATGGACAACAGCAACCAACCTCTGTATACCCAGCCACCCAAGAACCTCACTCAAATCCAATGAAGAGGAAGATCAAGATCGAGGAGGGAAGTACGTCGGCTCAAGGACCTTCCGAAGGGCAACGAGCTGAGACGGTCAAATTCCCTGCCAACCCTTCCATCCCTACACCTAGGAGACCATACCTAGGAAACTTTCCCCACTGCAGCAAGTGTAGCTACCATCATCATGGTGTACGCCGGGAGCTCTATGGTGCTAGGTGCCATATGAAGGGCCATGTTGCTCGTGGCTGCAGAACTCCGGTTAAGTTTATTACATCAATCGACAATGTGGCAAACAACTCAGTTTACCACCTATGTGGTAAGGATGGACCTTCAAGAAGAGCTATCCAAACTGAATAAAACAACAAGGACTCAGGAGGAGTCTGACTCTACTGCTTAGGGAGAAGCATCCAGGAACCCGGTAGAATTTTAAGTACGTCTCTCAAATTCAGATAACCAACCGAGAACATAAAAAGGCTAATTCTAAGTGTAATTATTTTAAATTAAGGCGAAAGTCGCAGCACTGTTATAAAATTTAAAATTCATCAGGTAAAATTATAATGGCTAAATATATACGTTACGACCATGTATGATTGAGATGGATAGACCTAGAGTAAGTGAAGGCCGCCTCATTTCCTGTTCCTTGTTTGGTTGTGGATTTAAGGCGGAGTCGCTCAGTCAACAGTCGTCCCCACCTTAATTATGCATGACTAGTATATGTGAGGCGATTATAGAAATGCCTCGTGATAATCCATTCATAAAAGGTACTCTACTCAGAAACACTCAGGACCCTCTATAGTTCCGCATCGACTATATCGGTCCAAGTATCCGCGACAGTGATACACGGGACGAAACCCGAGACGCCTAGAACTTGTGTGCCTGTTCAGCACATGACTCTATCGACCTTCATTCTATGTCATGTCGAAGTGTGCCAACTTCGACGCCTCTATCAATCATGGTTCGACTTCGTGCGACCATGTGTAAATCCTTAGTGTTGTGTAAAAAGAACTTTCTCCATAGCCATTCGACAAATAAAGGTTCTTCAGAACCTAAACAAAATAAAATAATAAAGACTAATGCGATCCGTCAGTTGTCAATCTTATTTCAAACCTTTTGAAGTACCCAGGAGAGGGGTACCGCGCGCTGTTAACCAACCCTCTTTAGACAGATAAAAACCGAAGCAAAAGACACTGCAAGAATTCCAGAAGGCGATAACCACCCGAAGCATACCTTGTAGATCCCTCAGAAAGACCCTTCATCCTATCCCATGGAACGGGAGCTAGAGTCAAGAGAACCCCTTGCGGGTTGAGCTACTATAATGACCACATATTCGAAGTTTGTCGTTATCCCGGTTAAGCCAACATAGTAGCTAACACCCTCGGTTGGTAAAGAAGTCTGAGTCGTAAGAGTCAAGGACATTGACTACGATCATTCATTCACACTTAATCCCCCCGAATTAGGCATTGCAGCGAATATCCCGGAAATCCGAGAGTTGCGATAAATTAAACTCTGAGAAGAGTGGATGAGGAGGTTAAAGTTCCGAGCGATGGAACCCTATACTCACTAGATTTGACCTAAACCGAGAAAACTCAGAACCTTCGGATGAGTAGTTGCCGGAGATGTTCGCACTACTCAAGCACTTCTTCCACCCCGTTACAGACGAGTAGTGCCTAGGATCCTCCGCCCTCTCACATGGAAGAAGTCACCGCCGCCTTGTAGGCGATAGACTTCATTTTTCAAAGCGAACACTAGAATACCGAGAACCACAGGATAACCTCCGCAGCCAAGAATACTTGATCAAAGTGCGAAAGTAGTTGCGTTAAGCCTGATAACCTAGATCCCAAAGAGATTATAGGCTTGACACCAGTCTAGGTGTTAGTCGATGGGTTATACAGGAGCACCCGCGTTCCGCACTAAAATAAACTAACGCCTTGGAAATTAGGGCATGTCTTACAAGATTCATTGAACTATCAGGTGTTCCACGAATACTATCTCACGCAGAAATAGTAGAACCACCTCCTGAGATAGTCCAACACTCGTCTGGTGAAACCCTATTTCCCCGACCCTGAGGGTTTCCGTTAGGAATATCTCAAGATTCATTAGTGCAGACCCATTTTGCACAAGATTGAGATAGTCACTCTACAACAAAAGATACCGTAGGCACACAACCCATCCGATGATCTAGAAAGTCTCTAAAAGCAAAGTGATAGGAAACGCGAAACCAAGGACAACCCGAGCTTCTTAAGAACCCACCCTGAAGGACTACACTTCCAGTATGAGAGAGAACGTTTGGAAACTTCGGAATGGTGATCACGCCAGTGATGATCTCGCCATAGAAGTACACTATGTTCTAAGTACTGAAAAGCTCTACCCTTACGAGAGCTTAGGAGCATCCGAGATTCTTTACGGAGATTGGTCCAACCCTCGTCAGACCACTACTACTTTTGGAAATTCCACAAGTTTCACCACAGATCGATCCACTCCTTAGACTTGATAAGTGTTTGCCCGACGTCACCCTTCGTATCCCACTCATCTTGATAGAAACCATTGAGAAACCTAGCTTTGTTGACATACTTGTAGGAAATCGCTAACTGCACGAGACAGAATCCGCAGCCCATAGGTGAAGGTTTGTTGGAATGACAAACACATGCCAGAGTTTACTTGGGAGTGCGAGGACAAACCGAATAGGAAGTACCCTCCTGCCTTTACTCGGTCATTCATACCTACTTTCTTGCCTAAACCTGAATTTCGGGACGAAATTCCCTCTAACAGGGGGATGATGTGACAACCCGAAATTTATTCAGTCATTTTAACCCCTTTTTCCGTTAATAAGCCTCGTTTTATTTAACTGTCCGTTAACTTTTGGACTGGCTAATTTATGTGGGACTTTTATGATGACCTGGAAAGGGTTGAAATAAATTAGAAACACCCCAAAATTTTCCTTTGAATTTTTTTTTTAGTTTCAACCAAGTCAAAGTACGACCACTAAATCGGGTGCGACCAAAAGCCCCGTTTAACGGCAATATCAGGTAGATTTCCACTGAGCCCAACTCAAGCCCCTATATAAGGGAGAGTAAACTCCATTTCCACCCTTTTTACTCTCTCTCTCTACAACTTATTTTTCGAGCCAAAAATCGTCCGTTTCGAGCCCCAAACGAGTAAGCAATCTACCCTAACTTGTTGTATAGCTTATCTAGCATGCAAATTCGAGTTTAAGACATAAATTAGGGGCAAGATTATGTGTTTACTGCCCAAGAACACTCTTGGACCGTGAACACCATTTAATGGGGGGTTTTTAAGCCCCAAAACCCCTCCAAATTACCCCTAAGGCTTAGATATGACTTGTAGGCTTACACATCCGGACTTAGAACACCTTGAAACGAGTTTTTGGAGAGTAAACATGAGTTTACTGCCCAAGAACATGCTTGGGCCGTAAACTCCTCTTCATGGGGAGTAAACTCAATTTTATGCGTTAGAAATGCCCACAAACACTTCCTATGGCCTTGGAAAAATGTCTAGAAGCAATTCCATTATTGTAAAGGCTTTAAACTTCAATAAAACCAAGGGAATAGGAGTTTATGGCTGTGAAATCCCATAGAATTGGTCCATGGGCCGTAAACTCCCATTAAGTGCTCAAATGATGCCTAAACTCCTTCATTTGACTTGGAAAATGCATAGAACTTTATTTCCTACCACTTAAGACCTTAAAACACCAAAAGAACATGCATATAGGAGCTTACGGCCGTAAACTCCTCAAATGGTCCATTTAAGACATTAAACCCCTTCATATGCATTATATTTGGACCTAGCCTAATTCTATGAGTGAGATGAGGCCATTTAGCATCCTAGAACACCTCCACCATGAGTTTACGGCCGTAAACTTATGGGGACATGGTCTTAGGGCTGTGAACTCTATAAAGAGTTTACTCTTGAAGAGTAAACTCCCTATTTAGGCCATACGCACCCATAAATGTTACCCGGGACACCCCTAGCACTCAACCGAAGTGTTTTCCGCACTTTAGGATGCGTATACTTGTTTAATTAGTATTATATATACTAATTGTATGTAAACATATATTATCAGATGTTAATAGGTCACTAAGTGTGTTCAAGTCTTTACTTGACACCGAGCACCCAACTGGCACCTTCGTTCGATCCACTTACAACAGGTGAGTTCATACCCCTGAATTAACCTTTTTAAATGTTTTTACATGTTTTAGGGGGGGGGGGAATACAAGTTAAACATGCCAGTTATCATATCAATCACGTGTGATTGATAACCCGCATGCACAAGGATTTATTACACTGTCAACTGTTTTACCGAGTATGATACTGCAAATGGTTTTCCAAAACATCTTTACTTGTTCAAAGCTTTTCTCAAATGTTTTCCCACGCTGTGTGTTTTACTTCAGATCCTGTTATGGCAGTATGTTAAACAAAGGATTTCTTTACCCAAAATGTTTTATCAAAGTTCATTCAAAACTTGTTTATGAAAGGTTTCCAAAGAATTTCTAAAGGTTTTCAAACTTATTTTATAAAAGAATACCAAGACGTGATTTTCTCAGGTATAAAGGTTTTCCCAAGTTTTTCATCAAAGTTTTCTCCCATGTTTTTATACTCCTACTTGGTTAAGATACTACTGCTTCACTTCTACTTAGTTTAAACTCCTACTTGATAACGCTTTCACTTCGTGATACGCTTATACTTGTTAACGCTTCTGCTTCACTTATACTTGTTAACGCTTCTACTTCACTTATACTTGTTAATGCTTCTACTTCACTTATACTTGTTAATGCTCCTACTTCACGATACACTTATACTTCACGATACGCTTATACTTCACGATACGCTTATACTTCACGATACGCTTATACTTCACGATACGCTTCTACTTCACGACACGCTTCTACTTCACGATAAGCTCCTACTTGTTAACACTTATACTTTGGGAAACACTTCTACTTCATTAAACACTTAAACTTCGTTAAATGCTTCTACTTAGTTAAATGTATGTCTGTGCTTGTATAGTTATATATAAATAATGTTTAAAGGACTTAGGAAGGCTTGTTCGCCCTATTTCCTTTTCTTCATTGAGATGTGGTCTAGTGGGATCGGATGTCCGTCCGAAGGTCGTTTGATCATTAGTTATATATTATGTATACAAGCATAGACATATAGGTTTACATTAGTCAGTTCAGTTGTGAGTCTCTATCATTAGTCCCGTATTTTACATCAGATCTCACAATATGAGATACATCTTCAGTACACGGCCTTCTCCGTTGTCAAGTTGGTAACCAGAGTCTCTTGTAGGGAGAGCGGACATTATGTGTATAGATCTATACAAGATTGACACCCCCGCACCCTGACTGCTAGCTACAGTCTACGACCTACCAAGCCAAGGGGTGACAAATGTCATACTTACACCGATGCTTGCAGGGCGTCAATTTCTCTAGTGTCTGTCAGTATGGTTACGAGTATCTCGGGGTTACCTTATAATTTATGGCCTTAAGGTAACAGGTTTTTAACACTGTATTCACTATTTTTAGACCTTGCTAGACGTATCATTCAGTTGATACTGTCTGGGGTATGTGTTCACTGTTTTTAGACCTTGCTAGACGTATCATTCAGTTGATACTGTCTGGGGTCTGTGTTCATTGTTTTTAGACCTTGCTATACGTATCATTCAGTTGATACTGTCTGGGGTTTGTGTTCACTGTTTTTTAGACTTTGCTAGACGTATCTTTCATTTGATACCGTCTTGGATCCGTGTCTCCCTTTTGTTAGATTGAGCTAGACATACCGTTCATTCGATACTCTCCTGGAGTCTATGATTTCTTTCTGCCTTAGTCAGCAGTCTTCACTGCTGAGGCATATGTTATTTTCCCTGATATCCTCCTACTTCCTTTAAAACCAAACACCATATTTTGGTAATGATAGTGTTTAAGGGAAAATTACTTTTTACAACATAACTCTGTCGAGTCTTGGTAGAAGACTCCTTTTATTTGAGAAAATATAGGATTTTCTAGAAAGGACTCTAGTACACTGTTGATCCCAAACTACTACTTTTAATTAAGTTATTTGAACAAAATGACACTAAATACTTATGAACTCACCAGCATTTGTAAAAATGTTGATACTCGCTTTTCAAATAACTTGTATTCTCAGGTCAACATTAGACAGGTACATTCCAGGAGCTTCTGTTGAAGACGGTTTAGTACCAAGCTGCACTTATATTATTACTTGTATTACTTTGATGATGTAATGTAATGTAAACCATGTAAAACTATTACTATTAATGCAATGGTTGTTGTACTTTGATTACTATACTGCATATGTTGTGATACTTGACATGACGTCATCCACCCCATAACATTTCCGCCGTTCCGGTTTTGGGGTGTGATACCCACATAACCTCATATTCCTTCCCTTGACTTTTCTCTCCGGTCAAACCTAAACCCAAACCCATGTTTCTCTCTCTAGTCTCTACCTCTCCTTACTCCTTCGATCGACGGTAACCTCCATTACCGCCACCCACCCGCCGCCAACACTATAACCTGGAAGAAGGTCACCATCCATATCGTCATCGACATCCTCTGTTCCAAACATTGATAATCTCCTTTCTCATTTACCATTGGTAACCTAAACACAAATGAAAACCCCCATCGAAAAAATCAAATTTCTTGTGTTGATAATTCTATCTCAATTTCTACCTAATTGGATTGGAGATCTATGGTGTGGTTGGATGGATATTTCGATTTATTCTTCTTTGTTTCAGATTGTTGTATTGTCATATTTGGTTATGTTTCGGATTTCTAGATCGCTGATAGAGATGAAGAGGGTGGATCTAGGCATCCCTCTTCTCTATTCCATCCTTTTCTTACCATATTTATGGATTGTCGGATCGGATGTCGCCCTGGTCCCTAAACACATTAGTGTTCTTACCATGTTAAACCTACAATTAAATCCATTACAATTACAGGTTTGTCACTAGATACCCCTTCTCCTCCCTTTAGATTGTCGAGTCTGGTGAAATCAAGATTACGTATGTGGACTAGAGGTGGTTGAAGATGAGAAGAAAAAAGGATGAAGAGACAAACCATGTGGTAGTATAGTTACGGTGCAAATCGGAGATTAGGTTCTGAAAGGGAGAGGAACATGGTCAGGATTGAAGATGCAAACTACAATTGATTAGAGCAGATCTGTACCCTTCCTATGACCCCTGTGAGAAATTTATATTGTTTTAAGATGAAGGATTCAAAGAGAGTGCAAGCGGGGAAGAAGAAGTTGAAAGGAAGGGCACCGACTGCAGAGTGAGGGTGCAGCAGAAAGGTAGGCACCGGAGGGGAAGATTGGCAGTCACCGGAAACCGGAGAGGGAAGTCGTTGAAGGCGGAAGATGAAGTCTCACATGTATTTAGTGTAGAGAGAGAAAGATTATGTTTGACATTTTTATTTATTATTTATTTTATATCTAACTTATATAATAATAATAATAATAATAATAATAATAATAATAATAAATAAACTATTAAAAAAAACATATAAGGGTATCATTGTCATTTTAAGTTGATCAGGGACCAAATTCAAAACAAAAACAAATCGTAGGGACTATCCGAGTTAAAAAAAAAAGTTGTTAAACGCATAAATTACCCCAAAACATAGGGACCATTCATGTAATTTACCCTTTTAGCAATGATGTTGAATTGCTTTATCCTTTACAAATTATTCCTCCATTATAATAGCCATGAAATAATGTTTACAACATTATCGTTGACTATTGATTTCATTTATGTTAACCGAACACCTAAACTTCTTTCCAACCTTTTCCATCTTTCGAAGTTTGAGTCCTTTATACTACTTCTTCTCTGCTATTCTAAAATACTTCTCCAAATAACTATGTCCATGGTTTTATTATTTTTCCTTATTTTGGTTGTCTTTATTATCGTAACTACTTCTCATTCTCTTACACATTTTATATACCTTCTCTTATAGTTCTTCATTACCTTTTACTTTTAAATTGAATTTTTGTTTATGCTTATATGCCATCAACACTCGAAAGGGATAACCAAATATAAGACTCTTCCCTTTAATTAGTTTAATAAGTTCAATATTTATATTTTTGTCTTGTAACGTCCCAAAATTATGAGGTAAAAATTTCATTTTTAATTTTATCAAAACACCAATTATCTTTTATTCAAACATCTAAAAGTATTTCATAATAAAACAATCATTAGAGTACAATCCCAAAATCATCACATTGTGAAAACATGGGTGGATGTGCTGCGATCAAGCCGTGCCCTTCTCTTTCGAACCGGAAATACCTGAAACCATAACCATATAAACCGTAAGCACGAAGCTTAGTAGGTTCCCTAAAATACCACATACCATACATATCAAACATATAATGGGCCCCACTCAGTATACAAATATGTCAATCATCGGGCCTTGCCCGGTATACATATAAGCATATAGACATAATAACACATAACACATGCAATAATCAAACATATGAATAGCATACAAAATGATCATCGGGCCTCGCCAGACATTGGGTCTTGCCCGGTAACATATAAACACATATCACATGCAAGAGTCATACAAACAACTAGCATACTAATCATACAATTAATGGGTCGACATTTGTGCCTTCAACTGGCTAAACACAGTGAGGAACTCACCTCAATCCGCTGATAAGCAAATAAGTGAATAATTGCTCGGCTCCCTTTACCGGATAACCTCGCACCAACTAACAATAAATACAACCATAATTAATAATTAACCCAATCACACAAAATTCAAGGCCCAATCCATAATCCAACTTCCTAAAGGGTAAAATACCATTTTACCCCTTCCATAACTGGTCCAACCTCAAATGGCATAACCCCTAAAAGGCCCAAGGCCCAAAATGGATTCCTGTGAAGTACGCCCTGCGTACTCGAAACGTATGCCCCGCGTACCCACTGTCGAAGCACAATGTACAAGACGCTGCGCAAATCATACATTACACTGAGTGTACTCCTATGCACACCTAACGTACTCAACAGAGAGCCAAAAATCCCACAAAAGCTCTTAATGGTTAAGATAAGAACATCTAAACTCATATATGACCCTAAGGAGATGTCTTAACACGTAAAGTTGGAAACTTTACTCCTTTGCATGACTTAATGAGACCAAATCCTTAATAAAATCTATAATAAACACCCAAACTCATGCATGGTCCAAAATAACTCATCAAAATGACATTTTTATGAATAAGGGACCTCACAAATGCCAAGATCGAGTATTCTAAGCTATTGGAGTAGTTTATACTCACAAAATCAACACCTTGGGACCAAAACATGGAAAAAAACCACCTAAATACAGATCTATACTTAAGAACCATAAAGCTTGAAGCTTTGTACCTCCAGATGGTAGATCAAGATGCACAAAGTCTGGATCCAAAAGCTTCAAGCAATCCTACACTTCTACAAGAAGTTCCTTCTTCTTCAATGAGCACCAAAATGCATGAAATACCACCAAAAGCTTAAGAACCACACCAATGGAGGCTAGGGTTTCATTTATAGGGTTTAATGGGATAGAGGCTGAAGATAAGAGGGTGTGGTGTTGTGTTAAGGAGCTTAAATAGGGTCTAAGATCCTAAGATCCTAAATTAGGGTTTGGGTCTGACTAGAGTATGCCATTGGTACTTCTGGTGCGCCTAACGTACTCCAAATAGAATCTGCGACTGCCTTGCCTCGTACGCCCAACGTACTTCCATGTACGCCCAGCGTACTAGGCTTAATTCTAAAACCGCCAAACTTCCGAAGTCCATAACTTCTTCATTCTAAGTCCGTTTTCGACGATACTTATATCCTTAGAAAGGTAATGAGAAGCTCTACACTTCTATCAACTCATTCTTGCCTTGAAACTTCCCGAACTAAAATCCAAAATTCAAAAAAAGCTTGAACCGCCACTTTACGGTTATATCCTTGGGCTTCAAATCACAAACCGAACTCCCGGATCATCTAACCTACATTACCCACACCCAAAATGGTCTAAATCTCTCTTTCCTAAAGGCCCTAAGCCTTATGATATCAGATCCTCGGTCACGACCCCGAATTAGGAAACGATTCGGAACAGAGTGTTACATGTCTGCTTGCACATCTTCCACCACGAAAACACCAGTAAAACTAGGGGTGAGCATTGTGCGGTTTAGTGTGGTTTTCAGACCAAACCGAACCGCAAATCACATGGTGTGGTTTTTGCATTCTTAAAACCATTGGGTGCGGTTTTTCGGTTTTTCAATACGGTTTCGGTTTGTATCGGTGCGGTTTCGGTTTTAAACCGTGTTAAGAATTTGGTGCAGTTCTTTTATGTTTTTTGGTGCAGTTTTTTTAAAACTGTAAGAACTAAAAACCATGTGCATGTAAGCTTGTATTGTGCTGTTTTTTTTTTAAACCATTCATTTTCAGTTCAAAACAAAATTACATAATCAAAAATTGTAAGTCGCTTAAAATACAACTTGTGACTACTCTCACAAACTAATTAATAATTGAAGGTTGGTTGATTTTGACTTAATTTGTTACAAGCTTATTACATGTAATCGATTAGTACGTTTGGCTAACAATATAACATTTCTTTTTGCACCCCATATAGTCTTATACAAACACAAAATAAACATATAATAAATATATTATCGTTTATAAGTATTTTAAATAGCATGTATATAATATACATTGATTGATTTATTACAATACACGCTTGCGGTGCGGTTCGGTTTTGGTGGACCGGTTTTTAGGATAGAAATCGCACCGCACCGTTGACCTTCGGTTTTTGCAAAAATTAAATTTGCACAATTGGTTTTTGCATCGGTTTCGGTTTTTCGGTTGCGGTTTATTGCGGTTTTGTAGGTTTTTCTTTAGTCGGTTCGGTTTTTGCTCACCCCTAAGTAAAACAACATTAAAAGTATTGTTATGTTTTTGTTTTTGGATGTATGTCTCTTTTCATAAAATGGTATCAAATAACATCCTATTTTTTACACTTTTGTCTATAATAATATGTTATTTTCTATGGCTGACTTTTTTTGGATCAATTTTTGTATAAAGGTGACTATATGTCTTTCTTCTTCTCGTGTGCCCTTTAAAGGGTAAAATTGTAAACAAAAAAGGTTTTTTTTGGTCTGATTGTATACTTAACCTCTAAACAAGAGTTGAGATCTCTGTTTTTTTTCGATAAGGTGTAATGTTTTGGGTTTAAATGGTTTATCTGTGGTACATTTGATATTAACTTAAAAGAAACCTAGAAATTACGGTTAGTATATTTAAGATTAAACTCAAAGTACATTGATATTAACCAAATAAGTTCATAACAAAATGCAAAGTACGTTGCCATAAACTTACAATTCCTTACTATTAGTATAGATTAAAAAATAAAAGAAAATAATAATCAAGTAGAATGATATTTGTTCTATGAACAAAAGGACCAAATTTCTCACAATTTAACATAGGGACTGTTTTGAAAATTTAGTTACATAGGGGCTGTTTTGTTGATTGAATAACTAAGGACCAGATTTCACTTAATTTATTAAGACATGGGATATTTGTAAATTTAGTAACACAGGGGCTATTTTGTCCATTGATTAGCATAGGGAGCTATTATGTAATTTTTTACAATGTATTATGAAATACATTAAGGTGTTTGTTTTTCTTGTAAAAAAAACTTTTCAGACCTCTTATTGATGCGCAATGCAGCACACACACAACACTTTTCCTCTTACAACTGTTCGTTTTTTAGAAGTCTTTGGAGTAAAAAAAAAATTATGCGTGTGTTTTGATTGGGGCAGTACTTGTATTACTTTTCCAACCTCATTTTTTTTTTCTTGCTGAAATCTTGATGAATCTTGATTATATGTTGCTGAAATCTTGCTGAATTCTTGTTTCACTTTTTTTTTTTTTCGTTTTTTTGGTTTATTCTTGTTGATTTTTTTTTCGCTTTTTATATTGAATAATGATAATTTCTTGATGAAATATCATTATTTTTTTTGTTGAAATATCATTTTTTTTTGCTAAAATATCATAAATTCTTGTTGAAATGTCATACATTATTAAAATTTGCGATATTGAAAAACTATTTTCGGTTTATAAAATCAGTTTATTTTAAATTTCTAATATCTGTAGCAGCATTCATATGTTAAAAAACAAACACATTTCTTATTACAGTCTGCAACCGTTTGGTCCACCTCTTCTGCTATAGATGGTTGTAGAGGTGGTCCGTAGACTTCATGAATTTTTGCTTCAAAAAAACAAAAAACACCTAATATAGGGAGCTATTATGTAGTTTGTTGAAACTAAAATTATATGCTTGAAAGTTTGTAACACAAGGGCTGTTTTGTAAATTTAGTCACACAGGGGTTGTTTCTCATTTCTTTCAGTAACACATGGGCCAATTTTCACACAAATTGTATGTTGTTTTCAACGGTTGACTTCTGTTTGGATCAATTTTTATATAAAGGTGACCAAATGTCTTTCTTCTTCTTGTGTGCCCTTTAAAATGTCAAATTGTAAAAAAAAATTTGTCTGTGTTCTTGTGATTTGTGTGTTGTTTGTGGGTCATGTATATGTCCCGTTTTGTGAAAAGCAAATCAACTTTAAGGGGTGACATGTTCTCTTCTACCTTCATTTTTTTTATTTTATGATAATAACATAAACCTAATGAAAGAATATTCAGGCAAAGTTTATTGCTTTGTTGCCTTTGGTACCCGGAAATTAAAAAACAACATCAAAAGTTTAAATGAATATGTTTTATTCAGATGTTAAATAAGCTCTACTCGTGGGCAAAAAATCCAAACTCAAAGGCTTTAAGCCCCGTCTCCAAAGATTACATGAATATCAACGAATTTTGAAAGATGATCACATTTTACCATCTTACATTTCAGTAAGTTCACTTCATTTTGTCATTGACAAGTTTATTAAATTGCTTATTTTCTGGGTGATTTTATGTTAGACCATCTTTTATATGACAACTCTTTTATGCCATCACACATATTACTATTAGAAAATAAATTAAATAACTAATGAATTTTGTCATTTTCGACAACAACTTTTGCATATGGTCTGGGTAGTTGGAAAGCTTACACCATGTCAAGGATAATCAAGTAGAAGTGACTGATATATACCATGATGGGGATAACAGAGTAAATGATAAAGTTTGGTGATTTCCAGGTGGTTGACAAAATAAACTCTATGTACATAGCTTGTTTGCTAAAATGCCTAAGTAAATGTTTATTGAAACTAAAATTGTATGCTTGATAGTTTATATCACTGATCTGTGTATGTAAATATTGTTATATTTATCTTAATTTTAATATTTCTGTTTTCTTTTTTTGTTCCTTCTTCGTATCCTCTTTTATATGTGATGTAGGACAAGGGTAAAATTGTCAAAATAGCCATCAACACTCTAAAGGGATAACCGGATAAGCAACAAAGTTTAAGTGCTATTTGTTTTTTCTAAAAAACTACTTCTGACTACTTATTGATGCTCCGCGCAGCACACACGTAACACTTGACCATTCGCAGCTGTTTGTTTTTCAGAAGACTTCTAACTTAAAAACTGTTGCATGTGTACTGCGTGACGCAACACTTGACCATCTGCTTCAAACCTCTTCACACCTTAGTTTAATTTATTGCAGCAGTCTGTAGAGGTTAAAAAACAAATAAACTTTTTATTACATGCTGCAACCGTTTGGTCTCTTTCTTCAGAGGGTTGCAGAGGTGGTCCGCATACTTCAAACATTTTCGCTTCGAAAAAACAAACGACACCTAGACTTGTGTTTGTTGATATGTGTTTCGATAAAGATGGTAAACTATCAAATAAAACATTTGTTGTTGTGTATAAAGAAGATTTTAGAAATTTATAAAACCTTTGTACAGTTTTATTATTTATATAGATTTCAGTTTCAGTTTTATTTATATTTATATTGCATTCTACAAAATTATAATTTTCTAACATTTTTTATATATACAAAATGCCAAATGAAATAAGATTCTTGATAATATTAAGGGTGACAATAATGTTATGAAGATGTAAAGGACGATTAACAGAAAAAAGTTTGGAGTGACCGGTATGAGTAACGGGAATAGATGAACCATTGCCAATAAGAACAGATTTAATGTGTCTCTTATTGATAAAAGATGTGAGTATACCTGTATCGGAGCCAAGGTGTGATGTGGCTCCGGTGTCCGTATACCAATTAGCATCCGCACTATCAGTAACATTCAAGGAGTTGAAGGCTTGAGCGAGGTCGATAGGCTAATTTTGAGATATTGAAGGGAACCACTGCCATGGAGGCCGAAGAGTTGGAGTGGAGGTTGTGTGATATGCAGTTGCTGTAGCGGAAGGTGGGGTACCAAGAATGCCCTATTGAATTGATTGGGCTGGTGAGTTAGGCATGCGCCGTTGGGCTGCTGAATTGGGTCTATAGCTGGGCCAAGAAGGTGGATACCCCCAAGGAAAATTCTGCCACGGTAAGGTGAATGGGTTCCAAGGAACCGGTTGGGGATGCAACATATGACCAGACCCAGAAGTATTCGGCGATGGGAGTCAGAGTTGCCGCCTCCACGACGATTCTGATTAGGACGACGACCACTACGGTTAGAGGAAGACAGTGTGCGACTACTGTTGGCGGCATACAATATCGAAGGTGCAGAGGAGTGATCCAAGTGTGAAGGTGGTGTTGGGCAGTTCGATTTTAGTCTGCTTTCTTCAACCAGAAGCTTGGAGCGGACCAAATTATAGGTTGTAAATGGGTCCCTGTGGCGAAGAAGCATGGATATGTTTTCGAACTGTGGGGATAAGCCATTCAACAGATGTGCAATAAACGACTTTTCAGGGATAGGGTTCTCGATATTGGCCAAGAGATCATTGATGGACTTCATTTTTTGACAATATTGGGCAATTGAAAGTTCACCTTGTGTCATGAATCGAAGTTCGTTTTCAAGTTCAATGGCTCGGGTATCTTTATTTTTACGAAACAAGTCTTCAAGGCTTTGCCATATGGAATGAGCGGTGGAGTTTTTCTTGACTATGGATGTGAGGAGAGGCTGAGTAAAAGTGGCATAGATCCATGACTTGACAATGTAGTCTAGGGCATACCATTCTTCATCCTTATCAGACTTTGGAAGTGAAGTCCCGTCGAGAAATCCAAGCACCCGATATCCCCTATAGTGAGTTTCAAACAATTCGCGCCAGGCATCATAGTTTAATTCATTGAAGTCAAGAATAATAGGAACATGAGTTTTGATGTTAACAACACCATATGGCTTCTGATTGATGGAGTTTTTCGAACCTGAGGATTCATCACCAGACATGGCTGATTATAGAGAGTGTAGATGGAGAGAGAGGTGAAGAAGAAAGAAGAAAAGAAAACATGGCAAAGCAGAAGGGTGATCGACGACACAATTGATGCACGTCAACAGGAGGATCGTGAAGAGGAAATTAGGGTAGATGGGTTTAGTCTGAAACCATATTGGACGAGATCTTTCCTCAATGAAGAAGCATTGTAATAATAATGATTAAATACAAGATTACATGGTCCCCATGGGCTAGGAAACTGTTGGGCTAAATACAAATACACGCTATCTAAATGTATAATACAATAATACATTAATAATTCAAACCAATATCATTTCTTAATTTCAATCAATGATTATGTCATTATGATATTACCAGGGATGAGCAACTTGCTGAACTCGGACCGGCCCGACCCGAAGACCAAAACTCGTGAATCACCTTACCCAAAAATCGGACCGTTTTTGCACTTAACATCACTATTTTTATTAAAAAAAGCTGCACTACTTTTATAAAGCAAAACTGCACTATTTTTATAAAAATTGCACTTAACAACACTATTTTTATTTTAAAAAAAATACTATATTATTTAAAAAAAACTGCACTATTTTTATTAAAAAATTATTTTAGGAAATAACTTTTGGTTTTTCGAGAAACAAAAATCAACACCATAATACGATCAAGTGAAGAGGCCGAAACAAAAAAAAAAAAATTGACACTATAATGTGATCCATTGGAGAGGTCGAATCAATTCAATCGGACAACATTTTTTTTTTTTAATTTTGGTAATTCTTGCTTACTGTTTGTCAATAAAAAAATAAAATAAATAACTTTTTGTTTTTCGGTCCGGTCCGGGTTAAATCCTTTAATTCGGGTACGGTCCGGTCCAAATCCGAAACCTGATTATTGATAAAAAATCAAACCTGAAAACTGGCCCCCTAATATGATAATCCAGTTCGGTCCGTCCCGGTCCCGGTTTTTTTCCGATCCAGTTATAATTCTCAATAACTAAGTTATAATTTAATTAAAATTATTTTTAAGTTATTCATCCGTTGTGTCCATGGTTATAACCTAGAATCTATATTATATTCTTAGTTTTTAACTAATCTAGTGTTTTGGCTTAAACGGAAAAATAAAATACGTATATATGTAAGTTTAGCCAGCAATGAAATATTTGAGATTTATAAGAATCGAAAAACCTCATTTAAATTTGAATGTGAATAAGTTGATCATTCAATAAATTGTTTTGTACCTTGCAGATTCACCACATTTCTTGACTATCAACACGACGAGATGAAACCCACTAACTCCTCCAACGAATCATATGAACAACCACCATTTTGCACTGCTTCTTTAACCATTTCCTTCATTCCGATTGCTCTAACTCTCATCTCCTCCCCTTCTTCATCCACCATAACTCTCCTAATCATAATTTCCATCTCCCCACTCTCTAAACCCTCCAATTCAAACCCTATCTTCCATACATAACTCACGTAACGTGCATTCACCATTTGGTCTATATTAAAAGGTTGGCATATCATCGGAATCCCTTCCGAAATACTCTCCAATGTCGAATTCCAACCACAATGACTCCAAAATCCACCAACAGCAAAATGGGCCAACACTTCCTTTTGGGGCGCCCATTTTACAATCAAGCCACGTTCTCTCGTCTCCTCTATGAAACCCTCCGGCAAGAACTCAGTCCATTCCGAGTCACAAACTGAACCCGGTCTAACCACCCATATGAACCGCTGGTTGCTTTTGGCTATCCCACATGCCATCTCGGTTAGCACTTTCTTATCCAACCTCATTAAGCTTCCGAAGCTTATGTAAATCACGGATTTGGGAGCTTGTTTGTCGAGCCAGGCAATGCAACTAGTGTCCTCTTCGAGAAAATTAGTAGGGGGATTAGTTGGTGCTATTTTGTGCAGAGGTCCGACTGCAAAAACTGGAACCTGGTAGTGCTTCTGGATTTGGGTTAAGGCTTCATGTTCGAGAACTTTGATGGTGTTCCAAATAACTGTAGAGGGTCGTATCGATTGGCTCATTATGGCTACCAGTTGCTGCATATCTTCAACAGGTGATTTTGAAAAGGGCAGATCTTTGTACCTGAGGGGATGATGATTTGGCACCATCTCCTGCATCACATAATCTTTTCAACAAATAGGAGTTACCTTAATTAGTTTGTATATACATCTAGTACTTTGTCGTGCTTTTAATTGAAAAAGTACTAGATTACTTAATTGAATCTTTCATCTACATAAATCAAGGTTGTAATTAAGTTTGATGTACCTTGTTCAAGAAATCTGCTTTCTTGATGGAGCTGCTGACGGACAAGGTAAGCCGGAAAGTACGCTGCACTGCAACTGCGGAAGACTATGGCGGCAAGATTCAGATCGACGGCAACGATTCCTGCAAAAAACATAAGGTGGTCATAGATGACAACGATTGATTTATTTCCTCCATTTTGTTCACCGATCAATCGAGTCAAGTGTTCTTGGAAGGATGGTTTGCAGTTTTTGTTGAGAGTCTGGATGAAATTACTGAAGCTACCGGAGTCATCAATAGTGGATAAATTGTCGGAAAGCGGGAGAAAAGTGAAGGAAGGATGGTTAGAAGGGTTAGGAGGGTTTAAATTGGAGTGAGCAATGGCTATAGAGAACCCATGGGCATGAAGGGCTTTAGCGAGCTGAAGAGTAGGGGTCATGTGGCCATGAAACGGGGATGATGCTAGCACCACCAGTGGCCACCGTCTTCCGCCGTGTTCTTCCATCTCTCTATCTCTCTATGTATCTATGTATCGATCTAGAATAGTTTTTGTTTTCTTTAGTGGTTTGTGCGCAGAGAGAATATTTAGTAAACAATGAAGAAAAGGAGTAGAGGCACTCATCTGTCTTTATGGGAAGCACCAACATTCACTGATTCACTACCATGGCCTATGATTGGTTTTGCCTTTAATTTACAAAAGAAAAAACATTTACGTAACTATAAACGCCTAACTATCAAAGTATGGTTGCTAAAACTATAAAACACGCAACAAAAATACCAAATCAGATTCAGAATCTCACAAAATAATAATTGAAAATCAGAATTAAAACTACTATAAAATCAGAACTTAATACAAGATTCAAAACTGCAACAAAATCTACTACAAACTACGTACTACAAAATAATAATTGAATATCAGAATCATAATTACTACAAAATTAGAATTGAACATCAGTTTTGGGTTTTCTCACAAAACATGTTGATTCATAATTACTACACAAAATCAAAATGATCTAAAAAAAAATCCTCGAAATTGAAAATTAGATGTAAATTAGATTCAATACTACTACAAAATATTCTAAAAAATCATAATGTTCACAAAATCATAATTGAATATGTCTCATTTCTTAGAATTGAATATCAGTTTTGGATTTCTGTTTTCTTGAACTGACGCAAAAAAGACTAAGTAGTCGAGAATCACCCTCACTACAAAAAAAAAAAAAAAAAAAAAAAAAAAAAAAAAAAAAAAAAAATAAAAATTACATTTAATAGCACAAGAAGTAGCACAAGGTTTTTAAGTGGCATAATTTTTTCGTGTCATTAATTCATTATCTTATGTTTTAGTGGCCCATATTTTGTTTTGATACTTTATAAAAGGAAGTATTATTAGCTAGGTTTGAATTGTGTTTTTGAATTAGTCAATAGTACTCATTTTCCTCTTTCCTTTATTTATTTTATTTTGGTTTCTCACTTTGTTCCTCCAAATAACTTTTCATTTTCCTTCTAAATCATTTTTAAGTTCAATCTTAACATATACACAAACCTTCACTATTGGTTTTGTGTCTTCTAAATACAACCATTTAGATGTCTAACAAACAAATATGTTTTCAGTCAGAGAAAGATTGTTTAGAGCCTTTGTCAGGAGTATGTCCGATTTAGAATCAGACAGATTGTACCAAACATTGGCAACTCCTAGCTCCCTTGTCGTTTGTTGCCTCTGTCATCATTCCAAGTAGGAATGAAAGTGGGACCGACCCGGCGTGAATGAACCAAAACCCAAAGACAAAATTACAAAAATGGTCCCTGTGGTTGGCAAAATTCTATAGTTTTGGTCCAAAACGAAATGTTGGTGTACCACTGGTCCAATTTTAGATACCTTGTGCGGTTTTGGTCCCTATGGTTATATTTTCTTGTGTTTTTGGTCCACATCCCACCTAAAATGACTAATATGCCCTTTTAGTAATTCTTTTTCAATATCTTTTGTTATTCTTTTAAGACGTTTTAATTAAAAAAAATCAAAAAAGAAAATTCTACCCACCCAATATCCCACTCTTTATTTGTGTATCTCTCCCAAAACGAAGATCCCACCCATCGCCGACACCACCGAAAACACGCTTGAGCATTAGTCGTCACCGCCACTTCATCACCCACCATCATCGGTCAACACCACCACAAGAAAAATTGGAGCACATCTATTTCAATTCGGCTCTTCCATCTGGAATCAAAGAGATCCAACAGCAATGGCCATGGCTGGTGATTTTCTCCAAGAACACAAGGCACACACAATTTTAGATTCTATTTACGGGATGATTTTAGCTCCGATTTGATTCAGCACCATCGTATCCTTTTTTGAGTCCATTAACCCTAAACACATAAATGATATGAGTGCACATATATGAATATCAATTTGTAGACATAGACTGTTCTTGAAAGCCCATAAGTTTTTTTCAGAGGGTTGTCGCAGTGGTGATGGTGTTTCTGGATAGAACAGGTGGTGGTGTTCTTACCTTTCATCTTCTCCGGCTCTGGCGGATCTGAAAACCATAGTTCTAACAAAAGATTAAAGATGGTGGTGCTCCAGATCTGCAAAAGAGCGATGTCGAGGATGGGAGAAGTGGCGATGTGTTCTTTCGTCGGTGACAAAGCAGAGGGAGTAGAGGTGTATTTTTATAGGTGGCCAACGGTGGGGAGAGGAGGCGACGCTAGGTGGAGAGGACGACTTTTTAGGTGGTGGAGAACGATGGCGAGGGTGAGAAAAGTGTTGGGGTGTTCGTTCGTCGGTGACTGTGCAGATAGGGATAGGGGAGAGAAAGAGAGAGAGAGAGAGAGAGAGAGAGAGAGAGAGAGAGAGCGAGAGAGAAAGAGAGATGCATTTTTCATAGGTGATCAGCAACGGAGGGGGAGGTGGCAGTTTCTGGCGGTGACGGAGATTATTTCCGGTTGTGGAAGCTGAAAACATGTTTCTTGAGAGAGAGAGAGAGAGGTATTTTGATTTTTAATTACTTAAAAATACTAAAATGAATAAAAAAATAAAAAACAAATATGAGGGGTATAATCGTCTTTTTAGATGGAGAGGGACCAAAACCAATAGAAAGATCCAATTTTGGACCATTGGTGCACCACTAAAACTTTTTGGACCAAAACTACATAATTTTGCCAAACACAGGGACCATTTTTGCAATTTTGTCAAACCCAAAAATCAGAATTGAAGGATTAGAAGACTTAAGAAAGAATCGACACGGTATTAAGGAACTGACTTTGGTTTGCTTCCAAGTATTAGGCCAAAGTGGGGATGAAACAGTTGGAACCAAAAATTGGTACTTGGAACTGGTTTTGGGTTTTAGACCCAGATAACCAAAAAGTTTGTTGTTGAACTTTAAAATTGGTTTGGGATGGCTTAGACTATAGGGAGTGACCCTTGCCACTCCTCACCAAGACGTCACCAACTCCGCCCTTAGGCTCTCGCCAAGGGTCTCGACAAGGATGCCTCGCAACCGGCCAACAAAAAGAGAGAATATAGAGAAAGGGGGAAATGGTCTATGAATGGTGTTCTCTATTTTTTTTACCAAACTAAAACGTAGCCATTTAAATGGAATCACCACACACCCCAATAATTCCAAGATTTTCATGTTTTATTACAAAAACTTAGGTGGCAGATTAGTGTGTTAAGTTCACCATCATTCCCTCTAGCCTTAAAAAGACATAGTTATGTTCAATTAACAAGCGATGGACCCTTAACAAATGAAATAGCTAGGTCCTATGTTTCATTTTGTTTCTATGCACTTGGATTTTTGAATTACATTTTGAACCTTCATAATTTTACATAAATTTGGTTTGCATGTATATTGTTCCTCTTTGAGTTACATATGTCAAACTAGATGTTTTTTCTTTCTGAATTTGAATGAAATAACTCTTTTTGTCTTTAAGTTAAATGTGGGAAGAATTTATATTTTTAAGTTACATAAGATGGAATTATTGGAAATTAAAGATTGCAAAGTTTTTTTTTTCTTTGGATGGTCGAGACATTGGTGCCAAATGGAAGGGCTTACAAAGACATTATTAGCTTGAGGTGTTGAAGGAAAAGTCGGGTAAAAAAGGCCATCACTATCACATCGGATTAAATGTTGTTTTGTCCTGTAATCCTTGTAATCCTTGACAGTAAAACCAAATTAGTCAAATTCAATTAAACATTTATTTTGATGGGGACATAAGATTTATTATTATTATTATTATTATTAAATATTATTATTATTATTATTATTATTATTATTATTATTATTATTATTATTTGTAACGACCCGTCTCTGGTATGTTGCTTCCACGACATTTATTTAGAAGTTTTCAAGAGGGACTCGGCGAGTATATAGCCCGACTCGTCGAGTAGGGACGAGATTTCGAGTACGTGTTAGTCGGCGACTTGGTGAGTCCATATTCGGGACTCGGCGAGTCTGCCTGCCAGGAAGAAACCCTAAATCCCCGGGTTTGCTCCATATTTAAGCAGTGTTATGTGCCCCAAACTCGCCTCCTTCACCCTCAGAGAGCTGTGAGAAACCCTAATCCATCCCTTGATTGATTAAAGTGTTTTTGTGTGGAATCTTGAAGGTTTGAAGAAGAAAAAGAAGAAAGAACCAAAGAGAAGAGGTGTAGAGCAAAGATCCAAGGGCAAAATCAGAGTTCATTGAGGTATTTCTCGGATTCCTTCTGTTTTATGCTTTAAACCTCCATTAGAACATTTCTAGGGCTAGTTTGATGTATTTTCCAACCTTATAGATGTATGGATGCCTTAATAGGTCGAGATATCCCTAGATCTGTTCATTTAGGAGTTGTAGAGCCTGGATCTATTGCCTTTTTGAAGTTGCTTTGCATGAGAACCCTAGATCTAGCCTTTATCATGCTTTTTGGAGCCTTATTATCTTCATGGATGCTTATGGACACGTAAAGATAGAATCTTTACGTGTTAATCGAGCTAAGGAAGCCCATATCTATAAGTTTTAGACGTTGGATTCAAGCAGAATCGAGTTTAGAGTAGCTGCATGGATGCGACTCGGCGAGTCGGAAGAACGACTCGGCGAGTCGAGTCGCGAGTCCCTGATTTTTCCCTTTTGAGTGATGTCGAGTGGGGACCTGTGAGTAGGAGAGTGGACTCAGTGGGTTGGAGGGAAGACTCAGTGATGAAAGGACTCGACGAGTTGTTCATACAACTCGGCGAGTCCAAGACAATCTTCTTAGCTCAAGAACAACTCGTCGAGTTGTTCATATGACTCGGCGAGTCGGATGCAGATTGCCTGAGTTTTTGAATCTAGAGGGGACTCGTCGAGTCGTTGCCATACTCGACGAGTAGCCACGAGTAGGGTGAGAAGTGAGAATAGAGACTTAGTGAGTTGGCGGCCCAACTCGGCGAGTCAGGTCAACTGTAGGTTGACTTTGACCGGGAGAGTTGACTTTAGCCAGGGGTGAAAAAGTTGTTTTACCCCAATGCAGTTATTAGTATTTGATTGAGTGTATTTGTGGAATTGTAGCCGGGGAGATACCGGAGCAGCAGCAGATAGTTTCCAGAGCCATACACTCAGCAGCCAGATCACGAGGTGAGTTTCCTTCCAGTAGGAATGGGTCTAAGGCCACAATGCCGGCCCGTGCAGTTAGCAGTAGTTTCCGGACTTCGGTCCGATGCAGTAGTTAGTATGTTTGACGCCTTCGTGGCTCAGACATGATTATGTGTTATGCGTTATGTGTTCCGGGCAACGGCCCGATGCAGTATGCAGTATATGTGTTTATGCTAGTTGATATGTTATGCTATGCTATGTTCAGTTAGTCCGGACTTCGGTGAGACATCCCCAAAATCACGGCCAGAAAAAACCGATTTTGTTTATGCTTTATAAAAATCAGAGTACTTCATTTTATAAAAAGGTTGCGGAATTTGTTCCCAGAAAAACATGGTAAATACGTTATTAAAACATTTTCGAAGAAACATATTTATTTCATTTTAAAATGTTTGGGATGTCATCGTTAATACCGAAACATAAGCATAAACAGAACTTACAATGATTTACACTAATGATCTACATCTCTTTTAAATCTATCAGTGTAATGTCACTTCACTTCGTCACCTGTGATATACATAAACTGAGTGGGTCAGGTTGGGAAACCTGGTGAGTACATAGGGTTTTCAACCCACAATAATATAATTATTATGTTCAATCAAACAATCAACCCAATTACCCATCCCCATTATCTTCTTTACTCTTTAAGGATTTAACCTAAGAGTCATCTATCCTGCATTCGTTTATTCCGAAGTCCCTTACTTCCAGGGTTATAGGACTGGCACTAAATCCATAGCCGCCAATGTTCGTTCATAAAGCACTAATTCCATAGCTGCTATAGTCTATTCATCGGGTACTAAATCCATAGCTACCAGTCTTTATCTAATAGGTACTAAGTCCATAGCTACCAATGTTCAACAGGTACTAAGTCCATAGCTACCAATTCCTACAGGTACTAAATCCTTAGCTACCAGCGTCTAACTAATAGGTACTAAGTCCATAGCTACCAATTCCCAACAGGTACTAAATCCATAGCTACCAACGTCTAAAAGGTACTAAGTCCATAGCTACCGGTGTTTGTCCCATAGGCACTAAGTCTATAGCTGCCAATGTATACTCATGTCATCTTCTATCTCTCATCATTCATCTACCCATCTCATACCCAACATTTTCGTATATATAAGATACGTATACAGTTTAAGTCCTTTAAAACATGTATAAAACGTTCAACCAGCATAGACAGCAAGTATTCAGATAATATGCACACATAGCACGTAGTTTATATAAAATACTTCATATCTATGTGTAAGATGAAAGGGACTATGCACTCACCTGGTAAGGTGGTGACTCGGCACTCGGACAACTCTTCGTTACTTCTTAAAACAATTTTCCTTGACCAAAACCTACTATTAATACCACTAAAGTTTAGTTTTAACGTTAATCGCGACTAATTAATAGTCTAGCTATTATTACTATTATATAAGCGTTAAATAACACTCAATACAACTCATAATAATAGCCCAAATAATTATTTGAAGGTCCTAATAATGTTACTATAATTAAATAAAAGCTATATTAAATATAGTATAGGCGTAACTCACTTACAACGGGTTTTTATTAAAAACCGGGTTTCGCTAGAGCAGCGTTTCCGAGCCGAAAGCTTTTCTTCTCGGAGCCGTCGGGCGCTCCGGGGCTTTCTTCTCGTGATAGGGAGGTTCCCTAGACTTGGGAGGGGTTTAGGGAGGTTAGAGAGAAGTTAGAGAGAGAAAGAAAGGCTTATGGTGTAAAGAAAATATGAGGAGTTCACCCTTGTATTTATAGGAAGTGTATAGTAAAGTAGTCTCCAAGCTTCGTCCGTAACTTTTGCATACGAGCTCCGTTTTTGTCTGTCTTTTTACTGTTGAGTTCCTATTAATGAGATCTTCAACTTTCATTTAGACCTCGTTAGCTAATTCTCATTCTATCTCGGATTTACAAAACTGTATCGAATTCGCCGCGCTCGAAAAGTAGAGACTAAGCTTCGTCCATAACTTTCGCATACGAGTTCCGTTTTTGTCTGTCTTTTTACCGTTGAGTTCCTATTAATGAGATCTTCAACTCTCATTTAGACCTCGTTGGCTAATTCTCATTCTATCTCGGATTTACAAAACTGTATCGAATTCGCCGCGCTCGAAAAGTAGAGACTAAGCTTCGTCCATAACTTTCGCATACGAGTTCCGTTTTTGTCTGTCTTTTAACCGTTGAGTTCCTATTAGTGAGATCTTCAAATTTCATTTAGACCTCGTTGGCTAATTCTCATTCTATCTCGGATTTACAAAACTGTATCGAATTCGCCGCGCTCGAAAAGTGGGGACTAAGCTTCGTCCATATCTTTCGCATACGAGCTCTATTATCGATGTTCTTTATATCCACGCGTTGGTATTTACGAGTACTACAACTTTCATTTAGATCCCGTCGGCTAAAAATCGACCGATCTAAAATTCAAATTTCGGGCTGTGCACTGCTATGCTAAATCTTAGAAAAATCATAACTTCCTCATACGAAGTCAGATTTGGGCGTTCTTTTTATCGATGTTCTTAGTTTAACATATTCTACGACTTTCGTTTAGATCGCTAAGGCTAAATATCGCTCTATCGTAAATTCACTATTTACGCTTCCCGGTATCGTGCCGGTTCCGTCGCGAAACTTCAACGGGTCATAACTTCTTCGTTATAACTCGGATTTCGGCGTTCTTTATATGTACGAAAACCTTGTAACATACTATACAACTTGGTTAAGATTATTTATTCTAAATAATCTTTTGTAGAAAAGTCGTTTTCGACCTCTATTGCCTCTAATTTGACGAGGTGAGTTTCCTTCCAGTAGGAACGGGTCTAAGGCCACAATGCCGGCCCGTTCAGTTAGCAGTAGTTTCCGGACTTCGGTCCGATGCAGTAGTTAGTATGTTTGACGCCTTCGTGGCCCAGACAGGGTCATGTGTTATGCGTTATGTGTTCCGGGCAACGGCCCAATGCAGTATGCAGTATATGTGTTTATGCTAGTTGATATGTTATGCTATGCTATGTTCAGTTAGTCCGGACTTTGGTCCGATGGAGGGGACGGGGTCCCAGTCAGTTTCCGGACTTCGGTCCGATGCAGGGGGCAAGGCCCCAGTTAGTCCGGACTTCGGTCCGATGCAGGGGACGGGGTCCCAGTCAGTTTCCGGACTTCGGTCCGATGCAGGGGGCAAGGCCCCAGTTAGTCCGGACCTCGGTTCGATGCAGTAGGCAAGTCCCGGTATGTATTTTATATGTATTGTATGGTATGTGGTAGTTTGGGGGAGCTCACTAAGCTTCGTGTACGGTTTCATTTTTGGTTTCAGGTACTTCCGCAAGTAAAGGGAAGAGCTCGGGATGATGGCATCGCACACACCACAACTTCAGTTTTTGTCCTGGGAGTTGATACAGTTTTCTTAGATATGTTTTGATACAGTTGTGACTCAGTTTTCTCACAGTATTTTAGTATGGTTTGAGATACGTAGCGTATGGTTTTACTATATGATACTCAGTTTTATGATTTTTGGTTAAATTAAAAATGAAATTCTCGGGTCGTATTTTTGGGATGTTTCATTATTATTATTATTATTATTATTATTATTATTATTATTATTATTATTATTATTATTATAGTGGGTGTGATAGGAATATTGTAAAGGTGAAGGGGACAGTGTGAATTATGTAAAAGAAATGAAGAATGATCGATCTTATTTATAGGAATATGAGATATGTTACCAGCTATAACCGAATGAAAATTATGATTATAACTAAGGGATTCGAGTATACATTCATTTACATGAACATGATCGATTGCTCTCGTATCCATAATCCAATCATTTTGGCCCGGTTCTTAAAGAGACATTGATGAAAACATTTGATGGAGGGTTGTTGCTTGATTTGGGTCCAAACTAATCCCAAGGAGTTAGGAAATTAGAAGAAGGTTGTTGTCCCATCGCATTAGTTGTGGAGGAGGTTGTCACGTGGCCATGATGAGCAAGAGGTGGAGCTGGGCCTAGAAGACCATTCTACTGCTAGGCTGGAAATCTGTTGGGACAAGAATTGAGAGAATATATGTTCGACCCACGCATGTAGGCTGGCAGTGGTATGAAGACCCAACCATAATACATGGACTCATGCATTAAAATATTGACCAGGAGGGGGCAGTCAAAGACTATTGTTGACTTCCCTGAGTCGATTGTTGTCGACGATCCTTAGTGATAGGTTTTCTATGCATCTATACACAAATATTTGTCAACGGAAGCAATTAAAATAACCCTAAGTGCACAAGTAACTTAGGATCTATGTTTAATAGTTATCGCAGCCTACTTTGAAAACTACAAAAGTAATACTACAAAGAGGGATATAATTACTTACCTTCAATAAAATTCAGATTTGCTTATTAAACATTTGTAGATCTTGAATTCCTTGATGGTCTTGGAAGACTTAGCACCCAAAGTATAGTACCTCTAAAGAATCATACCGAAAAGAGTAAACACTAGAAAATAAGGAGAGAGAAGAGAAGACTTTCAAAACTCGAATTCTGCGAGTGCAAGGGAGAGAAGAAACAAAAATTTTGAAGGCCAGTAGGGTCTATTTATAGCTGAACAAACTTGTAAAGAAAGCATATTTAAATTTATTAAATAATCAAATTTAATCCTAATTCAAATCCATGCCTTGTCAACAACTATGGACGAATTTTAGAAGGATTCTACCCTTCCTTAACACCAACCAACCTATTGGGATTCCAAAATATTCTAGTTGCTCAACTATTAAACAATTAATTTTCAGTCCTCATACCATTAAATAATTTCCTGATTAATTCTAATTAATTCTAAATCAATTCAAATTATTTTAAACTAGTTTTCTAATTAATTTATCAAGATATGATAAATTAATAAACTATTTATCTCACTCTCTTAAATCATTTTCTAGCTATTTTAGCACTTGATGGCAACCCTAAAAGGACTTTGATATTATTCCTAAAGTTATACCAATAAGTTATGACACTGGACACCCATTTCTAATAGTCACCCACTTGGACAAGTCATCAACTACTATTGGTCAAATAATCTTCGAATAACCAACAAAGCATGCCTTCCATATCATCTACCAAACTCTAATCTAACTGAAAATCATCCCTTAGATAAGTGATCAATTTTTTTTCTACAAGATATTTGTGTGAATTTAGTCATGGATTGTGAATCAACCTAACAATTCAACATTATGTTTCTTGATTTATGATTTATGATGATCAAATCAGCTACTAATTGCACACATCAATTCAGTTCGGGTAGGCATAATTATAGTTTCATTTTATTTACTTATTTTTATAGTTTATTTTAGCATATTTCATTCATAATTTAGCTAATCTTCATGCATATTTTCCTTTTTGTTATTTTACAATTATTTCAGGTACTTTCTAGTTTCGTGAACATAATTGCAGATTTAAGGAGACTAGCAGAACGAGGTATTTGGGAGGTAAACGGACTTGGAGGACAATGAAGAATCATGGGCTAAAAGACTAATGAAGATGATACAATTCTTGGGCTTGTTGATATTTGAATGACTTGAAGAAGATGGGCCTTGAATTTAGAAAATGGTTAATATTTGAACATGCGAGCATAAATGATCAGGCGAATACACAAGCTATGAGTGATTTGAAGAAGCCAAATTAGGCTTAAATTGAAGAAAACTTGAAAACATTGACTATAAATGGATTGGATTCGTTATGGACCGTTGAGCTAAGGTTGTGAAGGCCTAAGAAGTGAAAATGGACCAAATTAAGATCAGTTCCCGCGGCCATTGAATGGGCCATTCCCTGCCCGCGTGATCCCTGCTAGGGCATTTTCATAAATTTATCTTTAGTGCTATATGAGGAAGGTTGGTGTGCATATTTTGCACTCTTCTTGACATCCGAAAATTGGTCATTTCTATGGAGTTTTGGGAGGTCTTGGAGAGCTTGAAAACTTGAAGAGACATCACTATTTACTCTTTGATTCTAGCTACATGTTTGGTACAATCTATTTTTACTTTTTTCTCTTGAGTTTATCCATGCTATGCTAAACTAATCTTGGTTGAATTTGGTGAAATCACTTGAATGTTGAAGAACTCCATGAACTTGTTCTTGAATCTTTATGAGAATGTTTTATGTTTTAACATCTTCTTGCTACTTGTATGTTTTTATTCATGAGTCTAAATGTATTTTTAGTGATTAGTTGGCTATTTTCTTAATTAAGCAAAGGATCCTCAAATTAGCACGCAACAAGTGATTCTTGTGTTAGTTTTCACTTCATACAATCACAAAAGCATTTTCTCCAACATGGTAGTGAACGCTTTTGACTCCTCTTTGATTTGGTATTTTTTGGTTCTTAATGCTAGTTAACTTACACTAATTACATGCTTAATGGAAATTGTGACTTTAATGAAGGAAATATGTCACACCCCAAAACCAAGAACGGCGGAAACGTTCTGGGGCGGAGGACGTCATGTAAAGTATCACAACACAGTAAATGAAAATAGCAAACAACATCATCCATTGCATTAAATATATAATTTTAATACAAGCGTGTTCTGTACAGTTTTTAGACACCAAAAATATAAGGTAAATCAAAATAATAATATGATGAGTCTTGAATGCACTCCATCATCTCAAAAGCTGGCATCGGTACTTGTCTACTGATGACCTGAGAATACAAGTTATTTTGAAAGAGTTTATCAGCATTAAGCTGGTGAGTTCATAAGTGTTTTAGTGTCGGTGTTTGTTATTGAAAACGCTTGAACCTGTCGCAAGTATAAGTTGTAAAATATATGTAAGTGTTTGTAAAAGTTTGAATCTCTCAGAAAAACCTATATTTTCTATTAAAGTAGCCTTCTACCAAGGCTTAACTGTTTTGTATGCTTGTTTGATGTAACAGTGTGAAATTTCCCAAGTGTAACTATCTTTTAACAAAATATAGTTTGTACATTAAAGTTTAAGTGAGGTTATCACTAAAAATGTAATGGGTAAATCATTGTAGTACTGTAGTTTTGTATTATAGGAACTACTGCTATACTAACTACCTTAAACCGGATTTATATTAAGGTATAATGTGATAATTGCACCATACTATCGACTGATAACGACATAAAGAACGGTCGTAATAACGGAATGACGTTTGGCACCCGCAGACCTACAGGTCCGGCTGTAGCTAGCAGCAAGGTGTAGGATAGTCAATCCAGTATAGATCTATACGCAAACTCAACGCTCTCCCTCCAAGAGAATTCTGGCTGCAACTCGGGCCATGACATTTAAGGCATGCTCCGATACAGTGGATCACAATTGTTAACGTATTAATGTAAGGGTAATGTTTCTCGTTCTAGTATAGTTGTATATGTTCTCATAGTATAGCTGTATATGTTCTCATGAATGAACTGACTCATTGATCTAGCAGTTGTAATAGTGTGATCCTGTGTTACCCCAATGGTAACTTACTAATGGTGTGTCTAGTACGTATGAATATGGAAGTAATTTTATGTCTATATATGTATATTTGATATATAATTAATATTGAAACGACCTTCGGATGGTCACCCGAAATTCCACCAGACCACATCCAAATCGAGGAAAAGGAAATAGGGCAGGTGGCTTTCCTAAGCCCTTTAAACATTATTTATACATCTATACATATATGGGCATGCAAATTATAAGTAGTAAAACAAAGTTTAAATTAAAAGCATTTGATAAGTAAAAGAGTTTGTAAAACATTTTGAAGTAAAACAGTTTGATAAACAGTTGAACAGTGATAAAATCATTGGTTTCCTAGTTATTAATCACATGTGATTAATGCAATCACATGCGATTGAAGCAATAACTATAAGTATTTAACTTGTATCCCCCATAAAGTATTTAAACATTTAAAATCATTTCAAAGGTTGATTTAAGGGGGTATGAACTCACTTGATTGAAGATTTGAAATAGTCTAGAGAAGAATCGAGCAGAACTTCGACAGGAAGAGTTGAAAGCGGGGGAAAAATCTCGGGATTCTCGGGAATCTCGGGAACACAAAACCTTCCTTCGGGACTTGAAGGTGAAAACCGGGGCTTTGGGAGGGTCTCGGGGGCTTAAACGCAGAGTTTCGGCGCGAGAAAGAAGGGAACTGAGCAATGGAACTCGGAGCCCTTGAAATCTATTTATAGGGGCATTTTTGGGGTGTGCCACGTCGTGGCAACCTTTTTCCACGTCGTGGGCTTGGTTGTCACTGCATGCATCATCCCAAGTTGCATCTGGGTCCCAAGTTGCATCTGGGGGCCTCCCGGAGGTGTCAGGAGATTTGCCACGTCGTGGTCTCTGACAGCCTCGAATATCGGGTCTCGAACTTGTAAAATCCGTAACTTTCGCATACGAGCTCCGTTTTCGACGTTCTTTATATGCACGCGTAGCTAAAAATATGATCTACAACTCTCGTTTAGACTTCATTGGCAAATTTTGACTTTATTTTTAATTATTTATTTTTAACGGGCCGGGACACGAAAAGTCCGTTAAAAATCCATAACTTCTTCATCCGGTGTCCGTTTTCGTCAGACTTTTCATCATTGCGCTACTAATGTTGAGACCTTAGATTCTCATTTAGGTTGTTTTGGTCAAAAGTATCTCGAGCTCTATTTCGAGTTTTTAGCTGTCTACTGCTATACCCGAATCTTGGAAAAATCATAACTTTCTCATACGAAGTCAGATTTGGACGTTCTTTTCATGTACGCTCACGGTTTGAGGTTATCTATAACTTTCATTCAGATACTTAAGGCTAAAAACTATTGTATTGAAACTTTGCGTTTTTCGTTTATTCGGTGATGCCGGTTTTGCCGAGAATCTTCGGTTGGTCATAACTTCTTCGTTATAACTCGGATTTTAGGGTTCTTTATATGTACGAAAACCTTGATACGATTCCTACTACTTTATTTAACCCAAATAAGATTTTAGGAAAGTTATATTTTGACCTTAATTTGATTGGTTTTACATTACATTGTCTCGAAATATCGGGTTGTCACAAAATATGTTATGAGCTTCTCTAACTATTTTAATAACTAAGAAAAGTCTAGGTGAACTTGCATCAACATATAGTAAAAATACCCATCCGAACTATGAATTTAAATCATCTCTATCCGTCTAGAAACTCGTGTCACTATATCCTTTTAGTATAATCTCTTTTCACCACCATACACAAACAAAATGTCTTTCGTATTTCTCACATAGTTAAGTGTAACGCCCGCATATTCGGGCTAGTCAATTTAGAGATAATAAACGTGAAAATATGAATTTTTTATGGAAGATTATTTAGAATGAACAATCTTAAGTAAGTTTTAGAATATGTCACAAGGGTTCCGTACATATAAAGAATGCCGGAATCCGAGTTAGAACGAAGAAGTTATGGCTTGTCGAAGTTTTACGACAAAACCGACACGACACTGCGTGTCGTAAATAGTGAATTTACGATAGAGTACTTTTTGGCCTTAGTAATCTAAATGAAAGTTTTAGTATACGTTAAACCGAGAGTGTTCATAAAAAGAACGCCCAAATCTGACTTCGTATGAGGAAGTTATGATTTTTCTAAGATTTGGCATAGTAGTGCACAGCCTGGAATTCAAATTTTAGATCGATCGATTTTTGGCCAACGCAACCTAAATGATAATTGAAGGTCTCATTAATAGGAGCTCAACAATAAAAAGACAGACAGAAACGGAGTCCGTATGTAGAAGTTATGAATTTTACGCAGCCATTTAACAGTATAATCTTCTCATACTGTTAAATTTAAAATGGGTCGAGAATTAGTCGAATGAGTCAAAAGGAAAGTTGTAGATATTATCTTTACCTATGCGTGGATATAAAGAACATCAAAACGGAGTTCGTATGCGAAAGTTATGAATTTTTAAAGATTGGTTGTTGTAGGGATGTCAACGAGGGCAAACGGGGCGGGGAGTGCATCTCCCGCCCCCGCCCCCGAAATTTTCCCGTTCCCCCTCCTCTGCCCCCGCCCCCGGAATGTTTAGCCTTCCTACCCCAGCCCCCGCCCCCGAATCCCCTTTATTACCCCCGCCCCCGGCCCCGTTCCCCCGCCCCCGATTGATTTTGGGCTACTTTTTTTTTTTTGCTAAAAGAAGTTGTTATTTAGGCTAAAAGAAACTATTTTTTAGATAAAAAATAATTATTTATAGCGGAATTTTATATGTTAAAAATAAAAAAGTTATGGCATTTTAAAAAATTATGCTAACAACTTAAAAACATGTTTTTTGATGAATTTTGGAAGCTCAAAATCATGTTATTGTTTATTATATTTATATAATTAATATATGTAAATATATGTGTAATTTATTAACGGGGTCCCCATGGGGATTTCGGGACGAGATTGCCTACCCCCGCCCTCGCCCCCGAAATTAAAACGGGGGTTAACCTTGCCCCCGCCCCCGTCCCCGCCCCCAATTTTTTAAAAAAAATCCTCCAAACGGGACGGGGCCCCCACGGGAACGGGGTCCCACGGGACTTTTTGACATCCCTAGGTTGTTGTACCTGCGTCTGGCGCCACGTGTCAGCACTAGACTTCGCCTTGGAGCCTACGCAAAGCTCATGACATGAGAACCCTTTCTCACGACGTGAGAAGGCCCAAACAACCTATAAATAGAGGCATAAATCACCCCCAAAGCTCACACCTTTCATACTCTTGCTCTCCCATTACCCCTAAACCCTTTCTCCCCTTCCCTAGCACTTCCTAAGTGTTAGAGGTGAGTCCCGGATCACATGAAGGCTCCAAGAAGAAGAGCTTTCGGATAAGAAGTTCTGCCCCTACAGAGCCCAGATCCTATCCAAACCCCCTCGTAGGTAAGATATGCTTACCCTACTTTAAGTATAACTTATATTTAAATATAGTATTGTTATTATGAACCTATAAATACAATTTATCAGTGATTCAAAGTCGTTATACTAATTGATCTACTTATAGGGATGATGTCTAGGCTGTGATTTAGTGAGGTGTTTAAAGTGGGATTTCCAAACAGTATACTTCGTATACCAAACAGACCCTACCTCCGATATGATCCTACCTGGTTGTTCCTTACTTGATAGATCATGAAGTAGACTTTAAGTTAATGAAGAATCTAGACTAATAATTAGTCGCAATAAAGATTAGACTAAAACTTAGCGATAATAATGCTAGGTTTGGTCGAAGGAAAATAGAATAGTTAGAAGCGAAGCGTTGCCTGAGTTTGGAATCATCACTTTAACAAGTGAGTGCAGAGTTACTTTCATCTTACACATAGATATGAAGTATTTTATATAAATTACGTTTTATGTGTGCATATTATTTGAATACCTACTGTCTATCCTGAATGAACGATTTTATACATGTTTTAAATGAGTTAAATTGTATATGTATTTTATATCTACAAATACGTTGGGTAAAACATGGGTAGATGAATGAGGAGGGATGAAAGAGGTTATAAGTAAACATTGGCAACTATGGACTTAGTGCCAATTGTATAAACCCTGACGACTATGGACTTAGTGCCTATTGTATAATCCCTGACGACTATGGACTTTGTGCCACTTGCATAAACCCTGGTGACTACGGACTTAGTGCCTATTATATAAACCCCAGCGACTATGGACTTACTGCATGTTGTATAACCCTGACGACTATGGACTTAGTGCTTGTTGTATAAACCTTGGCGACGGTGGACTTCGTGCCTATTCCTTAGGATACTCCTTAGGAATGAATGAACGAGGAATAGCGGATTCTAAGGGTAGATCCTTAAGAGTAAAGAAGATAATGAGAACAGGTAATTGGGTTAACCGTTTGATGATTAAACTTAATAATTATATTATTGTGGGTTGAAAACCCTATGTACTCACCAGGTTTCCCAACCTGACCCACTAAATTCTTTTGTATCACATGTGTCGATATGAAGTTACATTACACTGAGAGATTAAGGAGATATAAATCACTAGTGATAATGAATGTAAGTTCTATTTATGCTTATGTGTCTGTATTGACGATGACATCCCAATGTTTTAAAATGAATAAAATACATTTATTCGGAAATGCTTTGATAACATATTTATCATGTTTTTCTGGGAACAAATTCCGCAACACTTTTCTTTAAAAGGTTACTCTGATTTTGAAAATAAATCATAAACAAATCGGCCTTTTCTGGCTGTGAAAATGGGGATGTCACGTTAAGGATGTTCTTGACAGCTGTCCAATGACTTAGTCCAGGATTTTTCAGATATCAACTCACCATACTCAAAGCATACGACACATCAGGACGAGTACATATCACAACATACATGATCGATACTATAGTCGAAGCATATGAGACTCGACTCATTTTGTCTTGTTCATCACTAGAAATGGGAGATTGAGACTTACTTAATTTAACATTATGATGCATTGGAACATTTCCTTTCTTGGAATTTTTCCATATTGAATCTTTTTTAATACCTTATCCACATGTGTACTCTGACTAAGTCCTATTAAATGCTTAGATTTGTCTCTATATATTCTTATACCAAGTAAATATGTCGCTTCCCTTAATTCCTTCATAGAAGAACATTTTCCAAGCCAAGATTTTACACTTTACAACTCCGGGATATCATTTCCTATGAGTAGTTTGTCGTTAACATACAATACTAGGAAGAAAACGACACTCCTAGTAGCTTTGACATGTACATAGCAATCATCTGGACTTCTAGAGAAACCATATTCTTTGACTTTCTCATGGAAGTACAAATCCTATGAGTAGTTTGTCATTAACATACAATACTAGGAAGAAAACGACACTCCTAGTAGCTTTGACATGTACATAGCAATCATCTAGACTTCTAGAGAAACCATATTCTTTGACTTTCTCATGGAAGTACAAATTCTAGCTTCATGATGCTTATTTAAGTCCATAGATGGACCTTTCAAGCTTACACACTCTATTTGGTAACTTGGCATGTTCAAACCCTTCAAGTTGTGTAATATACACATTCTATGAAAGTTTACCATTAAACAAAGCGGGTTTAACATCCATTTTCCATACCTCATAATCATAAAAGACAACTATGGAAAGAAGTATCCTAATAGAATTTATCTTAGCTACCGGTGAGAACGTTTCCTTATAATTAACTCCTTGAGTATGGTTGTAACCTTTCACCATAAATCTAGCTTTAAATGTGTGTACATTTCCATCTATGTCGGTCTTCTTCTTGAAGATCCATTTACAACCTACTGTCTTAAGACCAGGTGTTGGAGGTAAATCAGCTTCAGAGTTTGGTATATTTAGTTTCACATGAGTTTTTTTCGGTAGTGTGTGGGGTTATTGGGTTGGTTGTCAATGCATTCTCGATCATTGGTCATTTTGTTCATCGTTAAAAGTGGAGGTTCTTCAAAAGTTTCAAGTTGTGTCAGTTGAATTTCAATGGATGCGTTAACCTATCGTCAAGTTCTGTATGTTTTATATTTTCTTTGATTTCTAGGTATGCTTACCCTTAACTGTGGTATGGATTTTTGGTTTATAGCAGGCTCAGGTTTGGCAGTTGTCCTTGGTTATTGGAAGTTTGGATGTTGGGGTAGTGTTGTTCTGTTTTCCAGGTGCGACTTTGATCTACGTAGAATATAATTTTCGCATGTTGTGTCGTTAGGATTTGTAGTGGGATTGATCTGACTAAATTTTGGCAGCATGTCTAGATTACCTTGGAAGTCTTCTCGAGCTAATTACATATTAGTGGAATCTGTTCAGTTTCAATAAAGGTGTGGGATCTGGTTCCGATCTTTCATAAGGATGTTTCTGATAACGGTTGAGGATCGTCATTTCATTAGATCTATTGACACTTCACCCTTTGGGTAAGGTTGAGAGAAAGAAGGAATGCAGTAGATATAGAGATGGTTATGTGTTCCCTTTTGGGGATGTTTACTGTGGTAGCTCATCAAATATGGTCATTAAGAGGTGTATATGGACTGAGTAAGATAGCATGAAAACACTTGCTCGGAATTCATTGGTACAGTTCTTGACTGGTTTATAGCCCTTGAATTGGAGAAAGAGTATAACCGCTTATCCCATTCGTCGGTTGGGTGCGACCATGTTCTCATCTGATTTTACGTTGTTAGTAGCCTATGTTGTGCCGAAAATTATGCGTTATAGTAGGGTATGATTCGTGATGTGTTTAATTAGTGATTGAGAGGGATGGTCTTGTGTGTTCAGGACAGTGATAGAATAGCGGCAAGATAGGCGTAGTACTGTGAGCTCATCATTTTAGTGGTTAGAAGGTGTCACGATGTATCATGAACCAGTGGTTGTATGATTCACATAGGTGGAACCCGGTAGTCATTTGATTGAGACTCTTAGGTCTCGAATTGTTAGTTTACTGACATGGTTGAGTGTTAGTACATTTTTTAGAGTTGGCAGACCGATTGACAAGTTAGTTTGGATCATGTGGACAGTAAGAGCTTGTTGGGAGTATTAGTGGTGCAAAAGAAGTGTCTTGCTGAGTGGTTGTATTATGAACCTCGTTTATTGGCGGGCTTAGATACCGATGTTGGATATTGGTTCTAAACTTCGGGTCATGAAGATCGAGTTAAAAGTATCAGATGATTTGTCAAGAGGATGTATGATGGGTTTTGAGCATTCTAACACTTCCTAAGTGTACATGCAACCCTAATAACCTTGGATCTATGTTTGTCTAATTATCATGCTAAGTTGAATTCCAAGGCTATATTCCTATCTAGCATACATGGGGAACAATTTTAACTTGAATAATAGATAGAATAACTTACCTTGTTGTTGCTTGTGTTCCTTGAAACCTTGTGAGCCTAGCACCCCAAATGTGATGCCTCAAATGCTTCACACAACACCAAATGCTCTTGGAAAACTTATGAGAGAACACACACTTCTTGAAATCGGCCAAGCCCTCTTGTTTTCTTAGTGTGTAACCGATTTTGGTGGAGAATATGATTCTTATATAGTGTTGACACATCTAGGGTTACACCATGTAAACCCTAATGTGTCATGACTCTTCATTTCCATGACCCATGGGTTTGTAACTCCCATGGAGCATCCTATGGGTAGAACCCAACTTGATAATCCATGGAGCCTCTTAGCCCACTATACAAGATATGGATGATTTACATAATCAACCCATATATTTAATTAGTTCTCTTTTGACCACTTAATTAATTCTAAATTAATTATTGATCAAACTAATCAAATAATATTATTAATATATTAGAACTTATAATATATTAATAATCTCCAAGTGTTATTTCTCTCATTTAGTCTATCCAATTGCATGGTGCCATGCAACCCAAATGGACCATGCCGGGTCGGGTCAAGTACATACCAGAAATAGTTATGGACTTAGACACCTTATCCAACAATGTACATACCAGAAATAGTTATGGACTTAGACACCTTATCCAGTCAGGCTGAAGGCTCATATTTGTAGGTTGTTTTTTGTTACTAAGTTGTGGCTTACAGTTTCAGTTTATTGCTTCAGGTACTTCAGAGGATCATGGGAAAGCGAAGGTGTGATTTTGCACAACTTCCTATTTTGATGACATTGGATCTTCGGATACTCTGATTTTGAATAATACTTTTGAAACATTTGTTTTGTAAACACTTTATGGATGAAATGCGTTGTTTTTGAAAAGTTATTTATTTTTTTTATTTCTAGTGTGTTACACTCGTAATTCGAGACCTAATATGAATGATATATCTTTAAGTGTCAGAGGAAATTAGAAACATACACAGTAAGGGCAATATTCTCCGGTTGGTGCTCTTTCGAAGACCGTTGTTGATCAGGTTGGCCTAATCAATCGAGAACATAACGTCGACCTTTTCGATTGCCCACGTGCCATTCGTTTTCACCCATCGGCCCCAAGAATCCAAATAACGAGAACAAAAAAAAAGAATCACAAAAATACAGTCTGTGGAGTCTAATCCCACCAGAAAATCATGTTCTCGCCTTCTGTTGGGGGTATGAAGTCTTGTCCAACATGGAGCACTTGGATCACATTGGAGTACTTGGGGTTCATGTAGTATGTTAAGGAAAACAAGCGATACTTTTCAAGACTCAGAACAAATCTGATGCCGCTTGCCAAGTTTTGATGACCCTTGTTAGGAAGTAATGCGGATAACAAGCAAAACTATAAGCACACAAAGACATAGTATTTACGTGGTTCGGTTAAGGTGACCTATATCCACGGGCAGGAGGGGAGTATTCTTATTTCAGAGTTCTCAAACAGAGGTTATAAGTACATTTCACTGCTGATTCATCCTATTCACTAAGGGTATAAGATATAAGACAAGACGCTTCAATTGACTTTGCATGCATCCCTATTTATACTTTAGGGAACTGACCTAAAACCCTAATAGGCCAAGCCCATCGGCCCATAGGCCCATGAAAGGTGAAAACCAATCATATTCCGCCATGAAACAACTTCTAGAACATTCTTCCATGTTATACAACCCATGCGCATCAGCAACTCTACTGATGGAGCACCTTGAGCCATAGTAGAGCAGCATGATGTACAAGTGGCGCATCATGAACACTAATGGCCCAACATCCATCATGGTGGCACAACATGGTGTAATCCTTGAGCAATACCAATTTCAGAGCATCCTTGAACGATCTCGAGCATCATAGAGGACTTAGTAACATACTTGGCTCATCAAGGACGAAAATGATCCAACTTGCACCATGATGGCACAACAAGTGTATGGATGGCGCAAGATGCATCAAGAGTGGCGCAAGAATTTCTAGGTTGGAGCAACATCATCACCTTGGCGCAACAAGGACCATCTTAGCGTAACAAGGACATGCTTGGTGCAACAAGAACCTAATTAGCGCAACAAGGCTTCTTCATGTCACAATAGGGACTCTCCATGGTGCAAGAGGGAGCGTAATGGCACAAGAAGGAATTCCCTTGGCGCAACAACATCCTTCTTGGCCCATCCCTTTAACATATGGTGCAACAAGGTTCCCTTGTTGTTCCATATCACTCCCAAGTGCTCCAAACGTCTTCCAGGTGCTCCAAACCCCCTTCTGTACGATCCGTTCCTTTGTCAGACTATCCATTCCTTTCTCAGATGATCCATTCCTTTATCACATGCTCCATGAACCCCAAGTGCTCCATTGAGTTCCAAGTGCTCCAAATGCTCCATGAACATGATCTAAATGCTCCATGAACATGATCTAAGTGCTCCACGGACATGATCCAAATGCTCGATTCACATTTAACAGAGCATGTGACAAAGGAGCGAATATTATAAGAAAGGAATGGATCATCAGACAAAGGAACATATTAAGTAACAACGAAACGGATATTCTAAAAGGTGGTTTGTAGAAACTTAGAGTGGCTTGGAGCAACTTAGAGTGGTTTAGGAGCAACGTGGAGAACTTGGAGCAACATGGAGTAACATGTTGCGCAATGATGACTGATGTTGCGCCATCCCTTGTGATGTTGCGCCATATGGAGGCATCTTGCGCCATCCATGAAGATGTTGGGGAAAAAGGAGAGGAGTTATGCCAAAGGAATGGATGTTGAGTCACATATAGAAGATGTTACGCCATAAGGAAGCCAAGAAGGAGATGTTGCGCCACATCTATAAGATGTTACGCCATGAGGGTATAAATTGTGCCAAGGGAAGGATGTTGCACCATCATGGACCATCTTGGTACATGATGCGCGATCTTAATTACTTTTGTTGTGTCATGTTGATCCACATATTCTTAGAAGATGATCATGCTCAAGAAATACACCATGTTGTGCCACCATGATGGATGTTGGGCCATTAGTGATCATGATGCTCCACCTACGCATCATGTTGCTCTATTATGGTCAAGGTGGTCCATCATGTGTGTTGATGATGCTTATGGTTTGTATGGCATGGAATAATGTTCTAGAAGATGTTGTATGACGGAATATGAAAGGTTGTCACCATTCATGGGCCTATGGGCCAATGGGCTTGGCCCATTAGGGTTTTTAGTCTGACCCCTCAAGTATAAATAGTTAATACCCTCATCATTGTAAATTGCTAGATTTCTGTGACAACTCAAGGTGAGATAAATTTTAAGTACTTGTAATAGTTCCAGAAAGTTAATAAAATCCTCTCTCTCTCTCTCTCTCTCTCGTTCGCTCGTGGATGTAGGTCATCTTGACCGAACCATGTTAAACATTATGTTCTTTTGATTTACATTTTTTTAGATTTTTTCATGAGTTCACCGAAGTTTGTTTTTTTTGATATTTGTCTGAAGTGCTTAACTTGTTTTGTTGTCACCTAAAATACTATTATAGGAGTTATGGCTAAAGACGGGAGAGTTAAGATCGAGAAGTTTAATGGAAAATATTTCGGTTTTTGGAAGATGCAAATTAAATACTACCTCTACCAGAAGAATTTACGTGAACCTTTATCAGAAGATAAGTTGTTCCTTATGAAGCAAGAAGATTCAGAGTTGTTAGATCGCCAGGCACTTAGTGTTGTGCATTTATCATTGGAAAAGAACGCTCCTTACAATATTGTTAATGAGAAGACAACTTATGGGTGATCAAAGCGCTATCTAACATGTACGACAAACCTTTAGCAACGAATAAGGTTAACATGACTCAACAATTGGTAAATATGAAGATGAAGGAACGTGGCTCAATGACTGATCATGTCACTGAATTTAATTCAATCCTATCAAGGTTTACATTGGTTGAGATTAAATTTGAAGATGAAGTCCAAGCATTGATACTATTATCATCATTACCCGAAAGTTGGTCAGGAACAGTGACAATAGCCAGCTGCTCAGATGGATGTGCCAAGCTGACATTCAAAGGCATACATGACTTAATCATTGGTGAGGATGTGTGCAAATGAAGTTCTGAGAATCCTCTAACTGTCTTCTTAGTACTGAGCAAAGAAGAAGGAAGTCCAACAGAGGGAGTGGAGGTAGAGAAAGATCAAAGTTGAGGAAGAGACGTGTATCCAAAAACAGGAAGGACTTCATCTATTGGAACTGTAAAGAAAATGGTCATTTCAAGAATCAAAGTCAGAAGCCTCTTGCAAACAAAGGCAAGAATGAGATGAACATTGCATCAGACTCTGAAGGAGATGCTCTTATTTGTGCAGTTGAAAACTCAGTTGAGTCCTGGATCATGGATTCTGATGCGTTATTCCATGATATTCATTCCAAAGATGTAATGTAGAATTTCAACCAGTACCAAGGGAAGGTCAGACCAGCAGACAAAAAGACCCTTGATATTACAGGTGTTGGGGATGTGGTCCTCAAGACTACCTTGGGTATGAAGTGGACTTTAAATAATGTCATTTTTGATGGTTGCTAGAGTTCAGAAGTGAGGTACACTTTACATGGTGGAAGTTTCTGATGATGAGGCACATTTTGTTGAAGAAGTTCGGGCATCCACTTAATGGATCCAAAGACTTAGGCATATGAGTGAAAAAGGAATGAAGATGCTTGCCTCCAAAGGAAGAATGCCAGATCTGAAGAACGTGATAGTAGATTTATGTGAGTCATGTGTTCTTGGTAATCAAAAGAAAGTTACTTTCGCGAAGATAGGACACCCACCCAAGATAGGGAAATTGGAGATTGTTCATTCAAATGTTTATGGTTCCACTTTAGTTGCTTCAGTGGGAGGATCCCGATATTATGTTACTTTCATCGATGACTATACTAGGAAAGTTTGGCTCTATTTCTTGAAGCAGGAGTCTAAAGTTTTCAGTGCTTTCAAGAAATGGAAAGCGATGAAATGAAACTAACTTGAAAATCAAGTGTTTCAGATCTGATAATGTGGGCAAATATAGCAACAAAGAATTCGTTAATTTCTATGTTGAACATGGAATCAAGATGAAGAAGACCGTTACAGAAACACCTCATCAGAATGGAGTAGCTGAGAGGATAAACAAAACATTGAGTTAAAGGGAAAAGAGAATAAGACTGCAATCAGGTTTACCCAAGATGTTTTGGGTAGATGTAGTCAACACAGTTGAATACCTAATCAATAGAGGACCCTCAATTCCTATAGGGTCCAAGACTCTAGAGAAAGAATGGCAAGTTCACATGGTTTCATTAAAACACATAAAGGTCTTCGGTTGTGTCTCATATATAAAAATCAAATACTCTGATAGAGACAAGCTAAAGACAAACTTAAGGAAGTACACATTTGTAGGCTACGAGTTTGACGACATGGGATAGCGCTTTTGGGATAACGAACACAAAAGGGTTATCAGAAGTCGGGATGTGGTGTTCAATGAGGATGTGCTATACAAGGGAGAACTTGCTAAGGGCTCAAGAAGTAAAAAAAAACAACCAGAATAGGAAGAACCAGTTAAGTTAGAAGAAACGTTAGAAGACAACATTATAAAACATGTCATTACTCCTTAGATAGGTGAAAGTTCAACAATGAAACTGGAGAGAATGGGATCATGGATGATAGTAGTTTAGAAAATGAAGGTGTAGATACTGAAACTCCTACCGTCTATAGATCCACAAGATTACGAAGGCCTCCAGTCAGGTATTCTCCTCCAACAAACTTCTTGTTGCTAATAGAGAATGGTGAACCCGAGTCTTATCTAGAAGCCTTGAGGATGAAATAACCCATATAGTGGAAGAAGGCTATGGAAGAAGAATTGAGCTTACTTGACAAGAATCACACTTGGTCCTTGGTCAAGCTTGCAGCTGGGAAGAAAGCACTGCAAAACAATGGGTGTTTCGGGTTAAGGATGAGATTGATGGAACCAAGAGATACAAGGCATGGTTGGTAGTCAAAGGGTTCCAACAGAAGAATTTTTTTGATTATAATGAGATATTTTCTCTAGTTGTGAAGATGACTACAATCAGAATGATTTTGGGAATTATGGCCTCTGGAGATCTCCATCTAAAGCAACTAGATGTGAAAACAACTTTTCTCCATGGCAACCTTCAAGAAGACATATACACGACACAACCAGAATGTTTTCCTATAGTTGGTAAGGAAAATATGGTGTGTAATCTAAAGAAAAGTCTGTATGGTTTGAAGTAGGCTCCAAAGCAGTGGTACGTGAAGTTTGATAACTTCATGTAGAGGAGTGTGTATAGTAGATGTGAGATGGATCACTACTATTATTTTAAGAAATTCAAGTCCTCTTATATCATCCTATTGTTATATGTTGATGACATGTTAATTGTTGGATTTGACATGCAGGAGATCAACAAGCTAAAGAAGAAATTGGCCAGTGAGTTTGAGATGAAGGACTTAGAGAGGCTGCTAAACAAATATTAGGCATGAGCATAGCGAGGGACAAAGTTATCAGTATACTAAAACTTTCACAAGCCACGTACATCAATAAATTTTTAGAAAAGGTCAGCATGGCAGATGCGAAAGCCAGAAGTACACCATTGTGGAGTCAGTTGAGGCTTACCAAGAGGCAATCCCCCAAAATGGAAGAACACAGAGAAAACATGACCAAAGTTCCCTACGCATCTGTACTTGGTCGTTTAATATATGCAATAGAATGCACGAGACCAGATATTGCTCATGCAACGGGAGTTGTGAACAGATTCATGTCAAATCCCGGGAGACAACATTGGGAAGGAGTGAAATGGTTGTTATGCTATTTAAAAGGAACAACTAAGCGTTCCTTATGTTTCAAAAGAAAATGAGTAGTTTTAGAAGGGTTCGTTGATGCAGAATTAGGTGGATGTGCAGATTTAGGAAAGAGCACAATGGGTTATGTGTTCATAATTGGTGGTACATTAATTAGCTGGATGTCAAGGTTATAAAAGAGTGTTGCTCTTTCAACCATAGAAGTAGAATACATGACACTTGCAGAAGCTGCCAAATAGTTCATATGGTTGAAGAGTTTCTTGTCAGAACTTGAAATGCAGCAGGAGGATTATGTACTGCATTGTGACAACCAAAGTGTAGTTCATTAAGCAAAGAATCCAATGTTTCACAGTAGAATAAAACATATTTAGATGATGTACAATTTCATTCGAGAGTTAATCAATAAAGGAACTCTAAACTTAAAGAAAATACTTGAAACAAAGGATCCATGTGATATGTTCACCAAGGTGGTTACCACTAAGAAGTTGAAGCTTTGTATGGCTTTAACTGACCTTTCAAAAGTTTGAAGAGAATAGCTTGGTAGAGAGAGAGAGAGATAGAGTACTTTGAGGAATGGTAAATTTTGAATGGCATATGAAGTTGTTCAAGCCTTCAAGTGGGAGATTGTTGGGGTAAGAAGTCTTGTCCAACATGGAGCACTTAGATCACATTGGAGCACTTGGGTTCATATAGCATGTAACAAAGGAATAGATCATCTAAGAAATGAATGGATCATCAGACAAAGGAACAGATCTTCTAAAAGGTGGTTTGGAGCAACTTGGAGTGGTTTTGGAGCAACTTGGAGCACTTTGAGCAACTTGAAGCAACATAGAGCAACATGTTCCACCATGATGACTGATGTTGCACCAATCCTTAGGATGTTGCGCCATATAGAGGCATCTTGCGCCATCCATGAAGATGTTGGGTGAAAGGGAGAGGAGTTGTGCCAAAGGGTTGGATGTTGAGCCACACACAGGAGATGTTGCGCCATAAGGAAGACAATAAGGAGATGTTGCGCCACATCTATAAGTTTAAATTGGACCGTTTTCTGCAAAATAATTTAAGAACCGAAGAAAACCTGATTGCCCAAATATCTAATATCATTATTTAAGTCATAACCTGTTACATGTCGACAAAATTGAAAATTTTAGCCAAAACTCTGTTACATTCCATCAAAGTTGAAAAAAGATCATTTAAAGTTAGATGAGGGTATAAGTTTAAAAAATCCCTGTAATTCAGCCAACAATTTAAGATATTATATACAATTATAAACAATAACCAGGTTGAGATAATCAAACAAATAAAAATAGTAACGGCTCACGATCTGATCAATGTTTAAATTAAATTATTGATTTACACTTCTGATGAACATTATATATACTAAATTAATGATTTACCCTTCGGATAAAAATGGAAGTATAATGCTAAACGGATACACAAAAAAATTGATCACCTTGAATAGGAAAATGGGTAGGGTGCATTTGTCATTCTATCAAAGTAATTTGCTATGTTATGTTTTAGCTGGTTTCCATCAAAGTACATTCTTTTCTGGATTAAAGGTACGTAATATATTTTCCTATTTATTTGAAAAGTTTCAGAAAAGTTGTTAATCGATTTCTTGTAAGTTATGACAAGGAAAATTGAAATATATGAATACATATATTTGATACAGGAACAAAAAAATAATCGAAAAAAATATCAAAAAGCGAAAGAAGGTACTAACCTTCTTGTGCACAACAACGAAGTTTTGAAACGCAAAATGATGATCAAAGTTATAAGCAATAAGAATGATATTGTAGGAGAAAGTCTGGAAAAAAAAAAGCAACGATTGAAAATACGTGTGAGTAGCGGATTCCAGGATGAATCGTATATGTATGTGATAATTTGAAACTGATTTTTTGGTATTAATGGTTTTTTAATAAAAATTGATTTTATATTAATGGTTTGCTAGTATAAACAGATTTATATTAATGGTTGATATTTAATGCCTTAATTGAAATGGTTTTAGAAATATGTTTTTAAAGTTGACCATATTAATAATCTTTATAAATGGAATTCAAAATTTAAAAATGGGAAGTTTTTATTAGGATTAAATGCATTCCATTTCAATGGATTTAAGTTAATTTTGTTTGACAAGTGGAAAACTTTTATTGGAATTAAATACATTCCATTTGGGAAAGATGATATCAGCAATTTGATTTAAGGGTGGAAAACATAAGATTGAAATACAACCAATGACCCAAATTGTTTAAGATGATATCATAAGATTTTTGTTTTTATATATATATATATATATATATATATATATATATATATATATATATATTAAAGACAACATAATTATTGATATGCTTATTTAATGAGTTTTTTTTTAAAAAAAAAAAAAAAAAACTAAACAAGTTTGAATTTTGAAGCTAAAAACTATAAATAAGGGAGTTAAACTATGAATAATATTAATTATGATTAATGATGGCATAGATTTTCAAAAGATGTCTTGAAGGTGATGCTTGCTTCATTTTGTAGAGATTTGTGTGAAGCTAAAACAGAGGTGTGATAATTGAAGATGCAAGGAAGATCAATACGCAAATTCTAAGAATACATGAGCAAAAAAGAACCACCTTATGGTGTTACATTATGTTATGAGCACACAAAACATCAACTGAAGCACAACCATTGACATGAGGACAAAGAGGATTAGAGAATTATGGTTTAAGAGAAAAAAATAAAGGAGAAAGATGGGCGACTATTCATGTTTTTGGTCAGATTTATGGAGAAATTGATATCTCATATATAAATAGAATGATATGTTTTAATTGATAACATAATTGCTGATTGTAAAGATTCTATAATTAAATGTAATTACGTTCGAATTGTGAATTATATTTTAGAAAGTATGAATAGATTCTGTAATTAAAGATTCTATAATTAAATGTAATTGTGTTTGAAATATAATCGCTAAATTTAAAGATTTTATAATTAAATGTTAAAATTTTATTTGGAGAAGATGATGTCATCAACCTGATCTAAGAGTGAAAATCATATCATTTCTCTATTTGGAGAAGATTTTATGAACGTATAGTTTTTCTTTAATCCTAACCTTATTTTCATTACGGCCCTTCTTATATTGGTTATTTCTTCCTTAGGTGCCTAGTTCTTGTCATGAAGTTGGCATATCCGTGTGGTCATACTTGGGGTTCCCCGACTTTTATTGACAAGTGTCGAACTTTCCCTTCACTGGACCAATGTGTCGATATCAATCACCTAACTATCCAGCAGTTCAGATTCCGTATAGTACTCTTAGAATGGTTAATTAGTGGTCCTCCATAGATGCTTTTATAGTCTCATTCCATTTTAAATACTTACACAGTCAATGTGCCTAGACATTAGGAGTAATCACACTCATCTGACATATGCAAATCAAAGCAGTCAATAGAAAAGCATGCATCCCATAATGCTATTCGAAGTATATGATTAAACTTAATCATGTGTAAGTAGGCAAAGGTTAATTAACCACTACCATATGTTTATCTGTTGGTGTTGCTTAATTGTTGCATTGCTTTTTCCATGATCTTAAAGTTGCATTTTTGGAGTGGACCCAGTGACACCCAATTAATAAACTTTTTAGGCTATTATCTTATCTCGTTCCATTTTTTTTACAGTGGAACAAAAAGTTATAATTTCTGTCTCATTTCTCTCTTGTCAATATATATGTCTTATGCATTACAACCTATTATATATGTCATTTCGTGCATAACAAACAGGAAACCAAGTCTTACTGAACATTTGGTCATTTGAATATTCTTAATTACAAAGAAGTAAATGAATAATGAGAATAACTTCATATGTTTTTTCGGTGAGAAATTATCATTGATGATATACCGATACGCGATACATGTGTTTTCACTTTGAGGCTTCTTAAGTCTAATTCAATTGGTATCTATCTTGCGAGGGTGAATTCTACCAGATCTTTTAAGGAATTAAATGAAGACCCTCCTTTGAAGAGAGAATATTTAGCCTTTTCTTTCATGCTAATTGCTCTTTGCCTCATCTCTTGCCCTTCTTCATCCACCAAGAGTCTTCTGATTGCACTTTCGACTACTTTTATCTCAAGATTTTCCAGTTCCAGACCTACACGCCATACGTAACTCAGGTACCTGGAATTTACACATTGGTCCCCCATAACTGGTTGACATATCATTGGAACCCCTTCGGAAATACTTTCTAAAGTTGAGTTCCAACCACAGTGACTCCAAAACCCACCAACTGCAGAATGTGACAGCACCTGTTTTTGTGGAGCCCACTTCAACACAAGACCTCTTCCTCTTACTTCTTCTGTAAAACCTTCTGGCAAAAATTCAATCCACTCCGACCCACTAACTGAGCCGGGTCGGACCACCCATAAAAACGGTTGTTTGCTTTTGGCCAGCCCCCAGGCTGTCTCAGTAAGCTCGGTTTCATCCATGGTGGCTAAACTCCCCAGACTTACATAGATAACTGATCTTGGAGCTTGCTTATCAAGCCATGAAATGCAACCAGTGTCTTCTTCAAGAAAGCTAGTAGATGGACACCTAGCCATTTTTATCAGAGGTCCGATGGCGAAAATTGGAACCTGGTAGTGCTGCCTGAGTTGTGTCAGCGCTGAATGCTCAAGAAACTCCATGGTGTTCCATATAATAGCTGAAGGGTTTCTAACACGTTCCGCAAGAGCAAGCATTTCTGTTGCAACTTCTGTAGGTGTATCATTAAAAGGTAAATCCTTGTACCTGAGGGGATGGAGCTCTGGAACAAGCTCCTGCAGCATCGAATCTGTGTTGTAGAGTGGTAAAAAAGTGATACATAAAGGTTACTATATATATATATATATATATATATATATATATATATATATATATATATATATATATATATATACCGACATATCTACAGTTAAAAGCTAAAGTACTAACTAACCTTGAACAGGAAGTTTCCCTTCTGCATGTAGCCGAGGAAGAGCAAGGAAAGCCGGCATATACGATGCACTACAACTGCGCAAAACAATGCTACGAAGATTCAAATTGCTAGCAACTTCTTCAGCAAAATACATGATATTGTCGTGTATGACTGTGATCGTATGATTCATTTCATCTTTTCCTTCTTCAATCTTTCGAGTCAAGTGATCTTGAAGCTGCATTTTGCAGTTATTGTTAAGAGCTTCAAGGAACTTTGTGTAGTTGGCTGACGCATCAATGGCTGAAAAGTTGTCAGAAAGAGCAAGGAAGACGAATTCAGGATGGTTAGAAGGATCAGGGGAGTTTAATTTGGTATGGGCTAAGGTTATTGAGAAGCCTTTGGAATGAAGGACACTGCCGAGCTGAAGCATAGGCGTCATGTGACCTTGAAATGGACTTGCTACCAGTACCAAAGGTTTCCCTCTCTTTCTCTCATCTCCCATCATTCTTCCTATTGCCTACTAGCTACTTAAACTTTAATCCCTTGCAATTATATTTATATGAAAAAAAGTCAACAATAAGAGAGATTTATGTCTTTATCAGGTACACGGTATTAGGTCGTTGATAGCATATTTAGCAGCTTGTTAAAGTTGAAAAGAAATGGTTGAAAAAACATGCTTTAGATAGTATATATTAACAATGCATTTATAAATTGATTTCAAAATAAGAATACTTATTGTAAACAAGTAAGCCAATGACTAATATTTTTTAATTACATTATATATATATATATATATATATATATATATATATATATATATATATATATATACACACACGTTATTTTGTTTTTACAAACTATTGTGTGAAAGAATGTAAAGATCTGGACCAACAGATGAAATTAATCAATGGACATAATTTCAGGATGTATGATACTACAATGAGATAACATGTATCATATAATCACATAAATTTTAGCAAAATGGTATTTTGGACAATTAACTATATTTATAAAAGAAAATTTTCGGATTTTCAGGGATAATAAATTCTCTTAGTTTTAAAAATCTGATTTTTTTTCATTAATTCAATTTTAATTCTAAAGTAATTTGTAAACACAATCGATTTTATTCTGTCAGAATATTTTTTTTGTTAGAATGAGGTTCTTTCGAGAATTTTATTCTATTAGAATATTATTGAAGAATAACAAAATTCTTAAATCCGATGTTGAAAAATAACAACATTCTAATATATTTTTATACATCTGAACTTAAATACAAATTATGCATATTCTTACAAATTAAAAGTTTTATACATTTTAATATAATTGTACATATTCTAAAAGAATATCAACAAAATGAATAAAATTCTTAAAAAATAACAACATTCCTAAATTGTGTGTATGATCAAACTTTATTCATTCTTCAAGTTATTCCTATTAGGTCTTCAATGCATTCTTCCAGCCATTCCTATCACAAATACAATAAAAACTAATAATGGTTAAAAACATGTTACTTGCAATTAACTATCACTTTATATATTCTAGTAGAATAAATAGAATATGACAGAATACGTAGAATACATTATGATAGAAATACATAGATTTTATTCTGGCATAATACATTCTAACAGAATATATAGAATACATTCAAGCCATTCATATCAAAAATGCAACAAAAACATCAAATCTAACAATAAACATTAATTCATTATGAAAGAATACAAACATTTTGAAAGAATGGATTTATATAAATAAATTATGATAGGATACACACAAATTCATTCACACCTCATACTCAACTTTCACATCATAATAGACTAATTTCTTCTAAAAAACAACACTAATTGGGTTTTTTTATACATTGCAAGAGAGAAAAAGTAAAAAACAAATAGTAATGGTATCATATTGAGAATTAGTCAATTACCGGGAATTTGGTTTGAAACCTCTCTTATGCATTCTATCGAACACATTCTGTACATTATCAAATACTTCTGTGTAAAAGAAAAAACACCAACAAAGGAGAAGCTCAATACACATATACAGGGTAAAAGGAACCAACAACAAAAACAATGCTATAACTCCAGGAAGACCCCACCACACTACCACTAACCAGCAACAAACAATTGCACACAAGCCAAAGAACCAGCAACACAACAAAAAAAAACACCACAGGTAAAAAGGTCAACCACCCTGAAAACCATTCCGGACAGCAAGAATCGCAGAGGAGCCCCAGCAAAACAAAAGCAGACAGTTACGAATCGAGCCAATCAAAACTCAAACTTAGGGAAACTCCATGAAATAGAAATGCATAGGAAGAATCCATAGAAACAACCACATAAATGTGACCTGATGTAGAATAAAGAAAAAAAACAACAAAAACAATCAAATTTATTGAAAAGCTAAGTGATTTGAAATCATGAAGAAAAAATAAAATTGTTTAAAAAAAATACAAAAGATGTCAACTTTTGATTGAAGATTAAGATGTGAGATTGGCTAATGATTTCTACTCTTTTACCTGAGAAGATGAAGACCGATAGAGGAGGGTGGTCGCTTGATGACGGTGGTGGGTCATCACCGCAAACATGAGGGGGAGGCGTTGCTGGAGAGGAGGCATTGATTGAATGTTTCTGTCGTCAAAGGGGAGAGTCATTGGAGGAAGAAGATCTGTAGATGCAAATGAACGGCAGGGGTTATTTTTAGGTTTTTAAAATACTGATTTTATTTCCTTAATTGTAGGATTAAATTAAATGACCTCTTTAATTATAAATACAAAAAACTAAAAATGCCCTTATTTGATTTAATTAACTATTTAATATTTACTAATTTGTGATTGGTGCATACATTCACACAATAGTTGTTAGAAACATTTGAACATAGCGTTCTCTCTCTCTCTCTCTCTCTCTCTCTCTATATATATATATATATATATATATATATATATATATATATATATATATATATATATATATATATATATATATATATATATATATATGGTTTTAAAACATGTTTTAGATGATAAACTAACAAACGGTGTATTTGATTAATAAAATAAAATAAATTCATTAAAATGCTTGTTTGAGTATCATTTTAAAAATAGACTTTATAATTTATTTTAAGTTTGACACTCATGATAAACTAAAAAAACACAAAAAATTAGTTACATTAATTATAAGGTTGAAGTGTGAGCCACCTTGGAGCCATATTACTCTCTCTTCTTCTCACTTCGTTTATTTTTCACCTTGGAAATATTTACCTCTTATTTTCTTTCACTTTCTAATCATCATGAACTTGAATAAAAACAAACATATCAACATAAGAAGCAATAAAAGGTATGAAAAATGAGACGTGGTTCCGTGAAATCTACCACAGTGATTTGAATTTTGCGGTGAAATACATAGGTAGGACAATGTTCAGCATAGCTACTGTGTGGTCCGCATATTAGCTCGCCGTAGTGTGTGGTAACGCCACTTCGGTTAGTCTAAACTAATTGTGTCGTGTCAAAATAATATTGTGTAACTTAAGTTGGTTAAATTACTTTATTCCTGCTTTGAAAACTGAGTTCAAGCACGGATGATATTTAAAAAAAAAAAAATCCATTACCATATGGAAGTCTAATTCTTTTACATTTAAACAATAATTTTGGTAATTTGATGGGACCTTTCTTTTGTATTGGTTGCGGGCCTCATATTTGTTTGGGGTTGTGCATAATAACGTGTTTGAGTGTGATTTTAGTCCTGAAAAAAAATCAAAACTCTTCTTGATGAGATTGATTAAAAAGTGGATGGTGATTGAGTGGTCAAACATCTAACTTCTACCTATTTCTAAAAGTGGTAGTTACCCTCAAATCCCCTTTTTAGATTTTATGGAGTGGAAATGGGTGCCTAACTTGTTAGTTGGCCAAGTCCAAAGGTGCTACTTTGGGAATTAAGAATTGAAATCTTTTCTTACACGGTTAAATTTATATAATGAAGACTTAGGCTACACGGAATGGAGTTCGATGGCACTCGACACATCCGAGCTGGCGTTGATCAGGACTGATTCAAGCTGATTTGAACCCCCGGGCAAAATAAAAAAATATATATATTATTTTTTTTTCATCTATCTGCGATGACTTAATACCAAAAACTTTTTTATTTCTAAAACAAAATAAGTAGATATATAAAAATGGCCCCAAAAATATAGAGGATATGTATTGATGTCAAGATCATATCAAAGGATAGGACAGCATAGGTCATCGTCCATGCTGTTTTATCCTCTGATGCGGCCCTAACATCAATACATACCGTGCCGTCAATTCGACATGTGGAGTTTGGTGGCCAAACTCGATGAGGTTCTACCGATGAGAGAGAAAGAGCCAATTTTCAAAATTTAAAATTTTCATCTATTTTTTCTATTTGAAATATTATCGGTTTTTCCTTAAAAAATCAAATTTCTACTCACCTCTCAATCTATATAAATACTATTCATTATCTTATTTTGTACCACATTATAATATTTCATTTTTACTCATATTTGTGAAAAAATTATTTTCCCTTCTAACCTAAAATCTCCAAGAACTAGCAAGAAAAAAAACCCCAAAACATAAACCTAATCTTACATTCATCACCTACATTCATCTAAAATCAAAGTGATCACCCTATTTATCCTGTCATACTTACCATTTTTCCGGTGCATACTTCCATATCATATCCATACCCAACCACAAGTCTAATCTCAATCTCAATCCCAATCTCAACCCAGTCCTAAATCCAATCTCAAGTGGAATCCTAACCGGAAAATAAGTTCAACCCATTTGACCACCTTCCCGACTCGCAATTCCAATTCCAATCTCAAACCCAATTGGAAACTTACTCTCAACTTGAAGTCGTACCTAAAACGGATTTCGAGCCGGACGAGATTTGACCTCAACCGGAACCCAAGAAAAAGGAAAGGCATCTTCCAAGAACTGGACACAGGAGGAAGAAACGATGTTGACTCGTGCATGGGCAGATGTTTCGGAAGACCCAAAAGTCGGGAAAAACAAAAAAATTTCAACTTTTTTACTGGAAAGTTACTAGGCGTTTTCATTCGGAAATGAATATTGGAGACTACAGAAAATAAAGATCAAATTTACTAGAAGTGGAGGAACACCAAAAAAAAAGTTTTCATGGAGTTTAACGCGATATTTTCGAGCATTGCGTGAAGATGACAAAGTGGTGTAAATGATGAAACAATCTTTTTATAAAGCTCTGTCACCTTACTAGAATGATAATAGGGTACCTTTCAAATTTCTTCATGATTGGAACATTATGATGGCGTTGAAAAAGTGGCAAGATATCTAAACTTCGAAATCATTCACGGTGGTTCTTATAAAAGAACCAAAACACCATGAACCACTCATAACTAATCGTCGTCGAAGGCGCATGTCATGATTGATCTCAACGAAGACGAGCCTATAGAGGTTCCAAGAGCTAGCCGTCACATGAAAAGAGACCAAGTTAAATGAAAAGGTAAAGGGGCTGCTAGTAGTTCGAGTGACATCGAGCAAATGATTAGCAAAATGGACAACTTGAAGACTACTTTGAAGCAATACTTGAGTATCGTAAAAGAGAAGAAAAAAATCTCGTTACATGGTGACTTTAACGAAAATACTAGTCGCCTTACTGTACGCAAAAGAGAATTGGCGTTAAAGGCCAAAAACGAGATTGCAAGAAAACATAATATGTAGGTTCATATATGTTTCATAGTTTTAATTCTATATATTGTGTTTTTATGTTTCCTAGTTTTAATTTCTATGTTTCCTATTTTTAAGTGTCTTGTAATTTCCCTTTCAAGTTATTGAAATTTTGGTTTTTGAAAAAATAATTTGTTTATACTGATTATATTTTATATAAATTAGTTTTAGTAAAAAATATAAACCATGGCAAAAGTGGCAAACCACGACCTCTAAATGGAAAATTTTGAGAGGTGTGACAAATTCTACGTGACACCTATGTGGCGGTACAAAGTGTGTGGCAAAAGTGGCACCATTTCCTCTAGCCTTAATATACATTAAGATAACATAACATCACAATTTAAAGTAATTGACTTGTAACGTCCCCAAAATATAGATTAAAATTTTCATTTTTAAACAAACCTAACCAACTATAACAATTTCATAAAAATATCATCATACTATCAACTATAGTTTTCAAAACAAAACATTAGAGTATAAAAAATGATAGTGCGGAAACTCCAATAGATGCAATACAATAAAGTCCAGGTCTTCTCCTTGCTACATGAAGTACCTATAACATTTAAACTTAAAACAGTAAGCAAGAAGCTTAGTGAGTTTCTCAAGATAAAACATATCAATACTGGTCACACCCATCATACGTAACGAGCCCCACCCAAGGAACATAACACCCCCCCCCCCAAACATGTTTAAATGGCCCCCAACATATACAACGGGCCCCGTCCGACATATATAGTGGTCCCCACCCAACATACATAACGGTACCCGCCCAACATATGAACATGCAAGAGTCGCAAAGATAGTCTAGCATACTACACAGTTTAACACCTGCTTTTCATGTATGCTTCTTTTAAAGTTAAATTTATTAAATCTAAATTTTAAGGCTTTTGGTTAGCCACAACGTGGTGGTGGAGGATCACCACGGTGTGGCATTGTCCGTTAAATGAATGCATGTTTACTAGTAACCATGACGTGGTCATGTATTGGCCACGACGTAGTGACAGTTGGGGCTCAAAACCCTAGATATTGGGCCTTGGGCACTATTTAAAGGATGTATGGTTAGGCTTTCTCCCACCCTCAAAACCCTAGATATTGGGCCTTGGGGGCAAGCAAAAGTCAAGTGTGGGGTATTTTGATATGTGCATATTTAGGCATATATTTTGTATAGAATATTAATACTTTTTGACTATTTTATTGCAATTAATGAACAAAAGGTGCTTAATTACGTCTAAATTGTATTTTAAGCCTAGAAGAAGTGGTCAGAAGCAAAAGGAAGTGGAAATAACAATCGGGAGCTCAGGAAGTAAATAAAGAAGAAAAAGAGTAAAAAACATGAAGAACTTGGCCAGTCAATGCCTGACTCGACGAGTCATGACGAATATTCGCGAAGCTTAGAAGTCCTTGTCGTACACGGATTTTTAATGAAGGACTCGCCGAGTTGGTCACTGGACTCGACGAGTCGACTCTGTTTCCAGAAATCTATAAATAAGACATTCCTGCCCGAGACCAAAGACATTACTGGAACCCTTGGAGGTAAAACGATGATTAAAGGTGTTGCTGAAGTGCTGAAAACCAGAGAATCAAACCTACATTCGATTTTGAGGATGATTAAGGCAAATTCTAGTTTACTCTTTACTTAATCTTTTGATTGAACCATGTATAAATCAATTGATTTCGTTTTTGAGTTTGTTTTTGCTGTAATTATGAGCTAAAACTCGTATCTTCTGTTTAGGGTAGATAACTTTGTGAATATGGATTGATTTTATGGTTAGGATTAATTTAATTTGGTGATATTATTTTGTTAAGCTTGTTAAAGAACCTTATCTGTTAACAACAAGTATATTATGTTAATTAACCAGTATATTAAGTTGCATGAACATCTCTTAATTGCTAGTTTCGTATGATTTATGTGAAAACATTGTTATATGCCTAGGAATAACGAACGTGAAACTAGGGTTAACTAGAAAATAGGTAAGTTAATATGTGAGCTTGTGTGACGAACCATCAACACGAGGTTAATTGAACGACCAATTTGATTAACCACTACAAGTCTTACTTAACCTGAACCAATAAACTAGGAAATGTATTAATTTAGACAACTGGCCATTGCTTGAATTAATCTGTTTTCTAAGGATTAGTAATAACGAACGTGAACCTAATCACCTTAATCGGTAGCCAATGAAAAATTAATCCATTGCATTTACCATAAAATCAACCATAGGATCAAATGATTCAAACCTAAACAGAAGACTCATTCACTATTGAATTTAGTTGATTTTTGTTTGTTTAGCTGTTAGTTGCTTAGTTTAAGTGTTAGTTAAGTTTCTAGTCTTGTAAAACTAGAGAAACCCATGCTATTTTACTATTTGTTTTTTAGATAATTCTAATAATTAGTTTAATTGTCGTTCCTTGTGTTCGATACTCTGTTTGGTAAATTATACCACCAATTGACATGTACACTGTCTTTTGTGTGTCAAATTCATATTTAAAAAGTAGGATAAAACTAGTTAGTTATACACACATCAGTAAGGCAAAAGATTGTATGTATCTTTCTCTCTTGTCCCTCTCTCTTCTTTACCGGTGGTGAATACCATAACACCACACCGTAATTCTACAAATATCATAGGTAAAATTTTAAAATCTAAATGTCACCTATTGGCGACAGTGTGACACTCTTTAGCCTTACAAAACAAGGTTATAAAGTTGTTTTCTATGTTAGATGAGGTAACATTTTGTATCTTTGAAGAATATTTTTTTTGTTAACCTCGAATGTATTGTATTATTTTGGGGTAGGCTAAAAAGACATCATATTTTTCCATATAGACACCCTCTTTGATTTTTAAGATTTTTTTATTGGTTGGATTTACATTGTTTTCCAGAAAAACAAATTATAAATAGTTTATTATAGGTTGATTTTTAATAAAAATGTTCATAGGATGTCTAAGGGGTGTTTTAATAGCAACACCTCTAAAAAGACATCTTATTTTTCCATTTAGACACCCTATTAGACTTTTAAAGTTTTTTTATTGGTTGAATTTATATTGTTTTCTGAAAAAATAAATCATAAATAATTTATTATTGATTAACTTTTAATAAAAATATTCATATAGTGTCATTATTTTACCTAAATCTTGTTTATCTATGATCTTTCTTACATCTACTTTCTTTTGGAATATAGGTTACTACCATTTTTGTAGGGGTGGCAAATCGGGCCATCGTGTCAATCGGGCCATCGTGTCGTGTTTTTGTCTGACACGACACGACACGACAAGGTTTTATGTAACACGAATACGACACGACACGATCTCGGGTTTTTTTGAACTAACACGAAAACGAACCGATTAAAAAATGACAAACACGACACGACACGACAAAGATAACATTAAATAACAATTAATGTATTTAATTAATATTTATTCATACATAACACGAAAAACACGACAAACACGAAAAATACGACAAAAAATGTTAAATCGTGTCAATTTCGTGTCAAATTTTGAACACGACACGACACGACGTCGTGTTTTTTACATCCGACACGAACACGAATTCGAATTTCAATTTCGTCTCAATTTCGTTTCGTGTCGTGTATTTTTGTCGTATCGTGTCATCAATTGTCACCCCTACCTTTTTGAAAATCCATCTGATTATAACATTTTATAATTATTCTAGAAAATACGCAAACTCCCCTTCGTTGGTCTTGCTGGTCTGAACTTAAATTGAAACCCACGTCCCTAAAATTGGGGTGCCTTTCGTTCTTTATTGAACATTTTCACTTTTAGGTTTCCATTTAGTCAAAGAACAAATTTGCTTTCCTAGCGACTACATAATCTTTATATATTTTAATCAATGATTCCAAAATTCAAATAATCGTCTTGTGTTTTTAATATTCATGTATACTCAATTAAATGCCTTAAAAAAGCCAATTAAATGTCATAAACATATATAACTAAAATGTGTTTGAAATAAATAATTAATTTGAGTTTGAAATATGCACATTATTTTAATATAGTTTTAAGAAATATATATAATAAAGTTTTCCTTTGACATATCAGATACAAAAAGTTATATCGTTATCTTTTTTGGATGAAAAAAAAAACTTCTTTTAAAAGATCACATGTAATAATAATAAAAGTAAAATGGTTCAAATAAAGTTGACTATTCTTAGTTTCTTGCCGATTGAATTAAGTCGAGGAAGTCCATGTTTATTGCCCTTTACAACTCATTTGTCATATTAATGCAAAATCATTTTTTTCGTTCTTCTCTCTATTCCACCATTTTATTTCACAACACATGTATAATCTATATAATTTTTAATTTTAAAATAAATAAAACTACTTAAAATTATATAAAAAAAATTAATTTACAAAATATTAAAAACACATAAAATACTATATGAACTAATTAAAAACCAAACAAAACTATATACTTCATTTGTGTTATATTTATTTATTGTTCTTTGATTTTTGAAGTTTTTATTCTTTAATTTTGACCTTAAATATTTTTATTTGTGTTATATATTACTTGATGAAATTTATAATAATAAAAAGAAATTTAAAATTCATTCATATATTTTGCATCAATTTAATATATTAAAAACAAAAATATTAAGATTAAAGTTTAATAATAAAAATTTTAAAAATAAAAAGTAGACAATAAATATGAATGAGATTAATATACAAACATATGTATAAATAATCAAACGTAAAATGGTGGAACGGATAAACATAAAATAGTGGAACGGAGTACATAACCCGCTAAAGATGAACATTTGGGCTCAACTCATTTATTAGCAACGCAACCCAACCCAAATATTTATTAAAAAACTATTTTCTCTATCTTCCACATACACAACCTAACTATCCATAAACTTTTATCCACATTAGCAATCCAACCCAATCTTCTATTTTATTTTTAAAAAATTATCAAAAATATATCAACATTATACTCATTTTGTAGATAATTTTATTTTATGTTTTTAATATATTTTATTTATTTTTAAAAATAATATCACGTCTATTTTTTTTATAAATTAAATGAAATATAAAAAATAAAAATGAGAGAGAAAGATGGTGAACTATGGCGAGCTAGGTTGTGGGGGCAATCCACTCATACCATTTTCTTTTCTTTTTAATTTATTTTGTTAAGTTTTTCGGGTGAGCCATGGTGAGCTGCTCACCAATGGGGATAGTCTTAGGCTAAATAGAGTGGTCACCACCAGCCCACCGGAAAAGTGGTGCCACCTCTACGTCACATCATATTCACCACCAACCCACTAAACCTAGGAAATAGTCATCACTCCACAATTATCTTTTTTTATGATTAATTTAAATAAAAACATAATTTAAAACATAATAAACTATTTTACATTAATTGAAACCAAATTACATTAATTAAAAAACATAGAAAATTAAATCTAAAAACATAGAAAATTAAACCTAAATTACTAAAGAACATAAAAACACATAAAAAATTAAAATTAAAATACTAAAAAAACATTAAAAATAACATAAAAAAATAAAACTAAATTACTAAAAATCATAGAATTTAGTTGCGACATTTGTCGAGGACTTCTCGTTGGATTTTCATAAACGCCCTTAAATTTTCTGGGTCGAGATTTTGTTGCGGCACCGTGTTTATAATTTGAAAATCGGTGAGTGTCAATTGCCGCCGACGTTGTTCCTCCGTTGACTCAATTTTTTTCCCAAAAACATTAAAGTTTTGTCGATTTTCTCCGCTAGTACGTCCTCGTTGGTTGATTTTCTGCTAGAAGATGCTCCATTTCTCGCTTTGTCCCTTCCCGGTGGTCGACGAAGTTGGACGTCTGGGGGACCCTCCCCCTTGGTGGCGTCGAACTCATCATTGAGGTCGAGATTAACACCAACGTCCGACTCGGACGTTTCCGGCCTTTTGTTGGAACCGGTGGTTGATCCCGAATGAGCCGTTTCCGGATAAAAGACCTATTTTGGACCATTGCGACAAGCTTCCCATACCTTTTGGCTGGCAAACGGTTTACCATTGTTGGTAATTTTGTATTGGTACACCGCGATTGATAAAATATTGAAATCGTTGATACCATTTCGATGCATATTTTTAAGATTGTCAAATAAGCCGTTAAATTTGGTGCAAGCCGCTTGAAGGTCACGCCATTTTGCATTGACTGAGTCGTATGTCCGGCTCGTTTGCCTTCCTAATAAGGCGTGGAAGTGGTCTAGAACACGATTTCAAAAGCTTTGACCCGATTGCGTGTTGCCGACATCCCCGTCTTGTGAAATGAAAATTCACGCTTTAGCTAAAGTTTCCTCCTCCTCGTGGGTCCATTGAGTATTTTTCTTTTTTGTTGCATCTTTTGATTTTTTTTGTCTTCTACGATTTGGTTGTGTTTCTTAAACCCGTTCGTCGTCGTCGTCGTCAATGTCGAGGTTTATGGGTTGAGATTGAGATAATGGAACTTAAGATGGTTGTGGAGTTTGTTGACGTTGTGAAGTTTGGGCTGAAATTGCAGAGAAGGTTGTTGTTGAAAGACTTTGAATTGGGGTTGAACGAATTGTGGTGGTTGTTGTTATTGGTAGTAGTGTGGGTGATATGAAAGATTAGTGAATAGAGATTGTTGTGGAACGGGGGGTGATAACAATTGCATGTAGTCAATATTTGTTAACGGATCATTTGGAGTGTTTGAGGTGTTCGGGGTTGGTGGGGTATTTTGGTTTGGATCCATGGTGGAAAGAATAATTTTTTGGTAGTGTATATCTTTGTGTTCAAAACTTGTAGTGTGTGTGTTTGAAATGGGAAAAAAAGTTGATATATATAGAGAAGGTATGATAATTAATTAATTAATTAATTATTATTTTTTTACAAACGATCAAATGCATTCAATGGTCAAAAAGTCGAAATAGCCAATCAAATCGTCCGTCCTCTCGTCTCCGTGAAGACTTCAAGTTCAACCCATCGGAGTTGAGGGCGGTGTTCACGCGTCTTGGTGGCTGACACATCGGCCTCCACACGTCTTCCAGCCTTCCACTTCGGGTGGCCTTATTCATTTCCATTTTTATTTCACTTCACGTTTGTTGGGTTTCTTATAATTAAGAAAGACGTTTCCAAAAAAATATCATTGTAAGAAGATGATAAAATCGAGAAAACAACTAAGTTAATAATTTATACATAAAACTTGACAATGGATGTATATTTGGATTTTTTTATAATATAATTCGAATTATTAAATCTATTTAATAGGAAAATTTGTTGAAAAGTGTTTTGACCCATAACAATTTAATCATTATTTTTTAGTTAAGAGTAAATTACACGAATGGTCCCTATGGTTTAGGGTAATTTACGCGTTCGGTCTTTAACTTATTTTTTTAACTCGGAAGGTTCCTACTGTTTGTTTTTGTTACGCGCTTGGTCTCTGTCTTATCTAAAAAGACTATTTTTTCCTTGATTTTTTAATTTATTTAAATAAACACACTCTCAACCCCACCCTTTCACCTTACCTTACATACCCTATCATTTTTCCCTATTTAAATAATGGTATTTTTTACATAAGACAAGGATCAAGCGCGTAACACAAACAAACAATAGGGACCAAGCGTGTAACAAAAACGAATAGTAGGGACTTTCCGAGTTAAAAAAAATAAGTTAGGGACCAAACACGTAAATTACCCAAACCATAGGGACCATTCGTGTAATTTACTCTTTAGTTAATTAAGTTCCAAAAATCAATAATTTTTTGCATTTTGATTATTTTACCGCTAAAACAATTACTAGAAGAATATGAAAACTTTTTTACATATCGAAAAGTTTTTATGTTTTGATCCTATTACAGATTTAGTCATTCTATTTTTTTCTTAGTATAATCATAATGCAATACTTTTGTGTGACAAAATATTATCTTACTATTATCTTATTATATTTATCTATTATCATCGTATTATATTCTCTTTAAAATAAACATTAAAAGTTATAAAAAAAATTATCTTTAGAAAAAAAAAACTTTGTTAAATAAATGATACAACGTTTCTATGGTTGATTTATTTTATTGCAATATATAGGCTAAACATAGATCCAACTAGTGGGTTTACGCTTTTATTTTGTATGTTTTCGCTGCTTGTACCTTTATGGTTTTTAGATTGTGGTATTGTGCATAACCCAACAAATATCATAAGATTAATGTAAGATGATAGAATTTGTTAAGACTGAAATATTATAAAAATATTTATTTTTAGAAGAAAAATATTTACATAATAGATAATCTCTATCAAACAAAGAAAATGTCATAAAATTAATGTAAGATATGTGAAGAATGTGTGATCAGCTAAGTAAAGTGGTAGATGTTTTCTTCTCTAAAAAGCTTTCTCGTATAGATAAAAGATTTGGTTTTGTTCATTTTTCGGGTGTTAGGGATGATGATGCGATGGTGAAACAGTTGTGTGATATTTGGTTTGGGTATCATAAGATCTATGCTTCATTGTTTAGGTTTTTTTTCCAAAATGGTCGTGTATCATCTCTTCCTCCTATCCCGTCTAAAGCTGAAAAGAGATATGCATGTGAATTCGTATGCTAGTATAGTTAAAGGTTCTCCGTTGAATATGGTCAATCAAACTGTAAAGGAGTGCATTCATCTTGCCTCGGGTGATTATGTGGTGGAAAAAAAGAAAATTGTAGAGGAGTGCATGTCTTGTTAAAGCAAGAGATTTTCTTACTCTCCCAACCTCCGTATGTTGTGTTTGGATGAAGGGTTTGATGAATTAATGTTTAGATATGTTGGTGGATTATGGGTGATGGTGGAGTTTAAATCTAAAGAATCTTGTAAGAATTTTCTAGCTAATGAGTCTCTTGATTGTTGGTTATTGGATAAACGCCAATGGGATAGGAATTTTGTTCCCATATATCAGTTGGTTTGGCTTGATGTAGAAGGTCTATCTTTACGGACTCGAGGTAAAGGAACTTTTCATAAGATTGTTGAGAAATGGGGTTCGATTGCCCATATTGATGATGATCTCAGAGAAGACGTATAAAAGAACCGTTTGAGTGTTTTGACTTCTTGTCAAGAAATTATTTCAAAGGTTGTGAAAGTGTAGGTGGATGATATGTCCTTTCATGTTCGGATCAAGGAAGCCTCCGGTTGGACGTCTTTTTCGTCTAGAGATTCTAAAATTGAATTTGATGATAGAGACGGTTTTGTCCCATTTGAATATGAATAAAGTGTTCATTTTGGTCAAGAAAATGAGAAAGTATCTTCTTATCCATTTGGTATATATGATACTATGGAAAAAAAATGAAGAATGATGATGGTGCTAATCAAGAAAAAGTGGGTTTCAATAATTGGGAATGGCAAAGAATGTTTGGGTGAGAAGCAAGGGCACATGGGTAAATTTCTTCATGCTAAGAAGAGGGTAGACCATGCAAAGAAAAAAATTCATGTTACTGTTCAAAACAGTAGGGATGCTACTATTCCGATGACAGCGACCCCTATTAAAGCTGCTATTGTTTTCCCGGAAGTGTAGTGTGGGTCTGCTGCTATTTCGGCATCAGATGTGGTTGTTGCCACATCTTCAGTTGAGGGTCCGACTGAAATTACTAATGGTGGTCAAGTGGATTCCGACCATCATTTTTCTTCTAAACCGGTGGGTTTTACGGGTGCTTTTGGGAGTATGTCAGGAGTGTATGATTCGGAAGAGTCTATTTCTCATCCATCGAGTTTTCCCAATCAAAATTATAATTCTTTTGGAGCTAAATCTTGCTTCTCGAACGGTTCTTTTACAAATGTTCATCAAGTTGATGAGTTTCAAAATTATAATTCTTGTGGTTTGCCTCCCACCTTCTAGAAGCGTCGCGTGCTACAAGATTTAGTTATTTTCTAAAAACCATATCTTTCTCATATAATATCTTTTTCAAAGTTTTTTTATATCCACGCGTAACTATCGACGAATACTTCAATTTTCATTTAGGCTTCGTCGGCAAGTTCTCACATTATGTTTAAAATTATATTTTAACAGACTTAGACTGTTAAAGTCTGTATAAAAATCATAACTCTTTCGTATGACATCCGTTCTCGATTGTCTTTATATCGACAGACTCCTAATCATGAGATCTTCAACTCTCGTTTAGATTGGTTTGTCTATCAATCAATCAATTCTAATTTTGGTTTCTATGCTAACCCAGCTGCGTTGAAACTTCAAAAAAATCATAACATTTTCATATAAAGTCAGGTTTCGACGTTCTCTATATGAACATGTAACATCCATAAAAATCATGCCAAATTTAAACTTTTAAAACATTTCAAAACCAACGATTATTACAAAACTTGTTTCAACATAGTAAAATGTCAGAGTTTTCGAGAATCAAATCATAAAATCATAAGATATGAGGAGTTGTACGATCATGCCTTCGCCTTCCCGCGATCATCAAAAGTACCTGAAACAAAATCAACAACTGTAAGCTCGAAGCTTAGTGAGTTTTCCCAAAATACCAACGTCATACAGACATAATCATATCATATAACAAATACAACATGCATAATGAGCCATTAGTCTGACTGGACCGACTCCCAGTCCTCAGTCTATCTGGACCGCTCTTCGAGCCCTCGGCACGTCTGGACCGCCCTCCTCGGGGCCTTTAGCCTATCCGGGCCACTCGCCAGGCCTTTGGCCTGACTAATTTGCCCAGACCGGGCTTGGGTGTCTTGGCCTACACCACACAGTAGGACCTGCCTCAACCCAATCCCCCAAACCAACAAACATGTGAACATACATATAAACAAATAGGCATGTAGATCTAATAGATCACTAATCATGGCAACCATCCTATAACCAGGATACCGATCTAAACGATCACTAACATAGCAACCATCCTATAACCAAGATACTGATCTAAAGCAAAATGTGCAATAAACCCGGATACAAATCTGAAAAGGGCCAGTATTGGTACCTTCGACCTTGTTAGTATAGTGAGGACAACTCACTTCTCAAGTAGCTCGGAACGATAGTATCAACCTCCTCTAAATGCAGCTCCAATACCAACACCAACACCTACTAATGATCCAAATAAATTCCTAAATTACCAAAATGCCCCTCAAAAGTCAACTTAGTCAATCCTTGGTCAAAGTCAACTGTCACAGTCAAGGTCAACAGTCCATGTTGACACGACTCGTCAAGTTCATCCAAAACTCATAGAGTCATAAAACCCTAGTCGACTCGTCGAGTTTCCACACAACTTACCAAGTTCAAGCGTGTCCAAATGTTGGGAAACTCCATATGACTCGTCGAGTCGCCTAACCGACTTGTCAAGTCCATGCAGAAACTCAGAATGGGGAAACTCTCCCCAACTCGCTGAGTTGGATTATCTGACTCATCGAGTTCAAGCAACCCATTCCATTCCCAGACGATTCTAAACTATCTCAGTGCTCCAAACGGTAGATCTAACCACCAAGAGCACGTTTGTCACGCAAAGTTGCAAACTTTACGTGCATGCAAGGCCCTTATTGTCAAAACTAAGCTAGATAAGGGGTTTAAGGGATGGAGGAAGGCCAAAGCTTGCCAAATTCGATGCCTTTATGACAATAGAGAATTAGGGGAATCCAGATCTGAAGTTACAACTTCAAATCTTGCCCCAATACCCGAGATGATCCCCAAGCATGCTAAAGGTGACCTTAAACTCAAGAAAAAGAAGATCTAACTAAAGAAAAGCCAAGGTAACAACTTGCTACCTCCAAAACGATGCTAAGATGGAGTAGAATCCGGATCCACAACTTTCTCCTTGCTCCAAGCTCTTGGACTTCAAGTTCTTCTCACTACAATCCACTTTCCAACCTTAAAATCACACAAAATGAAGTGTAAACGACGATTTAGGGTTTCTGGACTCAAAAGGGGGCTATAGGGGAGGCTAAGGGGGCTAATGACCCTTTAAATAGGGTGCAAACCCCTAGAAATTAGGGTTTCATCCGCCAGCTCCAACTCATTGAGTTGTGTCCTCAAACTCTTCGAGTTGATCACTTAAAACCCGCGACCAAAATTTGTTCCTACTCGACGAGTCAGGGCATCCAACTTGTCGAGTAGACCTTTAAATATAAATAAAAGATTGAAAAGTTTATATCTGAGAGTTGAGGTGTTACAATTCTCCCCCACTTGAACTAGACTTCGTCCTCAAGTCCGCTACAGTGAACAACTCCGGATAGTGCTCCCGCATCTCAGCCTCCGACTCCCAAGTCCACTTAGATCCGCTCTGGTTCTCCCATTGTACCTTTACTAAAGGCACCTCTTTGTTCCGTAGAACCTTCACTTTCCTCTCCAGAATGGCTATCGGCCTCTCCATGTAATTCAGGCACTCGTCGACCTGTATGTCATCCAAGGACACCACCGCCGCCTCATCCAATACGCACTTTCGCAACTGTGACACGTGGAAAGTGTTGTGGATCTGACTAAGCTCCTCTGGTAGCTCTAGTCTATATGCCACCTTGCCAACCCTGGCAATGATCTTGAACGGCCTGATGTATTGGGGACCCAATTTTCCCCTCTTCCTAAAGAAGATCACACCCTTCCAGGGTGAGATCTTCAGAAGTACCATGTCACTGACCTGAAACTCTAACTCAGATCGGCGCCGGTCGACGTAGCTCTTCTGACGACTCTGTGCGGTTTGCAGCCGATGTATGATTTGTTGAATCCTCTCGGTAGTTTGCAAAACTACATCTGTCCATCCCATCACCCTATGACCAATCTCCCCCCAACAGACTGGGGTGCGACATCTCCGTCCATACAACAGCTCATATGGTGGGGGACCAATACTTGAATGAAAGCTATTATTGTAGGAGAACTCTACGAGGGGTAGGTAGGAGTCCTAGCTCCCACCATAGTCAATAACGCAATCTCTCAACATATCGTCGAGAGTCTGTATGGTCCGCTCACTCTATTCGTCTGTCTGTGGATGATAGGTTGTGTTGAGGTGCAGACGCGTGCTTAGTTCCTCATGGAACTTCTGCCAGAAACGGGAGGTGAACCGAACATCGCGGTCTGAGACAATAGACACCGGTACCCCATGGCGGGCAACGATCTCGCGGATATACAAGTCAGCCAGCTCCTCGGCCGATGAACTCTCCCGCATCGCCAAAAAGTGGGCGCTCTTGGTCATTCGATCCACGATGACCCAAATAGCGTCAGAGCCCCTTGCCGTCCTCGACAGCTTGGTGATGAAATCCATCGTGATCTATTCCCACTTCCACATGGGAATCTCCAGGGGCTGCAGCTGACCGTGCTGCCTCTGATCCTCGACCTTGACCATCCGACATGTCAAGCATCTCTCAACATACCATGCAATCTCCCCCTTCATGAATGGCCACCAGTAACTCAACCGTAAATCCTGGTACATCTTGGTGGCCCCCTGTAACGCCCGTAGATTGGGGCTAGTCAATTTAGAGACGATAAGCGTCAAAATAAATTTTTGATATAATATTATTTAGGATGAATAATCTTAACGAAATTGTAGTATATGTTACAAGGATTCCGTACATATAAAGAACGCTGAAATCCGAGTTATAACGAAGAAGTTATGACCAGTCGAAGTTTCGCGACAGAATCGGCACGACCCTGACTGACGTAAAAAGTGAATTTACATTAGAGCGATTTTTAGCCTTAGTAATCTAAAAGAAATTCGTAGTGTTCGTTAAACTGAGAGCGTGCATAAAAAGAACGCCCAAATCGGACTTCGCATGAAGAAGTTATGATTTTCCGAAGTTTCAGCTTAGCGATATGCAGCCCGAATACTCGATTTGATATCGAGAGATTTCTAGCCGAAACAATCTAAACGAGAATCGAAGATCTCATTGATAGTAGTGCAACGGCAAAAAGACAGATGAAAACGGACGTCGGATGAAGAAGTTATGAATTTATAACGGAGTTTTCCTGTCCCGGCCTAGTAAAAATAAATAATAAAAATAAACTCAAAATTAGCCAACGAAGTCTAAACGAAATTTGTAGAGTGTAGTCTCACCTACGCGTGGATATAAAGAACATTGAAAACGGAGTTCGTATGAAGAAGATATGAATTTTTAAATTTTATTAAATAATTAAGATATTAAATTTTAATAAAAATTCGGATATTATCCGAAGGAGGAGGAGTCATCGATCCTATCCAAAGGGTACGCCCCGCGCAACCTTTAAGTACGCCCATCATACTTCGGTTTTGTGCGGTCCGAAGAAGAGATGCGTAGCACCACCGAAACGTCGGTACCTGGAGGTATGATCCGGACTACGCCCAGCGTAATGCGAGGACTCAACCTCTATAAAAGGCATGCGAGGGCAGTCGGCTTCTTTTGCCAAAATCTCTTCTCTCTCTCCTGTTTTACCTCGTTTTTTGTGCAAGAAATGTCCCGAAGCCCCGGTATCATTCCCAAGACCCGAAGCAAGTCCCGAAGCCCCGAAGATCCTGAGAATAAATATTTCCGAGCCGAAGCTCCTCCCCCGTGAAGCCCGGTTTTAGAGGAAACCAGTTTCGTCGCAAAAGATTATTTCAAGAGACGAGGCGCTGTCCGATCATCTTCTAATCAAGTGAGTTATATGTAACGTCCCAAAAATACGAGCCAAAAATTTCATTTTTAAAACATATACTTAGCAAAACAATTGAAATAAAACGTTCACCGATCATAATATTCTATAAAGATATCACATGTCTGGAAAAACATTTCATAAAACATAATAACGTCAGAGTACAAATCCCCAGGAAGATCTCATAGTGCGGAATACAGGGCATGTGTGTGATGGGCCGCTACCACGCCAGCTCTTTCCCCTTCGAAGAAGAGGTACCTGAAACCAAAACTGAAAACTGTAAGCACGAAGCTTAGTGATTTCCCCCAACATAACACATACCATACAATCACATAACATACATATATTGTCAGGCATATCTGGGTGCCCGACCTACCCCTTCGGTCCTCTCGACCGAATACTGTCTAGTATACCTGGGAGTTGGCCTCCCCTTTGGTCCTCTCGACCGGATACTGACCAGTATATTTGGGAGCTTGCCTCCCCTTCGGTCCTCTCGACCGGATACTGACTAGCATATCTGGGTGCTGGTCTCCCCTTCGGTCCTCTCGACCGGATACTGGGGACTATTTCACCTCCTACTACTACCACATAACACATATATCTCATAATCTATCTAGCATGGCTGGGCATGACCGCCCCTTCGGCCCTATCGACCGATATACTGGGGACTATCTCCCCTACTGTCACTAGCACATAGCATCATATCATACTAGCACAATAATATATCACAGGTAGTAGCAATCCTAGATGAATATCATAGAGACAAACATCCGTCATACAATCCTACTGGTGGGCCGGCATTGTAGCCGTAGACCCACCGCTACTGGAAGGTAACTCACCTCAAAGTAGCTGCTGATCTGCGTGGGAACTGGCTGTATTCTGCTGCTGCCGCTCCAGAAATCCTCCGGCTATAATCCCCACAAAACCCTTAGTCAAATACTGCTAACTGACCTCAGGGTAAAATGACCATTTACCCCTAACCAACCACAAGTCAAAGTCAAAGTCAACTGTCAGTTGGCCCGACTCACCGAGTTGACTTGCCAGCTCGTCGAGTCCCTATCCCTTTGTCCGACCATAAACCCGTCTCTACTCTTCGAGTTAAGCATTGACTCAACGAGTTCTCCTTCTAAACTAAAGGCCAAAAGTCCTTCATCCTACTCGCCGAGTTGTATGAACAACTCGCCGATTTCATCTTCATCCGAAGAACACTCTATGCTGAGACTCGCCGAGCTATATGAACAACTCGCCGAGTCTGTTCTTGAGGCAAGAAGATTGCCTTGAACTCGCCGACTCATGGCATTGACTCGCCGAGTTACTTCATGAGTGATTCTGGCTTCCAACCCACTGAGTCACACCCCATGACACACTACTCCAACCCGCAACACGAAAAAGGGGGAAAACTCGGGGACTCGCGACTCGACTCGCCGAGTCAGATGAACGACTCGCCGAGTCGACCACATGCAAATACTATACACGCGATTCTACTTGAATCCAGCTCATGTCATTTATAGATCTGGGTTTCTAAGGCCTGATTAACACGTAAAGTTTCCAACTTTACGTGTAAATAAACACCCATGAGGGTTTTAGGGCTCAAAATGAACCAAAAGAGTAGATCTAAGGCTTTCATGCAATATGGCTCCATAAAGGCAGTAGATCCAAGCTCCTGGAGCTCAATCATGCCTAGATCTAGAGGCTAAAGAACTTATTACCAACCCTAATACACAAACAAGCTTGGGGAAAGGCTCAAGAAGGACTTTCATGGAGCTACAAGGGACAATAAGCATGAAAACAGAGGGAAACTGAGTTATACCTCAAGGAAATCACTGAGATAACCCAAATATGCCTGGCCTCCTTCTTCTCTTCTTGATCTATTCCCCTTCCCTCTCCAAATCTTCAAGAAAACACACCAAAATGCTTCAAACTCACAAGGAACGAGGCTTGAACGAAGTATAGAACTCTGAGGGTGAAGGGGGCGAGCTTGGGGGCGGATAAGAGGGTTTAAATAGGGTGCAAACCCTTGAAATTTAGGGTTTCATCAGACAGCTGGGACTCGCCGAGTCCAGAATGTGGACTCGCCGAGTCGCCAACTTAAACGTGCTCCCAAACTCGTCTCTACTCGGCAAGTCGGGCCTACAACTCGCCGAGTCCAAGGCTAAAAATGAAAATACTTAGATAGATTTTACGTATCAGGAACCAGGTGCTACAGTATAGTTACTTTCTTCTAACACATAAGTATGAAGTATTTGCTATGAAATACATGCTATGTGTTTATTTATTGTGGTTTATTTGAGATGTTGGTGGAATGGATGAACTATATAGGTTTTAATGAGTTAAACTGTATATGTATTTTGTAACTACCAATATGTGGGGTAGGACATGGGTAGATGAGATCCGTGAGTATGGATCAGATCAAGAGGTTAGTTTAGATCCGTGAGTAGGGATCAGATCAAGAGGCTAGTTTTAGATCCGTAAGTACGGATTAGACCAAGAGGTTAGTTTTAGATCCGGGAGTATGGATTAGGTAAAGAGATAAAACTTGTTATTAGTCCGGGAGTATGGATTGGGCACATCTATTGATCCGGGAGTATGGATCAGATCAGGATTAAGGTATAGTTAATTGTCCCTATTCCGGGAGTATGGATTGGGTACAATTATCAATCCAGTAGTATGGATCAGATCAGGAGGTTAGTTTTAGATCCGTGAGTATGGATCAGGTAGTTTTAGATCCGTGAGTATGGATTAGGTGAAAATGTTAGTTTTAGATCCGTGAGTATGGATCGGGTGAAGAGGATAGTTTTTGATCCGTGAGTAGGGATCAGGTAAAAAGGAAAATTTTAGATACGAGAGTTTAGATCGTGTCGTTGTGAGGATCGATGGGGTGGGATAAGAGTTGCTTGTATATAGTGAAATTGTATATTTTTGCGAGTTCTATTATATATATATATATATATATATATATATATATATATATATGATATAACATTGTGGGTTGAAAACCCTATATGCTCACCAGGCTCCCAAGCCTGACCCACTCAGTTTTCTTTGTATTACAGGTAATGGCACAAGAGTATAAGTTGGTGGACTTGACGAGAGATTTTGGATAAAAGACATGTAGTTGTAAATAACTGTTGTAAGGTCAAATTGTTCTGTTTATGCTTTTAGTCTGTATTGAACATGACATCCCGAGATTTTGTTATATAATGAAAATACGTTTTTTTTAAAGAAATGCTTTAATAAATTCATATCATATTTTGTTTTGGGAAAAAATTCTGCAACTGTTTTCTTTAAAAGATTAGTCTGATTTTAAAAACAAAGCATAAACAAATCGGTCATTTATGGCCGTGAAATTGGGGATGTCACACCCCAAGTGAATAGAAAAGCGAGACTTATGAGCGTCCTCCAATACATTTTGTCTGACCCCACCAGTCCCCGAAACCCAGACCCGACCGTCGCAGGTTAATAGCCCCCGGCTATCCTGCACAAACCGAGTGTTCTCACCCATGATCTTCTCTAGCTTCCAATTCTCCTGACGCATACCCTCAGTGTGAGCCTCTCTGATCAAATCTATAACTGGAGAATCCACTGATATCCTCATACAAGTTGTCGGGGTAGACGATCCAGCTGACTTGCGGCTCAGAGCGTCCGCAACCACGTTCGCTTTACCTGGGTGGCAAATGATCTTGCAGTCGTAGTCCTTAACTACATCCAGCCACCTGTGCTGTGTCATGTTCAGGTTCGGCTAATCCATGATGTGTCTTAAGCTCTTGTGGTCCGTATATATATTACAACAGACCCCATAAAGGTAATGTCTCAAAATCTTGAGAGCGAATACCACCGCTCCCAGCTCCAGATCATGAGTAGGGTATCTCGTCTGGTGCGGCTTCAGCTGCTGAGACGCATAAGCTATCACCCGTCCTCTCTGCATGAGGACCACCCCCAGTCATGTGATGAATGCATCATAGAACACTACAAAATCCTCAACTCCCTCTGGGAGAGTCAAGACTAGAGCCTTGCATAGTCGCTGTCGGAGGGTCTCAAATGTCCTCTGCTGCTCAGGGCCCCATCGGAAATCCACCCCCTTCCTCGTCAGACGAGTGAGGGGTACTACAATCTTGTAGAAATATTATATGAATCTCCGATAGTACCCTGCCAATACCAAGAAGCTCTTGATGTCCGAGGGAGATTTCAGAACCTCTCACTACATAACCGCCTCAATTTTGGCGAGATCGACCAAATGTCCTCCTGGTTAACGAGGTGTCCAAGGAACTGAACCTCTTGTAACCAAAACTCACACTTCGAGAATTTGGCATAAAGCCATTCCCGCCTCAAAACTCCCGAAGGTGCTCCTCGCGTTGCTCTCTGGTCTTGGAGTACACCAAGATATCGTCTATGAACATGATGACCGAGCGATCGAGCATCGGTATGCAGACTCGATACATCAGATCCATGAATACTGTTGGGGCGTTGGTGAGCCCAAATGGCATCACCACGAACTCGTAGTGTCCATAACGAGTCCGAAACGCGATCTTCTCCGTGTCCTCCTCCCTAACTCTGACTTGATGGTACCCGGACCTCAGGTCTATCTCGGAAAACTAAGATGCCCCCTGTATCTGGTCGAAAAGATCATCTATCCGCAGGAGTGGATAACAGTTATTCACCGTCAACTTGTTTAACTCCCAGTAGTCAATATACATCCGGTGTGAACCATCCTTCTTCCGGACGAAGAGGATCAACGCTTTCCACGGAGAACTGCTTGGACTAATGAACTGCTTGCCCAACAGTTCCTGCAGCTGTGATGACTACTCCTGCATCTCTGGCGGTGCCAAACGGTACGATTCCTTGGCGATAGGAGCCGCACCTGACACTAGGTCGATCCTAAAATCGACCTGTCTCTTTGGAGGCACTCCAGGTAACTCCTCCGGAAACACGTCAACAAAATCAATGACCACTGGAACCTCTGATACTAAACCCTGATCCCTGATCCGTTTATCCACCATGTACACTAAGTAACCCGCACACCCGTGCTGAATATATTGTTGCGCCTTGGCGGATAAACAAAACCCCGATCCCACTATAGTGCCCTCACCATAGACAATCAGTTCTCCCCCACTTAGGGTTCGAACTACTACCCGCTGACCCTCGCAATCAATCATGACACCAAAACGACTAAGCAAGTCCATACCCACAATCACGCACATATCCCCCATGGGAATCGGAATCAAGTCTATCGGGAAAGATACCCCGAAGATATCCAACACGCAACCCCAATAAACTGAAGAAGCAGAAACCCCGTGTTTGTTGGTGATAGAGACTCGCAACGAACACTCTAGCTTAGGGATGAGCATATGGACCGAGGAACCGGCCGGAACCGGTACCGGAACTGGAACCCGATGGAACCGGTCAGGCTGGGACCGGGACGTTATTTTTGTGGATTTTTGGAACCGGGAACCGGTAGGAACCGGAACCGATATAACCGGAACCGGTAGAACCGGTAAAAACCGGAACCGTATGATGCTATTTTTCGAGGGCCGGTTCCAACATTTGAAGACACGACAAGAACCGGGAACCGGTGGAACCGGAACCGGTAGAACCGCTGGGCCGGTTCGGTTCTTGATTTTGGCCGAAGCCGGTTCCCGGTTCCGGTCCGGTTCGGGCCGGTTCGGTCCTTTTGCTCATCCCTACTCTAGCTATCCCACTGGCACACTGAACTCCCCACTAAATATCTAAGAAAAAAAGACCGATTCTCCCCAGAGTTAAACAATACCAAAGCAGGTAAAGAGTGTTGGGTTTTAGCCATAAGAACTTTCCTATGTGCGCATGCAAAACCCTAATGCTTGGATCTAGGCTTTCTAATAAACATGCTTTGAATCCAAGACTTCTAATTACTAATTAGGCTAAATAACAACACTGAAACAGATCTAGAATCATACCTTTGAGTTCCTTGTTGATCTTGAGGTCTTGGAGCTTCTAGAGTCACAAATGTCACTCCTCTAATGGCTTACAAACACCAAAGCAAGGAGGATGATTTGGGAGAGAGGAGAGGGGAGGAATTTCGACCAGAGGTTCCTTACTTTAGGTCAAGTGTCGAATTCCATCAGCCATAGGGTCTATTTATACTTGTAGACTCCTTAAGGGTTACAACCTAAACCCTAATTGGATAATCTTCTCTTAAGGCTATCCAAATCCATTCCATAGATAAGCCTTTGGACGATTTTGGCTATCCTAATACTCTTAGAATTCGTCCAAAGCATATCCCAATGGATTTACAGTCTAAAGCTTAACTATCAAACAATTGACAGTTTATACCCCTTTATTTAATTAATCTCTTTAAGTCACCAAATTAATTCTAATTAATTCTATGACTTATATTAATCAAATAACAATATATATTATTATATTATTCCCATAATATATTAATAATATTTACTCTCTCTTATTAAATCATCCTATCAAGTTGCTATGGTGAAGGCAACCCAAAAGGACCATGCACAACCGGATATAGTTACAGCCTTAGACACTATTCCAACAGTCTCCCACTTGGATAAGTCTAGTAACTATACAAGTACAATTCGGTTTGCAATCGTAGCTCTCAAAGACGCTGTCAACTCTGATCTAATCAATCTTGTCCTTTAGATAAGGGAACGTACAGTCCTCTGTTAGATATCATGCTGACAATCCTATGGAATGGTTAGTCAAGCATTTAGGTTTCTCGATCTCTGATTTATTTGACATAGAACTTAATCGAACACATCAATTCAGTTCTGACCGGGCCCGGCACATAAGTCAAATCAAATCATCGAGCGGCCGAGATATCACTTTTACCTTCTTAGATAAAAGTTACAGATAAACTTCGACTTATATGCATTTACTTATTCATTTACCAACTATACACAACAATACGTTTTATAACATCAAGTTACTGATGCGTTTTCGTATTATCAATGTACAATCAATTAACAAATAATAAACCATATATCTAGGTTTTAAGACTATATGATATTATCGTCTTGCGATCACCTTTTATATCGTATTCCATAAGGTCATTCCAGCAAGCGCGGGTTTATTCCAATGCTCAAAACTAGTTCATAAGCACTCATGAACGTCGCAGCAACCCTTTGCTATGTCTAACACCATTTAGACAATCTACACACCAATTCATGACAATCTTCTTTCATATCTACTTCCAACATATGAACGATTGTGGACCATTTGAATAATTCGATTATTCCTAATAACCTCAATTATTCTGGAAGTCAAAACATGCAAAGTGAAACAATAGCTAAACAATTAACATAAGATAGTAACATTACTCATAAATAAAACTCCTTTATTTAATCATCAAATGTCAATTACATTTATCTATTACACGTTTCTAATACTATCTAATCTATGCTAATATCATCCTTCAGCCCAATACTCCTAGCATGCTGCAAGTGCTTAACCCTACTCAGTCCCTTCGTAAGCGGATCTGCTGGGTTATCTTCTGATGATATCCTCTTTACTACGAGTTGTCCTTCTTCTACACGATGTCTAATAAAGTGATACTTTCTGTCGATATGTCTTAATCTACCATGATCCCTTGGTTCCTTGGTTAAGGCAACCGCTCCTTCATTATCACAGAAAATCTCCATGGGCTCCTTTATGGCAGGTACGGCTCCAAGATCACCGATGAAGTTCTTTAGCCATATTGCCTCCTTCGACGCTTCGCTCGCTGCAATGTACTCTGATTCGCACATTGAATCAGCTACGGTTTCCTGCTTGGAACTTTTCCATGTCACTGCTCCTCCATTTAGGGTAAAGACCCAGCCCGACTGCGAACGGTAGTTGTCCCTGTCGGTTCGAAAACTGGCGTCACTATACCCTCGCACCTTCAAGTCATCACTTCCTCCGAGGACTAAGAACCATTCCTTCGTCCTCCGAAGGTACTTAAGGATATTCTTCACCGCAATCCAATGTGCTTTGCCAGGATTCCCTTGATATCCGCTAACCATGCTCAAAGCGAAGGCTACATCAGGTCCAGTACAAGTCATAGCGTACATGATTGAGCCAACTGCGGAAGCGTATGGTACTCGGCTCATTTCTGCTATCTCAGCTTCGGTACTCGGACTTTGAGTCTTACTCAATTTGGCATTACTTTGTATCGGTAGTTCTCCCTTCTTTGAGTTTTCCATACTAAAACGTTTTAGTACCTTCTCTAAGTAAGTATTCTGACTAAGTCCAATTAGTCTCTTACTTCTTTCTCTTACTATCCTTATTCCCAAAATGTAAGAAGCCTCTCCGAGGTCCTTCATAGCGAAGCACTTCCCGAGCCACGACTTTACCTCTTGCAGAGTCGGGATGTCGTTTCCTATGAGTAATATGTCATCGACATATAGAACGAGGAAGCTTACTATACTCCCACTGGCTTTGACATATACACAAGATTCGTCTTCGCTTCGTACAAATCCAAACTCTTTGACTTTCTCATCGAAACAAAGATTCCATCTGCGAGATGCTTGCTTAAGTCCATAAATGGACTTCTCAAGCTTACACACTCTATCCGGATGCTTCGGATCCACAAACCCCTCTGGCTGAGCCATGTAAACATCCTCAGCCAACTTTCCGTTAAGGAAAGCGGTCTTGACATCCATTTGCCAAATCTCATAATCATGAAATGCGACAATAGCTAGCATCACTCTAATAGATTTAATCTTCGCAACTGGTGAGAAGGTCTCATCATAGTCAACTCCAGGAGTTTGAGTAAAGCCTTTCGCAACCAATCGCGCTTTATATGTGTGCACGTTTCCATCCACGTTGGTCTTCTTCTTGAAGATCCATTTGCACCCAACGGTCTTACGTTCGGGCACATAATCAACCAAATTCCAAACTTGGTTATCATACATGGATTGGATCTCGCTATCCATTGCCTCTTTCCACTTTACAGACTCTGGGCCTGCCATGGCTTCCTTATAGCTATTAGGTTCATCAAGATTTACTAGTGTACCATCACTAATATACGTGTCCCCTTCGGTAGTAATATGAAAGCCATAAAACTGGGGATGAACTCTAACTCTATCGGAACGTCTAAGAGGTAAGGATTCGTCAATTGGTTCAACCAGAGTTTCCTCCTCGGGTTGAATGCCAGCGGTAGAGGTTCCTTCATCCATCGACTCTTGAATCTCTTCAAGTTCGATTTGCCTCCCACTGTCTCCTTGGCTTATGAGTTCTCGCTGTCGGAAAACTCCTCTCCTTGCAACGAAGACCACATTGTCCTTCGGTCTATAGAAGAGATATCCAAAGGATGTCTGCGGGTAGCTGATGAAAATACATCGCTCACTTCGAGGTTCAAGCTTGTCGTGAGTGTCTCGTCTTACGAAAGCCTCGCAACCCCAAACCTTGATATGTGCCAACGAGGGAGCTTTCCCTGTCCACATCTCGTGAGGTGTTTTGGCAACCTTCTTAGTAGGGACTCGGTTAAGGATATGGGCGGCAGTCTCTAAGGCATACCCCCAAAAAGAGATAGGTAGTGAAGCACGACTCATCATAGAGCGAACCATATCCAATAAGGTTCGATTACGCCTTTCTGCCACACCATTCAACTGCGGTGTCCTAGGAGGCGTCAATTGCGAAACTATTCCACACTCCTTGAGATAATCGTGGAATTCAAGACTTAGGTACTCTCCTCCTCGATCGGATCGAAGCATCTTGATTTTCCTGCCCAATTGATTCTCCACTTCATTCTTGAACTCTTTGAACTTTTCAAAGGTGTCTGACTTTTGCTTGATTAAGTAGATATACCCATATCTAATATAGTCATCGGTGAAAGTCACATAGAAGCGGTTCCCATCCTTCGTGGTTGATCTAAACGGTCCACATACATCGGTATGTATTAGGTCCAATAGACCCTCGCCCCTTTCACAAGTACTCGTGAAGGGCGACTTAGTCATCTTTCCAAGCAAACAATACTCGCATGTGTCATCTTCCCTAAGGTCGAATGACTCCAACACTCCATCCTTTTGGAGTTGGGCTATGCGTTTCTTGTTGACATGTCCAAGACGACAATGCCACAAGGATGCTTTATCCATACTAGTGGAAGAATCAATATTCAAAACATCATTTCCTAAGTTATCAACAATCATAACGGTTTCATATATTCCATTACATGGTATAGCTTCAAAGTAAAAGACACCATTTAGATAAGCCAAAATAGAACCATTCTCATTATTAAAAGAAAATCTAAATCCTTGTCTATATAAACCATGAAATGAAATGATGTTTCTTGCCATTTCTGGCGAATAGCAACAATTGTTCAAATCTAAAACTAAACTATTCCTAAGCACTAAGGAATACACTCCAATCTTGGTCACAGGCGACGATCTTCTGTTCCCCATGATTAGATTGATCCTTCCTTGCTCCACATCCCTACTTCTTCTTAGTCCCTGCACATTAGAACAAATGTGATAACCACAACCGGTATCAAGAACCCAAGAAATAGCATGATTAGAATCGTTAGATTTGATTGTATATATACCTGCGAAAGATGGCTTGATCTTTCCTTCTTTGATCGCTTGCAGGTAATCCGGGCAGCTTCTCTTCCAATGTCCTATCTTGTGGCAGTGGTGGCACTCTGCCTCCTTCGGGTTAGAGCAGGGCTTGGCGGGATCAACTTTGGTCCCACTAGAAGAGGCACCATCTCAGGCTTTCACCTTGCGATAGTTCTTCGATGAAGCTTTCCTCTTCTTTCCCTTCCCTTGTCCAATAGCCAAGACAGGAGCAGCGGGCGGATTGGGAGTAGGTGCAACAGACTTGTCTTTGAAGTTGCTCTCAGCAACCCTCAAGAGACCTTGGAGCTTGCTTAGGGTGACCTCTTCTTTGTTCATGTGGTAGGTCATCCTAAATTGATTGTATATCGGAGGCAAAGAGTGAAGCACCATGTCGATCGCCAAATCCTCACCGAAGTCAACATTTAACTTGCGAAGGCGGTCGACATACCTTTGCATCTTTTGCAAGTGCACGGTAAGAGATTCTCCATGACCCATCTTCGCGGAAATCATGTTAGTGAAAATCTCGTACCTCTCTTGTCTCGCGTTTTGGTGGTACCTCTCCAATAAGTCTTGGTGCATCTCGTATGGGTACATGTCCTCGTAGGACTTTTGGAATTCGGAGTTCATGGTGGCGATCATGATGCAATGTACCTTCGTTGCATCTTGCTCATGAGTTTCAAAGGCGGTGATTTCGGCTGGAGTAGCGATTTCGGTGTTGATTTTCTTGAGCTTCTCATCGAGGACATACTCCTTATCCTCATAGCGAGCAATGGTGCGAATGTATCTTATCCATTCGCTAAAGTTCGTTCCATCGAAGGTGACCTTTTGGCAAAGGCTCATCAACGTGAAGGAACTAGCAGCAACGTTGTTTGCGTTCGACATCTATAATTAGAAAAAGACAAAGATAGATTAGGATAGGAATCCCTAATTGTCACCCAATAAGAAAATTAGGGCTAGGATCCAACAATAACATTTACATACTAGAAAAGGGATGTCGTAATCTAACATGCAAATAAATTGAAGGTAAGTGAATGACGATTCACTAATTCTCCATCACGAAACTTAAACTATTAGACTTAAGTGTTTTTGAGAATTCCTAGGTTCGGATGAGATTCATTGAAACTATTCAATGGCATGTTTAAATCTCGATATGCCCCTCTTGTTTGTGACTGGGATGCCGAGGATCACAAAGCGGGTGTGAATTACCATGCAAATTCACATGGCGCCTTCATTGTAACGATCACCTGTTCGATGTGCCGGTAAACTACACACGCTCCATCGAACTATGATAAACAATGAATCACCCTTTGCCACCTTCGCTTAGAACCAATTAGTGTGCCGGTAAACCACACACGCTCCACTAACATCTTAGCAAGGTGCAAAGTGTAATTTCATGGGATTGCATCAATTCACTTTTCTTGAAGTAACTAGGATTGGGAAATTTTAAAATATGTGTAGTTACTTTGTATTTCTTATTATACTTTTAATGAGAGGATGAGGTTGCCCTATCCTACCCGTTCGGCTAACGACCCTCCACCAATCAAGCAAGCGGTGGGTGTGAGTGTACACCCATTAAGCGCCATTTTATAGGCCGCAACCTTATACCCACCTTATAGATCGGCTTCGTGAATGAGGCCTACTAACGGTAAGACTAGCATTTAGTTATACATATATACATTATTCTAGTAATATCATATTAGTATAGGGTTGTATTTTAAAACTTTTAAAATCTAGGGTTTGAAATTTAAGTTGTCTAAATTAAAACTTTTAATCACAAAAGTAAATTTCAAAACATGAGGGTAGGTTTTAAACATTTAAAACATGGAGGATCAAATAACAAATAATTCCAATTAACAATTAATATCCTAATTATCTATATTTGATTTATTCAAGATTTCTTTGAAAGATAATTACCAAAATAGTCAAATAATTAATTAATTATCGTATAAGGAAATTAAATATTTAATTAGTTGATAAATATCCTTTTCTAGATCAAGATAATAGTCATATTTATCATAAAATCGGATCTATTATGATTAAGGTAAGTTTCCATAAGATAAACACAAAGAAATCCCGAATCTGGTCATTCCTGACGCCTGGACTCGCCGAGTGCACAAGGGGACTCGCCGAGTCAGGCCTACTCGCCGAGTCCACCTTGGGACTCGCCGAGTCAGTGACACAGAACCCTAAAAATCGAATTTTGCAGGTTTGTTTCAGTTAATCAAGCAACAATTTAAAGAAAACCAAGCTAGGCTCTGATACCACTGTTGGGTTTTAGCCATAAGAACTTTCCTATGTGCGCATGCAAAACCCTAATGCTTGGATCTAGGCTTTCTAATAAACATGATTTGAATCCAAGACTTCTAATTACTAATTAGGCTAAATAACAACATTGAAACAGATCTAGAATCATACCTTTGAGTTCCTTGTTGATCTTGAGGTCTTGGAGCTTCTAGAGTCACAAATGTCACTCCTCTAATGGCTTACAAACACCAAAGCAAGGAGGATGATTTGGGAGAGAGGAGAGGGGAGGAATTTCGACCAGAGGTTCCTTACTTTAGGTCAAGTGTCGAATTCCATCAGCCATAGGGTCTATTTATACTTGTAGACTCCTCAAGGGTTACAACCTAAACCCTAATTGGATAATCTTCTCTTAAGGCTATCCAAATCCATTCCATAGATAAGCCTTTGGACGATTTTGGCTATCCTAATACTCTTAGAATTCGTCCAAAGCATATCCCAATGGATTTACAGTCTAAAGCTTAACTATCAAACAATTGACAGTTTATACCCCTTTATTTAATTAATCTCTTTAAGTCACCAAATTAATTCTATGACTTATATTAATCAAATAACAATATATATTATTATATTATTCCCATAATATATTAATAATATTTACTCTCTCTTATTAAATCATCCTATCAAGTTGCTATGGTGAAGGCAACCCAAAAGGACCATGCACAACCGGATATAGTTACAGCCTTAGACACTATTCCAACAAAGAGTTCACTAAAAACGTACCTAATCACAGGCACAAACATATAAGCATAAAACAGATATAATCAGTAAGATAAGGAATAGAAACATACCAGCAACCACGTTTGACGTTGCTCTTGCCTCCTCTGCTATGAGCTAGAAGGCGCGTCCCTGAGCCCTCGGGGGCTCCGCTCTGCCCTGCCTCCCGTCAGTAATCCTCAGTATAGCTGGTGCTGGGGCATGTGCCGGCCTCGCAGCGAGCAGTGGACAGTTGGTATTTCACGTGACCAACCTGATGATAATGGTAGCAGATCCTCATATCCTGAACCGGGACCGTTTGATGACAATCACTCGCAAAATGCCCCTACTGGCCGCATTTGAGTCACCCGCTAGCAGATCTACAAACCCCCAAGTGTCCTGTCTTGCACTTTCCACATATGCAATCCTGCTGTCCCCTTGACCTGTAATCAGCGGTCTTAGACCACTTTGGCGCTGGCTGCGACTGGGCCGGGGCCCTCCACTACTCCCTCAACTACAACTCAATCTCCAACTCACATTTCCTGGCGGCCTCCTGTGTCACACCCCAAAACTGAACGTTCTGGGGTGGATGACGTCATATCAAGTATCACAACACGTGCATTATAGTAATCAAAGTACAACAAAACATTGCATTAATAGTAATAGTTTTACATGGTTTACATTACAACGCATCAAAGTATACAAGTAATAGAATAAATATAGTGTGGTACTAAGCTATCTTCATCAACAGCTCCTGGGATGTACCTGTCTAATGCTGACCTGAGAATACAAGTTATTTGAAAAGCGAGTATCAGCATTTTTACAAATGCTGGTGAGTTCATAAGTATTTAGTGACATTTATCCAAATAAATTTAATAAGTAGTAGTTTAAAAGTTTACAGGGTATTAGAGTTCTTTCCAGAAAATCCTATATTTTCTTTAATAAAAGCAATCTTCTACCAAGACTGGTCAGAGTTATGTGGTAAAAGTAGTTTTTCCCTTAATTGCTATCATTATCAAAATACTGAATTTGATTATTAAAGAAAGCAAGAGACATCAGGGAATAACATATGCCTCAGCAGTGAGCACTACTGACTAAGGCAAGGAATCATAGACTCCAGGAGAGTATCGAACGAACGACACGCCTGGCTCAGTCTAACAGAAAGAGACACAGACCCCAGGCGATACCAATTGAATGATACGTCTAGCAAGGTCTAAAACAGTGAATACAGTGGATACAGTGAATACAGTAAATATAGTGGATACAGACCCCAGACAGCATCAAATGAATGATGCGTCTAGTAAGGTCTAAAACAGAGAATACAGACCGCAGACAATATCAAATGAAAGATACATATTGTAAGGTCAAAACAGAGAAAACAGACCCCAGACAGTATCAAATGAAAGATACGTCTTGTAAGGTCAAAATAGAGAAAACAGACCCCCGACAGTATCAAATGAAAGATACGTCTTGTAAGGTCAAAAACAGTGAATACATTGAATACAGTGGATACAGACCCCAGACAACATCAAATGAATGATACGTCTTGTAAGGTCAAAATAGGGTGACTCTGAAAATGAATTACCAGCATACAGTGTAAATTGTCAGTGAAATACCGTTACCTTAAGACCATGAATTATAAGGTAACCCAGGATACTCGTAACCATACTGACTAGAGTTCCAGACGCCCTACAAGAGTCTATAAAATGTGACATTTGTCACCCCTTGGCTTGGTAGGTCGTGGACTGTAGCTAGTAGTCAGGGTGCGGGGGTGTCAATCCCGTATAGATCTATACACACAATGTCCGCTCTCCCCTACAGGAGACTCTGGTTACCAACTAGACGACGGAGAAGGCCGTGTCCTGAAGATGCATCCCAAATAGTGGGTAGAGACTTCCAAATAGTGGGTTTCTAATGTAAGTGCTGAACTAGAGGTAGAGACTCATAACTGAATTAACTGAAGTAAACCCATATGTCTATGCTTGTGTACATAATATATAACTAATGAATCAAACGACCTTCGGATGGACATCCGATCCCACCAGACCACATCTCAACGAAGAAAAGGAAATAGGGCGGACAAGCCTTCCTAAGTCCTTCAATCATTATTTATATGCATCTATAAAAGCACAGACATACATCTAACTACGCTTGAGTGTGTATCAAGTGGAATCATACAGTGGGGAATAACCGACTTGTGAAGTATAAGCGTACAGTGAAATATCCGGGTCGTGAAGTATAAGCGTACAGAGTGGGATAATCAAATCGTGAAGTATAAGTGTACCAAGTATAACTGTATCACGAAGTAGAGACGACAATAAGTGAAGTAAGAGCGTCTATCAGGTATAAGCGACTACAAGTATAAGTGAAATAGAGACAATAACAGGTATAAACGCATCACGAAGTGAAAGCGTTATCGAGTAGGAGTTTAAAATACATGAAAGCGAAGCAGCGGTAACTAACAAGTAAAAATATACAACGTGAAATGGAACTTTGATGAAAACCTTGGAAAAACCTTTATACTCAGGAAAACTCGCATTTGGTATTCTTTGGTAAAATAAGTGTGAAAACCTTTAGAAATCTTTGGAATCTTTCATAAACCAGTTTAAAATGAATTTAGGTAAAACAGTATAAGTAAAAGTTTTGAAACAATTGAAATCCCTTTTGAAAACCATTATAGTGTCCTACTCGGTTAAACAGTGTACAGTGTGGTAAAATCTTATGCATGCAGGTTATCAATCACATGTGATTGATATGATAACGGACATGTTTAACTTGTATTCCCCCCTATAAAATATGTAAAAAAATTTAAAAGGTTCATTCAGGGGTATGAACTCACCTGGTGTAAGTAGGTCCGACGAGGGTGCCAGTTGGGTGTTCGGTGTCACGTAAAGACTCGAACACACTCAATGACCTATTTAACATATGATAACATATGTTCACATACAATTAGTATATTTAATACTAATTGACCAAGTATACTCACTCAAAGGAGCGGAAAACACTTTGGTTAAGTGTTTGGGGTGTCCCGGGTAACATTTAAGGGTGTGTATGGATTAGGAATGGAGTTTACTCTCCGAGAGTAAACTCCCAAAGCTTAGTTTACGGCCCATGGACATCTCACCATGAGTTTATGGCCGTAAACTCATGGTGAGGGGTTCTAGTGTGTTTTAAGGCTTCTAACTTGTTCATGGAATTATTCTAGGTCCAAAACTATATAGTATGAGTGAGTTTAAGGTCTTTAAGGGCATCTTAATGGAGTTTACGGCCCAGGGAAAACTCCTAAGGGAGTTTACGGCCGTAAACTCTTATTCTTTGAGTTTATTGAAGTTTCAAGCCCCTAATACCTTGGTAGTAATTTATAATGAAGTGTGAGGCCATTTGGGGGGACAAAAGCCATCATTTTGGCATGTTTAGGGGTGTTTACGGCCTTGGTACATACCTGGGCCGTAAAATCTTTTTTCCCCTTCATTTCATTGTGTTTAAATGGTTTAAACTTGAAATGATAAGCCCCTAATTTATGTATTAAGTCCAAGGGTGGTTTGGGAGTGTTTTTGAGGCATTTTGACATGTTTAAGAGGTGTTTACGGCCTTGGCATATGCCTGGGCCGTAAACTCTCTTTTATGCCTCAAAATGATTGTTTTAATTGATCAAACACTCCTATGCTAAATCCCCAATTTATTTCCAAGCCTTTAGGGACATTTTGGGGTCATTTTGGCCTCATTTAAGATGTTTACGGCCTAAGGAGGAGCTTAGGCCGTAAACTCCTCTTTCACAGCTTCCAAGTCCGATTTCTAAGCTATAAACATGAATCATAATGTTTAGAATAAGCTAGGGTAAGCGGACTTACGATTTGGAAGCGTTTGGTTGCGGATTCGGGTCGAAAACGAGTCTAGTGAGAGAGTATAGAGAGAGAGGGTAAAAAGCTCAAAATGGGGTTTACTCCCCCTTTTATATGGGTGGGAGTTGGAGCTCAGTGGGAATCTACCCAATACTGCCGTTATACGGGGCTTTTGGTCGCACCCGATTTAGTGGTAATAATAATAAAAACTAACTTTTTCCAATCAAATGGAAATGTGTGTTACGTGTTTTTATTTCTCTTTTATCACGACTTAACGACATATTAAATATAAACCAATGAAATGTTTATTTAATTGACGACCTCTAATTAACGGAACTTTTATAAACTGGAATATTCTGTTAACGGTAATGGAGAAATGTAACGGAACAACTTGGGTTGTCACATCATCCCCCCGTTAGAGGGAATTTCGTCCCGAAATTCAGGTCTAGGCAAGGAAGTAGGTATGAATGGACAAGTAGAGGTAAGAGATTACTTCCTATACGGTTTGTCCTCGCATTCCCAAGTGAACTCTAGTCTGTGTTTGTCATTCCAACAGACCTTCACGTACGGGATGCAGATTTCATCTCGTATAGCTAGTGGGTTTCGACTGGTGTATCTACGAGGTTAGGGTTCTCAATGGTTTCTATCGGGATGAGTGGGATACGAAGAGTGACGTCGGGCAACACTGATCAAATCTAAGAAGTGGATCGATCGGGTATGAAACTTGTGAAATATTCGAAAGTAGTAGTGGTCTAACAAGGGTTGGACCAAATCTCTGAGGATTCTCAGATGGTCCTAGGCTCTCGCAAGGGTTGAGCCTTTCAGTACTTAGAACATAGTGTACTTCTATGGCAAGATCATCACTGGCGTGATCGCCATTCCGAAGTTCCTAACGTTCTCTCCCATACTGATAGTGTAGTCCTTCAGGTTGGTTCTTAGGAAGCTCGGGTTGTCCTTGGTTTCGCGTTTCCTGTCAACTGGCTGATAGAGACTTTCTAGATCATCGAGTGGGTTGCGTGACTATGGTTATTCGTTTGCTATAGATTGTCTATCTCAAGCTTGTGCAAAATGAATCTGCACTAAGGGATCTTGAGATACGGAAACCCTGTAGGTCGGGGAGATAGGGTTTCACCAGACGAGCGTTGGACTATCTCAGGAGGTGGTTCTACTATCTCTGTGTGAGATGGTATTCGTGGAACACCTAATAGTCCAAGGATTCTCCAAGACTTTGGTTTATTCTAGTGCGGAAAGCGCATGTTCCTGCATAACCCTTCGACTAACACCAAGGTTGGTGTCAAGTCTATAATCTCTTCGGGATCTGGGTCACGAGGCTTAACGCAATTACTTTCGCACTTGATCAAGTATTCTTGGCCGCGAAGGTTATCCTGTGGTTCTCGGTATCCTAGTGTTCACTTCGGAGAATGAAGTCTATCGTCTACGGGACGACGACGATTTCCTCCATGCGAGAGGGTGGAGGGTTTATACGCACTACTTGTCTATAACAGGGTGGACGAAGTGCCTGAGTAGTGCGAACATCTTCAGCAACTACTCTTCCGAAGGTTCTGAGTTTTCTTGGTCCAGGTCGAGTCTAGTGAGTATAGGATTGTTGGAATAGTGTCTAAGGCTGCAACTATATTAGGCAAGTATTTGACCCGGTTGTGCATGGTCCTTTTGGGTTGCCTTCACCATAGCAACTTGATAGGATGATTTAATATGAGAGAGTAAATATTATTAGTATATTATGAGAATAATATAAAGAATAATATATTGTTATTTGATTAATATAAGTCATAGAATTAATTAGAATTAATTTGGTGACTTAAAGAGGTTAATTAAATAAAGGGGTATAAACTGTCAATTGTTTGATAGTTAAGCTTTAGACTGAAAATCCTTATAGATATACTAGGGACGAATTCTAGAAGCTAAAGGATAGCTAAATTCGTCCATGGCTTATCTAAGGAAAGGATTTGGATAGCCTTAAGAGAAGATTATCCAATTAGGGTTTAGGTTGTAACCCTTAAGGAGTCTACAAGTATAAATAGATCCCATGGGCAAGGGAAATCGACACCTCTCCTAAAGTAAGAGAACCCTGGCCGTTTTCCTCCCCTCTCCTCTCTCCTAAATCATCTTTCTTGCTATTGGTGTTTGTAAGCCATCAGAGGAGTGACATTTGTGACTCTAGAAGCTCCATGACCACAAGATCAACAAGGAACTCAAAGGTATGGTTCTAGATCTGTTTCAATGTTGTTATTTAACCTAATTAGCCATTAGAAGTCTTGGATTCAAAGCATGTTTAATTAGAAAGCCTAGATCCAAGCATTAGGGTTTTGCATGCGCACATAGGAAAGTTCTTATGGCTAAAACCCATCAGTGGTATCAAAGCTTAGTTTGGTTTTCTTTAAATTGTTGCTTGAATAACTGAAACAAACCTGCAAAATTCGATTTTTTGGTTTCTGAGTCATGGACTCGGCGAGTCTCAAAGTGGACTCGGCGAGTAGGCCTGACTTGGCGAGTCCCTTTGAGCACTCGGCGAGTCCAGGCATCAGGAATGACCAGATTCGGGATTTCTTTGTAATTATCTTATGGAAACTTACCTTAATCATAATAGATCAACATAAATCCAATTTTTTTGATAAATATAACAATTGTCTTGATCTAGTTATAGGTAATTATCAACTAATAAAATATTTAATTTCCTTATATGATAATTAATTGAATATTTTGATTATTTTTGGTAATTATCTTAAAAGAAATCTTGAATAAATCAAATCAAAGATAATTAGGAAATTAATTGTTAATTGGAATTATTTGTTATTTGATCCTCCATGTTTTAAATGTTTAAAAATTGCCCTCAAGTTTTGAAATTTATATTTGTGATTAAAAAGTTTTAATTTAGACAACTTAAATTTCAAAACCCTAGATTTTAAAAAGTTTAAAATACAACCCTATACTAATATGATATTACTAGTATAATATATATATATATATATATATATATATATATATATATATATATATATATATATGTATAACTAAATGATAGTCTTACCGTTAGTAGGCCTCATTCACGAAGCCAATCTATAAGGTGGGTATAAGGTTGCGGCCTATAAAATGGCACTTAATGGGTGTACACTCACACCCACCGCTTGCTTGATTGGTGGAGGGTCGTTAGCCGAACGGGTAGGATAGGGCAACCTCTTCCTCTCATTAAAAGTATAATAAGTAATACAAAGTAACTACACATTTTTTTTTAAATTTCCCAATCTTAGTTACTTTAGGAAAAGTGAATCGATGCAATCCCATGAAATTACACTTTGCACCCTTGCTAAGAAGTTAGTGGTGCGTGTGTGGTTTACCGGCACACTAATTGGTTCTAAGCAAAGGTGGCAAAGGGTGATTCATTGTTTATCATAGTTCGATGGAGCGTGTGTGGTTTACCGGCACATCGAATAGGTGATCGTTACAATGAAGGCACCATGTGAATTTGCATGGTAATTCACACCCGCTTTGTGATCCTCGGTATCCCAGTCACAAACAAGAGGGGCATATCGAGATTTAAACATGCCATTGAATAGTTTCAATGAATCTCATCCGAACCTAGGAATTCTCAAAAACACTTAGGACTAATAGTTTAAGTTTTTGTGATGGAGAATTAGTGAATCGTCATTCACTTACCTTCAATTTATTTGCATGTTAGATTACGGCATCCCTTTTCTAATATGTAAATGTCATTGTTGGATCCTAGCCCTAATTTTTCTTATTGGGTGATAATTAGGGATTCATATTCTAATCTCTCTTTGTCCTTTTTCTAATTGTAGATGTCGAACGTAAACAACGCTGCTGCTAGTTCTTTCACGTTGATGAGCCTTTGCCAAAAGGTCACCTTCGATGGAACGAACTTTAGCGAATGGATAAGATACATTCGCACCATTGCTCGCTATGAGGACAAGGAGTATGTCCTTGATGAAAAGCTCGAGAAAATCAACACCGAAATCGCTACTCCGGCCGAAATCACCGCTTTTGAGACTCATGAGCGAGATGCAATGAAGGTACATTGCATCATGATTGCCACCATGAACTCCGAATTCCAAAAGTCCTACGAGGACATGTACCCGTACGAGATGCACCAAGACTTATTGGAGAGATACCACCAGAACGCGAGACAAGAGCGTGATGAGATTTTCACCAACATGATTTCCGCTAAGATGGGTCATGGAGAATCTCTTACCGTGCACTTGCAAAAGATGCAAAAGTATGTCGACCGCCTTCGCAAGTTAAATGTTGACTTTGGGGAAGACTTGGCGATCGACATGGTGCTTCACTCTTTGCCTCCGATGTACAACCAATTTAGGATGACCTACCACATGAACAAAGAAGAGGTCACCCTAAGCAAACTCCAAGGTCTCTTGAGGGTTGCTGAGAGCAACTTCAAAGACAAGTCTGCTGCACCAACTCCCAATCCACCTGCTGCTCCTGTCTTGGCTATTGGTCAAGGAAAGGGAAAGAAGAGGAAGGCTTCATCGAAGAACTATCGCAAGGTCAAAACCCGAGATGGTGCCTCTTCTAGTGGGACCAAAGTTGATCCCGCTAAGCCCTGTCCTAACCCGAAGGAGGCAGAGTGCCACCACTGCCACAAGATAGGACATTGGAAGAGAAGCTGCCCAGAGTACCTGCAAGCAATCAAAGAAGGAAAGATCAAGCCATCTTTCGCAGGTATATACACAATTAAATCTAATGATTCTAATCATGCTATTTCTTGGGTTCTTGATACCGGTTGTGGTTACCACATTTGTTCTAATGTGCAGGGACTAAGAAGAAGTAGGGATGTGGAGCAAGGAAGAATCAATCTAATCATGGGGAACAGAAGATCGTCGCCTGTGACCAAGATTGGAGTGTATTCTTTAGTGCTTAGGAATAATTTGTGTTTAGATTTGAACAATTGTTGCTATTCGCCAGAAATGGCTAGAAACATCATTTCATTTCATGGTTTATATAGAAAAGGATTTAGATTTTCTTTTAATAATGAGAATGGTTCTATTTTAGCTTATCTAAATGGTGTCTTTTACTTTGAAGCTATACCATGTAATGGAATATATGAAACTGTTATGATTGTTGATAACTTGGGAAATGATGTTTTGAATATAGATTCTTCCACTAGTATGGATAAAGCATCCTTGTGGCATTGCCGTCTTGGACATGTCAACAAGAAACGCATAGCCCAACTCCAAAAGGATGGAGTGTTGGAGTCATTCGACCTTAGGGAAGATGACACATGCGAGTCTTGTTTACTTGGAAAGATGACTAAATCACCCTTCACGAGTACATGTGAAAGGGGTGAAGGTCTATTAGAACTAATACATACTGATGTATGTGGACCGTTTAGATCGACCACGAAGGATGGGAACCGCTTCTACGTGACTTTTACCGATGATTATAGTAGATATGGGCATATCTATTTAATCAAGCAAAAGTCAGAAACCTTTGAAAAATTCAAAGAGTTCAAGAATGAAGTGGAGAATCAATTGGGCAGGAAAATCAAGATGCTTCGATCCGATCGAGGAGGAGAGTACCTAAGTCTTGAATTCCATGATTATCTCAACGAGTGTGGAATAGTTTCGCAATTGACGCCTCCTAGGACACCGCAGTTGAATGGTGTGGCAGAAAGGCATAATCGAACCTTATTGGATATGGTTCGCTTTATGATGAGTCGTGCTTCACTACCTATCTCTTTCTGGGGGTATGCCTTAGAGACTGCCGCCCATATCCTTAACCGAGTCCCTACCAAGAAGGTTGCCAAAACACCTCACGAGATGTGGACAGGGAAAGCTCCCTCGTTAGCACATATCAAGGTTTGGGGTTGCGAGGCTTTCGTAAGACGAGATACTCATGACAAGCTTGAACCTCGAAGTGAGCGATGTATTTTCATCGGCTACCCGCAGACATCCTTTGGATATCTCTTGTATAGACCGAAGGACAATGTTGTCTTCGTTGCGAGGAGAGGGGTTTTCCGAGAGCGAGAACTCATAAGCCAAGGAGACAGTGGGAGGCAAATCGAGCTTGAAGAGATTCAAGATTCGATAGATGAAGGAACCTCTACCGCTGGCACTCAACCCGAGGAGGAAACTCCGGTTGAACTGATTGACGAGTCCTTACCTCTTAGACGTTCCGATAGAGTTAAAGTTCTACCCCAGTTTTATGGTTTTCATATTACTACCGAAAGGGACACGTATATTAGTGATGGTACACTAATAAATCTTGATGAACCTAATAGCTATAAGGAAGCCATGGCAGGCCCGGAGTTTGCGAAATGGAAAGAGGCAATGGATAGCGAGATCCAATCCATGTATGACAACCAAGTTTGGAATCTGGTTGATTATGTGCCCGGACGTAAGACCGTTGGGTGCAAGTGGATCTTCAAGAAGAAGACCGATGTGGATGGAAACGTGCACACATATAAAGCACGATTGGTTGCGAAGGGCTTTACTCAAACTCCCGGAGTTGACTATGATGAGACCTTCTCACCAGTTGCGAAGATTAAATCTATTAGAGTGATGCTAGCTATTGCCGCATTTCATGATTATGAGATTTGGCAAATGGATGTCAAGACCGCTTTCCTTAACGGGAAGTTGGCTGAGGATGTTTACATGGCTCAGTCCGAGGGGTTTGTGGATCCGAAGCATCCGAATAGAGTGTGTAAGCTTGAGAAGTCCATTTATGGACTTAAGCAAGCATCTCGCAGATGGAATCTTTGCTTCGATGAGAAAGTCAAAGAGTTTGGATTTGTACGAAGCGAAGACGAGTCTTGTGTATATGTCAAATCCAGTGGGAGTATAGTAAGCTTCCTCGTTCTATATGTCGATGACATATTACTCAAAGGAAATGACATCCCGACTCTGCAGGAAGTTAAGTCCTGGCTCGGGAAGTGCTTCGCTATGAAGGACCTCGGAGAGGCTTCTTACATTTTGGGAATAAGGATAGTGAGAGAAAGAAGTAAGAGACTAGTTGGACTTAGTCAGAACACTTACTTGGAGAAGGTACTAAAACGTTTTAGTATGGAAAACTCAAAAAAGGGAGAATTACCGATACAAAGTAATTCCAAGTTGAGTAAGACTCAAAGTCCGAGTACCGAAGCTGAGATAGCAGAAATGAGCCGAGTACCATACGCTTCCGCAGTTGGCTCAATCATGTACGCTATGAATTGTACTCGCCCTGATGTAGCCTTCGCTTTTAGCATGGTTAGTAGATATCAAGGGAACCCTGGCAGAGCACATTGGATTGCGGTGAAGAATATCCTTAAGTACCTTCGGAGGACGAAGGAATGGTTCTTAGTCCTCGGAGGGAGTGATGACTTGAAGGTGCGAGGGTATAGTGACGCCAGTTTTCAGACCGACAGGGACAACTACCGTTCGCAGTCGAGCTGGGTGTTTACCTTAAATGGAGGAGCAGTGACATGGAAGAGTTCCAAGCAGGAGACCGTAGCTGATTCAACGTGCGAATCAGAGTACATTGCAGCGAGCGAAGCGTCGAAGGAGGCAATATGGCTAAAGAACTTCATCGGTTATCTTGGAGTCGTACCTGCCATAAAGGAGCCCATGGAGATTTTCTGTGATAACGAAGGAGCGGTTGCCTTTACCAAGGAACCGAGGGATCATGGTAGATCAAGACATATCGACAGAAAATATCACTTCATTAGACATCGTGTAGAAGAAGGACAACTAGTAGTGAAGAGGATATCATCAGAAGATAACCCAGCAGATCCGCTTACGAAGGGACTGAGTAGGGTTAAGCACTTACAGCATGCTAGGAGTATTGGGCTGAAGGATGATATTAGCATAGATTAGATAGTATTAGAAACGTGTAATAGATAAATGTAATTAACATTTGATGATTAAATAAAGGAGTTTTATTTATGAGTAATGTTACTGTCTTATGTTAATTGTTTAACTATTGTTTCACTTTGCATGTTTTGACTTCCGGAATAATTGACATTATTAGGAATAATAGAATTGCTCAAATTATCCACAATCGTTCATATGTTGGAAGTAGATATGAATGAAGATTGTCATGAATTGGTATGTAGATTGTCTAAATGGTGTTAGACATAGCAAAGGGTTGCTGCAACGTTCATGAGTGCTTATGAACTAGTTTTGAGCATTGGAACAAACCCGCGCTTGCTGGAATCACCTTATGGAATAAGATATAAAAGGGTGATCGCAAGACGATAATATCATATAGTCTTAAAACCTAGATATATGGTTTGTTATTTGTTAATTGGTTGTACATTGATAATGCGAAAACGCATCAGTAACTCGGTGTTATAAAACGCATTGTTGTGTATAGTTGATTAATGAATAAGTAAATGCATATAAGTCGAAGTTTATCTGTAACTTTTATCTAAGAAGGTAAAAGCGATATCTCGGCCGCTCGATGATTTGATTTGACTTATGTGTCGGGACCGGTCAGAACTGAATTGATGTGTTCGATTAAGTTCTATGTCAAATAAATCAGAGATCGAGAAACCTAAATGCTTGACTAACCATTCCATAGGATTGTCAGCATGATATCTAACAGAGGACTGTACGATCCCTTATCTAAAGGACAAGATTGATTAGATCAGAGTTTGACAGCGTCTTTGAGAGCTACGATTGCAAACTGAATTGTACTTGTGCATATAGTTACTAGACTTATACAAGTGGGAGACTATTGGAATAGTGTCTAAGGCTGCAACTATATTAGGCAAGTATTTGACCCGGTTGTGCATGGTCCTTTTGGGTTGCCTTCACCATAGCAACTTGATAGGATGATTTAATATGAGAGAGTAAATATTATTAGTATATTATGAGAATAATATAAAGAATAATATATTGTTATTTGATTAATATAAGTCATAGAATTAATTAGAATTAATTTGGTGACTTAAAGAGGTTAATTAAATAAAGGGGTATAAACTGTCAATTGTTTGATAGTTAAGCTTTAGACTGAAAATCCTTATAGATATACTAGGGACGAATTCTAGAAGCTAAAGGATAGCTAAATTCGTCCATGGCTTATCTAAGGAAAGGATTTGGATAGCCTTAAGAGAAGATTATCCAATTAGGGTTTAGGTTGTAACCCTTAAGGAGTCTACAAGTATAAATAGATCCCATGGGCAAGGGAAATCGACACCTCTCCTAAAGTAAGAGAACCCTGGCCGTTTTCCTCCCCTCTCCTCTCTCCTAAATTATCTTTCTTGCTATTGGTGTTTGTAAGCCATCAGAGGAGTGACATTTGTGACTCTAGAAGCTCCAAGACCACAAGATCAACAAGGAACTCAAAGGTATGGTTCTAGATCTGTTTCAATGTTGTTATTTAACCTAATTAGCCATTAGAAGTCTTGGATTCAAAGCATGTTTAATTAGAAAGCCTAGATCCAAGCATTAGGGTTTTGCATGCGCACATAGGAAAGTTCTTATGGCTAAAACCCATCAAGGATTTCATTACTCGGAAATTTAATCTCCTTATCCATTCTTCTCAGAGTTTAACTCATCCCAGCTTTCAGATTTCTGGAACATCCGCTGCGATGCTCAAATCGGGGATCTGAGCGTGAATGGATGGTCGCAGTCAATGGTCTTGACTCTAGCTCTCGTTCCGTGGGATAGGATGAGGGGTCTTTCTAGGGAATCTACTAGGTATGCTTCGGATGGTTATCGTCTTCCGGAATGCATGCAGTGTCCTTTGCTTCAGTTCTTATCTGTCTAAGGAGGGTTGGTCAACAGCACGCGGTACCCCCCTCCTGGGTACTTCGGAGGGTTTGAGATAAGAGGGACGATTGACGGATCGCATTAGGTTTGATTATTTGTGTTAGGTTTAGGTTCAGGAGAACCTTTATTTGCCGATATGGCTACGGAGAAAGTTCTTTTTACACAACACTAAGGATGTACACATGGTTGCACGAAGTCAAACCATGATCAATAGAGTCGTCGAAGTTGGCACACTCCGACATGATATAAAGTGAGGGTCGATAGAGTCATGCGCCGAACAGGCACACAAGTTCTAGGCGTCTCGGGTTTCGTCCTATGTATCACTACCGCGGATACTTGGACCGATAGAGTCGACGCGGAACTATAGAGAGTTCTAAGTGTTTCCAAATAGAGTATCTTTTCATGAGTGGATTCTCACAAGGCATTTCTACAATCGCCTCACATATACTAGTCATGTATATTTAAGGTGGGGAGGATTGTTGACTGAGTGACCCCGCCCTAAATCCACAACCAAACAAGGAACAGGAAATGAGGCGGCATTCACTCACTCTAGGTCTGTCCATCTTAAATATACATGGCCGTAACGTATATGTTTAGCCATTATAGTTTTACCTGGTGAATTTTTTTTTTAAATTTGAATTTACATTTGAATTAGTCTTTTATTGTTTTTAGTTTAGTTTTCCGAGGTCGAGAGACGTACCAAAATCTAACGAGCTCCTTGACGCTTTTCCCTTAAGCAGTAGAGTCGGGCTCCTCCTGTGTCCTTGTTGTTTCCTTCAACTGGGCAATCCCTTCTGAAGTGTCCAAACTCGCCACATAGGCGGCAAACCTGCTTGGTCGCTGCATTGGCGATTGATGCAATATGCTCCACCGGAGTTCTGCATACACGGGCAATATGCCCCTTCATGTTGCACCTAGCACAATAGAGTTCCCGGCAGGCACCATGATGATGGTAGCTGCACTTGCTGCAGTGGGGGAGGTCTCCTAGGTACGGTCTTTTTGGAGTCGGGAGGGAAGGATTTACAGGAGCATTGGCCGTCTCAGCTCGTTGCCCTTCAGAAGGTCCTTGAGCCGAGGTACTTCCCTCCTCAATCTTGAGTTTTCTCTTTAGTGGGTTCAGTTGAGGTTCTTGGGTGACTGGGTATGAAAGTGTTGGTTGCTGCTGTCCATTGCCAGGATTGGAAATCCCGACAGGCACCTTGCTAACATTGGCGTTGTTAGCATTCAGGTGAGCCATGACAGCTGCTACGGCTGCTGAGACTGCAGCTTGGAACGTAGCTTCATCGAATAAGAGAGTGGGTTTCTTGTTTGTGGGCTGGCTACGCTTCTTCGGTGGCATGGTTTTCTTACACGGAAAGGAACACAAGGCAATGAGAGACGATGGTTAACCCTGGACATTTCCGTCCTGAACGTATTAGGCATAAATTTTCCCGTGCCTCGGGTATTGGTTGTCTGAGTGTCGACCTACATCCCTATGATGTAGTCCTGGTAATCGAAGTGGGTGTATGAGTATCGGAAAAATTCCATAAGATGCGATTCGTTCCCACTAAGTTACCTTTATACTGGGAAAGGTTTCACTCTCCGGCCTGGAGAGATTTGAGAATAGTTTGGAACGAAATTGCAGAAAGAGAGGCTCACAAGGGCAAATGACTAAATTCTCTCAATAGAGATGCGGGGATCCGCCCTAATCGTGTATCTGGCAACGGGAAACGACGATTTACCTAACACATAGTGTGAGTAGTGTAACCACTAACTCACTAAATTGTATTATTTTATGGGTGTATTAGCGTGACGAACACGAGGAAAAGACAATTCCCGGGTTCCATGTACTGGCTCCCGCTGTCTACCTCGTAGCTTTAACTGGAATCGGCGTTGGTTTCCTTCGGGTAGTTACCTAGGGTTCTCTCCTCGTATGGACATATTGAATTTCTACTCCGCCTTCCTTCTGATTCCGACTCTGGGTGTCATCACTTCATGATGGATGACTGGAAATCTCGGAAGTTTAGGCGAATCTCTCACCACTGTCCCTAAAAAATATAGGCACTTGGTGAATTCAATAGTCCCAACCCAGTTCATTTATTTCTGAACTGGAAATCTTCTCAATGAACTCCTTCGGGGTCGGAATCAACTCTTCTGTCAAGCACTGAAGAGGGTAGGGTTTTCTACAGGGTTCGTGCGAGAATGGAAATGTCTAAAGAATCCTAAGAGATTATTAACATTTCACTGGATGATCCATATCGAGTCCTGCTACGATTACACAGGGTATACAAATCATATATAGCTTAGATCCGATAGGCCTTCGAATATGTGATACTATTCTAGAGCCACATCCCAATGAGGAAAAGGAAATAGAGCGAAACCACACATTCTTAGCCTATGGGATCCTTATTATATATAACCTCGGGAGTATACCCCCTGTAGTTGTAGGTATATCAATAAGGATCTTTTTAGTTCTTCACACAAGTTTGGTTATGGATTCTAAAATACCCCTATGGTATTTTAATTCTTGTTTGATTCTTATCTTCTGAGTTTCATTCTGGGATTAGTGTGGATCTTTTAGTGTTCTAAAATACTCCTAGAGTATTTTAACTTTATGTTTGGCTCTAGCATTCCTAGTTGGTAAGTTTCAGACCTATTGTACACCACTATCACTCCCAAGCACATGTTCATCGCATCTCGGATAAATGTAGTTGATCAGGTTATATTTATCCCAGCTTACGATTACATAACTGCCCAGGTTTGACGGTAATGCTCAATGTCCGAAGACTTTTATTCTTGTTGTTCTTGTGATACTTTTGTTCAAGTGTTTAGATTCTGGATGTTCTTATACTTTGGTAAAATATGGTTATACTTTAAAGTATAATTCTTGGTCAGAGTGTTTTATCCCTTTGTATTTATAGCCTGTATATCTTTTATGAATTGATATACTTAGCTCACTATAAACAATGCTCTGATACCAATCTGTCACACCCCAAAACCGGAACAACGGAAACGTTCTGGGGTGGATGACGTCATGTCAAGTATCACAACACATGCATTATAGTAATCAAAGTACAACAAAACATTGCATTAATAGTAATAGTTTTACATGGTTTACATTACAACGCATCAAAGTATACAAGTAATAGAATAAATATAGTGTGGTACTAAGTTATCTTCATCAACAGCTCCTGGGATGTACCTGTCTAATGCTGACCTGAGAATACAAGTTATTTGAAAAGTGAGTATCAACATTTTTACAAATGCTGGTGAGTTCATAAGTATTTAGTGACATTTATTCAAATAACTTTAATAAGTAGTAGTTTAAAAGTTTACAGGGTATTAGAGTTCTTTCCAGAAAATCCTATATTTTCTTTAATAAAAGCAGTCTTCTACCAAGACTGGTCAGAGTTATGTGGTAAAAGTAGTTTTTCCCTTAATTGCTATCATTATCAAAATACTGAATTTGATTATTAAAGAAAGCAAGAGACATCAGGGAATAACATATGCCTCAGCAGTGAGGACTGCTGACTAAGGCAAGGAATCATAGACTCTAGGAGAGTATCGAACGAAGTATAAGTGTACCAAGTATAAGTGTATCACGAAGTAGAGACGACAATAAGTGAAGTAAGAGCGTCTATCAGGTATAAGCGACTACAAGTATAAGTGAAATAGAGACAATAACAGGTATAAACGCATCACGAAGTGAAAGCGTTATCGATTAGGAGTTTAAAATACATGAAAGCGAAGCAGCGGTAACTAACAAGTAAAAATATACAACGTCAAATGGAACTTTGATGAAAACCTTGGAAAAACCTTTATACTCAGGAAAACTCGCATTTGGTATTCTTTGGTAAAATAAGTGTGAAAGCCATTAGAAATCTTTGGAATCTTTCATAAACCAGTTTAAAATGAATTTAGGTAAAACAGTATAAGTAAAAGTTTTGAAACAATTGAAATCCCTTTTGAAAACCATTATAGTGTCCTACTCGGTTAAACAGTGTACAGTGTGGTAAAATCTTGTGCATGCGGGTTATCAATCACATGTGATTGATATGATAACTGGCATGTTTAACTTGTATCCCCCCTATAAAATATGTAAAAACATTTAAAAGGTTCATTCAAGGGTATGAACTCACCTGGTGTAAGTAGGTCCGACGAGGGTGCCAGTTGGGTGTTCGGTGTCACGTAAAGACTCGAGCACACTCAATGACCTATTTAACATATGATAACATATGTTCACATACAATTAGTATATTTAATACTAATTAACCAAGTATACGCACTCAAAGGATTGGAAAAACACTTTGGTTAAGTGTTTGGGGTGTCCCTGGTAACATTTAAGGGTGTGTATGGCTTAGGAATGGAGTTTACTCTCCGAGAGTAAACTCCCAAAGCTTAGTTTACGGCCCAGGGACATCTCACCATGAGTTTACGGCCGTAAACTCATGGTGAGGGGTTCTAGTGTGTTTTAAGGCTTCTAACTTGTTCATGGAATTATTCTAGGTCCAAAACTATATAGTATGAGTGAGTTTAAGGTCTTTAAGGGCATCTTAATGGAGTTTATGGCCCAGGGACAACTCCTAAGGGAGTTTACGGCCGTAAACTCTTATTCTTTGAGTTTATTGAAGTTTCAAGCCCTTAATACCTTGCTAGTAATTTATAATGAAGTGTGAGGCTATTTGGGGGGACAAAAGCCATCATTTTGGCATGTTTAGGGGTGTTTACGGCCTTGGTACATACCTGGGCCATAAAATCTTTTTTCCCCTTCATTTCATTGTGTTTAAATGGTTTAAACTTGAAATGATAAGCCCCTAATTTATGTATTAAGTCCAAGGGTGGTTTGGGAGTGTTTTTGAGGCATTTTGACATGTTTAAGAGGTGTTTACGGCCTTGGCATATGCCTGGGCCGTAAAATCTCTTTTATGCCTCAAAATGATTGTTTTAATTGATCAAACACTCCTAGGCTAAATCCCCAATTTATTTCCAAGCCTTTAGGGACATTTTGGGGTCATTTTGGCCTCATTTAAGGTGTTTACGGCCTAAGGAGGAGCTTAGGCCGTAAACTCCTCTTTCACAGCTTCCAAGTCTGATTTCTAAGCTATAAACATGAATCATAATGTTTAGAATAAGCTAGGGTAAGCGGAATTACGATTTGGAAGCATTTGGTTGCGGATTCGGGTCGAAAACGAGTGTGGTGAGAGAGTATAGAGAGAGAGGGTAAAAAGCTCAAAATGGGGTTTACTCCCCCTTATATATGGGTGGGAGTTGGAGCTCAGTGGGAATCTACCCAATACTGCCGTTATACGGGGCTTTTGGTCGCACCCGATTTAGTGGTAATAATAATAAAAACTAACTTTTTCCAATCAAATGGAAATGTGTGTTACGTGTTTTTATTTCTCTTTTATCACGACTTAACGGCATATTAAATATAAACCAATGAAATGTTTATTTAATTGACGACCTCTAATTAACGGAACTTTTATAAACTGGAATATTTCGTTAACGGTAACGGGGAAATGTAACGGAACAACTTGGGTTGTCACATCCTGTAACTCCAGAAGTGTATCACAACGCTGAGTCGCCACAAACTATCGAATATCCGTATTGAGCATGCTCAGATATCTGAGCCTGCTCTAAAGCAAACTCTGGGAAAAACATCACTCTATCAGTGAACGTACGGGTGATCTCCGTCACCGTCTCACCATCCTATCTCAAATACAGAAACTCTTGAGTTAGCCGCTCCTGCTCGACTCGTGGAATGTACAGCGTCTTGTTGGCTTGAGGCTGGGGAAAAGCAGTTTATGGGACCAGAGATGGTTCATCAAACTGCTGAAAAGTTGAAAATAATTAGGGAAAGAATGTTAGCAGCTCAAGATCGTCAAAAGAGCTATGCTGACCAGAAGCGAAGACCGATGACTTTTGAGGTTGGAGATTCGGTTTTGCTTAAAGTCTCGCAGTGGAAGGGACTTATAAGATTTGGTAAAAGGGGAAAGTTGAGTCCAAGATTTATTGGACCGTTTAAAGTTCTTCAGAGGATAGGGAACCAAGCTTACAAGCTCGAATTACCCGAAGAACTGAATAGAATTCACAACACTTTTCATGTGTGTTATTTGAGGAAGTTCACGGGAGAAGTTCCCGATATAATTCCAATTTCTGAATTGAGAATTGATGAGAACAAAAGGTTGGTTGAAAAACCAGAGGCAATTGTTGACCGAAAGACTAAGAAGTTGCGACGCAAAATGGTTGGGTTAGTGCTTGTCCGATGGAAACACGCGAATGGGCCGAATCTCACCTGGGAGACGGAGAGTGACATGTTGAGTCGCTATCCGCATTTGTTTGTTGATGTGTGATTCCGGGGATGGAATAATTCTAAGGTGGAGAGAATTGTAACGCCTGTGTTTCCGGGCTTGCCACTTTTAGCAATGTATAGTCTAGGTTAACCTTTGTAACCCATTTTGAAGTAATAAGATTGTATTATTTGAGTATTATGTGTTTTGTGCTTAATTGCTTAATTATGTGGTTTGATTAATTAAGAATAAAAATAAGCATCAAAATTTAAGTGTAAAATAAACTTAATAACTTTGATTTATGTTGTAGTAGTTGAAACGAGGTTTCCGAATATATATAGAACGCCCAAATCTGACTTCGTATGAGGAAGTTATGATTTATCGAAGTTTCGGCTTAGCAGTATGCAGTCTGTTTTACTCGATTTGAGATCGAGGGGTTTTTATCCGAAGCAATCTAAATGAGAATCGAAGATCTCATTGTTGGTGTCGAAGCGATAAAAAGTTAGGCGAGAACGGACGTCAAACGAAGAAGTTATGAATTTATAACGAAGTTTTTCTGTCGCGGCCTATTAAAAATAAATAATAAAAATAAATTCAAAATTAGCCGACGAAGTCTAAACGAAAGTCGTAGAGCGTAGTCTCACCTTTCCGTGGATATAAAGAATGTCGAAAACGGAGTTCGTATGAAGAAGTTATGAATTTCCGAAGTTTATTAATCATTTTGTATTTAAATTTAAATCAGAATCCGGAAGCCTTATCCGAAGGCGAGTCATCGATCTGATCCGAGGTACACCCCGCGTACTCCGAAGGTGTCGACATCGCAGCAAGTGGCTTCGGATGACGCATGCGCTTACGAACTTGGAGCAGTACGCCCCGCGTAATTGAGGCTTCCAGCCTCCTATAAATAGGATGCGAGGGTTCCGGGTTCATTTGCTAATTTCCTCTCGTTTTTGTGCCGAAGCTCTGTGCGTAAACCCCCGAAGCCATCCCGAAGCCCCGGTAATATTCCCGAGCCCCGAGGCAAGTCCTGAGATCCCGAAAATCCCGAGAAGTGCGGTTTTCGAGTCGAAGCTCTGCCCGCGAGAAGTTCGATTTTCGAGGAGATCTTCCAGATCTGCTGAGGATTACTACTTCTGCAAGTCGTAGTGCTGTCCGATCATCTTCTGATCAAGTGAGTGTATACTAACTTTCATAAACACGATAATAATACAAGTTTGGTCCGAGTGTATTAAGTGTATTGTTTTTTATAAGTGAGAGTGTGTAGTTACCTTCTTCTAACACATAAATATTAAGTATTTTCTATAAAATACGTGCTATGTGTATAGTATATTGTTGTTTATATGTGTGAATGTGTATTCACTCTCTTCTATCTCATAGATATGATTTATTCTCTATGAGATAAGTGCTATGTGTGTGTGTGCCTCATCTGTTATGTGGATTATGTGTTGATTAAAGCATGCTATACAGGTTTTTAAACTATGTATAAAAATGTATATTTTTATCTACTAATATTTTGGGTAGAACATGGGTAGATAGTTGGTGTGTAATAAACAGATGAGAGGCCTCGTTGTTGTTTGATTCAGTCATCTAGCGGAGTTTAGATGACGACCACGGACTTTTCTAGATAGTCTTGTGGAAATATTAGCAGGTTCGCCACCTGTAGGTGTTAATGAACTTGGGTGTTCATTCGCTGCACTCCATCCCCCTCATGGTTGCCTTATTTGACTTATATTGCCGAGGTACCCCCGAAGCATGTGTTGTCGCCCCGATGAAATATTCTTAGACTAGGTCCCTTGTGTTAGTTGTTTTAGGGACATAAAGTGAGAATAACGGGAATGGGTAATTGGGTTATTGTTGGTTGGTGAAAATTAAATATGATATTTATTGTGGGTTGAAAACCCTATATGCTCACCAGGCTCCCAAGCCTGACCCTCTCAGTTTTAAATTGTATTACAGGAAGTGGCGGAAGGGTATGAGATGGATGAACCATCAAGTTGTTTTGTTTACAAGTCTGCATATGTTTATATTTGTTAAATGACTTGTAATGTATTCGTTTATGCTTATTGGTCTGTATCGGAACATGACACCCCGGGTTTTGATTATAATGAAAATACATTTCTTTTATGAAATGCTTTGGTAAACATTGTTTTATCATGTTTTGTTTTTGGGAACAAATTCCGCAACTCTTTCAAATCAAAAGGATTTACTCTGAAAATATTTAAAAGCATAAATGAAAATCGGTCTTTTCTGGCCGAGATTTTGGGGATGTTATAGTTGGTATCAGAGCATTAGTTTAAGCGAACTAGGAATTTGTAGGATTTCTAGACTTAAACTTAGAATGCTAAGTGGAATTTTGAGATGTGTGTCTGTTGTGATTTAGACACGAGCACTAGTTTATTTTAGGAAAGTTGCCTAAAATGCTTTATGTGCTAAATGTTATATGTTTCCATATATGATATTATTTGTTCGGATCTATGGTCTGTTGCCGACCGGATCTAGAAACCTTATGTGTGTAGGATTCTAAGCGTACGTCTACGATATTAGAGCTAGCATGTAAACGTTTCAGAGTGATAAGGATGATTTGAATATCTATCATGATTGAGGATCTAATTTCACCTTATTCGGTGTGTAGATCAAAATGGTGAGAACAAGAAGTGGAGTTGGAAATGCTGACGAAAACAGGAATCAACCACTAGTGATTGAGCCAATACATGTCGTAGCAGCAGCACCTAAGCCAATAACCATGGCTGGTGTGCAATTGATGATTCAGACGATGTTGGATCGTCAGATGGATGAAACTAGACGGTTGCTTCAATAGAATCGTGAAGAACTGTCGATTCGTGTGGAAGAGCCTGAATTAAATGAAGGGCACTCGGAAGGTGGAAACTTCAGTGGGTCTGTTGGTCCAGCCAACCCACTGATAGTTAGGCAAGATAACCGTGAAGGAAGGAATGATGGAATGGGATGCAAGTACAAGGACTTTTTGACTTGCAAACCATCGACCTTCAATGGAAAGGAGGATCCGATTGGGGTTATGGATTGGATCTCCGAAATGGAGCTAGCCTTCATGACTTGTGGCTGCAGAGGTAAATTGCAGACTATCTATGCCGTGCGTCAATTCCGAGGTGGAGCCGTTCGTTGGTGGAACACTCTAGGGAAGACTTTAAGCCCTAATGAGCCACTGCAATTGTCATGGGCAGAGTTCTTGGTGCAGTTCAAGCGCAAGTTCTGCTCGGCTCAAAATCTGTTGGAGTTGGAGAATAAGTTTTTGACATTGACGAAAGGCAGCATGTCAGTTGATGAATACACCAATAACTTCACCGATAAGATGGAGTTTGCCTTGCGTATCGTTCCAGATGAGTTGACAAAGGTGGACCGATATGCGAAGGGACTTCCATGGGAGTACGAGGTGCCAGTACGTCAGGCACTTACTCTAGAGGCAGCTATCTGGGCTGCCAAGTCTGTTGAGAACATGATAAAGGGGAGAACCACCGTCAAGGTTGAGGTTGGTGAGAAAAGAAAGTTTGAGGGAACATCTGGTTCCGGTAAGAAAGGAAAATTTTTGAAATCCGATTTGAAAAAGTTTGGAGGAAAGGGAGGCGAAGCAAAGTGGTGTGACAAGTGTAAGAAAAAGCACTTTGGGAAATGTAGCGAGGATGTAACCTGCTACAAGTGTGGGAAGGTCGGACATTTTGCCAATGAATGTCCGAACAACAAAAGGATGTGTTTTGGTTGCAATGAAGAGGGGCATATTTTGAAAGATTGTCCGAAGAAGAAGGAGGCAGCTAGGCCCAACATTCCACCAAAGCCGAAGGCGAGAGCCTTCCAGATGACACTTGAGGCTGCGAAAGATGAAGCTGATGTCGCTTCAGGTACCTTTCTCGTAAATGAATTACCTGCTCATATATTGTTTGATTCTGGAGCCAACTACTCCTTTATTTCGCATGAGTTTGGTAGAAAGCTAGCTTTGCCTGTTGATAGACTAGATAATGCTTTATTAGTTGAAGTAGCTAGTGGCAAGTTTGTACCTGTTAGCCATCGTATGAAAGACATCTTAATTGACCTCAATGGGAATAAGTTTCACGAGGAATTATTGCCCATCGATCTTAATGGTTTCGACATCGTCTTGGGAATGGATTGGCTTAGCGCCAATGATGCCGAAATTTTATGCAAGAAGAAGATAGTTAAAGTAAACCCGCCTGGGAAAGAGTCATTTATGGTGTATGGGGACAAACACAGAGTGAATTCTAGAATCATTTCCCTAATGAAAGCCAGAAAGTGTTTGACCAAGGGATGTACATCATATTTAGCGTTTGTGATTGATGCTAAGAAAGAAAAGAAGGTGATGCAGAGCATTCCAGTGGTGTGTGATTTTCCGGAAGTATTCCCCGAGGATCTTCCTGGATTACCACCTGATAGACAAGTGGAGTTCAGAATAGACTTGTTACCAGGAACCACGCCAATAGCAAAAGCACCTTATCGATTAGCACCGACGGAGATGAAGGAGCCGATGATGCAACTTCAGGAGTTATTGGACAAAGGTTTCATTAGACCTAGTTCATCGCCCTGGGGAGCTCCGGTGTTATTTGTAAAGAAGAAAGATGGAAGTATGAGAATGTGCATCGATTACAGAGAGCTGAACAAGGCAACAATAAAGAATATATATTCATTGCCGAGGATTGATGACCTATTTGATCAATTGCAAGGTTCGAGCTATTTCTCGAAGATCGATCTGAGGTCAGGATATCATCAGCTAAAAGTAAGAGAGCAAGATATCGAGAAGACTGCATTCAGAACTAGATATGGACACTACGAGTTCTTGGTTATGTCGTTTGGACTAACCAATGCTCCTGCAGCGTTCATGGATTTGATGAATAGGGTTTGTAATCCTTTCCTTGATAAATCCGTGATAGTGTTCATAGACGACATTCTGATTTACTCGAAAAGCCAGGAGGAGCATGGCAGACACTTGCGAGAAGTGTTAGAAGTTTTAAAGAAGGAGAAGCTTTATGCAAAGTTCTCCAAATGTGATTTTTGGATTCGTGAAGTCCAATTCTTGGGTCATGTGGTCAACCAAGAAGGGATAATGGTTGATCCAGCGAAGATTGAAGCTGTGACGAAGTGGGAACAACCGAAAAGTCCCACGGAGGTTCGAAGCTTTTTGGGATTAGCCGGATATTACCGCAGGTTTATCCAAGGCTTTTCTTCGATTGCTACTCCATTAACATCTTTGACCCACAAAGGAGCTACTTATGCTTGGAGTGATAAGCATAAAGAAGCATTCGAGAAGTTAAAGAAGAAGCTATGCGAGGCACCGATACTTTCTCTACCCGATGGAGTTGAAGACTTCGCTGTTTATAGCGATGCGTCTGGGGTTGGATTGGGTTGTGTTTTGAACCAAAGAGAAAAGGTGATAGCATATGCGTCTCGATAGCTGAAAGAGCATGAAAAGAATTACCCGACTCATGATTTGGAGTTGGCAGCGGTAGTTTTCACTCTGAAAATATGGAGGCATTACCTCTATGGCACGAAGTGCAAACTTTTTACTGATCATAAGAGTCTCCAATATCTCTTTAATCAGAAGGAATTGAATATGAGGCAACGACGCTGGCTAGAATTACTTAAAGACTACGACTGCGAGATACTTTACCACCCCGGTAAAGCTAATGTTGTTGCTGATGCTCTCAGTCGGAAAGTCAATCTTGAAAGGAAGAGGCTAAGAGCGTTGAGAATTGAAGTTGTCTCGACCATTGTGGAAAGAATAAAGAAAGCTCAAGAGGAAGCTTCTGAGAAAAATGACCGAAGGGAGGAACGTTTGGGTAAAACGTTGGTGTTTGGTACTAACGGTCATGGACTGAAGGTATTCCAAGATCGTATTTGGGTACCTAAGTCAGGAGGAATTAGGGATCTTCTGATGGAAGAAGCTCACAAAACCATGTACTCAATTCATCCGGGTAGCATTAAAATGTATAGGGACCTGAAACCCTACTACTGGTGGCCGACGATGAAGCTTGATGTTGCAAAGTATGTGGCCGAGTTTGTGACTTGTGCGAGAGTCAAGACACAACATCAGAAATCTTACGGGAGTTTAGAACCATTGCCTGTGCCTATGGGTAAGTGGGAAGACATTGCTATGGATTTTGTCACTAAACTGCCCAGAACAAAGAATGGTCACGACATGATTTGGGTGGTCGTTGATCGATTCACTAAGAGTGCGCATTTCATAGCGGCCAGGGAGAAATGGTCTATGGAAAAGCTTGCGAATTCTTACGTGAAGGAAATTGTGAGGCTTCACGGTGTTCCGCTAACGATTGTATCGGATCGTGATAGCCGTTTCACCTCAAGGTTTTGGAAATGTCTACAAGAGGAAATGGGTACCAAGTTATGTTTAAGCACAGCTTACCATCCGCAGACTGATGGTCAGAGTGAAAGAACAATACAAACACTTGAAGATATGCTGAGAGCATGTACCTTGGAATTCCTAGGTAATTGGGATGAACATTTACCTTTGGTAGAATTTTCATATAATAATAGTTTCCACTCGAGCATTAAGATGGCACCTTATCAAGCTTTGTATGGACAGAAGTGTCGTACACCGTCTTGTTGGCTTGAGGCTGGGGAAAAGCAGTTTATGGGACCAGAGATGGTTCATCAAACTGCTGAAAAGTTGAAAATAATTAGGGAAAGAATGTTAGCAGCTCAAGATCGTCAAAAGAGCTATGCTGACCAGAAGCGAAGACCGATGACTTTTGAGGTTGGAGATTCGGTTTTGCTTAAAGTCTCGCAGTGGAAGGGACTTATAAGATTTGGTAAAAGGGGAAAGTTGAGTCCAAGATTTATTGGACCGTTTAAAGTTCTTCAGAGGATAGGGAACCAAGCTTACAAGCTCGAATTACCCGAAGAACTGAATAGAATTCACAACACTTTTCATGTGTGTTATTTGAGGAAGTTCACGGGAGAAGTTCCCGATATAATTCCAATTTTTGAATTGAGAATTGATGAGAACAAAAGGTTGGTTGAAAAACCAGAGGCAATTGTTGACCGAAAGACTAAGAAGTTGCGACGCAAAATGGTTGGGTTAGTGCTTGTCCGATGGAAACACGCGAATGGGCCGAATCTCACCTGGGAGACGGAGAGTGACATGTTGAGTCGCTATCCGCATTTGTTTGTTGATGTGTGATTCCGGGGACGGAATCATTCTAAGGTGGAGAGAATTGTAACGCCTGTGTTTCCGGGCTTGCCACTTTTAGCAATGTATAGTCTAGGTTAACCTTTGTAACCCATTTTGAAGTAATAAGATTGTATTATTTGAGTATTATGTGTTTTGTGCTTAATTGCTTAATTATGTGGTTTGATTAATTAAGAATAAAAATAAGCATCAAAATTTAAGTGTAAAATAAACTTAATAACTTTGATTTATGTTGTAGTAGTTGAAACGAGGTTTCCGAATATATATAGAACGCCCAAATCTGACTTCGTATGAGAAAGTTATGATTTATCGAAGTTTCGGCTTAGCAGTATGCAGTCTGTTTTACTCGATTTGAGATCGAGGGGTTTTTATCCGAAGCAATCTAAATGAGAATCGAAGATCTCATTGTTGGTGTCGAAGCGATAAAAAGTAGGCGAGAACGGACGTCAAACGAAGAAGTTATGAATTTATAACGAAGTTTTTCTGTCGCGGCCTATTAAAAATAAATAATAAAAATAAATTCAAAATTAGCCGACGAAGTCTAAACGAAAGTCGTAGAGCGTAGTCTCACCTTTCCGTGGATATAAAGAATGTCGAAAACGGAGTTCGTATGAAGAAGTTATGAATTTCCGAAGTTTATTAATCATTTTGTATTTAAATTTAAATCAGAATCCGGAAGCCTTATCCGAAGGCGAGTCATCGATCTGATCCGAGGTACGCCCCGCGTACTCCGAAGGTGTCGACATCGCAGCAAGTGGCTTCGGATGACGCATGCGCTTACGAACTTGGAGCAGTACGCCCCGCGTAATTGAGGCTTCCAGCCTCCTATAAATAGGATGCGAGGGTTCCGGGTTCATTTGCGAATTTCCTCTCGTTTTTGTGCCGAAGCTCTGCGCGTAAACCCCCGAAGCCATCCCGAAGCCCCGGTAATATTCCCGAGCCCCGAGGCAAGTCCCGAGATCCCGAAAATCCCGAGAAGTGCGGTTTCCGAGTCGAAGCTCTGCCCGCGAGAAGTTTGATTACTACTTCTGCAAGTCGTAGTGCTGTCCGATCATCTTCTGATCAAGTGAGTGTATACTAACTTTCATAAACACGATAATAATACAAGTTTGGTCCGAGTGTATTAAGTGTATTGTTGTTTATAAGTGAGAGTGTGTAGTTACCTTCTTCTAACACATAAATATTAAGTATTTTCTATAAAATACGTGCTATGTGTATAGTATATTGTTGTTTATATGTGTGAATGTGTATTCACTCTCTTCTATCTCATAGATACGATTTATTCTCTATGAGATAAGTGCTATGTGTGTGTGTGCCTCATCTGTTATGTGGATTATGTGTTGATTAAAGCATGCTATACAGGTTTTTAAACTATGTATAAAAATGTATATTTTTATCTACTAATATTTTGGGTAGAACATGGGTAGATAGTTGGTGTGTAATAAACAGATGAGAGGCCTCGTTGTTGTTTGATTCAGTCATCTAGCGGAGTTTAGATGACGACCACAGACTTTTCTAGATAGTCTTGTGGAAATATTAGCAGGTTCGCCACCTGTAGGTGTTAATGAACTTGGGTGTTCATTCGCTGCACTCCATCCCCCTCATGGTTGCCTTATTTGACTTATATTGCCGAGGTACCCCCGAAGCATGTGTTGTCGCCCCGATGAAATATTCTTAGACTAGGTCCCTTGTGTTAGTTGTTTTAGGGACATAAAGTGAGAATAACAGGAATGGGTAATTGGGTTATTGTTGGTTGGTGAAAATTAAATATGATATTTATTGTGGGTTGAAAACCCTATATGCTCACCAGGCTCCCAAGCCTGACCCTCTCAGTTTTAAATTGTATTACAGGAAGTGGCGGAAGGGCATGAGATGGATGAACCATCAAGTTGTTTTGTTTACAAGTCTGCATATGTTTATATTTGTTAAATGACTTGTAATGTATTCGTTTATGCTTATTGGTCTGTATCGGAACATGACACCCCGAGTTTTGATTATAATGAAAATACATTTCTCTTATGAAATGCTTTGGTAAACATTGTTTTATCATGTTTTGTTTTTGGGAACAAATTCCGCAACTCTTTCAAATCAAAAGGATTTACTCTGAAAATATTTAAAAGCATAAATGAAAATCGGTCTTTTCTGGCCGAGATTTTGGGGATGTTATATAACCGCAACTCTCTGATCATCAGAATACGATCCATTCATCAATCTCCTCCGGTCCTTTGCCCCATTCCTCAGTAGGTTCAAGGCACATCTGACCTTCTGGTTAGTAGGACATGGACACGTGAAGAAACACCCCTCAACATCAGATAGCCACCTCATGACTTTGATGGGGTCCTGAGTCCCATCAAAAGTAGGGGGCTTCGTGTTATCAAAGTTCTGATACTGGAAAGCCCGACTGGCTCCTACCCCTGTTGTCGTTACAGTCAATGTGGCTGTTGTGGCAGCCGCCTCAGTGAGGGATGCATAGCGATCATCCAAATACTCAACCATGGCGGTCTTGATAGACCCAAACATCTCCGGTAACCGAGCCCAGAACATCATAGTCACCTCATCCTGCAGGATCTCACGAATCCTTGCATCCATCTCGTTTGACCTCATCTGGCCGATAGTCTCGGGCACTGTGGGTGCCTCCAGTCCGCTGTCTCCTAATCCTGACCCGAATCCTGTTACAAATCGTCGAGTAGCCACCATGCTAAAAACATACCAGGAAGATATCAGATAATCTATAGTATAATCTGGGAACCAACTCCTAACAAAACCCTAAGGGTTGTGACTTCCTTGCTACGGGTATGGGTCATGTGCTTTCAGTAGTATAGGCCCATACTACCTTCCACACCTACCCATATTTGTCTCAAGTATCATCACAACGCCCTGAAACTATACGTAAGCATGGCATGCACTTAATCCTCACTCCTAGAGGAAGGCCTAATATCTCATAACTGACAGACTCATCCCAAATAACCCATCCATGAAACTTCCACCAATCCTGCAGCACTCGTGTATGCTAACCATACATAACGATTGACCCGATAGACATTCGAATACTCGGTCCTACTCTAAGCCCACAACCAAAAAAGGAATAGGAAATAAAGTTAAACCAAATATTCTCAGGCTATAAGATCTTAATTATGTACGGTCGTGATGCATACATTAAGCAACTACAATAATGATGTCAATTTCATATACGGAAGAACCCTAGACTAGCAGGCATCATATAATCAGACAATTCCTGAAGATCCCTAGCCTAGCACTAGCATGCTGTTCTAAGATATCACATAAATCAAATAATCCATAAGGTATTTTGGGGTTTATCCGCGAGCTCCGACTGATCGCACACTTGCATCCTCCTTTATTATTTTGAAAACATTTTGAGAAAAGTGTTTTAAAATCACTGGAGACACACAATGTTTCGTTCAATTCACTCAAACCAAGGCTCTGATGCCAACTTGTAACATCCATAAAAATCATGCCAAATTTCAACTTTTAAAACATTTCAAAACCAACGATTATTAAAAAACTTGTTTACAAAATAGTATAATGTTAGAGTTTCCCATAATTAAATCATAAAATCATAAGATATGAGGAGTTGTACGATCACGCCTTCGCCTTCCCGTGATCATCAAAAGTACCTGAAACAAAATCAACAACTGTGGGCCCAAAACTTAGTGAGTTTCCCTAAAATACCAACGCCATACAAACATAACCATATTATATAACAAATACAACATGCATAATGAGCCATCAGTCTGACTGGATTGACTCCCAGTCCTCAGTCTATCTCGATCGCTCTCCGAGCCCTCCTTGGGGCCTTCAACCTATCCGGACCGCTCGTCGGGCCTTCGGCCTGACTAATTTGCCCAGTCTGGGCTTGCAGTCTATCCAGTCCACCCTGGGTGTCTTGGTCTATAGCATACAGTAGGACCTGCCTCAACCCAATCCCCCAAACCAACAAACATGTGCACATATATATATATATATATATATATATATATATATATATATAATAGGCATGCAGATCTAACAGATCACTAATCATAGCAACCATCCTATAACCAGGATACCGATCTAACCGATCACTAACATAACAACCATCCTATAACCAGGATACTGATATAAAGCATAACATACAATAAACCCGGATACAAATCCGAAAAGGGTCGGGATTGGTGCCTTCGACCCTGTTAGTATAGTGATGACAACTCACCTCTCAAGTAGCTCAGAACAATAGTACCAACCTCCTCCAAATGCAGCTCCAATACCAACACCAACACCTACTAATGATCCAATTCTATAAATTTCCAAATTACCAAAAATGCCCCTCAAAAGTCAACTTAGTCAACCCTTGGTCAAAGTCAACTGTCACAGTCAAGGTCAACAGTCCATGTTGAACTGACTTGTCGAGTACATCATACTGACTCGTCGAGTTCATCCAGAACTCACAGAGTCATAAAACCCTAACCGACTCATCAAGTTTCAAGGCAATTCGTCGAGTTCAATCGTGTCCAAATGTCGGGAAACCCATATGACTCGTCGAGTCGGCTAACCGACTCACCGTGTCCATGTAGAAACTCAGAACGGGGAAAGCCTCCCCAACTTGCCAAGTTGGATTATCCGACTCGTCGAGTTCATGCAACCCATTCCATGCCCAAACGATTCTAAGCTATCTCAGTGCTCCAAACGGTAGATCTAACCTCCTAGAGCACGTTTGTCACGTAAAGTTGCAAACTTTACGTGCATGCAAGGCCCTTCTTGTCAAAACTAAGCTAGATAATGGGTTTAAGGGATGGAGGAAGGCCAAAGCTTGCCAAATTCGATGCCTTTATGACAATAAAGACTTAGGGGAATCCATATCTGAAGTTACAACTTCAGATCTTACCCCAATACCCGAGATGATCCCCAAGCATGCTAAAGGTGACCTTAAACTCAAGAAAAAGAAGATCTAAGTAAAGAAAAGCCAAGGTAACAACTTGTTACCTCCAAAACGATGCTAAGATGGAGTGGAATCCGGATCCACAACTTTCTCCTTGCTCCAAGCTTTTGGACTTCAAGTTCTTCTCACTACAATCCACCTTCCAAGCTTAAAATCACACACAATGAAGAGTAAACGACGATTTAGGGTTTCTGGACTCAAAAGGGGGTTGTAGGGGAGGCTAAGGGGGCTAATGACCCTTTAAATATGGTGCAAAACCCTAGAAATTAGGGTTTCATCCGCTAGCTCCAACTCGTTGAGTTTTGTCCTCCAACTCGTCGAGTTGGTCACTTAAAACCCACGGCAAAATTTGTTCCTACTCGACGAGTCAGGGCATCCAACTTGTCGAGTAGACCTTTAAAAATAAATAAAAGACTAAAAAGTTTATACTTGAGAGTCTGGGTGTTACAGAACAAGTTCTCTTTTAGTATTACTACCACCTTTGTTTAGATTACGTAGGCTAATAACCAACCTATCTCCGATTCACTATTTTTTTGGAAATGACGGAGCTTATATTTAAACGGGAGTACATGGGAACATTAGATACGGGTCTGGTCATAAGCTGGGCTGCCCAGAATCGCCGCCCTTTCTCCCACACCTAATTTCACCACTTTGGTCCGAGCAAGGCTTGAACCCACCACCTCCAGGAGAAAACCCCGCAATGGGAAGAACCTGGGTGCATTACGACGCGCAAAGTCATGTCGGTTTAATTGCGAAACTTCGAAGAAGCATAACTTCTTCATACGAAGTCAGATTTAAGAGTTTTTATATGTACGAGATCCTCGTTACGCCTAGGCCTGACAATCGTGTCGTGTTCGGGTTGTCGGGTCAAAATATACCAACCCGAACACGACCCATTTTATATAGGTCACAGGTTGGCGAGTTTGGAATATAAACCCATATATGACCCGTCAACCCACTTATTTATACGGGTTCATAGGTTGGCGGGTTCGTGGGTCGGATTTGGATTCGTGGGTCAGATTTGGGTTTGTGTCTTAGTGGGTCAGATTCCATAAATAAAATTGATAATTAAACATGAATAAATTCTTGATGCAAACATATCCGAATTTTAGAAACTTAACTCTTAAACATCCAAATGAAAATTAAAAACATTCATGGAAAACATGTTGAAACTAAAACATTAATACAAACATAGATAAATTCAATCACATGCTTCGATGCCATTCGATAATGATTCAATCATTCATGTCGTCGTTTTTTGTAAGTTCATTATGTCGTTCATCACAGAGGAGATACCGATAGAGGGCTTATTCGATTTTGTTTGTGAGATACTGAAATTATTTAGGGCAAATGTCAAACGTGTTGCAATGCAAATCAGCAAATGGTTACCCACGGGTCAAATAGCCAATAATATTAGGTATCCTATCCTAGTATAAAGTATAATCTGCATAGTGTATAATACTTAATCCATTTAAAAAAGTATATAATTTTTTTTATTAAACTTCTAAACGGGTTGGCGGGTCCACCCGTATATTTTTTGAGAAACCCATATATGACCTGTTTAATAAACGGTTTGACAGGTTGAGAAGCTCAACCCAAACCCGTTTATATCGTATCGTGTCGAGAATCGTCAGACTTAGTTACACCAACTACAACTTTGGCTAAAATTATTTATCCCACATAACCTTATATCAAATGTCGTTTTATCATTTATTGATAAATTCCTTAAAAGTCTTATAATATGTAGTTTGCGACATGCAAGACTAGCGATCTCCTAATTCGAGGGTTCAAATTATAATAATTATCATTTATTATATCTCAATTGTCTAGCCCAAAATTACAAACGTTACATCTTTTTGTGATAATTTTTTTCCTATAATTGTTTGTTTTAATATACGGAAGTTGTTTTAACTTGTTTTTTTTTATACACTATCTTTTCTCAAACATGACATTGTAGTTAGAGAAACAAATACCATATCAACAATTGTAGAGCTTCTCCAAAATCTCAACGAAATGAAAAAAGTACAAGACGAATTAGAACAAGTTATAAGAGGAAATACAATTGTGGAAGAATCTCATCTTCCAAAATTATGTTACTTAGGTGCTGTTTGTTTTTGTGAAGCCAAAATGTCTACAGTCTGCGGACCATATCTGCAAGCCTCTGCGGCAGAAGAGGTGGACCAAATGTTTGCGGTCTGCAATAAGAAGACTGTTTGTTTTTAACGTTTGCAGCCGTTGAAATAAATTAATTTTTCAATCTTAATTTCATGTCATAAAGATTAAAAATGTATTTCAGCAAAAAGAGAAAGAAAATAATAAAAAAAAAACGGGTGGTCTTTTTTTTTTGGTTAAAATAAGGTCTGAAGACCTTTGAAGACAGTGGCCCATGTCTGCGCCAGGAAGACCTCGTGCAGACGTTTTTTGGTCTGCACACTTCCAAAAAACAAACACTCTGCGAGGGCATATGTCTGCGCAGACAAAAGTGGTTGCGCAGCTCTTCACAAAAAAAACAATCAGCCCCTTAGATGCAGTGATTAAAGAAACATTCTGATTACACCCTCCATTTCCCCTGTTGGTTATGCGAAGTTCAAAATTACACTATATATTGCCCTTCTTTTAAGGCGGTGCAATTTTGGTGATTTTAGAAATTTTGATTCGTATTGTGGTATTACTTTGTCTGTGTATTGAGAGAGAGAGAGAGAGAGAGAGAGAGAGAGAGAGAGAGAGAGAGAGAGAGAGAGAGAGAGAGAGAGAGAGAGAGAGAGAGAGAGAGAGAGAGAGAGAGAGAGAGAGATGGTTTTGTTTGGTCCCGGTGTGGCACCAGCAACACCTACTTTTTTTGTATGCAACGAAAAAATTTCTGATTTTTTTGGATTTTTACATATTTATCATGCACCGGCAACACTTTTTTCAATCTTGACAATACCTATTATGTATTCTTGCTTGTATCCGTAAGAGAGACCTTTTATATTTCTTTTATTTTTAAAGTAACAAACTATTAAAATAAATATAAAAATAATAAAAAGGTAAAATGTTCCTTTCAATTTTTACAAAACCAAAATCACATGAAATTTTTAATTTTAAACCTTCGGTCAATCCAAATTGTTTTGGACCTATCTATATATTTACAAATACAGTTTTGTTATAAATTAATAAAGTTTTATGGATTACCGTAAATAATTTGAGAAATTCAGGCTCCAATCCCCATGTACTGTGAAGTGACCCACCTGCGGCTTTCATGATTGTTTTCAATTTTTTTCTCTTTCTATATGTGTCCTCAGGCCCCCCGAAGTCCCCCTACCCTATGTCATCACCACCCGCGAATACCTCTTCTCTACGCCGTCCGATCGAAACTTGCCCCTTTTCTTCTCTCTCTCTCTCCATCTCTCTCAAAATTCTCTTTGGACCTCTGGATTCCGCGAAACAGAAGGATCCGATCAAGTAAAGGGTCAACTCCTTTCCTGTGTTTTTTCTTGGTAAAGTCTCGTTCTTTGAGTTAGAAGTCTGAATTACTTCGATTCATGTTTCAAGCTTTTACTTTACGCATATCGTGCCCACCGCCACCGACATAATTTCTTTCATCTTGAAGAACCCGCCAGGGTTTATGCATATCATCGGTCGTCAGATACCTCTTCGCTAATTGTCCCTGTAAGTAATTCTGTTGAAATTTTGGTGAGATGTTCTATGTCAATACCGTGTTTTTGTTTTGTTTTCTGTATGTTGTGTGTTTGCTTTAGCTATTCTTGTAGTTGTTGTTTGATTTCTTTTTAGATTTGAAAGAAATAATTGGGATACGAAATGGGAAAAAAGAAACCCAGTTTCTTCTATAGCTGCTAAAGCATTGCTGTTTATGGCTATTTTGTTTCTCTTTCTCATAATTGTTAGAAAGAACAACATAATCTTACCATTTATGTATTATTTGGTGTATAAAGAATTGCTAAATGAAACACTCCTTTTGTGAATTTCTATGTCTTCTGAAGCCGAACCACAACTTGAATCTGGGTGTAATTAATTCTCTCAGAGAAAATATTAATTGCTACGAGAACAGAGCCGACAAAAGAAAAGCGTCATTTATAATAAAATAAAGAGATGTAATAATGAGACAATGTGCTTAATGAGCTTTTCCCCTTTCTCCTCTTTCATTTTCTACTCCTTTCCCTTAAATGTCTCGATCAGTTTAATTGTCATTGAGCCTTGTTCATCATCAGGGAATCTTGTTTATGGGGTTCTTGTGATACTTTCCAACTTTATTACCTTATCTTTATCACATTCACACTCGTATTAATGATTTCCAAGGACCACATAATTCTCCTTTTCAGTTTCTTATTGTCCTTTTCCACAGCCTCAAGTTGTCTTTATGCTGCAGGTATACAAAATTAGTATCTAGAAAACCCAATGGGCTTACTTTGATGAAACCTGCATTACTGCATATGTCATAAATTATAGATAATAGATTGCATGTCATAACTGATCATGTGGTCTTGTGTTCTGATGTTGTATATTGTTTATCAGAGCAGACTGCATGACCAGATTTTCTTGACTACTATGGAGGGTATCTTTGACTACTAGATATGGCATCATCATCATCATCATCATCTACACGTGGTGGAAATGGAAACAAAGTGGTGGAAATGGAAGAGATTGTTAGACACATGTCGAATTTACCTAGTTTTCTTGAAAGGGGAAAACCTATTCAAGATAAAGCTTTGAACTTTGGCGTCATGGATTGGGGTCGCTTAGAAAAATGGCAATATCATCGTCAAAAACAGGGTCTTGTGGGAAGTAACAAATATTCACCTTCTACAAGTAACTCATCTTTGTTATCTTCAACTGATGAATCTTCTCCTCATTCAAGTAGAGCTCAAACCTCTTCTTCTGCTCCTTTGAAACCTCATCATGTTACTTTACAATCTCATTTAAACGTTTCCTCAGAAGGAATTTCCAATCCAAGAAATCTTGAAAACTCTCAAGATGTTAAAAATGATCCTTGTAATAGTGGGAAGAAAACACGGAATAAGCCAAGAAGTTCCAAAATGAATGATATTTGTACTCAAAATCTTCCTGAATCATCATCATCATCATCATCATCAACAACATCTTTGAAGGGAAAGATGAAATTCCAAGATTCCTATGATCCAAAAAACAACATTCCAACATCATTTCCATTTGAAACTGAAGCCAAGTCTGAAAGAAATCCCATCACTCCAGAAAAGAAAGAACTTAGCGTCTCTTCAAAGAATTCAGATTTCAAAACAAACACAATTCAGAGAACTATATCTCCACGTCATCATCGACCGAGTCCTTTAAAAAAGTTGTTAGACCCATTCTTCCAGTCAAAGTCAACTTCCTCCGGTCAACACATCCAGACTTTTGAAGACCCAAAAGTCAAACTGAAAGTGAAATTAGATTTCGGAAGTTGTAAGGAAGTCAAAGTTGGTGATGATTCTAGGAACAAGATGAAGGAGACGCCATCATCATCACCATCATCATCATCATCAAAGCAAGCTCTTTTTCAGATGGCAATCAAGAACGGAAGGCCTTTGTTTACATTCACAGTCGATAACAATGAGGATATACTTGCAGCTACAGTAAGAAATTCAAGTGAAAAAGATGACAACAACAGTTGGATTTACACATTTTTCACCATTCATGAGGTGAAAAAGAAGAAGGGAAGATGGTTATCTCAAGGAACCAAACCCACAAGTCAAGGATTCCTCCCGAATATAACAGCTCAAATGATTGTTTCAAATTGTTCAGTTTCTAATTGTAGGGAGTTTGTTTTATCATCTTTAGACCCAAGTCTACCCGATGAACTTGCAGCCATTGTTGTGAAGTTTTTAAGAAAGGAAGAGAATCAAGATTGTTTCAGCATGACAGCTGTTCTACCTGGTGGCCATCATAGTGCACCTAGCAAAGGTGAACCTTCACCATTGATTGACAGGTGGCGATCTGGTGGAGCTTGTGATTGTGGTGGTTGGGATATTGGCTGCAGATTGAGAACCTTTACAAACAAGGTGGAATTGGAATCTAACAGAAGATCAAACAAATTTGATCTTTTCTTTCAGGTATGTTTTAATTAGTTCCCACATTCATTTGTTGTTTATAGATGCTAGTGTTCTTCACACTTATGTAGTTTGTTGATTTTGATTCTACAGGGAGATGTTATAAGTGAGAGACCTTTTTTCAGTCTTTCTTCATTGAAGGAAGGAATATTTTCAGTGGAGTATGATTCGTCTTTATCGCTTCTACACGCGTTTTCGATTTCTATATCGATCATGGAATGCAGAAAATCTTGTCAGTATACAGAAGTTAAAATGTATGTTGCAAAACAAGTAGATGAAGATGATGAAGCTCCTGTAACATATGCATCATTGCCACCTGTTTCCCCTGTGGGAAGGGTTTAAGAGCTTAACAAAAACCCAAAAACAAAAAACAACTGGTTGGACTTTAAAGATGAGTTATTGGTCAAAACTGGGGTTTTTTGATAGCCATATATGAGTTCCATATGCCTTTGATGTATCTTGATTGTGCACCTTAAACCTGATTATATATAATCTATAACGAGGCTGAATGAGCTTTATGGTTGAGTTTGTTATATAAGACGTCCGAATAATATTTGGTGAAAAACTAAGACATGTGTATAGTGTTTGGTGTATTAAATCAGCTTCGTGAAGAAAGAGAATAATCTGAGACATACATCAGATTATTAACACACTCTTTGATTTCGATGGAAGCTTGACTTATTGTTCTCAACAAAATCACATAGACATATGTAAGACATTGACACTGAATTACATATATAACATAACAAGCTATATGAATTCATCGGAATACTTTTTGTGGTTATCTTGAATGTTCCAACTTTGTCTCTATTTTCACATTCAAAAAATTGTTGATTACATAACAAGTCATGTAACGCCTCATCTTGGAAGATAAAAATTCTAAAAACATTGAACTTTTTATAACATTTTTCTAGGAAGATTTGTTGGAAGCAAAACACATTTGGCAAGACTAGCCTACAAACATTGACAATACTTTATTTCAACAAAAGGATTATTTTCTTCCATAAGCATTCTCCTTCAAACTAGTCGATGTTTGGTCTAGGACATCTTATGCTTACCATTAATAGTCTCCATAAAAGCTCTTGAACCTAGATACATGTTGGTTTTAAAAAAAGTTAGAGGTTCTACGCTTGATGAGTTCAAGAGTTTATGAAATAATAAAACACTTTAAATATATGATCAAATCATCTTTATATGATGACAAGGTAAAAAGAAATGACATACTTGTAGATTAAGAAAACTCAATTAAATATCAGCAATATTCATTTGCTAGTTATATTATTATACTAAACACGTTGCACAATATTATCATAACATGATAAGACTGACGATTTCCAACTTAAAAGTATTATTTCAATTGCATATAAATAGATTAAATATAAGTATTATTTCAATTGCATATAAATAGATTAAATATATCTTTCAACTTTGTATTACTTTTATTTACACAAAACTACACAAATGGTCCATGTTGTTTGTTCAAAATTGTTATTTTGGTTCAAAAAGATTTAAACTAGTACCACAGATCCAAAATTTTCATTTTATTGCGGTTTTTGTCCAAATTATTTTAAAAATTCTGCAAATGACGGATTTACCCCTATTTCTTTGTTTTTTCCTTTTCTTTTCTTTAATGGTACTTAATTACAATAAAACAAAAAACAAAAAATAAAATATAAACCTACTACCTAATAACACACCCACATCCGTCTTAGATTCTCTCTCTCTCTCTCATGTATTGTCGGAATCTAGTGCCTTGGCGGAAACCGCCATCCCCGGAAACCGCCATCCACTGCTAGGGTTCCTCCACCTTTTCACCATAACATCCAAACCACCACTAACGATGAAGATGAAGATCGAAACATCCAACGCTAGATTTGCAACGTCGCCGACGTCCAGATCTGTTTCTGTTTCATGTGGATTTCTAGCGCCACCATGACCATCTCTGTGTTAGTGTGGACGAATCGTTGACTGTCGACTCGGTGATGAAGACGGCGTGCAGATGTATGTCATCATCTCTCATTCCCCGACGATCTTAGTTTCGTCTCTTATATATATATATATATATATATATATATATATATATATAGAGAGAGAGAGAGAGAGAGAGAGAGCGAGAGAATTGAGATCAAATGACAATTTAAAAAACACTAGGAGCTTGTGAATTTTTTCTAGGCATTTTAGAAAATCACACACACCATTCTATTCTTATAGCAGCAACTAAGAGATCCAACAAAAATCCACCAAAAATGAACATCGGGTTTACAAGCCGACTAGCCGAGTCCATGAACTGACTCGCCGAGTCCTCCTTGTGACATCTCTATTCTGTCGATTACAATCCATTCTAACACCTCCAACCCATAGATCTGGACTCCAAATGCTAACATTGCACGTAAAGTTGCTAACTTTACGTGCATGCAAGGTGTTATGAAGCTAGAACACCAAATCCAAGCTAATATGAATGTCTAGGTTATGGAATGAGGCTATGGTTGGGTAAAGCTACCCCTCAGAGATCCTCAAGCTCAGAAATGCTCAGATCTCAAGTCCTTTTCGTCCTCAAGGCTCAAAGTTTAGATTGCCCTTGGAAATGGTCCAAATGTGACAAAATCTATGCTAGAAAGGGATCTAAATGATTAATAGTCAAGGCATAAGCTTTTTACCTCCAAATGGTCTGAAATGCTACTCCAACTCTGGATCTATATCTCCTTCTTTCACCACCAAGGTCCTTCTTCCTTCTCCAAGCTTCACTTCACTCACAAGGTAAGAAACTGTGACATCCCCTAATTTCTCGGCCAGAAAAGACCGATTTAATTTATGCTTTTTTTAAAATAAAATCAGAGAAATCTTTTTAAAAGATGTTGCGGAATTGGTCCCCAAACAAAATATGATAAAAGTTTATCAAAACCCTTCATTAAGAAGGTATATGTTTTCCATATATATATCAAAACCTCGGGATGTCATGTTCCAATACAGATCAAAAGCATAAACAAGACATTATAAGCCTTTCAACAGTTATTTACAACTACTGGCCTATAATCCAAAAATCTCTCGTTGTCCTCCGACTATGCTCGGGGTCCACTACCTGTAACATAAAAAGTTGAGTGGGTCAGGCTTGGGAGCCTGGTGAGCATATAGGGTTTTCAACCCACAATAATAATAAACTTACTAAGTTCATCAATCAACAATAACCCTGATTACCCGTTCCCGTTATCCTCACTTTATGTCCCTAAACACTTGTCACAAGGGACCTAGCCTAAAGAATATCATCGGGATGGACAATACTGCTAAGGGGTTTCCTCAGCCATACATGTCCTAAAGGCAACCATGAGGGGGATGGAGTACAGCGAATAAACACTCTTAGTTCATTAACACCTACAAGTTGCGGACCTGCTAATGTTTCCCACTGGACTGTCTAGAAAGTCCGTGGTCGTCATCCAAACTCCGCTAGATGACTGGATCTCAAAACACATCGAGGCCTCTCATCAATTTTATTTTATCACACATCACAATCTACCCATGTTCTACCCAACATATTTGTAGATAAAAATACTTATACAATTTAAAACTTGTATAAAACATCAACACAACAATCACCTCAAATAAATAATTAATATATTTACACATAGCACGTATTATAAGGTAAATACTTCATATCTATGTGTAAAATGAAAGTGACTATATACTCACATGATTTGATGATAATCGGGCAGCAATTCGTTTCCTAAAACGATCGTTTCTAATAAAACCGGGAGTTTTATTGAGAAACCGGGCTTTGTAAAAGTCGGGCTTCGAAACCGAAAAGATAAATTTTCCGGGCTTCTCGGGCACTTCGTGGGGTATTCCGGGCTTTACAATCGATACCGGGGCTTTGCGGGATGTTAATATGAAGAAAATATGGGTTTAGGGGCTAAATATGGCAAAATTCCAAAAATACCCGGGAGGTCTCGCACCCTCCTATTTATAGGGGGAAGCTTCTGATCGGACGGTCAGGAGTCTTCTGATCCGATGGCTGAGAAGGCTCGTAGAGGGGGAGGCTCGCATGAGGGCTGCGCGTGCGAAGGGCTCTCTGGCGGCTTGTGATTGGACCGAGGTCTAGGGTCCGAAGTAGGGGGTTCGTGGCGCCTGCGAGGGTTCGGACTCATGAGTCACTACACACGCGTCAGATGCGAGGCTCGCCACCGAGGCTTCTACGTGTAGTCAGCGGATTGGACCGCAGCTCGGACTCGGAAGGACATGACACGCCTCGCCAGGTGGCTTCGTGACTCAGCAGCCTGGTGACTCAGCAGCTTCCGTGACTCAGTAGCCCGATGACTCAGAAGGACACGTGTCACATGCAAGGCGAGGGTGATGTGGCAAAGTGTGACTATGCGAAATTTCTCGGTTTTCGCGCCAAAACTTCTAAAATCCATAACTTTCGCATACGAGCTCCGTTTTCGACGTTCTTTATATGCACGCGTAGCTAAAATTACGATCTACAACTTCCGTTTAGACTTCGTCGGCTAATTTTGACTTTAAATTTTATATTATTATTTTTAACAGACCGGGACAAGAAATCCGTTAAAAATTCATAACTTCTTCATCCGACGTCCGTTTTCGTCAGACTTTTTACCGTTGTGCTCCTAATGACGAGACCTTCAATTCTCGTTTAGGTTGTGTCGGATAAAAATCGCTCGATCTAAAATTCGAGTTTTTAGCTGTCTACTGCTACGCTGAAACTTCGAAAAATCATAACTTCCTCATACGAAGTCAGATTTGGGCGTTCTTTTTATCGAACTTCTCGGTTTAACGAATACTACAACTTTCGTTTAGATTAATAAGGCTAAAAAGTAGTTTATCAAAAACTCACTTTTTACGACATTCAGCATCGTGCCGGTTTTGTCGCGAAACTTCGACAAGTCATAACTTCTTCTTTATAACTCGGATTTTGGCATTCTTTATATCCCCGAAATCCTTGTTTCGACCACTACAACTTTATGTAAAGATATAGGGCTTATCTCACACTTTAATTTTGACGCTTATTTTTATTCTTAATTAATTAAGCCCTAATAATTAAGCATAAAACACATAATTCACATAATATTCACATAACTCCTTTCCATTTCTTCAAAATGAGTTACAAAGGTTAAACTAGACTATCAACTCAATATAAATGCCTAGGCTAGAAACACGAGTGTTACAGAAACTAGCTCAAGAATGAGGTTGGGTGGCCAGGGTTTCGAGTTCTGGACTATAGGGGCCGCAAATGAACCCTAGGTAAAAGAATGAGATGCTTAAATAAAAGGTGCCAATTCCCGGAATTAGGGTTTCCCAACCTAGACCAAACTCGTTGAGTCCACTCGCTGACTCGTCGAGTCGGTTACTTAATCTTCGACACGGAGCCCGCTCCGACTCGTCGAGTTCTTCCTTGGACTCGACGAGTTGACTCTTTCGACTTAGGGCTTTTCTTTCCTTTCTTGGTCTTTCTGATTCTGGGTGTTACAGTTTCTTATTCAAGATTTCAAATGCTTGTTGTTGCTTCTCGTCCCAAACAAAATTTACTTCTTTCTTGGTAAGTCGGTTAAGTGGAACCGCGACCTTGGAGCAGTCTTGGATGAACCTTCTGTAATAACCGACTAATCCAAGGAAACTTATTATCTCGGTTGGAGTCTTCGGGGGTTCCCATTTCATGACCGCTTCAGTTCTCACCGGGTCGACTTTTATGCCTTCACGAGACACCACGTGTCCCTAAAATTGAACTTCCCGCAACCAAAATTCACATTTTGAGAATTTTGCATAGAGTTTCTCCTTCTTGAGTAATTGTAGGACCTTGTGTAAGTGATTTTCATGTTCTTTTTCACTCCTTGAGTATATCAAAATGTCATCTATGAAGACAATGCCAAACTTATCGAGAAAAGGCTTGCAAACCCTATTCATCGAATCCATAAACACGGTTGGGGCATTCGTGAGTCCAAAGGGCATCAGAAGGAACTTGTAATGCCCGTAACGCGTTCAGAATGCCATCTTGCAAATGTCTTCAATTCTCACTCAAACCTAATGATAGCCAGAACGAAGATCGGTCTTGGAAAAGTAATCCGCTCCTTGAAGTTGGTTGAACAAATCATCAATGTGAGGTAAGGGGTATCGATTCTTGACTATGACCTTGTTGAGTTCCCTATAGCCAATGCACATACGTATTGACCCATCTTTCTTTTTAAAAAATAACACGGGAGCACCCCAAGGGGAGGAACAAGGATGGATATATCCTTTATCAAGTAATTCTTGAAGCTGGGACATAAGTTTCCTCATTTCCATTGGAGCTAGACAGTAGGGTGCACGAGCAACTGGGTTTACACCCGACACTAAATCAATGCCAAATTCAACTTGTCTTATGGAAGGTAAACCGAGTAAATCTTCGAGGAAAACTTCAGGAAACTCACTAACTACCTTCACTTCTTCAAATTTTTCCTTTTCTTTCTTCCCATCAATGACATAGGCTAAGAATGATTCACATCCCTTTGAGAGGCATTTTTGAGCTTTGATGGCCGATATCTCAGAAAGAAATTTGTTGTCCCAGTTCACATATACATAAAACTTTTCACCCTTGGTGGTCTTGAGGGAGACCATCCGCTTTATACACAAGATTTTTGCATCATTAGCTCCCGTCCAATCCATTATGCTATCACATCAAAGCCTTTAATCCCCATCGGGAGTAAATCAATAGAGAAATTTCGATTATTTATGTCGAGTGAACAATCTGGGTACGTGTGGCCCACCGAAACATGGGTACCGTCGGCTATTTCAACACCATAAGATCGTGACAATGTAGTTAAGGGTCCTATTAGTTTGTGACAAAAAGAATGAGATATAAAAGAGTAGCTAGCACCCGAATCAAATAATATGCGGGCAAGGTTAGAGTCAACAAGCAGTGTACCTGCCACAACATCATGGTTTTCCTTTTCCTCTTCTTCACTCATCAAGTACCCTCTCCCCGCTACCGGGTCCATGTTTGCTTTCTTGTTAGCCGTTGATCCCATGGTTTCACCCTTTTTCCTGGGGAAATTATTACTATAATTCCCTTTCTCATGGCAAGAGAAGCACTCCATGTCATTCATATCCCGAATCTTGCAGTCTCGAGCCTTGTGATTGTGTCGACCACACTTGAAGCAATCAGATGTCCCTAACTTACAATCACTGGAATGTCGCTTTGCACACTTCTTACATTCCTTCCATTCTTCTTTCTTGAAGTAGCTAGATGCGGAGTGACTCCTCTTATAAGATCCCGAAGATCCTTGGAATTTCCTCTTTTCACTAATCACTTGGCTTTCACTTACTTTCTTGAGTATCATGTCTTCCACTCTAGAGGCCGCCTCAATTGCATCATTAAGTGTGGTGTCTTTTCCCACTTCCAACGAATAGTCCCCAAGAAGTCCATTAAGGTAATGGTTCACTCGTCCCCCTCTTCATTGGGTAGAGTATTCCCAAAGAAAGGAAGCATGTCGGTGAACCTCTTAGTGTACTCATCAATTGTCATATTGCCTTTTTGAAGAGCAAAGAAATCATTCACCAACTTATCTTGGCGTCTCGAGGAGCTAAAATTGGATTTTAAGCGCTTCACAAATTCTTCCCAAGTGAGGGATGTAATCCCTTCGGTTCCAATTGTCTCACAAAGGTTGTTCCACCAGCCGAGAGCATCAACTTTGAGCATGTGGCTAGCAAATACTACTTTCAATCCATCTTCAAACTTACAAGTGTAAAAGACATGTTCTATTTCGGAAATCCACTTCATCGCAACTTTTGGTTCTTTGTCACCTTTGAATTCCATAGGGCGGCACGTCATAAAGTCTTTGATTCCGCATTCTTGCTGTAACAACGTAAATTTTCAAAACAAAATTTTCATTTTCAAAACTATCATTTTTCACAAAATAACATCAACATATTGTTTCAAATGTATTTATCACAAAGACATCTCCCCAGAATCCAAAACATAAACTCCTCAAGTGTGTACGGATCATGCCGATGCCTTCCCGCGCTCATCACTGGTACCTGAAACACATCACACAACAACTGTAAGCATAAATGCTTAGTGAGTTCCCCAAATATACCGCATGCAACACATACGCCTCTCAAGGCTATAATACGACCCTCCGGTCGATATGTCTCAGCGGGACCCTCCAGTCCCGTAGCTCGTTGGACCCTCTGGTCTGGTCATAGCTCGTTGGGCCCTCCGGCCCGATCTGTATCGTTGGACCCTTCGGTCCGGTCTATAACAAAATACACATAACACATAGCACATAATCTCATACATAACACATAAGACCCTCTGGTCTACACAATATACCACTCTAGGTAAGTATAGTGAGAAGACTCACCTCGATGTCTCGGAATAAACGTGATCTAGCCTCCGCCTAATCATATAAAGTAATACACTCATAAATACAACTGCATTCAACCCTAAAGGTCAACAAGGTCAACGGTCAACTTTGACTGGACTCGGCGAGTGCACTAGGGCGAGTTGGCGAGTCTATACGTGTCCACTGACTCTCTTGGATCCTCTCTTGACACGCCGAGTACTCCTCTGAATCGACGAGTTCCACCTGGCATGAATCACGGGGCCACCACGACTCAACTCGCCGAGTCTCAAGAACAACTCGGCGAGTTCCGGCTTGACTCAGTCCCCCCGACTCACCCTGACTCACTGAGTCAGTCCCTCAACTCGGCAAGACCACTCACTGAGTGATTACGGGAAAACTTCATACTACTCGCCGAGTCTGTTCTTCAGACTCGGCGAGTTCATGCCATGCATAAACTCAAACTCACTTTTGAGATCAGATCTGTTCCATACAATCATAGATCTGGCCTCCCCAAGCATGATAATCACGTAAAGTCCAAACCTTGATGCTCAAACAACATCTATTTGCTCCTATATGATGTTTTAGCCCCATATCTCATAACCCTTGGTCAAAACTCCCATGAATCCTCATAAGCTTAAGGAATAAAGCTTCTCTGGACCTCTATGGATCCCATTTCAAGCCTCATCACAAATAGGGACGAAATGGACATCAAATCTAACCAACAAAGGGGTCAAGAAACCCTAAACCCCCATGTTCATCATAACAACAGAAAAGGGAGCCAAAATATTACCTCCAAAATGATGTTCTGAGCTCCAAATTCGAAGGATGTCCCCTCCCTTGCCTCCTTTTAGCTAGAATCTCCTTTGCCTTGCCAAACAATGCTTCAAAGGTTAACAATAGCCTCCTCTCTCTCCCAAAATGCTCAAGATATCTTTAGGGTTTCTCTCTGGGGTTGGTGGCCGCAAATGACGGCCATAAGCCCCTTTAAATAGGTCTCAAACCCTGGAACATAGGGTTTCATTAAACAACGTGGACTCGCCGAGTCTAGATGCGAACCCGCATGCAAAACCGCGATCCTACTCGGCGAGTTTAGACTCCAACTCGCCGAGTCTTCTCACATCACCCAAAAATAAAAGAATAAAAATAATACCTAGGAATTCAGGTGTTACACTCGCGCTCCTTTCTGTCTAACTAATGGTGCTTTTAGAGCAATAATCGGAGGTTAGGGTGGTGGAGGAGGTCCATGAGTGGATAACTCGAATTGGGCAACACCCTCGGAGGTGTCACCTTGATCTCAAGAGTCTGATAAAGTTCTCGATAAATCCCTCATTCATTCATCAATCAATTGCTTCATTTCAATTCGGCTTTGTTCTCGGTGGTCATGTAGAAGCTTTTGGATTGCCTCAAGAGTGACTGGAGGGGGATTGAGCTTACCATCATTGTTTCCTTGGTTGACCACTCTTGGTGGCCTATTCATAAGAGGCACTTGATTTGGGGCTTGTCCTCATCCTTCTTCACGCGATGTTTGACTCCGCGTTCACGTCATAATGATACAATACTTCAACACTTTAGTATACATCATTATTCACATATCTATATTAGTAGATTTTAACCATTAGCATGGCATTTCCTAAGACATGCAACTTCTAACAACATTCATAGCAAAGGTCTATCCCATATTTCACAAACCCCCTTCATAGTTCCACCGAGTTTGAGTATGTATCATGTGTTTATAACAATACATGCCCTATACTATTATACTCACATCATATATAATCAAATTTGACTTCACTATTTAGAAGGTTTGCTCCCTTGGTTTAAACCACTAATATACTAGTACCACTTTCTTTACTACTTTAAGAGCACTCAAGGTAATATCCTACAAATCCATCTAACTGGAAGCATATAAATCCTATGTCTTGTTCATATTTTCTATAACCAAAGTTTAAGTCTAGGAGTGGGATGATCCAATCCTAATTCGCTTAAACTATGGCTCTAATACCAACTCTAACACCCCATATTTTCAAAAAATAATAATAATAATAATAATGTTATGGTTTAACCCAAAGGAAAGGTTTAACAAAAGAAAACAAATATTTAACAAATCATCAGAGTTAAACGCAGTTTCAAAAACAAGTTCTTTGGTGTTACGAACACCGTATCAAATAAACCATGGCAAGCAAACCAAGATTTACAAGATCAAAGTCAAGTGTAACTTATGCTCCACTAAGTCTCCCATGGACTTCATTACTTCTAGATCACTTCACACCTTTAGCTATCACCTGAGTTACATGGAATTTAAAAAAAATACATAAGACAAAATGTCTCATGAGTTACGTGGGTTTTAGACCCTAAAACATTTCAAGTATTTTCAAAGGAATTCATTTCTTACATAACATAATTTATCATTCATATCATAACATTTCCTTCCTTTATCATTCCTAATGCCAAGGTGGAAAGAACTTATCAATCCACCAAGGTATCATAATAGAACATCTACTTCGCGACGGGGAGGTACCACCCCAGTAGATTCCTCTAGTGCCTCTTATGAGGTATCATGGTTCGGACAGTTTTCATTGCATCATTATATTCTTTCCTTTTACTATTAACATATAATCATTGAAACATATTCAAAAGACACACTTTAATTTTCAAAACATTTTCCATAAGATAGCTTCACATTTATCCATGCACCCCAAAGTGGGGAAAAAGTCCATATGTACTCACCTAGTTCTTCGATGTAGGTTTCTATCCTCTTTCAAGCTCCTTACCACAAGTAGCACCCTCCTTAAGTACTTCCTATTAAATATAAGTAAAGGTAAATTAAAATGACCAAAATACCCCTCATAGTTTCTATCATTAAATTTTATTGCTTTAACTCATTCCTTATGTAAGAATATGAATGTAGGCGAAAACTGCACGTAAATCCGAGTCCGTACGCAAAAGTTATGAAGAAAACAAGAAAATATCCAATTTAGGGAATTACGCGGGCCGTGTAAATTAAAGCATGCGTTTACACGGGCCATGTTTTCATGTCTGCACGCACACAAAACTCGATTTTTCTCAAAATAACACTATACTTTGACTAGTTCTTGAAGACCCTTTTCCAAATCACTGTGTACCATTTGTATAGGTTCTCACACTTGATTAGAAGGTGTTTTATCATCCAGAAACACAAAAATTAATCCATTAAGTGCTCGTTGAACTCCTTAAAGACATAATGTTTCTCATCTTTTTAAAGAGGATGGTTAGTTAGGCTACAATGGAATTGGACATCCCCAAGTTTACAAAGCTTGTACCTAACCCATTGTACACTCATTTGAAATTTTTAAGCATATAAAACCACATTTAATCTCATTGTAAATACCCAATCTAAATATGGAGTCCTTAATTCCTTTCCATGTTCCAAAATTGCCCTTATAGTCAATAATTCAATATATAAATCTTGGAATCAAGTAATCATCTTATGATTTGAATTCCAATCATTCTAAGAGTATCCATTCATACTTATGAATTTCCTTTACATCAAAAGTCCAACAAGTAAGGATTTTATTATTTTCATCATATTGTCTCCAATTCCACTTCAATTCTAGCAAATACATGATTCTACCATCATGAATGAATTTGAGCATTCTAATTGGATTTGTTGCTATCAATTATCATCTACGTCATAGAATCTAATCCCATTTCACCACCAATTGAAATATTCCAAATTTGGATTTTTTTAGGGTTCATTGAGCTTTTTACCCAAATTATCAAAACCATCAATGGAATGATTGGTTTGAGATTAGAACCATCAAAACCACCCAAAGGGGGTTAGAAATTGAAACCCTAATCATGAAATCCTACTAAACTCATCATTAGGGTTTCACCCTCTTGACAACTTCGATTTTTAAGGGTAATAGAGAAGAGTTTTACCTTGCTAGCCTTGTTTCGTTATCTCCTTTGCTTTATTGCCCAATTCTCCTCTTGAATCAAGCACTAAATGACAAAAAATGAAGCACTCACCATTAAAGCTCTCTATTCCTTTCAAAATACGTCTAAGGGATGTGTGCTTGCATCTTATTTCCTCAAATTTTCACTTATGGTCCCTATAGTTTGAGAATTTTGTTAATTCTTACCATTACTTGCATTTTACCAACTCTAACATGTTATTAAATATATTTTAACCATTAACATCCTTATTTTATTTTTAATTTAAATTTTTAGGATGTTACATAAACAAAAAGTAGTATGATAAAAAAAAGTTATTGTATCAAAATGAGTGTTCATTTATAGAGAATAAAATAATAATTTCTAAAAATTTTTGTTAGTAATTAATAAAATAAAATGTTTAAAACGATGGTGTTGATTCATTCTCTCGTTCTTAAGTTATATATATATATATATATATATATATATATATATATATATATATATATATATATGTGTGTGTGTGTGTGTGTGTGTGTGTGTGTGTGTGTGTCATCAGGCCGTCGGGTCTTCGAAGTTGGTTCCTGATCGAAAGTCTAGAGGTGGTGTCGTCAGCGGGTTTCCAACGAGATACCTGAGCATACATCACAACAAAGTCGTTAGCCTTGCCCCGAGGACTGTGTCCCAGGAGCAAACTCCGACGATCAAGTTAGTCTGGATGGAAGAGAAGTGATGGTTCTTCCTAGCCGACATGAATCATCTAGGTGTTGGCGATGATGTATTTAGCCATGGCGGTTGGTTAGATGCTAGGAGATAAGGGAGAAGTCCTTAGGGTTTCTGTCAGGAGAGAGAGAAGATCCCTTAAAAATGTGGGGGACATGTTCTATTTATAGGGGACCATTAGGTCAGAAGGGTAATTGTGTCATTTTCTCTTGGAATTAGATCATAGGGAGATTAGGTTAGGCCTTAGGCCTATCCAGTTTAGGTCCAGCTAGTGAGGAGCTGGACCATGCCTCCAGGGGTTGTCAAGTGAGCGCCCGAAGGTTGTCAGTCGAGAGCCAGGAGGTTGGGAGGTGAGCGCCAGGTGCGGGCGCTAGACAAGGCTTATAGGAGAGCTCTAGGAGGGCGACAAGAAAGGTTGGCACGACAAGTATTGACGTCCGGACCATGCTAATGGACCATACGTGAACATATCCCCCATACCAATGTGATTGGTGAGAAGCCAATGACATTGGAGTAGAAACAGTCAAAGCAAGAATGCATTAAGGAGGAACAATCAAACCTTGGCCACAAGAGACGTGGTGTTGCGTGATGGGCTTATGCAGTACTGGTTGGCTTGGTACTCCTTTCACCTCAAGAGTATGATCCGAATGATGTGATGCAATATGGTTGTTGTTGATAATGTGATATAGGTTAGAGCTGCTAATGATGTCATGTTCAGCAAGGCTACAATGTGAAAATGGTGTCGATAAGATGTTTCTAGGGTAGTTAGGAAGCGTGACCTTGCCATATCGTTTTCTGAGATCTTTAATCTACACTACTGTTGTGTCAAGCTCCGAAGCTCGTAAAGCAACTACGACATACTCGATTCATGAATCCTGCCTCCTGGTCACGACCAAAAGTTTTCCATAGAAACATTGTTGATAAAAACATGCACGCCTTACCGAGGGGGATAAGATCAACGGCTAGCGCGATTGTTGGATCATAAATGTTGCATCATTGTGGATTTATTGTTTAGTCTATTTTTGTATTGCGTGTTGGGCCTATCCACCCATTATTTATTGTTAGGGTTTTACTATTTAAAGTGCATGCATGCATCGTATCTTGTAATCATCTAATCGTCAATCTTGTAAACCCTACATAGCCTTACAGTAGCAGTTTATAATCGAGCTCTTCTAAGGCTATGCATATTAATCATTCGAAACAACTTGATCTTCTTTCTGTTTTTTTGGTTCTTTACCTGTTTGAATCTATTCGATCATTCAAGTTATATACTTAACAATTGGTATGAGAGCAGGAGACTGTGTAATCCATACGCATCTCTTCTATTAAAGAGATTTTAGGGTTTCATCTTTAATAGGATCTGGAGTTTGCCGTCTTCTTCGATTTCATCTATTACAGACATTGAATCTTGATCTTCAATTTACCCTAAACTTGATTTTAGGTTTACACATCTGGTTCTTACAGGTTTTCATAAAATCGACAACATGCAACCTGGTGATTCTCACGTTAACTCAATCGATCTCTCAAGCGGTATTGGATCCACAACAAGGATCCCTATTCTATTTCCAAACGATTATGAAGCATGGGCACCACACTTTGAATATTACGTTTTAGGGCTTGAAGATAATGGTACATTGATATGGGTTGCAATTACCAACGAGACGTTTGCTCACACAGGTACAAAAAGAGTTATCAAGACTCAAGCAGAGTACAACGATCTTCTTCTTGAAGTTGCTAATATACCTAAAGATGAAAAGGACAAGCTAATCAACAATGTCAAGGCTATGAGGATTATTCACTTTGCTTTACCAGCTGAGCCATTTCGCTTAGTGAGATCACGCGAAACTGCAAAAGAAATATGGGATAGGATTAGGGAACTATACTCAAGCGATGCAGATCTTGAAAATTCCTTCCAAACTCTATTACTTTCGGAGTTTGGAGCTTTCGTTTAGAAGCTTGAGGAGAAGTTGAACCAAACGTTCAACCGTTACAACCATCTATTGAGCAGGATGGTGAAGCACAAGATCAAACGTGAACTGATAGATCAGAAGGTAATGTTCATGAATGGGTTAAGACCTGAGTGGAAAGTTGTGGTGTCGACGGTTAAAGCACACGAGCAGTTCAAAAATTACTCCTTGGCAAAGCTCGTTGGTATTCTGAGGTCACATGAGGATAAAGTGACTAGTGAAGGAAAATTCGTTTCTAGCATGGGTTCTTTAGCCCTTGTGGAAATGGGAAAGAAAGTTGTTGATGATGGTTCGGAGTCAGATCTCTCCGATTGTGAACTCTCTAAGGAAGAGTATGTCATGATGGTATCCAACCCCAAGAGGTTTGCAAAGAAGACTTTCGGTCGCAACAAAAAATGAAATTGGAAAGTTAGTTACAGTTCTGAGAAGGTGAAGGATGAGACCGCGAACAACTCTCAAAAGGAGGAAGCAAAGAAAGAAAAGAAGCTTGTAGGTGACTCCGGATATGATTGTAATTATTTTCATGGCAAAAATCATCTAGCAAAGGAGTGCATGTTAAGACGTATGAATGAGAAGAAAGAATTGGAGGATGATGAGGCTTATTTCCTCAGAAAGTTGTAGGAAATCAAGAAGAAGAAAAGTGTTGATGACGCTAAACTTTCTTTAATTGTGCAGGAACAGGATGATCAGTTTGGTAGAGTCGAAGTGTGGTTGACTGACTCTGAGGACGAAGTGGTTCGTAGGCCAACTCACGAGAGAAGCTTCATGGAAAAAGATGATGTTTCGTGGTGCAATGAAAGGTGCTTGATGGTGACCAATGAAGTTTCAGAGCTTAGAGGATATGCTACTGAAGGCGGACGTGTCTCCGACAGTTGTTTCGCTGCGAAACATGTTCCTGAGCAGATCAGCGAGTGTGAGAAGGTGATAAACAAGGTACACACCATTCTTAAATCTCTAAATATTCATGTGTCTCAATATGAAACTAAATTAGATGATCTAAAATATATAGTATCTAGTTTTAGTGAAAGTATAAAAAGAACCCGTTTGAATAATTCTAACTTGACCGATCAACTCGGCAGGGTTTCGAACAAAAGTGAAGAGAGGCGCATGTCGATTGAAAATTTGGTGTCTGATTTGTCTAGGTCTAGGGATGACTTGATTTATTTGCAAAGAGATAATTTGGGGCTTGTAAAATAGCGAAACACTTTTTTTTTTAATTTCTAAAAGACTTTATTTTAATATCACCTAGTTATATCTTGATTGTGAATTTGGAAAGAAAATTCAAAAGATGATTTTGCCCTTTCTAGAATTGAAAGAGGACGAAATTGATGCAGATTGTTATAGGTGCGAATCCATCGTCTCATCTGACGAAGTCTCGGAGGCTACAAAATAGGAATGGACAAAATTGAATCTTACATACAGTCCAAAGATCACAAAAATATGTTGAAACAACTTTTGGATGAAAATGACAAAAAGAAAATTAAATCTGATACTGTATAGAATTTTGAATCATTAAACACTAAGTTGAGTTCAGAAAATAAACTTGATGTTGAAAATACATCTGAATTCAATGATTATAGTGATATGAGTGAAATCTCTGTGGAGGATGAGGTTGATTGCTCAGAATTTGTTAAAAGCGAACCTGAACCTGCGAAAGTCTTAATTTCTAAAAATCCAGTTGAGTTTGCATGTTTTTCAGAAGTTAAATCAAAAGTTTTAAAAGATAAAGCAACTGTTTTACCAAAGGTTCAAACTGTTCCTAATTAGGTTTTCACAACCAAGGGACTGAATAAAAATCAGACTGTAGAACTAACGTTCCTGGTCGAAGAAGACATTAAAGATGGATGTGATGAATTTTTCTGGTTAGCTCCTATTGATAATGCAGAAGAAACAAAAGGTCTCTCTGAAATGGCCTCTTGGAAAACGAAGGGTAGAAAAGTAGTAGAACCGCTAAACAAAGTCAACTCGAGCTACGAGAAAGGGAGTTCAAGTGGAACCAAGAATGTTCCATGTGATACATCATCCGTACAGACCGAAACTCCCCATAGAAAGCCAAAATACAGGGAAAATCTTCATAAATCCTCTGAGCAGTTTGCAACTCAAAACCGTCAAAGGAATGCAAGATATAACAAAAATCTAAAGGAAAGAAAGCATTTCTAGAGATCCAAAAATCCCAACTTCGTTTATCAAGAAAAATCATTCAATCCAAATGCGAAAGTCTCTTCACATGCGAAACCTAGGAGTTATCCACGAACTCAGTCTCAGTCTCCACAGGTTTGAAAAGAAAATGTTTTTCAAAAACCCTCTTTTTCAAATCATGTGAAACCTATTGAGAAGACAAAGTCTAACTTCCTTCCTAACAAAATTGCTTCAAATTATACAAACACGTCGCAAGATGCTAAGGGTAAAGGAAAGATAATTTCGGAGCCTAAAATTCCATTTGAGAGGTCTGAAAAGAAGGATGCGAAGAAATTTGTCAAGCAACAAAACCAAAATAAGCAAAGGAAAATATCCACAAAGGATAAGAACTTAAATGTTAATAGGATCACTGTTTTTCAAATTACAAAGAAAGATAGCACCACCTTGGTTTAAAGATCTTGTTTAGTTGATGTTGCTATTACTTTTCCTATTTCTGTGAAAGTCTCACGTTGAACCAAACAACTTTGGGTTCCTAAATCTCTTTGATTTTTGTAGGTGATTTGTGACGAGCAGTTTGACTTTGAATGATATATTGATAGTGGCCGCTCACGTCGCATGATGGAAGGAAGGAAGAACTGCGAGAGTTCAGGGCATTAAAAGATGGTGGAAGAGTGAAATTTGGAAATAATTCACATGGAGAAATAAAAGTTTATGGAATGATCACAAATGGGGACTTTACCATTCGCAAAGTCGCATACGTGGAAGGCTTACAACACAACCTCATAAGTGCTTTGCAGTTGGTTGTTAGTACAAGATTGAAAGTTTTGTTCGATGATGAGGGATCTGAGATTATCGAAAAGGAGACCAAAACAATGCTCTTAAAGTCAAAGCGCAAAGGCGAGATGTATCCACTCAATCTGAACCCCATCAAAGGGAAGCCTGCTATCTGCCTACTTACGAAAGCATCTACAGATGATAGATGGTTGTGGCACCGAAGACTCTTACACCTTAATTTCAAAGACATCAATAAAATTGTTCTTAGTGATCATGTGCAAGGGCTTCCTCTCTTGAAGTTTGATAAAGAACATCTTTGTGCAACCTGCGAAATGGGGAAGTAGAGCAGGAAGAGTGATCCAACAATTGTGCATACGAAAGTCATAGAACCACTTGAACTCTTGCATATAGACCTTTGTGGTCGTTCTGCAATTGAAAGCATTGGTGGTAACAAATATACACTTGTAATTGTTGATGATTTTTCTAGATTTACCTGGGTGCATTTTCTTAAGCAGAAATCAGATGCCCTCCCAAGCTCAAGGATTTTATAAAGCAGATTGAGATAAAATTACGAAAGCTGGTTCATAATATTCGCAGTGACAACGACTTAGAATTTAAAAACCAAGCGTTTGAAGAATTTATGACCGTGAAAGGATTAAATCACAACTTTTCGGCTCCTTATACTCCTCAATAAAACGGAGTTGTTGAAAGACAAAACCGATCTTTATGTGAAGCTGCAAGAACCATGCTATCATTCGCAAATCTGCCACTTTACTTCTGGGCGGATGCTATTGGAGCAACCTATTTTACCCAAAAATGATCAATCCTCAATAAGCGATTCTCTGTCACTCCCTATGAGCAAGGTTGCAAAAATCGCTCGACGTTAGCTAGTCGGTGGACTGGGGTCAAGGGTTAATTGGTTAGGCGGAGATTAACCGGGGGATTAATCGGGGACCATTAATTGCTAATTTGTTAGATTTTAAAAAATTAAATATGACTAATATCATATAAAAGTTCATAAATACCACTAATATCATAACATAACAGGTTAATATGATGAATGCAACACTAATCATACATCAAATAGTTTCTATTGAGATATTACATCTTCAAAGTGTTAAAATTTCATTGGGTTCTACTGTTTCAGTCATTTTTTAGGCATGGATTAATCGCTAGACGCTCTCTAATTGGTCAAGTAGCGCCTAGGGATTAATCGGAGATTAATCGGGACCTAATCGGGATTTTTACAACACTGCCTATGAGATATTAAATAATAGAAAACCTAATGTCAAGTTTTTCCATGTCTTTGGTTCTAGGTGCTTCATCTTTAACTCTAAGGAATAAAGGAACAAATTTGATGCGAAAGCTGACGAAGGAATTTTCTTAGGGTATTCTTTAACGTCGAAGGCATATCGGATTCTAAACAAAAGATCAAAAAGAATCGAAGATGCCTACTATGTCACCTTTTATAACACTTATCTTAAGAAGTATCAAAAGGTCGACGAACTGAAGAAAATCATTGAGGAATTCATGAACCTCTTTGATGAACCTGACAAAGTGATTTCCTCAGAATCCAAAGCAGCAAACAACAAGGAAGACGAACTGAAGAAAATCATTGAGGATGCTGCAAAAGATATGGAACATGAGCACCCCACTTCGAAAGACTCTGAAATTTCGTCTCAATCAAAAGATGTGAATGCTACACCGCAGGGGGAGGGTTTTACTTCAACCTCTTCATCTCATACACCTGTTTAGGGTGAGAACGAAACCCATGAAATCAGCAAAGAACCACCACTTCAGGGGGAGGGTTCGACTCCGAATGAAGAAGAACATACATCATTCGAGGGGGAGAATGAAAATGTGAATGATGATTCGGATGTGCAGTCAGAGATTGAAGATGTAAATACTGAATTGGATCCAACTTATGATCCTAATTACCCTCCGTTGACCAAATGGACCAGAGATCATCCACAAACTCAAGTATAGGAGATTCGTCTTCAGGAGTTCTTACGACAACACAACAAAAGGCGAAGCGGACTACAATATTCTCTAAAGTGGAATATTGCATGTTCAACTCGTTTGTCTCCAAAACTGAACCTAAAAACGTTCAAATTGTTCTTGATCATTCTGATTGGGTGCAAGCAATACAGGAGGAGCTCAATGAATTTGAATGAAAGAAGGTCTGAAGACTTATTCCCACTCCAAAGGATGTATATGTTGTTGGTCTAAAATGGGTGTTTCATATCAAACTAGACAAAGAGGGAAATGTGATAAGAAACAAGATGCGACTTGTAGTTAAGGGGTATTGCCAAGAAGAAGGCATTGACTACAAAGAAACCTTCACACCAGTTGCAAGGTTGGAGTCTGTTCGTATCTTTCTGGCGTATGGAGCACACAAAAACATTGGAGTATATCAGATGGATGTAAAGTGTGCCTTTCTGAACGAGGAACTAAATGAAACAGTGTATGTGGAAGAACCACGAGGGTTCATAAATGAAAAATATCTGAACCACTGTTATATTTTGGACAAAGAAGTTTGTGGTCTAAATCAAGCTCCAAGAGCATGGTACGAAACTCTGACTCGCTTTTTAAAATAGGCTAAATTTAAACAAGGATCGGTCGACCTAACATTCTTTCATAAGAAAGATGGTGACCACTTGATGATCATCCAAATTTATGTTAATGACATAATTTTCAAATCAACTAACCCCAACTTAACTGTTGAGTTCTGAATGTTGATTGAAACTAAGTTTGAGATGAGATCCATTGGTCCGGTTAACTTTTTCCTTGGTTTGAGTATAAGACAAATTCAAGAAGGTATGTTTATCAATCAGGAGGCTTATACAAAGACCTTACTTTTTAAGTTTAAAATGGTGGGAGATTCGAAGGTGAAGGTTCCAATAGAATTCAGAATGAACCTAACACTGTCTCTGGACAAACCAGATGCTAATATGACACTCTATCATCAAATGATAGGTTTATTGATGTATCTAACTGCTAGTCATCCATATATCATGTTTTTTGTTTGCTATTGTGTTAGGAATGATAGAGGCTGAATCTGTTCTGAAACCGCCTTTGCACTCATAAAGTTTTAGTTGCACTGCGAATTGGTGCGAACGCTCGCAGTCCACTGTTTACACTCCGAATTGGTGCGAACGCTCGCAGTGACTCGCGGTACACTATTCACACTGCGAACTGGCACGAATGTTCATAGTGACTCGTAGTCTACTATTCATTCATGGTTTGGAACTTCATGTATCCTTCGTATATTTTCTTTATTACTATTTATTTATTTCTGTTTTTATTTCTTTTTCAAAAAATCGAAAATCCAGCAAAGGTCATGAACCTTCAAGCCTTGTTCGCGGTGTATGTCATGATAGTGGGGTCAAGTCGAGATGCCAAGTAGCCCAAGGTGGAGGTTATGTCTGAACCTTGCAAGTGAAGCCTGCCGCTATAATGGATTCAAGCTGAGAAACCAAGCGACTCAAGTGAACCTTCTGAACCTTTAGCAAGATTGGGCTTAGCAGTCTTCAATTTATGTGTCCGATTTGAGTGGTTGGTTCGTCTAGAATGTAAAGGAAGTCGATGCTTTGCTACACCATTAGCTGTAGTGACAATCGGTACCCTACTATCTCGGGCATAATGATAATATTTGCAAAGAGTTGGGGATACTAAGAGTTGGACGAAGAGTTTGCCAAGAACGGGTTGGCGCGGATGTTGGGATTTAGGAAACGTGACCATTGAGGATTGAGTCGTGAAGCTGATCCTTCATTTATTACACTAATGTCTTCTCAGCGATGCATAACTATATATAATGTTCCCTTGTTATGTAGTTCGTATCTTTGCTCAAAATAGAGTCAACACTTCAGCATTGTGTTGTGTGGCTTGTTCACATCTTGATGGTGTCCAATAAAGCAATGTTTTGGTAGTTCTACTTGAATTTTTATGTTTATATTGGTTCGCGCATACACATTTGAGCCTCATTCATTTGTACATGCCATTGTAAAGAATGATAGCAAGCTCTTTGGCTCTATGCTATGTGAATAATAGTAAGATAAAGACATGATGATGGCAGGTAAAGAGTATACAAGTATCTATTTTGGAAATTGTTCACAATGTGTGCCTTTGTGTAAGATTATAAGGTAAAACACTTGTATATTGGGTAAAATATTTTAGTAGTATGCAATCAGTAGCTAAGAACCAATGATAGTGAAGTGGTTTGATTAAACCGAAAACTGTTTGCCAATTTAGTTATCAAAATGCGGTATCTTTGCATATGAGAATAAGATGTTGGTAAAAAGATTTTCTACTATGGGTAAAAGGCTAGTATTTGTTACATTAATACTTTAACTTACTAAAGGTAGGTGCGTGTCGTGATTGTCATAATGAAGTTTTAGCAAATATTTTTGGTTTACTAAATTGAGATAATATATAGATATATGGTATCGATTTATTTGAGAAAAGAGGGATGAGTAGACCTTGTATCCAAAGTAGGTCGATGTGTGTCTAACGTCAGTTTTCAATGCACTTGGTCTATGGTTAATGTGGTCCGGTGATAGTCGAAAGTTGTTTATAGAAATATCATTGGAGGAAAATCGCCCGTGCCCCGACAATAAAGATGAGATCCGCAGCCAGCGTCGGGTAGAGGATTATATTTCTATGCCTACTGGGGGGGGGGACTTTGGGTGACTGTTCAGTAGTGCACACTCCGCGAGTTCCCTGCAAATTCTCTACTGGAAGAGCTTTGCTCTGCGAGCTTGTCATCGGTGCGTTCTGAGTGTCGCGGTGTTGGAGCGGCTATCTAAAAAGACAGTGCATCTAACTTTGATGGTACACATGTTTTCTTGAAATCATAGGCTGATTAAGATTACAATTACTTCGGATTTTCTGTCACGGTTGTTTCTCGAAGCATTTTTGGGGTAGTAGCAGTATCCTACTACTCTCCCCCTCCCCCTTGGAATAAACAGAAGGGGTTGGATCGCAACGTATATTCTGAATACGTGTTTCATTGAGTGAAGCTTGCAGTATTCGAGCATCGAATGTCCGACTCTTAACTTGTAATATGTTCATTTTATTTGTTGAGATCGTCTATTTTAATATTTTTGAGCTAGCCCATTAAAAATCTGATTTAATGGGAGCCCAAAAAACTGTTGGAGCCCAAAAACTATAGGGCTTAAAAAAGAATTGTTCAGCCCGCTTGGAGGAGCCCAATATAAAATATAAGGAGCCCATAATGAGTTGTTGGGTCCCATTTAAAATACTTGTCCCAATTCTTCTCTCTCTTTTTTTGAAAAATCTAGTCGTCCGGATCGCAACGCCGATTCTGAAAGCGTATTTTATTGAGCGGTGCTTGCGGAATGTCAATGTTGGATTACTGATTATTATTTTGAAAAAGTGAATCATAAAAAGCTTATGCGTATCCCAAGTTAAGAAATGGCAGCCCAAATGCGATAAAGGGAGCCTAAATTTTTTGTTTGAGAAGCCCAAAGATAGGTTAGATGGAGCCCATCTGATCATAGCTGAGGTCCAGGATGAGAATCGTAGCCCAAGATCAAATTGTAAGCCCATACGAAAATGATCAGCCCAAGTTGATCTGTGATGGCTCATTTATTACTTGTAAACCCAAGTGTTGACGTATCCCATCAAGAATACATCATAAATAACAAAACCGTCAGACGGTTTGAGCAAAGGTCGGGGTGCGTCTAACGTCAGGCCCCCATTCTCGCCCTTGTCCCTACAATCCTAAAATCATTAGTTGGCACCTAAGTGTCAAAGTTGGAGTCGAGTCAAAATAGTACCAGCCGTCCCCCTAAGTGGCAGGTGTACTACTTAGAACTTTGCTCTTGGAAGCCCTGCACTAATGGAAGCCAGCTACGCACGGTGCACGATCTACCAATCAGAAGCCTTCTGTCCCTGCCAGACCTGAAAAAGTAGAAGATATGGTCGGTGTTCTGTCTCCCCAGTTCCAAGTTTAAAAAGGGGCTCTTCTCCTCTAAGTGGAGGGACCAAGATTCAACTTTAACCTTTCATCACATACTTTCACACCTTTTCATCAATACCTCGAACTGACTTGATTGTCGGAGCATCATTCTGAGGCAACCTCCCAGACGACTACTGACAGACTTGTTTTCTTTCTGTAATTCTTAGGGCCCACTTTTTCCATCCCTCTTGGAGTAGGAATCGAGCCGGAGATATATCACAGCCCCTAGTCATTTTCCTCTTCACCACCCCCCCCCCCTTTTGTGCGCGTTGAACAAAATGAGAACCACATTCACGTGTGGGATCCAAATGCCAATTTTAAACAATATTGACCTTGGTAAAAGTCCTCTAACCATGTGGCTTGCTGCACGAGCTGGTGGAGATGTTTGGTGATGTTGCTATTTTTCTGTCGGTGGCGAGCGAGAAGCAGTGGTTGGCGGTCGCTGCCTGTAACGCCCGCAGATTCAGGCTAGCCAATTTAGAGACAATGAGTGTCAAAAATGAGTTTTTAATGGAAGATTATTTAGAAGGATTAATCTTAACCAACTTGTAGAATATATCTCAAGGGTTTTGTACATACAAAGAACGCTAAAATCCGAGTTATAACGAAGAAGTTATGGCCCGTCGAAGTTTTTCAGCAAAACCGGCACGACACCGTGAGACGTAAATAGTGAATTTACAATAGAGGACTTTTTAGCCTTAGTGATCTAAACCAAAGTTGTAGTATACGTTAAACCGAGAACATCCATAAAAAGAACGCCCAAATCTGACTTCGTATGAGAAAGTTATGATTTTTCTAACATTTAGCATAACAGTGCACAACCCAAAAATTCAAATTTTAGATCGGTCGATTTTCAGCCAAAATAATCTAAATGAGAAATGAAGATATCGTTAATAGGAGTTAAACGATAAAAAGACAGTAAAAAACGGAGCTCGTATGCGAAAGATATGGACGGAGCTTAGTCTCTACTCTTCGAGCGCGACGAATTCGATACAGTTTTGTAAATCCGAGATAGAATGAGAATTAGCCAACAATGTCTAAATGAAAGTTGTATTACTCATAAATACCAACATGTGGATATAAATAACGTCAAAAATGAAGCTCGTATGCGAAAGATATGGACGAAGCTTAGTCTCTACTTTTCGAGCTCGGCGAATTCGAATACAGTTTTGTAAATCTGAGATACAATAAGAATTAGCCGACGGGGTCTAAATGAAAGTTGTAGTACTCATAAATACCAACGTGTGGATATAAATAGCGTAGAAAATGGAGCTCGTACACGGAAGATACGAACGAAGCTTAGAGACTACTTTACTATAAAACTCCTATAAATAAATGGTGAACTCCTCATATTTTCTTCACACCATAAGTAGGCCTGGAAATGGAGCGGGTTTTGAACTTGATCCGATCCCAACCCTTAAGAATTATATGGGTTTGGAGCATAGCTTTCGATTCGTTTACCCGTTAACGACCCATACCCGCTAACCCTTTTATTAAAAAGGCCGAGTATGGATCATCACTGATCCACTTCGTTTATAACCCGCCCCATATAAATTTTGAATTATTGGTTTATATTTAATATTTCTTAAAGTTTAATTTTAATTCCAATCAAAATTCCAAAGGGAAAATGCCAAAGTCCAAACTGTTTATACATAAGAATCAAGGAGTCGACTTCTAGCCTTTCAGTCTTTTACTAAGAATTATGATGTCATTTCATTTATATTTCATCAAGCAATCATCATATTTCATTCATAAATCAATAAATTCATTCATCAACTGAAAGAAAGTTTGTCATTGCTATTTTCTATTACTACAATTGACAGTAAAAATAAATCAGAAGTTACTACAATAGTGATTTTTAATTCCAATCGGAAGTCCTCAAGTACGTAATGTGTTTTCTAAATCAACATTTGTTTTATTTAAGAAATATTATTTTATGAATTAATTAAAATGTGTTTGATAATTCAAAAAGCCTATGGGTTATGTGGCGGGTTTGGATATCCGTTGATTCGGTGGATAAGGGTACGGATTTGATTATTCAAAACCCTGCAGGTTACGGAGCGGGTTTGAATCGGATTTTGAAATTTGTTAAAAGGGTTTGGATCAAGCTCGATTCGCTCCAAACCCTCCCTATTGCCAGGTCTAACCATAAGCCTTTCTTTCTCTCTCTAACTTCTCTCTAGCCTCCTTAAACCCCTCCTAAGTCTAGGGAACCTCCCTAGCAAGAGAAGGAAGCCTCGGAGCGCCCGACGGCTCCGAGAAGAAAAGCTTTCGGCTCAGAAATGCTGCTCCGGCGATGTAACACCCCAAAATACGAGCCAAAATTTTCATTTTTGAAAACATATATTTAGCAAAACATTCGAATAAAACGTTTACTGGTCATAACATTTTATAAAGATATCGCATGTCTGGAAAAACATTTCAATAACATAAAAATGTCAGAGTACAAATCCCCAGGAAGGTCTCATGATGCGGAATACGAAACATGTGTGTGATGGGCTGCTACCGCGCCAGCTCCTTCCCCTTCGAAGAAGAGGTACCTGAAACCAAAACTGAAAACTGTAAGCACGAAGCTTAGTGAGTTCCCCCATCGTACCGCATATCATACAATCACATATCATACATATTGTCGGGCATTTCTGGGATGCCTGACCTACCCGGTACGGCCATTCTGGGGTGCCGACCTACCCGTGTCAAGCCATTCTGGGGTGCTGACTACCCATGTCACACCGTTCTGGGGTGCTGACTACCCTTCGGTCCTGACGACCGAACCTCAGGGACTATTTCACCCCCTACTGCTACTATCACATATATCATAACATAACATATTATTAGACATATCTGGGGTGCCTGAACTACCCTTCGGTCCTAACGACCGAACTCGGGGACTAATCCCCTCCTACTACCTCTATCGCATATAACGTAAAGAGCCAGCATGCAAACATATCATCATATACTGTCAGACGTATCTGGGGTGTCTGACTACCCTTCGGTCCTAACAACCGAACTCTTTTACTATCACATGTAACATATCATGCTAGCATATAACATATCAGGTAGTAGCAAACCTAGATGATATCGCAAAGACAATCATCCATCATACATTTCCTACTGGTGGGCCGGCATTGTGGCCTTAGACCCACCGCTACTGGAAGGTAACTCACCTCAAAGTAGCTGCTGATCTGTGTGGGAAAGGTCTGTCTGCTGCTGCTTCGGAAATCCTCCGACTGTAATTCCCACCAAACACTTAATCAATTACTGCTAACCGCCCTCAGGGTAAATTGTCCATTTATCCTTAACAAGTCAAGAGTCAAGTCACAGTCAACTGCCAGTTGACTAGAATCGCCGAGTTGGTTAGCCAACTCGCCGAGTCCCTTTCCTTTAGTCTGACCATAAGTCCGTCTCTACTCGTCGAGTTAAGCGTAGACTCGACGAGTCTTCCTTCTATACCCAAGGCCAATATTCCTTCATCCTACTCGCCGAGTTGTATGAACCGAGTTCATCTTCATTCGAAGAACACTCTAAGCTGTGACTCGCCGAGTTGTATGAACAACTCGCCGAGTTGTTCTTGAGACAAGGAGATTGCCGTGAACTCACCGAGTCATTGCAATGACTCGCCGAGTGACTTCATGAGTGAGTCTGGCTTCCAACCCACTGAGTCATACCCTATGAATCACCACTCCAACTCGCAACACAAAAAGGGGAACAACCCGGGGACTTGCGACCCGACTCGCCGAGTCAGATGAACGACTCGCTAAGTCAGATGAACGACTCGCCGAGTCTACCTCATGCAAAAACTATACACGCGATTTTGCTTGAATCCAGTCCATGCCATTCGTAGATCTGGGTTCCTAGGGCCTGGTTTACACATAAAGTTTCCAACTTTACGTGTAGATAATCACCAATGAAGGTTTTAGGGCTCAAAGTGCACCATTAGGGGTAGATCTAGGACTTTCATGCAATATGACTCCATAAAGGCAGTAGATCCAATCTCGAGGGACTAAATCATGCCTAGATCTAAAGGCTAACAACTTATTACAACCCACCAAGCACAAATAAGCTTGAAGAATGGCTCAAAAAGGACTTTCATGAAGCTATTAGGGACTACAAGCTTGAAAACAAAGGGGAAATGAGCTATACCTCGAGGAAAACGTTGAGATGTCACAAAAATGCTTGGCCTCCTTCTCCTCTTCTTGATCTACTCCTCTTTCTCCTCAAAAAACTTCAAGAACACACCCAAAACACTTCAATCTCACAAGGAAAAGGGAAAAGACGATGTTGGGAGCTCTGAGGGTGAATGGGGGCGAGGTTGGGGCGGAAATGAGTGTTTAAATAGGGTGAAAACCCTTGAAATTTAGGGTTTCAACAGACAGCGATGACTCGCCGAGTCGCCAACTTAAATGTGCCCCCGGACCGCGTCCCTACTCGGCGAGTCGGACCTACAACTTGCCGAGTCCAAGGCTAAAATGACAATTACTAGGATAAATTTTACGTACCAGGAACCAGGTGCTACAAGCGAAGCCCTTGTTTTCCATAAAACCCGTTGTAAGTGAGCTACGCCTACGCTATTTTTTAAATAGCTTTTATTTAATTATAGTAACGTTATTAGGAACTTATAATAACTAATAAGTACTTTGGCTATTATTATGGGTTATATAAGTATTGATTAACACTTATATAATAGTAATAATAGCTAGACTATTAATTAGTCTTGACGAATAATAGACTAAACTCTAGTGGTAATAATACTAGATTTCGTCGAAGGAAATTATTTTTTTAAGAAGCGAAGCGCTGTCTGAGTTCGGATTCACCACCTTTTCCAGTGAGTGCATAGTCCCTTTCATGAACATGATTTCAATACAATTATTAATTAAAGTATTAAATATATGTTAAAGAGTTAAATATTTGTTGAAGAGTTTATGTGTGAGTGCATAGTCCCTTTCATGAACATGATTTTAATACAAGTATTAATTAAAGTATTAAATATATGTTAAAGAGTTAAATATTTGTTGAAGAGTTTATGTGTGAGTGCATAGTCCCTTTCATGAACATGATTTTAGTACAAGTATTGATTGAAGTATTGATTATATGTTTATGTGCGAGTTAATTGATGTTGCCTGAAATACGTGTTAAAGAACATACCTGATTATATATGATGATTTAGGATAAAGAGTAGACCTAAATTAATTATGAGGAATAGTGGGTATTATTTTCTTACGAGTACAAGTGAGTTATACTAAGAGAATAGAACTTTAGTATATGTCATTTATCTGGGAGCATGGATTAGACACAGTCATTGTCCCTAGTCCGAGAGTATGGATTGGACATAGTCAACTGTCATTAATTCGGGGGGTATGGATTAAGACATAGCCAGTTGTCCTTAGTCCGGGAGTATGGATTAAGACATAGTCATTTGTCACTAGTCCGAGAGTATGGATTAGGCATAACCATTTGTCATTAATCCGAGAGTATGGAATAGTCATTCGTCCCTAGTCCGAGAGTATGGATTGGACATAGTCAACTGTCATTAATTCGAGGGTATGGATTAAGACATAGCCAGTTATCCTTACTCTGGGAGTATGGATTAAGACATAGTCATTCGTCCCTAGTCCAAGAGTATGGATTAGGCATAACCATTCGTTGTTAATACGAGAGTATGGATTAGTCATTCGTCCCTAGTCCAAGAGTATGGATTAGGCATAACCCTTCGTCATTAATCTGAGAGTATAGATTAGGTAAAGCCGTTCATTTCTTATCTGGGAGTATGGATTAGGTAAAACGGTTAATCTTGGGTTTGAGAGTATGGATAGTCTCGTTGTGAGGATCGACGGGGTGGGATAAGAGTTGCTTATACATATATGGTGAAATTGTATATTTTGTGAGTTCTAAATTATATATATGATATAACATTGTGGGATTGAAATCCCTATGTACTCACCAGGTTTCCCAACCTGACCCACTCAGTTTATTATTATCACAGGTGTTGATATGAAGTCACATTACACTGAGAGATTAAGGAGATATAAATCACTAGTGATAACGAATGTAAGTTCTGTTTATGCTTATGTTTTTGTATTGACGATGACATCCCAAATGTTTTAAAATGAATAAAAATACTTTTATTCGGAAATGCTTTGATAACATGTTTATCATGTTTTACTGGGAACAAATTCTACAAACATTTTTATTACAAGAGGTACTCTGATTTTTATAAAGCATAAACAAAATCGGTCTTTTCTGGCTGAGAAAATGAAGATGTCACACTGCCGGTGGCGATGATGGAGATCGCGGTCGAAGCTGGAAGGCCACCATAGGTGATGTACTCAGTTCGATAGTGCCCATCGTTGGAAAAGTTGTTGATGAAAGCGACCAGGTGGAAAATACAGGAGGCGAACGTCAATGCCACCTGCGTCAGCTGTAAATAGTGGCAACTGGTGGTGGTTGGGTTCCAATTTTCGGTGACAGCGCTTGCATGGTGGTTTTGTCACTGGGTGGCGACGATGAAGGATTTTTCAGAACTTTAACGTTGTGGCTTCGGTTGGACGCGATTGTCTGAGAAAAAGAAGGGCTGTCAGGACTGCACTCTCGCATCACCGGTATTGTAGGTGGTTCGGCAAAGGCACTGAGTCTGGTCGGACATGCGATTTTGTCGATGACTTGATCCGCCAGGGCTCCGTTTTAAATCTCGTCGGTAGTTGTGGGTGGTGAGTCGGGCAACTGAGGCCGGAGATCGGCTGATGTATAAGAAAGTCGAAGCTGTAGGGTCTTTGGTGACCGGTGTTGGGTTTCTGCCCAACAGTCGATGGTTAGAGATCGAAGGTTCTGGTCGACGGTGGGTAGATTTTTAAGGCAATCATGTAGATGATGTACAAGGTGGGTCCCAAGATGTCTTTGAGTTTTGTCCTCTCTGCCAAAGCAAGGCTTTGAAATCATATGGTACCCAAATGCCTTTTGTCAGCCTTTACCTTTTGCTTTTGTTGTATCTTTTTAGGCAACAAACCTTGTCCAGTCTTGTAATTTAATGTACCAAATGTACAACAGGTTAAGCATTGGGTCGGTGTACTTTTCGACATGTTATCTTCTAGATAAGTAAGTTGTGTTTAGTACAAAGGAATAAATGATTTCTTGCACGTTTTGTGTGATGTATAAACATGAAGGCTATTTGTACAAACAACAACTTCAAAGAATGAGATTGTGCATAAGGAATCATCAACTACAAATGATTTTTTTAAATCATTTTCTGAAATGATAACATATTGATATTACTTTATGCATACAAAAGACTTATATCTTTGTACACAATTTGTACAACTATGAGCTGTAAGTAGTGATTTTCAAGATGTGGTTTTAACTGATGGGTGTTTCAAATGTACAAACACTATAACTATGTGTACAAGCAACGACTTCGGAGAATGAAACTAGCAACTCTTTTTTTATACTACCAAGAAGTAAAACTGTAAATGTTTAAAATAAATTTTTGAATGGATTTCAAAAGCATATGGTGTATTTTACTGAAAACATTTTTTTTATATTTACTGATAATATTTTAAGAAATAATAAAATTTTCTTTTCTTCCCCATTTTTCTAAATAAATCACGAAAATAGACTACTAAAAGAGATAACAAAAAATACTTTTCTTCTCGACTTTTTGAATAAGTCACCATAATACGAACGAAAACTGATATGAGATACTTCTCTTATGTTTGAAAAATGTTTTTATGAGCTAAAAACGGATTATGTTGGTCATATGAACTGAAAATGGTGTGGGATCTTACGAAAACTTTTGTTCTTCTTAGATTATTACACCAGAATATGAACAAAGAAAGGGTAAAAACTTGTAAAAGCTTATTTTCTTCCCAACTTGTTGAACAACACTCCTAAGCATGAATGAAAATGGATCTGAGAAGATCTTTGCCAACTTGGACAATGTTCAAATGGGAAAGAAATAGAGCAGATCTAGAGATTTGAGGGAAGAGACGAAGCAGATCTGGAGATCTGAATGTTGGGAAATAGTTCTGAACAGATCTTGGCGAGTGCTGAACAGATCTGAAAAAATAAGGGTAGAAATGAACAGATCTGAGCAACCCGGAGGTGAAAACACATTAGATCTGAACAAATCGGAGGTAAAACTAAGGATGAGACCAAGAGATGACAGTTGTTCATTCTTGGTCCCACGGATGGCGCCAACTGTTGTGATATGTCGTCAGGCCACCGGGTCTTCTGAGTTGGTTCCTGACCAGAAGTCTGGAGGTGGTGCCGTCAGCGGGTTCCTGACGAGATACCTGAGCATACATCACATCAAAGTCGTTAGCCTTTCCCCATGGACTGTGCCTCAGGAGCAAGCTCTGACGATCAAGTTAGTCTAGATGGAAGAGAAGAGATGGTTCTTCCTAGCAGGAAAGAACCATCTTGGTGTTGACGATGATGTGTTTAGCCATGGTGGTTGGTTAGATGCTAGGAGATAAGGGATAAGTCCCTTAGGGTTTCTCTAAGGATAGAGAAGATCCCTTAAAAAGGTGGAGGACATGTTCTATTTATATGGGACCATTAGGTCAGAAGGGCAATTATGTCTTTTCCTATTGGAATTATATCAAAGGGAGATTAAGTCAGGCCTTGGGCCCATCGAGTTTAGGCCCAACTAGCAAGGAGTTGGACCAGGCCTCCAGGGGTCGTCAAGGGAGCGCTCGAAGGTCGTCAGTCGAGCGTCCGGAGGTCGGGAGGTGTGCGCCAAGCGCAAGCGCTAGACATGACTGGCAGGAGAGCACCAAGTCTTAACGTCCGGACCATGCTAATGGACCATACGCTCTCTCTCTCTCTCTCTCTCTCTCTATATATATATATATATATATATATATATATATATATATATATATATATATATATATATATATATATATGAGAAATGTAAAAAAATTGAAAGAAAAATTTTATGTATGTACCTATGCACATGTTTTTTTAAATGTGCATATGTACAAAAAACAATTACCATGCATTAAAAATGCATTTATTTGAAAAATTCCATTTTTTAATATTAATTTCGAAAATTTCATATACATAATCATAATCATAAGTATTTAATTGGCTTATGCTTATCTTATTTATATGCATATACTTATTATTATGCATATGTATATAGTTATTCAATTTTTTTTAATATATTTATGAATATGCATATTTCGTATTCTTATTTTTATGCATGTACAAAAGTATACTCATATTTACTTAATTGTCTTATACATATACATATGTATATACATATATTTATTTATCTGCATATACATATATTTATTCATATGTATATGCATATGCTTATTCTTATGCATATAGAGACATTATATATTTTTTTTTAAATATGCATGTAAATATCCACAAGTTTTTTTAAAAAATATGCAAACACAAAAAAAAGGAATACACATTAAAAATGTCTTTTTTATGAAAAATATCATTTTTTTTAAATATTAATTTCGAAATGTAAAGAATATTTTCGTCGATTTTAAAGAAAATAATTAAAAATACTATTTGAAAATTAAAAAATGAATTTATAAATAAGTGAAAAAATATAGATTTCGTTTGGAATTAATATATAAAAAATAAATTTCAAAAAAATGAGTTTTTTTTAATGCATATTCGTGCTTTTTTATGCATATACACATTTATAAAAACCATATTCATATAATTTTTATTCAAATGTTTTTTCACAATTACCTTAGATATATATTTATGTAGGTACACATGTGAAATTTGGTACCTAAACTCATTGTATATAAAAAAAAATTGTTTGTAATCTACTTCAATTTAGTTTTTAATCGATCTTATATATATATATATATATATATATATATATATATATATATATATATATATATATATATATATATATATATATATATATGGTTTGGTTAACAAGGAACCATTTTAAACCTTAGAACCAAGGAACCAATATTTTCTCAACTTTTAGAGCCAATTTTTCATCATATATATATATATATATATATATATATATATATATATATATATATATATATATATATATACATCCATCCATAAATATCAAATTTGATAAAAAAAAATTGATCTGTTCAGATTCACATTGTGAATTTGATCAAATTCACATTGTAAATCTGTACAGATTCATCCTGTGAAATCTATACAGATTCACACTGTGAATCTGTGCAGATTCATAAAGTGAATTTATACAAAAATAATGATTTATACTGCAGGTTCACAATGTGAATTTGAACAGATAAGAAAAGTAAATAAAAAGTTATCAAATTTGATATCAATAGACAGAAGATAAAAAGTTATAAATTTCTATATTTTTAGAATTTTTTTCGATAAATAATAAGATCTAAAACTTGAAAAAGTAATAGTTCCTTTGTTCTATGGTTTAAAATGGTTCATTATATATATATATATATATATATATATATATATATATATATATATATATAGAGAGAGAGAGAGAGAGAGTTAGGTTCAAATGTTTCCAACAAGTTTTGTATGCACATATGGACCAATCAGAATTTAGCATAAATTAAATTTTTAAATAAATCAATAAGGGTAAATTAGTAATGTTGCATGTATATTAAATAAATTCCAAAATTAAAATCAAATCAAATCTCTATAAAATTGCAATCAGTTTTTAAACCCTACAAAAACCACCGATCCTCGCCACTTCTTCCCTTGTGTCGCCAGAAACATTAACCAATCTCACACCCAAACTCAAATTGGGTTTTCATGCACAGCAGTTGATTTGTCTATATAATACAATAATTGCAGATGCAAGAACTCCTTTTCGCTTGCCCAGAACCACATTCGTTGAGTAGTCATCCACTTCCCATCAAACTCAGATCTGCCACCTCCACCAAAAGGTACTGCCTCGAGGATTTTGATCCAACTACTGTGATCAATGATCCTCTATAACACCCATAATCAGAAAGACCAAGAAAGGAAAGGAAAAAAACCTAAGTAAAAGGGGTCAACTCGTCGAGTCCATGGTGGAACTCGACGAGTCCGAGCGAGATCCGGGTCGAGGAGTAAATGACCAACTTGGCGAGTCGGCTAGTGGACTCGGCGAGTCTGTTCTGGTTAAGGAAAACCCTAATCATGTGGGATGTGCCCTATTTAAAGAACATCACATCCCTTCCCCAGCCTCTATACTCCCCTTTTGAGATCCAGATACCCTAAATCGTGAGTGAGAGTCCTTGGGAGCAAATTGGAGCTTAGATAAGGGATTTTGTGAAGGGAGATTAAAGATCGAGAAGCTTGGAGCAAGAGGCTTTGTAGAGAGTTGGATTATTCTTCAGTGGGAGGTCATCCTTGAGGTATTAAGCTGTTGCTTTGGCTTTATTATAATTAGATCTATTCTTGGATGAGATTTTGGGGCTATTTTGGTAAGATTGAGATCAATTCCGGGTTTGGGACTTAGATATGAGGTTGCTACTTCAGATCTAGGGTTGTGATGGTCCAGAATGTCTTAAAGTTCAAGTCAATAAGTTGTTAATGAAGCCCCTTTGTCACAAACCCTAGCCCTAGAGTGTTTTAAGTCCATAACTCTTTGGTTTCACGTAAAGTTTGCAACTTTATGTGAGGAATAGACTTGGGAAGAGTGGATCTATGAGTTGGAGCCCCTGCATGGCTCGAAAAAGCCACTGTATGGATTAAGAACTGGAGCGACTCGGCGGGTCACATGGGTGAACTCGGCGAGTTGGATGAAGATGGGCATGGACTCGACGAGTTGGAAGAACAACTCGGCGAGTCTGTTCTTGGACTCGGCGAGTCAGGTTGCGAAGCATCAACCCATTATGGTTAAGACTTAGATCGGTGAGTTGAATGGTGACTCAGTGAGTTGGACAGGATGGGACTCAGAGATCGTGGAACTCGACGAGTCTTGGGGTGACTCGGCGAGTTGAGTCATTTTATGGGAGTTTTTGAATGCATGGACTCGACGAGTCTTGGGGCGACTCGGCGAGTAGAGTCAGTCAAGAAGGTTGACTTTGACCAAGAATTTAACTTTGGCAAGGGTGGATTTATATGGCTTCTAAGAGTTCAGTTTAGGACTAAGTGTTATATGTTATTGATATTGATACCTCGGGGAGCTAGTGAAGCAGCGGCTCAGAGAGTTGTCGGTCAGCAGCCAGAGGATCATCAGCAAAGTTCAGCAGTGCGAGGTGAGTCTCCTCACTGTTTGTATGGGTCTAAGGCACCAATGCCGGCCCATTTAGTTTATGTATGATAAGAAGACCCAGGGGTTAGCCCTAGGCATTATGCATGAAAGAACAGGAGGCGGCTCCTGGCACACGGTATGTTATTATGTGTGGTAGGAAGACCCGGGGTTAGCCCTAGTCAATATGTATGAAAGGCCAGAAGGTGGCTCCTGACGCATTGTATGCTATTATACATGAAAGACCAGGAGGTGGCTCCTGGCACACTATATGTTGATTAGCCTAATAGAGTAGTATATATAGTTGTCTTCGTGATACTTGCATGAAAGACCAGGGGTGGCCCTTGGCACTTGTCTGTAAGACCCAGGGAGTGGCCCTAGGCTTGACCAGGAAGGCCACGTACGGCCCGTGGCATAATGACAAGACTATGTTTGGCACATAGCACCTTAGCAAGACTATGTTTGGCACATAAGGTAACGCCTGTGTTTCCGGGCTTACCATTTTTAGCAATGTAATAGTCTAGGTTAACCTTTGTAACCCGTTTTGAAATAATAAGAGTGTATTATTTGGGTATTATGTGTTTTGTGCTTAATTGCTTAATTATGTGATTTGATTAATTAAGAATAAAAATAAGCGTCAAAATTAAAGTGTAAAATAAACTTGATATCTTTGGATAATGTTGTAGTAGTTGAAACGAGGTTTTCGAATATATAAAGAACGCCCAAATCTGACTTCGTATGAGGAAGTTATGATTTTTCTAAGTTTCGACTTAGCGGTATGCAGCCCGAAATACTCGATTTGAGATCGAACGGTTTTTAGCCGAAGCAATCTAAACGAGGATCGAAGGTCTCGTTGTTGGTATCGAAGCGATGAAAAGTTAGGCGAGAACAGACGTCAAACGAAGAAGTTATGAATTTATAACGAAGTTTTTCTGTCCCGGCCTATTAAAAATAAATAATAAAAATAAAGTTAAAATTAGCCGACGGAGTCTAAACGAAAGTTGTAGAGCGTAGTTTCACCTTCACGTGGATATAAGGAACGTCGAAAACGGAGTTCGTATCAAGAAGATATGAATTTCTGAAGTTTATTAAATAATTTGTATTTAAATTTAATTATAAAAGTCGGCATTATCCGAAGAGGAGTCACCAATCTGATCCGAGGTATGCCCCGCGTACTCGCGTATGCCCAGCATACCCTGATGCATGCACCGCCTCGCACTCAAGTGAATTCGGATGACGAACGCAATGACGATTTCGGACCAGTACGCCCCGCGTAAGGCCGTACACCCCGCGTACTCTGTGGCTCCAGCCTCCTATAAATAGGATGCGAAGGCAGCCGACTCAATTGCTCTTTTTCGCTCTTCTCTCTCCCGTTTTACCTCGATTTGCGTGCCAGAAGTACCCCGAAGCCCCGGTAATATTCTCGAGCCCCGAAGCAAGTCCCGAGATCCCGAAGATCCCGAGAAGTGCGATTCCCGAGCCAAAGCTCTGCCCGCGAGAAGTTCGATTTTTGTAGAGATCTTCCAGATCTGCTGAGGATTACTACTTCTGCAAGTCGTAGTGCTGTCCGATCATCTTCTGATCAAGTGAGTGTATACTACCTTTCATAAACACGATAATAATACAAGTATGGTTTGAGTGTATTAAGTATATCGTGGTTTATACGTGTGAGTGTGTAGTTACTTTCTTCTAACGCATAATTATGAAATATTATATATAAAATACGTGTTATGTGTATATTTTGTTGTTATATGTGTGAATGTATATTCACTTTCTTCTATCTTATAGATCTGATTATTTCTCTATGAAGTACGTGTTATGTGTGTGTGCCTCATCTGTTATGTGGAAAAATTATTGATTGAGCATGCTATACAGGTTTTAAAACTATGTATAAAAATGTATAGTTTATCTACTAATATGTTGGGTAGAACATGGGTAGATAGTTGGTGTGTAATAAACAGATGAGAGGCCTCGATGTTGTTTTGATCCAGTCATCTAGCGGAATTTAGATGACGACCACTGACTTTTCTAGATAGTCCAGTGGAACGCTAGCAGGCTCATAACCTGTAGGTGTTAATGAACTTGGTTGTTCATTCGCTGTATTCCATCCCCCTCATGGTTGCCTTATTTGACTTATATTGCTGAGGAACCCCTGAAGCATGTGTTGTCGCCCCGATGAAATATTCTTAGACTAGGTCCCTTGTGTTAGTTATTTTAGGGACATAAAGTGAGAATAATGGGAATGGGTAATTGGGTTATCGTTGGTTGGTGGAAATTAAATATAATTATTTATTGTGGGTTGAAAACCCTATATGCTCACCAGGCTCCCAAGCCTAACCCACTCACTTTTATTTGTATTACAGGAAGTGGTGCAAGGGCATAAGATGGATGAACCATCAAGTTGTTTTGTTTACAAGTCTGTATATATATATATTTGTTGAATGACTTGTAATGTTATCGTTTATGCTTATTGGTCTGTATCGGAATATGACACCCCGAGTTTTGATTATATAATGAAAATACATTTCTTTTATGAAATGCTTTGGTAAATATTGTTTTATCATGTTTTGTTTTTGGGAACAAATTCCGCAACTCTTTCAAATCAAAAGGATTTACTCTGAAATTATTTTAAAACAATAAATGAAAATCGGTCTTTTCTAGCCCAGATTTTGGGGATGTCACAGTTGGTATCAGAGCATTAGTTTAAGCAAAATAGGAATTTGTAGGATTTCTAGACTTAAACTTAAAATGCTAAGTGAAATTTTGAGATATGTGTCTGTTATGTTTTAGACACGAGCACTAGTTTATTTTAGGAAAGTTGCCTAAAATGCTTTTATGTGCTAAATGTTATATGTTTCCATATATGATATTATTTGTTCGGATCTTTGGTCTGTTGCCGACCGGATCTAGAAACCTTATGTGTGTAGGATTCTAAGCGTACGTCTATGATATTAGGACTAGCATGTAAATGTTTCGGAGTGATAAGGATGATTTGAATATCTATCGTGAATGAGGATCTAATTTCACCTTATTCGGTGTGTAGATCAAAAATAGTGAGAACAAGAAGTGGAGTTAGAAATGCTGATGAAAACAGGAATCAACCACCAGTGATTGAGCAAATACCTGTCGTAGCAGCAGCACCTGAGCCAATAACCATGGCTGGTGTGAAAATGATGATTCAAACAATGTTGGATCGTCAGATGGATGAAACTAGGCGGTTGCTTCAACAGAATCGTGAAGAACTGTCAATTCGTGTGGAAGAGCCCGAATTAAATGAAGGGCACTCGGAAGGTGGAAACTTCAGTGGGTCTGTTGGTCAAGCCAACCCACCAATAGTTAGGCAAAACAACCATGATTGAAGGAATGATGGAATGGGATGCAATGTAACGCCCGGGTTTCAGGGCTAAGCATATTTGTCAATATAATAGTCTAGGTCAACTATTGTAACTCTTTTTGAAGTAATAAAGATGAAATATTTGAGTATTATGTGAATTATGTGTATTTATGTGCTTATAATTTAATTATAAATGTATAATTAATAAAGAATAAAAATAAACGTCAAAATTAAAGTGTGAGATAAGCCCTATATCTCTACATAAAGTTGTAGAATATGTCTCAAGGTTTCCGTACTTATAAAGAACGCCGAAATCCGAGTTATAACGAAGAAGTTATGGCCCGTCGAAGTTTTACGGCAAAACCGGCACGGCACCGGGAAGCGTAAATAGTGAATTTATGATAGAGAGAGATTTAGCCTTATAAATCTAAACAAAAGTTGTAGAATATGTTAAACTAAGAGCGTCGATAAAAAGAACGCCCAAATCTGACTTCGTATGAGGAAGTTATGATTTTTCGAAGTTTCAGCTTAGCAGTGTACAGCCCGGAACTCGAATTTTAGTTCGAGCGGTTTTTGGCTTACGCGACCTAAATGAGAGTTGAAGATCTCATTAATACGAACTCAACGGTATAAAGACAGACGAAAACGGAGTCCGTATGAAGGAGTTACGAATTCTTCGCGGTCATTTAGCAGTCTAATCTCCTCCTACTGTTAAATTTAAGATCGGTCAAGAATTAGCCGACGAAGTCTAAATGAAAGTTGTAGATATTGTTTCTACCTACGCATGGAAAAAAAGAACGTCAAAAACGGAGCTCGTATGTGAGAGTTATGATTTTTCTAAGTCGGGAGGCTGTTGTGCGAAATCGGGTGACGTGGCGCAATCCTGGCCGTTGCTTCCTCCCCAAGGCTAGCCACCAGATGGTGACACCTGGCCTGGAACTCGACGAGTTTGAGGCCAACTCGACGAGTTTTTGGCTTTTCCAGCCTATAAAAAGGGAGTCGGGGCACCCTCATTTCTCACACCTTTTCCCACTTCTTTCTCTCTCTAAACTCTCTCTCTAACCCCCCCCCCCCCCAAACCCCCCTAAAAGCCTAGGTAAACCCCCTAGCACCCGAAGGAAGCACCGAGGCTCCCAGAGTTCCGAGAAAAGGGGTCTTTCGGTTCAGGAACACTGCTCCAACGAAGCCCGGTTTTCGAGAAAACCCACTGTAAGTGAGCTACGCCTAACCTATCTTTAGTTTAGCTTACGTTTTAATATAGTAATGTTATTAGTACCTTATAATAAGTACTTGGGCTATTATTATGGGTTATATAAGTATCTTTTAACGCTTATATAATAATAATAATAATAATAATAATAATAATAGCTAGACTATTAATTAATCACGGTTATCGTTAGACTAAACCCTAGTGGTATTGATACTAGGTTTTATCGAAGGAAAATCGTTTTGAGAGTACCGAAGCGCTGTCCGAGTGCTGAGTCACCACCTTTCTGGTGAGTGCATAGTTACTTTCAGCTTACACATAGATATGAAGTATTTTATATAAACTACGTGCTATGTGTGCATATTATCCAAATACTTGCTATCTATACTGTATGAACATTGTTATACATGTTTTCAATTATTTAAACTGTATATGTATTTTATATCTACGAAAATGTTGGGGTAAAACGTGGGTAGATGTAATAGGTGATGTGTGATAAAATGATGAGAGGCATCGATGTTGATGTTGTTGATTCTGTCATCTAGCGGAGTATGGATGGCGACCACGGACTCTTCTAGACAGTCCAGTGGAACACTAGTAGGTTCGTAACCTGTAGGTGTTTGTGAACGATGTGTTCACCGGTGTACTCCATCCCCCACATGGTTGCCTTTAGGACATTTATTGCTGAGGAATCCCCTTAGCAGTAGTGTCCGTCCCGATGATGATCCTTAGGCTAGGTCCCTTATGATAGGTGTTTAGGGACGTAAAGTGAGGATAACGGGAACGGGTAATCGGGTTATTGTTGATTGGTGAAATTAATAAACTTATTTATTGTGGGTTGAAAACCCTATGTGCTCACTAGGCTCCCAAGCCTGACCCACTCAGTTTCTTGTATTACAGGTAGTGGCGCATGAGCATAGATGTGATGTTTTGGACGAGGGATTACGGATATAGGCCTGTAGATATGAAATAATGTAGTAAGGATTATATTGTATTGTTTATACTTATGTACTGTATCGAACATGACATCCCGAGTCTTTTAATGAAATAAATTTCTAAGGAAATGCTTTTGATAAATCTTTATCATAATATTGTTTTGGGACAAATTCCGCAATTCTTTTATTAAAAGATTACTCTGATTTTGAAATAAAGTATAAACAAAACCGGTCTTTTCTGACCGTGATTTTGGGGATGTCACAGTTGGTATCAGAGCATTAGTTTAAGCGAACTAGGAATTTGTAGGATTTCTAGACTTAAACTTAGAATGCTAAGCGATGATTGTGAGGTGTGAGCACTAGCTTATTTTAGGAGTTATGCCTAGAATGCTTTTATGTGCTAAATGCTTTGTGCATGATATGCTATTATTTGTTCGGATCTATGGTTTGTTGCCGACCGGATCTGGAAACCTTATGTGTTTAGGATTCTAAACGTACGACTATGATATTAGAACTAGCATGTAAACGTTTCGGAGTGATAAGGATGATTTAAACGTCTATCCTAAATAAAGATCTAAATTCACCTTATTCGGTGTATAGATCAAGATGGCAAGGACCCGTAGCGGAAACGTGAACGCAAATGGAGATAGGAACCAACCCCCAGCGGTTTAGCAAATACCTGTTGTTGAAGAAGTTGCACCTGAGCCAGTTACGATGGCCGGAGTGCAAGCGATGATGCAGGCTATGTTGGATCGTCAAATGGAGGAAACCAGACGTTTGCTCCAGCAAAATCGAGAGGAAGAGACTATTCAGATCGAACAGCCCGAGTTGAACGAAGGGCAGACTGAAGAGGGAAACTATAGTGGGACTGTTGGTCAAGCCAACCCACCGATAGTTAGGCAAAACAACCAGGATGGGGGAAATGACGGACGTGGATGCAAATACAAGGATTTCATGGCATCCAAGCCACCGAGTCTATCTGGAAGCCCGACACCGGTGGAAGTCATGAACTGGATCTCTGAAATGGAGACGATGTTTGAGAGTTGCGAGTGTAGCAACAGGCAGAAGACCGCTCTCGCGGTTCCTTTGTTGAAATCTGGAGTACTAAACTGGTGGAAGCTACTAGCTGACTCAATGCCCAAAGGTGAAGCAAGCAAGATGTAGTGGGAGGATTTTCTGGTACAGTTGAAGATGCAATACTGCTCTGAGCAGGATCTTCTGGAAATCAACAACGAATTCCAGAATCTGAAGAAGGGAAGAATGAGTGTTACTGAATACGCTGCAAGCTTTACTGAGAAAATGAAGCTTGTTCCTCACCTCGTCCCAACTGAACTCTCCAAGGTTAACAAATTTGCCCTCGGATTACCAGCGGACTTCGGTCCAATGGTCAAGCAATCTACCACTCTGAAAGCCGCCATCTGGGCTGCTAAGAATGTGGAGACCCAGATATGAGAGAAGGGTATGGAGAGAGCGGAAGTGGGAGAGAAAAGGAAATTTGACGGATCCTCAAGGTCCGGTAAGAAGGGTAGATTCTCGAAGTCTGGTTCGAGAGGAGGAGGATCAGAAGCAAAGTGGTGTGACAAGTGCAAGAAGAAGCACTCTGGGAAGTGTGAAGGAGGGGTCACTTGTTACAAATGCGGAAAGCCTGGGCACTATGCCAATGAATGCACCCTCAACCAGAAGGCCTGTTATGGGTGTAATAAAGAAGGGCACATTTTGAAGGACTGCCCGAAGAAGAAGGAGGCAGGAAGACCCAACATACCACCGAAGCCGAAGGCGAGAGCCTTCCAGATGACGCTCGAGGTTGCGAAGGAGGCAGCAGACGTCGCTTCAGGTACCTTTCTTGTAAATGGTTTGCCTGCAAATATACTATTTGATTCCGGAGCCAACTACTCCTTTGTGTCGCATAAATTTGGTTGGAAATTAGCATTGCCTGTAGAAAAACTAGATAATGCCCTGATTGTAGAAGTTGCCAGTGGCAAATTCGTACCTGTTAGTAATCGTATTAGGAACATCGTCATCGACCTAAACGGAAACGAATTCCACAAAGAGCTATTACCCATAGAGTTAAACGGTTTCGACATCGTTTTGGGTATGGATTGGCTTAGCGCCAACGATGCTGAGATTCAATGTCGAAAGAAGATAGTAAGGGTAAACCCACCCGGAAACGAATCATTTATGGTGTACGGGGACAAACGCAGAGTGAATTCTGGAATCATCTCCCTGATGAAAGCCAGGAAATGTTTGTACAAAGGATGTACATCGTACTTGGCATTCGTAATTGATGCTAAGAAGGAGAAGAAAGAGGTGCAGAATATACCGGTTGTGTGTGATTATCCGGAAGTCTTTCCCGAAGATCTTCCCGGGTTACCACCTGATAGGCAAGTGGAGTTTCGTATAGACTTGTTACCAGGAACGACACCAATAGCAAAAGCACCTTATCGATTAGCACCGACGGAGATGAAGGAGCTTATGACGCAACTTTAGGAGCTGTTGGACAACGGTTTTATTCGACCTAGTTCGTCACCCTGGGGAGCTCCAGTGTTATTCGTGAAGAAGAAGGACGGAAGTATGAGAATGTGTATAGACTACCGAGAGTTGAATAAGGCAACGGTGAAGAACAAGTATCCATTGCCGAGGATTGATGACCTATTCGATCAGCTTCAAGGTTCGAGCTACTTCTCAAAGATCGATCTTAGGTCAGGATATCATCAGCTGAAGGTGAGAGAGCAGGATATTGAGAAGACTGCATTCAGAACGAGATATGGACATTATGAGTTCTTGGTTATGTCATTTGGGCTAACCAATGCTCCTGCAGCATTCATGGATTTGATGAATAGGGTTTGTAAACCATTCCTCGATAAATCTGTGATAGTGTTCATCGACGACATTCTCATCTACTCGAAAAGCCAGGAGGAGCATGGCAAGCATCTACAAGAAGTGTTGAAAGTATTAAAGAAGGAGAAGCTTTACACAAAGTTCTCCAAATGCGACTTTTGGATACGGGAAGTCCAATTCTTGGGTCATGTTGTTAACCAGGAGGGAATAATGGTTGACCCCGCAAAGATCGAGGCTGTAATGAAGTGGGAACGTCCAAAGAGTCCCACGGAGATTCGAAGCTTTCTAGGATTAGCCGCATATTATCGACGATTTATCCAAGGCTTTTCTTCGATAGCTGCTCCATTAACAGCTTTGACTCATAAAGGAGCTACGTATACATGGAGTGAGAAACACGATGAGGCATTCGAGAAGCTAAAGAAGAAGTTATGTGAAGCACCGATACTTTCTCTACCTGATGGAGTTGAAGACTTTACGGTCTACAGTGACGCATATGGAGTCGGGTTGGGTTGTGTTCTGACCCAAAGAGAAAAGGTGATAGCATACGCATCTCGACAATTGAAAGAGCACGAAAAGAACTACCCCACTCATGATCTGGAGTTGGCAGCGGTAGTATTTGCCTTAAAGATATGGAGGCATTACCTCTACGACACGAAGTGCAAGCTCTTCACTGATCATAAGAGTCTCCAGTATCTCTTTAATCAGAAGGAGTTGAACATGAGGCAACGACGCTGGCTAGAACTTCTCAAGGACTACGACTGTGAGATACTTTACCACCCAGGAAAAGCAAATATTGTTGCTGATGCTCTCAGTTGGAAAGTCAATCTTGAAAGGAAAAGGCCAAGAGCGTTAAGAATTGAAGTCGTCTCGACGATTGTGGAAAGTATCAGGAAAGCTCAAGAAGAAGCTTTAGAGAAAAATGACCGAAAGGAAGAACGTTTGGGAAGAACGTTAGTGTTCGGTACAAACTGTCGAGGACTGAAGGTATTCCAAGATCGAATTTGGGTACCTAAGACGGGAGGAATAAGAGATCTTCTAATGGAAGAAACACACAAGACCATGTACTCGATTCATCCTGGTAGCACTAAAATGTATAGGGACCTAAAACCCTACTACCGGTGGCCGACGATGAAGCTCGATGTTGCGAAGTATGTGGCCGAGTGCGTAACATGTGCGAGGGTTAAGGCACAACATCAGAAACCGTATGGGAGTTTAGAACCTTTACCTGTACCCATGGGTAAATGGGAAGACATCACCATGGATTTTGTGACTAAACTGCCCAGGACGAAGAACGGTCACAACATGATTTGGGTAGTCGTGGATCGTTTCACCAAGAGTGCACACTTCATAGCAGCTAACGAGAAGTGGTCTATGGATAAGCTTGCAAATGCTTACGTGAAGGAAATTGTAAGACTTCATGGTGTCCCTCTAACAATTGTATCAGATCGTGATAGTCGTTTCACGTCACGGTTTTGGAGGAGTCTACAAGAGGAGTTGGGTACAAAGTTATGTTTGAGTACTGCTTACCATCCGCAAACCGATGGCCAGAGCAAAAGAACGATTCAGACACTGGAAGATATGCTGAGAGCATGTACCCTCGAATTCCAAGGGAATTGGGACGAGCACTTACCTCTGGTCGAATTCTCCTACAATAATAGTTTTCACTCGAGCATCAAGATGGCACCTTATCAAGCCTTGTATGGACAGAAGTGTCGTATGCCGTCTTGTTGGCTTGAAGCCGGAGAGAAGCAGTTTATGGGCCCCGAGATAGTCCATGAGATTGCTGAGAAGTTGAAGGTGATTAGGGAAAGAATGTTAGCAGCTCAGAATCGTCAGAAGAGCTATGCTGACAAGAAAAGACGACCGATAACCTTCGAAGTTGGGGATTCCGTTTTGCTTAAAGTCTCACCGTGGAAGGGACTTATACGATTTGGGAAACGAGGAAAGTTGATTCCAAGGTTTATTGGACCGTTCAAAGTTCTTCAGAAGATTGGGAACCAAGCTTACAAGCTGGAATTGCCTGAAGAACTCAATGGTATTCATAACACCTTCCATGTGTGTTATTTGAGGAAATTCACGGGAGATGTTCCCGACATAATTCCAATCTCAGAGTTAAGGATGGATGAAAATAAAAGGCTGATTGAAGAGCCTGAGGCAATTGTTGACCGTAAGACTAAGAAGTTACGACGCAAGATGGTCGACTTAGTGCTAGTCCGATGGAAACATTCGAATGGGCCGAATCTCACTTGGGAAACAAAGGATGACATGATGAGTCGTTATCCACATCTATTTGCTGATGCATGATTCCGGGACAGAATCATCCTAAGGGGGAGAGAATTGTAACGCCCGGGTTTCAGGGCTAAGCATATTTGTCAATGTAATAGTCTAGGTCAACTATTTGTAACTCTTTTTGAAGTAATAAAGATGAAATATTTGAGTATTATGTGAATTATGTGTATTTATGTGCTTATAATTTAATGATAAATGTATAATTAATAAAGAATAAAAATAAACGTCAAAATTAAAGTATGAGATAAGCCCTATATCTCTACATAAAGTTGTAGAATATGTCTCAAGGTTTCCGTACATATAAAGAACGCCGAAATCCGAGTTATAACGTAGAATATGTCTCAAGGTTTCCAGTGCAGTGATTAGCATTTGATTGAGTGTGTTTATGGATTTGTAGCCGGGGAGATACCGGAGCAGCAGCAGTTAGCTTCCAGAGCCATACAGACAGCAGCCAGTTTATGAGGTGAGTTTCCTTCCAGTAGGAACGGGTCTAAGACCACAATGCCGGCCCATTCAGTCAGCAGTAGTTTCTGGACTTCGGTCCAATGCAGTAGTTAGTATGTTTGACGCCTCCGTGGCTCAGACAGGATTTAGTGTTTATGCTAGTTGATATGTTATGCTATGATGTGTTCAGTTAGTCCGGACTTTGGTCCGATGCAGGGGACAGGGTCCCAGTCAGTTTCGGACTTCGGTCCGATGTAGGGGACGGGGTCCCAGTCAGTTTCGGACTTCGGTCCGATGTAGGGGACGGGGTCCCAATCAGTTTTCGGACTTCGGTCCGATGTAGGGGACGGGGTCCCAGATAGTTAGTCCGGACTCCGGTCCGATGCAGGGGACAGTGTCCAAGTCAGTGGGCAAGGCCCAGTATGTGCTTTATATGTATTGTATGGTATGTGGTAGGTTGGGGGAGCTCACTAAGCTTCGTGCTTACAGTTTCAGTTTTGGTTTCAGGTACTTCAGCAAGCAAAGGGAAGAGCTCGGGATGATGGCATCGCACACACCACAGCTTCAGTTCTTGTCTTGGGAGTTGATACAGTTTTCTTAGATATGTTTTGATACAGTTATGACTCAGTTTTCTCACAGTATTTTAGTATGGTTTTAGATACATAGTGTATGGTTTTATTATATGATACTCAGTTTTATGATTTTTGGTTATCTTAAAAATGAATTTTTTTTGGGTCGTTTCAAGCACCGAGGCTCCCAGAGTTCCGAGAAAAGGGGTCTTTCGGTTCGGGAACGCTGCTCCAGCAAAGCCCGGTTTTCGAGAAAACCCGTTGTAAGTGAGCTACGCCTAACCTATCTTTAGTTTAGCTTACGTTTTAATATAGTAATGTTATTAGGACCTTATAATAAGTACTTGGGCTATTATTATGGGTTATATAAGTATCTTTTAATGCTTATATAATAATAACAATAGCTAGACTATTAATTAATCACGGTTATCGTTAGACTAAACCCTAGTGGTATTGATACTAGGTTTTATCGAAGGAAAATCATTTTGAGAGTACCAAAGCGTTGTCCGAGTGCTGACTCACCACCTTTCAGGTGAGTGCATAGTTACTTTCAGCTTACACATAGATATGAAGTATTTTATATAAACTACATGCTATGTGTGCATATTATCCGAATACTTGCTATCTATGCTGGATGAACATTGTTATACATGTTTTCAATGATTTAAACTGTATATGTATTTTATATCTACGAAAATGTTGGGGTAAAACATGGGTAGATGTAATAGGTGATGTGTGATAAAATGATGAGAGGCCTCAATGTTGATGTTGTTGATTCTGTCATCTAGCGGAGTATGGATGACGACCATGAACTCTTCTAGACAGTCTAGTGGAACACTAGCACGTTCGCAACCTGTAGGTGTTTGTGAACGATGTGTTCACCGGTGTACTCCATCCCCCACATGGTTGCCTTTAGGACATTTATTGCTGAGGAATCCCCTTAGCAGTAGTGTCCGTCCCAATGATGATCCTTAGGCTAGGTCCCTTATGATAGGTGTTTAGGGACGTAAAGTGAGGATAACGGGAACGGGTAATCGGGTTATTGTTGATTGGTGAAATTAATAAACTTATTTATTGTGGGTTGAAAACCCTATGTGCTCACCAGGCTCCCAAGCCTGACCCACTCAGTTTCTTGTATTACAGGTAGTGGCGCATGAGCATAGATGTGATGTTTTGGACGAGGGATTACGGATATAGGCCTGTAGATATGAAATAATGTAGTAAGGCTTATATTGTATTGTTTATACTTATGTACTGTATCGAACATGACATCCCGAGTCTTTTAATGAAATACATTTCTAAGGAAATGCTTTTGATAAATCTTTATCATAATATTGTTTTGGGACAAATTCTGCAATTCTTTTATTAAAAGATTACTCTGATTTTGAAATAAAGTATAAACAAAACCGGTCTTTTCTGACCGTGATTTTGGGGATGTCACATGCAAGTACAAGGACTTTCTAACTTGCAAACCATCGACCTTCAATGGAAAGGAGGATCCGATTGGAGTTATGGATTGGATCTCCGAAATGGAGTTAGCTTTCATGACTTGTGGCTGCAGAGGCAAGTTGCAGACTATCTATGCAGTGCGTCAGTTTCGAGGTGGAGCCGTTCGTTGGTGGAACACTCTAGGGAAGACTTTAAGCCCTAATGAGCCACTGCAATTGACATGGGCAGAATTCTTGGTGCAGTTCAAACACAAGTTCTGTTCAGCCCAAAATTTGTTGGAGTTGGAGAATAAGTTTTTGGCATTAACGAAGGGCAGCATGTCAGTTGATGAATACACCAATAACTTTACCGATAAGATGGAGTTTGCCTTGCGTATCGTCCTAGACGAGTTGACAAAGGTGGACCGGTATGTGAAGGGACTCCCATGGGAGTACGAGGTGCCAGTACGTCAGACACATACTCTAGAGGCAGCTATCTGGGCTGCCAAGTCTGTTGAGAACATGATTAAGGGGAGAACCACTGACAAGGTTGAGGTTGGTGAGAAGAGAAAGTTTGAGGGAACATTTGGTTCCGGTAAGAAAGGCAAATTTTCGAATTCTGATTCGAAAAAGTTTGGAGGAAAAGGAGGTGAAGCGAAGTGGTGTGATAAGTGTAAGAAAAAGCACTTTGGGAAATGTAGCGAGGATGTAACCTGCTACAAGTGTGGAAAGGTTGGACATTTTGCCAATGAGTGTCCGAACAACAAAAGGATGTGTTTTGGTTGCAATGAAGAGGGGCACATTTTTAAAGACTGTCCGAAGAAGAAGGAGGCAGCTAAGCCCAACATTCCACCAAAGCCGAAGGCGAGAGCATTCCAGATGACACTCGAAGCTGCGAAAGATGAAGCTGATGTCGCTTCAGGTACCTTTCTCGTAAACGAATTACCTGCTCAAATTTTGTTTGATTCTGGAGCCAACTACTCCTTTATTTCGCATGAGTTTGGTAGAAAACTAGCTTTGCCTATTGATATGCTAGATAATGCTTTATTAGTCGAAGTTGCTAGTGGCAAGTTTGTACATGTTAGCCATTGTATGAAAGACATCTTAATCGACCTTAATGGGAATAAGTTTCACGAGGAATTATTGCCTATCGAACTTAATGGTTTTGACATCGTGTTGGGAATGGATTGGCTTAGCGCCAATGATGCCGAAATATTGTGCAAGAAGAAGATAGTTAAAGTAAACACGCCTGGGAAAGATTCGTTTATAGTGTATGGGGACAAACGCAGAGTAAATTCTGGAATCATTTCTCTAATGAAAGCTAGGAAGTGTTTGACCAAGGGATGTACATCATATTTAGCATTCGTGATCGATGCTAAGAAGGAAAAGAAGATGATGCAGAGTATTCAAGTGGTGTGTGATTATCCGGAAGTATTTCCCGAAGTTCTTCCTGGATTACCGCCTGATCGACAAGTGGAATTCCGTATTGACTTGTTACCAGGAACCACGCCAATAGCAAAAGCACCTTACCGACTAGCATCGACGGAGATGAAGGAGCTAATGATGCAACTTCAGGAGTTATTGGACAAAGGTTTCATTAGACCTAGTTCATCGCCCTGGGGAGCTCCGGTGTTATTCGTGAAGAAGAAAGATGGAAGTATGAGAATGTGCATCGATTACAGAGAGCTGAACAAGGCAACAATAAAGAATAGATATCCGTTGCCAAGGATTGATGACCTGTTTGATCAATTGCAAGGTTCGAGCTATTTCTCAAAGATCGATCTAAGGTCAGGATATCATCAGCTAAAAGTAAGAGAGCAAGATATCGAGAAGACTGCATTCAGAACTAGATATGGACACTACGAGTTCTTGGTTATGTCGTTTGGACTAACCAATGCTCCGGCAGCATTCATGGATTTAATGAATAGGGTTTGTAATCCTTTCCTTGATAAATCCGTGATAGTGTTCATAGACTACATTCTGATTTACTCGAAAAGCCAGGAGGAGCATGGTAGACACTTACGAGAAGTGTTAGAAGTTTTGAAGCAGGAGAAGCTGTATGCAAAGTTCTCCAAATGTGATTTTTGGATTCATGAAGTCCAATTCTTGGGTCACGTGGTCAACCAAGAAGGGATAATGGTTGATCCAGCAAAGATCGAAGCTGTGATGAAGTGGGAACAACCAAAAAGTCCCACGGAGATTCGAAGCTTTTTAGGATTACTCGGATATTACCGAAGGTTTATCCAAGGCTTTTCTTCGATCGCTACTCCATTGACAACTTTGACCCACAAAAGAGCTACTTATGCTTGGAGTGATAAGCATAAAGAAGCATTCGAGAAGTTAAAGAAGAAGCTATGCGAGGCATCGATACTTTCTTTACCCGATGGAGTTGAAGACTTCGCTGTTTATAATGATGTGTCTGGGGTTGGATTGGGTTGTGTTTTGACCCAAAGAGAAAAGGTGATAGCATATGCGTCTCGACAGCTGAAAGAGCATGAAAAGAATTACCCGACTCATGATTTGGAGTTGGCAGCGGTAGTTTTCGCTCTGAAAATATGGAGGCATTACCTCTATGGCACGAAGTGCAAACTTTTTACTGATCATAAGAGTCTCCAATATCTCTTTAATCATAAGGAATTGAATATGAGGCAACGACGCTGGCTAGAATTACTTAAAGACTACGACTGCGAGATACTTTACCACCCCGGTAAGGCTAATGTTGTTGCTGATGCTCTCAATCGGAAGGTCAATCTTGAAAGGAAAAGGCCAAGAGCGTTGAGAATTGAAGTTGTCTCTACCATTGTGGAAAGTATAAAGAAAGCTCAAGAGGAAGCTTCTGAGAAGAATGACCGAAGGGAGGAATGTTTGGGAAAAACGTTGGTGTTTGATACAGACGGTCATGGACTGAAGGTGTTCCAAGGTCGGATTTGGGTACCTAAGATAGGAGGAATCAGAGATCTTCTGATGGAAGAAGCTCACAAGACCATGTACTCGATTCATCCCGGTAGCACTAAAATGTATAGGGACCTGAAACCCTACTACTGGTGGCTGACGATGAAGCTTGATGTTGCAAAGTATGTGGCTGAGTGTGTGACTTGTGCGAGAGTAAAGACACAACATCAGAAACCGTACAGGAGTTTAGAACCATTGCCTGTGCCTATGGGTAAGTGGGAAGACATTGCTATGGATTTTGTCACTAAACTGCCCAGAACAAAGAATGGTCACGACATGATTTGGGTGGTCGTTGATCGATTCACTAAGAGTGTGCATTTCATAGCAGCCAAGGAGAAATGGTCTATGGAAAAGCTTGCAAACTCTTACGTGAAGGAGATTGTGAGGCTTCACGGTGTTCCGTTAACGATTGTGTCGGATCGTGATAGCCGTTTCATCTCGAGGTTTTGGAAAAGTCTACAAGAGGAAATGGGTACCAAGTTATGTTTAAGTACAGCTTACCATCTGCAGACCGATGGTCAGACTAAAAGAACGATACAAACACTTGAAGATATGCTAAGAGCATGTACCTTGGAATTCCTAGGTAATTGGGATGAACATTTACCATTGGTAGAATTTTCCTACAATAATAGTTTCCACTCGAGCATTAAGATGGCACCTTATCAAGCTTTGTATGGACAGAAGTGTCGTATGCCGTCTTGTTGGCTTGAGGCTGGGGAAAAGCAGTTTTTGGGACTGGAGATGGTTCATCAAACTGCTGAAAAGTTGAAATAATTAGGGAAAGAATGTTAGCAACTCAGGATCGTCAAAAGAGCTATGCTGACAAGAAGCGAAGACCGATGACTTTTGAGGTTGGAGATTTGGTTTTGCTTAAAGTCTCGCCGTGGAAGGGACTTATAAGATTTGGTAAAAGGGGAAAGTTGAGTCCAAGGTTTATTGGACCATTTAAAGTTCTTCAGAGGATTGGGAACCAAGCTTACAAGCTCGAATTACCCGAAGAACTGAATGGAATTCACAACACTTTTCATGTGTGTTATTTGAGGAAGTTCACGGGAGAAGTTCGATTTGCGTGCCAGAAGTAGCCTGAAGCCCCGGTAATATTCTCGAGCCCCGAAGCAAGTCCCGAGATCCTGAAGATCCCGAGAAGTGCGATTCCCGAGCCGAAGCTCTGCCCGCGAGAAGTTCGATTTTTGTAGAGATCTTCCAGATCTGCTGAGTATTACTACTTCTGCAAGTCGTAGTGCTGTCCGATCATCTTCTAATCAAGTGAGTGTATACTACCTTTCATAAACACGATAATAATACAAGTATGGTTTGAGTGTAATAAGTATATCGTGGTTTATACGTGTGAGTGTGTAGTTACTTTCTTCTAACGCATAATTATGAAGTATTATATATAAAATATGTGTTATGTGTATATTTTGTTGTTATATGTGTGAATGTATATTCAATTTCTTCTATCTTATAGATCTGATTATTTTTCTACGAAGTACGTGTTATGTGTGTGTGCCTCATCTGTTATGTGGAAAAGTTATTGATTGAGCATGCTATACAGGTTTTAAAACTATGTATAAAAATGTATAGTTTATCTACTATTATGTTGGGTAGAACATGGGTAGATAGTTGGTGTGTAATAAACATATGAGAGGCCTCGATGTTGTTTTGATCCAGTCATCTAGCGGAATTTAGATGACGACCATGGACTTTTCTAGATAGTCCAGTGGAACGCTAGCACGCTCATAACCTGTAGGTGTTAATGAACTTGGGTGTTCATTCGTTGTATTCCATCCCCCTCATGGTTGCCTTATTTGACTTATATTGCTGAGGAACCCCCGAAGCATGTGTTGTCGCCCCGATGAAATATTCTTAGACTAGGTCCCTTGTGTTAGTTATTTTAGGGACATAAAGTGAGAATAACGGGAATGGGTAATTGGGTTATTGTTGGTTGGTGGAAATTAAATATAATTATTTATTGTGGGTTGAAAACCCTATATGCTCACCAGGCTCCCAAGCCTGACTCACTCAGTTTTATTTGTATTACAGGAAGTGGCGCAAGGGCATAAGATGGATGAACCATCAAGTTGTTTTGTTTACAAGTCTGTATATATATATATATATATATATATATATATATATATATATATATTTGTTGAATGACTTGTAATGTTATCGTTTATGCTTATTGGTCTGTATCGGAACATGACACCCCGAGTTTTGATTATATAATGAAAATACATTTCTTTTATGAAATGCTTTGGTAAATATTGTTTTATCATGTTTTGTTTTTGGGAACAAATTCCGCAACTCTTTCAAATCAAAAGGATTTACTCTGAAACTATTTTAAAAGCATAAATGAAAATCGGTCTTTTCTGGCCGAGATTTTGGGGATGTCACACATAACACCTTACTTGATTATGTATATGTTGGTTATGTATGGTTCTTGGCTACGTATGGCATGTATGGATCAGTTGGTTTGTATGGTATGTGGTATCTGGGGAACTCACTAAGCTTCGTGCTTACGGTTTTCAGTTTTGGTTTCTGGTATATTGCTTTCAAGGAAAGGAGTCGGCTCGATCGCAGCGCATCACACTATGTTTTCCGCACATGAGATCTTTGGGATTACACTCTGATATGGTTTTATGATAATATGTTTTGATTACTGACACCTTGGTTTGTCATGAGATATTATAATGAATTTTTTGTACTGATGGTTTTATGTAATACCTTATTCTAAAGTGAAATTTTTAGCCCTAAATTTGGGATATTACAAGTTTGTATCAAATCCTTGGTTTGAGGGATTCAGACATACCCATAGGTATGCCTGAACTCAAACTAAGGGCTTGGTATGAAAGTTTTCAAAAGGAAAACCATTTTTATAAAAAGAAAAGTGGGTTTGCAAAGAATTTGAAAAGAGAACAAAATTTTGAAAAGAACAAGGTGTGTGATGCGTGCAATCAGCCGAGCTCAAGTAAGTTTTCCCAAGATACCCATACATGTTGTGATATGTGATGATATGATTATGAAAATTGGATGCTAGATTAGGGCTAAGGATCTAGGGAGGATGCCTTATGTGCCTGTTATATGTGCTTGAGCTGGATAATAGTGCTGATTAGACAGTTGTAGGATAGCCTGTTTAGGTTATGCCTGAGTTTATGAGCCTATGTCGCATGCTAGCGCAGATTCTTGATATGAAATTATGATTGATGGGTATGTTATGGTTAGATTTTTTCCCCTTGTCCGAATGTTGCTTGCTTTGTGCATTGTGGGATTCTAAGTGATGGGAGTTAGCCATTAGGTGAATACGTCATGTCACATGTGACCAGGGGTGAATAATCTCAAAGTGCTGGATTTGGCCCTACTGTGCAGCTCTCGTCTGAGTCTAACCATTGTAGGGACGAGTCTTCTACTCGAAGGATTATCTGAGCCTCGTCACATGTGATAGTATTCAGGTGATGGCTAATTGGCATCACAAGGAGGCCTTCAGCAACTGAGGACTGGTTTGAGTTGAGTCAGAAGTTTCCCTAGGGCAAGCCTAGGATGAGAGTAGTGTTGGGAGCAGTGTCAGTAGTAGTGAAAGGGACTTAGTGAAGTTGAAGCAAACCTTGAGGAAAGTACGGATAGATGTGGAAGGTAGTATGGGCCCGTACTACTGGAAGCAGAGGATCTGTACTCGAGTCAAGGAGGGCCGAGATGGAACCTGGAATCTTAGAAAGCATGTGAAACCTCTAAGAAAGTATATAGGACCCTGACAACTGTTTCTTCATTTTCATAATGGTGGTCACGCGTCATGGAGCGGGGGGTTTAGGATTTGGGTCAGGATTGGGCTTGGGTGTAGGGTCCGAGCATGCGGATGATGGGTTACGCGAGTTCATCGCGTCCGAGATCACGAGAGGTATCCTTGATGTGATGCCGGTTATCTTCGGGTCGATCAAGGAAGGGATCATTGAGCTGATGGAGGATTGCCTCTTAGCTTTCAGGAGCAATTTGGCATCTAGCCAGGCGAGTACGCGCACACTGTCCTTCAAGGACTTTAGATGGAGTGGTGCGCCGGATTTTCACGGGGTGAAGAACCCCATTGCTGCTAGGAGATGGATCGCAGACATCGAGTCTGCACAGCTGAAGAGCTTCTTCCCGGAGGGATCGAAGGTCTGCTTTGCTGCGGGATGTTTGAGAGACAGAGCCAGAGACTGGTGGGAGTCAGTTGGTGATTCCTTGGGAGCCACAGCCATTGAGGCTATGACCTGGCCCGACTTTGTGACCAGGTTTAGGGTGGAGTTTGCACCGGCGGTGGAGCTTCAACAGTTGGCCAGAGAGTTCCTAGACATGAGACAGACGACAAAGTCAGTGGCGGAGATTACCGCCAAGTTTTGGGAGAGGGCCTTATTAGTGCCTCAGTATGCAGGGGATGATGAGATGCAGAGGACCCGCTATCATGACATGTTGAGAGCGGATATCCGGGAGCATGTCAGCTTCTCGGCATGCCCGACCTTGGACTCTATGATTGCCAGGGCACGGGAAAAGGAGATTGATTTGGAGCACATTGCGAAGAGGAATTCGGATCAGATGTATACTTTGGAGGGTCCCGGGAAGAGACCCAAGACTTCAGATCAGCGGATAGCAGACCGACATGGCCGAAGTCAGTGCAGCACGTGCGGGAAACGGCACGAGGGATTTTGTCGTTCTAGGGGTTCAGGCTGCTACAAGTGTGGCAGTGATGGTCACGTTAGCAGGGACTGCCCACAGGGGGCAATCCCATTATGTTTTCACTTCAATCAGGTGGGTCACAAGAAGGCCGACTGTCCGACGGCAAGGGGAGGAGCAGGGAGTGCGTCTGCCCCGACAACTTCGAGGATTGCGGATGGGTGAGAGGGTAGGGCTTTGCAGCGAAAAATGAGGGAGATCTGGATTACAGCAGGGAATGTTGCAGGTATGTATCTATGGCTTTTTGGATTCCATGTGTATTAGGATTGTTCTTGCCCCGAACTCTGATGATAGTATGTATAAGTTGTCTCTATGCTTGTATTTGGATTGTACTTTCAGAATTGTCTTCTACCAATTGCATACCAGGAACTATTAATAGCTAGTGCAGGGTCATCTCTCACTTCGGGTTCGAAATGTCTAGTATTATCTCAATTATGACCAAAAGCGGTTCAGGAGCTTTGCGTGGAGGACGATGGGCAGGGTACCGGGAGTAGCCCAACACCATTATCAGGGTTTGGTGGCTCTGGTCTTGGTACTTGGGATAGCTTTGGGAAGCATCAAGGGCAATGGTCTATCACTGGTGGAGTTGCTCTGAGCATTAGTTATTCGGACCTTAAGGGCATTAGTTGGAGCCCAGGGGATTATCAGTATCGAGATGCAGGAGGTGTTCATCTAGTATTCGGTAATCATACGGTATTTGGAATGGGCTAGTGGTGTATCGCTAGCGACATCAAGGCAATGGTAGTTATCATGCCTATTGTGCAAGGGAGGAAAGAATGGAAATCCTCGGGTTTTTCACGTGCAGTAAAGACTTATCCGAAGCTAAGTGGGGGAGAAGAAATCATGTTATGGGAGCAGCAGCGGTTTTGGAACCGGGATAAGTTTTGCTCTCCTATCGGGAAGGAAGACGGCCCAGGTGGCTGTGTGAATTGAGGAAAGTGTGAACTGGAAGTTTGGAAAACCTGCTAATTGTGAGATCACATTCTTGGGTTGCCCAATAACCGATTGCAGAAGAATCGGTTAGGAGTTTCAGATAGTACACGCGTATAGCTTGGTGGTACTAGGTTGTGCTGATATGCTCGACTATGGGTTAGTCGTAGCATCCACTGGCAGCCTCGGTGTGGAAAGGTGTTGTCAAACTACCGGATGGCCATAGCATTCACCAGTGGTCAGATAGTAAGAGGAGTGTAGTAAGACTGCGGTGTGGCCCATAGTGTTAGTTTAGTAAGATTGCGATGTGGCCCGTAGCATTAGTTTAGTAAGACTGCGGTGTGGCCCGTAGCATTAGTTTAGTAAGACTGCGGTGTGGCCCGTAGCATTAGTTTAGTAATACTGTGGTGTGGCCCGTAGCACTAGTTTAGTAAGACTGCGTGTGGCCCGTGGCACTGGTATAGCGAGATTGTGGGGTGGCCCGTAGCTTTAGATGGCTGGCAGCACTGAAGTGTTGCAAGACTATGTGGGTGGCCCGTAGCATTCGCTAGTTGGCAGAGCAAGTATAGTGAGACTACGGGGTGGCCCGTAGCATTCGCCGGTCCCTATTCTCTAGTGCGAATGTATCAGACGTGTGATTCACTGGCAGAGTTTTTTTTTCCAGATAGTTAAGTTAAGGACGAGGTAGCCGCTCGGATGTGAGTGGGCCACATTGTGATTGGGACCAGAAAATGGTAGGTCATTGGAGGCCAGGAGTGGCGTAAGACTGCGGGTAAGTTGTGGCATTCATTAGTAGCTTGGGTCGTGGAGTGTGGGCGGAGGGATCCGTACCTCTGAGGTAGCATGGGGAAACCGGTATTCTGGGAAATGGTAGATCAGTTGGGACCAGGACGGTCTTGGTTCATCCGGTAGGCGAATGGGAGTCATCAGGACTTTAGGCAGGAATGATGGTAAGGGATTCGCAGTGAAAAGCCGTGAACTGATCGGATGATGCTAAGCTGCTCATCGCGGGATCAAATGATCTCAGAGTAAAGGATTTGGCTCGGTGGCGCCATCCTCATCTGAGCCTTAATAGTAGCAAAGAGGGATCTGCTACCCAAAGGATTATTGGAATTCTCATGATTGGGTGGAGCCTTCAGTATTGGGGCATTGCATGGGGACTTTCTATGAGTATTGGTATGATGGCCGACATTGGGAGTGGCCGGGATTACGGTTTCAGCAGAGGATCGGTCCTCGGAGGAAATTAGGAAGGTTGTTGCTTGTGGAAAGTACCTTAGAAAGGCCAGTGACGGTGTAGGGTAAAAGGGTAAACCCCTTGCAAATCAAGGGTAAGTGTAACGGGAGTATCGGTATCATTACCGGTTGGATAAAAGTGTTGTACTCAAAGGTAGTAAGGAAACGGGTTATTCTGAAGATGACATCTTCAAGGTTTGGATCGGATGGGCGGAGGATGTACCTAGCGGTAAAGTGGTGACCATATGGTAAGGTAGTTGGTCGTGGCAGACTTCGAGGATGAAGTTTAGTTTAAGTGGGGGAGAGTTGTAACACCCATAATCAGAAAGACCAAGAAAGGAAAGGAAAAATGTTGGGTCAAAATATTGTTTATACTTTGCTTTTCTGGGTAATTGTATTTTTCTGTAATATTTTTGGAGTTTACGGTTATGTTTACGGCCGTAAACACCTTACGTCCGTAAACCCATTTACGGCTCATGTTCACCAAGCCCATATTCTCCAAGTATAAATATAGGTGTTAGGGTGTGGAGTATTGATTGATGAACGAGAGAAGAGTGTTTACGGGCAGAGACCATTTTGTGTGTGTGAATATTTTGTATCTGGAACTTTAATTCTAATCAATTCATACAAAGATTCATGTTATTCTTCTTCTCCTTCTCTTCTATTTGATTTGTCATCATCCGTTTGATTGGGATTCCGCACCATCAAACGGATCTGATTGATACACAGGCAGATTAGGGACTTACAATTGGTATCAGAGCTTGGTTGTATCAGTCAATTTTGTCAGATTTGGAGCATTATTTGATCTTATTTGCGAAATATTCTTGCGTTTTTGGATAGATCTCTGAAAAATAAAGGGGGTTTGTTCTTTGTGGTTTTCATAAAAAAAGGTTTTTGATCGAGTTTTGGAGCAAAAAAGGGCAAAAATCACTGTTTTTGGTCGTAACCTGCGAGGGGTGGCGGCCAGCAGCTAGGGTTTCCGAGGAGTTCACGGCCCGAGGTTAGCGGCGCGGAGTTTGCGGCCTCGGCTCGGAGTGTACGGCTCAGCAGTTTGCGGGTCGGTCTCGCACGTTTTCGGCTTCTGAGTTCTCGGCCTCGCACCTCGGCCTCGCAAGAACAAGCCTCGCTTCGCACATATAAAAAAACTCTGAAGCACATTTGAAGGTGCCGGGTTTCGAACCCGCGACCTCCTCCTCAAATCATCTCAGCGCTTTATCCAGCTCAACTACACTGCAAGACGATATCCTCGTTCGAAATTTAATTCAAAAACACTGCTGCTCGGTTCCTTATTTCGCAAATTTGTCACTTTCAGCCCAAAATTCAATTTATTTTAGTTTTAAATTCCTTTTTTCATCCAAAATAAAAAAAAAATATAAATAAATAAAAAAAATATAAATAAATAAAAAAATAATATAATATATATATATATATATATATATATATATATATATATAAATAATAATAAATAAATAAATAATAAATTAAATTAAAATTAATTAATTTTAACTTTTGACTTTTATTTTTTTACTTTTGACCTTAAATTTTGACTTTGACTTCTAAGTTTCACCTTTGACTTTAAACTTTGACTTTCTCGTTTGACTTTTAAATTTTCAAATTTAGCTTTTCGGTTTGACTTTTTCAAGTTTGACTTTTGAGTTTAACTTTTAAAATTTGACTTTTAAGGTTGACTTTTGAGATTTATAATCAAAGAGTTTGACTTTTAAGTTTGATTGTGGCTTCTAGTTGTGCTTTTTAATTGTTTTCAAGGTCAACGAGGGAAATAAAGACATGAAAGAGAGTCCTCGGGATATGTTAAGACAAAATTTCAACATTTTCAATTATATCCCTGGAGAAACCCTCGAAACTCAGTTGCAGCGATTTACTACATTTACTACTGAGATGAATATAGCTGGGATCTTCTTGTCTAAGTTTGAGATAAACAAAAAGCTACTAAATTCACTTCCGAAATCGTGGGATATGAACGTGGCTATCATCAAGAAGACAAAAGATCTCAATCATCTTAGTCTTGCTGATGTAATTCTAGAACTTGATGCTTTGAAGTGTAGAAAAACAATGAGTTCTGAAAACATTTCGGTCACTGAAGTTACATGTACTCCAACTTGTGAAGCCACGATTAAATTTCTTCGGAAACAAATTGATTTATTTAAAAGAGAAGTTGAGGACTTGAGATATGAAGGATATCAACTCAGGAAAGGACAGAAACCCCTGAAGGCTGAATTAGAAGCAAAAACCAAGGACTTTAGGAACCTTCAGGAAGAGTATAGCAACAAGTGTGAAAATTATGACTATATTAAGAGACAACTTGCTGCTGTAACTAAAGAACTTGACACTTTGAAAATTAAGTGTGGGAAAACAGATGTTAGTTTTAAAAATTATACTGCGTCAAGTCAGACAGTTGAGTCCTTATATGAAACCCAATTAAAATTTAAAGATAATCAAAACAAGGGTCTAGGGTATGATAGTGTTCCTCCACCTTTCAATCATAACCACACATCCATCCCTATGACTCAAGAAGAAATTACCAGGGAGGCACATCTTCAATATAGCAAACGAATTGGATTTGTGTCAGGAGGAGTTATTAATATTGAAGATACTAATGATGCTACTTCTTGTGCAGGCAAAGTAACAGAGGATGAGAACAAGGAGAGTTCTTCTAAACAAACAAACGACCCCTTGAACTCTAAATTTGTTGTTTCTAATCAAACTGTCGTTGGTAAATACATGCCACCATTTCAAGCTAAACAGAGTGCATGTTGCAACTGTGCGTGTGGGAAAAGAAAGAGACAAGGCAAAGATACGCCACTAGGGGCAGGAAGAAACAACTTCACAGTGAAGAAAAAGATATGTTTTCACTGTGGAACGCCTGGACACATTGCCAAAAACTGTCCAAATCGCACATACGTTCCCTACTATGCACAAGGATGGCAAAACGCGCCAAGTGGGAGATACTTCAAAATAAACCCTTCCAGGTCACGTTCAGACAATGGTGACTGGAACGCATAGAAGGCCAAGAATCAAACCCACAAGGAAAAGAATCTGAATCCCAAGGGCAAGAAGGAAATGTCGACCAAGAAGCCCAATCCAAGAGATGCTCAAGTGAAACAAAGACCGGTTATGTCAAAGTCATCTCAACGGCCGACATCAAGATCAAAAGCAAGCATTGAGCCACCCATTAGATCGAAAAAGAAATGGGTTAAACCCAACTACAAATGGGTTCTAAAGGCTCACTCTCCCAAATCTTCTAACGATTCTAATATTTCTACATCTTCTGTTTGTGATAAGCAGGACATGTCATGGGAGAGAGTATCGTGTGTTGATGACAAAGGTCAACCCAGTTTCAAAATGGACTGGGTTCCAAAGACCAACTGATCCCGCTCTGTGCCGGAGCAGCTATGGGGGCATATCATCAGACTTCGGTTTGTTGGTAGTGGTTGCTCCTGGCATATGATTGGGGACATCTCTCAACTATACAACATTCAGACCTTTATTTGAGAGTATGTGTCCTTTTGTGAGAAGGGAAGAAAGGAAGGGATCACTCATGGGGATAGTACTTAACGATGTGAAGAATTTTTAGATCTGTTCTGAGATTACGCGTGCTGTTCTCAGACCTTCTGGATGCAAATTCAATCGATGACTTACGGTTTGAGTTTTCTTCTCTATACTACGGAGTTTTTCTTAAGTTGATTCTCTTTAAAGACTAATGTTTGTTTTAGGATAGTTTTAATTTGCGCATTTACTTTCATTTCTCTCCTATGCATAAATTTAGGGGGAGAAATAAAAACAAAACAAAAATTAGAAAACTTTAAAAAAAAATCCAAAAACATTAGAAAATCAAAAAATCAAAAATATGGTGTTAATGGAATGTGCTTGCAGGAGATGTTTTGGGAAATGAAATCAACAAGTGATAACGGGCAATCTGAATCGGCGTAACGTACCTAAGTTGAATCGTCCACGCTCTGTACTCGATGTGCTGGTAGGCACAAAAGATTTTAAATGGACTTGACTAGGAAGAGTTGAACCTAATGAATATAAGGACTTGACAAACTTTGACCTAGTTAGATCCGTTTAACCTGATGTTACGACGCTCGGATAGGTTGAGCAGGGAGATATACATGGGAATCTATCGGTAACATTAAATAACCCGTATCTAGAACTGTGGATTCACTTTTCCTCGATGTGCGGATTCTGTCCTTAATTCCGGTTGGATGGGGCGACTGGTAAATTCCGATAAATTAGGTCTATAGAATATCATTTTCTTTCTTTCCGTCTGTTAGCCATATGTTGTCTCCTTTGCGTGACTTCAAATCCGACCTGGTACACAACATATGCAACTCTATTTCTTTGCAGGCTATATATATGAAATTCCTCTCATCTGTTAGCCATATGTTGTCTCCTTTGCGTGACTTCCAATCCGACCTGGTACACAACATATGCAATTCTATTTCTCTGCAGGCTATATATATATATATATATATATGAAATTCCTCTCATCTGTTAGCCACATGCTGTCTCCTTTGCGTGACTTCTAATCCGACCTGGTACACAACATATGCAACCTTGTACTTCTCAACCCCTCTGAAACAATAAGTAATAGCAATCTGAATCTGTCCTCTTTCTGAATGATTGTCTGCTCACCCGGTGTAAGGAGTACTCTGGAAGTTCTTGATGGCTAGGGCATATCAGGAAGCGGGAAACATGTTCTAGTACACTTAAAATTGAACACATACAGATTGTCTGTAGATCTCGCTGCTCGATTTAGGTGGACAACAATATCCCTGGTTGTAGTCAGTTAAATGGTCATAAGAAAAACTTATTTAAGAATTAGGGCCAATCATGATAATAAAGTTATAATTAGATATATGCATGTATCATGTCATTGGTAAATTGTCCAAATCTTGTCACAAATGTTTCGTGTTTAAGTGGACCACAATACTGGCGATCGATCAGACGAAGATGTGAAGATAAGGGTACCGACAAGTGGAATAAGGCTGTCCAACAACTTTGATCCCAAATCACTCTTAAAGTTAGCTGTTATTTTTGTTTTTGTTAAGTTTGTTCATAGTGTTCTTCTAATTTAAATATTAGGGGAGAATTAAAAATTTTAAACACCAAACAAAAATCAAAAAATTAAAAAAAAGGTTTTATTTCTTGTTCAGAAAAATAAAAAAAATCCAAAAATATTTTTGTTTCTGTTTTAATTTGTGTGCTAAGTTTTCTTTTAGTTTTGTTTTGTCTTGAAAAGTGATTTCAGGTGAAGATGAAATTCATGGAGTTTGTGTCGAAGATTTCTGAGCCAAAGGCCTCGTCTGTGAGCATCGAAGAATTCTCATTTGAAGGAGTAAGAAATGAAGATTATTCTTTCAACATTCAATCCTTCAACCCGAAAAGCAAGGTGAAGCTGAAATTGAAGATTATATGACGGATTGCATTGAAGCCTCCTCAATCAGTCTATTGCTATCTTAAACCTGCTGAAGCGATCCAGAATATTTCTCTCTGATGTTCTCTCTGAAGATTCTCAAGCTGAAATCGCCATCTTTCAAGAATCAGTACAAGAAGCCTCCTCACCCAATGTGCGTTCAATGTCAAATTCTGAAGAAATTCCTAACTGCTCAAGATGAAGTCCTTTATTGAAGATTCATCAAGTTCATCTTGAAGCCGTGAAGTCATCGAAGATTAAAGCTGAAGCCAAAGCTTCCATTGAAGATTGACAAGAGCCAACTACTTTTTAGGGGGGGGGGGGCTTGTTGGGTCATTAAGAAAAGAAAGCAATAAACCAAGGTGGAGATTGTTAGGTCAAAATATGGTTTATACTTTACTTTTCTGGGTAATTATATTTTTCTGTAATATTTTTGGAGTTTACGGTCATGTTTACGGCCGTAAACACCTTACGGCCGTAAACCCATTTACAGCCCATGTTCACCAAGCCCATATTCTCCAAGTATAAATATAGGTGTTAGGGTGTGGAGTATTGATTGATGAACGAGAGAAGAGAGTTTATGGCCAGAGAGCATTTTGTGTGTGTGAATATTTTGTATCTGGAACTTTAATTCTAATCAATTCATACAGAGATTCATATTATTCTTCTTCTCCTTCTCTTCTATTTGATCTGACATCATCCGTTTGATTGGGATTCAGCACCATCAAACGTATCTGATTGATACACAGGAAAATTAGGGACTTACAAAAAACCCTAAGTCAAAGGGGTCAACTCGTCGAGTCCAGGGTGGAACTCGACGAGTCCGAGCGAGATCTGGGTCGAGGAGTAAGTGACCAACTCGGCGAGTCGGCTAGTGGACTCGACAAGTCTGGTCTGGTTGAGGAAAACCCTAATCCTAGGGGTTGTGACCTATTTAAAGAACATCACATCCCTTCCCCAGCCTCTATACTCCCCTTTTGAGATCCAGAAACCCTAAATCGTGAGTGAGAGTCCTTAGGAGCAAATTGGAGCTTAGATAAGGGATTTTATGAAGGGAGATTGAAGATCAAGAAGCTTGGAGCAAGAGGCTTTGTAGAGAGTTGGATTATTCTTCAGTGGGAGGTCATCCTTGAGGTATTAAGCTATTGCTTTGGATTTATTACAATTAGATCTATTCTTGGATGAGATTTTGGGGCTATTTTGGTAAGATTGAGATCTATTCCGGGTTTGGGACTTAGATATGAGGTTGATACTTCAGATCTAGGGTTGTGATGGTCCAGAATGTCTTAAAACTGAAGTCAATAAGTTGTTGATGAAGCCCCTTTGTCACAAACCCTATCCCTAGAGTGTTTTTGTAACGACCCGTCTCCGGTTTGATGATTCCATAGTATTTATTTAGAAGTTTACAAGAGGGACTCGGCGACTTCATAGCCTGACTCACCGAGTAGGGACGGGATTTTCGAGCACGTGTTAGTCGGCGACTCGGCGAGTCCATATTCAGGACTCGGCGAGTTTGCCTGCCTGGAAGAAACCCTAAATCCCCGGGTTGCTCACTATTTAAGCCACCTTATAGCCCCATTCTCGCCTCCTTCACCCTCAGAACGCTGTGAGAAAACCCTAATCCATCCTTGAGTGATCTAAGTGTTCTTGTGTTAAATTTTTTGAAGGCTTGAAGAAGGAAAAGAAGAAAGGAGCAAGGAGAAGAGTTGTAGAGCAAAGATTCAAGGGCAAATCAGAGTTCTTTGAGGTATTCTTCGGATTTCCCCCTGTTTTATGCTTTAAACCTCCATTAGAACTCTTCTAGATCTAGTTTGATGCTTTTCTCAAGCCTTATGATTGTATGGATACCCTATTATGTCGAGATATCCTTAGATCTGTTCATCTAGGAGTTGTAGAGCCCAGATCTATTGCCTCTTTGAAGTTACCTTGCATAAGAACCCTAGATCTACCCTTTTAAGTGCCTTTTTAGCCTTTATCTTCTTTTTCGTGTGTTTGTACATGTAAAGTTGGAAACTTTACGTGGTGAATCAGCTTATTGGACTCAGATCTATCATTTGTATGTAATGAATTCAAGCAGAATCGAGTTTAGAATAGTTGCATGGTTGTGACTCGGCGAGTCGGAAGAACGACTCGGCGAGTCGAATCGCGAGTCCCCGATTTCTTCCTTTTTGAGTGATGCCGAGTGGGACCAGTGAGTAGTAGAGTGGACTCAGCGATTTCGAGGTCAGACTCAGTAATGGAGGGACTCGGCGAGTTGTTCATACAACTCGGCGAGTCCAAGGCAATCTTCTTAAGCTCAAGAACAGCTCGCTGAGTTGTTCATATGACTCGGCGAGTCGGATGCAGATTGTCTGAGTTCTTGGATCGAGAGATTACTCGTCGATTCGATGCCATACTCGACGAGTAGCCACGAGTGGGGTTGTGAAATGAGATTAGAGACTCGGTGAGTTGGCGGCCCAACTCGGCGAGTCAGGTCAACTGTGAGTTGACTTTGACCGAGAGGGTTGACTTTGACCAAGGGTAAAAGAGTCATTTTACCCCAGTGCAGTGTTTAGTATTTGATTAAGTGTGTTTATGGACTTGTAGCCGGGGAGATACCGGAGCAGCAGCAGATAGCTTCCAGAGCCATACACACAGCAGCCAGTTCACGAGGTGAGTTTCCTTTCAGTAGGAACGGGTCTACGGCCTCGATGCCGGCCCGTTTAATTAGCAGTAGCCTCAGACTTTGGTCTGATGCAGTAGTTAGAGTGCTTGATGTCTTTGTGATTCAAGCATGTTTGTGTTATGTGTTCCAGACTCTGTTCCGATGTAGTATGTAGTATATGTGATTATAATAGTTGATATGTGTTATGCTATGCCATGATCAGCCAGTTCCGGACTTCGGTCCGATGCAGGGGACAAGGTCCCAGTCAGTTCCGGACTTCGGTCTGACGCAGCTAGTTCCGGACTTCGGTCCGATGCAGTCAGTTCCGGACTTCGGTCCGATGCAGTTAGTCCCGGACTCTGGTTTGATGCAGGGGACAAGGTCCCAGACAGTTCTGGACTTCGGTCCGATGCAGCTAGTTCTAGATTTCGGTCTGATGCAGTGGGCAAGGCCCAGTATGTGCTTTATATGTATTGTATGGTATGTGGTAGTTTGGGGGAGCTCACTAAGCTTCGTGCTTACAGTTTCAGTTTTGGTTTCAGGTACTTCCGCAAGCAAAGGGAAGAGCTCGGGATGATGGCATCGCACACACACACACCACAGCTTCAGTTTTTATCCTGGGAGTTGACTCAGTTTTCTTAGATATGTTTTGATACAGTCGTGACACAGATTTCTTGTTACAGTATTTTAGTATGGTTTTGAGATACGCAACGCATGGTCTTATTATGATATACTTAGTTTTATGATTTTTGGTTATATTAAAAATGAAATTTTCGGGTCGTTTTTTTGGGTCGTTTCAAGTTGGTATCAGAGCCTTGGTTTGAGGGATTCAGATACACTTCCGGGTGTATCTGAACTCAAACTAAGGAAAAATAAAAAGTTTTTGAAAAGAAAAATGTTTTCTAAAGGAATTTTAAAGGCGCTTAGAAAGAAAGGAATTTTTTCTTAAAACGAGATAAGGGTGTGGTGCATGCGATCAGCCGAGCTCAAGTAAGTACTCCCAAATTACCCATACAAGTTATTTGTTCAGTTTCAGTTTCAGTAGAACAGCATGCTAGTATAGGACTAAGGATCTAGGAGGATGCCTTATGTGCCTGCTTATTGTGTTACAGCTTTATGAGTATTGCATGCTAGTATTGAGTAGACAGCAGTAGGATAGCCTATTTAGGTTATGCCTAATAGTATGAGCTTAGCATTATATACTAGTACAGTTTCTTGTGATGAGAATAGTTTTGCCTGAGTATGTTTCCTTTATCCGAATGATGCTTGCTTTGTGCTTTGTGGGACTCTGAGTGGTGGGAATTAGCCATTAGGTGAATACGTCGCATCACATGTGATCAGGGTTGAATAATCTCAGAGTGCTGGATTTGGCCCTATTGTGCAGCTCTTGTCTGAGTCCAACCGTTGTAGGGACGAGTCTTTTACTCGAAGGATTATCTGAGCCTCATTGCATGTGATGGTATTCAGGTGGTGGCTAATTAGCATTTACGGGGAGGCCTTCAGCAGCTGAGGACTGGTTTGAGTGGAGTTAGAGATTTCCCTAGGGCAAGCCTAGGATGAGAGTAGCAGAGATCAGTAGTAGTAGAAGTGACTTGGTGGAGTCAAGGCAGTCCTTGAGGAAAGTACGGATAGATGTGGAAGGTAGTATGGGCCCGTACTACTGAAAGCAGAGGATCCGTACTCGAATTAAGGAAGGCCGAGACAAGACGAGGAAGCTAGTAGTAGTATCAATGATCCCTTGAGATATTTCAGTTTTCTGATGTCGTTGTGATGTGTTTCAGCATGGTGGTTTTGCGTTCGAGACCAGCAACCGGCAGTGGAGGTGCCGGGGAGGGATCAGGTTCAGGCTCGGGGGACGAGCGTATGGATGAGCAGACCAGAGAGTTTCTCTCTTCAGAGATTACTCGTATCATTGTAGAGCAGACTCCTGTGATCTTCGGTTCGATCAAGGAGGGTATCCTAGAGCTGATGGATGAGAGATTGGGCACCTTCCGTGCCGAGGTGGCGGCCATGATGGGGTCGCGCACCCTTACATTCAGGGAGTTCAGGGCATGTGGAGCTCCGGACTATCATGGGGCGCGGGACCCCATAGCGAGTACTAGATGGTTGGCGGATGTGGCCAACGCATTCCGCACTAGCCGGTGTCCCGAGGGGGACAAGGTCAGATTGGCGTCCTGTCTTCTGAAGGACAGGGCACGGGATTGGTGGGAGGAGGTCGGACATACCATTGGAGATGATGCAGCATTGGATGCCATGACCTGGGCTGATTTCTCTACCAGGTTCAGGGCGGAGTTTGCACCAGTTATTGAGGTGCAGCAGCTAGCCAGAGAGTTTTAGGACCTCACCCAGACTACAGAGACCGTGGCGGAGATCACCGCCAAGTTCAGGGAGAGGGCTCTTCTTGTTCCTCAGTATGCGGCCGATGAGGAAATTGTAACAGCTCAAATTTTTCAAACAAATTTTTTATTAAAAAAAAACATAATTGTTTCCATTTTAAACAAGGCATAAATAGATTAATTGTTCTGTCAAATACAATTATTCAAAATCCCAAGATCATAAAGACAATCTTCAGTGTGTATCGATCATGCCGGCGCCTTCCCACGGTCCTCGCTAGTACCTGAAATACATGCACAACAACTGTAAGCATAAATGCTTAGTGAGTTCCCCAATATACACTTACGCACATACGCCTTTCCAGGCCCTGACCTTCCGGTCCTCATAACATAATCGCCTTCCGGCCCATAACATATTGCCTTCCGGCCCACATATCATACATAAGCACACATAACAATTAACTTACCACATATATCAGACATATCACATAACATATCCGACCTTCCGGTCACACAGTCAAACCCTTCCGGGTACAGTATAGTGAGAAGACTCACCTCGTAAATGCTGAAAGCTAGCAACTCCTGAAATCACTCGTGCACAATCCGACGAGCTACAACCTTCCTATAACATCACATATCTCATTAACACTTATAACTTCTAAGGATGACTATCCCTAAGAAGTCAGACTTAGGTCAACTCTGGTCAACGGTCAACGGTCAGCTCGACCGGACTCGGCGAGTACCATGGCGACTCGGCGAGTCTAGACGTCCTCCAACTTTCTGAGATTCCTTATCTACTCGTCGAGTACCCTCCTCGACCTGACGAGTTACCCTTGAAGGAATCGCGGGGCCACCCCGACTCCACTCGCCGAGTCTGAAGAACAACTCGGCGAGTCCCAGTAAATCTTCAAGCTACTCGCCGAGTCTGAAGAACAACTCGGCGAGTCCATGCCATGCAGACGAGCAACTGCTTCCTGAATTACGTGTGGTCCCGAGATATACAACCATGGGACTTTCTGGACTTCTAAACATCTCATTACTGGGGTATAAACGTTTGGGTAATAACATAATAACCCATCTAATCACTAAATGGGTTTCATAAACCCTAACTTCATAAACACAACAAACAACAGAAGGGAATCCGAAATATTACCTGGAATATGCCCTCTCTGTGTTTCCAAACCGCAGAACTCGAATCCTTTGCTGTTCCTTTAGCCAAAACCTTTCTCCTCTTTGCCCCACAACCTCTTCAAGCCCTAATATCCTCCAATCTTGCTCTAGATGCCCACAACCGTTTAGGGTTCCTTTCAATCGACTAAAAACGAACAATGACGGCACATAAGAGCATTATATACGATCCAAAACCGCACGGTTAGGGTTTCTGCTGAACAGCGTCGACTCGCCGAGTCCATATCTGGACTCGTCGAGTCCAGTCGCGGACCCGCGACTAGGTCTGCGACCCTACTCGGCGAGTCTAGGCTCCAACTCGCCGAGTCCCCTCTCAACTCACCCCAAAAACATAATTAACAATACCTGAGATTTCGGGCTGTTACAACTCTCCCCCACTTAGGTTAGACTTCGCCCTCGAAGTCTCATTCTGCAAATAGTTCCGGGTGCTGCTCCCGCATCTCACGTTCCGGCTCCCAAGTCATTTCTGATCCCCTACGGTGTTGCCATTGAACCAAAACCAGAGGTACTTCCTTGTTCCTCAGAACCTTGATCTTCCGATCCCTGATCGCCACAGGTCTCTCCGCGTAATTCAGGCTCGCATCCACCTGCATATCCTCCAATGGAACCACTGCCGACTCATCGGCTATGCACTTCCTCAACTGCGACACATGAAAAGTGTCATGGATCTGACCCAACTCCGCTGGTAACTCCAACCGATAGGCTACCCGACCTATCTTTGCAATCACACGAAATGGCCCAATATATCGGGGCCCCAACTTGCCTCTCTTCCTGAACCGAATCACTCCTTTCCAAGGAGAGACTTTCAGGAGAACGAAGTCGCCGACCTGAAATTCAAGCTCGGATCGGCGCCTGTCTGCATAACTCTTCTGTCGGCTCTGGGCAGTCAATAACCTTTGCCTCACTCGCTGAATCTGCTCTGTCGTCTGGAGCACGATCTCCGTGCTGCCCATCACTCTCTGTCCCACCTCTCCCCAGCAAATGGGGGTCCGACACCTCCTACCATACAACAGCTCGAAAGGTGGCATACCAATGCTCGAATGATGGCTGTTGTTGTAGGAGAACTCTGCCAATGGTAAATACGCATCCCAACTACCCCCGAAGTCTAACACACACGCTCGGAGCATGTCCTCCAGCGTCTGAATCGTCCGCTCGCTCTGGCCGTCTGTCTGGGGATGGTATGCGGTACTAAAATGCAATTTAGTACCCAGCTCCTCATGGAATTTCTTCCAGAACCTGGAAGTGAAGCGCACATCGCGGTCTGACACAATCGAGATCGGCACCCCGTGCCGAGACACCACCTCTTTCACGTATATCTCCGCCAACTTTTCCGCTGAAGAACTCTCACTGATGGCAAGGAAGTGTGCACTCTTCGTCAACCTATCCACAATCACCCAAATTGCGTCAACTCCCTTAGCAGTCCTTGGCAATTTGGTGATAAAATCCATAGTGATCTGTTCCCACTTCCACTCGGGGATCTCCAATGGCTGCAACTTGCCATGCGGTCTCTGGTGTTCGGCCTTAACCCTACGGCAGGTCAAGCACCTCTCAACGAACCATGCTACGTCCCTATTCATACAGGGCCACCAATATTCCTTCCTTAGATCCAAATACATCTTTGTAGCTCCGGGATGGATCGAGAATTTCGATCTATGAGCCTCTTCCATCAACGTAATACGCGTACCACCCACGAACGGTACCCAAATCCGACCCTGAAACGTCATAAGGCCTCGACTATCCTTGACAAACTCTGAGATTAACCCCACAACCCGCTCTTTCCTCCGCATTTCTGGTCGCACAGCCTCTGCCTGGGCTCCACGAATAGCGTCCAATACTGGAGTCATCACAGTCAGTCTCAAGCATACATCTCGCAATGGAGTGTTCTCCGCCCTGCGGCTCAATGCATCGGCTACCACATTAGCCTTGCCTGGGTGGTACAGGATCTCACAATCATAATCCTTGACCACATCCAACCACCTCCTCTGACGCATATTTAGGTTGGGTTGATCCATCAAACACTTCAGACTCTTATGGTCCGTGTATATCGTACATCGAACCCCATACAAGTAGTGACGCCAAATTTTGAGAGCGAACACTACTGCCCCCAACTCTAAATCATGTGTGGGATATCTCGTCTCATGAGGCTTCAGCTGCCTCGACGCATAAGCTATCACATGACCCCTCTGCATCAACACTGCACCCAATCCCGAAATCGATGCGTCGCAATATACCACGAAATCTTCCATCCCTTCTGGGAGAGCTAATACCGGGGCTTCGCACAATCTCTGGCGAAGTGTCTCAAAGGAGGTCTGCTGCTCGGGTCCCCATGAGAATGCAACACCCTTCCGGGTCAATCTGGTGAGTGGCACTGCGATCTTGGAAAAATCCTTGATAAATCTCCGGTAATATCCTGCCAACCCAAGGAAACTCCTAATCTCAGAGGGTGACTTCGGCACTTCCCAACTCATCACCGCCTCAACCTTGGCCGGATCGACTAATATCCCTTTCTGATTAACCACATGTCCTAGAAACTGGACCTCCCGCAACCAGAAGTCACATTTGGAGAACTTTGCATAAAGCTTCTCCGACCTCAATACCTCAAGGACCTCCCTCAAATGCTCCTCATGCTGCTCTCTAGATCTCGAATACACCAGAATGTCGTCGATAAATACAATCACTGACCGATCCAACATCGGCCTGCATACCCTGTTCATGAGATCCATGAACACGGCCGGGGCATTGGTGAGTCCAAAAGGCATCACCACAAACTCATAATGCCCATATCGCGTCCTAAACGCTGTCTTCTGGACGTCCTCTTCCCGTACCCTCACCTGATGGTATCCTGATCTCAGATCGATCTTGGAAAACCAAGATGCTCCCTGCAACTGATCGAATAAATCATCGATCCTAGGCAACGGGTAACGGTTCTTGACCGTTAGCTTGTTCAACTCCCGGTAATCAATGCACATCCGGTGTGAACCATCCTTCTTCTTGACGAACAGAATGGGTGCTCCCCATGGCGAGCTGCTCGGCCGAATGAATCCCTTTCCCAGCAACTCCTGGAGTTGCGAGGACAACTCTTGCATCTCTGGAGGTGCAAGACGATAGGGCACTTTAGCAATAGGCGCGGCCCCCGGAACCAGATCGATACCAAACTCTACTTGCCTCACAGGAGGTACTCCCGGCAGTTCCTCGGGAAAAACATCTGAAAACTCACGCACCACAGGGACCTCCTTAACTGACTTCGGTCTCTCGGAAACCTCCCGCGTATCCGTCACATACGCCACAAAACCCTTACAGCCCTGCTGTAGACACTGCCTCGCCCTAGCGGCCGAACAAAAAGCTGATCCTGAACGGGTACCCTCACCGTACACCGAAAGAACTCCCCCACTATGGTCTCGTATGGTCACCAACTGACGCTCGCAGTCGATGACAGCGCCGAATCGGCTCAACCAGTCCATGCCCACGATAACACAGACATCCCCCATCGCAATAGGAATCAGGTCAATCGGGAATTCAACCCCGAAAATCTCTAGTACACATCCCCGAAGAACCTCCGTAGCACGAATCACTTTCTCGTCAGCTATAGAAACTCGCAAAGGTCGACTCAACGATTCACGACTAACGCCGATCTGCTGACTAAAGGCTAAGGACACAAAGGACCTACTCGCACCCGAGTCAAATAACACTAAGGCAGGCACAGAGTTCACAAGGAAAGTACCTACGCGCATAATAACATAAGCATAACATATCGACATTAAAATAATTACACAAATTACAACATACCTGCCACAACATCGGGCGCAGCGCGGACCTCCTCCGCAGTCAGCTGAAAGGCTCTCCCACGAGCCCTCGGGGCCTCGACCTTCACCGGTCGAGTCTCAGTAGTCCTGGCAATAGGTGCAGATCCCTGACGAAGCTGCGGACACTCGGCCTTCCGATGGCCGGTCTGGTTGCAATGGAAGCAAACCATAAACCCCTTGGGGCACTCCCTAGCAATGTGCCCCTCCTTGCCGCACTTGTAGCAGGCACCGGCTCGACACGCCCCATCGTGACCCTTGCCGCACTTTACGCAAGTGCGGTTCTTCGAACCTCCCGTCCTCGAATCGGCGGACTTGATCCGCTTGGCTGCCGGTTGAGACTGAGCCGGCCGCCGGTCTGCCTGCTGAGACTCGGCCTCCTCCCTGGCCTGAGTCTCTAACTCGATCTCACGCTTCCTGGCATTCGCCTGAAGCTCAGTAAAAGTATGGTAAGTGGAGTTTGACACAAACTCCCGGATCTCCCTTCTCAGAATACCCAAGTACCGGCTCATCCGAGCCTGCTCTGTGGCCACCAGCTCGGGGCAAAACATCGCCCTCTCATGGAACTTCCGCGTGATCGCCGCCACCGAATCAGTACCCTGCTTGAGGGTTAAGAACTCCTGAACTAATCGTTCCCGCTCCACCGGGGGAACATACTCCTCCCTGAACATGGTAGTGAACCCCTCCCATGTCACTGCCGCAGTCTCTGCCAAAGTGAAGTTCGCCGTCACGAACTTCCACCAGTCCTTTGCTCCCAGACGGAGCTGGTTCAAAGCGAACCGTACCCTCAGGTGCTCCGGGCATGAACAAGTGTAGAAGCACCCCTCTATATCTGCGATCCACCTCATCGCAGCAATCGGATCCTGCGTCCCATCGAACTCTGGTGGCTTCGTGTTGCTGAACTCTCGGAACAGCAATGAATCACCCCCCTGTGGCCTAGCAGCGGCCACAGCTGCGGTAGCTGCAGCGGTTGCAGCCTCAGTCAATGCGGCGTACTGCTCGTCGAACGTCTCCATCAGGGTGGTCTTGATAGACCCAAACATCTCCGGGATCTCGGCCCGGATCGCCGCCGCCACCTCCTCGTGGATCATCTGACGAATATCCTCGTCACTCACACCGCTCGTACTTGCTCCGTGACGCGGTCTAACCATGATATCTCTGAAATACAACATAAAACTATCATAGATTCTATCGAGTATAATCGTACTCGATACGCAACCCTACTCAGTCCCAGATATCCAGGGATTCTTACTTGGGCCTCCCACTGACCCGGTATCCTCGGTAGTACGGGCCCAATACTACCGACCACACCGCATCAATGTTCATCCCAAGTCCTCCTCCCCAAACTCCGGATAGTGAGTACTCTACTTCTGACACGCTCTATCTACCCGCATACTAGCAAAGCATCTCATATAGGCAACTTCCCTAGACTAAGGCATCACAAATCGGGCCACTCTAGTCCTATCATGAATACCTAGTCTTCTAGCATGCATAACAATTCATATCATATAATATTGTAAGGTATTTTGGGGAATCTTTACCGTTCGGGCGCTGACTGATCGCACACACTGCTTCTTTCTTGCTTACCACAAAACTATTTACAAAAGTTTATGTCTTTATTTAAAAAGCTTCCTCAAATCCTCGGTTTGAGTTCAGTTACCCCCTAAGGTGCACCCGAATCCCTCAAACCAAGGCTCTGATACCAATTGTAACAGCTCAAATTTTTCAAACAAATTTTTTATTAAAAAAAAACATAATTGTTTCCATTTTAAACAAGGCATAAATAGATTAATTGTTCTGTCAAATACAATTATTCAAAATCCCAAGATCATAAAGACAATCTTCAGTGTGTATCGATCATGCCGGCGCCTTCCCACGGTCCTCGCTAGTACCTGAAATACATGCACAACAACTGTAAGCATAAATGCTTAGTGAGTTCCCCAATATACACTTACGCACATACGCCTTTCCAGGCCCTGACCTTCCGGTCCTCATAACATAATCGCCTTCCGGCCCATAACATATTGCCTTCCGGCCCACATATCATACATAAGCACACATAACAATTAACTTACCACATATATCAGACATATCACATAACATATCCGACCTTCCGGTCACACAGTCAAACCCTTCCGGGTACAGTATAGTGAGAAGACTCACCTCGTAAATGCTGAAAGCTAGCAACTCCTGAAATCACTCGTGCACAATCCGACGAGCTACAACCTTCCTATAACATCACATATCTCATTAACACTTATAACTTCTAAGGATGACTATCCCTAAGAAGTCAGACTTAGGTCAACTCTGGTCAACGGTCAACGGTCAGCTCGACCGGACTCGGCGAGTACCATGGCGACTCGGCGAGTCTAGACGTCCTCCAACTTTCTGAGATTCCTTATCTACTCGTCGAGTACCCTCCTCGACCTGACGAGTTACCCTTGAAGGAATCGCGGGGCCACCCCGACTCCACTCGCCGAGTCTGAAGAACAACTCGGCGAGTCCCAGTAAATCTTCAAGCTACTCGCCGAGTCTGAAGAACAACTCGGCGAGTCCATGCCATGCAGACGAGCAACTGCTTCCTGAATTACGCGTGGTCCCGAGATATACAACCATGGGACTTTCTGGACTTCTAAACATCTCATTACTGGGGTATAAACGTTTGGGTAATAACATAATAACCCATCTAATCACTAAATGGGTTTCATAAACCCTAACTTCATAAACACAACAAACAACAGAAGGGAATCCGAAATATTACCTGGAATATGCCCTCTCTGTGTTTCCAAACCGCAGAACTCGAATCCTTTGCTGTTCCTTTAGCCAAAACCTTTCTCCTCTTTGCCCCACAACCTCTTCAAGCCCTAATATCCTCCAATCTTGCTCTAGATGCCCACAACCGTTTAGGGTTCCTTTCAATCGACTAAAAACGAACAATGACGGCACATAAGAGCATTATATACGATCCAAAACCGCACGGTTAGGGTTTCTGCTGAACAGCGTCGACTCGCCGAGTCCATATCTGGACTCGTCGAGTCCAGTCGCGGACCCGCGACTAGGTCTGCGACCCTACTCGGCGAGTCTAGGCTCCAACTCGCCGAGTCCCCTCTCAACTCACCCCAAAAACATAATTAACAATACCTGAGATTTCGGGCTGTTACAGAAATGAAGAAGGCCCGTTATCATGAGATGTTGCGGAGCGATATCCGCCAGTTTGTGAGCCGGTCCAGCTGTAAAACGCTGGATGACATGATTGCTAGGGCTCGGGAGAGGGAGATTGATCTCGAGATGGAGAAGAAGAGGAAACCGGAGGCGGTTTCGGGTACAGGTAGTTCGGGCAAAAAGCCCAAGGTTTCAGATCACAGATCTAGGAGTCAGCAGAGCCACGGTCGATGTGGCAAGTGTGGGAGATTGCACGAGGGGGCGTGCAAGGCAGGGAGTTCCGGCTGCTACAAGTGCGGTCGTATAGGGCATTTGAGCAGGGATTGTACGGCCCCTGCTACTGCCGTTGCAGCATCAGATCTGATTTGCTTTCAGTGCAATCAGAGGGGAAATAAAAAGTCCCAGTGTCCGAGTTTAGCCGCAGCAGGGAAGGTGGCTGCACCTGCCCCTGCTACCTTGAGGATTACAGATGGCCGGCAGGGCCGAGCCGAGACGCCAGTGGCAAAGAGTAGGGCGTTTCAGATGACAGCTGAGGAGGCGCAAGCGACTCCGAATGTGGTGACGGGTATGTATCTTCCCTTCATTCCTTTATTATTATTGATTGATTATTGCTTACGATTGTATGTTTTATTTAGGGTCGCTCTCTGTGAACGGCATTTCTGCTATGGTATTATTCGATTCGGGGGCTACCCGATCATTCGTATCGCTTGCGCTTAGCAAGAGATTTAGTAGAGCTCCAGGGGAGCTGGATTGTCCATTAGAGGTTGAGATAGCAGATGATAGGACCGTGAGGGTCGGCAGAGTGCATAGAGGGTGTTCTCTTTAGTTGTTTGATGAGCAGTTTTCAGTGGACCTGGTTCCTATTCCCCTGCGAGGGAATAAGGTTATTGTGGGCATGGATTGGCTAAGCCCCAATGGGGCGGTGATTGATTGCGAGCAGCAGTTAGTGAGGGTCCGCACTCCCAGTGGGGGAGAGTTAGTGATTCAGGGCGAGAGGCCACAACGCGGACCGACCTTTTGTTCCGCCGTAAGGGCGAGGCGCTATGTTCAGCAGGGTTGCGCCGGTTATGTAGCTTACGTCTTGGATGCCCGGGAGAAGGGCAAGGCGACAGTTGATGATGTTCCTATAGTGAGAGACTTCTCGGATGTATTTCCCAAGGATTTACCGGGAATACCTCCTGAGAGACAGGTTGAGTTTAGGATCGACCTGATTCCTGGTGCGGCTCCGATAGCCAAGGCACCGTATCGCCTAGCTCCCCCTGAGATGCAGGAGTTGTCTACGCAGTTGCAGGAGCTGTTAGACAAGGGTTTCATTCGGCCGAGCAGTTCGCCTTGGGGAACGCCGATCCTGTTTGTGAGGAAGAAGGATGGGTCGCATCGTATGTGTATAGATTATCGGGAGTTGAATAAGGTAACGGTGAAGAACCGTTACCCACATTCGAGGATAGATGATTTGTTTGATCAGCTTCAGGGAGCGTCTTGGTTCTCCAAGATCGACCTACGCTCCGGTTATCATCAGATGCGGGTTAGAGATGAGGATGTACAGAAGACTGCCTTCAGGACCAGGTATGGTCATTATGAGTTTGTGGTGATGCCATTTGGGCTCACCAATGCCCTAGTCGCGTTCATGGATCTCATGAATCGCGTGTGTAGGCCGATGCTGGATCGGTCAGTGATAGTATTCATAGATGATATCTTGGTGTATTCCAAGATGCAGGAGCAGCACGAGGAGCACCTGCGGGAGGTGCTGGAGGTTTTGAGGAGGGAGAGACTTTTCGCAAAATTCTCCAAATGTGAGTTCTGGTTGCGCGAGGTGCAGTTCCTTGGTCACCTCGTCAACCAGAAAGGTATTTTGGTAGATCCGGCCAAGATAGAGGCTGTGATGCAGTGGGAGGTCCCGAAGTCTCCATCTGAGATTCGGAGCTTCCTAGGGTTGGCAGGGTATTATCGGAGATTTATTCAGGATTTCTCCAAGATAGCAGTGCCGCTCACCCGACTGACCAAGAAGTCGGTGGTATTTCGTTGGGGGCCTGAGCAGCAGGCAGCGTTCGAGACCCTCAGGCAGAGATTGTGCGAGGCTCCGATCCTTACCTTGCCAGAGGGAGTAGAGGACTTCGTAGTCTACTGTGATGCCTCGATCACAGGTATGGGAGCAGTATTGATGCAGTGAGGCCATGTGATAGCTTACGCCTCGAGACAGTTGAAGCCTCATGAGGCTAACTATCCTACCCATGATTTAGAGCTGGGGGCGGTTGTGTTTGCCCTCAAGATTTGGAGGCATTATCTTTATGGGGTCTGTTGTACTATTTACACGGATCACAAGAGTTTGAGGTACCTTATGGATCAGCCGAGTCTGAACATGAGGCAGAGGAGATGGTTGGATGTGCTAAAGGATTATGATTGTGAGATCCTTTACCATCCAGGGCAGGCCAACGTGGTGGCCGACACCCTAAGCCGAAAAGTGTCGGCAGCCCCTATCAGAGATCTGTGTTTGAGGATGACAGTGATCACTCCATTGTTAGAGCGGATCAAGGAGGCTCAGGTGGAGGGCCTCAAGGAGGAGAGGCAGAAGTGTGAGAGGATAGTGGGCCGAGTAGCCTCGTTTGATTATGACAGTCGGGGATTGCTGACGCTTCACGGGAGGGTGTGGGTACCGTACTGGGGTGGAGTACGGCAAGTGTTGATGGACGAGGCTCATAAGTCTCGATTTTCTATCCACCCAGGGGTGACGAAGATGTATCGAGATCTCCGACCTGATTATTGGTGGCCCTGCATGAAGCGGGACGTCGCCTGGTATGTTGAGAGATGCCTGACCTGCAGGAAGGTCAAGGCAGAGCACCAGAGACCTCACGGCAAAATGCAGCCGTTAGACATTCCCGTGTGGAAATGGGAGGACATCACCATGGATTTTGTCACCAAGCTTCCCAGGACCGCACGAGGAGTGGATTCGATATGGGTAGTAGTGGATCGGTTGACGAAGAGTGCTCATTTTATCCCGATCCAGGAGAGTATATTGGCAGAAAAGTTAGTCGATATCTATGTGCGGGAGATCGTGGCACGTCATGGAGTGCCGGTATCGGTGGTGTCAGACCGAGATGTCCGTTTTACATCCAGATTCTGGAAGCGGTTTCACGACGAGATGGGTACTTGTCTTCATTTCAGCACCGCTTTCCACCCTCAGACGGACGGGCAGAGTGAGAGGACGATTCAGACTCTTGAGGACATGCTCAGGGCATGTGTTCTAGACTTCGGTGGCAGTTGGGATACGTACCTTCCGTTAGCGGAATTTTCGTATAACAACAGTTATCATGCGAGCATTGATCGACCTCCCTTTGAGATGCTTTATGGGAGGAAGTGCAGGACCCCGATTTGTTGGGGCGAGGTGGGTCAGCGAGTCATTGGAAGCACGGAGGTGGTGCTCAAGACGACCGAGTTGATCCAGCAGGTCTGTAGTAGACTGCAGACTGCGCAGAGTCGGCAGAAGAGTTACGCCGATAGAAGGCGTTCAGACTTGGAGTTCCGGGTGGGTGATATGATCCTTCTGAAGGTCTCACCTTGGAAGGGTGTCATCAGGTTCCGGAAGAGGGGCAAGTTGGGTCCCAGGTTTATTGGTCCTTTCAGGGTTTTGGCCTGGGTGGGTCGGGTTGCTTATCGGTTAGATCTTCCTGAGGAGCTTAGTCAGATCCACAACACTTTCCATGTGTCTCAGTTGAGGAAGTGTTTGGTGGATGAGTCAGCAGTTGTTCCCCTAGAGGATATTCAAGTTGATAGCAGCCTGAATTATGTTAAGAGACCGGTCGCGATTCTGGATCGGAAGACAAAGACCTTGAGGAACAAGGAAATTCAGTTAGTGAAGGTGCAGTGGCAGCACCGGAAGGGGTCTGAGTGGACGTGGGAGGCTGAGGAGGAGATGAGAGAGCACTACCCGGAGATATTTGCAGATTCAGCCGTAGCAGACTTCGAGGACAAAGTCTGAGCCAAGTGGGGGAGAATTGTAACGACCCGTCTCCGGTATGATGATTCCATAGTATTTATTTAGAAGTTTACAAGAGGGACTCGGCGAGTTCATAGCCTGACTCGCCGAGTAGGGACAGGATTTTCGAGCACGTGTTAGTCGGCGACTCGGCGAGTCCATATTCAGGACTCGGCGAGTCTGCCTGCCTGGAAGAAACCCTAAATCCCTGGGTTGCTCACTATTTAAGCCACCTTATAGCCCCATTCTCGCCTCCTTCACCCTCAGAACGCTGTGAGAAAACCCTAATCCATCCTTGAGTGATCTAAGTGTTCTTGTGTTAAATTTTTTGAAGGCTTGAAGAAGGAAAAGAAGAAAGGAGCAAAGAGAAGAGTTGTAGAGCAAAGATTCAAGGGAAAATCAGAGTTCTTTGAGGTATTCTTCGGATTTCCCCCTGTTTTATGCTTTAAACCTCCATTAGAACTCTTCTAGATCTAGTTTGATGCTTTTCTCAAGCCTTATGATTGTATGGATACCCTATTATGTCGAGATATCCTTAGATATGTTCATCTAGGAGTTGTAGAGCCCAGATCTATTGCCTTTTTGAAGTTACCTTGCATAAGAACCCTAGATCTACCCTTTTAAGTGCCTTTTTAGCCTTTATCTTCTTTTTCGTGTGTTTGTACACGTAAAGTTGGAAACTTTACGTGGTGAATCAGCTTATTGGACTCAGATCTATCATTTGTATGTAATGAATTCAAGCGGAATCGAGTTTAGAATAGTTGCATGGTTGTGACTCGGCGAGTCGGAAGAACGACTCGGCGAGTCGAGTCGCGAGTCCCCGATTTCTTCCTTTTTGAGTGATGCTGAGTGGGACCAGTGAGTAGTAGAGTGGACTCAGCGATTTCAAGGTTAGACTCAGTAATTGAGGGACTCGGCGAGTTGTTCATACAACTCGGCGAGTCCAAGGCAATCTTCTTAAGCTCAAGAACAGCTCGCTGAGTTGTTCATATGACTCGGCGAGTCGGATGCAGATTGTCTGAGTTCTTGGATCGAGAGATTACTCGTCGATTCGATGCCATACTCGACGAGTAGCCACGAGTGGGGTTGTGAAATGAGATTAGAGACTCGGTGAGTTGGCGGCCCAACTCGGCGAGTCAGGTCAACTGTGAGTTGACTTTGACCGAGAGGGTTGACTTTGACCAAGGGTAAAAGAGTCATTTTACCCCAGTGCAGTGTTTAGTATTTGATTAAGTGTGTTTATGGACTTGTAGCCGGGGAGATACCGGAGCAGCAGCAGATAGCTTCCAGAGCCATACACACAGCAACCAGTTCACGAGGTGAGTTTCCTTTCAGTAGGAACGGGTCTACGGCCTCGATGCCGACCCGTTTAATTAGCAGTAGCCTCGGACTTTGGTCTGATGCAGTAGTTAGAGTGCTTGATGTCTTTGTGATTCAAGCATGTTTGTGTTATGTGTTCCGGACTCTGTTCCGATGCAGTATGTAGTATATGTGATTATAATAGTTGATATGTGTTATGCTATGCCATGATCAGCCAGTTCCGGACTTCGGTCCGATGCAGGGGACAAGGTCCCAGTCAGTTCCGGACTTCGGTCCGACGCAGCTAGTTCCGGACTTCGGTCTGATGCAGTCAGTTCCAGACTTCGGTCCGATGCAGTTAGTCCCGGACTCTGGTCCGATGTAGGGGACAAGGTCCCAGACAGTTCTGGACTTCGGTCCGATGCAGCTAGTTCTAGATTTCGGTCTGATGCAGTGGGCAAGGCCCAGTATGTGCTTTATATGTATTGTATGGTATGTGGTAGTTTGGGGGAGCTCACTAAGCTTCGTGCTTACAGTTTCAGTTTTGGTTTCAGGTACTTCCGCAAGCAAAGGGAAGAGCTCGGGATGATGGCATCGCACACACACACACCACAGCTTCAGTTTTTATCCTGGGAGTTGACTCAGTTTTCTTAGATATGTTTTGATACAGTCGTGACACAGATTTCTTGTTACAGTATTTTAGTATGGTTTTGAGATACGCAACGCATGGTCTTATTATGATATACTCAGTTTTATGATTTTTGGTTATATTAAAAATGAAATTTTCGGGTCGTTTTTTTTGGGTCGTTTCAGTTTTAAGGCCATAACTCTTTGGTTTCACGTAAAGTTTGCAACTTTATGTGAGGAATAGACATGGGATGAGTGGATCTATAAGTTGGAGCCCCTGCATGGCTCGAAAAGCCACTGTATGGATTAAGAACTGGAGCGACTCGACGAGTCACATGGGTGAACTCGGCGAGTTGGATGAAGATGGGCATGGACTCGACGAGTTGGAAGAACAACTTGACGAGTCTGTTGAAGATTGTCTTGGACTCGGCGAGTCAGGTTGCGAAGCATCAACCCATATGGTTAAGACTTAGATCGGTGAGTTGAATGGTGACTCAGTGAGTTGGGCAGGATGAGACTCAGAGATCGTGGAACTCGACGAGTCTTGGGGTGACTCGGCGAGTTGAGTCGTTTTATGCGAGTTTTTGAATGCATGGACTCGACGAGTCTTGGGGCGACTCGGCGAGTAGAGTCAGTCAAGAAGGTTGACTTTGACCAAGAATTTAACTTTGGAAAGAGTGGACTTAGACGGCTTCTAAGAGTTCAGTTTGGGACTAAGTGTTATATGTTATTGATATTGATACCTCGGGGAGCTAGTGGAGTAGCGGCTCAGAGAGTTGTCGGTCAGCAGCCAGAGGATCATCAGCAAAGTTCAGCAGTGCGAGGTGAGTCTCCTCATTGTTTGTATGGGTCTAAGGCACCAATGTCGGCCTATTTAGTTTATGTATGATAAGAAGACCCGGTGGTTAGCCCTAGGCATTATGCATGAAAGACCAGGAGGCTCCTTGCACATGGTATATTATTATGTGTGGTAGGAAGACCCGGGGGTTAGCCCTAGTCAATATGTATGAAAGACCAGGAGGTGGCTCCTGACGCACTGTATGCTATTATACATGAAAGACCAGGAGGTGGCTCCTGGCACACTATATGTTGATTAGCCTAATAGAGTAGTATGTATAGTTGTCTTCGTGATACTTGCATGAAAGACCAGGGGTAGCCCTTGGCACTTGTTTGGAAGACCCAGGGAGTGGCCCCAGGCTTGACCAGGAAGACCACGTGTGGCCCGTGGCATAATGGCAAGACTATGTTTGGCACATAGCACCTTACTTGATTATGGATATGTTGGTTATGTATGGTTCTTGGCTACGTATGGCGTGTATGGATCAGTTGGTTTGTATGGATATGTGGTATCTGGGGAACTCACTAAGCTTCGTGCTTACGGTTTTCAGTTTTGGTTCAGGTATTTTGCCTTCAGGGAAAGGAGTCGGCTCGATCGCAGCGCATCACACTATGTTTTCCTCACATGAGATCTTTGGGATTACACTCTAATATGGTTTTATGATAATATGTTTTGATTACTGACACCTTGGTTTGTCATGAGATATTATAATGAATGTTTTTGTACTGATGGTTTTATGTAATACCTTGTTTAAAAATGAAAATTTTAGCCCTAAATTTGGGATGTTACATCCTCTACCACCGATTTTTGATGATGCTTCCCACATAAACGGTGTAAAATCGATTAATGGGAAAGAGGAAATGTGGGAAATTATTCTAGGAAGAAATGTGCACACTACTTGCCTCGAGGTAACAGAGTAAAAGCTAATGAAATCGGTTTATTTGCTTTTCACTATTTAGAAATCAATGGCATTTTGGTAGACTAAAGGTAATGAAATCAATTAATTTCTTGTTTATGATGCTATTTAGAAATCTACTGCATTCTATTAGAACTTATAATTTTTATTCTCTTAGAATACACTGAATGTTTTAATCTTTGAAAGTTGATTATGTTTTCTTTGTAGATTTAGGTTTTGAAGAGACTGCCATTGATGTGGAAAAGAAGGAAAACATGGAGAACGAAAGTAGTCTAGCAGAATGTATTATGCCAGATTGTATAAAATGTTTATTAACAATAATATTCTTTCAGAATGGATTAGTATTTTTGTTAGATTTTGATGGATATTTTCTTTATTTTACTATTCTTAGTTTTAGTCTCTAAAAATAAATGTAATGCTTAAACCATTATTAGTCATATTTTTTCAGAATGAATGTAATAATTGTTTAGTCTTATTCTTTACGAATTAATATAATTAGTGATTCTTAAATAATAAAATTTATATTCTTTAGAAAATATTATTCTTGATAATATGTTGTATAAATCTTTAAGCATGTTAATTATAAAAAATATATTGAATGAACCAAATTCTGCAAGAATAAAATCGAAAATATCTTTACTAGTTTATGTTTGACTCTGTTATTCTGACAGAATAAAATCGGTTAGTATTAGAAATTATAATATAATTAAATTTGAATTAATTTGAAAAATTCAGATTAAAAAAAATATTAATTATCCCTTAAAATCCGCAAGATTTCCTATTTTAAGATTGGTTAATTGACCAAAACACCATTTTGCTGAAATTTGTGTGATTATATGACACATGCTTCCCTATTATAATATCGTAGACCTCAGATCATGACTATTGTTTTTTTTTCATCCATTGGTCCAGAATTGTACTTACAGGCACACAATAAATGTAAGAAAAAAAAATAATCTAGCTATGTATACTCCATCCGTCCCTATATTATTGTCCATAGACAAAAAACACACAGATTAAGAAAACATTAATTACCACTAACTTTATATAATAAAATAACAGTTTTGTCTTTACTTTTCATTTAAATGCTTAGTTGGTTAACTAATAATGAGGGGGTATTTTGGTAAAAATATTATTTATTTTTAAAAGTGAACTATTATTTTGATACATACCAAAAAGAAAAGATGAACTATAATTTTGAGGCGGAGGGAGTATATATATATATATATATATATATATATATATATATATATATATATATATATATATATATATATATATATATATATATATATATATATATATATATATATATATATATATATATATATAACAAAAAGCAATCTGTGAAGAAGTCTTCATGGACAAAAAAGAAAGGCAAAAATACACGTCGCCGTTACTTAGTGTTGCATACCAAGTCAAATTATATACAAACAAATTTTGTAAGATTTTATTACAACTTACGGTTCAAACTAACTTTGATCAGAATAATTTAAAGAGAAATTAAGTATGTTTTTATTTTTCCTTCTACGAATATTCCTATCCAATTAAATAATCACATGTGTCACATTTAATGTTTATTTAATGATATTTTAATATATTAAAATGACATATGTCATCATTTAATTGGATATGATGATTTATAGGAACAAAAGTAGGAGGATATTTAATTTCACTAATTTAAAAATTACACATTTGTAATAATGTTTATGTGAAAATCTATCATTTTTCAATATTATGATGGCATGTTGTAGTAATAAAAAGATATATATATATATATATATATATATATATATATATATATATATATATATATATATATATATATATATAGAGAGAGAGAGAGAGAGAGAGCTAGGTTATAATGTGAATGAACAACTATTATGCAGACGTATGGATAATGTTATTCTATGAGAATTCCTAAAAAAATAAGTTGTTTAATAATGTGAATAGGTTCAACCTCACACAATTATTGTCATTTTCATGCATTTTCACTAATTTTTATTCATTTTTTTGTTCTCACACATCGTTTTTCACGAATTTTCATTCTTACAGAATACGAATCAATAAACATCCTAACAATATTCTGACAGAATGAGAATAATAAAAAAAGTTTATAATAATCTTAGAGACGATTTAATTGGTGAGAATGTGTGATAATGACAATAGTTATATAAGATTGAATGTATTCAAATTATCAAACAACATATTTTCTTTGTCATTATCACAGAATAGCATTATCCACACGTCCGCAATAGATATCAATCCACATTTGAACCTAGTTATATAGTTATATATATATATATATATATATATATATATATATATATATATATATATATATATATATATATATATATATATATATGTATACATATGATCTTATACAGTAGAACCTTTATAATTAAATACTTGATAAATTAATAACCTCTATAAAATTAATAATTTCTCCGATTCCAACTTGGGATCCATACAAAATTGGACCTCAATCGATAAAATAATAAAATAATAATTTTTTCTAAATCCCAATGTAAATATATTGGTCTCAGCAAAACTATAAATTAATAATTAATAAAATATTCCAAAATTCTAGATCTATGTACATTGATATTTTAACACCTTTTAGTTTAGAAGTCATAGTTGATGTGATTTTGAAATTTATCATTAGACATTTTATAGTGATCAATCTAGATCTGTGTACATTGAACTTCACAAATTAATTAATGTGTGAATGTACATGAGAATTTTTAAGGTCATTGTTTTTGTTTTATTCAAATAGGTAAAGTGAACGAACGTGAAAATTTTGAAGGTCGATGCATTAATTTGAGAGTTGCTCATGAATATAAGCCAACTCTTTAAATCAATAATTTATTAATTTATCGATATAATAATATCTTGCTGAATTAATAAAATATCTCAGTCACAACATTATTAATTTATAGAGGTTTTACTATATATATATATATATATATATATATATATATATATATATATATATATATATATATATATATATACATACATACAAGTTCAATTAAGAAAATAAAAAAGGTTGAGAATGAGAGAATTATTCTCAGCCAATCATTTATTTTTGTTGTAAAATGTTCCGACGTACCGGGCCGACGGAGGTTGAGCAATATTCATATATGAATATAAATATATGTGTATTCATATATGAATACACCACCTCCCTCCGCCACCAGCCATCACCACTTCTACAGCCAACCACCACCAACAACCGTCATCTCCACCACCACCCATCGTTGTCATATTCGTATATGAATAATCACTTCTGTTATACTTATTCATATATGAATATACGTATTCATATATGAATCTACTGTTAGGGGTGTTTGGCTTATCTTTTGAGAGGCCAAAAGTCCTTTTAGGAAAAGATAAAAGGTAAAAGATGTTTGGTAAAAACATTTTTAAAAGCTACTTTTGGATTTTGGATATAAGGAAAATGAACTTTTTAGAAAAGTCAGGAAAACCTGACTTTTTGCAACTTTTCCTAAAAGGACTTTTAGCCTCTTAAAAGATAAGTCAAACACCCCCTTAATCCATAAGAACGCCTCCTTTTGAGCTTTTAAAAAGATGTCCTCAACGGTTTAAATTTTGGAATATTGTTTCATTTCTTTGTTGCCATATATAACTCAATGTAGCTATGCCCGCCACGACCAAAACCTATTTTTCAAATGGACTTTATGCTTGGCCTTTTAAACCATCTAACATGTCTTCCATGCTATCGGGCTCACGATCCACCAGGCCCCACCGCCGGTGAAATTTGGCCCAAACCTCTTCTAATTTACCACATTCCCAGAATGCATGTTTCACCGTTTCTTCCTTTTCTTTGCAAACTCCACATATCAACGAATCCAGGCTAATACCCATTCGACCTGAAACATCTTTAATTGCAACTCTGTTTTTTAAGAGTTTCCAAACAAAAATATTCACCTTCTTCGGGATCTATTTGAACCATCTGTTCTTGCCCGTCTCCGTTTGATTTTTCTTTTCCAGCTCCTTTCTCATCCAAGCACTATAAAATGCCCCTTAGGGCCACCAGGACATCTAAAACAATCATATGTCTCTGATAGAGTAACAAAGGATAACTTCTCCATTAATTTATCGAGCTCCTCCTTACTTCTACCATCTCTAGTTATCCCCCTCCAGTTCCACGAGCCTCCGTTAATTCCTATTCGATCCTCAACAATTTCTCTTTGATTATTATCGATATGAAACAATTTCTGAAATTCCTCCTCTAGCGGTTTCTCTCCCATCCACCAATCATACCAAAAAAGTGTACCCCTCTCATTACCTATCTGTTTTTTAATCAATGTCTCGGGGTCTAACTCCCAAGATTGAAGGAGATTCCATTGTTTCACAATTTGCTTCCAGGTAAAACTAGACTTAACTGTACCTGATTCCTCCATACAATTATATTTATCATGTATACTATCATTTATTTGAATCTATAAGGCTCCTTGTTCAGTTTTATACCTCTAACACCATTTAGCTAATAGAGCTTTATTCATATCCTCCAAAGAGCTAATACTTAGACCTCCTTTCTCTTTTCCCATTAAATCTTTTCGCCATTTCACCCATGATATTTTCGCCATAGTTTGGTTTCCTACCCCCCCCCCCCCCCCCCCCCCCCCCCCAAAAAAAAAAAAAAAAAACTCTCTGCGAAGGTTTTCTAGCTTTTTAATTACTCCCTTAGGATCCTTGAAAAGGGAGAATAGAAATGTACCAAGGTTTCCCAAAACATTGCAAACACTTGTGTGTCTTCCTCCTATTGGTATGGTTTTTATTTTCCATCTACTTAACTTCTTTTTGTATTTATCAACGAGAATATTCCAAGTTCTCTTTGATCTAATGTTGACTCCAATTGGCAAGCCTAAAAAAGTAGAAGGCATCTGGTCCACTTTGCATCCGATAACGTGTGTTGTCGTCTCCACCTAAGTTCGATCACTCCTAACTCCAAACAAAAAGATTTTATCAAGATTCACATTGAGGCCCGCTGTCTTTTGGAAACAGAAAAGAATTCTAATTAAGTTCAGTACGTTCTCCACAGACCATTCCCCCAAAAAAATAGAGTCGTCTGTAAAAAAAAAAGTGAGTTAGTAAAACATTATCTTCCCCCACTGCCATTCCTTTGTATATCCCGTTATCACTTGCTTTTCTAATAGCATAGTTTAGCCCTTCCATTACAAGAGTAAATAAAAAGGGGGAGAGAGGATCTTTGTGTCTTAAGCCACGCTACAATTCAAACTCCGTAGTCAGGCAACCATTCACCAAAACAAAGGATGTTCCCTATTTAAGACATTCACATATCCAAGACCTTCACTTAATTCCAAAACCTTTCCCTTTGACTTTGCCATCACTGTAATTAGTATGGGTGATGACATGTCTTTAGTGGTGTCCGAAGTGGACTGTTACATGCTAGAGCAGTATAGCATGGATTTCACATTTCTCTTGTACTTGGTTTCCAAGTTCTGTCTTTATCTTCTTCTGTTCTTGATGCCCTTCTTGGTAAGGTTGGACTTTATCTTCGACATCTTATGTGTGAGTTACTGTTACCCCCATATCTCTTCTTCTTAGACGTTCTTTGTTATTACAAAGTTCATCTTGTCCAGCTATGGCCCAATGCAGTGTCAAAAATTATTACTTTCTAAGTTTTTTGCGTTGCTCATGAGATACCCCTTGATGTTTCCTTGTTTTGTTATTTTTAATATTTAAAGAAGTATGGTGACTGGTGTTCTTTCAGTAGTCATCACTTTCCTCTATCTCCAGATTTAGCTCGTTCAAATGGGAATTGGAAAAGTAGGTTCTGCTGGGTCGACATATATAGATTGTGTTTGCCATTTGTCCCATGTTATGTTTCACTTTGTGATGACTCGGTGTCTTTGTCTTTTGGTTTTCTTGGATTTGTTCCTTTATTTTTCGCATTTCTGTGTAAAGAGGGCATTTCTATCGGAAGTTGTACTTGCCCGGTATCGTATGAGTCCATTCTAGAAAGTCTGCTATCAACTACCAATGTTATCTGTATGTCATGCAAGTTTGTCTAACCCTTACTGGATTTAGCATAAGTTCGTTTGTCTTTTATTTCCCTAGTTTTAGGTAATCTCCTGATATAAATGCTACCTCTGGGTGTTTTCTCTATGCCCATTTATTATTACAGATAGGAGTAAATGCTCCTTCCAACTGACTTCTTATTTGGCCGGTGATATCCCACCTGAGTCCATTGTGGTGGATGACGTGGTTCCGGACCAAAATATGGACCAGATAACTGTGACACCCAAATTTTCCCCTGTGCTCCCACGTTTTGGGTCGAATGCTTTCTCTATCGAGCAGTTGTTGGACACATCTTGCCATGTTATTGGTTCTGCACAGGTCGGTTCTTCTAGCTCTATAGAAGTCGTGCCCCTTTTAGGTGTCTCTTCGAGCTAAAAACATAGGCGGGTCCTTTCGCCTGATCAATTTGATCCGTTTCTCTAGGAGATTTCCCATGTAGGCCCTCGACGTGTCTCCCTTGTCCTTTGGTTATGTCCCCCCAAGTCGGTTGGGATATAAATGGATTGGCATGTGTTACGTATTTTCATCAATGATGTGCATTTTTCGTGATTACTTTGTTCTGTTAATTTCATTTTCCTAACGTCGTAGGTGGGTGTCCTTCATGTGTGTTGCTTGAGGAAGAGCTGAACAAAGCATGCTGATTTATAGCTCGTGCTGAAAAAATTATCTCCGCCATATTCGGCCAAGATCTTAAATTTTTTGATGGGTTGTTAACCTTGCGAGATCGGTTTTTGGTCGTGGAGGTAAATGTACGTGTTGCCAAAGGCATGGATCTGGCAAGCAAGGAAATGTTGATGAAAGCTGGAGAGATGTATGTTGACTTATCAATACGTTATCGGGATGCTGTGATCGAGGTAATTTCTTTGGAAAATCAAGGGACGCTCGTTCAGGCAATGTGTGAAGCTTGTCTCTTGGAGAACAATGTGTTGCGTTCTTAGATTCTTAACAAGTCTTGATAGTGTGGGTTATGTGAGTCGGTTATGCTCTTGTTTTTGTAGGCAAGCGTGAACTTGGTGTTGCGCTTGTGTGCCTAACCGACTATGATTTTGTGGTTGGTCTGTTTTGGTACATTGATTGTTGTTGTTGGTGACTGATTTGTTGTTGGAATTGTTGGTTTGCTAACGTATTTAAGTAATTGGAAATTAATTTATGCGGCTGGTAACGCACTGTTTTCGTCTAACGGATTTTAGGTAGATATCGAGTTTGATACTGTTGGATTAGTGTCTAAGTCCATAACTATTTTGGTATGTACTTGACCCGATGGTGCATGGTCCTTTTGGGTTGCCTTCACCAAAGCAACTTGATAGGATGAATTATGGAGAGAGAGGATTAATTGTGTGATAGTTGAATATTAGGCTAATGGACTCCATAGAGGATGGAATGGAAAAATTCTATGGGGAAACCCATTAGAAATCGGCCAAGGCCTCTAAGGAGGGAGTCCATGGGCAGCTTAGGGCCTAAGCAGTCAAATTAGGGTTTCCTTGTTAGATAACCCTAATAGCCTCACTATTTAAGGATCCCTAGGGCACCAAAAACGTGGCTAAGAGTCTCCTTAGGGTTTCCAGCTGTTTTTGGGTGTCTCTCCTCTTCTTCGTCTTCATCCTCTTGCTCTTGGTGTTTGTGAGCCATTAAAGGAGTGACACTTGTGACTCTAAGCTTTCTAAAGCCATTACAAAGAGGATTTGAGATTGTTATTGCTACATAACAATCAAGGTAAGATCCACTACTAGAAAAACAGTCTTTTACGACGCGCAATGCGTGTCGTAAAACGCTCAGACGACGCGCAAATGCGTGTCAAGGAAGGCCATGTCATAAAGAGAGACGACACACTTTTGCGCGTCGTCTATTTACGACGCGCATTTATGACGCACATTTATGACACGCATTTACGACGCACAGTTATGACACGCAATGCGTATCAAGGAAGGCTCTGTCATAAAGGAAGACGACATGCATTTACGTGTCGTAACCTTACGACGCGCGTGTTTATGACACGCAATGCGTATCAAGGAATCCCTTGTCATAAATGAAGATGACACGCATTTGCGTGTCATCAATTTCAGTAACCATTTTCGATATGCATTTACGACGCGTCTTTACGATACTCTTTTACGCATAATACAAAAAAATGTAAACAAATATCTACCAAAACAATCAATTTCATCCAATAACATCATGTCAAAAGATTGTAATACATAGATATTAAGGGGATCTAATTGTACATTGTTATTAAGAGGTTTTCCCTAACAATATAACCTAATACTACATTGCTATTAAGGGACACCTTCTGCAATGTAATGCTATACAAACTAAGAAGACATACACAAAGATGATAAACATCAAATTCCAACTAAATAGAGTTGCATCTTGCCTTTCATAATTCATTAAGACTAATGAACCCCTGCTCCGATAGTTCTTGTGTCCTAATCAAATAAAAGTCACAAAAATTAATATGCTAATATAATTATTAGAAGAATCAAACATGGAATGTTAGTTGTAAAAGACGAAATTACCCTTTTCTCCATCCAAAGAATGTGGGACCGCACTTGAGATATGATATTTGATCGATGTGGTGTTCCGGGTTCCATTAAAATATAAAGTATTTATCAAGTTTAATATTCAACCATTAAATCTATGCTTGAAGCCTTCTAATAAGAAGACAAAAGGGATCAACAGGATAAAAGAAAAGATGGTCCACTAGTTTGATTTTTTAGATTTTAGGTCCACTAGTTTGATTTTTTACATGTGATGTAAAAAAACATATGAAAATTCATTTCATCCATACAGGTCAACCAAATATGATCATAAAATGTAATGAGTCATTCCATTCCTTTGTTAAAGAAAAGGTATATTGGAATTATTGAGTGATAAATGTATTGACCTCAGCAAAGATGATAAAATTAAGAAACATAAAATGATCCTTCAAGAAAAGCAGATGTGCAGCCATTTGAGTCAATCTTGCCTCTAAGCCAACACTGTCAATGAAAAAAAATTAGTTTTTAAAATGATCCTTTATTAACTCCAAAATTTGATGCCAATTTCCCAAGCTTTATTTAAATAAAGAAACATAAAATATAAATTATATTAAATCGCCTCGCGAAGTATATAATCATAGCCAAAGCTGGCAGTGACATCTCTTGACATGTAATTGTACATTAAATCAGATGCCATGAAACCTACATACAACAAAGGAGACAAAAGTAATGTAATAAGCCAAACATTAAAACCAAACATTAGTCACCCTGCATAAAAATTTCAAAACCGTTACCAATAAATTGACATAATTTAATGAAAATGGAAAACTTGTAAAACATACAAGACTAATAATTTACCTTGTAGTCAAAATTGATCATTCCATGAGACATGTGTTGCTCACTTGTAAGCGGAGAAGAAAAACAAAATGAATTATCGATAACATTCATTCAGCCAAAAAACGCTTGATGTGTATTATATGTAAATAATAAACTAGTAATTACTAATCTACCCTTCTACCAGAGCATTGGTCTTCATGGTAAGATTCTCAGACAAATCACATTTCACTCTGGCGTTTACTTGTTCATCAGTCAAAACTCTTCCAATAAGCATTAACTACAACACCAAAAAAAAAATACTCAATTTCAAGTTATGAAGCAAAACAGACCCAAAAAAAAAAAAAAAAAAAAAAAACTCCATTATCAAATCGATTCCTTTAGATTACCATTTCAAGAAAATACTTGATGCATTGATCAGCTTCCTTTATATTACCATTTCAAGACTAATAATTTACCTTGTAGTCAAAATTGATTTAGCTTCCTTTATGCTATCACAAATTTATTTTCCAACATCTAATGTTATTTCTCAAATGATGCTAACATACGTAAAATATTTTGAAAACTTTCCACCGATTTTTATGATTGCTTCGGGATTAAATCCATGTGTAAATTTTAAATGTGTAATCGAGAGCATAACTAATTGGGTCTAGAAGACGTAGATATAAATAAAAATAAAACAATTTTTAAGACACTATTAAAGAATTATATATTATATATAATATACGATAATGAATATTCAAGTCATTAATCATAAACCATAAGGTCACCAAATCAAACTAGTTCCTGTTCGTGATCACCATGTTTGTTTAATATTGACACCTTGTGGTTTAATGACTACTCTCACTTAAAATGTTCGAGAGTATCAAAAGCTTTAGACACTTTCAATTTTATAAAGGAACCATGACTATGTTTCTTATGTAACTGTCAAAGAATTCTGGACACTTGGATATTTTAAAATGGTGGCGAGAAAAAGAAAAGAAAATTCACGTGAATATAAAGTTGTAGTGTGTACTAACGGTCTATGCTAGTAGTCATTAAACCATGAGTTGCCAATATTAAATAAAAAAAATTTAATATAATTTAACTCTCATGCCCAACAGCTCAAACATGAAGACAAACCACATAGACTTATCTAATATCTATCATCAATAATATAAATACGACTTCTAGAAAAATGTTTAATCACAACTTAAATATGTTATATGCACATGTCATAAACTGATAATCACATTGTGTATGACAATTTCTTATAGTTTATACCCTCATCGTCTTATAAAAAGTTACAGAAATGGAAAACTAATAACATTTCATAGCCTTCTTTAAAATGAAATCTTTAAGAAAAATAGGCAAGTGGTATATAATGGAGTAATGACCATAGGAGAACCAAGAAGGAGGGTCTTGTTTGAGGATTGCATCTACTGTCTTCTCTGAAAACTCTTGAGATGGAGTCGCATTTGGTCCTTGTGAAAATTAAGCTCGTTTCTTGATTGCAGCCTTGTATCTCTTGTACAGTTTCAATTCTGGCATCTTATTGTAATTGGCTACTGCTGAATCCCCAAGGTTTGATCTTATGGCTCCAGGTACAACATTAGTTACATTGTTTTAATAATTCTTGATGCATTGATCAACTTCCTTTATATTTCAAAAGACTATATGCATCGGCTGTCATTCGATGATAACGACCACATACAGATACAAGTTTAGACACTGCCTGTACATAGTAAAAATGTTAGACCTTATTTGACTTATTTTTCTATAAACGAAAAGTCAACACAAATGATTTAGTTACCTTTGTTCCAAAGTTGACAGCATCTTCAAGTTTGCCTTTATCCAAAGATGTTTTAGATGACTCCAAAAGTGTACGCCCATCAGCAGATGAACATGCAACATGTTTATAAATAGGAACCATGCTTACAATATCAGACTTTTTGAAAGGGTAAGCTGAATCCATATCATAGTCTTTGGAAACAAGCTCTAGTCCAACTTTATGAGAAAGCCCTCAAAGAATGGAAAATTTACGAAGAGTGCCACGATAGTCGCTTTTCTCTTCACATGCATATCTCTTTGAAAGAAATGATTCAACCCAATTCCACGTTAAATTTTCTAAGTCACTTGTGTCAGGTGTTCCTAGTAATACATTTAAGCAGGATGTTATTGATGAAGCTAAATCAGTTACATCATCAACTGCTGATATAACTGCTTGCAAGATGTGTTTGTAAGCTCGAACTATCATTTCATGGATACATAGTGATTGCACATGAGGAAGCTTGTCTGCAAGTTCAACCTGAAAAAAGAAAGCAAAAGACAGATTAATATACAAGATGTCAGGGGTAAAATTGGTATTGGAAAAAAGAAGAAATGAACTTTAGACTCTTACCACTCGCCCTAAAGAGCACAAACGCAAACCCCTTGTGTGCATGAAATCTGTCAGTGTCCTTCCATCAACAGGTGAAAGTACATGAGAGCCAAAATCAGCCACCAACTTAGGAAGGGCAGTTTCGTCATAGAATTTATGCTCCATGTCAACCAACTCATCAGGTGACTGCCAACATAAACCAAAATACCAAATCAAATACAGATCAAGAAACCAATATTTTTCCATTATTACCCTTCAATATCAGATTATGCTCAGCTTTGAGGTGAAGACCAGTGGCTGATTCTTTAAGACGCAAATAAGTTGCTTCCAGAAGGAACTTTTTCCACATCATCTCCTGTCCTTCATCCAACTTTATTGTCTCTTTGTTATCTGATTTATTAACCGTGTCAACCTCCTCTGTTTTTCTGTTTGTATCCTCGGATTTTTTCTTGATTCCTTACAACAATCCCTTTCCTAAACCCCTCACATCCGGTTCCACCTTAGCTTCTTCAACTCTCTTGGAATCAGATTTCTCCTGATATGATGACTTGGAGTTGGAGTTGGAGATAAAATTTCTTCCTTTTGAATTTCATCGAGTAATGGGTCCTCACTCTGTCCTCCTGGTTTTCCTTTAATCTGAACAAATTTTTAAAAGCAATATCAGACATACATGTTAAAAATTTTAATTACAAATATCTTGGTAACATTAACTTACAAGCTTTGCACGAGCTTGTTTCTTTTGGGCTTCTCTTGCTTTCATATCTGCATCTGGTGCTATATAATCCAACAAATCTGATACACTGACCCAAGGTAAGAAAGAACACAAACCTCAGGGAGACAGCCGTCATAATAAAGAGCAAAAAGTGTAGGAAATATCTTCTTTTTTGCAAGAACACCAGAGGCTCCAACAACTGTTATATTGAGTAGACTTGTCTTTATCAAAATCAAAGCTTCCAATGTCTTTGAATTCTTCTAGGGGTGGTACGGATAATATCCCATCTTTCAATATCTTAACAGGATCATCACTTTCAACAGGGATGTTTTTATGCCTGTAGCACCTAAAAAGAAAGGGTATATAAGAGTTTTAGAATTAGAAGCAAAACAATACAACAACGAATCATAGTATATTTGATAATTACCATCAGGATCAGCAACCCCTGCCATTTGAAGTGCATCTGAGTTTGCCAAATATGAATTTGCAGGTGTAATGGCTAAGATTATACAACGTGGTTGCTTAATGTAGGAGAGTATCATTTCACGGAACACAGTAGAGAAGGGACCTGGACATGATGATTAGAAAAACATAATCAAAACTATGAGTAAATTAACCTAATCACTGCAGATTACCTAAAAAATCACGAACCCTAGAAGTTTCTATAGATTAATTTGGGGAAGTTGCATAGAAACTGACACATACATAAGCCCTAGAAATCTGTTAACACGTAAAGTACCTGACTGATGCCATCGTTGTCAAAAAGAAACTCCTGGGAGAGCTCGACGATGCCCAATCATTGTGGTCCAAAGAAGTAGGATCTACAATACGTGTTTTGCAACTAAAATATGAGAAAATCACAAGCTACAGAGTGGTATTCAGAAGTCGATAGAAAGATGGACAAGGGTATATAGAAATAGAATGTATCCAAAATTCAGAAATTAAGAGAGAGATAGAATAAATGATTCTTGAGAGTTACTGGCTTATTGCTTTCCCTCATCTCCATCTCGATTCTTTCTTGAGAGTCGAGTTTTAACGCTTCGTAATTTCAATTCTCGTGCCATTGCCAAATCGATTGAAGTTCTACCTTGAACCTTGAAATTGCCGTGAGGGAATAAAAGCCCTAGTTGTTGGATGTGAGATTGAAGAATAAAAGCGTACGTGAGGGAAGTGTTTTTGAAACTCTTGATGAAAATCACAATTATATATATGTAAGTGGGAAATAAAAGCCCTAATTGTTGGTCGCCAATTTGTGATCTTCAGGAATGAACGCTAGTTTTTAAGAAAGAAATTATAGAATGATTATATGAGTTGTGGAGGTGTATAGAAGAGACGGTATCGTGATTAGGGTTTTTAGAGAGACGGGAAGAAGAGAACGAAGGGATCGATCTTCAAACGGGGTAAAGAAACGCGCGTTTTGAGTAAAAATCATAAGGCGACATTCAGAGAGGACGCACATTTTAGATAAAGTGCCCTCCGTGTTTAATTTTTTCACATGGACACTAATTTAAGGGCACGCAATAATACGTGACCTAAATCCCTAAATTTTTTGAAGAGATGACACTTTTTTAATGTCACTCTCTTTTGCGTAACATAAATCACTGAGCGTCGTAGTTTGCGCGTCGTAAAAGGGTCTTTTTCTTGTAGTGATCTAAACCCTATTCTTATGTTAATATTGATTATCACATGCTAGATCTAGGGTTTAAAGTCTTGGATGAATTGCATGTACAATAGAGAAACCTAGATCCAAGCATTAGGGTTTGCATGAGCACATAGGATGTTCTTATGGCTAAAACCTATCAGATACTTGTGTGAACTAATATGTTTCTTGGGTATTTTGATGTGTAATGGATGTATTGGTCTAGTCAGCAGACCAAGCTATACGACTTGAAGAATAAGTGTATTCTTGGGCTTAACATGTAGCCTTTTGGTCGAGTAGTGATACTCGATGTATACATAAGTGTAGTCGGAGGACCAAGCTACATGTTTTGAAGAATAAGTGTATTCTTGGGCTAAGCGGGTAACCTTTTTATCGAGTGGTGATACTTGATGTATACATTAATTGTAGTCGGCGGATCGAGCTACATGTTTTGAAGAATAAGTGTATTTTTGGGCTAAGCGGGTAGCCTTTTTATCGAGTAGTGGTACTCGATGTATACATAATTGTAGTCGGTGTACCTAGCTACATGTTTTGAAGAATAAGTGTATTCTTGGGCTAAGCGGGTAGCCTTTTTGTCGAGTAGTGATGCTCGATGTATACACAAGTTTAGTCGGCGGACTGAGCTACATGTTTTGAAGAAAAAGTGTATTCTTGGGCTAAGTGGGTAGCCTTTTTTTCGAGTATTGATATTCGATGTATACATAATTGTAGTCGGCAGACCGAGCTACATGTTTTGAAGAATATGTGTATTCTTGGGCTAAACGGGTAGCCTTTTATCGAGTAGTGATACTCGATGTATACATAAGTGTAGTCGGCGGACCAAGCTACATGTTTTGAAGAATAAGTGTATTCTTGGGCTAAGCGGGTAGCCAACTTTTTTTAATTTGTCATAAAGCGATTGGTTTTGCCATAATTTGTGACATCATCTACATGAGATAGATAGGGTCTAATGATAATATTTTTTGCTTCTGTCGTCCTCGTGCCAATTGCTGTAACAACCCTTATGTCATCAAACATAATACTTCTTAAGGTTTTTGACATTCCATGTTCATGGTATTAGCTCTCCCTCCATTATCTATAGGACATATGAACCATCTCAGTTTGCTTCGTTTATTGTGTAAGGGCCTTCCCATGTCAGACGTAGTTTTCATTGTGGCTCTTGCTTACTGGCTTCATTCTTCCGTAATGCCTTATCGCCTACTTTGAAACCGCTACCTTTTACCCGTTGGTTGTAATAACTCTCCATTTTCTTTTTGTAATGTTCATGTTGTATTGCTGCTACCTCCCTTCGCTCCATGGAAACATCCATGTTTTTTCTTATGTTGTCATCATTACAATCCAAATCTATTTTTGTCGTTCGATTTGCGAGGATAATCAATTCTAATGGTAGCACTACTTCTAAGGCATAGACTAAGCTATAGGGTGATTCTTTTCTGGTCGTTCAGACTGTTGTTTGGTATGCCCATAACAAGATTTGGAATTTATTAACTTATCATCCTTTAGCCTCGTTTTGTCTTATTGCTAGGCCATGTATGATTGTTCAATTGGTGACTTCAGCTTCTAGGTGTGCTACTGAAGTGAACCTTTGATATATTTGGAGCTCTTCACCCCATTACCGGAAGGGGTTGTTCGCAAATTGTGCTCTATTATTTGAAATTAATTCATTCGATACTCCAAATCAGAAAATTATTTGCTTCCAAAAGAATTTGATCATGTTATGGCCTGTTATTATGGCTAATGGTTCTGCCTCAACCCATTTGGTGAAGTAATCTATTGCCACCACTAAGAATTTAACCTTCCCGATTGCTTCTGGGAACATTCTGACTATGTCTATTCCCCATTGAATAAAAGGCCAGGGGCTACTAACGCTAACCATTAGGGTTGCCGACTTTCTTGGTATTGGTGCATGTTTCTAGCATTTTTCACAACTGTAGATCACTCCTTTTGTATCTTGATACATAGTCAGCCAATAGTACCCTATCTGCGATATTTTGCGTACTATTGTCCTTGCTCCCTCATACGCTCCTGCCACTCCCCCGTGCATCTCTCGTACGAGGCATTCTGCTTCCTTGCCATTTACACATCGTAAGCAAGGTGCCAAATACTCTTTTTTGTACAATATGTCATTATCCATTACAAAGGACGGTTCCTTAACCCTTAGTTTCTTAGCTTCCTTGTCATCCGGGGGTAACTTGCCCTCCGTTATCCATTATTAGTTTCCTCCATTCGCTTATTTTTTCTATTACTGACATTACCGGTTTCTCCTCTATTGCTTTTACTTATACTATTTCTACCATTACTCTCTTGGTTAGATGGGGAAAAGTGGATGATGCAAGCTTACTTAACGCATCTGCACGTTTGTTTTTTTATCTTGGCACATGTTCTAACCTAAAACTTTTAAAGGGCTATGTTAATGTTTTCACTTTGTCTGCGAATTATGCTAAATTCCTTCCTCAAATTGCATATAAGCCATTTTTTTGGTCGCGACGACCATCGAATCTACAGAGGCATGTATGTGCTCACACCCCATCGTAATAGCCAACTGCAACCCTGTGATGGGTGCTTCATATTTCGATTCGTTGTTTGATACTTGAAAGTCGAATCTTAACACATAGGTCATCTGTTCCCCAATTGGGATTGTTAATATACAGCCGGCTCCCGCGTCTTCTATACAAGAGGATCCATCAGATAATAATATCCATTGATTTTCTTATGTTGCGTTCATGTATTTAGTGTTGTCATCTGATTCGAGCACCGATGACACTACCCTCTGGCCTGTTATTTCGGCGATAAAATCTACCAGTACTTGTGCTTTTATGTTGGTTCATGGTTTGAAAATGACTCCGTGCTCTCCTAGTTCCATTGCCCATTTAGCTAGTCTTCCTGACTTCTCTGCTTTCAATAGCACTTGACATAATAGGATATTTGTGAGTACTTCAATGGTATGTGCCAAGAAATGTCTTCTTAATCTTCTTGCTGCATTGACTAGACGTAATGATAGTTTCTCCATATTTGAATATCCCTTCTCTGATCCTTGTAGTATACAACTTACAAAAAATATGAGTACTTGTTTGTTTTCTCTGTTTGCCACTAATACTGCACTGGTTGCTATTTTGGATGCCGCTAAATACATGGTTAAAACCTCACCTGGGATTGGCGGTGTCAAATTCGGTAGCTCGGCTAACGCCATATTGAGTTTACAAAATGCGCTCTCAGCTTCTTGCGTCCACCGGAAAATATTTCTATCCAATACTCTTTTCAGTATTTTGTAGAAAGGGTATGTTTTCTCAGTAGACTTTGCCAAGAATCACCCTAATGCTCCTAGTTTTCCATTTAGTGCTTGTACTTTTTTTCATTGTCCTTATGGATCGCATTTATACTAGTATTTCTACTTTTTTGGGGTTCACCTTTATACCATCATTTGTGATGACGTGCCCTAGAAATTTTCCTTCCTCTTTCCCAAAGATACACTTTTGAGGGTTCAACTTCATATTCGCGGCTATTAGGTTTGAAAATTTTTCTGCTATGTCCTATAGAAAACAACTTTCGTTTTTGATTTTGATGACCATGTCGTCCACTTGGGCTTCGATATTCCTCCCGAACTGTGGTTCAAAAACTTTTTCTGCTAACCTCTAGTATGTTGCCCCTGCATTTCTTAATCCAAATGGCGTTTTTATATAACAAAATGTCCCTCTCTTTGTGTGAAAATATGTTTTTTCTTCGTCCTCTCTATGCATGTGTATTTAGTGATATCCTTTATAAGCATCCAAAAAACTCATCCATTAGTCCCCATGCAAGGACTCAATTTTTTTCATCGATAGATGGTAGCAGGTAACAGTTTTTGGACAAGCTTTGTTTAAGTCCGCGATGTCTATGCACATCCTCTATTGTCCATCTCCTTTTTTTTACCAAGACTAGGTTTGCTACCCAGGACGGAAAAAGCGATTCCCATAGTATTCCTGATTTTACTAATTTGTGGACCTCGTCATCTATTGCCTTATTCCTGTCTTTAGATTGTCCCTTTTTTCTGTCGAATTGGCTTACTTCCTGCTTTCTCGTTTAGTTTTTGATCGACCAGTTGTCTGGGCACACCTGTCATCTATGCTACCTCCCATGCGAATATATCAACATTTTCTATTAAAAGCATCGTTAATCCCTTTTTAATTCACGTGGTAACCCAACTCCTATCCGCACTCCTTGGTCTGCAAGTTTGCTATTGATTATGATTTCTTCTAACCTACGATTTACCTGTGTTGGGTTCAACTACATTGCTCGCACCCAACTTTCCACCATTGCAGGGGATTCCACTGGTGATTTACACAGATCATTCCAAATCTGCTTCTAGTTTGAAATTGAACGATGCCATGAATTGTCAACACGATCGCCCCGAACTTTCTCATTGCACTTCTTCCAAATATTAGGTTGTATGTCGATGTTGATTGTATGATTGTGAAGGCTATCACATGTGTGTTTTTGGCTTGTGTTTCTTGATCCATTAAAGTTAATGGAACAGACAGTATCCCTTTCGGCCAAACACAGTGTCCTACAAATCTTGTTAAATTCCCTGCTGGTTGTTGCATCCTTTTTTTATTTGCTCCGATAGTTGGGAAAATCAATGGTCGTATGTGATTTCGGTCGAACTCCCACTATCACATTTGTCCATATATAAGTACCAGTCCATCTTCATGGAGGTGGGGAATACAATCTGCTTCTTTATTAAACATACTATGTAGTTTGTCGGTATCATTTATCCACTATGGGTAGCTCATTTGTGTTGCTTGACAATCTGGTTATCGGGTATTTCAATTGTTTTTCACCTAGGAATACCTACAATACGGATGGCGCCAATGTTGATACGGCAAAATCCAATCGCATGATGAGAACTTTTACTCAGGAGGGTTTCGTCCTATAGGAGTCCGGAAATTCAATCTGCATAAGAATAACAAATATTAGGTCAGACAAGTATACCCAGGGTTGGACCCTGTATAGCTCCCCGTTGCCTAATTTAGACTGCAACCCTATGGTATTGCTTTTGAATCAATGAATAAGTGTTCTCCTTACTTACCTTGTTAGCATGTCTCTGTGCATATTTATAGGTTGTTCGTGGTTAGTAAAGCCTACTTCTTAGACCAGTCCTCCACTCATTACCTGGTATGCAAGCAGTCACACTTCCTATCCTTTCATTGTTTATTTTATTTGCTTTGTACCATTTGACATATTTTTGAGATACAATTCTGATGCTTGCGGACAGTATATTCGAATACATATTTTCCCGAAACAAGTGGCAATGCTTATAAAGCCGGCCTGTTGGGTACCAGTCCGGTAGTAAGTTTCCTCAGACTACTGGCCTGCTATACCATTAGTTGTCTTATGTCATTATTCAGTAGTAAGTATATGAATAATCATTCATTAATAGTCAACCTAGATTTTTCTATAAATAAATACATGAATAATCATACGTAAAATTTATTGTAATAATAAACATATACAAATTTCAAAGTAGAATAATAGTATAAACGTAGTGTCTTCATTATATTTACTGTCTTTATTTGAATCATCCTCTCTCTCTCTCTCTCTATATATATATATATATATATATATATATATATATATATATATATATAAGAATGTTTAAAATATAACAAATTATTTGCCATAACACCTGAAAATGACTTATATTCGGTTACGAATATATATATATATATATATATATATATATATATATATATATATATATATATATATATAAGGATATGTTTATAATATAACAAATTATTTGACATAACACATGAAAATGGCTTATATTTGTTTATAAATACTGATGATATTAATATTCATAGATGAACACCTAAAAAAACATGGGTCATTTAATGTGGTTATGTGTTATATATATATATATATATATATATATATATATATATATATATATATATAAAAGAATGTTTAAAAAATAACAAATATTTTACATAACACCTGAAAATGACTTTTATATATATTTATATATATATATATATATATATATATATATATATATATATATATATATATAAAAGGATATATTTATAATATAACAAATTATTTGACATAACACATGAAAATGACTTATATTCGTTTATAAATATTGATGATATTAATATTCATAGATGAACACATAAAAAAACATGGGTCATTTAATGTGGTTATGTGTTTTATATATATATATATATATATATATATATATATATATATATATATATATATATATATATATATATATATAACATAACCACATTAAATGACCCATTTTTGTTTATGTGTTCATCTATAAATATTAATATCATCAATATTCATAAATGAATATAAGTCATTTTTATATATATAGCAAGGTTCAATTGAAAATAAATGTACCTTAGAAACCTTAGAAAATCAATAGCAACACTTAGATTTTTTCTTTTGAGATATTTAATTTTTTTTACTTTATAAAAATAAAAATTTATTCGTTGAAATTTAAAAAATAAATAAATAAATAATTTATTTTTTTCAACACACACACACACACACACACACACATATATATATATATATATATATATATATATATATATATATATATATATATGCGATTTTAGTATTTCTAAGGGGAAAAAAATTAGATATCTCGAAGTATTTTTATGTATTTCTGTTGATTTTATAGGCTTCCAAAGTTAGTGTGTTATATATTGAATCTCAAGCAATATATATATATATATATATATATATATATATATATATATATATATATATATATATATATATATATAGTGTATATATATATATATGGTTAAGTTTATGTGAAACGGGCATTTGAAACGGTCTATTTTTGTGAGACTGTAAGTAGACTTTTTGTAGTGAAATATTTTAATATTTTATTATTCATAAAAATGTAATATGTGTAATATTCTAAAACATTATTGTTTTAAAATTTTATATTCAAATATTATAAATATGTCATGTTCGAATAGGATACATATTATATTTTTTCGACCTTTAGAATATTAAAATGTTTTACTAGAAAAAATTGGTCACACCATTTTACAAAATTACATACCACTGTCTCCTCCTTATTTTTCATCTGCCACCACCCTCATTGCAACCTTCACCACCTTTTCCACTAGCACCACCGCCATATGCTCCACCATCCTCCGCCATCTCTACCACAACCTTTTTACTGCCACCTCTGCCCACCTCTACAACCATCGCTACCTCTACCGCTACTGCCACGTCCACCATTACCACTATTGTCATCGACACTACCTCCACCTCATTTGTAACATCGTGATTTTTCACCTCAAATTTTTTATTTAATAAACACAGTTTAACTAGAAGACGTTAGAGGAAGTGTTATTTTAGTTTTACGAAAACATCACCAATGATAGTTTATTATAAAAAAAAACTAGTTCGATAAATATTAAAATTTTCAAAACCAACACAAAAAAATTCTCAAAAGTCATGTGTAATGAAACTCAATGGCATGTTCAAATGGTATCATCACACAAAATATAATAACGTAACTACCCAAAAGTGTCTCCAATCTCACCCAGCCATAAAATCAAGTTATGTGTATCAATGCAAGGGGAAAATAACAAGAAAAGAAACATGTGTCAACATCAGCATAGTGAGTCAATCTAAAGAACACAGGTATGAAAACATGCATATATATCATACAAGACATTTAGTCACATAAGCAACCACACTACATGTTCAATCCAATCATCATTCACCGCTTAGGGTTCCGGATGTTACAAAAACCTTTCTCAAAACATGCATGGAATCAAGAACAAGATCAAGATGAAAACATTCCCAATGCAACAAGATTATGAGATGATAAAATTCGCTCAAGAGGGGTTAGAGTTCACTCAACTCCAAAGCACAAGCTCTCAAAGACCAAAACGGACATACATGATCAAACTACAAGATCTAGCAAACTAAGTCAAGCTCCACACCAAAATATAAGAAATGATTCTTCAAATGGCTAAGAGCAGCAAAAACACTTGAAAGGCCTAGGGTTTTTGAAATGGATCGGTTGTAGGAGGAAAAGAATGCCCTAAATTGAAGTTAAGGTGTTTAAATATGCAGAATATTGTAAAAATTAATTGGCTTGTGCTGTAGCGGCTGCCACTTTGTGGCCATCCTTATGCCACGTCGTGGCACCCATCAGAGAAAAGCGATCCTCAATTTCCATGCCATGTCATGACACCCTTCATGCCACATTGTGGTATATGTTTTCCCTCAAAATCATGCCTTTAACTCCTTTATACCATCCACCAATCCATTCTGGGGAACGGGTGTTACACAAATGAATTGAGTTAGGAACAGAGGAAGTCGACCTGAAAAAAAAAAGAACCCTACAACATATCAGAAAGGTCATATCAGAAACGACACCAAACGATAAAACAGAAATGCATATGTTCGTCAGGCGCGCCACACCTAAGGAGAGCGCGTCGTGCTATTCAGTTCACATCTTACATGGAATGCGACTTTTGGTGTTCCAAAACACTTGGTGGTAATCATTTGGATTCCCACCATGGGGTGATTTCGACTAGAAAGGACATACCTAGGATGCGTAGATCGACCAAACAGTTAGTGGTAATCATTTAGATTCCCAAAACAATCCAACACATTCCAAAATACTACTTTAAGTGCAAGAACAAGACCACCACTACAACCAATTCGATATGGACATAAAGATGGAACAAGACAAGAAAAGATAAGTTAGATACCTCTGGAAATATGGTGGATTTACTGGAGAAGAAAAGAAGGAAGATGCATTGATCTCCAGAAGAAGAAACTCCACTTGAAAGCAACAAAAAACATGATACCAACTTCTTGAATTTTCACCACAACTTCAAAGATGGAAATCGTACTTAAGAACTCGTTTGAAAGGGACTTAGAGGCTGCAAATTAGGGTTTGGTGGCTGCAAAATGATGTGATTCCCGAATTTTAGGGTTAAGCTTCTTTAAATACTTGATAACTATCATTCTAGGCCCTTAAAGTATGAGAAAATGACCTCATGACCCATATACGTGATCAAGAGTCATTTTCTTGCACTCCCCCCCCCCCCCCCCAAAAAAAAGTTAAATTTAAGCAAGATAAAAAGGGTAATTCCATCTCGAAATCAGAAACCAAAACAAACAGGCAAGGATATCGATCCATCATATCATCATCAAGCTCCTAATTCATGTCACCTCCATGTTTGTTCTTCCACAAGACTTTCATGAGATTCACCTTCTTCTTGCACAACTTCTTGGTTTCACGCTCCAAGATTGCATTGGTTTCCTCCAACAAATGCTTCGATTCGTTAAATCGTAGCTCATCCAAAGGTAGTATGCTCGAATCCTTGATCAAACACTTTCACAAGTAGAAAAGGTGGAACACATCATGGATTCCCTCTTGCTCTGGTGGTAACTCCAACCTATACACCTAATCGCCGATCTTCTCCAATACCAAAGGTGGAAAAATGTGACATGGTCCTTAATTGACTCACTTTCCGTAGTGAATTATTCCCTTCTAAGTCGATATTTTAAACATAACTTTCTCGGCCACATTGAAGGTCTTTGGTCAGTGCTTCTATTCGAATAATTCTTGTTCCTTTCACGTACCACATGCAAATGTTCACAAGCTATCTTCAATTTATCCTTGATAATTTGTACAATCTCAAAGCTCGCAAACTGCTTTTTTCCCGACTCTAACCAACACCTAGGAGTACGGCACTTTCAGGCGTAAAACATTTTGTACGGTTCCATGTTAATACTGGAATAATAATTGTTATTGTAGGAAAATTACACCAAAGGTAAATGAGTATCCCAACACCCACCATACCCGATAACACAAGTGTGTAATATATCCTCGAGAGTCTATATGGTCCTCTCGCTCTACCCATATGTGTGGGGATGATAAGTTGTGCTCAAATTGACCCTCATACCCAACCACTCGTAGAGTCTCTGCTAGAATCTCAAAGCAATTCGACTGTCATGATTTGAAATGATAGATAATGGAACACCATGACATGTGATAATCTCTTCAACATACATCTTTTCCAATTTCCCCCAACTTCTTTTTCTCCTTGGTTGCTAAAAAGTGGGCGCTTTTTGTCAACCGATCCACTATTACCCAAATCATATCATTACCCAATGAGGTTCTTGGAAGTTTTGTGACGAAATCCTTCGTGACCTTATCCCATTTCCAGTTCAGAATCTCCGACAGATGTAAATCTTCATAGGGTTACTTGTGACCGGCCTTGATGTGAGCACAGGTCACACACTCCGACACATACTTTTCTATCTCCCTCTTCATACCCGACATCAATAATTGGCCTTCAAGTCTCGATACATCTTCCCTTGCTTGGGTAGGTTGGATATTTCGAACTACACGTGTCCCGCAATAATGTATCGTGAACCACACCCACTTTAGGGACCCATAGTCACCCCTGAAAGGTCCTAGGTCCTCTACTGTCCTATAAAAAAGTGCTTAATTCTTAACCATTATCTCGCTCATCACATGGTCTTCTTTCAAATCCTCAGCCTAAGTAGCCTAGTCTTCTTAAATATACCCGAAACTAAAACCATCCTTGTAGAATTTAGGTGATAAGACACCCTTGGCTCCTTATGACTTAGAACATCAACTACCACGTTTGCTTTTCTTGGGTGGTAACTAATCTTGCAATCATAATATGAAAGTATCTCGACCCATCGTCATTGTCTCATATTTAATTCTTTCTGACTCTTAATATGATGCAAGGTCTTATAATCAGTATACAATGTGCACTTTGTCCCATACAAGTAATGTCTCCATAAATTGAGTGCAAATATGACAGTTGCCAACTCCAAATCGTGTACCAAATAATTCAGCTCGACACTCTTCATTGCAGGGAAGCATGAGCGATCACCTTCCTGCGATGCATCGACACGCAACCTAAACCTGAATAGGATGCATCGTTATAATCCACGAAGTCTTCATTCCCCTTGGGAAAATAAAGAATGGGAGCCTAACAAAAGAATCTTTGGCGTCTGAAATGCTTCCTCCTGCTTATCAGACCAAACAAACGGCTCTGCCATTTTTGTCAACTTGGCCAACGGATCCGTGATCTTAGAGAAATCCTTGATAATTCTCTAGTAATATCCTGCCAAGCCCAAGAAATTGCGTATGTCAGTAGGGGTCTTCGGATCTAGCCACTCCCTAACTACCACTATCTTAGCTGGGTCCACTTTAATCCCATCTGCCCCAACAACATGCCCAAGAAAATGGACCTCCCTCAACTAGAATTCTCACTTGGAGAACTTTACATAAAGTTTCTCCTTGCGCAACGTTTCCAACACCTCCAACAAATACCTCCAATTCTCTTCGGTACTTCGAGAATACACCAATATATCATCGATGAAGACTATACACGATTTGACAAAAAATGGACAACATACCTGATTCATCAGGTCTATAAAGAGTATAGGTGCATTTGTCAAACTGAATGGAATCACCATAAACTCATAAATCCCATATCGTGTTCTGAAAGTGGTTTTAGGAACATCCTGTTCACAGACCTACATCTGATGATACCCATAATGTAAATTTATCTTCGAAGAGTGACTAGCTCCCTACAACTAATCAAAGAGATCATCAATCCTCGAGAGTGGTTTCTTATTCTTCACAGTCACTTTTTTCAACTCTCGATAGTCAATACACATCTGCATAGAGCCATCTTTTTTCTTCGCGAAGAGAACTGATGCTTCCGAAGGCAAGGAACTCGGCCAAATGAAATCCCGCTCTAATAGTTCCTACAACTGAGACCATATTCCCTTAATCTCTATAGGATCTAACCGATATGGCGTCTTGGCTATTGGATTTGTGCCATGAACAAGATCGATTTGGAACTCTACCTCTCGTGGTGGTGGTAAATTAGGCAACTAGTCAGGAAACACATCGCTAAACTCCCTAACCACCTCCACGTTGGCAATATCCATTGTCTTCTTTGTGCTCTCCATTGCATGAGCCAAGAAGACCTTATGTCCCCTCGTCGGACACTTGTGTGCCTTCATCACAAAAATAATCGGCATAGACCCCATAGATTTTTGCCCACGAGCAATAATATTTCCTCCCTCAACAAGCTTAATATGAACATATTTTGCATAGCGAATGATATCATCCCAATTGCCAGATAACCAATCCATACCAAGGAAAACCTCGAAGGACTTGATCCTGGTCATAATCAAAGTCCGAGGAAAGGTGTGATTAGATATTATGATTGAAAAACCATTGAATTTCTCCTGTACTAGAACATAACTCCTTACAACTACCTCAATGTCTATCATAGGATGCAACAGACTATGAGGTATCACAAACTGAGCATAAAATATAGGGGATACAAACAATCTACCAGCACCAACATCAAATAAAACCATAGTAGGCAAATCATTAACCAAAAAGGTTCCAAGAACCACCTCATATTCACGTCTGGCCTCTTCCGTTGTCATCTAGAAAGCATGAGTTGGGGATTTAGCTGCTTCAACTTTCTGATCAGGACACTGCTTGATCATATGCCCCGTTTACTATAATAGTTACATATAGGCTTGGTAATCTTACAATCTACTTCTCTGTGGCCCAATTTGCCACATCGCCTACAACTGATGGTACTGCTGCTACAGGGACCCTTGTCAGAAGAATGACATTTCCCATAGGAAATCGGCTTGTCGTTCTTCTTTGCAGCAAGGTTCTTCTTCTTTTTGGAGGAATCAAATGAGCCCTCCCACTTTCTCTTCTCCTCGTGCTTTAAAATAGAACGACCCGACATAGATAAATCATCCTCCACCCTTAGATCCTCATCCATGGAAGCCACTAGAGTGTTGCGCTGCCTCACTGTCACCCGATAATCAGCTTGTAATCCCTCCAAATAATGCTCCACCTATTCATCGGTAGAGAAATAACCCTTCGCAAATTACAACTTCTTAGATAAAATGGTGTTACACTTTGTAATAGACATAGTCCAATTCTCTAGTGCCAGAAACTCTCGCTCAACCCTACGAATCTTCCCATGAGTACAAAAATGATATCATACCTTCTGACGAAAAATCTCACATGTCATAGCACGTAGTGTAACCTCAATAATAACCAAATCCAATGCCTCCCACTAATCGAGGGTGTCACCCTCTAGCATCAGAATCTCATAGTTAACCCTTTGCAACTCGGTAAAATTGTCCAAGCAGAAGATCTGGTTCATCTAGCACACATACTGCATACACACTGTTAGGTATGCATCTCCACGAAACATAAGGAGCTTATGGTCAATAAATGCCTTGAACAAACTGCCTTGTCACTTTTTGTGATCCCCTAAAGGCTCCTTAATCTGTTCCCTGGACACCGAGCGAATCTTGGCGTCATCTTCTCAAGGTTCCTCCACATCCTTGCCCTTAGTTGGTAGTAGTCCAACGATGCTCATGACCCGCTACATCTACTCCAACTCCGTATCACACTCCTAGAGATCAGTAATTACAGCGACAGTCGCGTTGATGCATGCAGTCTACGATGTGTAACATTCCGTTTATTAAATAAATAAATAGATAAAATTAATAAATGAATAGTATCCCTAAATGCGGAATAATTTAGCAAGCCGTTGGTTTGGGGGGTTAAAAGTCATAATTAAGAGTTTGAGGGTTAAAATGTAATTTCCTGATTAGTTTGTAAGGAATTTTGAAAACTGAGGGCTATTTGGTAAATTATGGATTTAATTTGAAAAGTATTTTTAGAAGTCAGGGTATGATTGGTAATTGTTGGACTTATTATAAAAGGATTTATGGGAGCAAGGGCTAAAGAGTAAATTTTGGATTTAAATTGAAAAGATTGTGAATGGAAGGGACAGGATCTGTCAATTTCGTTTACTAGTTTGAATGGAGTCACGGGACTTTAACCCGTGCCTTCCATTTTCGTTTACTAGTTTGAATGGAGTCACGGGACTTTAACCCTAACCCTAAGCTAAGTTAACCACCATGCGTAAATGTTCCAGCCGCCACCATCCGATTCCCTCTCGTTTTCCGACCAGACGAAGCTCCGAACGAGTGCCAATCCTCAGCCGACGTCCATGCCGTCGTCAGGAGCCACTATCAAGCATTGTTGCTGTCCATTGCTGACGAGGATCATAAGTAGGCGTCTCTCTCCACTGCTGCTGTACTTGGTGGGTTTCGCACCACCTTCTCTTTACTCCATTTCTCTTCCGATGGTTGCATCACCGCTTCTGTTTAGGAGGCCGCTCTATTCAGCTGACGTCCTCCGTCCACTGAAAGTCACCGTGAAATGGTAACTGCGTATGTAGACTTGCGAAGTGGGTGCATGTGTTGACATGTTTCTTGGGCAGGGGATCAAGAGAAACCATCGCCACCACTGTGAAGTGGTGGCTGTCATCACAAAACACCGCCTGCCGCCACAAGATTGTTGATAGGGTGTGTTTTCTGTGTTCAGCTCGTGTGTATGCGTGTTTTGGTTTTGCTATTCGAGTATGGGTGTGCTCATTGGCCGGAAACCATGGAAAACCACCATGGCTTCCAACCATGGTGGCTACCGTCACCTTTTTCTATTCTGCCACCACCAGCTGTCGTGTGGTGGTGGCTGTGTGCGTGTCTTGGTGTGTGTGTGTGTGTGAGTGTATTTTATGAGTGTAATGTTGTATGTATTTCTTTGGATGGATTAGTCAAGGAAAAACCCACCACCACCACAAGCTGCCATGTTAGGTGACGGTGTGCATTTGCATGTGATTGCATTGCTTTTGGGATGCTTAGACATGATTGGACTAGAATCATAACCACCACGGTGAAGTAGTGGTTGCCTCCATGTGCCGACGTCGGCCACCACCGCTCGAGGTGGCAGTGGGTGGTTGTAACACTCGTGTTTCTAGCCTAGGCATTTATATTGAGGTGATAGTCTAGGTTAACCTTTGTAACTCATTTTGAAAAAATGAAAAGGAATTATGTGAATATTATGTGAATTATGTGTTTTATGCTTAATTATTAGCGTTTAATTAATTAAGAATAAAAATAAGCGTCAAAATTAAAGTGTGATATAAGCCCGATATCTTTACATAAAGTTGTAGTAGTCGAAACAATGATTTCGGGGATATAAAGAATACCAAAATCCGAGTTATAACGAAGAAGTTATGACATGTCGAAGTTTCGCGACAAAACCGGCACGGTGCTGAATGTCGTAAAAAGTGAGTTTTTGATAAACTACTTTTTAGCCTTATTATTCTAAGTGAAAGTCGTAGTATTCATTAAACCGAGAAGTTCGATAAAAAGAACGCCAAAATCTGACTTCGTATGAGAAAGTTATGATTTTTCGAAGTTTCAGCTTAGCAGTAGACAGCTAAAAAACTCGAATTTTAGATCGAGTGATTTTTAGCCGACACAACCTAAACAAGAATTGAAGGTCTCGTCATTAGTAGCACAACGGTAAAAAGTCTGACGAAAACAGACGACGGATGAAGAAGTTATGAATTTTTAACGGATTTCTTGTACCGGTCTGTTAAAAATAATAATATAAAAATTAAATTCAAAATTAGCCGACGAAGTCTAAACGGAAGTTGTAGATCGTAATTTTAGCTACGCGTGCATATAAAGAACGTCAAAAACGGAGTTCGTATGCGAAAGTTATGGATTTTAGAAGTTTTGGCGCGAAAATCGAGAAAATTCGCATAGTCACGAGTTGCCACGTCACCCTCGCCTGGCATGCGCCACGTGCCCTGCTGAGTCATCCGAGCACATGGCCTTATCCGAAGTGGTCCAGTGAGGATCCGACGCGTGTTCCATTCCTCGTGTCCGAGCCTCGCACATGGGTCACTTCTCCGCGGTCCAATCAGCAACTGCCACCGAGGCCTTCGCACGTGCTGCCACCTGCGCACCCTCGCCTGCGGACCCCACCACCAAGCCGACTTCAGACGAGTAGACTTCGGTCCAATCAGAAGAGGACAGCAAGCCTTTTCACGCGCAGCCCACTTGCGAGCCACCCCCCTGCGAGCTTCGGATCTGCGACGCGTGGCTTCTTTCTAGCCGTCAGATCAGAAGCCTCGCCCCTATAAATAGAAGGGTGCGAGACCTCTCGGGTAACTTTGGAAATTTACCACTTTTAACCCCTTTTCCCATGTTTTCTTCATATTAACATCCCCCAAAGCCCCGGTATCGATTATAAGCCCCGGAATACTCCACGAAGTGCCCGAGAAGCCCGGAAAATTTATATTTTCGGTTTCGAAGCCCGACCTTTGCAAAGCCCGGTTTCTCAATAAAACTCCCAGTTTGATTAGAAACGATTGTTTTAGGAAACGAATTGTTGCCCGATTAACATCAAATCATGTGAGTGTATAGGCACTTTCATTTTACACACACACACACACACATATATATATATATATATATATATATATATATATATATATATAAAGTATTTACCTTATAATACGTGCTATGTGTAAATATATTAGTTGTTTATTTGAGGTGACTGTTGAGTTGATGTTTTATACAAGTTTTAAACTGTATAAGTATTTTTATCTACAAATATGTTGGGTAGAACATGGATAGATAGTGATATGTGATAAAATAAAATTGATGAGAGGCCTCGATGTGTTTTGAGATCCAGTCATCTAGCGGAGTTTGGATGACGACCACAGACTTTCTAGATAGTCCAGTGGGAAACATTAGCATGTCCGCAACCTGTAGTTGTTAATGAACTAAGAGTGTTAATTCGTTGTACTCCATCCCCCTCATGGTTGCCTTTATGACATGTATGGCTGAGGAAACCCCTTAGCAGTAGTGTCCATCCCAATGATATTCTTTAAGCTAGGTCCCTTGTGATACGTGTTTAAGGACGTAAAGTGAGGATAACGGGAACGGGTAATCAGGGTTATTGTTGATTGGTGAACTTAATAAGTTTATTATTACTATGGGTTGAAAACCCTATATGCTCACCAGGCTCCTAAGCCTGACCCACTCAGTTTTTTATGTTACAGGTAGTGGACCCCGAGCATAGTCGGAGGACGACGAGAGATTTTTGGATTATAGGCCAGTAGTTGTAAATAACTGTTGAAAGGCTTATAATGTCTTGTTTATGCTTTTGATCTGTATCGGAACATGACATCCTGAGGTTTTGATATATATGGAAAATATATACCTTCTTAATGAAGGGTTTTGATAAACTTCTATCATATGTTGTTTGGGGACCAATTCCGCAACACCTTTTAAAAAGATTTCTTTGATTTTATTTTAAAAAGCATAAATTAAATCGGTCTTTTCTGGCCGAGAAATTAGGGGATGTCACAGTGGTGCTTGACCTAATGAAGCCCTAATTGACCTAAAACCCTAACCGTTTGACTAATTGACATGTGCTTGGGTTAGAAACCCTAATTAGGGTTAAGAAAACCCTAATTTTGGAAGATGTTAGTTTTGGATTTCCGGGACCCACGTTTGGACCAGTGGATTGAAGTTATGACTTATGCCAATCCCATTGTATTTTTGGCCTTGTAGAGTGATGGACTTAATGGATTAAGTTCTTAATGGGCTAAGCAAAAACACTTAACCCTAATTGTCATTTTATGTGAGAAACCCTAATTTTGTTGGTCTTGGATGATTGGGCTATTGATGGGCCATCCAGGAATAAATATATGGACTAGAATATTTGGATGGGCTTTATGGTAAGGCCCATGTGAGGGATTTGGGCCTAATTTGGAAGATTAGGCCATAGTTGGGCATTTGTTGATTATTTGGCTTTTGGGCCTTCAGAGAATGAGTTTGGGCCTTGGTCTTGGACCAAGCTTGGTTAGGGGTAAAATGGTCATTTCACCCTAAGTGTGGGTTTATAGTTATGCATTGAAACCCAAATGGTTAATTGGGTTTTGTTTTGATGTTGATAGTTCGGGGATCTTTCAACCAGCAGCCAGAGATTTATTCATGGGACTTTAACAGTGCGAGGTGGGTTTCCTCCTGTATGAACGGGTCGAAGGCACCAATGTCGGCCCGTATATGTATGCTACTATGTTTCAGGCTTAGGTTCGATGTCGGGAAAGGCCTGATGTAGGTTTATATGTTTTCAGATTCCGCTCCGATGTCGGGCGAGGCCTGAAGAATGTTTGTATGCTTGATGTCTTCGTGATTCTTGGATGTGTGTCTTTTGTATGTTACCGAACTCCGGTCCGATGTCGGGCAATGCCCGAGGACTGTTTATATGTTTTTGGATTTCGGTCCGATGTCGGGTGGGGCCCGAGGAATGTTTATATGCTTATGTTATGTGATTATTTATGTGTATTTCTTCATATGTTTATATATATACCGAGCTTTGCTCGATGCCAGGCGGGGCATGATGTAGTAGGTAAGTCCCATGTTATGTTATTATGTGATTATATGATTATGTGTATGGTATTTGGTAGTTTGAGGAGACTTAATAAGCTTTTTGCTTACAATTTTCAGTTTTTGTTTCAGGTACTTTCGGTAGTAAAGGGAAGAGCTCGGGATGACTTCAGTTCACACACCATGATTTTAGTATCGGATGTTTTTACTCTAATATGTTTGACAGATGTTTATGATGTTTTGAGAAACAATGACTTATGATTTTTATAAGATGATTAGATAACTATGGTTTTATTAATAATTAAAAATGAAATTTTGGGACCGTATTTTTGGGATGTTACAAGTTGGTATCAGAGCCTTGGTTTGAGCGATTCGGGCATACTCTCGGGTGTGTCTGAACTCAAACTGAGGACTTGGTATGAAAATTTTCAAAACAACATCATTTTTATAAAAGGATTTCCAAAAAGAGAAAAGGGTGTGGTGCATGCAATCAACTGGGCTCAAATAAGTTCTCCAACATTACCCATACATGTTTTTTTGTTATGATATGATTATGAGAACTGCATGCTAGATTAGGGCTAAGGATCTAGGAAGGATGCCTTGTATGTCTGTTATATGTATGAGCTTTATGAACTACATGCTAGTACTGATTAGTCAGTGATATGATGGCCTAATTAGGATGTGCTTGGTTTTGCTTACTCAGTGCTAGAATGCTGCTTGCTTTGTGCTTTTAGGAGTTCTGGTTATCCTTAACTAACTAGTAAACGAATATGTTAAGTTACATACTATGAGGACTAAATAATTTCATAAGGTTAGGTTTAGCTCTATTTCGTAGCTCTCGTTTGAGTCTAACCGTTGTAGGGTAGGACCTCTCATTCGAAGAATTATCTGGTCTTACTGATATGTAATAGTATTTGTAAGCTAGATGGAGAAAGGTAGTAGGGACTTCTTATGCAGCTAATGGCGGAGAGTGGGTCGGAGATTACCCTAGGTCAAGCCTAGGATGAGATTAGCGTGAAGAGCTGTACTAGTATAAGGGACTTGGTGGAGTCAAGGCAATCCTTAAGGAAAGTATGGATAAATGTGGAAGGTAGTATAAGAGCGTACTACTAAAAGCAGAGGACCGATACTCGAGTCAAGGAGGGCTGAGATAAAACCAGGGAACTTGTAGTGTGTGTGATCCCACGATTTATGATGAGTATTATGATGATTGTTGTGGTATATGTTTTAGTATGGTGACCCTACGTGGTAGACCATATGGTAGTTCTTGTGCCAGCAAGGGAGCGGGCAAGGACTCTGGATCCGGGCAGCTCGAAGACAAGAAAAAGAGTTTATTTCATCTGAGATTACACGCAATATTATGGACCAGACTCCTGTGATCTTCAGTACGGTCAAGGAGGGCATCTTGGAGATTCTTGATGAGAGGTTGGGTACATTCTACACCGAGATGGCGGCCATGATGGGGACGCCTACGTTGACATTTTGAGAGTTCAGAGCTTGTGGAGCTCTAGATTATCATGGGGCTAGGGACCCACCCCATTGCTGGTGATTAGCAGATGTCACCAACGTTTTTGTACCAGCTGTAGTCCCGAAGGGGACAAGGTCCGGCTTGCTTCCTGCCTCCTAAAGGACAAGGCACATGATTGGTAGGAAGAGGTTGGTAGTGAGTTGAGTGATGAGGCGGTTGATGCTATGTCATGGGATGAATTTTTGACCAGATTCTGGGCGAAGTTGCCCCGGCGAATGAGGCGCAAGAGTTGTTGGATCTCCACCATACTACTGAGACTATGGCAGAGATCATTGCCAAGCCTCAAGAGAGAGCTTATTTGGTACCGAAGTATGCAACAAATGAGGAAATGAAGAAGGTAAGGTATCATGATATACAGCGGAATGATATCAGGGATATCGCGAGTATCTCGAGGTGCGAGACCCTGAATGTTATGATTCTAGAGCTCGAGAGCGGGAGATTGATTTAGAGCACATTGGGAAGAGGAGACCAGATCAGGTGCATATATTGGAGGGTCCCGGGAAGAGACCTAAGATTTTGGATCAACTTTGAGAGGCCAACAGGGCCAAATTCGGTGCAACACTTGCGGGGAAACTACACGATGTAGTTTTTTTTTCATTCCAATGGCTTGGGTAAGTGTATAGTTAGGTTGTTTCCCTGTTTGTGTTTAGGTTATTTCTTTAAGTGATGTTATATGCCATTTGCATGCAGAGAATTATTAGTGGGTAGCTAAAGGTCATTTCCCTAATTGCGGGTTAGGAGTGTACAGTGTCATCTTGGTTTATGGTCGAGATCGGTTCAGGGGTGTTATGCGGAAGTTCTGCGGTCAGGGTTCCATAGGATGGTTATCCAACATCTTCAGGATTTGGTGGTCTTAGTAATCGTTATTAATTGGCTGATGGAAGCACTAAGGGAGGTGGCTCGTTGTTGAGGCATTGGTTGGAGCATCTGTCTTTTGGTCTTCAAGATTCGAGTGTTGTATCATTTCAATGTAACATACACATTTACTTATCGTCTTTTGTTAGTTTAAAAATGAATATTATTAAATACTATATGGTTTTGAGCATTGAGTTTTAACAAGATAGTTTTATGAGATTTGAGGTAAACTATGTTTAGAATCATTCGGAAAAGTGATGGGAAGTCTTATGAGATTCCAATCAAAAGTCAAATATTGAAATTAACGAAATGGTAAAATTTAATTTGGAAATAAATAAAATAATGTTATTGAAAGTTTTAAATTATCTCGTTAGAAACGTTTAGGCGAAAACCTCATCGAAATCCGAGTTATAACGAAGAAGTTTTGACTTATTGAAGTTTCGCGACAGAACTGGCACGACGCCATATCACGCAAAAAGTGAGTATACGATAAACTAATTTTTAGCTTTTGTGATCTAAATGAAAGCCGTAGTATTCATTAAACCGATAATTTTCATAAAAAGAACGTCCAAATCTGACTTCATATGAGGAATTTATGATTTTTCTAAGATTCGACATAGTAGTATACAGCCCGAAACGCGAAATAAAGATCGAGTGATTTTTAGCCGACACAACCTAAACGAGAATCAAAGATCTCGTCAATAGTAGTGCAAAGGTAAAAAGACAGACGAAAACGGACGTCGGATGAAGACGTTATGAATTTTTAACGGACTTTTTATGTCCCGGTCTGTTAAAAATATAATATTAAAAATGAAGTCAAAATTAGCCGACGGAGTCTAAATGAAAGTTGTAGAGCATAATTTCACCTACACGTGGATATAAAGAACGTCAAAAAGGAGCCCGTATGTGAAATATATGAATTTTTGAAGTTTTAGGCACAAATTACGAGGTTGGTCCGAAGGAGTACGCCTAGCATACTTAAAGATTACGCCTAGCGTACTTCGCACGTATTCGATCCGGAGTCAGCCACGTCTCTCTTCCTTCGCTAGACATGTATCTTGACACATCCGAGGCACAAGAACAGAACACAAGCCACGTGTGCCTCGTACGCTCAGTGTAGGACTCCTCAAGCTAGTGTGCCCAGCATACCAAAGAATTACGCCCAGCGTAATGCGAGGCTTCTGCTACTATAAAAGGGATGCGATACATTCCGAAATTGTTTGGAAAATTTTACACTCTTCCACCTTCTACTTCCTTATTAGCTACAAAAAATACGCCAAACATAGAATATTATGCTAGCATCGTAAGCAAGCCCCGGAGAGCCCGAAGATCTCGAGAAAAGAATTTTTCGAGTTGAAACTCTGCCCACACAAGGTCCATTTTTCAACAAAATCCCCAGTTTCCTCAAAGAAAGTCATATCTAGAAACGTAGTGCTGCCCAAATTAGCATTTTATCATTCGGTTATTTCACGGTGAGTTCAGTATAGAGACAATTGTATGTTATGTGTCATATGTGTAATGTGCTTTCCCGTGTTATTATGATAATGGAGCTATACATTTGACCATGAAGTGAATGACTAAGAATCACGTTGGTATTGGTATGTAGCCTTTGACCATGAAGTGAATGACTAAGCATCACTTTGGCATTGGCAGAAGGCTAGGTAGGGCTGAAAGCCTATAAATGCTAAAAAAAATGATAATTCAAAAATCGTTTATTTTCTTTGCCAAATGAGCTGAAGTCTTATTGATGTATATCTTGTTGAAATTGTTGTATTTCATTGAGTGTAAATCTTTGAATCAGATTATTCGTTGATATGGAAAGCCTGTCATATGATACTCATCTGCCTTTGTTATTCTTTGTCCCCCCTTTTCTTCTATCATATATATATATATATATATATATATATATATATATATATATATATATATATATGGCATAACATTATATTGTAACTGTTATTGAACTCACAAAGCGTCACCGTTTATCACTCTCAGTGTTTAATTCTTGCAGTTGATAAGCATCCATTATAGTTATGTACTATTAGAAGATGTAGAATACATAATATTATAGCTTTTGTATTTAGTGTATAAATCCCTCGGAAGTTATTTAATATATAAAACTTTGTAAAAACCTCGTTAGTCGGTTTGTATCCAGTCTTTCTTAATAAGACCATATATGTAAAATATGTTTATGAATATGCATGTAGCATGTTTGGAGTAATAATGTTAAGTATGAAAGGGGTATTTCAGTCATGGTATTAGAGCAGTAGTTTAAGTGAACTAAATACCACGGATTGGTATTTAGACTTAAATTTTCGGAAGTTTAATATATGAACGGACTCATTGTGAGTATATGGATACAAACCATAGGAAAGACTTAAGTAGGGTATATGCCTTAATTAATATTATATGCTAATTGAATTCTTATAGCATGCCTTAGGTTGAATACCTCACTTGCTATAGTGCCCACTAGCATACTTTAAGGGAGATGCCTTATATGCTAATATGTGCATAAAGATAAATAAAATACCCGAAAGCGCGAGCACGACTTGGAGATATGTAGTGTCACTCTTTCTCTTCCGAAGCATCCACGCGCCGATAGAACTGTTTATGTTTCTTCTTTTCCGTCGGCATGAAACTTTTTGAGGTGATAAGGAGACTTACGATAGTTGACATCGATAACTTCATAAATAAATAGTCAAGAGATATCATAAAATAAAATCTATCAAATGATATCGTAAATAGTGTATTAATACCTATAGTGTGGTGTTGTACATTCAAACTATGTTTGATGAAATAATAACACCTTTGGAGGAATGTTGTGTGTTCAAAGTACATTCGGACAAGATGAATGTTTTGGTGTAATCCATGAAGTTATTCTATCACTGAATAGATTGAAGCTGTGATTGCTTACATAGTTAGAAGAGCTGAAGATGGTAATAAATACTTTGACAATATCGAAAATTGATGTTGTGCAAGATTTAGAAGAATTCAATGAAGATCAAAGAAAAGGCTAACAAAGTTTTCAGACTTAATAGGTCAAGACCTTGCCTAACATTGTGACGTAGTATGCAGTTCGAGTAGTATGGTAAGAGTTGATATGTAACCCTATGCAAGATGCTTAGATTTAGTATTAAATAATACTGAGTGACAATCTATTTCTAGCACATCCTTATAAAAGTTCCATAGTGTGTTACGCCGACGTGAACATACATGATTAGGATGGTTGGGAAAGGCTGAATGACTTACTAGTCAGAGTAAGGTAGAGTATATAGTTGAAGAAGATATACACTCATAGTATTGTATGAGAAAAGATGTTGTTAGGAATGATAGAGAATCAAGTCGAAGCTAGTAGAAAATGTTGAGATGCAGTTAAAATGCAAACTTCGTAGGATAGATTCCTATGAAGTAAACTTAAAAGATACACCCATGAGAATAAAATTTTCTCATATAAAGGAATGACGATGTCATGAAAGGATAATGAAATGAATAAATGTGCATGGTGACTTGCATGAGTTAGAAGATGATACAAATAGTTGCAGACCATTTGTCTCCACACTACTAGGGCAAATTCTGGTATAGTGTGTCTTGCAGAGTAGACATTATCCGAGAAATAATTTATATGAAGAATTTGGAAGTGAAATTCCTATCGACCTAGGAAAAGTATTAGGATATGCTAGATCGAGCTTATGCATAAAAAGAATTCTAGAAGGTGAATTTAAGAAATCCAAGATATGTTTGATAGAAACGTGAAATCCCTAGTTGAGTCTAGGAGAAATTGTTGTATGTACTTGTTTGAACACACTCAGGTGTGAAAAGTTGTTTTGTGAAAACTTTTGAATGGTGACTTGGAAAACTGTGAGACAATACTTGGGAAAAGTATGAGTATGTGTGAATAGTAGTAGAGGCCTATACTACTGGAAGCACATTACTCACACTTAGATCAGGGAAATTTACAAGGTTACCAAGAAGCTAGTAATTGATTCTATTTTTGTTCAAGTATGTCATTACCTTCATTTTGGTGATGACTAAGAAAATGATTTTCGTTCAGACCTTAGTGGTCATAAAGAATCGAGTCCGACTAATATAAATCTGTGAAGTGAATTGATTGGTTCAGAGAACCATGTCTTGTGTAGCGACGAAACTTCAGTCGGAAGATTGAAGAAGGAGATGGTCGAGGTAGTCGATAAAACTATAACAACCTTCATTAAAGGACTAAGCAGCCATTAGCTAGAAATGCTACTAGTTATGAAGATATTATATCATATTAGAACATGAAGGAAGGTTTGTTCTATGATAGTGTTTGAATAATAGAAATAAGAGTATGGTTCGTTGTGTTTCTTTTGCATTATTAAATTAAAGGTCATTAGAATATAACCATTCGAGTTGTTGTTGTAACAAAAGTGAAAACCTTATCTTGGGTTGAGTCTATAAACCAAATTTAAGGAGTAGGAGTCTGCAATGAGAATTGAGTTTTTAACTTGGAGATTAGGACCGAAGGTCCAATAGAGGATGAAGAGTGTGTGCAGATTTGAGCACCGACATCAATTAAGAAGTTTGAAGAGTTTGATAATTGTCTAGTTAAAGGTCGTACATTTCAGATTAACATAGAGGAGGCACACGAGGACCTGAATGTTGTGAACAGTTCATTTCTCGTCAACTCTAGACCTGCTCACATCTTATTTGATTTTAATGCCCCCGATTCTTTTGTGTCTCATGAAATTACGCATTCTTTTCAAATTACTTGTTATACATTCACCCAATCATTTCATGTAGATACAGCGGGAAGTATATCATTACTTGTTGATAAAGTCTATAGAGATTGAGTCATAGAAAGTGAAGGTTCTAGTTTTCTTGCTAACCTGATTCCTATCTCCTTGCCCAACTTTGAAATTATTCTCGGCATGAATTGGTTGTCAAAGAACCGCACAGAACTTTTGTGTTACAAAAAGATGATACACATCCCTATCAAAGGGAATGATTATATTTTATGTCTTCGGTAAACAAAGACTTAAAATCTTAAAAATAATCTCTTTCCTTAAAAAACAAAAAGAAAAAAGAAAAACCCGTAAACTTATATCGAAGGGGTATTCTACTTATCTAGCCTATACAGTTGATATCTCAAAACAGGGGAAGAAAATTGTAAATGATGTTCCCGTTGTTAATGAATATCCTGATGTTTTCCCTGATGATTTGCTTGGACTTCCCCCGGATAGGCAAATAGAATTATGAATTGACTTTATACTTAAGTGCTGCTCCAGTTGCCAAAGACTACTAGACAGAATGATAGCATTTGGATAATTGTTGACCGGCTGACTAAGAGTGCACAATTTCTTGCCATGCGCGAAACAGCTCCAATGGAGAAATACGCACAAGTATACTTGGATGAAACTGTTGCGAGACATGGTGTACTGCTAAAGATTACTTCTGATTGTGATAGTAGCTTCACTTCTCATTCTTGGGCAAGTATGCAATGTGAATTGGGATCTCGTGTCACTCTCAGCGCAACTTATTATCCCCAAATAGATGGTCAGACGGAGAGAATAATAAAAACAATCGAAAATATATTGAAGGTATATGAAGCACTATATGGGCATAAATGTTGCACTCCATTATGTAGGACAGAAATTCCCTGGTAGTCCAGAAATAATTCAAGACACCACTAATAAGATTCAAATTGTACGAGAAAGAATGAAAGCGGCCCAGGATCGACAGAAGTCCTATGCAAAAAAAAGGAGACGACCCATAGAATTCTAGTTGGGTGATTTCGTAATACTGAAGATATCTCCATGGAAAGGCATTATGCGATTTGGGAAGAAAGGAAAAATTGAGTCCTAGATTTGTTGAACTTTTCAAAATCATCCAGAGAATTGGTAAGCAAGCATACTGTTTGGAATTGCCGGTAGATTTGGCAGGTATTCACGATGTGTTTCATGTGACTTATCTGTGTAAATGTTTAACCATATATATGATGAAACAATCCCGTTATCCGAGGTGAAACTAGATAATAAATTAAGATATGTAGAAGAGCCCGAAGATATTATAAACGAAAGAACGGTTGATCTACGTAATAAAGAAGACGAATTGGTGCTTGTCAAGTGTAAACACCATCGAAGCCTAAATTATACTTGGGAAAATGAGAATGAGATAAGAACGAAATATCCCCATTTGTTTAAATCGTTGTAATTTCGAGGATGAAATCCTCAAAATGAGGAAGTATTTGTAACATACATGTTCAGTTATCGTGTTTTGTTAGTTTAAAAATGAATATTATTAAATATTATATGGTTTTGAGTATTGAGTTCTAACAAGATAGTTTTATGAGATCTGAAGTAAAACTATGTTTAGAATCATTGGGAAAAGTGATGGGAAGTCTTATGAGATTCCAATCAAAAGTCAAATATTGAAATTAACGAAAATGTAAAATTTAAGTTGGAAATAAGTAAAAAATAATGTTATTGAAAGTTGTAAATTATCTCGTTAGAAATGTTTAGGCAAAAACCTCATCGAAATCTGAGTTATAACGAAGAAGCTATGACTTATTGAAGTTTCACGACAGAACCAGCACGATGTCATCTGATGTAAAAAGTGAGTTTACGATAAACTGCTTTTTAGCTTTAGTGATCTAAATGAAAGTTATAGTTGTTAAACGGATAATTTTCATAAAAAAAACCTCTAAATTTGACTTTGTATGAGGAGGTTATGATTTTTCTAAGATTCGGCATAGCAATACACAGCCCGAAACTCGAAATAAAGATCGAGTGATTTTTAGCCGACACAAACTACATGAGAATCGAATATCTCGTCAATAGTAGTACAACGGTAAAAAGACAAACGAACACAGACGTCGGATGAAGAAGTTATGAATTTTTAACGGACTTTTTCTGTCCTGGCCTGTTAAAAATATAATATTAAAAATAAATTCAAAATTAGCCGACAGAGTCTAAACGAAAGTTATAGAGCATAATTTCCCCTACGTGTGGATATAAATAATGTAAAAAATAGAGCTTGTATGTGAAAGATATGAGTTTTTGAAGTTTTAGGCACAAATTACGAGGCTGGTCCGAAGGAGTACACGTAACGTACATAAAGATTACGCCCAGCGTACTTCGCATGTATTCGGTCCAGAGTCAGCCACGTCGCCCTTCCGTTACTAGACACGTATCTTGACACGTCCGAGGGACAATAGCCGAACACAAGCCACGTTTGCCTCGTACGCCCATCGTACGAGGGTACGCTCAGCGTAGGACTCGTCCAACCAATACGCCCCGCATACCGAAGAATTACGCCCAACGTAATGCGAGGCTTCAGCCACTATAAAAGGGATGCAAGACCTTCCGAAATTGTTTGGAAAATTTTACACTCTTCCACCTTCTACTTCCTTATTAGCTACAAAAAAATACCCCAAGCCTATAATATTATCCTAGCATCGTAAGCAAACCTCGGAGAGCCCGAAGATCCCGAGAAAAGAATTTTTTGAGTTGAAACTTTGCCCATACAAGGTCCATTTGTCAACAAAATCCCCGGTTTCCTCAAAGAAAGTCATATCTAGAAACGTAGTGTTGCCCAAATTAGCATTTTATCATTTGGTTATTTCATGGTGAGTTCAATATAGAGACAATTGTATGTTATGTGTCATATGTGTAATGTGCTTTCCCGTGTTATTATGATAATGGAGCTATACATTTGACCATGAAGTGAATGACTAAGAATCACTTTGGTACTGGTATGTAGCCTTTGACCATGAAGTGAATGACTAAGCATCACTTTGACATTGGCAGAAGGCTAGGTAGGGCTGAAAGCCTGTAAATGCTAGCAAAATGATAATTCAGAAATCGTTTATTTTCTATGCCACAGGGCCTGAAGTCTTATTGATGCATATCATGTTGAAATTGTTGTATTTCATTGATTTTAAATCTTTGAATCAGATTATCCGTTGATATGTAAAGCCTATCATATGATACTCATCTGCCTTTGTTATTCTTTTTCCCCCATTTGCTTCTATCATATATATATATATATATATATATATATATATATATATATATATGGCATAACATTATATTGTAACTGTTATTGAACTCACTAAGTGTCACCACTTATCCCACTCAGTGTTTAATTATTGCATGTGATAAGCATCCATTATAGTTATGTACTGTTAGAAGATGTAGAATAGATAATATTATAGCTTTTATATTTAGTGTATAAATTCCTGGGAAGTTATGTAATATATAAAACCTTGTAAAAACCTCGTTAGTCGGTTTATATCCAGTCTTTTGTAATAATACCATATATGTAAAATATGTTTATCAATATGCGTGTAGCATGTTTGGAGTAATAATGTTAAGTATGAAAGGGGTCTTTCATTCAAGCATCAAGGGCTATCGGTTTCGCTGGGATTCGGGAAGTGTTCATCTGGTTCTTAGAAGTTGTTTGATCTTTTGGGATTGGCTAGTAATGGAGCACTAGTTTGTAAGAGTTGATTGTCATTGGATCGGTCGTTGGAAAGTGAAAGGGATTGGGAATTCTCTAATTTTCATGTATTGTGAAGACTTAGTCGAATCTAAGTGGGGGAGAATCGTCCACGGATTCAGAAGCAGGAACAGTTTTGAAACTGGGATAAGTTCTGCATCCTTTTCAGGAAGGAAGACAGCCCAAGCGGTTGTATGGATTGAGGATAGTGTGAGTTGGAAGTTCGGAAAACTTGCCAATAATGAGGTCGCGTTCTCGGAATATTTGATAACAGGGTTTAGGGAATCAGGTTGGGGGTTCCAGTCAGGACATGAGTTCAATTTGGGATGTTAGATCGTGTGTGTGCTTGACATTGGATGTGTTCAGACTAGTAATCAGCGATTGAGATAGCATGGAAAGTGTTGTAAGGCTGCAGGATAGCCGTAGCATTCACCTGCAGCAAGACAGCGTGGGAAAGTGCTATAGAATTGTGGAATAGTCGTAGCATTCACTAGCGGCCAGATTGTATGGGAAGTGTTGTATGACTGCGAGATAGCCATAGCAATCTTCATGTGGTCAAATAGTGTGAGAAAGAGTTGTTAGACTACAGAATAATTAGTAAGCATTTGCAGGTTCATTCAGATAAGTTAGGCCCAGGTGGGTCTATTCGTATGATCATGGAAAAGGCCATAGCATGCTGTTCTAGACAGTTCAAGTGTTCCGGGCAGTATCCGATTGAAATAAACCGAAAGGGTAGGTCGAGCACCCAAATATGCTCGGCATTATCCGGTTGAAATAGACCGAAGGGGAGGCCAACACCCAGATATGTACGGCGGTATCCGGTTGAATTAGAACGAAGGGGAGGCCAACACCCAAATATGCTCGACAGTATCCGGTTGAAATACACCGAAGGGGAGGCCAGCAACCAGATATGCTCGGCAGTATCCAGTTGAAATAGACCGAAGGGGAGGCCAACACCCATATATGCTCGACAGTATTCAGTCGAAATAGACTGAAGGAGAGTCCAGCACCCAGATATGCTTGGCAATATTAGTGTTTTAGTATTTCAGGTATGGATGGGTAACTGATTGCTTGGGTAATGCTAAGTCACTCACAGATTCCTTCAAATGATTTAGGTCAGGGCGGGTCAGCCTGTCACATCCCAAAACCGATAACGGCGGAATAGGTTTCGGGGTGGAGGACGTCATGTACAGTATCATCACAATTGCATAACAGTAAAAACAAGGAACATACAACCATATCACTTACATAGTGAGTTTAATTACAAGTGTGTTCTGTAAAGTTTCAATAGACACCAAAAGTAATGCAAAAATAAGAGATGGATCTTGTATGCTCCATCCTCTCCAAAATGCTGCACCTGTACCTGTCTATCTTTGACCTGAGGATACAAGTTATTTTGAAAACGAGTATCAGCATAAAGCTGTGGTGAGTTCATAAGAATTTAGTGAGAATTTTGTATAAAATGTATTAGAACATATAGTGTGAAAAACTGCAATTTACATTTATAAGTAGTAGAAAACTCTAGAAAATCCTATATTTTCCAAAAATACATCGTAAGTGAAAGACTCTAAGTTTCATGTAAGTTTTATCATTAAAAAAACTGTTTGTTGTAAAAGTGGGGTACTAAATCTCCAGTATGTAGTGTAGGTAAAAGAAAAATTATGCCTGTTGACAATGATAGAAGTGCAAACTTCCATTAGTAATAGATACTTATTTTACTTCGGGATATTAACTGAGACTTTAGTCTTAGTATTTTAGTGTGGGTATAGTGTATTCCTTTTATGTGACAGATAGTGTGAGTAATAGAGGGTCCCATGACCTTCTCGGTCATGCACAGTGTAGTGAAGCAGTGCCATCCATGGGCCTGCTCGGATCGGACTGAAGTTAACAGTCGGGATCTAATAGTGTCTGCTCCGTATAGATCTATACATGTAGCGTCGCCTTCCTTCCGGAAAGCTCTGGTCACAATATGTAGCGCGTAGAGTATCTTGTAGAGAGTTAGTGTGTTATCTTCCAGATTAGTGCTTTCTCTTGTAATATAGTGTAGTAGTCTTTTATGTAGTTCATACTGTGTTCTCTTATTCGTGTATCGTTTTGTAATAGTATGAATTATAGCTTGTATAGTAGTAGCGGTAACAAGTAGTAGTGACCTTAACTATACCTATTATAGTTAACTTAGTGTGTATGGTTCTTGGCAATTAAGTAATATAAGCATAGAATGAGATGAAAATGCTCGTATCTAACACCAATATACATGATATATAACTAAGAAATCAACGACAGTTGGACGGATAACAAATACACTAAGCCCACATCAAACAAGAACAGGAAATAAGGCGAGCTATCAGTCCTAAGTCCTTCAAGTCTTACTTATATAAATATATTAGTGTGGATACATTTTATAAGAAAAGTAATTTAATAAAAATCTTAACCAAAGAAAGCATTTAGAAAATAGTTTATTTTTCCAAAGTAGTTTTGAAAGCGTAAAGTTCTTTTATAAAGTATAGTGATAAATCACATGTGATTTGTACTATGAACTGTAAATCACATGTGATTGATTTCCATATATTGTACATTTGACTTGTATCCCCCCCCCTTAAAACATGTAAAAACAGTTGGAAAGGTTCATTAAGGGGTATGAACTCACGGTTTACTGTAGGGTTCAAGTTTGCGATTCGTATAGCTGCTGAGTGTCAACGGATGTTTTGAACGCAAGCAGCCCCTATTAATCATACGGTGACACATATATAAGTTAGAGTTAAGGTGTTTTCATAACAACATATGAGGGGAAATCATTCCTAAGGGCATGGAATTACTAAGACTAAGTGTCCCATGTTCTATACCCAATGATCTATGCAAGTTTAAGGCCCAATATGAGTATTAGGGTGTGTGTATGGCCATAAAGGTGAGTGTGCGGCTGGGGTATGCGGCCAGACTTGTGAGTGAGGCTGCACACTAGAGTGTGCGGCCGTACAGGGTGTGTGTGCGGCCGTACACAGGGGTGTGCGGCCGTACACTCCTTGTTCGAGTCCCATGTGTCGATTTTGTGGCCTTACTCTCACTTTGGAGGGTATTATGAACTTGTGCGGCCACCTGATGAAGGTGTGCGGCCGCACTCCTTCATAGGATGAAGAACATGAAGAACATTATGATTTTGAGGCTTGGATTCAAGTGTTTCACCTCTATGACAAGTAAAATGATGGTGTTCTTCACGTTTTGGGAGTCTTCTAGGTGTTCTTCGGTGGTTTTCTAGAGAGAGAAAGGATGCAGCCAAAAGTGAATGGAAGGGGGTCCTCTACTTTATATAGGGTTGAGTGTGAGGCTGGAGGGGTTTGCCGCTGGGTGTGCGGCTGGCTTGGCCGCACACACTAGTGTGCGGCCGCACACACCTCTCTTGGTGTGTTTGGTTGGATTTTTCGATGCAGCGCCCATCCTGACCCTTCCTAAGGTCCATATATATGATATATTAAGCCTAAAACACTAGCGCGGATTCAATATACTATTAAAAGATGCTAGATTCAAGTGAATTATAGATATATGGATCGATTGCTCAGTGTAAAAGTATCAGGTTGTCACATCCTCCCCCCGTTAGGGGAATTTCGTCCCGAAATTATAGTTCAAGCAACTAATCTATTACATATTAATTAAGCAAAAAGATGAGGATATTTATTTTTCATTTGATCCTCGCGCTCCCAAGTGAACTCTGGTCCTCGCTTGGCATTCCAGCGAACCTTTACAATTAGGATGCGACTTTGCTTCGTTCGCTTGACTTCTCAATCCATAATTTGCACAGGTTCTTCCACGAAGTTGAGACTCTCGTTGATTTCAATCTCGTCAAGTGGAATTACAAGAGTCTCGTCGGATAGGCACTTTTTCAAGTTCGAGACATGGAAGGTAGGATATATGTTACTAAGCTCATGGGGTAGGTTGAGTTTGTAAGCCACGGGGCCGATTCTAGCGAGTATCTCAAAAGGTCCTATGTACCTTGGATTCAACTTTCCATGTTTCCCAAAGCATATCGTGCCCTTCCAGGGTGAGACTTTCAAAAGGACATGGTCTCCCACCTGGAATTCCAGAGGTTTTCTTCGTTTGCCTGCGTAGCTTTTCTGTCGATCCCTGGCGGCTTTTAATCGCTCGCGAATCTGCACAATCTTTTCGGTCGTCTCTCTGATAATCTCCAGACCCGTGAGAGCGCTGTCAGGAACTCGTCTTTTAGCTAACTAAGTGTCACCCACCTCAGCCCAGCACAGAGGGGATCTACACTTCCGGCCGTAGAGGGCTTCAAATGGAGCTGCCTTGATGCTCGTATGGTAACTGTTATTGTAAGAAAACTCTACAAGAGGTAGATGGGTGTCCCATGCCTTACCAAAGTCGATCACACAGGCTCGCAGCATGTCCTCCAGCGTTTGGATAGTCCTTTCACTTTGTCCGTTTGTCTGCGGATGGTAAGCTGTACTCATGTCCAACCTCGTCCCTAATGCACTTTGCAGCGATTGCCAAAATCTCGAAGTAAACCTACTATCTCTATCAGAGATAATAGATATAGGGACGCCATGCAGCCGTACTATTTCCTTAATGTATGTTCTTGTGAGTTTCTCCATTTTTCTGTTTCTTTAATGGGTAGGAAGTGTGCGGAGTTGGTCAATCTGTCGACGATGACCCAAATGGTATCCATCCCACCGTTGTCTTGGGCAGCTTGGTTATGAAGTCCATTGTGATCCGCTCCCACTTCCATTCCGGTATCTCCGGTTGTTGGAGGAGACCTGATGGCTTCTGGTATTCGACCTTGACCTTCGCGCAAGTAAGGCACTTACTCACGAAGGTAGCAATCTCTGCCTTCATGTTAGGCCACCAGTATAGCTTTTTGAGATCCAGATACATCTTATCCGAGCCTGGGTGGACAGAGTATCGAGTTTTGTATGCTTCTTTCATGACTAAATCTCTGAAGCCACCGTGACGCGGCGTCCAGATTCGGTCCATGAAATAATAGGCTTCGTTACCCTTGATCTCCAAGTTCTTATCCATTCCACGTAAGGATTCTAAGTCACATTCTCAAGCTTTAAAGCTTCGAGCTGAGCCTCCTTAATCTGTACGGATAGATGCGAATGGATAGTCATTGTTAACGACTTGGTTCTTCGACCAGAATACTCTCTTCTACTTAGGGTGTCGGCTACCACGTTGGCTTTCCCCGGGTGGTAACGAATTTCTCAGTCGTAATCGTTAAGTAGCTCGACCCATCGGCGTTGTCTCATGTTGAGCTCTTTCTGGTTCAGTATGTGTTGGAGGCTTTTATGATCGGTGTACACTATGCTCTTCGTGTCGTACAAGTAATGTCTCCAGATTTTTAGTGCAAAGACGACTGCTCCTAACTCGAGGTCGTGAGTAGTGTAGTTCACCTCATGTGTCTTTAGCTGTCTTGAGGCATAGGCGATGACCTTACCTCGTCGCATCAAGACACAGCCGAGCCCCTGATTCGATGCATCGCAGTATACAACAAAATCTTCTGTTCCTTCGGGGAGGGATAATACTGGTGCGGTGCATAGGGCTCGCTTCAGGGTCTGGAATGCCTTCTCCTGCTTCTCTTCCCAATCGAATGTTACGCCCTTCTGTGTCAACATGGTGAGAGGTTTCGCAATCCGAGAGAAGTTTTGGATGAATCTGTGGTAGTAGCCAGCGAGGCCTAGAAATTGACGAATTTCTGTAGGCGTCTTCGGTGCTGACCAGTTCTCAATAGCTTTAATTTTGGAGGGATCCACGTGGATTCCTTCTTCACTAACCACGTGTCTGAAGAATTCAACTCTTCGGATCCAAAACTCGCACTTAGAGAACTTCTCATATAACTTCTCAGATCGTAGTGTTTCCAGGACTCGTCGTAGATGATCCTTGTGTTCTTCCTTGCTACGAGAGTAGACGAGTATATCGTCAATAAAGACGATGACGAATTTATCCAAGTACGGACGACACACCCTATTCATCAAGTCCATGAACACTGCGGGCGCGTTAGTCAGTCCAAAGGGCATCACCACGAACTCGAAGTGCCCGTAACGGGTTCGGAAAGCTGTCTTCGGAACATCCTCCTCAAGCACCCGTAACTGGTGGTACCCGGACCTAAGATCAATCTTGGAAAAATAACTTGCCCCTTGTAGTTGGTCGAATAGGTCGTCGATATGAGGGAGAGGGTAGCGATTTTTGACCGTAAGTTTGTTGAGTTCCCTATAATCGATGTACATACGGAATGATCTGTCTTTCTTCTTTACGAATAGGACCGGAGCTCCCCAGGGTGAGAAGCTCGGCCTTATAAAGCCCTTGCTGAGCAGCTCGTTAAGTTGACCGGATAGTTCTTGCATCTCGGCAAGCGCTAAACGATAGGGCGACTTAGATACGGGGGTAGCCCCTGGGACTAGGTCGATTCTGAACTCAACCTGACGTTTGGGAGGTAGACCTGGAAGATCCTCTGGGAAGACGTCAGGGAAATCGCATACAACGGGGATGTCTTTCGGAATTTTTGCTTTCTGGATTGTGTCGACAACGTGAGCAAGAAAGGCGCGATATTCCTTACGCAAGTATTTATGGGCCTGAATACTGGAGATGATACGAAGGCTCATACCGGGTTTGTCTCCATAGATCAATAGAGTTTCGTGATTCGGAAGATTCAGGCGAATGGCTTTGTCGAAGCATAGGATATCGGCACGATGAAGACTCAACCAGTCCATACCAACAATGACATTGAAACTATTGATTGAGACTGGTATAAGGTCGATTGGAAATGAGTGATCGTCTAACGTGAGGGCACAACCTATGTAGGTTTCATTAGAGCTTTCGGTCTTCCCGTTAGCCATTTCTACGACGAATGTTTCTTTTAGTGGTTGTGGAGACTGTTTAAGTAAGTGCTTAAAGTTTTGGTTTATGAAGCTCCTTTCTGCACCACTATCGAATAAGACACAGGCATAAGAGTTGTTGAGAAGAAACGTACTCGTGACTACTGTAGGATCCGCCACTGCTTCATTGTGACCAAGAGCAAGTAGTCTTCCAGTTCCCACAGCATTCCCAGCCTTCGGGCAGTTTTTCTTGAAATGACCAGCTTCACCGCAGCCATAACAAGTCTGGGTCACTCCCGAACCTGGAACTTGCGAGATAGGTTTGGGCGGGGCCCTACAAAATCGGACAGTATGGCTCTTCCGGCCGCAGTTGGAACACTGCAATTACGGCAGGGACCGTTATGGTGAAAAGGGCACTTAGGACATTTGGGTAGATTCCCAACATAAGCTCTTGTGGGTGTAGGTGCGGATGGAGTGGTGGCAGCATGAACCGCCACAATTTGTTGGTCCTTGGAGGAGGTCTGAGTTTTCCTGCCTTTCTTCTTATCCAAACACTTCCTCTTTCTGTCAGATGAATCGGGTGGCGCAGTGGTAGTTGTGGTTGTTGTTGCTGGAATGGAAGAGACTTCATGATTGATTAGACTCTGGGCCAATTCTTTGGCGCTATCAAAAGTGGTAGGGCGTGAGGCTAGAACGTTTCCTTGATATGGAGGCATTAGACCCCAAATGTATCGTTCGATCTTCTTGCTTTCAGAAGGAATCATGTTGGGACACATAGCCGCCAAGTCGCAGAACCTGGCCGTGTAAGTTGTTATGTCGGTCCCTTTCATCTTGAGGTTCTAGAGTTCCTCCTCAAGTTTCTGAACTTCGCCCCTAGGGCAGTACTCTCCTCTCATGAGGTCCTTCAGAGTGTCCCAGCCCATGGCATTGGCTATTACCAAGGAAAGTGCATTGACATGGCTGTTCCACCATGTCAAGGCCCTGTTGGTGAGGGTGGTAGTAGCGAACTTGATTTTGCTCTCTTTGGGACAAGAGCACATTTCAAAACCAGCTTCGGTCCTTTCGAACCACTGAGACAATGTTAGAATTCCTCCGGTGCCATCGAAAAAGGTAGGTTTGCAGTTCATGAAGTCCTTATAAGAGCATCCCTGCACTCTTTGGTGGACTTCACCAAATCTAGAGTTACCACCGCTCGCATCACCGGAGTTCATTTGAGCCATGGCTGCTGTTACAGCCGTAGTCACAGCCGTTTGGAACAACATTGGACCGAACTGCGGAGGAGGAGGTGGTGGAAGAGGGGTTTGAGTTGCCGGTCTTCCTCTGTTTGGACGCTTTCGTGGAGGCATCTTTCACTGGAAGATCATAGAAATGATAGCAATAGTAAGAGTCTATTGCGAATATGAATAGAGTGTTTCATGGATTAAATCAACCTAATCCAAGGATCAGAATGAGAGTCATAGTAATAGAGTAGTTAACTGCCAATTTACTAGTATTAATGATGTAATACAAGTTCGTGAAAAGTGACCTAACAGTAGGTCTTACATCAAACCATAAGGAAAATGTTGGCAGTCTAGAGGCCTACTTAGAGTACTTTTAAGCTAGGAATGTTTACAGACAAGTGATCTACGAAACATAGAGAGGGAAGGCTAGTCCTTTAAACAAAAGAGTGAGGTAACTGGACGTCTTCTACTGGCGATGGTTACTTGTTGGACGAACCCTCAGATCTGCTAGTTGACGCATAACTTCCTAAGGTGTCATTCATGAGTCCTTTGGCGTGCTCGGAGTTCCCTAACTTCGGCTCGGGATGCAACTAGCTGATGCTGCAGAGCCTCGTTGGTCCTCCTTGTCCTGTCCATGGCTTCTTCAAGTTAGCGGATGCGAACAGTGTTGAGATTCGAGTTGGCATCCACTTCTACAACTCGACCAATGGCTGCTTGACCCTGCTCGACATTCTTGGCAATCCTTCGGATCATGATGGGCAGAACCCAATCCGCTGATCCTCCTTCGCTTATGTTGTAGAAGCTTCGGTCTCCATTGTAAGGTAAGGGCTGGCCCTGCTCCTCGCTCCATCGGTTCAAGGATATTGCCCACAGGGGAGTGGGACCCTAAAATGTCGGACGGGGGTTGGGGTTCGGAGCTTCAGGAGGTAGGTTGTTAACTTCTGGATCGGAGTCGGAGCTATCCGAAAAGCCTTCTACTCGGTGATCATCCAGAGGGATCTGGTGATCATCATCCGACTCTTCGTCGAGCCATCCACCATTTCCCTGAATTGGGTAGTACGGATCGTCGAGAAGGTGGAAACCAGCCATGATATCTACGCGAGAAGAGGGGAAAGGAAGATTAATAGACGTACTAACCTAAAATACTTATAAGATGATCGTCACGTGTTAGACCAATACTTGCATAACGCATACTAATTACATGTGACCGGGGCAGGATAGTCCGTCGAATAAGTGACCCTAATTGTAAATCCACAACCAAACAAGGAACAGGAAGTAAAGCAAAGATCACAGATTTTAAGTCTATAACGCCCTAATCATAGGTAACCGGAAAGTATCCATTTAGCAACTATCGCTCCACCAGTAACGACCCTTTTTAGTTTCTTACATATGTATATTTTAGAGGTACAGAATACTCCTATAGTATTCTTATGCTAACGTTATTGTGGTAGTGTTGGTAAGTTTTAGACTTGTTGCAACACTACAACCAAACTTAGGCACATGCTAGTCACTCCCAGGAAAATGTAGTTGATCAGGCTACATCCCCCCAGATATGACCATATGTCTCTAAGCCCAATTGTGTTGTCCAACAATCTTAATACTTTTGTTATGTTCTAGTGCGATACTGACTTCTGTGTTTTATAGAGGTGTGTGTATATATACTTAGTTAAATCTTTTAAATACTTAACAGTATATATTCTTGGTCAGAGTGTTTTAGTCCCGAAGTGTTTATAGTTCGTATATCTTTTATAGGTTGATATACTTGATTCACTATAAACAATGGCTCTGATACCAATCTGTCACACACCAAAACCAATAACGGCGGAATACGTTTTGGGGTGGAGGACGTCATGTGCAGTATCATCACAATTGCATAATAGTAAAAACAAGGAACATACAACCATTTCATTTACATAGTGAGTTTAATTACAAGTGTGTTCTGTAAAGTTTCAATAGACACCAAAAGTAATGCAAAAATAAGAGATGAATCTTGTATGCTCCATCCTCTCCAAAATGTTGCACCTGTACCTGTCTATCTTTGACCTGAGGATACAAGTTATTTTGAAAACGAGTATCAGCATAAAGCTAGTGAGTTCATAAGAATTTAGTGTGAATTTTGTATAAAATGTATTAGAACATATAGTGTGAAAAACTGCAATTTACATTCATAAGTAGTAGAAAATCCTATATTTTCCAGAAATACATCGTAAGTGAAAGACTCTAAGTTGCATGTAAGTTTTATCATTAAAAAAACTGTTTGTTGTAAAAGTGGGGTACTAAATCTCCAGTATGTAGTGTAGGTAAAAGAAAAATTATGCCTGTTGACAGTGATAGAAGTGCGAACTTCCATTAGTAATAGATACTTATTTTACTTCGGGATATTAACTGAGACTTTAGTCTTAGTATTTTAGTGTGGATATAGTGTATTCCTTTTATGTGACCAATAGTGTGAGTAATAGAGGGTCCCATGACCTTCCCGGTCATGCACAGTGTAGTGAAGTAGTGCCATCCCTGGGCCTGCTCGGCTCGGACTGAAGTTAACAGTCAGGATCTAATAGTGTCTGCTCCGTATAGATCTATACATGTAGCGTCGCCTTCCTTCCGGAAAGCTCTGGTCACAATATGTAGCGCGTAGAGTATCTTGTAGAGAGTTAGTGTGTTATCTTCCGGATTAGTGCTTTCTCTTGTAATATAGTGTAGTAGTCTTTTATGTAGTTCATAGTGTGTTCTCTTATTCGTGTATCGTTTTGTAATAGTATGAATTATAGCATGTATAGTAGTAGCGGTAACAAGTAGTAGTGACCTTAACTATACCTATTATAGTTAACTTAGTGTGTATGGTTCTTGGCAATTAAGTAATATAAGCATAGAATGAGATGAAAATGATCGTATCTAACACCAATATACATGATATGTAACAAAGAAATCAATGACAGTCGGACGGATAACAAATACCCTAAGCCCACATCAAACAAGAACAAGAAATAAGGCGAGCTATCGGTCCTAAGTCCTTCAAGTCTTACTTATATAAATATATTAGTGTGGATACATTTTATAAGAAAAGTAATTTAATAAAAATCTTAACCAAAGAAAGCATTTAGAAAATAGTTTATTTTTCCAAAGTAGTTTTGAAAGCGTAAAGTTCTTTTATAAAGTATAGTGATAAATCACATGTGATTTGTACTATGAACTGTAAATCACATGTGATTGATTTCCATATATTGTACATTTGACTTGTATCCCCCCCCCCCCTAAAACATGTAAAAACAGTTGGAAAGGTTCATTAAGGGGTATGAACTCACGGTTTACTATAGGGTTCAAGTTTGTGATTCGTATAGCTGCTGAGTGTCAACGGATGTTTTGAACGCAAGCAGCCCCTATTAATCATACGGTGACACATATATAAGTTAGAGTTAAGGTGTTTTCATAACTACACATGAGGTGAAATCATTCGTAAGGGCATGGAATTACTAAGACTAAGTGTCCCATGTTATATACCCAATGATCTATGCAAGTTTAAGGCCCAATATGAGTATTAGGGTGTGTGTATGGCCATAAAGGTGAGTGTGCGGCTGGGGTATGCGGCCAGACTTGTGAGTGAGGCTGCACACTAGAGTGTGCGGCTGTACAAGGTGTGTGTGCGGCCATACACAGGGGTGTGCGACCGTACATTCCTTGTTCGAGTCCTATGTGTCGATTTTGTGGCCTTACTCTCACTTTGGAGGGTATTATGAACGTGTGCGGCCACCTGATGAAGGTGTGCGGCCGCACTCCTTCATAGGATGAAGAACATGAAGAACATTATGAGTTTGAGGCTTGGATTCAAGTGTTTCACCTCTATGACAAGTAAAATGATGGTGTTCTTCACGTTTTGGGAGTCTTCTAGGTGTTCTTGGGTGGTTTTCTAGAGAGAGAGAGTATAGGGAGAGAAAGGATGTAGGCAAAAGTGAATGGAAGGGGGTCATCTACTTTATATAGGGTTGAGTGTGAGGCTGGAGGGGTTTGCCGCTGGGTGTGCAGCTGGCTTGGCCGCACACACTAGTGTGCGGCCGCACACACCTCTCTTGGTGTGTTTGGCTGGATTTTGCGATGCAGCACCCTTCCTGACCCTTCCTAAGCTCCATATATATGATATATTAAGCCTTAAACACTAGCGCGGATTCAATATACTATTAAAAGATGCTAAATTCAAGTGAATTATAGATATATGGATCGATTGCTCAGTGTAAAAGTATCAGGTTGTCACACAGCCGCACAAATGTGAGTAGGCCACAATATGATCGAATTTGGGAAACGCTGGGTCCTTGGAGACTAGGCGTGATGTAAGACTACAGTGGTTCTGGTAGCATTCTCTTTTCGTATTAGATTTGATGGTGACAGGTAGTCGGACCGTCATGATTGGGAAGAGCGGAAGGAATAATGGAGCCATGAGTGGCAATATGGTTAGGGTAGATTTCGATAGCCGAAACCCGCTTCAAAAGTCGCGTGGGGGGACTGTGAGGTTACTCTTGGCTCAGCAACCATATAAGAATTCAGTATTCCAGATAAGTTGGGGACCAGGGAGGTCTCGGTTGCCTTTGGAAAACAGATAAGAGGCAACGTGATGCTTCAGATAATAGTAGTAATTTAGGGATTCATAGGTGTGGAGTAGCATGTGGATCAAAAGTGCTAAGTCACTTGCAGTTTGGATTAAATAATCTCTGAGTAATTGGTTTGACCCTGGTGCGTAGCTCTCATCTGAGTCTAACCGTCGCAAGGATGAGTCTCCTACTCGAAGGATTATATGAGCATTTTGTCAAGTATAAGTTCTCTATAGGGAATAATTGGTCAGTGATTATGTTCCTAATGGGAATCTCGAACATCAGAAGTTGAGTAGCTAGCTTGGAGATAAGGGAGCGGGATTCAGCTATAATGATTTTATATGGGCGGTCTGTCAGGGAGTCAGACCATATCGATATTTCGGATTTCAGATTGAGTAAATGTGATCATGATGTAAGGATTTAGTTCATCTTTGGGTTTTAGAACCCTGTGAAGGTTGGTTTCGGATGCTTTGTGAAGGTTGTGGTATGCTTGAGGTTATGGTCTTGTTGCTTAGGTTGTTGGATTGCTGGGAATGGTAAGGAATGATTTCGATGACGAAATCTAATTTAAGTGGGGGAGAATTGTAACATTCTGTTTATTAAATAAATAAATAGATAAAATTAATAAATGAATAGTAGCTTTAAATGCGGAATAATTTAGCAAGGAGTTGGTTTTGGGGGTTAAAAAGCCATAATTGAGAGTTTGGGGGTTAAAATTTAATTTTCGGATTAGTTTGTAAAGAATTTTAAAGACTGAGGGTTGTTTGGTAAATTATGGATAGGATTTTTAGAAGTCAGGGTATGATTGGTAATTGTTGGACTTATTATGAAAGGATTTATGGGAGCAAGGGCTAAAGGGTAAGTTTTGGATTTAAATTAAAACGATTGTGAATGGGAGGGATCGGATCTGCCAATTTTGTTTACTAGTTTGAATGGAGTCACGGGACTTAAACCTGTGCCTTCGATTCCCGATTAAAGGTGTATCATCGAACAAACCCTAACCCTAAGCTAAGTTAGCCACCATGCGTAAATCTTCCAGCCGCCACCACCAGATTCCCTCTCGTTTTCCGACCAGACAAAGCTCAAAACGACCACCAATCCTCAGCCGATGTCCATGCCGTCATCAGGAGTCTCCATCAAGCACCGTCGATGTCCATTTCCGACGAGTATCATGAGCAAGCGTCTCTCTCTGCTGCTGCTGCTGTACTCAGTGGGTTTCACACCACCTTCTCATTTCTCTATTTCTCTTTCGATGGTTGCATCACCACTGTCGTTTAGGAGGCCGCTCTATTCCACTGACGTCCTCTGTCCGCCGCATGTCATCCTTAAATGGTGTTTGTGTCCGTGGACTAGTGAAGTGGGTGCGTGTGTTGACGTGTTTGTTGGGCAGGGGATTAAGAGAAACCATAGCCACCACCGTGAAGTGGTGGCTGTCATCGCAAAACACCGCCTGCCGCAACAAGATTGCTGATGGGGTGTGTTTTTAGTGTTCAGCTCGTTTGTATGCGTGTTTTGGTGTTGATGTTCGAGCGTGGGTGTGCTCATTGGCCAGAAACCATGGAAAACCATCATGGCTACCGTCACATTTTTCTATTCTGCCACCACCAGCCGCCGTGTGGTGGTGGTTGTGTGCATGTCTTAGTGTATGTGAGTGTATTTTAAGAGTGTAATGTTGTATGTATTGCATTGGCTGGATTAGTCAAGGAAAAACCCACCACCACCACCGTGAGGTGGTGGCTGTCGAATTCTGCCGCCACCAGTCGTCGTGTTGGGTGGCGGTGTGCATTTGTGTGTGATTGGATTGCTTTTGGGATGCTTGGACATGATTGGACTAGAATCATAACCACCACGGTGAGGTGGTGGCTGCTGCCGTCGACCACCACCGCCCGAGGTGGCAGTGGGTGGTGCTTGACCTAATGAAACCCTAATTGACCTAATAGCCTAACCGTTTGACTAATTGGCATGTGCTTGGGTTAGAAACCCTAATTAGGTTTAGAAAACCCTAATTTTGGAATATGTTAGTTTTGGATTGTTGGGACCTGCGTTTGGTCCAGTGGATTAAAGTTATGACTTATGCAAATCCCATTCTATGTTTGGCCAAGTTGAGTGATGGACTTAATGGATTAAGTCCTTAATGGGTTAAGTAAAAACACTTAAACCTAATTGTCATTTTATGTGAGAAACCCTAATTCTATTGGGCTTTGGTGATTAGGCTATTGATGGTCCATCTAGGAACAAGTATATGGACTAGAATATTTAGATGGGCTTTATGGTAAGGCCTATGTGAGGGGTTTGGGCCCAATTTGGAATATTGGGCCATAATTGGGCCTTGGTTGATTATTTGGCTTTTGGGCCTTTAAAGAATGAGTTTGGGCATTGGTGTTGGACCAAGCTAGGTTATGGGTAAATAGGTCCTTTTACCCTAAGTGTGGGTTTATGGCTATGCATTGAAACCCAAATGGTTAGTTGGGTTTTGTTTTGATGTTGATAGTTTGGGGATTTGTCATCCAGCAACTAGAGATTTATTCGCGAGACTTCAACAGTGCAAGGTGAGTTTCCTCCTGTGTGAACGGGTCGAAGTCACAAATACCGGCCCGTATATGTATGCTAGTATATTTCGGGCTTAGGTCCGATGTAGGTTTATATGTTTCCATATTTCGATCTGATGTTGGGCGAGGCCAAGGAATGTTTGTATGCTTGATGTCTTCGTGATTCTTGCATGTGTTTGTTTTGTATGTTACCGGATTATGGTCCAATGTCGGGCAATGCCTGAGGAATGTTTATATGTTTCCGGATTCTGGTCTGATGTCGGGCGGGGCCCGAGGAATGTTTATATGTTTATGTTATGTGATTGTTTATGTGTATTTTTTGGTATTTTTATATGTATACCGAGCTTTGCTCGATGCCGTGCGAGGCTCGATGCCATATTTCGGTCTGATGCCGGGCGGAGCCCAATGTAGCGGGCAAGGCCCATGTTATGTTATTATGTGATTGTAACAACGTAAATTTCAAAACAAAATTTTCATTTTTCACAAACCAAGTTCATATAAAAACATTCTCAAATATTCCCAACAGTAGTTTTTGAAACATAACATATCCCAAGATCATAAAAATCAAACTCTCTCTCTAGTGTGTACGAGTCACGCCGGCGCCTTCCCACGGTCCTCGCTAGTACCTGAAACACATAACACAACAATTGTAAGCATAAATGCTTAGTGAGTTCCCCAAAATACTGTATACAACACATACACCACTCGAGGCTATAATACGACCCTCCTGTCGACGTGTCTCAGCGGGACCCTCCAGTCCCATAGCTCGTTGGACCCTCTGGTCCGGTCATAGCTCGTTGGACCCTCCGGTCTGGTCTATAACATCATACAATATACATATATCACATAGCACATAATCTCATTTGTAACACATAAGACCCTTTGTTCAACACATAATACCACTCTAGGTAACGTATAGTGAGAAGACTCACCTCAGGTGTCCCGGTAAATCTCTGACTCGGTAGAAATGTGATCTAGCCTCCGCCTAATCACATAAAGTAAATACTCTCATAAATATAACTATACTCAAACCTTTATTAACACCCTCAGAAGGGTAAAAGACCATTTTACCCCTCTCTTGGCTTAAAGGCCTCACTGTTGACCAAACCCTAAAAGTCAACCATAAGTCAACGGTCAAACTTTGACCCGACTCGTCGAGTGCACTAGGGCGACTCGGAGAGTCTACACGTGTCTACTGACTCTCTTAGTCCCTCTTGGCACGTCGAGTCCTTCCCCTTACTCGACGAGTCACACCTAGCATGAATCGCGGGGCCACCCCGACTCAACTCGCCGAGTCTCAAGAACAACTCAGCGAGTTCCGCTTTGAACTCTAGTCCCCTAACTCTCCCTGACTCACCGAGTTATTTCCCCAACTCGGCAAGTCTACTCGCTGAGTGATTTACGGGAAACCCTCATCCTACTCGCTGAGTCTAATCTTCGGACTCGGCGAGTTCATGCCATGCACAAACTCCATAGACCTCCTGAGGTCAGATCTGTTCCTTTAAACCATAGATCTGACCTTCCCAAGCATGATAATCACGTAAAGTTCAGACCTTGACACTTAAATAGCATCAAGATGGTCTTACTTGGTGATTTAGCCCCAAAATAACATCCTAAGTTCATGACTCCCAAAATAACTACAAAAAGCCCCAAGGGTTAAGGTCTCTGGACTCCTTTGAGTCCAGATCCAAAGCATGAACTCGAGAAGGGACCAATTTCTCCACAATCTATCCTCTAAAGGGGGTTAGAAAACCCTAACTCTAGGAAATCAACACCACAACTGAAGAAGGTTCGACAAATACCTCAAGGTGAAGTCTATGAGCTCTGAAATCACCACGATCACACCTCCTTCAGCCTCCTCTTGGTTTGGTTTCCTCCTTCTTGCAATTTCACCAACAAAATGATCACAAATGGCCTCTCCTTCCTCACAAACGCTCTAGATCTCTTAGGGTTTCTCTCTGGGGTTTGGTAGCCGCAAATGACAGCCCTAAGGGCCTTTAAATAGGTCCCAAACCCAGGAAATTAGGGTTTCATTAAATAGCGTGGACTCGCCGAGTCCACTCATGGACTCGCCGAGTCCGGCTGTGAACCCGGATACGAATCCGCAACCATACTCGGCGAGTTTAAACACCAACTCGCCGAGTCCTCTCACAACTTCCAAAAATAATGAATAAAATATTATACCTGGGAATCAGGATGTTACAGTGATTATATGATTATGTGTATGGTATGTGGTAGTTTGAGGAGACTCATTAAGCTTCGTGCTTACAATTTTCAGTTTTTGTTTCAGGTACTTCCGGTAGCAAAGAGAAGAGCTTGGGATGACTGCAGTGCACACACTATGATTTTAGCATGGTATGTTTTTACTCTGATATGTTTGACAGATGTTTATGATGTTTTGAGAAACAATGACTTATGATTTTTATGAGATGATTTGATAATTATGGTTTTATTAATAATTAAAAAACGAAATTTTTGGACCGTATTTTTGGGATGTTACATGACGGTTGGGCTCGTGGATGGCAGATAACAAGTGGGGTCTTGAACGCAAAGTGTGGTGTCCTTAGGGTGCGGTTGTCCTAACTGCCCCTCTTACCTCCAATATTCACATTCTCCTCAATGTGGGTCATTTTCCTAATTGATGACGAGTTTTATATTCACATAACAGTTTTAGGAATGAAAATTTTAGAAAGTCAACAAGAAACTATCTTATATAACTCGACACACACCCTCCCCCCTTTAAAAGACTAAAGCACCTAATTGACCCAATACACACTGTGAGTCTAAACACCGGTCTCTGTATTTAGTTCGCTCACAAATTTTCACCTCAAAATTTTTATTTAAAAAAACATTTTAACCAGAATATGTAAGCGGAAGTCTTATTTTAGCTTTTATGAAAACATTATCAATGTTACATTATTATCAAAAACTAGTTCCATCAATATCAAAAATTCTCAAAACCAACACCAAAAGTGTAACGAAAACTCAACAACATTTCCAAATGGTATGATCACATAAGTAATATTAAAGTAACTACCCAAAGTGTCCCCAACCTCACCAAGCCATCAAATCAAACTACCTATACCAATGGAAGGAGAACGTAACAAGTAAAGAAACATGTGTCAGCATCGACACAGTGAATTAATCTCAAGTACACAAGTATGGAAACATGAATATATCATACAAGATATTTAGTCACATAAGCATCCATACTACATGTTCCTACTAATCATCATTATCGCTTAGGTTTATTAATATATTATGAATATGTTAATTATTGACATTTCATTGTAGTAATTATTTATTTTGTCATCGGTATAATTACTCCAATGTCCATCGCTATCATGGGTTTGATCATCGCTAATTTCCCATGTACAAGACCTCGTTCGCTACTAATGTGGCAGGCTCAACCCAATGCACTACGTGAGGTGCAACTCTCACCCGTAACATTACCCCCGATTCGCTATGATTGCAACTCCAACAATGCATGTACAAGTATGATGTGTTGTCATTCGAGAGTGGTACATTTGGTATTTCCATGCTTATACCCCCATCCAAACAGGATGCTTAATATGGCGTCTATGCGTAGCCAACATCACTCCAGTCCCTGTACATTGTTGTGTACCTATACCATGTTTCGAAATGGTTATCTAGAAAACCACTCGATCACACTTTGTCTTAAGCTCTTGTCCAATGATATTCCTCCACTGCAATATCCTGATAGGGTATGCACCTAAGTTCATGTAACTACCCTTTTATCCCCGCTATATTTATCCCCATTTTTAATTAATATTTAATTAATTTACTCACTCGCATGGGACATACACACACCTCACCATTCATATTATTTATTCGTGCATGTATTTAATTTAATAATTCAAGTCATAATACACCACAAATCATACTACAAAAGCATGTAATCAAAATCACCACATATCATGATACAAAAGTGTGTAACAAAATTTATCTTTTAATAACATACTTTCTAGAAATCATTTCCTAATTCCATAAAAAAATAAATTATAATAAAATCACATCATGCATAACTCTTTACTATCACAATAATTTCATTCCTCACTTCTTTCATGAACTTAAACACTCAAAATATGTGCAAATCCATATATCATGACAACTAGCATATTAATTACCCTAGTTAGTTAATTCACAGAAAATAGCATATCATCTTGTTCATATTTCACACATAATCATGTTATAACTTCACACACAACATCCTGGAACAAAAGACTTGTAGCAATACATGCAAATCCTAACTCATGTACCAAACAACAACAGAGAAAGACTCACCTCTAGTCTAAATGAAATGAGTTAGGAACAGAGGAAGTCACCCTAATAGTAACTAAAAGAACCCTGCAACGTATTGGAAAGAATCAGATCATAAATGACACCAAACAACAAAACAAAAACGCATTTGTTCGTCAGGCGCGTCACGCCTAATAAGAGCGTGTCGTGAACTTCGGTTTCACAACTTATGGGAAATGCGACTTTTGGTGTTCCAATTAAGTTTTCTGGCTAACCATGGGGTGATTTCGACCAGAAGGGGCAGACCTAGGATGCCTAGGCCGACCAAATAATTTGCGGTAATCATTTAGATGCCCAAAACAATCTAACACATGGCAAAACACTACTTTGAGTGCAAGAACAAGACCCCCACCACAACCAATTCGATTTGGACATAACGATGGAACAAGACAATCAAAGATAAGTCATATACCTCTGTAAATATGGTGGATTTCCAGGAGAAAAAAAGGAAGGAAGATGACTTGATCTCCACAAGAAAAAACTCTACTTGAAAGAACCAAAAACACCACGCCAACTTCTTGGATTTTCACCACAACTTCAAAGATAGAAACCACACTTATGAACTCACTTCAAAGGGACTTGGAGGCTACAAATTAGGATTTGGTGGCTACACAATGATGTGATTCCTCGTTTTTAGGGTTAAGCTTCTTTAAATAGTTGATAACTTTCATTATAGGCCCTTAAAGTATGAGAAAAATGACCTCATGTCTCATCAAAAATAATTTTCTTGCACTTTGGCCCCCTAAAGTTAACTTTAACCAAGCTAAAAAGGGTAACTTAAAAGAAAACATAACGGAAACTAATATCGATGACGGAATAGGAAATTCGGGTCGTTAGATCCTCCATCAACCACCATAATCATATATGAATAATTATTTGTGAACAGTCATATATTAATAATCAAATAATTATGCGAGAACTAAGTTAATCAACTTGCCAACATGGAACATGCAAAATTCAAGATTATAAATCAAACAAAATGTGAATTACTAGATTCAAAATGAATTAAAGGATCAATCCAACACAATTAACCACATAAAAGTCCAATTAAAAATCAAAAAATATGATTTTTAGCTGTTATCAATCAAAAATATAATCAACTAAATGATGCGTCAATTAAACCGACCAAGTCGCAAAACAATGTCAAATAAGATCTTCAAGCGTTGTCTTCTCTAAAACTGATTTTTCTTAGTAAAAAAGTCGAGAGTTGTAAATCTCATCCAAAGGAGTACTTATAGGCCCGGATTTCGCTAGGTGGCATCCACTGCGCTAAGTGGATTTTGTACTTTGATTCCACACCACCAAGTGGTTTTCTAGTCCGATCTTTTAAAAAAAATTCGACTTCTTTGTTTTTAAAGGTGTTTGGAATTGTTTTTAAAATAACTTTTTGAAAAAGTTAAAAGATTCAAAAGATATTTGAGAATTAAAAAAGAACTTTTGAAAATAACTTTTTGTAAGAAAAAAAAAAAAGGCTTTTCAAAAGTCATGAAATAGTTTTTTTTTTTTTTTTTTTTTTTTTTTGACTTTTGGCCTTTTAAAAGGTAAAAAACATTCAAAAAGTCAAGAGATTTTAATCAAACATTTTTTAAAACCAACTTTTAACTTCTACTCCTTAAAAGAATTTTTAAGAAAAGAATTTTATGAAAATGACTTTTGGTTTTCACAGGAAATCCCAAACAACCCTTTAGTCCGATATTCTCAATACTTGCACCGCAACTCCCTAGCATCATCCAAAACATATTTCAACATTCAAATATCCTGCAAAACATTCAAAAATTGTGCAAATATACAATTCCATCACATCATATAAAATGTTTCAAAATTACAAAAATACCTTAAATGCAATGCAAATATATAAAATAAACATGCTAAATATGATGTATAAAATACATCTACGCTAAAAGAAACCTGATTATCAAGTTTTTTTCTTGAGGCTTAGAGAAAACTTACTATGTCATGTTTTACTAAGTCTTATTTTATGTTAAATAAACTTCGATTGTTTGTCCAAAAATAAAAAAGTAAAAAGTAAAAAAACAAAACTCACTTAGAGATCTTGACGCAAACTTTGTTTATATTTTAATAAAATTAGCTAAATAAGGTAATATAATATAATATTTTTTTTTATAAAATACAAATAAAAGATAAAAGATAAAACTGAAAAAAAAAAATTGTAAATCACAAGAGGATTTTTAAAGGGATTCATGCATGTCTTTGTGGCAAACATGTATGGCTTCTTTCCCTATCAAACCATCAATGCAACAACTCACCTCAAGATTCACTTGGTTTTCAATCACAAACATAATATAAAATCATGTGATACCTAATCATCAATACCAATTGGATGTACTAAAATATTCTACCATTTTAATGAATACACTATACTTTTTTGGATTGTCAAAGATCAGATCTCTTTTTTTTAATACTTCTTATTTTTCAGATATTTCCGTTCGAATTTACCCATTTGTGCTGAGCTTACTTACAAAGTAAAGATATAATTTACTGTAGCCGGACCGGTTCGAATTGATTTGAGGCTCTGTACAAAATAAAAAATAAACATAAATAAAAAATAAACATTCATAGGAAAAAAAATTAGTAAAGGAGGACGGTGTATATATATATATATATATATATATATATATATATATATATATATATATATATATATATATATATATATATATATATATATATATATATATGTAAAGGTTCAAATGAGAACATCTAAAGGTTAAGAACCTAAGAACCTCTAAAAAAAACATCACTTCATCTTTTTAACATAAGCATCATCGGACCTTTTTTTCACTTGACTTCAAACATATCTTCATCTTTATTTCTTTCTTCATCAGAAAACATCCACCATTTCCGCCGTCCTTACCACCGACGACTTGCTCCGGCGACTTTGTTGCCGCCACCATCGTTGTTGATGACAGCCCAACGTCCATCTCCCTCTTCCTTCGTCGCTACCCTACTATCTACAGCTCCATTCTCTGTAGTGATTCCAAATCTAAAGAAATAGGGGGCTAACACCACCACCGGCGACTGCAACACCACCGATGACTGCTGCTATCTTTTTTCACACCTGATCTGGTCAAATCTGATGTAGATTTGAGTATTTTGGTGCTACTTAACAAAGGTTTTTGTTACTATTTCATCATTTTGTCGTTAGATCCACATCAGATTTGTTTTCATATCGTTGATGTTGTCGTCGGAGCATCACAACTCACAAATCACAATCATCATGGAAACCTACATGTGTTAATCTACTATTTGAACTCGTTTTTTTATTTGTTAGTTCCTCACCAACGAAAATCTTAGTTGGATCTATACCAGATCTGTTTCTCTCCAACTCAGCTTCATATGTTTTTCTCTGATCTATTGTCAAACACAACCAGATCGTTATCAGATCTAATATGTTTGTGCATTTTCATGTTAGATCTGGTGTTTGTGTGTGTGGTCTATTTCATGGTGGTCAGCAGTGCTTCCACCACCGCATCATATCTGGTCTCCAATTATGGTGTTTACATAAAAAGTTTTGCAAAAAATGATGCACACAAGGTGCTTGATGAAATGCCTCAATGAAATTAGGTTAATTATTAAGTTGTGAATTCAGTTGTGAATGTGAATGCTACCGGTGAAGTTTTTTTTTAGAATTTAAACAGTAAATATGGTAAATTAATCTATAAAGGAGTATATAAACTGTTAATTTAATGTCGCCTTATATATCTAGTAAGATCTTATGTTTAATGGTGATTATGGATTTGATGTATATGGTGCACACAAAGTTGTTAAGCCGTGAATGTGTTTTTTATGTACTAATTTGTGAATATGTGAGTTATAAAGCTATGAATATGTATTTTTTGATGCACTAAAGTGTGAATTAATGTCTAAAATATTAAATTAAGCTATGAACTAGTGTCTCAAATGTTGAATTAAACTGTGAATTTGTGTGGTGCACACATTTTATCTGATGAATTTTGTATATTAAACTATGAATTGTGTATTTATTATATTAACGTATAAATATAAGTTTTAATTTGAAAATATGGTTGTAAATATAATTTTTTTTGTCTTAAATTGTGAATTTATTAAATAGTGAATGAGAGTTTAGAAATACTCTATTAAATTGTGAATTTGTGTGGTGCATTCTCTAAATGAGACTCATAAACCATTTTATTAAATTGTAAATAAAATTCTTGAAATGTAAGTTTTAAGTTGAAAATATTTTTGTAAATATATATTTTTTGTGTAATAAACTGTAAATTTTTTAAATTAAACTGTGATTTTTGTGTATTAAATGTGAAGTTATTGTATTAAGCTGTAAATTGACTATCTTAAGCTGTAAATTTGCTATGAATTTTATGTTTGATTCTGAAATATGAGATGAAAGAAGCAATATACACAAATCTAGTCTTCCCCAATTTTGAATAAAATACATAAAATTTGAGCTATAAATATTATGTAAGATAAACTTAAAAAACACTAACCTCCAAATATCAAGGTATAAATGTAAGTTTTAAGTTAAAAATATGGTTGTGAATATATAATTTGTGTATATTAAATTGTGAATTTATTGTATTAAATATGAATTGATTGTATTTAAGCTCCGATTTGACTGTATTAAGCTGTGAATTAATTATATTAAGCTTTGAATTATTATTATTATTATTATTATTATTATTATTATTATTATTTATGAATTTTATGTTGGCTTCTAAACAATGAGATGAAATAAACATTATACACATATATGTGTAACAACCTGAATTTCAAAATAATTTTTCGCATAATATAAAAACACAATTTCATTTAACATTCATAAAAATATCAATGTTTGAAACTCAATTCATGCTATATAATATTCCCAAGATCTGATAACATAAAATTCTGTGTGTGTGTACTAATCAAGTCGGCGCCTTCCCACGGTCATCACTAGTACCTAAAACAAATAACACCAACAATGTAAGCACAAAGCTTAGTGAGTTCCCCAAAATACCACACATAACACATAATAGCCACTCGAGGCTATAACTCTGTGGGTCCGTGGACCCTACTCTGTGAACACTATGGTTCTAACTCTGGGAACCTTCCGGTTCCAACTCTATAAACATGCACAACATAAATCACATAGAAATAATGCAATACAACACATAACATACATATAGCATACAAATACTCTGTCACATAACTCTGATTACCTACTCAAGGTAAAGTATAGTGAGAAGACTCACCTCGCGTATCTCGATAACTCGCAAATCCGGAAATCACTCGCGCTCGATCCCCCGAGCTATAATCCTCCTATAATACAATATATCTCTAATTAACACTTTCACAACTAAGGTTGACTACCCCTATCAAGTCAACACTGGTCAACTCTGGTCAACGGTCAACTTTGACCGGACTCGGCGAGTGCACTAGAGCGACTCGGCGAGTCTATACGTGTTCACTGACTCCCTAGGATCCTCTCTTGACACGTCGAGTACTTCCCTAACTCGACGATTTCCACCTGGCATGAATCGCGGGGCCACCACGACTCAACTTGCCGAGTCTCAAGAACAACTCGGCGAGTTCAGGCTTGACTCAGCCCCCCCCCCCCCTAATGACTCTCCCTGACTCACTGGGTCAACCCCCAACCCGGTGAGTCCACTCGCCGAACACTTTACGTGAAACCCCGACCTTACTCGCCAAGTCTCAAGAACAACTCGGCGAGTTCATGCCATGCACAAACTCTATTGACCTTCTGAGGTCAGATCTGCTTTCCCAAACCATAGATCTAGCATCCCCAAGCATGAATGTCACGTAAAGTTTGGAACTTGATGCTTGTATAACCCCCACAAGGCATCAAAAGATGATTTGGTCCCAAAAATGACCACCTAGGTCTAATAACTCCATAATAACCCAAAAATCCCCAAGGGTTAAGGTCTATGGACCTCTTTGAGTCCAGATCCAAGGCACAAACTCGAAGAGGGACCATTTGCTTCACATAATGACTCTTCAAAGGGGTTATAAAAACCCTAACTCTAAAGATCAACCCTAAAACTTAAGGAGATTCGAACCATTACCTCAAAATGAAGCCTCTGGACTCTGGATCTACTAGAATCTCACCTCCTCCTTGCTCTTGCCACCTTCTTCTTGCTAAACAAGGAATACAAAGGCCCAAAAGTTACTTTTTCTCTCCCAAAACGAATTAGCTCTCTTAGGGTTCTCTCAAGGGACTGGTAGCCGCAATGGGAGGCTATAAGTGCCCTTAAATAGGCTCCAAACCCGGGGATTTAGGGTTTTATTAAACAGCGTGGACTCGCCGAGTCCACTCCTTGGACTCGCCGAGTTCTGGCGCGAACCCGCGTGCAAAACCGCGATCCTACTCAGCGAGTCTGAGCTCCAACTCGCCGAGTATCCTCACAAAATACCAAAATATAAGAATGAATAATACCTGGGAATCCGGGCTGTTACAATTCTCCCCCACTAGAACTAGACTTCGTCCTCGAAGTCTCGCTCTACAAATAACTTTGGATGCTGCTCGCGCATCTCACGCTCCGGCTCCCAAGTCATCTTGGACCCCTTCCGATGCTGCCACTAAACCAAAACCAAGGGTACCTCCTTGTTCCTCAGAACCTTGATTTTCCGATCTCTGATTGCCACTGGTCTTTCAGCATAATTTAGGCTCGCATCCACCTGAATATCCTCCAATGGAACCACTGCCGACTCATCGGCTATACACTTCCGCAATTGCGACACATGGAAAGTGTCGTGAATCTGCCCCAACTCTGCTGGCAAATCCAAACGATAGGCTACCCGGCCTACCCTCGCGATCACTCGAAATGGACCAATATATCGGGGTCCCAACTTGCCCCTCTTCCTGAATCGAATCACTCCTTTCCAAGGAGAGACCTTCAGGAGTACAAGGTCGTCGACCTGAAACTCAAGCTCGGACCGGCGTCTGTCTGCATAGTTCTTCCGACGACTCTGAGCGGTCAACAACCTCTGTCTAACCTGCTGGATCTGCTCTGTCGTCTAAAGCACGATCTCCGTACTGCCCATCACACACTGTCCAACCTCTCCCCAACAAATGGGGGTCCGACACCTCCTCCCATACAACAGCTCAAAGGGCGGCATACCAATGCTCGAATGATGGCTATTGTTGTAGGAAAACTCCGCCAAGGGCAAATACGTATCCCAACTTCCCCCGAAATCCAACACACATGCTCGGAGCATGTCCTCGAGCGTCTGAATAGTCCGCTCACTCTGTCCGTCTGTCTGGGGTTGATATGCGGTACTAAAATGCAGCCTAGTACGCAACTCCTCATGGAACTTCTTCCAGAATCTGGAAGTGAAACGCACATCACGGTTTGAAACAATCGAGATCTGCACCCCATGCCGAGATACCACTTCCCTCACGTACATTTCTGCCAATTTCTCTGCTGAAGAACTTTCGCTGATAGCAAGAAAGTGAGCGCTCTTCGTCAACCTGTCCACAATCACCCAAATTGCATCAACTCCCCTGGTAGTCCTTGGCAATTTGGTGATAAAACCCATGGTGATCTGTTCCCACTTCCATTCGGGAACCTCCAACGGTTGCAACTTACCATGCGGCCTCTGGTGCTCGGCCTTAACCCTACGGCAGGTCAAGCACCTCTCAACAAACCACGCAACATCCCTCTTCATATAGGGCCACCAATACTCTTTCCTCAGGTCCAAATACATCTTAGTGGCCCCAGGATGGATCGAAAATTTCGACCGATGAGCCTCTTCCATCAAAGTGGTACGCGTTCCTCCCACAAACGGCACCCAAATACGCCCCTGAAATGTCATAAGCCCCCGACCATCGGTAACGAACTCTGAAATCAATCCAACTAGTCGCTCCTTCTTCTGCATCTCAGGTTGCACAGCCTCGGCCTGTGCCCAACGAATGGCGTCCAACACTGGAGCTATCACGGTCAATCTCAAACCTACATCCCACAGCGGGGTGCTCTCCGCCCTGCGGCTCAGTGCATTGGCTACAACATTAGCCTTGCCTGGGTGGTACAGGATCTCACAATCATAATCCTTGACCACATCCAACCACCTTCTCTGTCGCATATTTAGGTTGGGCTGATCCATCAAATACTTCAAACTCTTATGGTTCGTGTATATCGTACACCGAACCCCATACAGGTAGTGACGCCAAATCTTGAGGGCGAATACCACTGCCCCCAACTCTAGATCATGGGTGGGATATCTCGTCTCATGAGGCTTCAGCTGCCTCGACGCATATGCTATCACATGCCCTCTCTGCATCAGCACAGCTCCCAACCCCAAAATCGATGCATCACAGTATACCACAAAGTCCTCCATCCCCTCCGGGAGGGCTAACATCGGGGCTTCGCATAACCTTTGGCGAAGCGTCTCAAAGGAGGCCTGCTGCTCGGGGCCCCATGAAAAAGCGACACCCTTCCGGGTCAACCTAGTGAGTGGCACTGCGATCTTAGAGAAATCCTTGATAAATCTCCGATAATAACCTGCCAACCCTAAGAAACTCCTGATCTCGGAGGGTGACCTCAGCACCTCCCAACTCATCACTGCCTCAACTTTGGCCGGGTCGACTAATATCCCTTTCTGGTTAACGAGATGCCCCAGGAACTAGACCTCTCGCAACCAGAAATCACACTTGGAGAATCTGGCATAAAGCCTCTCCGATCTCAGAACTCCGAGAACCTACCTCAAATGCTCCTCATGCTGCTCTCTAGATCTCGAATATACCAAAATGTCGTCGATAAATACAATCACCGACCGATCCAGCATCGGCCTGCACACTCGGTTCATGAGATCCATGAACACTGCTGGGGCATTGGTGAGCCCGAAAGGCATCACCACAAACTCGTAATGCCCATAACGTGTCCTGAACGCTGTCTTCTGGACGTCCTCATCTCGCACCCTCACCTGATGATATCCAGACCTCAAATCGATCTTGGAGAACCAAGATACTCCTCGTAACTGATCGAACAAATCGTCGATCCTCGGCAACAGGTAACGGTTCTTGACCGTCAGCTTGTTCAACTCCCGGTAATCAATGCACATCCGGTGTGAACCATCCTTCTTCTTGACAAACAGGATAGGCGCTCCCCACGGCGAGCTGCTCGGCTGAATAAACCCCTTCCCCAGCAGCTCCTGAAGCTACGAGGATAACTCTTGCATCTCTAGAGGTGCAAGGCGTTAAGGCACCTTAGCGATAGGTGCGGCCCCCAGAACCAAATCGATACTGAACTCCACTTGCTTCACAGGAGGCACACCCGACAACTCCTCAGGAAATACATCCGGGAACTCACGCACTACCGGAACCTCCTCAACTGACCTCGGTCTCTCGGAATCCACCCACGTATCCATCACATACGCCACAAAACCCTTACAACCCTGTTGTAGACACTGCCTCACCCTAACGGCCGAACAAAACGCTGATCCAGAACGTGTACCCTCGCCGTACACCGCAAGAACTCCCCCACTAAGGTCTCTTATGGTCACCAGCTGTCGCTCGCAGTCGATAACCACACCGAATCTGCTCAACCAGTCCATGCCCACAATGACACAGACATCACCCATCGCAATAGGAACCAGATCAATCGGGAACTCAACATCGAAAATCTTGACTACGCACCCTCGAAGAACCTCCGTGGCATATATCACCCTCTCGTCAGCTATGGAAACTCTCAGAGGCCGACTCAACACCTCACGACTAACACTGATATGCTGACTAAAAGCCAAAGATACAAAAGACCGACTCGCACCCGAGTCAAATAACACCAAGGCAGGTACAGAATTCACAAGAAAAGTACCTACGCATAACATAATATAAGCATAATATCTCAACATCAAAATAAATACACGAAAGAATACATACCAGCCACGACATCGGGCGCTGCGCGGACCTCCTCCGCGGTCAACTGAAAAGCTCTCCCTCGTGCCCTCGGCGCCTCGGCCTTCACTGGCCGACTCTCGGTAGCTCTGATGGTGGCAGGGGCAGATCCCTGAGATGATCCTCGCAATTGCGGACACTCTGCCTTCTGGCGTCCGGTCTGGTTGCAGTGGAAACACACCGCAAACCCCTTGGGGCGGTCCTTAGCCATATGCCCCTTCTTGCCACACTTGTAGCAAGATCCCGCTCTACAGACTCCATCATGACCCTTGCCGCACTTTCCACAAGTGCGGCCCTTCTGGCTCCCTGATTTGGGATCAGCGGGTTTGGCCTGCTTGGCTGCCGGCTGAGACTGTGCCGGTCGCCAATCCCTCCCCTGAGATTCCGCCTCCTCCCTGTCCTGAGTCTCTAGCTCAATATCCCTCTTCCGGGCATTTTCCTGAAGCTCGGCAAATGTCCGGTACGAGGAGTTCGCCGTGAACTCCCGAATGTCTCGCCTCAAGATACTCAAATATCGGCTCATACGTGCCTGCTCAGTGGACACGTGCTCAGGGCAGAACATTGCCCTCTCATGGAACATCCTGGTAATCACCGTAACAGACTCAGTACCCTGCTTGAGGGTCAGAAACTCCTGGGCCAAACGCTCCCTCTCTACCTGGGGAACGTACTCATCTCGGAACATGGTAGTGAACCTCTCCCAGGTCACTGCCGCAAGCTCAACAGGCGTAAAGTGCGCTGTCACATACTTCCACCAGTCCTTCGCTCCCAAGCGAAGCTGGTTCAGCGCGAACCGAACTCTCAAATGCTCAGGAGATGAGCAAGTGAAGAAACACCCCTCTATGTCAGAAATCCATCTCATAACCGCCACCGGGTCCTGGGTCCCATCAAACTCCGGCGGTTTTGTGTTGCTGAACTCTCGGAACAACAACGCATCACCACCCTGCGGCCTCGTGGCAGCAATAGCTGTGGTGGCCGCTGCAACAGCAGCCTCAAAAAGAGCGGCATAACGCTCGTCGAAGGTCTCAATCAACGTGGTCTTAATAGACCCGAACATCTCTGGTATCTCTGCCCTGATGGCCGCAGCCACCTTCTCATGGATGATCTGGCGGATATCCTCATCACTGGTCTCACTACTCTCAGGCATCAGACGTGTCCTCACCATGATCTACCTCTAAAATACAACATACGATAAATTAGAATCCATTCGAGCATACTCACACTCGACAACTCATCCCTCCTTGATCCTTGGTATTCCAAAGATTCCTACTTGGGCTGTACACTGCTCCGGTGCTTTCAGTAGTACGGGCCCAATACTACTGGCCGCACCGTATCAGGATACACCCCAAGTCCTCCTCTTCGGATCCTAAATTCCAAGTACTCTATCATGCACAATCCACTCTCTAACAGATGTCTCATAAGCCCCTCACTGCTACCTACTCACTCTCAAGCATCTCATAGCAGCTCACCTCTCCTTAGGCTAAGGCATCACAAATCAGGCCACTCTAGTCCTAATAGGAGTACCTAGCCAACTGTAGCATGAGAATACATCATATCAATATCAATATCACATAACATGAGGGTATTTTGGGAAATCACCGTTCGGGCGCAGACTGATTGTACACACAACTCTGCTCTGCGTTCTTCCAAAAATCCTTTTACTTTTTTTTTTGAAAATACTTCTCAAATCCTCAGTTTGAGTTCAAATACGCCCGAAGGTGTACTCGAATCCCTTAAACCAAGGCTCTGATACCAACTTGTAACACCGTGAATTTCAAAATAATTTTCCGCATAATATAAAAACACAATTTCATTTAACACTCATAAAAACATCAATGTTTGAAACTCAATTCATGCTATATAATATTCCCAAGATCTGATAACATAAAATTCCATGTGTGTGTACTGATCAAGCCGGCGCCTTCCCACGGTCATCACTAGTACCTGAAACAAATAACACCAACACTGTAAGCACAAAGCTTAGTGAGTTCCCCAAAATACCACATATAACACATAATAGCCACTCGAGGCTATAACTCTGTGGGTCCGTGGACCCTACTCTGTGAACACTATGGTTCTAACTCTGGGAACCTTCCGGTTCCAACTCTATAAACATGCACAACATAAATCACATAGAAATAATGCAATACAACACATAACATACATATAGCATACAAATACTCTGTCACATAACTCTGATTACCTACTCAAGGTAAAGTATAGTGAGAAGACTCACCTCGCGTATCTCGATAACTCGCAAATCCGGAAATCACTCGCGCTCGATCCCCCGAGCTATAATCCTCCTATAATACAATATATCTCTAATTAACACTTTCACAACTAAGGTTGACTACCCCTATCAAGTCAACACTGGTCAACTCTGGTCAACGGTCAACTTTGACCGGACTCGGCGAGTGCACTAGAGCGACTCGGCGAGTCTATACGTGTTCACTGACTCCCTAGGATCCTCTCTTGACACGTCGAGTACTTCCCTAACTCGACGATTTCCACCTGGCATGAATCGCGGGGCCACCACGACTCAACTTGCCGAGTCTCAAGAACAACTCGGCGAGTTCAGGCTTGACTTAGCCCCCCCCCCTAATGACTCTCCCTGACTCACTGGGTCAACCCCCAACCCGGTGAGTCCACTCGCCGAACACTTTACGTGAAACCCCGACCCTACTCGCCAAGTCTCAAGAACAACTCGGCGAGTTCATGCCATGCACAAACTCTATTGACCTTCTGAGGTCAGATCTGCTTTCCCAAACCATAGATCTAGCATCCCCAAGCATGAATGTCACGTAAAGTTTGGAACTTGATGCTTGTATAACCCCCACAAGGCATCAAAAGATGATTTGGTCCCAAAAATGACCACCTAGGTCTAATAACTCCATAATAACCCAAAAATCCCCAAGGGTTAAGGTCTATGGACCTCTTTGAGTCCAGATCCAAGGCACAAACTCGAAGAGGGACCATTTGCTTCACATAATGACTCTTCAAAGGGGTTATAAAAACCCTAACTCTAAAGATCAACCCTAAAACTTAAGGAGATTCGAACCATTACCTCAAAATGAAGCCTCTGGACTCTGGATCTACTAGAATCTCACCTCCTCCTTGCTCTTGCCACCTTCTTCTTGCTAAACAAGGAATACAAAGGCCCAAAAGTTACTTTTTCTCTCCCAAAACGAATTAGCTCTCTTAGGGTTCTCTCAAGGGACTGGTAGCCGCAATGGGAGGCTATAAGTGCCCTTAAATAGGCTCCAAACCCGGGGATTTAGGGTTTTATTAAACAGCGTGGACTCGCCGAGTCCACTCCTTGGACTCGCCGAGTTCTGGCGCGAACCCGCGTGCAAAACCGCGATCCTACTCAGCGAGTCTGAGCTCCAACTCGCCGAGTATCCTCACAAAATACCAAAATATAAGAATGAATAATACCTGGGAATCCGGGCTGTTACAATTCTCCCCCACTAGAACTAGACTTCGTCCTCGAAGTCTCGCTCTACAAATAACTTTGGATGCTGCTCGCGCATCTCACGCTCCGGCTCCCAAGTCATCTCGGACCCCTTCCGATGCTGCCACTAAACCAAAACCAAGGGTACCTCCTTGTTCCTCAGAACCTTGATTTTCCGATCTCTGATTGCCACTGGTCTTTCAGCATAATTTAGGCTCGCATCCACCTGAATATCCTCCAATGGAACCACTGCCGACTCATCGGCTATACACTTCCGCAATTGCGACACATGGAAAGTGTCATGAATCTGCCCCAACTCTGCTGGCAAATCCAAACGATAGGCTACCCGGCCTACCCTCGCGATCACTCGAAATGGACCAATATATCGGGGTCCCAACTTGCCCCTCTTCCTGAATCGAATCACTCCTTTCCAAGGAGAGACCTTCAGGAGTACAAGGTCGTCGACCTGAAACTCAAGCTCGGACCGGCGTCTGTCTGCATAGTTCTTCCGACGACTCTGAGCGGTCAACAACCTCTGTCTAACCTGCTGGATCTGCTCTGTCGTCTAAAGCACGATCTCCGTACTGCCCATCACACACTGTCCAACCTCTCCCCAACAAATGGGGGTCCGACACCTCCTCCCATACAACAGCTCAAAGGGCGGCATACCAATGCTCGAATGATGGCTATTGTTGTAGGAAAACTCCGCCAAGGGCAAATACGTATCCCAACTTCCCCCGAAATCCAACACACATGCTCGGAGCATGTCCTCGAGCGTCTGAATAGTCCGCTCACTCTGTCCGTCTGTCTGGGGTTGATATGCGGTACTAAAATGCAGCCTAGTACGCAACTCCTCATGGAACTTCTTCCAGAATCTGGAAGTGAAACGCACATCACGGTTTGAAACAATCGAGATCTGCACCCCATGCCGAGATACCACTTCCCTCACGTACATTTCTGCCAATTTCTCTGCTGAAGAACTTTCGCTGATAGCAAGAAAGTGAGCGCTCTTCGTCAACCTGTCCACAATCACCCAAATTGCATCAACTCCCCTGGTAGTCCTTGGCAATTTGGTGATAAAACCCATGGTGATCTGTTCCCACTTCCATTCGGGAACCTCCAACGGTTGCAACTTACCATGCGGCCTCTGGTGCTCGGCCTTAACCCTACGGCAGGTCAAGCACCTCTCAACAAACCACGCAACATCCCTCTTCATACAGGGCCACCAATACTCTTTCCTCAGGTCCAAATACATCTTAGTGGCCCCAGGATGGATCGAAAATTTCGACCGATGAGCCTCTTCCATCAAAGTGGTACGCGTTCCTCCCACAAACGGCACCCAAATACGCCCCTGAAATGTCATAAGCCCCCGACCATCGGTAACGAACTCTGAAATCAATCCAACTAGTCGCTCCTTCTTCTGCATCTCAGGTTGCACAGCCTCGGCCTGTGCCCAACGAATGGCGTCCAACACTGGAGCTATCACGGTCAATCTCAAACCTACATCCCACAGCGGGGTGCTCTCCGCCCTGCGGCTCAGTGCATTGGCTACAACATTAGCCTTGCCTGGGTGGTACAGGATCTCACAATCATAATCCTTGACCACATCCAACCACCTTCTCTGTCGCATATTTAGGTTGGGCTGATCCATCAAATACTTCAAACTCTTATGGTTCGTGTATATCGTACACCGAACCCCATACAGGTAGTGACGCCAAATCTTGAGGGCGAATACCACTGCCCCCAACTCTAGATCATGGGTGGGATATCTCGTCTCATGAGGCTTCAGCTGCCTCGACGCATATGCTATCACATGCCCTCTCTGCATCAGCACAGCTCCCAACCCCAAAATCGATGCATCACAGTATACCACAAAGTCCTCCATCCCCTCCGGGAGGGCTAACATCGGGGCTTCGCATAACCTTTGGCGAAGCGTCTCAAAGGAGGCCTGCTGCTCGGGGCCCCATGAAAAAGCGACACCCTTCCGGGTCAACCTAGTGAGTGGCACTGCGATCTTAGAGAAATCCTTGATAAATCTCCGATAATAACCTGCCAACCCTAAGAAACTCCTGATCTCGGAGGGTGACCTCAGCACCTCCCAACTCATCACTGCCTCAACTTTGGCCGGGTCGACCAATATCCCTTTCTGGTTAACGAGATGCCCCAGGAACTAGACCTCTCGCAACCAGAAATCACACTTGGAGAATCTGGCATAAAGCCTCTCCGATCTCAGAACTCCGAGAACCTACCTCAAATGCTCCTCATGCTGCTCTCTAGATCTCGAATATACCAAAATGTCGTCGATAAATACAATCACCGACCGATCCAGCATCGGCCTGCACACTCGGTTCATGAGATCCATGAACACTGCCGGGGCATTGGTGAGCCCGAAAGGCATCACCACAAACTCGTAATGCCCATAACGTGTCCTGAACGTTGTCTTCTGGACGTCCTCATCTCGCACCCTCACCTGATGATATCCAGACCTCAAATCGATCTTGGAGAACCAAGATACTCCTCGTAACTGATCGAACAAATCGTCGATCCTCGGCAACAGGTAACGGTTCTTGACCGTCAGCTTGTTCAACTCCCGGTAATCAATGCACATCCGGTGTGAACCATCCTTCTTCTTGACAAACAGGATAGGCGCTCCCCACGGCGAGCTGCTCGGCTGAATAAACCCCTTCCCCAGCAGCTCCTGAAGCTACGAGGATAACTCTTGCATCTCTAGAGGTGCAAGGCGTTAAGGCACCTTAGCGATAGGTGCGGCCCCCAGAACCAAATCGATACTGAACTCCACTTGCTTCACAGGAGGCACACCCGGCAACTCCTCAGGAAATACATCCGGGAACTCACGCACTACCGGAACCTCCTCAACTGACCTCGGTCTCTCGGAATCCACCCACGTATCCATCACATACGCCACAAAACCCTTACAACCCTGCTGTAGACACTGCCTCACCCTAACGGCCGAACAAAACGCTGATCCAGAACGTGTACCCTCGCCGTACACCGCAAGAACTCCCCCACTAAGGTCTCTTATGGTCACCAGCTGTCGCTCGCAGTCGATAACCACACCGAATCTGCTCAACCAGTCCATGCCCACAATGACACAGACATCACCCATCGCAATAGGAACCAGATCAATCGGGAACTCAACATCGAAAATCTTGACTACGCACCCTCGAAGAACCTCCGTGGCATATATCACCCTCTCGTCAGCTATGGAAACTCTCAGAGGCCGACTCAACACCTCACGACTAACACTGATATGCTGACTAAAAGCCAAAGATACAAAAGACCGACTCGCACCCGAGTCAAATAACACCAAGGCAGGTACAGAATTCACAAGAAAAGTACCTACGCATAACATAATATAAGCATAATATCTCAACATCAAAATAAATACACGAAAGAATACATACCAGCCACGACATCGGGCGCTGCGCGGACCTCCTCCGCGGTCAACTGAAAAGCTCTCCCTCGTGCCCTCGGCGCCTCGGCCTTCACTGGCCGACTCTCGGTAGCTCTGATGGCGGCAGGGGCAGATCCTTGAGATGATCCTCGCAATTGCGGACACTCTGCCTTCTGGCGTCCGGTCTGGTTGCAGTGGAAACACACCGCAAACCCCTTGGGGCGGTCCTTAGCCATATGCCCCTTCTTGCCACACTTGTAGCAAGATCCCGCTCTACAGACTCCATCATGACCCTTGCCGCACTTTCCACAAGTGCGGCCCTTCTGGCTCCCTGATTTGGGATCAGCGGGTTTGGCCTGCTTGGCTGCCGGCTAAGACTGTGCCGGTCGCCAATCCCTCCCCTGAGATTCCGCCTCCTCCCTGTCCTGAGTCTCTAGCTCAATATCCCTCTTCCGGGCATTTTCCTGAAGCTCGGCAAATGTCCGGTACGAGGAGTTCGCCGTGAACTCCCGAATGTCTCGCCTCAAGATACTCAAATATCGGCTCATACGTGCCTGCTCAGTGGACACGTGCTCAGGGCAGAACATTGCCCTCTCATGGAACATCCTGGTAATCACCGTAACAGACTCAGTACCCTGCTTGAGGGTCAGAAACTCCTGGGCCAAACGCTCCCTCTCCACCTGGGGAACGTACTCATCTCGGAACATGGTAGTGAACCTCTCCCAGGTCACTGCCGCAAGCTCAACAGGCGTAAAGTGCGCTGTCACATACTTCCACCAGTCCTTCGCTCCCAAGCGAAGCTGGTTCAGCGCGAACCGAACTCTCAAATGCTCAGGAGATGAGCAAGTGAAGAAACACCCCTCTATGTCAGAAATCCATCTCATAACTCTGGGAACCTTCCGGTTCCAACTCTATAAACATGCACAACATAAATCACATAGAAATAATGCAATACAACACATAACATACATATAGCATACAAATACTCTGTCACATAACTCTGATTACCTACTCAAGGTAAAGTATAGTGAGAAGACTCACCTCGCGTATCTCGATAACTCGCAAATCCGGAAATCACTCGCGCTCGATCCCCCGAGCTATAATCCTCCTATAATACAATATATCTCTAATTAACACTTTCACAACTAAGGTTGACTACCCCTATCAAGTCAACACTGGTCAACTCTGGTCAACGGTCAACTTTGACCGGACTCGGCGAGTGCACTAGAGCGACTCGGCGAGTCTATACGTGTTCACTGACTCCCTAGGATCCTCTCTTGACACGTCGAGTACTTCCCTAACTCGACGAGTTCCACCTAGCATGAATCGCGGGGCCACCACGACTCAACTCGCCGAGTCTCAAGAACAACTCGGCGAGTTCAGGCTTCACTCAGCCCCCCCTAATGACTCTCCCTGACTCACTGGGTCAACCCCCAACCCGGTGAGTCCACTCGCCGAACACTTTACGTGAAACCCCGACCCTACTCGCCGAGTCTCAAGAACAACTCGGCGAGTTCATGCCATGCACAAACTCTATTGACCTTCTGAGGTCAGATCTGCTTTCCCAAACCATAGATCTAGCCTCCCCAAGCATGAATGTCATGTAAAGTTTGGAACTTGATGCTTGTATAACCCCCACAAGGCATCAAAAGATGATTTGGTCCCAAAAATGACCACCTAGGTCTAATAACTCCATAATAACCCAAAAATCCCCAAGGGTTAAGGTCTATGGACCTCTTTGAGTCCAGATCCAAGGCACAAACTCGAAGAGGGACCATTTGCTTCACATAATGACTCTTCAAAGGGGTTATAAAAACCCTAACTCTAAAGATCAACCCTAAAACTTAAGGAGATTCGAACCATTACCTCAAAATGAAGCCTCTGGACTCTAGATCTGCTAGAATCTCACCTCCTCCTTGCTCTTGCCACCTTCTTCTTGCTAAACAAGGAATACAAAGGCCCAAAAGTGACTTCTTCTCTCCCAAAACGAATTAGCTCTCTTAGGGTTCTCTCAAGGGACTGGTAGCCGCAATGGGAGGCTATAAGTGCCCTTAAATAGGCTCCAAACCCGGGGATTTAGGGTTTTATTAAACAGCGTGGACTCGCCGAGTCCACTCCTTGGACTCGCCGAGTTCTGGCGCGAACCCGCGTCCAAAACCGCGATCCTACTCAGCGAGTCTGAGCTCCAACTCGCCGAGTATCCTCACAAAATACCAAAATATAAGAATGAATAATACATGGGAATCCGGGCTGTTACAATATGTTTTTCTCTATTTTTTGAATAAAGTACAAAATATTTAAACAGTGAATATTCTATAAATTAAACTTTGAAAAAAAAATATTAGCCTCCATATGTATATATAAATATAAGTGTTCTGTTGAGAATACGGATGTGAATGAAAATTTTTTGTTTATTAAAATGCAAAATTATTGTATTAAGCTGTAAAATTTTGTATATTAAATTGTAAGTTGATTGTATTAAACTATGAATTTACTGTATTGAGTTGTGAATTTTTATAAATTTTATGTTAAAATATGAATTTTTTATGTATCAATGTTTGTATTAATTTTCTTGTGAATATATTTATTATTTGTGTTGTATAAATATGTAAGAATGTAATGGTTTTTATTGTTTTGCATTAAAATCAAAATGAGTGAATATTAAACTGTGAATGTAGTATTTAACTTGTCAATGAAAAATTGTATATGCAGATCTGATTTAGAAGGAATCATGGTTGCAATGGTGGCACAAATGATTGTTGGCGGCATGTGGTAGTTGGTGGTGGTGGTAAAATTTGGGTTTGACTTTTCTGAATCTTTGAATTAGTGTAAAATATATTGTATTAAGTTGTGAATTTTGTTTATTAAACTACAATTGACTATATTAAATTGTGTATTATCTACATATTCTTTGTTAAAATAGTAATGAAAATATTAGATTATAAAAATTACGATTTTTCAATTTTCTCACCAAATAGGACAAAAAAAATCAGGATTTTTACATATTTAATAAGTATTCACATGTTTAATAACTATGAATTTAGGGTTCTTACGGTTCTTAATTTTTTTTGGTTCTCATTTGAACCACTCCTTATATATATATATATATATATATATATATATATATATATATATATATATATATATATATATATATATATATATATATATATATATATATATATATATATAAAATGAAACCCTTGATATAAATTTATCCATAGATCATTTTTATAGTAATACTAATTGTTTGGTTTTTTCTGTTTCTCATTATTACATAAATATTTCTATGTAACATCTTATGATTTTTAAACATATAAAACATTGCAAATGAGAAAAAAACATGTAAGAAAAACAAAAACACATAGTTATGAACTTGTAATGTCGACTCGTTTTCCAACGATAAGGATTTCAATTTTTTTGATATTTGAGGTTTTTAGTTATCTACTGACAATCAGAAACAACATACATAATTTAATTTTTTTTATCAAAAAACTAACATCAGAAAAATGAACAACAATAATAAAAGTTTAAAATTTACATTAATCAAATTAATACGAATCATAAATCATAAATCAAAATTGGTGAGACTGTCTGGAATCATATTAACACAAATACATGATCAATTTTTTTTAAAGACGTGTGAAATCAGATTATCATAATCAATTTATTGAGAAAGATTGAAACCAAAAATTAAAACAGAAATTGAAATTAAAAATTAGAAGGATGTGTGAAAAAATCAGAATCAATTTATTATGAATAGATTTTTTTGTAACCAATGAAAAAAATCATAATTAATTCATAAAGTTCTCCGATCGATGGTGGTGAGAGGTTCGATGCGATGATTATTCCAGAAGAATCGTAAATTCCTTAGTCCTCTCTATTGGTTTGGTTTTAGCTCTATTTTTTCCGCTTAACAGCTCTACATGATATATTAGGGTTTTGTTTTTCTATACTAACAAAACGTGAGTTAGATTCATAATGAAGAACTTCAAATCATAAGCATGAGGCTGAAAGCCAAAATCGTGAGCTCGAGATCCATAATGAAGAACTCCAAATCCAAAATCGTAACCTTGAAATCTAGAATGAAGAACTTGAAATCCAAAATCGGAACCTTAAAATGTTGTAACTGTCAATTGGATTTTGTTTTTTGGGGTAATTGTTTACAAGCTGTTGTATTAGGTGTATCAGTAGTGGTTTTTGGTTGAAGATCATCTAATGCAAGGGTAATGTTAACATCTTTGTATTGCTTCATTTTAATGAAATGGTATATTTTGGTACAATCAATAGTTTCACTCTGTTGTCTTTTACAATTGATTATTACCATCTTGTATTGCTACAATTGGGAGAGAAATGGTAAATATTTGGTACATGTAATAGCTGCACTGCAAATGGTATCTTTTGGTACTTTTCATTCAACATATGACCAATAAACATGCCAAATGAAATGATCAAAAACAAATGTCAAAGTACCAATAATTCATCCATTAGATAACATTAAAACAAAAGCATTACATAACAGTTTAACCAACTGCAATTGTTCTCGTGATACTAAACACAAAACAGTTTAACCAAAATAAAAACATCACATGACATAAGAGTTTAACCAAAATAAAAGAATCACATGGCATAAGAGTTTACAATAGAGCCTTTCCTTTCATCTTCTCTTTTCCTTTCTCCTTCTTATTTTTTCCCTTCTTCTTCCCAGATACACCACCAACAGTTGGTAATTTCCCTTTTCAAGTCCTGGCATTGTGTCCTTTGTTATTACATTTGGCACATGTAACAGTTTTTTGTGATCTAGAAATTGTATTCCCTTTGATCATATCCTCTTTTTCTCAAGTTGACTTCCTTCTTTTCTTTTTTGGTCTCCCTATTAGGACACAATGTTTTAGAGGCAATAAAGTAGTTGGACAAGGTGACTTCATCAATATTCTCCTACCATTTATTGGATCCACTTTGAATGAGTACATGTTCCTCCGGGTTGATATCCAATAACATTCGTAAACAAAGTTTTCTATAATACCGATTGCAACATTATTTCTCCTCATGCCCCAAATTGCATATGCGACATGTTTGGATGACATTCCAGTTATTTCCCACTTCTTGCATGAACAAATTCGTTGATTCATGTTCACCACACACTGGTCTTGCCAAGGTCCATTTACTTGGTACTTCCCATTTCCACAAAATGATGTTATATACTCCTTTGCCTCATCTTTGATCTTTTGCAATATCTTGGTAGCTGTTGGAGTCAAAGGCCCTGTTGCTTTGTCAATTTCTTTGTCAACATTCACAATCCTCTTCATGACGTACTTACTGATGAACTCTAAGCAATTGATAATTGGTGCATCACATCCTTCTAGTATTGTGCTATTAAAGCACTCACATATGTTGTTTATCACAACATCAAGATGTGCTCTCCCTATTAATTAATAGAATAATGTAAGAATGGTTATCAAACATTAGAATATATAACAATGGTTATCAAACATTAGAATATATAACATGGTCAAACATGTAAAGCGAGAACAAGCCCAGTGTTGAGGTGATGTTTGTTTAAGCCACCCATAACAGTCTTGGTTAAGTTTTCTGACTTCTTCCATTCATCTTCAAACTCTTGCACAGTACATGCTATTGAAGAATTCCAAAGCAGTTCCTTAAACTTATCCCCTCCCCAACACGACCTCATATTGTCGTGTATGTGACAAAGACAATAACGGTGCTCTACACAAGGAAACAAGTCTATGATGGCAGAACTTAAAGCCTACAAGAAAGATACATTCTGTCAATGATAACTTTTCCTTTAGATATTAGTATGCAAAACACAATAAAATAACCTTTTGTCTGTCTGATATAAATGTGAAATTTGAATTTGAAGCCAACCCTAAGTCATCACCCAAGTGGGTTAAAAACCATGTCTAAGAGTTCAATGTCTCAGCTTTAACCACAACATATGCGAAAGGATATATTCCATTATTCCCATTTAAAGCCTGTGCAATACAAACCAATAAATAAAAGTAAAAAATAAATAAACACACGTGGATCATAAATTTAGGGATAAAGTGTACCACAATAGATAAAATTTGACCATGGAAAGGTCCTTTCATGAAAGCCCCATCAAGCCCTAGGAAATCCCTCTTCCATACTGCAAATCCTTGCTTCAAAGCACCAAGGCGCACGTACACATGTCTGAAGGTTCTTGTCTCAACGAACTAGATTCTTGTGTTTCATGCCATTCCAAAAACAATCTTTTTGGGGTACAATCAATCTAAACTATATGTAACTTGGATGGGCTTAGGGACAACATGTATGTATGTAATTTCGTTTGCTCGTGCTCTGTATACACCTCTATCAGCTTATGTTGACAATATATTTTGCTAAATGCCTTACATCATCATTTGAAGCTAAGGCGAACAAGCCAAAATCCAGAGCACAAAGTGGTCTTCGAAAATGATAGTACATCTCCACATGTAGTTCTTCATTGATATACCTAAGTTTCACCATCATGCCATCAATATCGTGAACACAGAAAGTCTCTATATCTATTAACTCAACATAATGTCTCTGTCTGCTTACTTACTTCCTTCTAGGAAAATCAATAAACTTTACACCATGGTTTAGTAGCATGCAAAACATAGTCGGATGCTCACCTATTCAGGAAATGCCCAAAAAATGGATTAACACTTGATTAGGGTTGTAGGATCTCACGTACAAATGCAAATAAAAAGGGATTAATGGTTAGTTCTTGTAATCTTACCATATTGAAGACGAACTTCTTCTTCACTGTTGATACGACCTCGTGATTCACTTAATTTCCAAACTAGCATTGTTGATTATTTGGAAAACTATACAAGGGTTTAGCAAACGATTAGGGTTTTTGATTTGAGAAATGAAAGGGATTTCGTCTGACTAGTGTGTGTTTGAGTTTGACGATGATCAGAATTGCAAAACCATCCATCTTCTAAATGGCGCTAATACATTGTAGGGTTGAAAGGACAAAAATGCCCCCGACATGCTACTCACATGAGGGGTTTCTAACCCCAAATAAGACGGAAAGTTAAGTAAGGGACTAGGCGGGTAACAAATTAAAGTTATGGGGATGGTTCGAGTTAAAAATTCTTTCCAGGGACAAAGCGTGCACGTAACACCAAACTATAGGGACCATCCGTGTAATTTTCTCCTTTTTTTATAATTCTCATTCTGTCAGAATGTGGTCTTGATAATTATATTTTATAAGAAAGAGAATGAGTGAGAAACGATGTGTGAGAACAAAAATGAAAGAATTAGTGAGAATGCATGATAATTATGATATTTATGTGAAGTTGAACGTATTCACATTACCAAAGAACCTATTCTCTTAGTCAATCTCATAGAATAACACTATCCACACATTCGTACAATTAGGTTAAAATGTGGTTGACATCTATTGTGTGGACGTATGTTGACAATGTTACTAATGTGAATACGTTCAACCTCACACAACTATCGGCATTATCATGCATTCTCACTAATTTTTATTCATTTTTCTTATCATATATCGTTTTTCATTTTCATTCTTACAGAATACGATTATCAATAACACATTCTAACAGAGTGAGAATCATAAAAAAAGTCTATAATACACTTATAAACGAGTTAATTAGTGAGAATGTGTGATAATGACAATAGTTATGTGAGGTTGAACGTATTCACATTAACAAACAACATATTTTCTTAGTAATTTTCATAGAATAATAATGTTTATACGTCCGCACAATAAATATCAATCCACATTTGAACCTATATATATATATATATATATATATATATATATATATATATATATATATATATATATATATATATATATATATATATATATATAGGTTCAGGTGCATTTGAAACCATTCTAATTTTGTGAGACCGTGAGACCAAATCTAAAAATAATTTTAAAATGCAAAATAAATGGAAAAATCCGGAAAAAAAAATTTTAATATTATTTTCGGAACTTGAATTAACTAAAAAAAATAAAAAATAATAATAATAAAATCCTGTTTTTTTTTTAAATACGTGAAATATTCTAATAGAATATTACACTGTACATATTCTAAAAAATAATTTTAAAATGCAAAATAAATGGAAAAATCTAAAAATTCCTTTTTTAAATATTATTTTTTGAACTTGAATTAACTAAAAAAATTAAAAAAAATCTCGTTTTTTTTGAAAAATACGTAAAATATTCTAATAGAATATTACACTGTACATATTCTAAAAAACAATTTTAAAATGCAAAATAAATGGAAAAATCCAAAAATTCTTTTTTTAAATATTATTTTCGGAACTTGAATTAACTAAAAAAAATGCGTCTCACGGTCTCACAAAATTAGGCCGTCTCACATGAACCTAACCCCATATATATATATATATATATATATATATATATATATATATATATATATATATATATATATATATATATATAGGGTTAGGTTCATGTGAGATATTCTAATAGAATATTACACTGTACATATTCTAAAAAATAATTTTAAAATGCTAAATAAATAGGAAAATCAAAAAAGTTCTTTTTTAAATATTATTTTCGGAACTTGAATTAACTAAAAAAAATGCGTCTCACGGTCTCACAAAATTAAGCCGTCTCACATGAACCTAACCCTATATATATATATATATATATATATATATATATATATATATATATATATATATATATATATATATATATATATATATATATATATGTTCATGTTCATTTGAGACGATTCTAATTTTGTGAGACCGTGAGACCAAATCTAAAAATATTTTTAAAATACAAAATAAATGGAAAAATCCAAAAATTATTTTTTTAAATAATATTTTCAGAACTTGAATTAACTAAAAAAAATAAAAAATAAATAAATAAATAAAATCCCGTTTTTTTTTAAAAAAAATACGTGAAATATTCTAATAGAATATTACACTGACGTATTCTAAAAAATAATTTTTAAATGGAAAATAAATGGAAAAGTCTAAAAATTCTTTTTTTAAATATTATTTTCAGAATTTGAATTAACTAAAAAAAATAAAAATAAATAAAAAAAATTCCATTTTTTTTTAAAATACGTGAAATATTCTAATAGAATATTACACTGTACATATTCTAAAAAATAATTTTAAAATGCAAAATAAATGAAAAAATCCAAAAAAAAATTTAAATTTTATTTTCGGAACTTGAATTAACTAAAAAAATATATAAAAAATAAAAAAAAAATGTGTCTCACGGTCTCATAAAATTAGGCCGTCTCACATGAACCTAACCCTATATATATATATATATATATATATATATATATATATATATATATATATATATATATATATATATATATATATATATATAACCCTAGAAATTTAGTGGTACTGAACGACACCCAAACTGTCACATCCATTGGCACACCATGCTCACAAGCTTTTATTATTATTTTTTTTTTATGTTAGAATTTATCTTAGATAATTAGTAGATAATTAAATATTTCCATCAACTTTTTATGTAAAATCAAATGTCTATCTTTTTACTTAAAAAGGGATTGATTGTGAATGCCTTGTAACTTTGTATCATTGTATGCTAGATAGATTGTTTTCTATTTCAATTTTGAAGATTCTAAAGAATCGATGAATGGATACGAACTCTTGCACAAACAACTTCCTTCTACGAAATAAAATAATGTTCCATGCATAAAAAAATATGCTCCTATTTTATAAACGCCCAACATTTTTTATTTTAATTAAAGCCAAATGACACAATAATGTTGGAGCCTGAAATTTGAATATTTGAGTATAAGCTTCAAAACATATTCGTCTTTTAACCATCAAAATCGGTGTCAACATAAGAGGAACATTAAGTTTATTGAAAAACAAAATGGATAACAACCATATACAATATTTTTAAAAATACCATTGAATTAGAAAAACATTTAAAAAAATAACAAATTTTAACTTTTATTTTTAAAACATCCTTGTGACCTATAATAACTTTTTTCTTTCGGTCATAATAGTATTTTAAAAACAAAAATTATATTTTATTCCATTTTCATATCTTTTTTTATTTAATGATATTTTTAAAAACTTTTACCTAGTTCATTATATTTTCATAATTTTTTTAGTTCAAATATTGATAATCCCATTTTTTAGTTTTTAATTTTTTAACACTTGTCCGTTATCTGAAAATACATGAACTTTATGAGATAATCTTATAAAAGCCCAACATATTTTCATTAAATTCTTACAAAAACCACTATATTATTTTTTTTGTATGTTAAAACTCTTATTTAAAATGTATTATTTAAGGCATTGAGCTCGGTAAATCCTAGATAGCCAAAAATGTTAGGTACTCGATTCTTAACGTTTCTATTGTTACAATTCATTATACTAAAAAAAATTAAAAAATATGAAGGTTTAAACGCACTAAAAAATAATATAATGGTTTTTTTAATCCTTTCATGAAAATAAAGTAGGTTTTTCAAAGCTCAGAAAACCTTAAATAAGAATTTTAGAAAATATAAGGGTTTTAGTATACTAAAAAATAATATAGTGGTTTTTTAAGCATTCGGTGAAAATATGTTGGGTTTTTCTAAGGTTTTCCCAAACTTTATTAATGTTGTAATACTGATAATTAAACATCAAGATCTAACTATTTTGCATACAAAATATTACGCTACAACAGTCACATGATCATTAAACTATGAATATTGTAACAAAATTTTGTTTTGCACGAAAAAATATATCGATATTAAAATCTAACTATGTGATTTAAAATTTATTAATTTTTATATGTTTAACTATTTTTAAAATAATAAAAAAAATGTACAAAGTAAAAAATATTAATTACCCTTTTTCGTTTGATCTATATGGATCTCATGTTACTATAGACCAATTTTTTTTATTTGACAAGTTAAAATTCAAATGGATTCATATGGAATTTCATGAAAATAAATGACATAACTATTGGATTCGAGGTGAAGATAGATCCAAGTAAAGTGATAATCAAGACACCTTTGTTCTTCGGATTTTTAGTATATTATAAACATGGTACATATTGTAAATAAACAGTATATATATATATATATATATATATATATATATATATATATATATATATATATATATATATATATATATATATATATATATATATATATATATATATATATATATATATATATATATATATATATATATATATATATATATATATATATATATATATATATATATATATATATATATATATAGGGTGAGGTTCAATAGAGAACCATAATTAATAAGAACCAAAGAACCAATTGTGACCGTCGGAAATCATAATGATCAACGACCAAGAAAATCGATGTACACTTTTACATTGGATGCACACATACTGGATTATACAAAAAAATTCACCTCCTTACCAAAAAACGCATTTTTTTTCGTATAAAATTTTTTTAGGCCACATTTTTTATAAAAAAAAAAAAACGAATATATCGTTGTTTTCAATTTTTCATCCTCTTTCCATATACATCCATATTGATATATAAAAAATAATTTTTTTTTTCGTAAAAAACTCACTTCCTTTTGTTAATTTTTTCAATATTTAAGTTTATTTTTATCAAAAAATATAATTATACCAAAAATATTAATTTTTTGTATTCTATTAATAAACATCAACATCGATTTTTTTTTAAAAAAAAAACCTCAAACAATGTAGATTCACACTATGAATCTAAGCTGTAAATATTTCAATTTTTAACATTCACAATGTGAAAAAGCTCGAACAGTTCAGATTCACATTGTGAATCTGACTTACTATTATGTACACTATGAATCTGAGAAGGTTCAAAAAAAAAAAAAACCTCGATCATGTAGATTCACACTGTGAATCGAAATTGTAAATATTTCAATTTTTAACATTCACAATGTGAAAATGACTCCGATCAGTTCAGATTCACACTGTGAATCTGACTTACTATTATGCACACTATGAATATGAGAAGGTTCACAATATGAATCTGAACAGGTTCACAATATGAATCTGAACTGAAATATCGTTTTTTTACATGAATAGAAATCTATGTTTAAAAAGTATAAAAAAAACATGAATTTCGATATATTTATTAATTATTTTCTATAAAAAATAGACATTAACTTTACAACAAAGGAAATGAAGTGAGTTTTTTTCGAAAAAAAACTCGTTTTTTATATATTATCATTGATCTCTTTGGAAAGAGGACGAAAAATCGTGAACAACGGTATACACGGTTTTTCTTCGATAAAAAACATGACCTAAAAATTTTTTATACGAAAAGAAGAAGTAGGTTTTGTTATAGTCTACAACTATTCCTTTTGTCGTTGATCGTTTTAAATTACGATGCTTTGGATTGGTTCCTTGTTTCATTGATTAATAATGGGTATCTATTGAACTTATATATATATATATATATATATATATATATATATATATATATATATATATATGTTCAGATTCATTTGAGACGATGCTAATTTTGTGAGACCGTGAGACCAAATCTAAAAATAATTTTAAAATGCAAAAAAAAAGGAAAAATCCAAAAATTCTTTTTTTAATTATTATTTTCGGAATTTTAATTATCTAAAAAAATTTTAAAAAATAAAAATAAAATAAAAATAAATAAATAAAATTACCGTTTTTCTTTTTGAAAAATACTGAAATATTATAATAGAATATTACACTGTCAATATTCTAATGTGATTTTTTGAATGTTAGAATATTATACTAGATTTCTCAGATATGTAGAATATTCTATTTATTCTACTAAAATATGTAAAAAAAAATGTATTTTTTTTATTATTTTATATTTTTTTGGTATTTTTTTATATTTTTTTTGGAAAATATAAATTCCAAAAATAATATTTGAAAAAAAATTCGAAAATTTTCAAGTATTTTGCATTTTAAAAATGGTTTTTATTTTATCTACCAAATGAATTGCTAGGATTGCGTCTCACAAAATTAGATCGTCTTACATGAACCTAACCGTATATATATATATATATATATATATATATATATATATATATATATATATATATATATATATATCATGGTTGCAGAATTCGGGATTAATTGGTGATTAATCGTTTGGCGTTCTCCAACCGTCGATGATTAGGGTATTAAAATATAAATTTACGATTAATCGGGTTTGACGGGATTAATCGGTCAACAAAAGTCAATAAAAGACAAAAAACAAATTAAATTTTTTTTTTTTCCAAAAATCAACTTTTTTTACTCCAAAATTTTCAATTTTTTTCAAAATTTCAATTATTATACCAAAATGTTCATATTTTCGTATTTTCAAATTTTCCAATTACATAATTTCTTATTCTCTAATTTTGAAGTACTTTTTTTCTTATGATATATTAATATCTGATTAATTTTATTATTTTATTATTAATCTACGGTCTCCGATTAATCTACGATTAATCACCGCCAAAACCGACTAATCTCTTAACACCAGTCGACCGTCGAGCTAGCGTCGAATGATTTTTACAACTATTATTAATTAATGAACCAAAGAACCAATCAAAAGCGTCGAAATTTAAAACGATCAACGGCAAAATTAGGGTTGTAGACTTTTACAATTGACGCACATGCACCGGATTATAACAAAACTCACTTCTTTTATTTTTCGTTTAAAATTTTTTTAGGCCATGTTTTTTATCGAAAAAAACCCGAGTATACCGTTGTTCACGATTTTTCATGTTTTTTTTGTACTTTTTAAACATAGATTCATATTCATGTAAAAAAATAATATTTCGGTTCAGATTCACAGTGATCCTGTTTAGATTCATATTGTGAACCTGTTCAGATTCACAGTGTGAACCTTCTCAGATTCACAGTGTGCATAATAGTAAGTCAGATTTAAAATGTGAATCTGAACTGATCGGAGCTTTTTCACATTGTGAATGTTAAAAATTGAAATATTTAAAGTTTAGATTCATAGTGTGAATCTAAATTGATCGATAATTTTTTTTGTGAACCTTTTCAGATTCACAGTGTGCATAATAGTAAGTCAGATTCACAATGTGAATCTGAACTGTTCGAGCTTTTTCACATTGTGAATGTTAAAAATTGAAATATTTACAGTTTAGATTCACAGTGTGAATCTACATTGTTCGAGGTTTTTTTTTTTTTTTTTTTTTTTTTTTTGAAATCGGTGTTGATATTTATTAATAGAGTACAAAAAATTAATATTTTTGGTATAATTATATTTTTTTTTGATAAAATAAACTTAAATATTGAAAAAACTAACAAAATGAAATGAGTTTTTTTCAAAAAAAAAGTTTATTTTTTTTATATTTCAACATGGATCTTTATGGAAAGATGACGAAAAATCGAAAACAACGGTATATTCGTTTTTTCTTTTGATAAAAAATGTGGCCTAAAAGAATTTTAAACGAAAAAAAAAAGTGAGTTTTTTGGTAAGGAGGTGAATTTTTTGGTATAATCCGGTATGTGTGTGTCCAATGTAAAAGTGTGCGTCTATTTTCTTGGCCGTTGATCATTATTATTTCGACGGTCACGATTGGTTCTTTGTTAATTATGGTTCTCTATTGAACCTCACCCTATATATATATATATATATATATATATATATATATATATATATATATATATATATATATATATATATTCTAATATTATTCATGTTCATATACATATATGATTTAAGATAATGTTTTTAAGACGTGACGACGTCAAATATAAGTCTTTGAGCCATGACAATCTTTTTAGAGTCATGTAATTATATATTTGTCTTCTTTCGTAAATCTGTAGTGTTCACATAATTCCTAAATTGGCAATGGAATTCAGTAATATATTGGTAATAATATTATTTTGAAATTTCAGTTTTGTCCATACATTTGGAGGACAATGCAAGATTTCCCAACAAGCAATTTGATATGTTTGTCATTTGGCAACAGCCACACTATAAAAGAGATTGAATTAAGAACAAAAGGGTGCCGAAAGAGTGAGGGAGATCAAATATACAGATAGATTTCTTGGTGTCATTTTGGTCTTTAATATTTAAAAGTAAATATATGAAAATAATGTCGATGGTAATGCATGTGATGATGACAAAAACGAGGGCCCCTTTGGTTTGCTTATGCTATATTTTGTTTCGTACAAATTATAAAATAAGATTATGACTAATTTCTGAATTAATGATATTTTAAACCAATCAACTATTTAAAGTTTTTATTGTATTTTCTAGAAGTTTTTATATTGTTGAAGTTCCGTATTGTTACTGTGTGAAAATGAATTAATTTCTGATTAATGGTATTTTTGCATTATAAGTTTTCTATAAAACTTTAATAAAACGAAATTGTCTATTAAACTAATTCGTGTATTTTAGCAGAAATGGTTAAATGAACAATAATCACAAATTGCAAGGGGCATAATTGTCACTTTACGGCTCAGTAGACACTTATTTTCGAATGAATTTGGTTGCCTTTGGAAAACTATAGAAACGGAGGGCAATAGGGCATGCCTTCACAATAGTAGCTCATTTGCATTAGAGCTGGCAAAGGGGCCCCTAAGAAATGTGTTTATGACAAAGGGGACCCCTATAGATAGTATCATGCACTTTGCTTTCTCCATCATTTGAATCTCATCTTAAAAAGATAGCCATCTTTTTCTATTTGTAGGTGTATAAATATTATTTATTTAGGATCTGTAAAAGATTACAGTGTCAAGATCAGAATTCAGAGTATATTTGTTTGACTAATGATACACCTCCTCAACATCATTTTGAGTATATTTTAAAATATACTTAACAATATCATATAATATTATTCCTTATATAATTGGTTAACATGTTTAAACGTGGGTTAAACAGAAAGAATGATAATCGACCTTGTTTTAATCTCATCAAATCTGATCATCTTTGAAAAGATCCATGCACCTTTAAATTTTTTTATTATTTGGAATCGTCTAATGGTATTCTATTAAGAATTTCTTCAGGAAGTTGTATATAACAAGTTGTTTTTTTAACTTTTCAAACCATTATGAGTTGAAACAACAGGTGAACAACAAAAAAAATATGTTTTTTTTTTCAATATGATTGTATTGATGTTAAGACACAATCTCATCCCTTCGTTCCTTGATATCACCATATTTTGTTATGTATTTTATGGGATATTTCAATGATTTTAACTACATTCAATCTTAAATTAAAGATAAAAGGTATTTATTATATTAAAAATTCTATTTTGTAGCAGAAAACACATGCCCAGGATAAATTGGGAACTCATTGGTATGTACTTCCAGAATCTCATGTTCTCCAATGGAGAATCGCCTTCAGACATAAAATGTCGACCGGTTATGAGGTGATTAACTATGGGATTTATCTACGATAGCCTAATAGAATCAACTCTTTCGAAACATGCCTTTGAAAGGCTTATGGAATATCCTTAAAACATACATGAAGCTAGATTACAACGGCATTCCAACCTAGTTTAGGTGTTCCAACATCTTGAATTTTAACCAAAATTACTATAACGGGTTTACTGGCTTGAAAACACTAGAACTAATACTCTAATATTGTTGATAGACTCATTAAAAGGCTTGTTTATCTTCCAACCTACTGGATTATAATGAAATCTAGGTCACCAATAACCATCTCACATAGCTTTAACTACTTTTTCTACGTAAAGGTGCAACCATTTTTCGAGCAATTTGTTCTTATGAATGATCATGATATGTCGTGACCCTATCCACCACTGATATTTTGATACCGGTTCGCTCTTGTTCTCATTCTCATCAGGCCTGAAGACTCACGATCGACCCTTCGGTGGTTTTAAAGACTCACAAACATTATCTGACTGTCCTTAAAGGAACTCAATCTTCATCCTTCCTCGATATCCACTTATCATAACAGATCTTTGCTATTTCAACTTTCGAGGACAAAACCGATTGGAGGTCTTTAATATATGTTGTCAAAACACTTAAGTTTATTTGTCATCCTAAATTATCCTACGAACTTTAAACCTTCATCCTAGTTTTATATTAATTCTTACGCTTATTATCTAAAGGAATAATTAAACCAATTACGTAGCTCACTCGAAGACCAATGGCACATATGCGGTTGCACTTGACAATCTATATAATATGAGTCTTAACTCAAACGAACAGGTTCTATGAATTTATACTACTCTCTTACGATCCCTTTGTGTTCTCTATAGACAATCGAAATCTTGCATCCTAAAAACTTGAACCGCTCCTCGATAATATCCTACCGTCTTACTGAAGTTCTAAACCTCATGGAAATCCTTAGATATTTTCGTTGCACATCTATTTGACATATTTTTTTTGAACCGGCAAATACAAATATTATACTCTACTCCTAAACTAACACCTAATTTCACATATGTCCACCACGGGACTTGAACCCTCGACCTCAAGGAGGGAGGGCACCACCTGATACCGCTGGGCTAGAAGCCCTTTGGTCATCCATTTGACATATGACGAGACATCTTTACAATGAATCTCCAAAAACTACTACTTGTGCAGTTTTAACACTGAGTTACTCCTAATATTGAACTCTTGCCAATTTATGCTAGGGACTCTTAGTTAATCTTAGCTGCTACTGACAACATCAATATCGTTTGGTTGAACTGAATCAACGACTTGATCTATCAATCCTATTGTGTAAATTGTTGATACATATGCAACACTTGGAAAGCACTACCGTCTCTCTTAATCGACACAGCCCATCTGAATGATCCTTTTCTAGGTGTCTCTATACACTTTTCAGATGATGAATTGAAATGTTCGTACTACGGGACCATTTTCTTGTTAACTTTAATCCTATGGTTTCCGTATTCTGGCACATGGAAACTAAGATCTTACCACGAGCTTAACTAATCTGTCTAAGATGTATCCATTGAGTACTTAACTCTCTCTATATGGAAAACTATACCATCTATCGAATTCCTGATCCTCTGTTGTGAGGCTTTATTCTTCATCCATGAAGGTACATACCTAAATGGATGTATTGACTATCCGAGCCGTACCTAGGAATTTGGAAATTTCCTAAATCCTATCTGATGTGGGGAGGAAAGACCAACATTTCCTTGAGAAGCAAGAAACTTCCTTTGTCCTTTACTCGCTCAATGACACTAATAATCTCTGCCTAATCATGTTGCTACTCTCCTGGACTTTGACTTTGAAATAGAAATTCGAACTACTCTTCTCACTTTCTCCTTAAGGGTCGGTTATCACCCACTTAGGTTCAACCCATCATCTGTTACTGCTCGTAACTAGCCGAAATCTAACCTGACTTTTGCCTATGTCACTGGTAGCTCCTTTTGACTTTGAAGAAACTCCTGGTGGTCATACTCAATGACCTTCGATATTCCCATCATCGTATAACTACTTGTTTCCACTGTAGTGATCTCCTTGCATAGCCTGACCAAAGCAGGATGAGGTCGTGACAAGCATAACGTTGTCTAGATATATTCTAACGCACACGTATGGCATACGGGGATATTACTAACGTAGTCAAACTATTAGCAACAAAGACGGCTGTTGAATTCACTCCATCCTTCTTCCTTTGGTTTATGAGGGTAGACATACAACCACGCCACAACATATAGCAAATCTAGCCATTATTTGCTTTGACCAACGAAGGCTTCAATTCTTCTGTAGATTATCTTGATCACTTCCTTCTTAAATCTCACGACTAAATTCAACACTATGCCGAACAAGGTTGTAAGAAACCAACTCACTTACGTAATTCATACTTGATCTTATATGGCCACTTGGGCCCAAACTTAGAGTCATACTCCTATACATCATCGTAGAATAGGCAATGACAAAAATAACACATAATGACTTTATAGTGTTTAGTCACACTATTTACCTAACGACCAATGCCTTAGCAACTTTGTGACTTTTCCTGATCCACGTGCGAGTCATGTGCTTCGGGTAGTATAGGCGTCTACTACCTTTCACACTCACTAATACTTGTCCAAAAAATTGTCTTGCAGTTTCCAAGTGACTTACAATACTACATCTGATGACTGCTGAACATATGTATGTGTCCCATGAGCACATACAATAGGTTTTCCTAGACTTCACTAGGAATTTTCATCTTTACTAATGCCCTACCTTACGAATATATGCCATGTCAAACATATATTAAACTTCCTAGACTCTCTTTCTAGGATTCCTTTCCATTTATCTCTACTATTAGTTAAGGAATAACTTCTACCAATATCAACTAATTATTAGACAAATACAAGTCCATGCCATAAAAATCAAAAAATTTGTAGACTGAAAGATCCGACACTACGTCGGTTAGACTCAGACAAGAGTTGCGCAATAGCGCCAAATCAAGCAATCTAAAACTATTTAATTTTGGGAGCATGCAACCTAACATATTTGTCTAATAACTAAGCCATATTAATATTAGTTCTAAACAACAATTAACAAGCAAATTTCTAGGCTAAAAGGCATCTTAAGTATCAAGCAATTCTAATCTACAATTACTGAACATATCCATAGCCTACTTACTAGAATGTATTTCTAATATTTCATATATCAATAATCATAACAATATGGATATTTTGGGAATCACTTTCCTTTGTGAGCTTTGGCTGACTGTACACATCACATAACAATAAAGTTCTTTTTCTTAAAAAGATTTTTTAAGATATTCAGATCCTTGGTTTGAGTACGGAATCACAAGAATGATCATCCAATTCACTCAAACCAGGTCTCTAATAACAACTTGTAACTGTTGTATTATGTGTCTAAGCCCATAACTATAATTGGTACGTACTTGACCCGATAGCAGCATGGTCTATTTCGGGTTGCCTTCACCAGAACAATTTGATAGATGGATATTTGAGAAAGAGGTTATTTTTGATTTATTAATATATTATACGTATAATATATTAATTGAGAAATCATATTATTTAATTAGTATTTATCAAGAATTAATTTGGAATTAATTTGGTGATCAAAAGAGACTAATTGAATTAATAGGGATTGATTATGTAAATCAAGTAATACATATGGATTGGGCCAATGATCCATGATTGATTTGTGATGGGCTATGCTTATGGGTTAATCCATGAAGTGTTAATCCAAATCAAATGCATGGATCATAAGCTTAAGTGTAAGATTAAGGTTACATGACTCTTGGAATCCTACACTATAAATATGTAACCCTATGCACTAAAATCGGTTACCACTTGCATTCCAAGAAGAGAATATGATTTCTAGTCTCCTAAACCTCTCTCATATTCATATAGTTGTTTATTGGTGTTTGTGACTTGTTTAAGTCATAACACTTGGGGTGCTAAGCTCACTTAAGGCCAAAGTTCTACTAGCTACATCAAGAGGTAATCTTCTAACTTGTTTTATGATTCATATGTCAAATTTTATATCCTAGTTTAAGCATCATGCTTTGGAAACCAATGTTACATGTATAATTAGAGAAAACGTAGATCCAAAGCATTTGGGTTTTATGTGCACCATAGGGATGTTAGAGTACATAAAACCCAACAGTGGTATCAGAGCCATAAGTGTTTTCTATTATATTGATGCAATTATTTGATTTTCAAAAGCTGAAAAATGACAATTCTAGATTCTGCCAGGGCCTACTCGACGATTCCATCTATGAACTCAACGAGTAGGTGCCCAATGAAGATGAACTCGTCGAGTTCATACATGCACTCAACGAGTTGGATGATCAGATGGCAAGATTTTCGAGTTTTTGGCCTGTTTTGGATTAGGATCATTACCACAAACTGTTTTGGTTCATAAAATTTGATTTTACTAATATGTTAATGTTTATCGCCATTCAAAAACATGTAGTTTATCAAATTTTAAGATAATTACTTGTTTTGTGAAAAAGTAATTAATGGTAAAATTTGAAACTATCTTGAATATGAACTAGGTCAAATTGGTAAACGACGAATTATATGATAATTGGATTAGTTTAGTATGATCTATGTGTTTCTTGAAAAAGTTTCATAACTTGTCCTCAAGTTATGGAATATGATAAGTCTTTATTTATGAAACTATTAATTATTGTAAGTTATAGAATTCAAAAGATCTTGAAAGGTTTTATAACTTGTCCTCAAATTTGGAATTTGAAAGGTTCATTCATGGAATTTTAAAATCCATAAGTTATGGAAATCAAAGGTTTTGACAAGTTACAAAATTTTCCCTCAAGTTTTGGAACTTGAAGAGTATCATTTATGAAACTTTAATTCCAAACCCAAGAATTTTAAAAGTTTAAAATTCAACCCTTATACTATTATAATATTAAAGTTTAATATATATATATATATATATATATATATATATATATATATATATATATATATATATGAGACAAGTCAGTCTTACCGTTAGTAGGCCTCATTCACGAAGGCGATCTATAAAGGGGGGGGGGGGTATAAGGTAACTGCCAATAAAATGGTGGTTTAATGGGTGTCCACTCTCACCCACCGCTTCCTTGACTAGTGGAGGGTCGTTAACCGAACGGGTAGGATAGGACATTAATCCTCATTAATAAGTATAATGAAAATATACAAAGTAACTAAACTTTTATAAATTCCCAAATCTTAGTTACTTTAGGAAAAATGTGAAAATGGTGCTATCCTATGGATATTGCACTTTGCACCTTGCTAAGTCGTTAGTGGAGCGTGTGTGGTTAACGGCATGCTAATTTGGGACTAGCAACAGTGGAAAAGGGTAGCTTGATGTTAATCATGGATCAATGGAGCGTGTGTGGTTAACCAGCACATTGATTAGGTGATTCGTAACATTAAGAGTACCAAGCATATTTGCATGGTTATTCACACCTTGTTTATGATCCTCGGAATCCCAGTCACAAACTTGAAGGGCATAATCGAGATTTAAACATGCCATTGAAAAGTTTAATGAATCTCAAAAGAATCTAGGAATTTCAATTCATTTAAAACCTAAATCTCCTTTTTCGTTTTTCATGGTGGAAATTGGTAAATCATCATTTACCTACCTTCAAATATTTTTCAATTGGATTACGGCATCCCTCTTCCGAATTATAAAATATTGTGTTGGGTCCTATCCTTAATATTCCATTTTGGGTGTTATATTAAGGATCCTTATCTAATCTAAACTTTGTCCTTCTTTTCAGATGTCTACTTCAAACTCAACTACTTCTGGCTCTTTCTCCCTGATGAACCTATGTGGGAGGGTCATTTTTGATGGATCGAATTGTTCGGTTTTTTGGTATAATACAACATCCTATGGTGCACATACAACCCTAAATACCTTGGATCTATATTTTGACTAATTATACATGCAAATGGTTTCCAAGGCATTAAACTTATAACTAGCATACATATGAAATAAACCATATAAGATACTAGTTAGGATAACATACCTTTTGATGGAGCTTGAAGTCTTGGTGTATTTGACCTTAAAGAGCTTAGCCCCAATAGTATGGAAGCCTCAAATGAAGTCACAACACCTCGTGGACAAAGGTAGAACTTGAGAGAGAATTCCATGCACCCAAAGACACCCATGAACTCCAAGAATGACTCAAGTGGCGTTTTTGAGGCTAAGAGCATGTATTTATATGTGTGGATTCCAAGGGTCGTGGGTATAACCGAAATCCATACCCATGGGTTTTATGATCCATGGTTCATGTGGTGCAACTCTTTATGTATCCATACATAAACTCGGTCCAACATGGATCATAAGCCCAACACATATAAATATAACTAATTATCATAATTAGTCCCCATAGATTTAATTAGTCACTTTTGATCACTAAATTAATTCCAAATTAATTATTGATCAATACTAATTAAAACATATGATTTCATATTAATATATTATAACTTATAATATATTAATAAACCATAAATTACCTTCTCTCAAAAGTCCATCCTAACAAATTGTCCTGATGATATGCAACCCAAATGGACCATGCTACACTTGGTTCGAGTACATATCAATAATAGTTATGGGCTTAGACATCTAATCCAACAGTCTCCCACTTGGATAAGTCTAAAACTATTATTGCAAGTACGACTTCATAACCCGGCTAGCAATCGTAGCTCTTAAAGCCATTGTTAAACTCTGAACAAATCAATGACGCGTCCATTAGATAATGGATCATATATTCCTCCATTTTAGATATCATATGGACTGAGACATGGATTATTATCATTCTCTCTGTCCATTTGTTGTTTCCCGATTTCTGATTTATGACGACCGACTAATTGAACAAATCAAATCAGTCCTGGCTTGGCCAAGCACTACGGGGTGTCATCACTAAATCATCGAGGGGCACATAAATATCTCTTTTATCCCTTTAAGGGTAAAAGGAATGGATAAACTTCGACTCATATGCTTGTTCTACTACTTGTTAAATCGTACACAAAGGCACGTTTTATAACATCGAGTTACCAATGCGTTTTCGTACAATCAATGCATAACCAACTCATAGGCAACATGTCATATCTCTAGGTTTGAAGAATATAAGATATTATCGTCTCATGATCACTCGTGATAAAATCCATGAAGTGAGTTAAATGAGCGTGGGTTGAATCTAATACTCAGAACTTATGAGCACTCATGAATGTTGCAACAACTCTTGCTATGTCCACTACCTTGGACATCTACAAACCAGCTTCATGGCAGTCTTGATTCATATCTACTTCCAACATATGACCGAATGTGTATGGTTTAAATAACTTAGTCATTCAGGAAGAACGACCTAGTTATTCTGGAAGTCAAAACATGAAAAGTGAAACACAAGAATAATTGAATCCAATATGGTCTCAGAACTTATGAATATAAATAAAACATATTTTATTTATCACCATATTGATTACCCATCATTCATTGCATAATGTTTCAAACTACCAACTCTATACTTGAATTAAAAACAATAGTTGTCACATGCTCCAAGCATGTAAACTATGTTTTTCTAAACACTAGTCATGCCATACACCAAGTATGCACACTATTTTTTTTCCAAACATTAGTTATGCCATACACCAAGTATGCACACTAAGTTTTTCTATGAACTTTACTTTGTGAAATAGATCAATTGAACATAATTCCAATGATTCTCATTTCACAATCCCAAATCCTTACCGCAAATGCAAGAATTCCAAACTCCTACCATTTACCTAAATCTGTTAGATTTTAAACTTATATGCATTGATCCTCTTGTAATGATTATGCACAAAGTCACAAAGACTTTTCAATAGACATTACAGAGTATTCCAATGGAGATCATTCCATGGAAACGAAGTCTCACATTCAAAGTACATTGCTTTGAACATCCTTCTTGCAATAAGTTTCCTAATCTTACACAAATTTAATGAATAACTTCCACCTATGGGAACATTTCCGTATTCCCATTTTGACTATCACTCATGAATAAGAGTTGCCTCTTTTCAGAATATGTCAATATGGTCCTTCCAAAATTTACACCATACTTCCAACTGTCCCTGAGCAACCAATCTTTGGTAAACCTTAGATTGTCCTCGACAATTGCTTAATCATTTTAGTCATATCCAATTCTAGACTTTTCCCCTCTTAATTCCCTGAGCATTTGGAAAATTTAGAAAGGATGAATATTATAGCACATGCAATCGATCCTATATCCAAAGCATATGGGACACGATTCATGATGTCTCACATAAAGACTAGACCAGTCTTTTGCTATAATATTTCTATTTTCCATGTCTCAAAATTCAGATTATGAAAAGGGATGCCGTAATCATAACCAAATTTTAGAACGCAAATAATGGACCCATATATAGAATTTCCTTATGTTGAGCCACTCCAACATAAAATTCATATATATATATATATATATGTGTATATATATATATATATATATATATATATATATACTTGACTAAAGATGATTAAAACCTTATTCTAAGCTTTTAGAATTGAAATGAAGTATAATTTCATCTCCCTTAATTATAGCAAAACAATTTTTTCCCAATTGAAACCTTTTGTTTTCTATAATTAACATTGCTAGCTTGCAACACTTATCATAATTATCATGCTCCCACTAACATGATGATTATTAGCATAACACTTATGCTCCTACTAGCTTTGACATGTACTCAGAAATTAACTGGACTTCTAAAAACCAATACTTTATTGAATTTCTTACCAAAGTTCAGACTTCTGATACGAAATGCTTTGATAAAACTTTATCAAAATCATAAACCTTTCCTTAGATAGCACACATGTGTGTCTAAACAATTTTAGGACTATGAAAAGGGATGTCGTAATCATAGTCTCAGTTGTTTAGACCTTTGACATTCCTCACAAGTCCATGTTAGTGTGCCGGTTAACCACACACGCTCTACTAACGACTTTGAAAATGCAAATATCACAACTGCTATCGACCTAAAATCTACTTAGTGAAAGCGTTTCCTCACCATCATTTTCATGAATCGGAGAGAAACCTTATGACACTTAGATTTTATGGTGTATGTGTTCCTATCCATCTGAATTTGTCAAAACCGCAATCACAAGACACGGTTAATGACAAATCCAAACTCATATGAATTGAACTTGTGCAGTCTTAACTTCTTGCCACCTGGAAGCATAAGGGCCTGTCATTGCTTCCAAGTTGTTATGCAACCAATTGAGAACTCTCAGAACTCATATGCAAAGCCAACTTTCACTGGAATGGGTACATAAATAGGAATATGTCAACACGATAGGTTATAAACCTCAAGTCGTGTGCTAGTGATAAACTACATGCTTTACTCTTGATTAGATCTTGAAATTCTTTCATGATCTTTAAGACTCCTACTGTCCTCTTGACATATAAGACTTTGTTGCCAAATACTCAAGAGATAGTGCAGATTTTTTACCAAGACACACACTTCACACAATTGGCCTTAGTTGGTCTTTGTTTTATCCAAAACATCACAACTTACCAATTTCAAATGTACAAGAGTGGGACACATTTTACTCTTACATTTGACTAGTGTTAATAAATCCATTTTTTTAAGATATATCACTCAAATTACAATCTTGGAATATGACTCTAAGACTTTTTTTGAACGAAGTATGACTCATCTTCTTGATTTAACCATTTCAACAATTCACGATCCCTCTTCTTAGTCATAAGAATGTACTAAGATGTCCTTAGAGAACCAATTGTGATATGGTTTCTTAATCCTTAAGATGATCACAAAACATGATACTAAAGTACTCTCCCATCTTTTTCAGATTTGAAAAACTTTTATCTTTCTGCCTAATTTGAATCTTCTCATTCGTTCTGCCATACATCGAAACTTTTCCAATGTTTCAGAATTATACTTAAACTAATAATTATAACCATATTTACTAAACTTTAGTAAATCATGACGGATAGTCTTATCGATCTTTTGTGGTGGACTCGACCAGTGCACAAGAATGTGTACTCGATCCCTTAGTCCTTCACTTGACTCACATATACATGTGAACAAGGAATTAGTCATAATTTTCCAAAGGTGAAAATTCTCATTCATCATACAAACAACTTGCATGATTCCAAGTTTCGGTCCAATTGAAACTTGGGTGATGAGAATCTTTCCTTATTTGGTAAATTTAGACACCAACACAAATGAAAGAATGAAATTCATATATCCATTATTGCTAGAAGCATACAAATGTCAAATTTCAATTAAAGCCATTGCAATGAGATATAAACTAAAATAAAATCAAAAATTTTATTTATTTATAAAATGTGGAAAAAATTTTCCTTACAATGCAACTTTAAATGAAAACTATGATATTACATATTTCCTAGCAATCTATCATAATTCTCTAAGTAGTAGCTCAAGAATCCGATCTTCGAACCATGTGATTGAAATCCATCTTCGCGATTAGATTCAACATACTATTTCTCTAAGTTCCCTTCCCTTTTCTTGATCCTGCCATACATTAAAAATGTATTAAGAATCTTCAAATAGGAACTTAAGAGAGTTAGATAATGGACTTACCTGAAGCATAGTCAAGCTTTTTTACTAGACCTTCTCTCGGATCTTTAGGGTAGTTAAGGAAGCTTCGCAACCGATGCCCCTTCCTTTGGCAAAAGAAACATATGGACCTTTTGGAATGGTACACAGGACTATCTCAGACTTAGCCTTTCTATTTACCATTTGGTCAACCGAGTTGACTATAGCCGATCCCTTTCCATTGGGAAGAGAAAGCTTTTCTGGATATCTAATGTTACCAATTGCCAATGTCCATTGCAGTCTGGGAAGTTGATCTTCTTAATCAAATTTTCTCTACCAGTGCTCCAAATCATTGCTGATTCAGCAGCACCAAGCAAATAGATAAGATCATTAAGGGTCATGTCATAGTCTTTTACATAGTAGTCCATAAAGAACTCACTGTGTGACTTAGGAAGTGATTAGTCAACTTCCAACTTCCTCAAGACTTTGACACCCAACTATCCCGGCTCGTCAATATGTGACATCATCTCCAAGATGTGAGCACACATAGACCTTGCTTGCCAATAGGGCTTGAGTGGCCTTGAATTTGTGGGATAGGGAGAATAATTGGAGGGGGTGAAGGAATTGAAGTATGATTTCCATGATCCAACCACATGACATCATCTTCATTAGGAAAGCTTGTTCCAAGAGATTTGGGAAGATCATAGATGTCTAAACCAGACATCTATTATGGGAGATATTCAAGATAGTTGATTTAAAGTCCTTAATATAACACCCAATATGAAATATTAAGGCTAGGACACAACACAATATTTTATAACTTTGAAGAGGGATGCTGTAATCCAAGCAACAGAATATTTGAAGGTAGGCGAATGCTGATTCACCAATTTCCACCATGAAAAATGAAATAATATATTAGGTTTTAATTGTATTCGAAACTCCTAGATCTTTTGAGATTCATTGAACTTTTTAATGACATGTTTCAATCTCGATTGTGCCCTCTCAGGTTTTGTGACTGAGATGCTGAGGATCACAAAACAAAGTGTGAATAACCATGCAAATATACTTGGTACCCTTAATATTTAACCCTCAATCGATGTGTTGGTTAACCACACGCGCTCCATTGATACTAGGATAAACATTAAGTTACCCTTTGCGTACCTTGTTAAATCAAGTTAGTGTGTCGGTTAACCACATGCACTCCACTAACCGACTTAAGCAATGTGCAAAGTGCAATTTCATGGGTTAGCACCAAATTCATATTTTCCTAAAATAAATAAGATTAGGAATTTATAAAAGATTTAGTTACATTATTTTTATCATTAATACTTTTAACGAAGGGAGAATTCTAGTCCTTATCCTAACCGTTCGGCTAACGACCCTCCACCAGTCAAGGAAGCGGTGGGTGAGAGTGGACACCCATTAAACTGCCATTTTATAGGCAGTAACCTTATACCCCCTATAGACCGGCTTCGTGAATAAGGCCTACTAACGGTAAGACTGACTTGCTCTTATATAAAGTATAAGGGTTGAATTTTAACTTTTAAAATTTTAAGGGTTTAACTTGGAATTAAAGTATTCATGAGGGGAAAGTCTACAAATTCCAAAACTTGAGGGAAAGTTTTTAACTATTCAAAAACTTTTGGATTTTCATAACTTATGAGTTTAATATGGTTTTTATGGAAGACTTTTCAAGTTTCATAACTTGAGGACAAGTTATGGAAGACATAAAAAATATTTTATGATGACATTAAAATTAGAGACTATTCCATTTTCATAACCTATGACTTTTAATGACACTTTAAAAGAAAAAATTCTTCATTTTCCATAACTTGAGGACAAGTTACGAAGTTTCAAATTACCAATTAACACAATAATCAAGTAATTTTTCTATGAACAAGATCAAACTCATAAGTGAAGATAATTCATATCAACAATTTTCAAGAACTTAAATAATCACATAAATGAAAACAAGTCTTGAAATTTTGACAATTATCATTTATTTGTATGAGAATAAACATTACCATAACATCAAAATCAAATTTTGTGAACAAAAACACTTTTTGGTAATGATTCTAATCCAAAACAGGCCAAAAAACTAATTTTTTTCACTGAACAGTCACCACCTCGTGATAAATTTTACCACCTCGTGATGAACTAGTAGATTCCAAAAAAACGATTTTTCTTGCAAATAACATCAAGTATAATTGAAAACAAGTCTTGGCTCTGATAACACTGAAGGGTTTTGAGCATTCTAACACTCCTAGGGTGTACATACAACCCTAAATACCTTGGATCTATATTTTCACTAATTATACATGCAAATGGTTTCCAAGGCATTAAACTTATAACTAGCATACATATGAAATAAACCATATAAGATACTAGTTAGGATAACATACCTTTTGATGGAGCTTTAAGTCTTGGTGTATTTGACCTTAAAGAGCTTAGCCCCAATAGTATGGAAACCTCAAATGAAGTCACAACACCTCGTGGACAAAGGTAGAACTTGAGAGAGAATTCCATGCACCCAAAGACACCCATGAACTCCAAGAATGACTCAAGTGGCGTTTTTGAGGCTAAGAGCATGTATTTATATGTGTGGATTCCAAGGGTCATGGGTATAACCAAAATCCATACCCATGGGTTTTATGATCCATGGTTCATGTGGCGCAACTCTTTATGTATCCATACATAAACTTGGTCCAACATGGATCATAAGCCCAACACATATAAATATAACTAATTATCATAATTAGTCCCCATATATTTAATTAGTCACTTTTGATCACTAAATTAATTCTTGATCAATACTACTTAAAACATATGATTTCATATTAATATATTATAACTTATAATATATTAATAAACCATAAATTACCTTCTCTCAAAAGTCCATCCTAACAAATTGTACTGATGAAATGCAACCCAAATGGACCATGCTACACTCGGGTCGAGTACATACCAATAATAGTTACAGGCTTAGACATCTAATCCAACATGAATTTCAATGATAGGATTCGAAACATCCAAATAGCTATTCGTTACGAGGACAAAGAATATGTCCTTGATAAAGAACTTAAGGAGATTGATGAATCTACTGCTACTCCTAGTCAGATTGCTACGTATAAGACTCATGAGAGGGACGCGACCAAAGTATCGTGTAACGCCCGCAGATCCGGGCTAGTCAATTTAGAGATAATAGGGGTCGAAAATGACTTTTTTTGACAAAATATTATGTAGAATAAATAATCTTAACCAAGTTTTAGAATATGTATCAAGGGTTCCATACATATAAAAAACGCCGAAATCCGAGTTATAACGAAGAAGTTATGGCCCGTCGAAGTTTTATGTCAAAACCGGCACGACACCGGGAGACGTGAATAGTGAATTTACGATAGAGGAATTTTTAGCCTTAGTGATCCGAACAAAAGATTTAGTATATGTTAAACCGAGAACATACAAAAAAAGAACGCCCAAATCTGACTTCGTATGAGGAAGTTATATTTTTTCTAAGATTTGGCATAACAGTGCACGATCTGAAACTCGAATTTTAGTTCGAGTGGTTTTTGGCTTACACAACCTAAATGAGAGTTGAATATCTCATTAATAGGAACTCAAAGATAAAAAGACAGACGAAAACGGAGTCTGTATGAAGGAGTTACGAATTCTCGGCGGTCATTTAACAGTCTAATCTCCTCCTACTGTTAAATTTAAGATCAGTCAAGAATTAGCCAATGGAGTCAAAATGAAAGTTGTAGATCTTGTTTTTACCTACGCGTGGATATAAAGAACGTCGAAAACGGAGTTCGTATGCAAAAGTTACGGGGTTTAGAAGTCGGTAGGGTGCTGCTGCAAAAGGGGTGACGTGGCTGAATATGGGCCAAGGCTTTCTCCCCAAGAAAAGCCATCATGTGATAACACGTGGCACCGACTTGGCGAGTCCATTAGGAATTCAGCCTATAAATAGAGGTGTCGGGTTCCATTCATTCTCACACCTTTCCTTTTCCACTTTCTCTCTCTACTTTCTCTCTCTAACCTCCCTAACCCCCCCCCCCTAAAGTCTAGGTAAACCCCCTAGCACCCAAAGTAAGCCCCAAGGCTCCCGAAGCCTCGAGAAAAGAGCTTTTTGGCTCAGAAACGCTGTTCCAGCGAAGCCCGGTTTTTGAGAAAACCCGCTATAAGTGAGCTATGCCTACCATATCTTTAGTATAGCTTATGTTTTAATATAGTAACGTTATTAGGAACTTATAATGAGTAATTGGGCTATTATTATGAGTTATATAAAAGTGTTACTTAACGCTTATATAATAGTAATAATAGCTAGACTATTAATTAGTCGTGGTTAACGTTAGACTAAACTCTAGTGGTAATGATACTTGGTTTTGTCCGAGGGAAATTGTTTTAACAGTAACGGAGTGCTGTCCGAGTACCGAGTCATCACCTTATCAGGTGAGGGCATAGTTACTTTCATCTTACACATAGATATGAAGTATTTTATATAAATTACGTGCTACGTGTGCATATTATGTGTATACTTGCTATCTATGTTGGATGAACAATTTTATACATGTTTTAAATGATTTAAACTGTATATGTATTTTATATCTACAAAATATGTTGGGTAAACATGGGTAGATTAGATATGAGATAAATGATGAGCGATGAGATGCATGATGAGCGATGATATATGAGTGGTAAATTATGGTGAGAAACGATGACCTAAGCGATGACCCAAGCGATGACCCCATCATCTAGCAGAGTATGGATGACAACCACGTACTATTCTAGACAGTCCAGTCGAACACTAGTAGGCTTGCAACCTGTAGGTGTTGTGAACGATGTGTTCACCGGTGTACTCTAAAAACCCATTGACATGTATTGCGAGTGGATTCTCGGAAACGATACTGTTGATAAATGAAATAGCCCTGACAGCTATGGATTTAGTGCCTGCTGAGTAAAACCTGGCAACTATGGATTTAGTGCCCGTTGAGTAAACCCTGGCAACAATGGATTTCATGTCTATTCCTTAGGATGATCCTTAGGAATGAATGAACAAGAAATAGCTGATTCTTAGGGTTGATCCTTAAGAGTAAATAAGATAATGAGGATGGGTAGTTAGGTTAATTGTTTGATGATTAAACATAATAATTATATTATTGTGGGTTGAAAACCCTATGTACTTACCAGGTTTCTCAACCTGACCCACTCAGTTGATTTGTATCACAGGTGTCGATATGAAGTTACATTACACTGAGAGATTTAAAAGAGATGTAGATCACTAGTGTAAATGAATGTAAGTTCTGTTTATGCTTATGCTTCTGTATTGACGATGACATCCCAAATGTTTTAAAAGTGAATAAAAATACATTTCTTTAGAAATGCTTTGATAACATATTTATCATATTTTACTGGGAACAAAGTCCACAACATTTTTATTGAAAAAAGAACTTTGATTTTTATAAAGCATAAACAAAATCCGTCTTTTTTGGCCGTGAAAATGGGGATGCCACAGTTGGTATCAGAGCATTAGTTTAAGCGAACTAGAATATGGATTTATTTCTAGACTTAAACTTAAATGCTAAGCAATGATGGTGAGGAGTGTGTCTAGAAATTTTTAGGAAAGTACACCTAAATAGACACAAGTACTAGTTCATTTAGGGAAGATGCCTAAATTGCTTTATGTGCTAAATGATTGTGATGTTTTATGATGTTATCATTTGATCGGATCTATGGTCTGTTGCCGACCGGATCTGGAGATGTTATGTGTTCAAATTTCTAAACGTTTGATTACGGTATTGGACTGGCATGTAACTTTCAGAGTAATAAGGAGGATTACACGTCTAAATCTTCTCTATCTATATTCTCGTCTCGATGCACTAAATGCATGCTTCCGTGAAAATAACGTCATGGTGAAGACTCATAGAGAATTGAGTAAATAAAGGAAATGAAAAGTCTTATGGTAGTGAATGACACCTATCGGAAGATATCATAAGAGTGGTATCTTGCCTTTAGAATATGTTAGGCACTACGTTTAGAGGAGTACGGTACGTACGAAGTACACCTTCGATTGGTGGGATGATGGAACGATTGGTGTAATTCCTAAAGTTGTCCCGTCGTATGGCATTTCTGTTGGAATAGTGTCTAAGGCTGCAACTATATTAGGCAAGTATTTGACCCGGTTGTGCATGGTCCTTTTGGGTTGCCTTCACCATAGCAACTTGATAGGATGATTTATTAAGAGAGAGTAAATATTATTAATATATTATGAGAATAATATAAAGAATAATATATTGTTATTTGATTAATATAAGTCATAGAATTAATTGGAATTAATTTGGTGACTTAAAGAGGTTAATTAAATAAATGGGTATAAACTGTCAATTGTTTGATAGTTAAGCTTTAGACTATAAATCCTTATAGATATATAGTGGACGGATTCTAGAAGCTAGGATAGCTTCAAAATCGTCCAATGACTTATCTATGGAAAGGATTTGGATAGCCTTAAGAGAAGATTATCCAATTAGGGTTTAGGTTGTAACCCTTAAGGAGTCTACAAGTATAAATAGACCCCATGGCTAAGGGAAATCGGCACCTCACAAAAAGTAAGAGAACCCTGGCCGATTTCCTCCCCTCTCCTCTCTCCTAAATCATCTTCATTGCTATTTGTGTTTGTAAGCCATTAGAGGAGTGACAATTGTGACTCTAGAAGCTCCAAGACAACAAGGTCAACAAGGAATTCAAAGGTATGGTTCTAGATCTGTTTCAATGTTGTTATTTAACCTAATTAGTCATTAGAAGTCTTGGATTCAAAGCATGTTTCATTAGAAAGCCTAGATCCAAGCATTAGGGTTTTGCATGCGTACATAGGAACGTTCTTATGGCTAAAACCCATAAGTGGTATCAGAGCCTAGCTTGGTTTTCATTAAATTGTTGCTAGATTAACTGAAACAAACCTGCAAAATTCGATTTTTTGGTTTCTGAGTCATGGACTCGGCGAGTTCCAAAGTGGACTCGGCGAGTAGGCCTGACTCGGCGAGTCCCTTTGTGCACTCGTCGAGTCCAGGCGTCAGGAATGGCCAGATTCGGGATTTTTTCATAATTATCTTATGGAAACTTACCTTAATCATATTAGATCAACCCTAATCCGATTTTTTGATATATATGACTATAATCTTGATCTAATTAAAGATATTTATCAACTAATAAAATATTTAATTTCCTTATATAATAATTAATTAATTATTTTGATTATTTTGGTAATTATCTTGAAAGGAATCTTGAATAAAATCAAATATAGATAATTAGGATATTAATTGTTAATTGGAATTATTTGATCCTCCATGTTTTAAATGTTTAAAACTTGCCCTCAAGTTTTGAAATTTATATTTTGTGATTAAAAGTTTTAATTTAGACAACTTAAATTTCAAACCCTAGATTTTAAAAGGTTTAAAATACAACCCTATACTAATATGATATTACTAGAATAATATATATATGTATAACTAAAATGCTAGTCTTACCGTTAGTAGGCCTCATTCACGAAGCCGATCTATAAGGTGGGTATAAGGTTGCGGCCTATAAAATGGCGCTTAATGGGTGTGCACTCACACCCACCGCTTGCTTGATCGGTGGAGGGTCGTTAGCCGAACGGGTAGGATAGGGCAACCTCATCCTCTCATTAAAAGTATAATATGAAATACAAAGTAACTACATATTTTTTTAAAATTTCCCAATCTTAGTTACTTTAGGAAAAGTGAATTGATGCAATCCCATGAAATTACACTTTGTACCCTTGCTAAGAAGTTGGTGGAGCGTGTGTTGTTTACCGGCACACTAATTGGTTCTAAGCAAAGGTGGCAAAGGGTGATTCATTTTTTATCATAGTTCGATGGAGCGTGTGTGGTTCACCGGGACATCGAATAGGTGATCGTTACAATGAAGGCACCATGTGAATTTGCATGGTAATTCACACCCGCTTTGTGATCCTCGGTATCCCAGTCACAAACAAGAGGGGCATATCGAGATTTAAACATGCCATTGAATAGTTTCAATGAATCTCATCCGAACCTAGGAATTCTCCAAACACTTAGGACTAATAGTTTAAGCTTTGTGATGGAGAATTAGTGAATCGTCATTCACTTACCTTCAATTTATTTGCATGTTAGATTACGGCATCCATTTTCTAGTATGTAAATGTTACTGTTGGATCCTAGCCCTAATTTTCTTATTGGGTGATAATTAGGGATTTTTATTCTAATCTATCTTTGTCCTTTCTATTTGTAGATGTCAAACGCTAACAACGTTGCTGCTAGTTCTTTCACGTTGATGAGCCTTTGCCTAAAGGTCACCTTCGATGGAACGAACTTTAGCGAATGGATAAGATACATTCGCACCATTGCTCGCTATGAGGATAAGGAGTATGTCCTCGATGAGAAACTTGAGAAGATCAACCCCGAAATCGCTACTCCGGCTGAAATCACCTCTTTTGAAACTCATGAGCGAGATGCAACGAAGGTACATTGCATCATGATTGCCACCATGAACTCCGAATTCCAAAAGTCCTACGAGGACATGTACCCGTACGAGATGCACCAAGACTTATTGGAGAGGTACCACCAAAACGTGAGACAAGAGCGTTATGAGATTTTCACTAACATGATTTCCGCTAAGATGGGTCACGGAGAATCTCTTACCGTGCACTTGCAAAAGATGCAAAGGTATGTCGACCGCCTTCGCAAGTTAAATGTTGACTTTGGGGAAGACTTGGCGATCGACATGGTGCTTCACTCTTTGCCTCTGATGTATAACCAATTTAGGATGACCTACCACATGAACAAAGAAGAGGTCACCCTAAGCAAACTCCAAGGTCTCTTGAGGGTTGCTGAGAGCAAATTCAAAGACAAGTCTGTTGCACCAACTCCCAATCCGCCTACTGCTCCTGTCTTGGCTATTGGTCAAGGAAAGGGAAAGAAGAGGAAAGCTTCATCGAAGAACTATCGCAAGGTTAAAGCCCGAGATGGTGCCTCTTCTAGTGGGACCAAAGTTTATCCCGCTAAGCCCTGTCCTAACCCGAAGGAGGCAGAGTGCCACCACTGCCACAAGATAGGACATTGGAAGAGAAGCTGCTCAGAGTACCTGCAAGCAATCAAAGAAGGAAAGATCAAGCCATCTTTCGCAGGTATATACACAATTAAATCTAACGATTCTAATCATGCTATTTCTTGGGTTCTTGATACCGGTTGTGGTTACCACATTTGTTCTAATGTGCAGGGACTAAGAAGAAGTAGGGATGTGGAGCAAGGAAGGATCAATCTAATCATGGGGAACAGAAGATCGTCGCCTGTGACCAAGATTGGAGTGTATTCTTTAGTGCTTAGGAATAATTTGTGTTGAGATTTGAACAATTGTTGCTATTTGCCAGAAATGGCTAGAAACATCATTTCATTTCATGGTTTATATAGAAAAGGATTTAGATTTTCTTTTAATAATGAGAATGGTTCTATTTTGGCTTATCTAAATGGTGTCTTTTACTTTGAAGCTATACCATGTAATGGAATATATGAAACTGTTATGATTGTTGATAACTTAGGAAATGATGTTTTGAATATAGATTCTTCCACTAGTATGGATAAAGCATCCTTGTGGCATTGTCGTCTCGGACATGTCAACAAGAAACGCATAGCCCAACTCCAAAAGGATGGAGTGTTGGAGTCATTCGACCTTAGGGAAGATGACACATGCGAGTCTTGTTTACTTGGAAAAATGACTAAGTCACCCTTCACAAGCACGTGTGAAAGGGGTGAGGGTCTATTGGACCTAATACATACCGATGTATGTGGACCGTTTAGATCAACCACGAAGGATGGGAACCGCTTCTACGTGACTTTTACCGATGATTATAGTAGATATGGGTATATCTATTTAATCAAGCAAAAGTCAGAAACCTTTGAAAAGTTCAAAGTGTTTAAGAATGAAGTGGAGAATCAATTGGGCAGGAAAATCAAGATGCTTCGATCCGATCGAGGAGGAGAGTACCTAAGTCTTGAATTCCACGATTATCTCAAGGAGTGTGGAATAGTTTCGCAATTGACACCTCCTAGGACACCGCAGTTGAATGGTGTGGCAGAAAGACGTAATCGAACCTTATTGGATATGGTTCGCTCTATGATGAGTCGTGCTTCACTACCTATCTCTTTTTAGGGGTATGCCTTAGAGACTGCCGCCCATATCCTTAACCGAGTCCCTACTAAGAAGGTTGCCAAAACACCTCACGAAATGTGGACAGGGAAAGCTCCCTCGTTGGCACATATCAAGGTTTGGGGTTGCGAGGCTTTCGTAAGACGAGATACTCACGAAAAGCTTGAACCTCGAAGTGAGCAATGTATTTTCATCGGCTACCCGCAGACATCCTTTGGATATCTCTTCTATAGACCGAAGGACAATGTTGTCTTCGTTGCGAGGAGAGGAGTTTTCCAAGAGCGAGAACTCATAAGCCAAGGAGACAGTGGGAGGCAAATCGAGCTTGAAGAGATTCAAGAGTCGATAGATGAAGGAACCTCTACCGCTGGCACTCAACCCGAGGAGGAAACTCCGGTTGAACCGATTGACGAGTCCTTACCTCTTAGACGTTCCGATAGAGTTAGAGTTCATCCCCAGTTTTATGGTTTTCATATTACTACCGAAGGGGACACGTATATTAGTGATGGTACACTAATAAATCTTGATGAACCTAATAGCTATAAGGAAGCCATGGCAGGCCCGGAGTCTGCAAAATGGAAAGAGGCAATGGATAGCGAGATCCAATCCATGTATGATAACCAAGTTTGGAATTTGGTTGATTATGTGCCCGGACGTAAGACCGTTGGGTGCAAATGGATCTTCAAGAAGAAGACCGACGTGGATGGAAAAGTACACACATATAAAGCATGATTGGTTGCGAAGGGCTTTACTCAAACTCCCGGAGTTGACTATGATGAGACCTTCTCACCAGTTGCGAAGATAAAATCTATTAGAGTGATGCTAGAAATTGTCGCATTTCATGATTATGAGATTTGGCAAATGGATGTCAAGACCGTTTTCCTTAACGGAAAGTTAGCTGAGGATGTTTACATGGCTCAGCCAGAGGGGTTTGTCAATCCGAAGCATCCAAATAGAGTGTGTAAGCTTGAGAAGTCCATTTATGGACTTAAGCAAGCGTCTCGCAGATGGAATCTTTGCTTCGATGAGAAAGTCAAAGAGTTTGGATTTGTACGAAGCGAAGACGAGTCTTGTGTATATGTCAAAGCCAGTGGGAGTATAGTAAGCTTCCTCGTTCTATATGTCGATGACATATTACTCATAGGAAACGACATCCCGACTCTGTAGGAGGTTAAGTCCTGGCTCGGGAAGTGCTTCGCTATGAAGGACCTCGGAGAGGCTTCTTACATTTTGGGAATAAGGATAGTAAGAGAAAGAAGTAAGAGACTAATTGGACTTAGTCAGAATACTTACTTGGATAAAGTACTAAAACGATTTAGTATGGAAAACTCGAAGAAGGGAGAATTACCGATACAAAGTAATGCCAAGTTGATTAAGACTCAAAGTCCGAGTACCGAAGCTGAGATAGCAGAAATGAGCCGAGTACCATACGCTTCCGCAGTTGGCTCAATCATGTACGCTATGACTTGTACTCGCTCTGATGTAGCCTTCGCTTTGAGCTTGGTTAGCAGATATCAAGGGAACCCTGGCAGAGCACATTGGATTGCAATGAAGAATATCCTTAAGTACCTTCGGAGGACGAAGGAATGGTTCTTAGTCCTCGGAGGGAGTGATCACTTGAAGGTGCGAGGGTATAGTGACGCCAGTTTTCAGACCGACAGGGACAACTACCGTTCGCAGTCGGGCTGGGTCTTTACCCTAAATGGAGGAGCAGTGACATGGAAGAGTTCCAAACAGGAAACCGTAGCTGATTCAACGTGCGAATCAGAGTACATTGCAGCGAGCGAAGCGTCGAAGGAGGCAATATGGCTAAAGAACTTCATCGATGATCTTGGAGTCGTACCTGCCATAAAGGAGCCCATGGAGATTTTCTGTGATAACGAAGGAGCGGTTGCCTTGACCAAGGAACCGAGGGATCATAGTAGATCAAGACATATCGACAGAAAATATCACTTCATTAGACATCGTGTAGAAGAAGGACAACTCGTAGTGAAGAGGATATCATCAGAAGATAACCCAGCAGATCCGCTTACGAAGGGACTGAGTAGGGTTAAGCACTTGCAGCATGCTAGGAGTATTGGGCTGAAGGATGATATTAGCATAGATTAGATAGTATTAGAAACGTGTAATAGATAAATGTAATTAACATTTGATGATTAAATAAAGGAGTTTTATTTATGAGTAATGTTACTATCTTATGTTAATTGTTTAGCTATTGTTTCACTTTGCATGTTTTGACTTCCAAAATAATTGAGTTTATTAGGAATAATCGAATTGTTCAAATTGTCCACAACCGTTCATATGTTGGAAGTAGATATGAATGAAGATTGTCATGAATTGGTGTGTAGATTGTCTAAATGGTTTTAGACATAAAAAAGGGTTGCTGCAATGTTCATGAGTGCTTATGAACTAGTTTTGAGCATTGGAACAAACCCGCGCTTGCTGGAATCACCTTATGGAATATGATATAAAAGAGTGATCGCAAGACGATAATATCATATAGTCTTAAAACCTAGATATATGGTTTGTTATTTGTTAATTGATTGTACATTGATAATGCGAAAACGCATCAGTAACTCGGTGTTATAAAACTCATTGTTGTGTATAGTTGGTTAATGAATAAGTAAATGCATATAAGTCGAAGTTTATCTGTAACTTTTATCTAAGAAGGTAAAAGCGATATCTCGGCCGCTCGATGATTTGATTTGACTTATGTGTCGGGCCCGGTCAGAACTGAATTGATGTGTTCGATTAAGTTCTATGTCGAATAAATCAGAGATCGAGAAACCTAAATGCTTGACTAACCGTTCCATAGGAGTGTCAGCATGATATCTAACAGAGGACTGTACGATCCCTTATCTAAAGGACAAGATTGATTAGATCATAGTTTGACAGCGTCTTTGAGAGCTACGATTGCAAACCGAATTGTACTTGTGCATATAGTTACTAGACTTATCCAAGTGGGAGACTGTTGGAATAGTGTCTAAGGCTGCAACAATATTAGGCAAGTATTTGACCCGGTTGTGCATGGTCCTTTTGGGTTGCCTTCACCATAGCAACTTGATAGGATGATTTATTAAGATAGAGTAAATATTATTAATATATTATGAGAATAATATAAAGAATAATATAAAGAATAATATAATGTTATTTGATTAATATAAGTCATAGAATTAATTGGAATTAATTTGGTGACTTAAAGAGGTTAATTAAATAAAGGGGTATAAACTGTCAATTGTTTGATAGTTAAGCTTTAGACTATAAATCCTTATAGATATATAGTGGACGGATTCTAGAAGCTAGGATAGCTTCAAAATCGTCCAATGACTTATCTATGGAAAGGATTTGGATAGCCTTAAGAGAAGATTATCCAATTAGGGTTTAGGTTGTAACCCTTAAGGAGTCTACAAGTATAAATAGACCCCATGGCTAAGGGAAATCGGCACCTCACAAAAAGTAAGAGAACCCTGGCTGATTTCTTCCCTTCTCCTCTCTCCTAAATCATCTTCCTTGCTATTGGTGTTTGTAAGCCATTAGAGGAGTGACAATTGTGACTCTAGAAGCTCCAAGACAACAAGGTCAACAAGGAATTCAAAGGTATGGTTCTAGATCTGTTTCAATGTTGTTATTTAACCTAATTAGTCATTAGAAGTCTTGGATTCAAAGCATGTTTCATTAGAAAGCCTAGATCCAAGCATTAGGGTTTTGCATGCGCACATAGGAAAGTTCTTATGGCTAAAACCCATAAGTGGTATCAGAGCCTAGCTTGGTTTTTATTAAATTGTTGCTTGATTAACTGAAACAAACCTGCAAAATTCGATTTTTTGGTTAAACCGGGAGACGTAAATAGTGAATTTATGATAGAGGACTTTTTAGCCTTAGTGATCTAAACAAAATTTATATTATATGTTAAACCGAGAACATACAAAAAAAAAGAACGTCCAAATCTGACTTCGTATGAGGAAGTTATGTTTTTTCTAAGATTTGGCATAGCAGTGCACGATCTGATACTCGAATTTTAGTTCGAGCGGTTTTTGGCTTACGCAACCTAAATGAGAGTTGAATATATCATTAATAGGAACTCAAATATAAAAATACAGACAAAAACGGAGTCTGTATGAAGGAGTTACGAATTCTTCGTGGTCATTTAACAGTCTAATCTCCTCCTACTGTTAAATTTAAGATTAGTCGAGAATTATCCGATGCAGTCAAAACAAAAGTTGTAGATCTTGTTTTTACCTACACGTGTATATAAAGAACGTCGAAAACGGAGCTCGTATGCAAAAGTTACGGGGTTTAGAAGTCGGTAGGGTGCTGCTGCAAAGGGGTGACGTGGCTGAATATGGGCCAAGGCTTTCTCCCCAAGAAAATCCATCAGGTGATGACATGTGGCACCGACTCGGCGAGTCAGTGAACCAACTCGGCGAGTCCATCAAGAATTTAGCCTATAAATAGAGTTGTCGGGTTCCATTCATTCTCACACTTTTCCTTTTCCACTTTCTCTCTCTACTTTCTCTCTCTAACCCCCCCCCCCACTAAAATCTAGGTAAACCCCCTAGCACCCAAAGTAAGCCCCGAGGCTCCTGAAGCCTTGAGAAAATAGCTTTTCGGCTCGGAAACGTTGCTCTAGTGAAGCCCGGTTTTCGAGAAACCCCGCTATAAGTGAGCTATGCCTACCATATCTTTAGTATAGCTTATGTTTTAGTATAGTAACATTATTAGGAACTTATAATGAGTATTTGGGCTATTATTATGAGTTATATAAGAGTGTTGCTTAACGCTTATATAATAGTAATAATAGCTAGACTATTAATTAGTCGCGGTTAACGTTAGACTAAACTCTAGAGGTAATGATACTTGGTTTTGTCCGAGGAAAATTGTTTTAACAGTCACGAAGTGTTGTCCGAGTACCGAGTCATCACCTTATCAGGTGAGTGCATAGTTACTTTCATATTACACATAGATATGAAGTGTTTTATATAAATTACGTGCTACGTGTGCATATTATCTGTATACTTGCTATCTATGTTGGATGAACAATTTTATACATGTTTTAAATGATTTAAACTGTATATATATTTTATATCTACAAAATATGTTAGGTAAAGCATGGGTAGATTAGATATGAGATAAATGATGAGCGATGAGATGCATGATGAGCGATGATATATGAGTGGTAAATTATGGTGAGAAGCGATGACCTAAGCGATGAGCCAAAGCGATGTGCCAAAACGATGAGCCAAACGATGACCTAAGCGATGACCCAAGCAATGGCCCCATCATCTAGCAGAGTATGGATGACAACCACAGACTATTCTAGACAGTCCAGTGGAACACTAGCAGGCTCGCAACCTGTAGGTGTTGTGAACGATGTGTTCACCGGTGTACTCTAAGAACCCATTGACATGTATTGCGAGTGGATTCTCGGAAACGATACTGCTGACAAATGAAATAGCCCTGGCAGCTATGGATTTAGTGCCTGCTGAGTAAACCGTGGCAACTATGGATTTAGTGCCCGTTGAGTAAACCCTGGGAACAATGGATTTCGTGCCTATTCCTTAGGATGATCCTTTGGAATGAATGAACAAGAAATAGCTGATTCTTAGGGTAGATCCTTAAGAGTAAATAAGATAATAGGGATGGGTAATTGGGTTAATTGTTTGATGATTAAACATAATAATTATATTATTGTGGGTTGAAAACCTATGTACTCACCAGGTTTCCCAACCTGACCCACTTAGTTTATTTGTATCACAGGTGTCGATATGAAGTTACATTTGATGGGTTTTGAGCATTCTAACACTTCCTAAGTGTACATGCAACCGTAATAAACCTTGGATCTATGTTTGTCTAAATACATGCAAAATTTGGTTTCCAAGGTTCATAATCCTATCTAGCATACATGGGAACTTTAATCCTAAAAGGATAGCTAGAAATACATACCTTGTAGTTGATTTTGATTCCTTGAAACCTTGTGATCCTAGCACCCCATGTGTGATGCCTCAAATGCTTAACACAACACCAAATGCTTTTGGAATGACTTTAGAGAGAATACACACACTTCCAAAAATCGGCCTAGCCCTCACTTCTCTTTGTGTAGCCGATTTTGGTGGAGAACATGTTCTTTATATAGTGTTGACACATCTAGGGTTACACCATGTAAACCCCAATGTGTCATGGCTCTTCATTTCCATGACCCATGGGTTTGTAACTCCTATGGAGCATCCATGGAGCATCCTATGGGTTTAACCCAACTTGATAATCCATGGAGCCTCTTAGCCCACTATACAAGTTATGGATGATTTACATAATCAACCCACACATTTAATTAGTTATCTTTTGATCACTTAATTAATTCTAAATTAATTCTTGATCAAAGTAATTAAATAATACTATTAATATATCAGAACTTATAATATATTAATAAACCACAAGTGTTATTTCTCTCATTTAGTCTATCCAATTGCATGGTGCCATGCAATCCAAATGGACCATGCCGGGTCGGGTCAAGTACATACCAGAAATAGTTATGGACTTAGACACCTTATCCAACAGTCTCCCACTTGGATAAGTCTAATAACTATAACTGCAAGTATGACTTCAGGAACCGATCGACAATCGTAGCTCTTTCAAGGTCTCTCGTAACTGAGAAGATGATGATACTCCATTTAAGATAAGTGATCATATAATCCTCTATTCTAGATATCAGCCGGACAAATACATGGAACAATGTCTTACTTATTGTCCAGCAGTTTGTTTCCCGATTTCCGATTTGTTTGACAAAGAACTTAATTGAACACATCAACTTAGTTCTGACCGGGCCCGGTACATAGGTCAAAACAAAATCATCGAGGGGCCCAGATATCAGCTTCTAATCCAAGAAGGAACAGATAAACTTTGACTCATATGTTTGTTCTACCACTCATTGAATTATACACAAGAGCACGTTTTATTATATCGAGTTACCAATGCGTTTTCGTACAATCAATGCATAACCAACTCATAAGTAACAAATCATATCTCTAGGTTTGAAGACTTATATGATATTACCGTCTCACGATCACTCGAGATAAATTCCATGTATTGATTCCAGTGAGCGTGGGTTGAGTCCAATGCTCAGAACTTATGAGCACTCAAGATTATTGTAGCCATGTCCAACACCTTAGACCTCTGGAACCAATCATGACAGTCTTGATTCATACCTACTTCCGACATATGACCGACTGTGGAGGTTCGAATAATATGATATACCAAACATAATTATTCTGGAAGTCAAAACATGAAAAAGAAATATAATAAACGATCGACAAGAGATAGCAACACTTTACTCATAAATAAAACACCTTTTATTCATCATCTAATGCCAATTACACTTTACAAATTTCAAGGTTATCTAACTACTAAATCTAATATCATCATTCAGCCATATGCTCCGAGCATGCTGGAGATGCTTAAACCGAGTCAGTCCCTTCGTGAGGGGATCTGTGGGATTCTCATCCGATGATACCCTCTTCTCCACGAGGAGTCCTTCTTCTATTGAACCCTCTTTTCCATGGGATTCTCACTATAAGAAAGCTTCAAGGTCTCTTGAGAACTGCTGAAAGCAGTTTGAAAGGCAAATCTGTTGTACCTACTCCTACTACTTTCGCCCCTGTCTTGGAAATTGGACATGGGAAGGGAAAGAAGAGGAAGGCTCCCTCAAAGAGCCACAAGGTAAAGTCCCATGTTGGATCCTCTTCTAGTGGGACCAAAGTTGGTTCTGTCACCCCCTCTCCAAATCCAAAGGAAGCACTCATGAAAAAGGGCACTAGAAGTGAAGCTGCCCCAAATACTTGCAGGATATAAAGGATGGGAAGATCAAGTCCTCCTTCATAGGTATTTATACTATTCTGTCTAATAACTCATCATATGCTAATTCTTCGGTCCTTCATACAAGATGTGGTTTTCACATTTGTTCTAATTTGCAGGGTCTAAAAGAAAGTAGGGATGTGGAGCAAGGGAATATGAACTTAATCACGGGGAATAGGAAAAAGTCGTCTGTCACCAAGATTGGAGTTTATTCTTTATTGCTTAGTAGTGGTTTAAATTTAGATTTAAATAATTGTTGTTACTCGTCAGAAATGGCAAGGAATATTATTTCTTTTCATAGTTTGTATAAACAAGTTTTTACCTTTTCTTATAATAATGAAATTGGTAGTATTAATGCTTATTATAATGGTTCATTTTATTTTGAACCATTACCTTGTAATGGTATATATGAAACTGTGATGGTTGTAGATAACTTAGGAAATAATGTATTGCATATCGATTCATCCAATGGTTTGGATAAATTATGCTTATGGAATTGTCGTCTTGGACATGCTAACAAGAAGCACATAGCCCAACTCCAAAAGGATAGATTGTTCGAGTCATTTGACTTAAAGTCGGATGACACTTGTGAATCTTGTTTGCTTGGAAAGATGACCAAGTCACCCTTCACTGCTACTTGTGAAAGAGGTGAGGATTTGTTGGATATGATACACACCAATGTGTGTGGACCCTTCTGATCCGCCACAAGGGATGTTAACTGCTTCTATGTATCTTAGTATTGAGTTGCACGAATATCGTAAGGAATGTGGAATTGTTTCACAATTGACGCCACCAAGGACACCACGGATTAATGGTGTGGCTGAGAGGCGCAATAGAACCTTGTTGTACATGGTTCGTTCCTTGATGATTCGAGCTTCGTTACCTATCTCATTCTGGGGGTATGTCTTAGAGACTGCCACCCATATCCTTAATCTAGTTCCAACTAAAAAGGTTTCTAAAACACTTCACGAGATGTGGACATGGAAGGTTCCCTCATTAGACCACATCAAGGTTTGGGGTTGCGAGACTTTTGTGAAAAAAGAAACTCACGACAAGCTCGAACCTCGTAGTGAGCGATGTATTTTCATCGGATACCCATGGAAAACCTTTGGATATCTCATCTATAGACCGAGTGACAATGTTGTCTTCGTTACGAGGAGAGGAGTCTTTTGCGACAGTGGGAGGCAAATTGACCTTGAAGAGCTTCAAGAGTTAAGTGATGAAGGAACTGTTGGATTAGGTGTCTAAGCCCATAACTATGACTGGTATGTACTTGACCCGAGAGTAGCATGGTCCATACGGAATGCATATCACTAGGACAATTTGATAGGTGGACTTTTGAGAAGAGGTTATTTATGATTTATTAATATATTATAAGTTCTAATATATTAATATGAAATCATATGATTTAATTAGTATTGATCAAGAATTAATTTGGAATTAATTTAGTGATCAAAAGAAACTAATTAAATCAATAGGGACTTATTGTGTAAATTAGTCATATATATAGTTTGGGCTTATGATACATGATGGACTAAGTTTATGGAAGAATCCATAAAGATTTAGCCCACTTGATTCATGGATCATGGATAATAAGCCCAAGGGTATGCATTAGGGTTTACCGTGAATCCTAAAACTATATATATGATGTCCCATGACCTAAAATCGGCCCCTAAATGTTCTAAGAGTTCATAGAGCTGATTTCTAGTGCAAGAATAACCTCTCTCAAGTCTCCCTTTGTCCAAGCGTGTGTTGTGAACCTTTTGAGGCATCACACTTGGGGTGCTAAGTTCTTAAAAGCCAAAACTACAAGCTACAACAAAGAGGTAATTCTATAACTCATTTGTATGTTGATTATGTCAATAGTATGCTAGTTGTAGGCTTAATGCTTTGGAAACGATATTGCATGTATAATTAGAGAAAACATAGATCCAAAGTATTTAGGGTTGTATGTGCACCATAGGATGTTGTAGTATACAAAAACCAACAGGAACCTCAAACACTAGCGCTTAACCCGAGGAGGAAACTCCTGTTGAACCACTTGACGAGTCCTTACCTCTGAGGCGTTCCAGTAGCGTTAGACAGGCACCTGAGTTTTATGGCTTCCATATTACTACTGAAGGTGATACATTTATAAGTGATAGCACACTGGTAAACTTGGATGAACCTAACAACTACAAGGAATCCATGGCAGGCCCCGAGTCTACAAAATAGAAAGAGGCGATAGACAGCGAGATTCAGTCCATGTATGACAATCCAGTTTGGAACTTGGTTGACAATGTACTAGGCCGTAAGACAGTCGGGTCCAAATGGATCTTCAAGAAGAAGATCAACACGAATGGGAAAGTACACACTTATAAGGCGTGATTGTTTGCGAAGGGCTTTACTCAAACTCCTGAAGTTGACTATGACTAGACCTTCTCACCAGTAGCGAAGATTAAATCTATAAGGGTTATGCTAGCCATTGCTGCATTTCATGATTATGAAATATGGCAAATGGATGTCAAAACCGCTTTCCTTAAAGGGAAGTTGGCTGAAGAGGTTTACATGAATCAGTCAGAAGGTTTTGTCAATGCAAAGTACCCTAATAGAGTGTGTAAGCTTGAGAAATCCATTTATGGATTGAAACAAGCATCTCGCAGATGGAATCTTTGTTTCGATGGGAAAGTCAAAGAGTTTGGATTTTCGAGAAGCGAGGATGAGTCATGTGCATATGTCAATGCTAGTGGGAGTATAGTTAGCTTTCTCGTGTTGTATGTGGACGACATACTGCTCATATGAAACGACATTCCAACCTTGCAGGATGTTAAGTCCTGGTTTGGGAAGTATTTCGCTAAGGACCTCGGAGAAGCTGCTTACATTCTAGGGATAAGGATATTGAGAAACAGGAGTAAAAGGCTAATAGGACTTAGTCAAAGTACCTACTTGGACAAGGTGTTGAAACGTTTCAGCATGGAGGCTTCCAAGAAAGGAGAATTACCAATCCAGAGCAATACCAAACTGAGTAAGACTCACAATTCGAGTACAGATGCTGAAATAGCATAAATGAGTCGAATACCATATGCTTCCGCCGTTGGCTCGATCATGTATGCTATGAAATGTACTCATAGTGATGTATCCTTTGCTTTGAGCATGGCTAGTAGACTTCAGGGGAAACCTGGTAAAGCTCATTGGACTGTAGTAAAGATCATTCTTAAGTACCTGCGGAGGACTAAGGATTGGATCCTTACTCTCGGTGGGAGTGATGACTTGAGAGTGAAAGTGTATAGTGATGCCAACTTTCAGACCGATAGAGATAATTTCCGCTCTCAGTCGGGTTGGGTATTTACCATAAATGGAGGAGCAATAACTTGGAAGAGTTCCAAACAGGAAATTGTAGCTGATTCAACGTGCGAATCAGAGTACATAGCAGCAAGTGAAGCGTTGAAGGAGGCGATATGGCTAAAGAACTTCATCGGAGACCTTGGAGTTGTACCGGCTGTAAAGGAGCCTATAGAGATTTTCTGTGACAACGAGGGTGCGGTCGCCTTAGCCAAGGAATGAAGGGATCATGGCAGATCTAGGCACATTGACGGAAAATATCACTTCATAATACATCGAATAGAAGAAGGACTCCTTGTAATGAAGGGGGTATCGTCAAAGGAGAACCCAACAGATCCCTTACGAAGGACGATATTAGTTTTAATAATTAGATAGATGTTTAGAAACTCGTAATAGCTAAATTTTAATTGACATTTGATGATTGAATAAAAGGAGTTTTATTTATAAGTAAAGTTACTATCGTGTGTTAGTTATTTACTATTGTTTCAATTCGCATGTTTTGACTTCCAAAATAATTAAATTATTCAAACTATCCACAGTCGATCATACTTTGGAAGTAGGTTATGAAAGTAGAATGTCATGAGTGGGTTTTTGTAAGATTGTCTAAGGAGTTAGACATAGCAAAGTTTGCTACAAACATTCATGAGTGCTCTTGAGAAAAGATTTGAGTATTGGATTTAACCCACGCCCACATGAATCACTTCATGGAACTCATCACGAGTGATTGTGAGATGATAATATCGTATAGTCTTCAAACCAAGATATATGAGGTGTTGATTATGAGTTGGTTGTACATTGATATTGCGAAAACGCATCGGTAACTTGGTATTATAAAACGTGTTGTTGTTTATGATTTAACGAGTAGTTAGCACAAGCATATAAGCCGAAGTTTATATGTTCCTTTTATCCTAAGAAGGTTAAAAGCAATATCTTGGGCCCCTCGATGATATTGTTTTGACTTATGTGTCAGGCCCGGTCAAGACCAAATTGATGTGTTCAATTAAGTTCTATGTCAAAAAAAAATAGAAATCGGGAAAAAAATGTTGGACAATGAGTATGACTTTAATTCCATGTCTTTGCCCACACGATATCTTGAAATACAAAGGATTATATCATCCCTTATCAAATGGGCACATCAGAGTTCGACAAAGGCTTTATGAGAGCTACGATTGCTAATCAGATTTAAGTTACATTGGCAATTATAGTTATTACTTATTAGACTTATCCAAGTGGGAGACCATTGGATTAGGTGTCTAAGCCCATAACTATAATTGGTATGTACTTGACCCGATAGTAGCATGGTCCATTTCGGGTTGCCTTCACCAGAATAATTTGATAGATGGATATTTGAGAAAGAGGTTATTTGTGATTTATTAATATATTATAAGTATAATATATTAATTGAGAAATCATATTATTTAATTAGTATTTATCAAGAATTAATTTGGAATTAATTTGGTGATCAAAAGAGACTAGTTGAATTAATAGGGATTGATTATGTAAATCAAGTAATACATATGGATTGGGCCAATGATCCATGATTGATTTGTGATGGGCTATGCTTATGGGTTAATCCATGAAGTGTTAATCCAAATAAAATGCATGGATCATAAGCTTAAGTGTAAGATTAAGGTTACATGACTCTTGGAATCCTACACTATAAATATGTAACCCTATGCACTAAAATCGGTTACCACTTGCATTCCAAGAAGAGAATACGATTTCTAGTCTCCTAAACCTCTCTCATATTCATATAGTTGTTTATTGGTGTTTGTGACTTGTTTAAGGCATAACACTTGGGGTGCTAAGCTCACATAAGGCCAAAGCTCTACTAGCTACATCAAGAGGTAATCTTCTAACTTGTTTTATGATTCATATGTCAAATTTTGTATGCTAGTTTAGGCATCATGCATTGGAAACCAATGTTGCATGTATAATTAGAAAAAACTTAGATCCAAAGCATTAGGGTTGTATGTGCACCATTGGGATGTTAGAGTACATAAAACCCAACAGTAGCGTCCCGATTTTCAAGGAAAATTTTTCATTTTTATAAAACAATATTTAGTTCATTTGTGAAAAATACCAATGTTTTATAATCAAAGGTCATTTATCTTATTTCAGAGTACATGCAGAAACAAGTTTGCCAATGCGTGTATACAATCGAGCTTCGCCCTTCGTATTATCTAATAGAGTACTTGAAAACATTTAATATCAAATGTGTAAGCGTTAGGCCTAGTGAGTTCTCCAAAATACCATATCACAAAATACATATGTAATGCATAAAAATAATGACTTTCAACATAAAGCTGGTCCGGCCTTGGCCTTCAGCACGAAGCTGGTCTGACCCTTTTTGCCTACAACGTAAAGCTGGACCGCACCTTTACCTTTAGCATAAAGCTGGTATGCCCGCATATATTGCCTTTAGTATGAGGTTGGTCTGCCCTCAACTCCCCATATAATATATCAATACACATAAACAGTACAACAAGCAATAAGCCAATACTACTGACAATTAACAGAACTAGCCTAGTGACATAGCACAATGCAACTATACTCTAACATACAAAAGATATATACGGGAGCACATAATGTAGTGAGAAAACTCATCTGGATAATTTACTTAGACGATTGATAGCTATCTTAGTGATCTTACTAACAATCTAACTAACGGGTAATACGCTAAATGAGTATTAATCTATAATACTTTAGCTTATAAATCCCTATGATAATCTGGTAATGGAATCTAGATCTTTCACTAATCCCAATGAATACCGAGAGTTCTATCAAATAAGGATTAGTCATGCCGGCTAATTGGGAGGCAGGGCTATTTCAACATATTGTCTTTCTGAAATCCAACAACCAGACCATTCTAGACACTTCTCTCGTAAGTATATCAATCAGTATTATAACTTGGAATACTGACGAATCTAGCATTTTTAGGCTCGTAATAACGATAATAATTGTGAAAATAAGTTATCCTAAAACCCTAGTAAGCGTAGCTTCACTTACAGAGACTCCTAGAGAAAGTTCGAAAAAAATCACGGACATGACCCCGATACCAATCACCTCTTTTTGTCGGTCTCCTAGCTACTCCAGAGGCTCGTTAAAGTTCTCTAAAACTCAGAAATATTGGACTCGAGGTAGGAGGGATGTCTAGAGAGTTAGAATTCTTGGAGTGAAATAAGTGGTGAGAAACAATGAAAACGCAGCCATCCTATTTATAGCCATAAAGTGTGCCATGCCCACCTACCCTACGTGCCATGCCTATGGGTAGGTGGGTTGGGTCGAGCCAGCGAAGCCACATGGAAGCCCTTGTGCCGCCCAAGTTGGGTAAAATCGCAAATCTTTTAAAATCATATCTCTCTCATACGTGTTTTGTTTTTGACATTCTTTATATCCACGCGTAGCTATTTGAGAGTACTACAACTTTCATTTAGTCTCCGTCATCTAATTCTCAACTAATATTAAATTTAACAGTCTACGGAGATTATACTGTTAACGACCATGTAAAATTCACAACTTCTTCATACGGATTCCATTCTCGACTGTCTTTATATTTACATCATCATATTGAAGAGATCTTTAATTCTTGTTTAGATTCTTTTTCCTAACAATTGACCAATCTTAATTTCAGTTTCTGTGTCGCACACTACTGAGCTGAAACTTCAAAAAATCATAACTTCGACATACGAAGTCAAATTTCGACGTTCTTTATATGTATGCTCTCGGCTTTACGACTACTGCAACTTTTGTTTAGAGTTCTTAGGATAATAAGCGACCTATATAAAATTTACATTTTACGATACGCTGAGCCATGACGGTTCAATTGCGAAACTTCGAAGAACCATAACTTCTGCATATGAAGTTAGATTTAAGCATTCTATATATCTATGGATATTGTATAGACGTTTGATATATGTTTATGATGATTACTTTGGATAAAAAGTAATATATCTCGACTTCAAAATTTATAAATGACGTTTTATATTGAATTCTTTTGGAATGCGAAAATGGGGTGTTACACGACAGTTCCTTTGCAGATTCGACATGTTGGCAAACATCAAATAGAGAGTCAAACATACCGTTTAGGATGTGGCCATGACATATATAGTCATCGTTCTCCTACTTCGATCTTCTCCTAGACAATTCCAAAGTTTCATCTTTAGCATATTCAGGCATATGGGTACTAATAACATACGTCAGTTTCAGAGTAGTAAGAAGGAAATGCATTTTCTTTTGCCATCTACGAAAATCTTGCCCTTCAAACTTCATCAAAATATCAAACTAGCTAGTCATGTCTTTCACAGATTCTCCGGTCTCTATTTTCACAAAATACTCAAAATTTTGTTAGAAATTGGGGTGTTTCGATAGCTTGGATTCACCGAGAGTTGTGATGCACTTTGAAATTAACGTATTTCGATGGTACAACCGTAATCTTAAATGGATAAAAAGAAGTAATTGATTGATGAACAAAGAATAATAATTGTTATGATCCTATGTGTACTAGATTCGTATGACTAATAAAACAGGAAATAACCACTGTCTGAACTGGAAATATTTTTGTCATATTGACAGTTGCAAAATCGTCATAGAACTTTAATTAAACCACCTTAAAATCAGGTCTAAATATAGGGTTGAAAATTGGGTTGGTTGTCATCCCTTAGACCCCGCTCCTAAGGACGCAGCCCTTGGATCCAATGGTTTAGGGGCTTTGCTCCTAAGTAACAATGTATTTTAAATCGGGATAAACTTAAACAAGTGTGCATTCTGCACCACTCTTATTTGTTCAATATCTATCAAGATTACATTGATCAATAAATCTATTCCATTACACTTAAATAATATTAGTGACACAGTTCACCAACAACTTTTGCCTTGTTGTTTTTGGAGCAAGTAAGTGTATCGCTACTAAGAGGAACTCTATATCCATAATGAAGTTGTTAAAAAAATGTGGTCGGCCATTGTTAAAATTATGATCCATTCCTCATACTTGGACCTCTTACTTTGTTAAAATGTCTTAACACCACGATCCTTCCATCGGTGTTTCAAAAAGATCAACTAAAGAATTCCACAAATTCTTCTTTTTCTCCAATTCTCGTGGAGAATAAAAAATAAAAATCATAAGATGAACATTTTGTGAGCTCCAAACGCCATCAATAGCCACAAACTTATCGTTACAAACAACTGGTTTTTTTTACAAACTTGGAAGAGTCTCAAATACAAAGAATATCTCCGGAGTTACCTCTTGCATTACAATAATCAAAGAACAAGTTCCCCAAAACGATCAAACGATTATCAAAGGGCTTCTAGCCCAACAATTTCAGCCTGAAGTTGAGGGTTCAAGTTCCCTCGTGGAGATAAGTGAAATTAAGAAGCAGTTTAGGAATAGATTAGATTTGTCGTTCAAAGAAACGATCAAACGATTGATATCTCCATTTTCATCATCTTTGTCTCACAATACCCCACCCCTTCCTCCCTCCCTCCCTTCCCCCCCCCCCCCCCCCCAAATAAATAAATAAAAAATAAATAATAATAATAAAATAAATAAATAAATAAAATTAATCATTTGACTATTGCACAACCCCTTTATCCACCCACGCTTAACCACTCCCACCACTTGAATATTTATCTCGAGTGTATTCATTTAGGAATGCTCAAACCTCCTATACCATTGATTATGTATTTCAAATAGTGTTCACATCTATGCCTAGGGGTGTAAACGAGTCGAGCTGAACCCGAGCTTAGACAAGCTCAGTTCAGGTTCGTTTAAATTATGAGGCTCGAGCTCGAGCTCGGCTCGATTTGAGCTTTATTATACAGAGCTCGGCTCGAGCTCATGAAGAATTACACAGGCTCGGCTCAGGCTAGAGATTGGTTCATTTTTTGTGTGATTAGCCTAAATAAGCTTAAGTTCAGTTCAAGCTCGGTTCAAACTCGTTTAATAATACCTTAAATCCCTAATTCCTCAAATATGTTTTTATTTTAATATATAAAAATAACAATAATGTATATTATATATAGGCTCGCGAGCTCACTGATTGAAGTTCGGCAAGAGCTCGTTTAATAAACTAGCCTCATATTTAGGCTCGAGCTCGGCTCGATCTTGTTTAATTCGATCTCGAATCGAGTTTTTAACGAGTCGATCCCGAGTAGCTTGACTCACATACATCTCTATCTATGCCTCACAGCCCTACCAATCCTAATCGTAACAGAAATTAATCTCTTCGATCATGGACACACCATTTCTCCGAATCTTGTAGTTGACGAAACAAAATAACCCTAAGGTTGCTTTTTGAACTTCCTTAGCTAGGGTTATTTATTTATTTATGGGAGATTAACACGAGTCATACAATGAGTAGACCAAATGCTTACAACTTGAATACATAATCGGTGATTTTGTATAATTTTTTAACGAGCCTACATAAAAGAGGCTTGTAATTACTTGTTTAGCGAAGTTTTGTTACATTTTTGTATTTTAACAAAATTAGATGGTTAGTTCAAAAATATATTTAATTAATGTTGCTACGTTGATTTCATAATTTTCTTTTCATATTTGTTAGCTTTTAATAAAATTTTGTCCTCCTACAAAAAAATATACAAAAAAACCCAGCTATTTGAAATTTTAGCTTTTGTTACAAAATAGTTTATAATTAAAACTGAAACAAGCTTTCTGATTTCTATGGATTAGGATAAACTACTTCGATTATATAAATTTAGGAGAAACTGATGATAAGGACGGGTAGTAGACACAAGTTTGAATCATTCCTAGAATTGTAACTACGGATAAAAAATCCAATAGGATTAGGTTTGAATTATTCCATTCAATTATTTTCTTTTGACTTTAACTCAAAAGTAGCTTTTTGTGATAATTATCATAACAATTTATATCTTTAAAGTGAATGTTACCAAATATGTTTATTTATACTCGATATAACATGATAGGTTTTATGAGATATAGTTTTGTTTATTATTGGTTTTGAATTAATTATAAGGGTTTTATTTATTTAAGGTCCCGAGTATAATCACGACTCGATGCAATGAGAAATCTGATGAAATATGTATGATAAAAGTCATATGACTTCTTTTGTTTAAAAAATGGTTCTTGTAATGTGATATTTCATAAAAATTATAACGTACTTTATATGTTTTAGATTTTTTTTTTTTTTTTGACGGTAAAACAAGATTCAAGCGTAATAAACCATCTAGCAATGCGTTACAAGAAAATTTATTAGAAGGAAAAAACACAAAACAATAAGTCAACAACATAAATAAATACATAAAACCCGCACATACAAAAGCCATTAGCTAAACAAAAAAAATGTCTTTAATATATAGCCTAAAAGACGAGAAACATATAATACGACCAACAATAAAAGCATCGAAAGTTTTTTTTTTTTTTGTGCGTAAGTTTGACAGCTTTAGGCACATGAACGAGAATGCATCACCATTACGAAATCTTATTCAAAATCTGAAAAGAACAATTTAAAATCTAAAACAATGTCCAAAATATCATATTTCAGATTGTTTACGTCGGGTGTAAGGTCCTAATTTTCATAATATATATATTTTTTATTTTTAAATAAAAATAAGGGTTTAGGTCATTTTTGGTCACTTAATTTTTGGTTTTGTGTTCATTTGGTCACTTAACTCTTTTTAAGTTTTAAAAGGTCATTAGACTTTTGGTTTTCTGCTCATTTAGTCACTTAACTTTTGGTTTGGTTAGATTTAGTCACCTAACTTTTAAAATTGTGCTCATTTAATCACTAAACTTTTAAATTTTTTCAAAAGTTTAGTGACTAAATGAGCACAATTTTAAAAGTTAGGTAACTAAATGAGCACAAATCTAAAGTTAAGTGACCAAATCAAAAGTTAAGTGACTAAATGAACACAAAATCAAAAGTTTGATGACCATTTAAAACTTAAAAAGAGTTAAGTGACCAAATGAGTACAAAACCAAAAGTTAAGTGACCAAAAATGACCTAAACCCTAAAAATAAATAACAAATTTCATAAAGTTGTAATCAAGATAAAACCATTTGTTTATAAACCGAAATTCAAAATCAAAATTATAAATAAAACATCGCTAAATCTTAAATCATAAATTGTTGATGTGTGTACAGTCGCTTCTTCGTCTTCCCACATATAATAAAATTTAGTGAGATCCCGAAAATATCATATATAATAAACTAGGGGTAAACATTTGGACATTTGGATCAGACCGAACCTGGACCTGAACCCAATAAGCCACAACAGGTCCTGTCCAATGTCTACCAATATCTATCAAACCGGTCTAGTTCGGTCCAAATGCTCACCTCTACGTCCAAGAACCAGGAACCGAGCCCGTACATGGACCCGATAAGCCTCAACATGTCCCATCCAAGGTCAACCGATTTCTACCAAACTGGTCTGATTTAAGGTCTAAGTCGGTCCGGTATGGTTCGGTCCAAATCTTCATCCTTACATCATAGAACATCCATATACTATGGTAACTGTATTTTTCAACCATGTGGGCCTCGCCCAATGGGTTTGTTTCAACAATACGAGTCTCGCCCAAAGGGTATGTTTCAACCAAGTGGGACTCGCCCAATGGGTCTGTTTCAACCATGCGGGACTCGTCCAACAGGTCTCTTTCAACCTAAAGGGTCAATTGCAACAAAAGAAATAAGCATACAAACAACCAATAAGACCCTACTAGCCTTACTAAACATACAATCATCCCATAACATTATGTCATAAGTAATGTAATGAGAAAACACACCTAAATCGAATAGTTGAATAAATACAAACTACTCACGCAAACCCACAAGGTCAATCTCATGAACCACCTAGACACCAAGACGAGGCCAACCCCTAAAGTTTGACCCAAAGTCAAACTTGGTTAAACAGTTAAAAAGGTCAAAAAGCCCATTTCTCAAAACTCAGAGGCGCCTAACGCATGACCAGGGCGCCTCACATCCAAGCAAACGACAAAATAGTCAAGATTCAACTAAAAAATCAAACACATCCAGAAAACTCAAAAGCACCTTAACGCCCTTAGTAAACGCACCACGTCTTTCTGAAACTCATAATATTTCTTGACTTAATTCATTAAAATCCAAGCTCCCAACTCTCAGATCGAGAACCAAATTATATCTTAACGGATAAAGTTAATGGATAAAGTTTCCAACTTTATCAATTAAAACACCCCAAACTAACTAGATCTAGCCATGGTTTCCACAAAGTCCAAGATTGAATTTTTCGTCAAGCATTAAGAAAAGAGAGCACATGCATACGCTCTAATCTCCACCAAAAGGTCAGATCTGAAGCCAAACATGATTCTAAGATCATGGAGTTGTCCACACTCCATATATCAAGTCATCAAAGGGACCAAAACATCAAATAATGGACTAAAACTCCAAATACTCTTAGATATAAAGGTGAAAACCAATAAAACATGAATATGTAAGACATACCAAGGTCCAGAAGATTAATGAGGGCTAATTTCTTCAGTTGCCAAGCTTCAATGCCAAATCTTTTAAGAACACTTCCTCAAAATTCATAAAATCACAAAAATATGGATGAGAGGAGAGAGAGGAGGAACTCAAAACTATGAAAGGAAGGCTAGGGTTTCATCAAGGTCAATCTAGGGTTAATGGAGGTTGAGAAATGAAAAACCATTGGAGTTAATGTACCATAAATAGCCTTAAAACCCCTAAAAAAAGTGTATCCCATGGGCTAGAGGCACCATGGCGCCCTCTAAAGAGGCGCTCCACGCCCTCAACATAATTCTACAGGTTTTCAGTTTTTCAGCAAATGCGATAAATGGCTTCGATGCGTCTCACATTTTCCCGCTCCATAAAAAGCAGGCTACATGATGTAAAATGAGGAGTATTCGTAGATTTTCAAGCTGAAAGTCAAACACAACCAGATAGACATCTTCCGGGGGATCCCGGAAAAATGCTCCGATGGTTAACTCAGATATCGATTTCGAGATTGTTTCGTATAGGTGTGAATTGGTATTAGAGTAACGCACCTATTCCTTTATTATGTTTTTCTTTATAACTCATTTCCATTAGGAAACAGATTCGTTAGTTGGACTAGGCAGAACCTGTCCAGTCATAATTAATGCTTCCCTTGCCGAAGGTACAAAACGTTGTACTAGGAAGGGTCAACAGTCACTTCCGATATCATAAGAGTACTACTCCAATTGTTTTTTTTACAGCATGTTTAGCGATGTTATTGAGGCCTTTGTAAGTCTTGACCTTATAAAGGATTATTCAAGACCGACCTTCCTTCCTGGTAGTTCGGCCAGTTGGCTGGACTCAGCTCGACTTGTCTCTGACATAGAGACCCGTTCGGTAACTTCAGCTTCCATACTATTAGTTCGAGTAGGCTGAATGAAAGGTAGCTTGAACGATCGGGTATATACATTATTATGTCCCCTATGTAGCATCCTGGGTTTTCAGGTGTTTTCACATACTTCCTTTGGTTTTAAAGTATGTCAATTTGGTCCATGAATTATAAAGATGTAGCCCTAAGAAGCCCTAGTGGCAAAATGGTAATTTTGGGAGAAAGAGTAGTACGTTGGGCGTACATGTCAGTATGTTGGGCGTACACATATGTACGTGGGCGTACTAATTTCTGGGTGAAACCCTAATTTTTAGCGTTTGAGGAGTATTTAAACACCTTCATGGATCATTTAACCTCACCCTTTTAGCCTCCAAGCCCTTAAGTCGTTCTTAGCAAACACTAAACCCATAAGAGAGTGTTTTAAGCTTGAAGTGTGTTATTTGTGTTCTTAAAGTAGAAGGAAGTGCATTAAGGAATCTAGAAGGGAAAGCAAGCTTGTGGATCTTGGATCGTCATCATCTTGGGAAGCTCCAGAAGGTAAAAAGTTGCTACCTTTATGCCTGGTTTACTTAGATCTCATCTTGGTGGATTTATGATGTTCTTTTGTCCCAAAAAGTCCCATTGTTGTGCATGTTTGGTGTTGGAAGTTTTGGGTTGTCCTTTCAGACCCTATGAAGGGTTCTAAGCCATAAAAGAGGCCCCTTTAGCTAGTTTGGCTCCATGCTTCTTATGGAAGGTGTTAATGGATTAAGAACATATATTAAGGACTCTTTGTACATCTAAAGTCATAAAGTCGGAGTCGGCAGAAGAGCTATGCTGACCGACGACCATTTGAGTTGGAGTTTCAGGTTGGTGACATGGTGTTTCTGAAGGTCTCACCTTGAAAAGGTGTGATTCACTTCAGGAAGAGGGGGAACTTGGGCCCCCGATATATTGGACCATTTCGGATTGTTGCCAGGTGTAACGCCCGTAGATCCGGGCTAGTCAATTTAGAGGCAAGAAGGGTCGAAAATGACTTTTCGACAAAAGATTATTTAGAATAAATAATTTGAACCAATTTTTAGTATATGTCACAAGGTTTCCATACATATAAAGAACACCGAAATCCGAGTTATAACGAAGAAGTTATGACCCGTCGAAGTTTCGCGACGAAACCGGCACGACACCGGGAAGCGTAAATAGTGAATTTACGATAGAGCAAGTTTTAGCCTTAGCGATATAAACGAAAGTCGCAGAATACGTTAAACTAAGAACATCGATATAAAGAACGCCCAAATCTGACTTCGTATGAAGAAGTTATGATTTTTCGAAGTTTCGTATTAGAAATGTACAGCCTGAAATTCGAATGTTAGATCGAGCGGTTTTTAGCCGACACGTCCTGAATGAGAATCAAAGATCTCGTTAAGAGTAGCGTAACGAGAAAAAGATGGGCGAAAACGAACGTCGGATGAAGAAGTTATGAGAATTTAACGTACCAATCATGTCCCGTCCTGTTAATAATATAAAATTTAAAATTGAGTCAAAATTAGCCGACGGAGTCTAAACGAAAGTTGTAGATTACGTTCCCACCTTCGCGTGGATATAAAGAACGTCAAAAACGGAGCTCGTACGCGAAAGTTACGAATTTTTAAAGTTGAGTATGCAAATTGCGAAATCTGATGCGAGATGGATGACGTGGCCTCATCGCAGCCGTCCATCGCCGATCACATAGCGCCCTTTAGATCACGCTACATCGCCTCGCTTCGCCTTACGCCCCACTTTGGAGTTCGGTACGCCCAGCGTACCCTCGGTCCTTATCCTCTTCCGAAGTGTGAGACACCTGGAGGCAGCTAGACCCTATCCGAAGTTACGCCCCGTGTAGCCAAGGATTACGCCCAGCGTAGTCCGAGGCCTCACAGGGTATAAAAGGGGGACGAGGGTTCCGTATTTTTCACACCTTTCTTCACTCTCTCTCTAACTTCTTTCTCTCTCTAAGTTTCCTAAACACTCCTAAACCCTAGGGAACCTCCCTAGCACCCGAAGGAAGCCCCGAGGCTCCCGATGTCCCGAGAAAAAGGGTCTTTCGGTTTCGAAACGCTGCTCTAAATAAAGTTCCAGTTTTCGATAAAATTCGCTATAAGTGAGCTACTCTTACGCAATTTTTAATATAGCTTCCAAATAATTATAGTAATGTTATTAGGTCCTTAAAATAATTATTTGGGCTATTATTATGAGTTATATTGAGTGTGATTTAACGCTTATATAATAATAATAATAGTCAGACTATTAATTTGTCGCGGTTATCGTTAGACTAAACCCTAGTGATGTTGATACTAGGTTTTATCGAAGGAAAATTGTTTTGAGAGTATCGAAGCGCTGTCCGAGTGCTAAGTCACCACCTTTCAGGTGAGTGCATGGTTACTTTCAACTTACACATAGATATGAAGTATTTACTACGTACTATGTGTTCATATTGTTTGTTTACTTGCTGTCTATGCTTGGTGAAAGATTTTATACATGTTTTAAATGATTTAAACTATATATGTATTTTATATCTACAAAAATATTGGGGTAAAACATGGGTAGATATAATAGATGAAATATGAGTTGGACGACGAGTTGAGAGGTGATATAGACCATGAGGTATGGGTGAGAGGTGTACGATGTGAGAAGCCTTTTTCCCAAACGATGTCCCCATCATTCTGCAGAGTATGGATGACAACCACAGACTATTCTAGACAGTCCAGTGGAACACTAGCAGGCTCGCAACCTGTAGGTGTTATGAACGATGTGTTCACCCGGTGTACTCTAAACATTGGTGACCATGCAGACTTGGTGCCTAAACCTTGGTGATCATGCAGACTTGATGCCTAAACCCTGGCGACTGTGCAAACTTAGTGCCTAAACCCTGGCGACTATGCAGACTTAGTGCCCGTTGTGTAAACCATGGCAACGATAGACTTCGTGCCGATTCCTTTGGATGATCCTTAGGAATGAATGAACGAGGAATAGCTGATTCTTAGGGTAGATCCTTAAGAATAGAGAATACAATGGGGATGGGTAATGGGGTTTAATTGCTTGATTGTTTAAACATAATAATTATATTATTGTGGGTTGAAAACCCTATGTACTCACCAGGTTTCCCAACCTGACTCACTCAGTTTATTTATATCACAGGTGTTGATATGAAGTCACATTACACTGAGAGATTTAAAGAGATGTAGATCACTAGTGTAAATAAATGTAAGTTCTGTTTATGCTTATGTTTATGTATTAACGATGACATCCCAAATGTTTTAAAATGAATAAAATACGTTTCTTCGAAAATGTTTTAATAACGTATTTATCGTGTTTTTCTGGGAACAAATTCCGCAACATTTTTATTAAAAGAAGTACTCTAATTTTTATAAAGCATAAACAAAATCGGTCTTTTCTGGCTGTGAAAATGGGGATGTCACACCAGGGTTGGTAAGGTTGCTTATAGATTGGATCTTTTGGAGGAGCTTAGTCAGATTCATAGCACTTTCCACGTTTCGCAGTTTTGGAAGTGCGTATTGGACGAGGATGCGGTGGTATCATTGGATGATATTAATGTTGATGAGCATCGGAACTATGTCGAGAGTCCAGTAGCTATTCTGGAAAAGAAGGTAAAGGTTCTGCGTAGCAAGGAGGTACCTTTGGTAAAGGTACAATGGCAACGTCGGAGGGGATCTGAGTGGACCTAGGAGCCGGAGGCTGACATGCGGGAGCATTATCCGGATTTGTTCACCGCAGTAGGCTTCGAGGACAAAGCCTAGTCCAAGTGGGGGAGAGTTGTAACATCCCTATTTCTAGGTATGAGATTTATTCTTATTCATGTTTCCCTTGGAACTCGGGGAGTTGATGGCCTCAACTCGATGTGTTGAAAGGCTTTGGGTCGCACATTTTTTGGACCAACTCGACGAGTTGGCGTATGGGTGAGAAACCCTAAATATTAGGGTTTGCGCTCTATATAACCTCCTTAAGTCCTTGAGGCTGATCTTTTATCAGGCTCCAAACTCTCATATCAGCCTTGTGAACCCTAATCATGATTTCATTTCTTATTGCGAGCTAGTGTGGCATTTTGGAGCAAAAGAAGGAGAAGATTGAGAGAAGGAAGCATGGATCCAGCAAGCAAAGCACTTATCTTCAGTTTGGCAATCTTTTGGACCATTGTAAGTGTTCAAGATCCGATTTTTATCTATCTATGTAGCTAGATCTTGAGTTTTGTCCCTTTTTCTCCCTATTCTTGGATATTTCAATGGATGGACTTCATAAAGTTTGCAACTTTATGAATCTCCAAGTCAAGGTGACCTTATAGTGGGTTAGATCTGGTCTTTAGCAAAGCTTTGATGCCATGCATGGAGTTTAGGTCATATTCCCCTTTTTGACCCATTTTCGTTTCAATATATGCATTGGACATGCATGTCTATAAAGCACTAACCTTTGGGACGTTTTTTAGGCTAGAATCTCATCTGGAAAAGTTGGGTTCCAGATATCAAGGATTTTGTGCTTAATGGTTAAGCCTTTGAGTTTTCAAGCCTTGTGGAAGGGTTTTTGAGCCTTTGGAGTAGCTCCAAAGGATAAAGTTGGAAACTTTATCCTCTTAGAAACATTTGGAGTTTAGATCTGAGCCTTAGAGTCCCTGGAATCGAAGAATCATCTGAATGTATTAAGCTGGGGAAAACTCGGCGAATTGGCTAGGGTTTTCCCCAACTTTTTGAGTATTGTAGAACTCGACGGGTTCATAGGTGCACTCGACAAGTTGGTTCAACATGGACTATTGACCTTGACCGTTAACTTTGACTTTGACCATGGTTGACCAAGTTGGACTTTTGAGGGCATTTTGGGTATTTTGGGATTTTGATGGGTTTGGTCATAATGGTTGTAGGCATTGATTCGGGAGCTGAGATTCAGAGTCAGACCATATCAATTATGCACTACTTGTGAGGTGAGTTGTCTTCACTGTACTTGCGGGTCTAAGGCACCAATGATGGCCCATTGGATTAATATCTTGTTGTGCATGCTATTGTATTGTTATGATCTGTTAGATTGGTATCCTAGTAGATAAGATGTTGCTATGCTTAGTTATATGTAGATCTGTATGACTGGATGTAGACTGTTATATGATTATGTGTTATATGTACACATAATTTGTTGGTGGCTGAGGCTTCACTGCTTTTTTTATAAGCCAACATGCCGAGGCATTCCAACCCGATGGTTGAGGGCCTAGGGAATTCCATCCCGAGGATAATTGGACCCATAGTATGTTGGCATTCCACCCCAATGGTTGAGGGTCTAGGGTATTCTATCCTGAGGATGATTAGACCCATAATATATTGGCATTCCAACCCAATGGTTGAGGGGACTAGGGTATTCCAACCCGATGGTTGATTGAGCCCAAAGTATGTTGTTATTATAACTATGCTATTTGTTATGTATTGGTATTGTGGGGGAATTCACTAAGATTTGGGCTTGTAGTTTGTATTATGTTTCAGGTACCTCAGTGGATCATGGAAAGGCAAAGGCGTGATCGTGCACCTCCTCATGTTTTGATTTTACAATTTTGGGATTTCTCTGATGTGAAACTTATTTTGAAAACAAATTGTAATAAATGATGGTTTTGTGGTTGTTTAAAAAGTTTAAAATTTTCAATAATTTTATGAATGTTACACCTTTGCTCAAAGAGGCATTTCCACCGACCAAGAAAACAAAGCCACCTGCTTCACCGTTTTCTTTCAATCATGCCAAACGAACAAAATCCAAAGCTACCTGCTTTGACGGATCCTTCCTGCCCGCTTTTCACGCACCTACGTCGGTATCTCGTTATCATGAACAAGTCGAACTTTCTTCCTCGCTAATCATTGTTGTCCAATTAATGTAGACACAACCCTTTGATTTTTTCTGTCATTTGATTTCAACCGATCAACGTCTTATTCTCTTTTTTGACAACCCCAACCTAATCAAACTTGCTCCGAGAGCACTTTTCCACCGAACAACAAGACAATGTCACAACCACCTTTATCGTCTTCCGTCACCCATAAAACGGACTGAATCAAAGCCACCCACTTTGATGTATTCTCATCCGTTTATTCCGCGCCTCCGATTAGTGTCTTTCTACCTTAGAACAAGCCTCATCAAGAGAAATCGGGGTTGTTGTTGAGATGCTTCAACTTGCACTCAAAAATAATCCACACCCCCCTTAAACCGAACCCAGTTCCCACTGCATCTGCTCCGCAGCAAAGAGCTACATTTTTCTTAAAACCGACTCTCAAACTGGCCGCCCTACGCCTTCACGAGCCCTAGGCTCTGATGCCACTTGTTAGGATCGCTAGTAGCCCAACCATGCTCAATATAGAAGAACAATGAGGTTCCATTTTCTAAAATCAATTGGTAATAGAAGGAATTACCCATTGCCTTATATGCTAGCATCTAGTTTTTCTTTTTGCCGATGTAGGATTTGGTTTGCACCCAACAATCCTCCCCTTAAACCCAAGTTCTGCCCTTGGCCTCCCTTCAACAACTATTCATCAGGTCCAATCCTTTTTCATACCGTCGATACTCTCGAGACACGCTCACCTAACATGGGTCATTAAGAAGACTTTCGATACAAGGCTTCATGATCAACTTCGTTGGATAGGGAATTATTGGGGATTGTGCCACCTGCGCCGACCACATCATTCGGGCTACAAATGTAGCTCTGATACCACGTGTAGGTATACCAACTAATATTACCTTGGTGCCCAAGGTATGAACTGAACAAAGAAGAAGAAAAGAACAAGAATGATGAATTATTTGGTGAACTTTATTGCTGTAAAAAGTTAACTTAAACATCCTAAACATTAACCATATTTATACTAATAAAACTAGACTCCTACTCTAACAAAAAAAAAATTGTATAAAAGAATGTTTCTTAAAATACCCCTAGAACTAAAATTGTCACAGATTTCCTCTTGTGATAAACCGATTAATCCAACAATGATTACAAACATATAATAAAATATACACATCAAATTTTTTGCGTCGTTATCGGGGACTTGTTGTCAAGTTATTTAAAGCTTATTTTATATATTAAACTAAACACGTCGGCTTCCTAATTATGTCCTTTAAGTAGTTCTTAGCTAACAAATTACAACTAACCATACATCCAAAATTGTAATTCTTTGCCTACGATATGTTTCAAATTTTGGAGTTAATTTGAAATGTATCGTTCATTATACTTTTCATTATGCATACTTCTTAAAGTATATGTTTTTTTTGCGTTTCCCCACACCTTGCAATTATCTTGGTTTATCATCCTTCATAAACTAAAGCTACTATATATTAGCTACAACATAATTAGTTAATGCAAACCCTAGTTGAAAAGTAGGCTCATACAACTCTCTCACAATAGGCTTCATTTTGTTCCACTTAACTTTAGGACCATGTGCCATTTGCTCTACACCCGGTCAACCTCACTTTCATCTTCAACGTGTTCATTGAAGAGTCAAAAATTCTATCAAGTATCGATTTCACAAATATATATGAACACACAATGTAACTAAATCTGGTTTCAGCTTATATTATTTGGAAAACAACAAAGGTTACAAGAGTTTGTATGAAGTCAGAAAAAAATGTCCAAGTAACATATGTTGCAACAATTATAGTGTTATCAATATATACAAAATATACTAGGAGACTTCGCCATTAAGTACACAGTTTACAAATGTTCATAGAATTACATAGATATATCAAAGTCACATAAACTTCGATATAAACAACAACACTACCCTATGACAATATGACAACACTACCCTATGACAATATGATTCTAAGACTTTGCATCTGAATATCTTCGCAACATATGAACTCAACATGCATGCTCTTCCTCGTGGACACCATCATCATTATCTTCATCCTCCACTTTATAGTATGTGGTCCTTAACATATTTTCATCACATAAGTTAAGGAATGAGTCGTTTGCACATGGTAAAAGTGGGTTTGAAGGTTGCTTTGAAATCCAAAAAGAACATGTAAATAAGATCATCATTAGAGCCTTCATCACATACATAAGTTTTCTTTGGGGATTTTTCTTTTCTTCTGCATAATGTCATCGCCATTTCATACTCTGAAAATCATTTTTGATAGTCAATAATCACACCAACATTGGAATCGATTATGTAATGGATCATTACAAACACACAACTTCCTATTTTAGTATATTTAAACTTCAAAAACTGTAATTGTAAGCTCTTGCATGCAACATTGGTGTTAAGAATTAAAACATGTAAAACCTTCGTCTTCCTCTCACGGTCACTCTCAATCAAAAGTGCCGTTTGTGTAAATACAATGTGAGTTCCCAACATCAAATCACTCAAGTAAATTGGAACGAATTGAGGGTTTCCTTATGGAAACCAGGCAACGATAATAAAATGAAATATTTTTCAATTATGATGGCAGATAAGGGGAAAACAAAATTATGACTAAAAAAAAGATGGCATAACCATTTAAACCTATAAATAAATTAATATTAGATATTAATGAAAATGATATAGAAAAATAGATTCACTTTTTCCGCTCAAATATATATAAAAAAGAAAACTAAAAGAGGGAAGAAAACATGATTTTGCAGTAAGAAAAGCACATTACCGATGTCATATATACGAGGAGAATGATGATGAGTGCTGACAGGGAAGAAGCATGAGAGAGAAATACAGACAAAGAAAGGTCGATGTCCTTTCCCCCTTTTTCATCACACACAAATTCATATTTTACTCCTATCTTCCTCAAATCACAAGAATATTAGACCCTCTCTCTGCTTTTAAAACATTATAAAACTTCAATATTTTGACCCATCTTACTCCCTCCATCACAAAACAAGGAAAAACAGGTATTTTCTTCGAGGAACAGCAATGGGAGCTCGTTGTTTCTACTTTTCTTTTTGTGGGTGGTCTAGTTTGAAATCCAACGATACGCATCCATCTGATCTGGGTACGTGAAGATTGACCATGGGTTTATGGAAAATTGAATCTTGAATTTGTATAATCACTGTGTCATCGCTCATCAATTGTATTTTTATGTATGACTTCAATGTGTTTGATAATTTGCTTCAGAGAACGGTGGTGGGGATAGCGATAAGCTAAAGCTGCCAGCTTTTAGAGAGTACAAGTTAGATCAACTTAAAGCTGCTACCGGCGGGTTTTCTGTCGATAATATTGTGTCTGAACATGGTGAAAAGGCGCCTAATGTTGTGTATAAAGGAAAGCTCGAAGATGATGATCGTTTGATCGCTGTTAAAAGGTTCAACAAGTCTGCTTGGCCTGATACTCGCCAATTCCTGGTATGTCACCACATATTCATACATCTTTATCGCAATTCAGAATGTTGTTGTCTTTTTGGTAAACAAACAACCTTGGGAAACTGATCGGAAAATTGATCGCTTGATATAAATTGGTCAATTGTCGCTAGTGGTCAAGATTCTAGAGGTCCCGTGTTCAGATCTGATGATTTACTAACAGTACGATCGTTGGCAGATGTCAACAGTTTTCATCCATTGAGTGTGCTTCCCGATGTCTTTCAAGAAAAAACAAACCCAGATCTTATTAACCAAATTATTCCCTATAATTTATTCAATTTGATCAAAAAGTGAAACAATTTCATGATATTGAATTACAGGATGAAGCAAAAGCAGTGGGGCAACTTAGGAGCCTAAGATTAGCCAATTTATTGGGATGTTGCTGTGAAGGAAATGAAAGATTGCTAGTGGCAGAGTTTATGCCTCATGAAACTTTATCCAAACATCTCTTTCATTGTAAGTCTTCATTAAATTTTCGAACTTCAATCAATTCTTTATACACAAAAAACTAATAATATACAATCTCAATTCAGGGGAAACCCAACCTTTAAAATGGGCAATGCGATTAAGGGTGGCTCTCTATTTGGCACAAGCACTAGATTACTGCAGCACAAAAGGCCGATCTCTGTATCACGATCTTAATGCTTACAGAGTCTTGTTTGATCAGGTACTTTCTAAAATCGTTTTCAATTATATTTATATTCGTGTTCTTATTATTTACTATTTATAAATCTTTTTACAGGATTGTAATCCCAGGCTTTCATGCTTTGGCCTAATGAAGAACAGCCGAGATGGAAAAAGTTACAGTACAAACTTAGCTTTCACCCCACCAGAATACATGAGAACTGGTATGAAAAAAGTAAAAAAGTCAAAAAAAAAAACTGTCGCTAAAAGTGAAAAACAATTTCGTGACATTTTATAGTTAAAGTGATTTTTTTTTCTTTTTCTATCGCAGGTAGAGTCATAGCAGAAAGTGTAATTTACAGTTTTGGCACCATTCTGCTTGATCTTTTGAGTGGAAAACACATTCCTCCAAGCCACGTAAGCTCATTCAAGTTTGAGTGCTCATTTATTTCCAGATCTACTCTAATCATTCATTACTTAATCATTTCAGGCACTTGATTTGATAAAAGGGAAGAATTTTCAGATGCTAACAGATTCATGTTTAGAGGGTCATTTTACTAATGATGATGGAACTGAATTGGTAAGGATAGCATCACGATGTTTGCAGTATGAACCTCGAGAGAGGCCCAATGCCAAATCAGTTGTGGCTGCTCTTTCTCCTCTTCAGAAACAAACAGATGTAAGTGCGTTTGTTGCATACTTTCTAAAAAAAAAATTCACAATACCCTTGAAACATTTAGTGACAAAATTTGGCAACACCTTAACAGATTTCTTCTCTTGTCTTGATGGGAATCAATGACGAAGCAACACAAATATCAAACCTGTCGCCACTTGGCGACGCTTGCTCGAGACTAGATTTAACTGCCATACAAGAGATACTTGAAAAGATCGGATATAGTGGCGATGAAGGAGTTACAGATGAGGTAATCTCCTGAAAAACACATTTTGATTAAATTTACAATTATACCCTCCTAAATGTGTTTTGAATCCAACTTTCTTTGGCTTTTTCAGCTTTCCTTCCAAATGTGGACAAGTCAACTTCAAGATACGTTAAATGGTAAGAAGCGTGGGGACAATGCTTTTCGAGCTAAGGACTTCAACACTGCAATCGAATCTTACACAAGCGTAAGTCCGGGCCCATTTGTTAGCAAAACATGTTGTACTGTGTTCCATATGTATTCTGACAAACATATTTACAATCTGACAACACACAATTCGTCTTTTTCTTTCTTTACTTTTATACTAACCAACATCTGTTTGGTTATCTGACACAATCTGTCTCAATAGCAGATTATACAATCTGCTATTGAAACAGATTGTTAAAACGTACAGAATGTGTAATAATGTTTAAATCTTTGGAGGTGCAGTTCATCGAGAGTGGGACCATGGTGTCACCAACTATGTATGTGAGAAGGTGTTTGTGTTATTTGATGAATAATAAGGGACAAGAAGCGTTGGGAGATGCGATGCAAGCACAAGTGATATCGCCTGATTGGTCGATTGCGCTTTATCTGCAAGCGGCTGCTTTGTTTAGCCTAGGAATGGACAATGATGCACGTGAAACACTTAAAGATGCGGTTTCATTGGATCCCGAAATGAAGGGGAATTAAAATTGTGTTGTTTTTTTTATGTTGCTAGGAATGTTGTTTGTAGTTGTGGATATGTGAATTGTTTCCATTAAAGGCAACTTTACTTTTGTTATTGAATGAGTGTTTGTAATGTTCATTTATCAAATTAAATGAGTTCAAAAAGTATGTAGACATGTGTACGAGTCTTTGTATGGTATACTTAGGACCGTATCATGTGATGAGCTGACTTGACTTGGAGTGAGTTGTGATGAACACCGCCCCTTCCCCCTTTTCCCTTCACTCTTTGCCCTTCCATGGTGATAATTCACCACAATGTTTCACCTCCCTTTTTATTTTTTTCACTTGTTGTACGGTATAAGAGTCTTTAGGATAAGGAATGATGTGACAGTGATATGATACGACAAAAATAAAGTGTGGAAAAATGAGATGCACATATACTAGGCCTGATAATTCTCGACACGACACGAAATAAATGAGTTTTTGAACCCGCCAACCCGTTTATTAAACAGGTCATATATGGGTTTCTTAAAAAATATACTGGTTGACCTGCCAACTCGTTTAGAATTTTAATAAAAAAAATTTAAATACTTTTAAATATATTAAGTATTATACACTATGCGGTTTATATTTTATACTATGATAGGATACTTGATATACCATTTGACATTTGGCATTTGCCATAAATAATCTCAGTCTCACAAGCAAAATCGAAGAAGCCTTCTCTTCTCTTGCTCTCCCCTCTGTGACGAACGACAAAACAAACTCACGAAGAATGGCAGCATGAATGATTGAATCATTATCAAATGACGTCGATGCCTGAACGTGAACGACGGAAGCATAACGCAGTAGACAATCGATTTGTTGCGATCCAACCCACGAACACACGAACCCAATCTGACCCATGAACCCGCTAACCTATGAACCCATATAAATAAATGGATTGACGGGTCATATATGGGTTTATGTTCCAAACTTGCTAACCCGTGACCCGCCAACCCATGATCTGTATAGTTAAATGGGTCGTGTTTGGGTTGGTATATTTTAACCCGATAACCTGCTAATCCGAACATAACACGATTGTCAGGACTAACACATACCGCATAGTCTTGGTATGTCTAAAAGTGATAAATGCTAGTCATTTAGTATGGACAAATTCCATATAAAATGAATGTATGTCAATTTAGTTTCTATTTATGGAGACATAATATGAAAACAAATATTTAAGAGATTTTAGTAAAATAATTATAATCAAACAAGAAACTTGGTCATTGAATAAGTACTTATTACCCAATAAGTTGATTTCGTATTTAAATAATTGGTTCTTATTTGTACATATTTTTTCAAAAATAAAAATCGACCCAAATGTATATTCCATTAAAGTTTAGAATAATGTATTTTGCTCCTTTAGGTTATGGAGAGGTGATTGTAATTCCCTTAAAGTAAAAGGGTCCAATTTATAAATTCTAAGAAATTGAGAAAATGGGATCGTGACTGATTTAACGTGACGACAAGTTGGTGCCATAGTAACGTTTGTTAGTTGTTACTTTAGTCGACAAATTAGGCAAATTTTTATAAAGTTTTCTAAGATGTAGACAAAAAATGCAACCTACCATTGTTAGGAAAAGGCTTAAGGAGTGATTCGTTCATCCTTTTTGACAGGCCACCGGTGGGAACCGGAATGGGGACACCGGACACGGAAATTGATTCTCCAAAATTAAAAGGAAAAAAATATGATTACAGGAAAGATTTGTGATGAATTTGAAAGATTTGTAATGAATTTGAAAATGATTCCAGATGAATTGCTACAAAAATGAAAATGATTTCAAATGTACCAAAAAAAAAATATTGAATGTTTTTGTCTAAATCTATGTATCTCACTTAGACGAAAGTTTTACGTTTTTTTTTTAAATGACCTATATCCAAGTAACCAAGTGAAATACTAGCAGGATAGACTGCTAGCATGGAAGCTTGAAATAAAGATACACGTGCTATGCTTATGTTTATCGATTGTAACCCATGTTTTTAGTATTTTGAATGCAAAATAATGTGTATTCAAACTTGGGCATTTGTAATAGGGTTGTGTATGGGCCGGTTTGGTTCGGTTATTTGTCAAAATCGAACCATAACCATTATGATTGGTTAATACATTTTGGTAGCCATTGGGTATAATTAATATTGGTTATGGTTAATGATTTTTGTCGGTTAACGGTTTTGGTTAATGGTTAATATTGGTTAACCAGAATGTTCAAATTAATATAAACAACGAAAGTATATTGGCATAGAAAATGAAAAGAGAATACAAAAAAGTCATCAACGCCAATGTTTATAATCTACCTTATAGTAATAGAAAAAATGTGTATATTTGAAACTCAGAGTGAGATAACATATAGTCACATTCAAAATCAAAAACATTCAATCACTCATATACATTCAATGTGATTAAGTCAAAAACAGTAAATAAAAAAAAAAGCAAAAAAAATACATTCTTAATATATCATAAAGTCAAGAATAACCACAAACTTAACTTACCTAGAATTCTTGATTATAAAATCAAAAGATCCTTCAAATATGTCTATAAAGTCAAAACAGTCTGTGATTAGGATTAACAGTGTAAGAAGCCTCCGATTAGGATTATGAGTGTGAAGATTAAACTAATTGTAAATAATGTTTACAAATTGTAGAATTAGTCGATTAGGAATTACAACATTAATCAATAATCTAACGCAATGTATGATTAGAAGATTGTGTGTGTCTGCATGATCAGTCTTTATTAGTTTAATTGCTCGTTCGTCTCCTTATAAGTAACAGTTAATGAATTATATTTTGAAAGTTTAATGGGTCTTAAATAAGTTTGACTATATTATTTTATATATAATCCATAATTTTTATATATTAAAATATAAAGTTAGTGGTTCGGTTAATAATAGTTTGGTTAAGCTATAAAGCCATAACCGAACCGTTAGTTATTGGTTAACAAAAACCAAAAAACCGAACCAATGGTTTTTAAAATGGTTTGGTTATTATGGTTCGGTTATATTAGTTATATTGGTTTTGGTTCGGTTTTTCGGATATTATGCTCACCCCTAATTTGTAAGTTATGAAATAAGATCGTAACAATGTTTTATTAAATACATGAGTAAATTACACGACTGGTCCCTATGGTTTGGGGTAATTTGCGCATTTGGTCCCTAACTTATTTTTTTAACTCGGAAAGCCTAATGTTTGTTTTTGTTACGCGCTTGGTCCCTACTTTTTTTTTGTTTCGCGCTTGGTCCCTGTCTTACCTAAAAAGACTATTATTTAAATAGAGAAAAATGGTATGGTAGGTAGGGTAATGTGAGGGGGTTGGGGTTGGGGGTGTGTTTATTTAAATAAGTTAAAAAATCAAGGGCAAAATAGTCTTTTTAGGTGAGACAAGGACTAGGCGCGTAACAAAAACAAACAGTAGAGACCTTCCGAGTTAAAAAAATAAGTTAGGGACCAAACATGCAAATTACCCTAAACCATAGAGACCATTGGTGTCATTTACTCTAAACACATAAATTTGTACTATAAAAATATCGTCTGTCAGGTTTTTTTCGCTTTAAAAAAAACATATGTTATTTGTTTGATTTTATTATTTAATATAAAAACTATAAGTTAATGTGTAAATATTTAAGTGAGACTCATTTATAATATATAAAAGTTTATAAATTGCTGATATGACATTTGGACCTTTAAACATCATTGGAGATGTTGTGGTCATTTTTATGAATATCCCACCCAAATGAAAACACTTACGATGAGAGATAACAACATAAACTAAAACATTGCAATTTGTAAGCATACAAAAAAAATACTTTAGAATTCTTACAAAACTGTAAGAAACAAGTTCTATAAATTGAAAAAAAACATCGTCTCTAAATTATTGTCAAGGGTAAACTTTGAGAATTTATATTTAAGGTTTTAATTTCTAGTCTCCACAAGACCTACTTTGCATGTTTTACCTTTCTCTAAGATTATGTTTTGACAAACTAACTTAAAATTTAGTTTTTCGTTTATAAGCTAACTTATCAACTAATTGCTTCAAGCTAACATATCAATAAACTATCTTGTAAGCTACTTTGTAAACTACATCATTACAATAAACTACTTTTATAGTTTTATCAAACACTACATTACAATAATTCATATATCAAATTTTAACAAATATATCTACCTCCCACAAAAATTTCTAAAAAACATTTGTTCTTTAAAAGTTAAAAGCATTAGATGTGAAAGAAAATGAAGCATATAAAATTCATGGCATTGGTTCACTCATAGAAATATTCTGAAAATACTCCAAAATTATTTCAGGGTTTTGAACAACTTAGTTGATCTATATGATTTCATCAATCATCAAAACAAAAAAAATCTAAAGAATCCTTGACTATTATAATTAATATTAAAAACCAAAGTTGAAGATTCACATTGGTGGTCTCCCAGAACCAAGTAGTTGGCCTACAAGATTTGTGACCTGAAGATAAATGAGAGAGCATGTTACATATTCACATATGTTTGAAAAGGTTTATATATATTTGTTTACATTATGATTATAAATCTTGAAAAAATATTTAAAGAAATGTTACCTGCCAATATTTTGAAACACAACGATCAATGCAGCTGTTTTCACCCATGTTTAACTCAGACTCTTTGTACCTAAAACAATTAAGCTATTCAAAATCACATCTTTGAAACACCATATTTTGAATTAATGTGCCTTGAAGGACTTTTTTTATTATTATTGTGAAGAGAAGAGATGATACCTTTTCTCAACACATTTAGCAAAACATGTATGAGTTAGCCTGCATCAAATCATACATATGTGTTAAATATTATAAAACTTGCACAACACAGGAAATGGAAGAGAATATACATTATAGGGTGTTGTTTAATTAATAGAAAGGTCTAAAATCTTTATGTCTAGGCATGATGAATTTTAAACACATAACAAAATAATCCAAAAATGAAGGTTCTTACTTGTTAAACAATTCAACCCTGTACTCCATCTCCTTCTCTGCCATTCCAAAGATCTATACATCAAGAAAAACACAATAAAGTAACTACAACCTAATCTTTAAATACAAGAAAACAAATGGAGATGCAATGCATTTTTTTCTTTCAGACCAATGAATTGCTAAAAACAAATCAAATGGAGTTTACCTGTTCCTTGTCTAATGCAACGGGCATCTCATTATTTGCAGCCATTGTAGGTTGAGTGGAGATGAAGAAACTAACAATAACCTGCAAAATTTCAAATACAGATTATAAGTGTTTGAAAAGTATCAGACCAATTAGCAGGTATTTTCACATAAGAAAATGAAACCACAGCAGAATTTCTGTTCTATCGATTCAGAAAAATGTTACTAGCAACCATACTTGATACAATGCATTAGACAAATAGGTGTGTATGATCAACAACTCCCTAAATCAGTCTTTAAACTATGACTGACTTGGAAGATTTACAAAAAGGGATACTTCTGGTAAGGGTAAACATCGGACTGCTTTTTGTTATGTCAAATAATCCAATTACGCATATTAACCAATCAATCACGATCAAAAGCAAGAACAAAGTGAGAATTCGATCATTTCTCACTATCTCATTGGTAAGTATGGTTCAGATCCATTCAGAACCAAAAAAGACTCGATTCTTTACAACAAAAAAGCATCCCGAAATCACATCCACTATAAATCAAGTTCGACTAATGAAACTATTGAAGAGAAAGAAAGGGATTTTTTTTCAGATTCTGATATCATGATATCAGAGGGGTCACAATAGCGATTGAAGAATAAAAAAACCCTCCAGCGATGTCGCGGTAGCTCTGTTTGGGATCGACTTCAGAGGGGGTTGTTTGGTTCGAATGTATAAAATGCGATTAAAGAGAGAGGGAGATAGAGGTAGAGGTAGAGAGATATTACCTGCGATGAAGCTCCTTGAACGACCCTGTGACGAAGTGGAGAAGACGCGATGGAGAGGTTGTCGGCTGAACGAGAATGAGAAGATGTCTAGGTTTACCTGATGAAGCGTGTGGTAAACTGGTAATATTTAGTGAGGGCAAAATCGTAATTGCCATTTTCCATTTTCCATTAATTCCACTAGGACGGTGAAAGAATGAATTTTCCTGAAGGAAAAAATTTAATTCAGCACCTTCTCTTAAATTTCATTCCATTCCTACCAAACAAATAACCAAAGGAATTAGAATCATTTTCTCTTCAATTTCATTCCTTTCCATTTCTACCAAACAAACAACCAACAGAATTAGAATTATTTTCCCTTGATTTCATTTCATTCTTGACAAACAAACAACCCTCAGGTCTTGCCCATATAAACTGAATTCTAAATAATAATTGGGCCTACAAACCGATCTCAAGTAGGGGCTTCTATTAGTGTCGTATTTAAATGAAACAGAAATAAAAGATTTCTTACTACAAGGCTAAGCTAATATCACTTTTTGGAGTAAAATACATGAATTGTCTTTTGCGTAGGGCCAAAAAAATACATTTAGTTTTTATTTATAAAAATTAACTTGGATTGTTTATGTATTGTTTTTTTCACTTGGACAATCTTATGTATATAAAATGATTTTTTTATCCTTAATAATTATTTCTCTTAAATTTCTTTTATTTTGTTTATCTTTTAGATTAAAAAAATAAAATATGTATCACCCTCTTCCATTTCTCTTTCCTCATTTTCCTGCTACCTTCCTTGTAAACCAAAATACACTACATCATCGGTGATTGGAAACCACAATACATTACATTACCGACAAAAACCCAAGTATCAACATTGGTAATGTTAGGTGCACTTTATGCACCTCTTTGTGCACCATTTAGTCCATTTTCATACATCTATTTAGCATAATTGTTCTTCATTTGTCTTGCATTTCATCATATTCATGTTAGTCTCTAGAACAACCTTATTTGCACACTTTTATGTCCTTTTCAGGTAAACCGGAGGTTGGAACGCGCTTTGGGAAGTGTCGGGAAGCATTGGTGAAGATTTCGGGATGATCGGGCGAAGAACGGAAAAGTTGAAAAAAATCAAGTTTGGAATTGGAGTCAGAGGAATACACGGGCCGTGTTGGATTTACAATGCAAAATCAACACGGGCCGTGTTGACCAAAATGGGAGCTGTTGACCATGTTGAACAGGGGCCGTGTCAGTTTAGCCTATTTTAACACGGGCCGTGTTGACCAAAATGAGAGTTGTTGACCATTCTGAACAAGAGCCGTGTCAGTTTAGTGCAAATCAACACGGGTCGTGTTCAACCCAAAAACCAACTTTTGACAGTTTTTCCTATCTTTCATATTACGGGTTAAGGGCAATTTTTACAAACACACAACGTATCAGAGCACTTTTGGATAGGAAAATTCGAAGGTTTTAGAAAGGGTTTGTCCGTTAATCATTTGGAAACATTTTAAATTCTTCTTTGTAAGCACTTTAGCACTTAATTTCATCTTTTAAACTTGTTAATCTTGTTCTAGCCATGTGTGGCTAGAACCCTAACTTCTCCATTTTCATGTTTTGACTTTTTGGTTGCGAATCAAATCATATGACCTGATGTTTGTGTTTAATTTCTATCTAGTGAAACTGATTTTACTTCAATAGAATGTTTGATTCTAATAATGATTCTTATTGGCCATTTGAATTAGGGTTAGGTCATTCAAGTTATTTATTTTGCAAAATCTATAATTGTTTTGTGAATTGAACTAAGTAACAAGCATTAAATTGATTTCTTATGAATGAATTTAGTGTAAATCTTTTCACACATTCTTACGCTCCCGAGCTTGTGAGGAGTATTGGGTGTTGTTGGGAACATTCACAATAAGCTTAATGAAATCTTTTAATCTAATTCTAAGAGCTTGTTTAGATTAGGTTAGTAAGGTTAGGATTAATCAAAGAGCTTGTTTTGATTGATTAATGTGGTGAATGGAAAGTGTTAGAGCTTGTTAACACTTTTAAGTACCAACTTAGATAGAATGAAACAAATGTCTTGTCATCTTTGATTCCCATTGCTGGATTGTCATACATGAAGTACATGAAGTTGGAGTCCTTACAAAATCTAAACTTAATTCACTCATTTAGCCGATTATGTGTGTTTTTAATTTGTTTGTTTAGTTATTGCATTCTAAACCCCCCTCTTTACTGTTGGTGACCATAGTACCTTGCGCAAAGAGGTATATACTAATTATCTCGTGTCTTTGTGGATCGACCATACTTACCTTGTACTGCCTTTTAGTGCAATATAGTGGGATTCTTTTGGAGTATATCGTACCCCTTTATATGTTGGGTTTGACACGCCTAACGGTATCCCCATCACTCTCATCCTTCTTTCTCAGACGAGACCAACCACTGCCCTAGCCACTATACAATGTGGTCAACTCCTATCAGGCCTCCACCATTGATAACCATACCCATGCCCTTCTCTTTCTCCTACTCTCTTTTCCGATCGCCGGCTAACCCAACCAAAACCACCATCGATCACCTCCCAGAAAACCCAATGCTCTCTATTCATTTTGTTTCATAACTGTAACGCCCTATTCGAAAAGTATTCGTTCGTGGATTTCAGAAACCAAAGCTAGGGGTGTTTGGTCATTTTTGGGATGGGAATTTATTTTGAGAAGGTTGTGGGCTGAGTTGTGCTGCTAGAAGCGTAGGGCTTCTCACCACCTTTCTGTGGATATAAAGCTCATCAGAAACAGATCTAGATTGAAGGAGTTGTTATACTTTAAAGATATTGACATAATGGACCTTATGGAGAAAAGTTTGCATGGAACGCCATGCATGCATGCTTGGAACACGCGTGGATACGCCCAGCGTACTGAGGCAACTTGGTCGCGGATGATCAAGGCGTACGCCCAGCGTACGTGGAGGTACGCCTAGCGTACGCTAAAAGTTATGAAACCCTAAGTTTTGGATTGAGCACTATATAAAGGACATAATGGTTTCAACCTTAGCCCCCATATCAGCCTCCCCAACCTCAGAAGAAACCCTAGAACGTTCATACCCTCATTTGGTGAGATCTTGACCTTGGAGAACCCATTTTGGTGGTTTAAAGCTTGGAAGAGAAAAGAAGAAGGTTGGCAAGGAGGAACCTTGGAAGCTAGAGTTTGTAGATCTGGGATAAGTGCCTCATTTCGGACCTCTTCAAGTTAAAAAGTTTTGAGCTTGATGATTAATCTCTTAGATCTCCTTTAGTTCAAGTTTATGGACTTTTGGTCCCAAGATTGGGTCTTTGAGACTTAAGCACGTTTCTAAGACCAGGGTTGCCTCCCTTAGAGTCATATGAGTCCCAGAAGCAGTAAAGTTCCAACCTTTATGGTCCTATTAAGTCCATGTATGAGATCTGTTCCCCTTTATGGAAGTAGAAGAGTGTTTTGAGAGTTTGGGTTGGTTTGGGCCATATAAAGTCACCAAGTCAGTGACTTTATGGCTTAATACATGGAATAAAGCTTGGATCCGAGTTTGTAGCTTCTGAATCGGGGTATTAAGCACTTATTAGAAAGTTGACTTAATAAGGCTGTATGTTGGGCGTACAAGAAGGTACGCACGGCGTACAAGCCATCAGCTAGTACGCTCAGCGTACCTAGGAGTACACCCCGCGTACATTGTCAGATTTGGACCTTGAGCTTTTGGGCCTCGGTGTGGGCTGTGTTTGGATTATAGGTCTTTGGGCCTTAGTGGGCCATCAGGAGTTAGTGTTTATGGGTCAAGTATATGTATCGGGCTTAAGGTAAGGCCCAATAATGGGATTGGGCCCAATGTTGCAAATTGGGCCATTTATGGGTCAATAGTGGGCTTGGGAAGCCTACTTAATGTTGGACCTTTTTATAGTATGTTTTCGGCCCTAGTTATGGACCATTATGGGGTAGGGGTAAAATGGTAATTTTACCATGAGAGTGATTATGATATTGGGCTAAGTGATATTGTGATCTTGGTAGCTCGGGGAGCCGAAGAAGCAGCAATCGGGAAATTCCAGTCAGCAACCGAAGGGTTATCAGCAAAGTTCAGCAGTGCAGGTGAGTTTCCCTTTGTGTGAATGGGTCTACGGCCACAATGCTGGCCCATGTAGTTATGAGTAGGAAGACTCGGCGGTTAGCCCTAGGCACTGTTTGCTAGCATGATATTCAGGACCAAGGTCCGATGTCGGGCGGGTGTCCAAGGAATGATTTGCATGATCGTTTATACTTGTTGTCTGTGTGATACATGTATGTGCCTGGTAGGAAGGTGAGTGTGGGCAAGGTACCGTAACTCAACAATTGCAGAGTGTGGACGGTGTTCCACATCTCATTAGTAGCCGAGCAGGGGCGAGGCCCATGGTAGGAAGGGAGTGAGTGTGGGTTGGGCCCGTATCTCACTATCAGTAGGAGCGAGGATGGGGTTCCATGACTCATCGTGTAACACCCAAAGTTTGAAGGCCAAGAAAGGAAAGAAAACCCTAATTTTTAGGGGCGACTCAGCGAGTCCAAGGAAGAACTCGGCGAGTCCGAGCGGGATCCGAGTCGAGGTGTAAGTGACCAACTCGGCGAGTCGGCCAAGTGGACTCGGCAAGTCTGGTCTGTGCGAGGAAAACCCTAAATTCGGGACTTGGAGCCTATTTAAACGTCTCATTCTCTCCCCTAGGGTTCCTTTACTGCCTCTCTCACCCAGAATACGAACCCTAAGTCTCCATTGTTGTGCATTCAAGTTTCCAAGCCATTTTGGAGTGATTTGAAGGAAGAAGAAGAAGGGGGAAACATTGAAGCTTCAAGGATTGGCCTTGGATCTGAAGTTTGGGGAAACTTTCTGAGTTATTGAAGGTATTAAGTCGTTTCCCTCCTTTAGATCTATTTTGGTTGTGAGTTTTGGGGGCTTTTTAGCCATGATTAGCTACCCTTTTGAGTTAGAAGCCAGATATGAAGTTGCTACTTCGGATCTAAGCCTATTATGGTCTTGAGAAGCATAAAGTTTCAGCCCTTGAGTTGATTATGGAGCCTCTTTGCTTTAAACCCTAGTTTATGGTGTATTTTGCCTAGATCTCCTTCTCTACACGTAAAGTTTGCAACTTTACGTGAGGAATAGGCTTGGGAAGGGTAGATCTACAGTTTGGAGTCCATGCATGACTCAAAAGTCCTCTGCATGTATAGAAATCTGAATGGACTCGGCGAGTCCTTTGAGTGGACTCGGCGAGTAGCATGAAGATGAGGAGGAACTCGACGAGTGGGATGAACAGCTCGTCGATTCAGATGAAGTTGGGCAGGAACTCGGCGAGTCTATTGAAGGTTGTCTTGGACTTGGCGAGTCTGTTCTTGGACTCGGCGAGTCAGGTCGTGAAACCCCAAACCCTTCGAGTTGAGACTCGAATCAGTGAGTCGAATGGAGACTCGGTGAGTTGGACAGGTCAGGACTCGGTAATCGGTAGACTCGGCGAGTCGAGTCGCAAATAGAAGGACTCTGAACATATGAACTCGGCGAGTCAATAGGGTGACTCGGCGAGTAGGGTTGACCTGGGAGGTTGACTTTGACCAGGACTTTGACTTTGACCAGAGTTGACTTGGTTGTCTTTCGGGGGTCAGTTAGACTCAGTGTTGCATTGATATTGGTAGCTCGGGGAGCGAGTGGAGCAGGAGTTCAGAGAGTTGTCGGGCAGCAGCTAGTGGGTTCATCAGCCAGTTCAGCCAGTGCAGGTGAGTTTCTCTTTGTATGAATGGGTCTACGGCCACAATGCTGGCCCATGTAGTTATGAGTAGAAGACCCGGGGGTTAGCCCTAGGCACAGTATGCTAGTATGATATTCGGGACGAGGTCCAATGATAGAGGGCGGGTGCCCAAGGAATGGTTTATGTGATAGTTTATACTTGTTGTCTGTGTGATACTTGTACGTGCCTGGTAGGGAGGTGAGTGTGGGCGGGGTCCCGTATCTCACCAATAGCAGAGTGTGGATGGTGTTCCACATCTCAGTAGCAGCAGATCAGGCGCGAGGCACTAGTTAGGAAAAGAATGAGTGTGGGTTGGGCCCGTATCTCACTACCAGTAGGAGCATGGACGGGGTTCCATGACTCATCAGTAGCAGGACAAGGGGGGGCCCAGAGATAGGCGAGGCCTTAGGACTAGATCCGTTAGCATGTGTTTAGATTATGTGATGTGATGTGATATGTTTACGTGCTATTATATGTTAGTGGGCGAGGCCCTATGACAGGCGAGGCCTAAGTGAAATAGATCTGTATCCGAGCGGGGCTCGAAGCCAGGCGGGGCCTGGAGCGGCGAAGACGTTGTAGCGGGCGAGGCCCGAGGTAGGGGGCGAGGCCCAGAATAGCGGGCGTGGCCCAGTATGTGCAGTATGTGGTTATGCATGGTATGTGGTAGGGTGGGGAACTCACTAAGCTTCATGCTTATGGTTTTCAGTTTTGGTTTCAGGTACTTCCGGTAGCGGAGGGAAGAGCTCGGGGTGATCGCATGGCACACACCATAGTTTAGACAGCCTGGGAATGTTTACTCTGATAACGAACATGTATTTTGGAAACTAATAATCTGTTTATGTTTTGAAATGATGAATTTGCTTAAAGTAATGTTTTATTAAAAGAACTTTTTTTAGTCTTGAATTTTGGGACGTTACAAGTTGGTATCAGAGCCTTGGTTTGAGGGATTCGGACATGCTCTCGAGCGTGTTTGAACTCAAACTGAGGGATTGGTATAGAAGTTTTCAAAATGAAAAGACAGTTTTGTAAAAGAGAGTTTTGGGAAAGAAAACAGTTTTAGAAAAGAAAAAATAATTCAGAAAGGAAAGAACTTTGAAAAGAGAAAAAGGGTGTGGTGCATGCAATCAACCGAGCTCAAGTAAGTACCCCAAAATACCCATACAAGTTTATGTTATGATTATCAGTTAATAGAACAACAGGCTAGACTAGGACTAAGGATCTAGGGATGATGCCTTATGTGCCTATTATATGTGCTTTGAGCTGCATGATAGTGCTGATTAGACAGTAGTAGGATAGCCTGTTTAGGTTATGCCTGAGTTATGAGTTTGTGTTGCATGCTAGTTCAGATTTTTGCTGTGTGTGTATGATTGCTTGAGTATGTTGTGGTTAGATTTTCCTCTTGTCTGAATGTTGTTTGCTTTGTGCATTGTGGGATTTTGAGTGATGGGAGTTAGCCATTAAGTGGATACGCCACGTCACATGTGATCATGGTTGAATAATCTCAAAGTGTTGGATTTGGCCCTATTGCGCAGCTCTCGTTTGAGTCTAACCGTTGTAGGGACGAGTCTTTTACTCGAAGGATTATCTGAGCCTCGTCACATGTGATGTGAAACATCCCAAAAATACCACCCAAAAATTTCGATTTTTATTATAACAAAACCCATGAGACTGAGTATCACATAATAAAATCATATGTTGTGTGTTTCAAAAACCATAATAAAATATTGTGAGAAAAACTGTATCACAACTGTATCCAAACATATCAAGAAAACTAAATCAACTCCCAGGACAAATCTGAAGCTATGGTGTGTGCGATGCCATCATCCCGAGTTCTTCCCTTTTCTTGCGGAAGTACCTGAAACCAAAACTAAAACTGTAAGCACAAAGCTTAGTGAGCTCCCCCAAACTACCACATACCACATAATAACAAATAAGCACATACTGGGCCTTGCCCACTGCATCGGACCGAAGTTCGGGCTAACTGGGGCCTTGCCCCCTACATCGGACCGAAGTCCGAAGCTGACTGGGACCTCTGTCCCCTACATCGGACCGAAGTCCGAAGCTGACTGGGACCTCTGTCCCCTACATCGGACCAAAGTCCGAAGCTGACTGGGACCTTCGTCCCCTACATCGGACCGAAGTCCGAAGCTGACTGGGATCTCCGTCCCCTACATCGGGCCGAAGTCCGAAGCTGACTGGGATCTCCGTCCCCTACATCGGGCCGAAGTCCGAAGCTGACTGGGACCTTTGTCCCCTACATCGGACCGAAGTCCGAAGCTGACTGAACATAGCAAAAACATATCAACTAGCACAAACACATAAATCTTGTCTGAGCCACGGAGGCGTCAAACATACTAGCTACTGCATTGGACCGAAGTCCATAAACTACGGCTAACTGAACGGGCCGTCACTGTGGCCTTAGACCCGTTCCTACTGAAGGGAAACTCACCTCGTGAACTGGCTGCTGTGTGAATGGCTCTGGAAGCTAACTTCTGCTGCTCCGGTATCTCCCCGGCTACAACTCCATAAACACACTCAATCAAATGCTAAACACTACACTGGGGTAAAATGACTCTTTTACCCTTGGTCAAGGTCAACTCTCTCGGTCAAAGTCAACCCACAGTTGACCTGACTCGCCGAGTTGGGCCGCCAACTCGCCGAGTCTCTAGTCTCACTTCTCAACCCTACTCGTGGCTACTCATCGAGTATGGCATCGACTCGACGAGTACCCTCTCGATCCAAGAACTCAGACAATCTTCATCCGACTCGCCGAGTCATATGAACAACTCGACGAGTTGTTCTTGAGCTCCGAAGATTGCCTTGGACTCGCCGAGTTGTATGAACAACTCGTCGAGTCCCTCCATTACTGAGTCTGTCCTCCAACTCACTGAGTCCACTCTACTACTCACAGGCTTCCACTCGACATCACACAAAAAAGGGAAAAACGGGACTCGCGTCTTGACTTGCCGAGTCGTTCTTCCGACTCGCCGAGTCACATCCATGCAGCTACTCTAAACTCGATTCTGCTTGAATCCAGCGTCTGAAACTTATAGATCTGGGCTTCCTTAACTCGATTAGCATGTAAATATTCTATCTTTACGTGCCCAATAGCGACCAAGAAGATAATAAGGCTCAAAAAGCATAACAAAGGCTAGATCTAGGGTTCTTATGCAAAGCATCTTCAAAAAGGCAAAAGATCCGGGCTCTACAACTCCTAAATGAACAGATCTAGGGATATCTCGACCTATTAAGGCATCCATACAACTATAGGGCTTAGAAAATGCATCAAACTAGCCCTAGAAGAGTTCTAATGGAGGTCTAAAGCATAAAACAGAAGGAATCCAAGAAATACCTCAATGAACTCTGATTTGCCCTTGGATCTTTGCTCTACACCTCTTCTCTTTGCTCCTTTCTTCTTCTTCTTCTTCAAGCCTTCAAAATCCACACAAAAGCACTTAAAACAATAAGGAATGGATTAGGGTTTTCTCACAGCTCTCTGAGGGTGAAGGAGGTGAGTTTAGGGCACATATCATTGCTTAAATAGTGAGTAACCCGGGGATTTAGGGTTTCTTCCAGGCAGGCAGACTCGCTGAGTCCCGAATATGGACTCGCCGAGTCGCCGACTAACACGTGCACGAAAACTCGACCCTACTCGACGAGTCAGGCCATAGACTCGCCGAGTCCCTCAATAAAACTTTTAAATAAAAGCCACAGGAACAACATACCAGAGATGGGGCGTTACAATTCTCCCCCACTTATCTCAGACTTCGTCCTCGAAATCTGCTACGGCTGAATCTGCAAATAACTCCGGGTAGTGCTCTTTCATTTCCTCCTCAGCCTCCCACGTCCACTCAGACCCCTTCCGGTGCTGCCACTGCACCTTCACTAACTGAATTGCCTTGTTCCTCAAGGTCTTTGTCATCCGGTCTAGAATCGCGACCGGCCTCTCAATATAATTCAGGCTGCTATCAACCTGAATATCCTATAGGGGAACAACTGCTGACTCATCCACCAAACACTTCCTCAACTGAGACACATGGAAAGTGTTGTGGATCTGGCTAAGCTCTACAGGAAGATCCAACCGATAAGCAACCCGACCCACTCGGGCCAAAACCCTGAAAGGACCAATGAACCTGGGGCCCAACTTGCCCTTCTTCCAAAATCTGATGACACCCTTCCAGGGTGAGACCTTCAGGAGGACCATATCGCCCACCCGGAACTCCAAGTCTGAACGCCTCCTGTCGGCGTAGCTCTTCTGCCGACTCTGCGCAGTATGCAGTCTACTACGGACCTGCTGAATCAACTCGGTCGTCTTGAGCACCACCTCTGTGCTCCCAACGACTCGCTGACCGACCTCGCCCCAACAAATCGGGATCCTACACTTCCTCCTGTAAAGCATCTCAAAGGGAGGTCGATCAATGCTCGCATGATAACTGTTGTTATACGAAAATTCCGCTAACGGAAGATACGTATCCCAACTGCCACCGAAATCTAGGACACATGCCCTGAGCATGTCCTCGAGAGTCTGAATCGTCCTCTTGCTCTGCCCGTCCGTCTGAGGGTGGAAAGCGGTGCTGAAATGAAGACGAGTACCCATCTCGTCGTGAAACCGCTTCCAGAATCTGGATGTAAAACGAACATCTCGGTCTGACACCACCGATACAGGCACTCCATGACGTGCCACGATCTCACGCACATAGATATCGGCTAACTTTTCTGCCGATATACTCTCCTGGATCGGAATAAAATGAGCACTCTTCGTCAACCGATCCACTACTACTCATATTGAATCTACTCCTCGTGCGGTCCTGGGAAGCTTGGTGACAAAATCCATGGTGATGTCCTCCCATTTCCACACGGGGATGTCTAACGGTTGCATCTTGCCGTGAGGCCTCTGGTGCTCCGCCTTGACCTTCCTGCAGGTCAGGCACCTCTCAACATACCAAGCGACATCCCGCTTCACGCAGGGCCACCAATAATCGGGTCGAAGATCTCTATACATCTTCGTCGCCCCTGGGTGGATAGAAAATCGAGACTTATGAGCCTCATCCATCAACACCTGCTGTACCCCACCCCAGTACGGTACCCACACTCTCCCATGAAGTGTCAGCAATCCCCGACTGTCATAATCAAACAAAGATACTCGGCCCACTATCCTCTCACACTTCTGTCTCTCCTCCTTGAGGCCCTCAACCTGAGCCTCCCTGATCCGTTCCAACAACGGAGTAATCACTGTCATCCTCAAACACAAATCTCTGATAGGGGTTGCCGACACTTTGCGGCTTAGGGCGTCGGCAACCACTTTGGCCTTCCCTGGATGGTAAAGGATCTCATAATCATAATCCTTCAGCACATCCAACCACCTCCTCTGCCTCATGTTCAGACTAGGCTGATCCATAAGGTACCTCAAACTCTTGTGGTCTGTGTAGATAGTACAACGAAACCCATAAAGATAATGCCTCCAAATCTTGAGGGAAAACACAACCGCCCCCAGCTCTAAATCATGGGTAGGATAGTTAGCCTCGTGAGGCTTCAACTGCCTCGAGGCGTAAGCTATCACATGGCCTCGCTGCATCAACACTGCTCCCATACCTGTGATTGAGGCATCACAGTAGACTACGAAGTCCTCTACTCCCTCTGGCAAGGTAAGGATCAGAGCCTCGCACAATCTCTGCCTGAGGGTCTCGAACGCTGCTTGCTGCTTGGGCCCCCAACGAAATACCACCGACTTCTTGGTCAGTCGGGTGAGCGGCACTGCTATCTTGGAGAAATCCTGAATGAATCTCCGGTAATACCCTGCCAACCCTAGGAAGCTCCGAATCTCAGATGGAGACTTCGGGACCTCCCACTGCATCACGGCCTCTATCTTGGCCAGATCCACCAAAATACCCTTCTGGTTAACGAGGTGACCAAGGAACTGCACCTCACGCAACCAGAACTCACACTTGGAGAACTTTGAGAAAAGTTTCTCCTTCCTCAAAACTTCTAGCACCTCCCTCAAGTGCTCCTCGTGCTGCTCCTGCGTCTTGGAATATACCAAGATATCATCTATGAATACTATCACTGACCGATCCAGCATCGGCCTACACACGCGATTCATGAGATCCATGAACGCAGCTGGGGCATTGGTGAGCCCAAATGGCATCACCACAAACTCATAATGACCATACCTGGTCCTGAAAGCAGTCTTCTGCACATCCTCATCCCTAATCCGCATCTGATGATACCCGGAGCGTAGATCGATCTTGGAGAACCAAGACGCTCCCTGAAGTTGGTCAAACAAATCATCTATCCTTGGAAGTGGGTAACGGTTCTTCACCGTTACCTTATTCAACTCCCGGTAATCTATACACATACGATGCGACCCATCCTTCTTCCTCACAAACAGGATCGGCGCTCCCCAAGGCGAACTGCTCGGCCGAATGAAACCCTTGTCTAGCAGTTCCTGCAGCTGCGTAGACAACTCCTGCATCTCAGGGGGAGCTAGGCGATACGGTGCCTTGGCTATCGGAGCCGCACCAGGAATCAGGTCGATCCCAAACTCAACCTGCCTCTCGGGAGGTATTCCCAGTAAATCCTCGGGAAATACATCCGGAAAGTCTCGCACTATCGGAGCATCATCAACTGTCATCTTGCCCTTCTCCCGGGCATCCAAGACATAAGCTACATAACCAGCGCAACCCTGCTGGAAATAGCGCCTCACCCTTGCGGCGGAACAAAAGGTCGGTCCGCACTGTGGCCTCTCGCCCTGAATCATTAACTCTCCCCCACTGGGAGTGCGAACCCTCACTAGCTGAAGCTCACAATCAATCACCGCCCCATTGGGGCTTAGACAATCCATGCCCACAATAACCTTATTCCCTCGCAGGGGAATAGGAACCAGGTCCACCGAAAACTGCTCGTCAAACAACTGAAGAGAACACCCTCTATGCACTCGGGCGACCCTCACGGTCCTGAAACTCTCTGGCTAACTGCTGCACCTCAATGACTGGTGCAAACTCCGCCCTGAACTTGGTAGAGAAATCAGCCCAGGTCATGGCATCCAACGCTGCATCATCTCCAATGGTATGTCTGACCTCCTCCCACCAATCCCGTGCCCTGTCCTTCAGAAGACAGGACGCCAATCTGACCTTGTCCCCCTCGGGACACCTGCTAGTGCGGAACGCGTTGGCCACATCTGCCAACCATCTAGTACTCGCTATGGGGTCCCGCGCCCCATGATAGTCTGGAGCTCCACATGCCCTGAACTCCCTGAATGTAAGTGTACGCAACCCCATCATGGCCGCCACCTCGGCACGGAAGGTGCCCAATCTCTCATCCATCAGCTCTAGGATACCCTCCTTGATCGAACCGAAGATCACAGGAGTCTGCTCTAAAATGATATGAGTAATCTCTGAAGAAAGAAACTCTATGGTCTGCTCATCCATGCGCTCGTCCCCCGAGCCTGATCCTGATCCCTCCCCGGCACCTCCACTGCCGGCTGCTGTCCTCGGACGCAAAACCACCATTATGAAACACATCATAGCAACATCAGAAAACTGAAATATCTCAAGGGATCATTGATACTACCACTAGCTTCCTGGTCTTGTCTCGGCCTTCCTTGATTCGAGTACGGATCCTCTGCTTTCAGTAGTACGGGCCCATACTACCTTCCACATCTATCCGTACTTTCCTCAAGAACTGCCTTGACTCCACCAAGTCACTTATACTACTACTGGTCTCTGCTACTCTCATCCTAGGCTTGCCCTAGGGAAATCTCTGACTCCACTCAAACCAGTCCTCAGCTGCTGAAGGCCTCCTTGTAATGCTAATTAGCCACCACCTGAATACCATCACATGCAATGAGGCTCGGATAATCCTTCGAGTAAAAGACTCGTCCCTACAACGGTTGGACTCAGACAAGAGCTGCGCAATAGGGCCAAATCCAGCACTCTGAGATTATTCAACCCTAATCACATGTGATGTGACGTATTCACCTAATGGCTAACTCCCACCACTCAGAGTCCCCAAAGCACAAAGCAAGCAACATTCGGATAAAGGAAACATACTCAGGCAAAACTATTCTCATAACGAGAAGCTACTCTAGCATACAATGCTAAACTCGCGCTACCAGGCATAACCTAAACAGGCTATCCTACTGCTGTCTACTTAATACTAGCATGCAATTCTCATAAAGTTGTAACACATATAGCAGGCACATAAGGCATCCTCCTAGATCCTTAGTCCTATACTAGCATGTTGTTCTACTGAAACTGGAACAATTAATCATAATAATAAAACTTGTATTGGTAATTTTGAAGTACTTACTTGAGCTCGGCTGATCGCATGGACCACACCCTTATCTTGTTAAAAAATTCTTTTCTTTCTAAGTGCTTTTCAAAATCTCATTCGAAAACATTTTTCTTTTTGAAAATCTTTTCATCTTTCCCTTAGTTTGAGTTCAGATGCACCAGGAGGTGTATCCGAATCCCTCAAACCAGGGCTCTGATACCAACTTGAAACATCCCAAAAATACCACCCAAAAATTTCGATTTTTATTATAACAAAACCCATGAGACTGGGTATCATATAATAAAATCATATGCTGTGTGTTTCAAAAACCATAATAAAATACTGTGAGAAAAACTGTATCACAACTGTATCCAAACATATCAAGAAAACTAAATCAACTCCCAGGACAAATCTGAAGCTGTGGTGTGTGCGATGCCATCATCCCGAGCTCTTCCCTTTGCTTGCGGAAGTACCTGAAACCAAAACTAAAACTGTAAGCACAAAGCTTAGTGAGCTCCCCCAAACTACCACATACCACATAATAACAAATAAGCACATACTGGGCCTTGCCCACTGCATCGGACCGAAGTTCGGGCTAACTGGGGCCTTGCCCCCTACATCGGACCGAAGTCCGAAGCTGACTGGGACCTCTGTCCCCTACATCGGACCAAAGTCCGAAGCTGACTGGGACCTCTGTCCCCTACATCGGACCGAAGTCCGAAGCTGACTGGGACCTTCGTCCCCTACATCGGACCGAAGTCCGAAGCTGACTGGGATCTCCGTCCCCTACATCGGGCCGAAGTACGAAGCTGACTGGGATCTCCGTCCCCTACATCGGGCCGAAGTCCGAAGCTGACTGGGACCTTTGTCCCCTACATCGGACCGAAGTCCGAAGCTGACTGAACATAGCATAAACATATCAACTAGCACAAACACATAAATCCTGTCTGAGCCACGGAGGCGTCAAACATACTAGCTACTGCATTGGACCGAAGTCCATAAACTACGGCTAACTGAACGGGCCGTCACTGTGGCCTTAGACCCGTTCCTACTGAAGGGAAACTCACCTCGTGAACTGGCTGCTGTGTGAATGGCTCTGGAAGCTAACTTCTGCTGCTCCGGTATCTCCCCGGCTACAACTCCATAAACACACTCAATCAAATGCTAAACACTACACTGGGGTAAAATGACTCTTTTACCCTTGGTCAAGGTCAACTCTCTCGGTCAAATTCAACCCACAGTTGACCTGACTCGCCGAGTTGGGCCGCCAACTTGCCGAGTCTCTAGTCTCACTTCTCAACCCTACTCGTGGCTACTCGTCGAGTATGGCATCGACTCGACGAGTACCCTCTCGATCCAAGAACTCAGACAATCTTCATCCGACTCGCCGAGTTATATGAACAACTCAACGAGTTGTTCTTGAGCTACGAATATTGCCTTGGACTCGCCGAGTTGTATGAACAACTCGTCGAGTCCCTCCATTACTGAGTCTGTCCTCCAACTCACTGAGTCCACTCTACTACTCACAGGCTTCCACTCGACATCACACAAAAAAGGGAAAAACGGGACTCGCGTCTTGACTTGCCGAGTCGTTCTTCCGACTCGCCGAGTCACATCCATGCAGCTACTCTAAACTCGATTCTGCTTGAATCCAGCGTCTGAAACTTATAGATCTGGGCTTCCTTAACTCGATTAGCACGTAAAGATTCTATCTTTACGTGCCCAATAGCGACCAAGAAGATAACAAGGCTCAAAAAGCATAACAAAGGCTAGATCTAGGGTTCTTATGCAAAGCATCTTCAAAAAGGCAAAAGATCCGGGCTCTACAACTCCTAAATGAACAGATCTAGGGATATCTCGACCTATTAAGGCATCCATACAACTATAGGGCTTAGAAATGCATCAAACTAGCCCTAGAAGAGTTCTAATGGAGGTCTAAAGCATAAAACAAAAGGAATCCGAGAAATACCTCAATGAACTCTGATTTGCCCTTGGATCTTTGCTCTAAACCTCTTCTCTTTGTTCCTTTCTTCTTCTTCTTCTTCAAGCCTTCAAAATCCACACAAAAGCACTTAAAACAATAAGGAATGGATTAGGGTTTTCTCACAGCTCTCTGAGGGTGAAGGAGGCGAGTTTGGGGCACATAGCATTGCTTAAATAGTGAGCAACCCGGGGATTTAGGGTTTCTTCCAGGCAGGCAGACTCGCCGAGTCCCGAATATGGACTCGCCGAGTCGCCGACTAACACGTGCACGAAAACTTGACCCTACTCGACGAGTCAGGCCATAGACTCGCCGAGTCCCTCAATAAAACTTTTAAATAAAAGCCACAGGAACAACATACCAGAGATGGGGCGTTACATGATGGTATCCAGGTGATGACTAATTGGCATCGCAAGGAGGCCTTCAGCAGCTGAGGACTGGTTTGAGTTGAGTCAGAGGTTTCCCTAGGGTCAGCCTAGGATGAGGTAGTGCTGGGAGCAGAGGTAGTAGAAAGGGACCTGGTGGAGTCAAGGTAGTTCTTGAGGAAAGTACGGATAGATATGGGCCCGTACTACTGAAAGCAGAGGATCCGTACTCGATTCGGGAAAGGCCGAGACAAGACTGGGAACCTGGTAGTGCGTGTGTTTGGTCTCGCAGCAGTGATAAGTATTCTGATAGTGATTGTGTTATATTTTCAGCATGGTGACGTTGCGAGAGAGACCAGCGGGCGGATCAGGCGCCGGAGAGGGATCAGGCTCGGGTTCAGGGGCCGAGCAGCTCGAGGAGTGAATGAGGGAGTTGATATCCGCCGAAGTTACGCGCAGTATTTTAAATCAGACTCCTGTGATCTTTGGCACGGTCAAGGAGGGTATATTGGAGATTTTGGATGAGAGGCTGGGAGCCTTCCGTGCTGAGATGATGACTTTGATGGGAGCGCGTACCTTGACATTTCGGGAGTTTAGGGCTTGCGGGGCACCAAATTATCATGGGGCTAGGGACCCCATCGCTAGCAACATATGGTTGGCTGATGTTGCCAACACATTCCGTACGAGCCGGTGCCCTGAGGGGGACAAGGTCAGACTCGTTTCCTGTCTTCTGAAGGACAGAGCTAGGGATTGGTGGGAGGAGATTGGTCATGCTTTGGGGGATGATGTCGCGTTGGACGCAATGACCTGGAGCGATTTCTCGGCCAGGTTCAGGGCAGAGTTTTCGCCGATTATTGAGGTGCAGCAGTTGGCACGAGAGTTTCAGGATTTGACGCAGACCACTGAGACTGTGGCGGAGATCACCGCCAAGTTCAGGGAGAGGGCTGTTCTTGTACCACAGTATGTTGCGGATGAGGAGATGAAGAAGGCCCGATACCATGAGATGTTGAGGGATGACATCAGGGAGTTCGTGAGCAGATCCAACTGTAAGACGCTGGAAGATATGATCTGTCGGGCTAGAGAGAGGGAAATCGATTTGGAGCAGATCCGGAAGAGGAACTCGGATGAGGTTCAGGTAGCTGCAGGTTCGGGCAAAAGGCCCAAGGGATCGGATTCGAGATCGATGGATTATCAGGACCGCAGTCGGTGCGGGAAGTGTGGCAGGGTGCACGGGGGCGCGTGCAGGAGTGGTAGCGGTGGTGAGTCTGGCTGTTTCAAGTGCGGTCGGACTGGTCATTTCAGCAGGTATTGTACTGTTACCACCACGCAGGGATCAGACTTGTTATGTTTTCACTGCAATCAGCGGGGCCACAAGAAGGCCCAGTGCCCCAGTTTGTTTTTCAGCAGGACGGGTGATGGCACCTGCCCCTGCAACTTTGAGGATCACAGACGGCCGTCAGGGCCGTGCAGAGGCGTCTGCGGTAGGAGGCAGAGCTCTTCAGATGACTACCTTAGAGGCGCGATCAGCACCGAACGTTGCAGGTATGCGATTTCTGTTTTCAGTTCTTTTATTTGTGCATGATTATATTGTTATGGTTCTGCATCATTATCGGTATGAGTATTTTATTTTTGAGCGGTTGATTGTGATCGATTTATATGCCATCCGCATACCTTGGATGTTCGAATGGTAGTGAGGGGATGTTCCCTATTGGAGAAGGTTGCATAGGATGCAGTAACTATAGCATGCTTGGGAGGGACTTGGTATGTCTCGCTAGATCGGTGTTGTATAGTGTTAGAAATGGATTGGTTAGATCCCTAGCTATGGTAAGCTTGAGTTCCTCAGCAGATCGATTATGGAATGGTAGCAAAGATTTCTTTTGAGTATTGAGCAACAAGGGGTAAGTAGGATCGAAGTGGGGGAGAATCCTCCGAGTGTGCAAAGGGAGGAGCACGCAAACCCAGAATGAGTGCGCGACCTCCGAGAAGGAAAAGAAGTGGTTCAGCGTTTGATGGATTGAGGATTTCAGGGCTAGGAGTTTGAGAAACTCCCCATCAGCTAGTGCGTGTGATGGTAATGGTTGGTACGTGGTTGGGAATTCAGGTTGTGGATCGCCCGTAGGACTCGAGGGAGTCGGAATGAGGATCTTGAGAGCTAATGGCACATTGGTGCCTTCATATTAGCAGTCAATGGTAGGAAGTGATGTAAGACTACGGGGCAGCCGTAGCATTCACTAGCAGTCAGTGGTAGAAAGTGATGTAAGACTATGGGACAGTCGTAGCATTCACTAGCAATTAGTGGTAGAAAGTGATGTAAGACTACGGGGCAGCCGTAGCATTCACTAGCAGTCAACAATGGATGGTGATGTAAGACTACGGGTAAGCCGTAGCATTCCTTAGTAGCTTCGTTAGCGGAGTTGGGGCGAGGCCCTTATCTCCTAGTGATCAGATAGGGATCAGGAATGGGTAGTGGATGAGAATGATAGGGAATTTGCCTGTATAGCCCTAGAGAGGTGAGACCTTGGGAGAGGCCGCTCCAGGATATAGTTGGGTGAGACCCGTGGGCGAGGCCCATATGAGATTAGCAGTGTAGATGAGACCTGAGAATAGGGTTGCTCGGTAGTATGGTTGGGTGAGACCCGTGGGCGAGGCCTAAGCGAGAGTAATTAGACTAGTGGGACTAGAAGGATAGAGGCGGGTGTGACCCGTGGGCGAGGCCCGTGAGTTTTAGCAGCGCAGGTGGGACCTGGTAGGGACCTTAGTGTCAAGTTAGGGGATCGGGGATCCCAGGATTGTAGTTCCTGAATGGCAGAATAGATTAAGCAGTTATAGGTGGTCGAAGTTTCTTCGGAAGTCGCTGGGAGCGACTAGTGGTGGTGTTGGGACTAGCTACCGGTGGGAGCCGGTAATCCAGAAATTGATAGGTTGGTAGGGACCAGAGTGGTCTCAGTTCATACGGAAGGCAGACAAGGAATAGCAGAATTTTCAGTCAGTAGTATTGCGGGTAAGCAGTGTATGGTGGAATTCAGTTAATTGAATCGAGGGGTGCTCGACACCAAGTTATGACAGAGAAGAGAGTGTCAGCGGTTACTGACGGGGATGACCCGTGCTGGAAATACCGGGGGTAATGGAGTTGGAGAAGGATAGGACCTTCACAGTGACAGAGGAAATAGTTGGATATGGAGCATCGCCTTAGGAAGGCGAGGGAATCGCGTAAGGAAAGAAGGGGTCAACCCCTATGAGTTCAAGTGTAGTACTTGGAGAATACCAGAAGGATTGTCGGTTGAGTAAGTTGTGTTTCTAAGTTGTTCAGGGTCAGGTTTGACCCGAGGTTTTATCCGTGAGGTTTATGTTAGTCAGAATGACCAGGTGGAAGACCAGCGAAGGTAGGCAGCTGGTGTTGGGATAATTGGTCGGTTTTGGAAGCAGATTGCAGGCGGTGGACCATGGCAAACTTCGAGGACGAAGTTTAGTTTAAGTGGGGGAGAGTTGTAACACCCAAAGTTTGAAAGCCAAGAAAGGAAAGAAAACCCTAATTTTTAGGGGCGACTCGGCGAGTCCGAGCGGGATCCGGGTCGAGGTGTAAGTGACCAACTCGGCGAGTCGTCCAAGTGGACTCGGCGAGTCTGGTTTGTGCGAGGAAACCCCTAAATTCGGGACTTGGAGCCTATTTAAACGTCTCATTCTCTCCCCTAAGGTTCCTTTACTGCCTCTCTCACCCAAAATACGAACCCTAAGTCTCCATTGTTGTGCATTCAAGTTTCCAAGCCATTTTGGAGTGATTTGAAGGAAGAAGAAGAAGGGGGAAACATTGAAGCTTCAAGGATTGGCCTTGGATCTGAAGTTTGGGGAAACTTTCTAAGTTATTGAAGGTATTAAGTCGTTTCCCTCCTTTAGATTTATTTTGGTTGTGAGTTTTGGGGGCTTTTTAGCCATGATTAGCTACCCTTTTGAGTTAGAAGCCAGATCTGAAGTTGCTACTTCGGATCTAAGCCTATTATGGTCTTGAGAAGCATAAAGTTTCAGCCCTTGAGTTGATTATGGAGCCTCTTTGCTTTAAACCCTAGTTTATGGTGTATTTTGCCTAGATCTCCTTCTCTACACGTAAAGTTTGCAACTTTACGTGAGGAATAGGATTGGGAAGGGTAGATCTACAGTTTGGAGTCCATGCATGACTCAAAAGTCCTCTACATGTATAGAAATCTGAATGGACTCGGCGAGTCCTTTGAGTGGACTCGGCGAGTAGCATGAAGATGAGGAGGAACTCGACGAGTGGGATGAACAGCTCGTCGAGTCAGATGAAGTTGGGCAGGAACTCAGCGAGTCTATTGAAGGTTGTCTTGGACTCGGCGAGTTAGGTCGCGAAACCCCAAACCCTTCGAGTTGAGACTCGAATCAGTGAGTCGAATGGAGACTCGGTGAGTTGGACAGGTCAGGACTCGGTAATCGGTAGACTCGGCGAGTCATGGACTGACTCGGAGAGTCGAGTCGCGAATAGAAGGACTCTGAACATATGAACTCGACGAGTCAATAGGGTGACTCGGCAAGTAGGGTTGACTTTGACCAGGACTTTGACTTTGACCAGAGTTGACTTGGTTGTCTTTCGGGGTTCAGTTAGACTCAGTGTTGCATTGATATTGGTAGCTCGGGGAGCGAGTGGAGCAGGAGTCCAGAGAGTTGCCGTGCAGCAGCTAGTGGGTTCATCAGCCAGTTCAGCCAGTGCAGGTGAGTTTCCCTTTGTATGAATGGGTCTACGGCCATAATGCTGGCCCATGTAGTTATGAGTAGAAGACCCGGGGGTTAGCCCTAGGCACAGTATGCTAGTATGATATTCGGGATGAGGTCCAATGATAGAGGGCGGGTGCCCAAGGAATGGTTTATGTGATAGTTTATACTTGTTGTCTGTGTGATACTTGTACGTGCCTGGTAGGGAGGTGAGTGTGGGCGGGGTCCCGTATCTCACCAATAGCAGAGTGTGGATGGTGTTCCACATCTCAGTAGCAGCAGATCAGGCGCGAGGCACTAGTTAGGAAAAGAATGAGTGTGGGTTGGGCCCGTATCTCACTACCAGTAGGAGCATGGACGGGGTTCCATGACTCATCAGTAGCAGGACAAGGGGGGGCCCAGAGATAGGCGAGGCCTTAGGACTAGATCCGTTAGCATGTGTTTAGATTATGTGATGTGATGTGATATGTTTACGTGCTATTATATGTTAGTGGGCGAGGCCCTATGACAGGCGAGGCCTAAGTGAAATAGATCTGTATCCGAGCGGGGCTCGAAGCCAGGCGGGGCCTGGAGCGGCGAAGACGTTGTAGCGGGCGAGGCCCGAGGTAGGGGGCGAGGCCCAGAATAGCGGGCGTGGCCCAGTATGTGCAGTATGTGGTTATGCATGGTATGTGGTAGGGTGGGGAACTCACTAAGCTTCATGCTTATGGTTTTCAGTTTTGGTTTCAGGTACTTCCGGTAGCGGAGGGAAGAGCTCGGGGTGATCGCATGGCACACACCATAGTTTAGACAGCCTGGGAATGTTTACTCTGATAACGAACATGTATTTTGGAAACTAATAATTTGTTTATGTTTTGAAATGATGAATTTGCTTAAAGTAATGTTTTATTAAAAGAATTTTTTTTAGTCTTGAATTTTGGGACGTTACACATCGGTAACAGGGCAGGGGCGGGGCCCAAGATAGGCGAGGCCTAAGAACAGGAATCCAGTAGTATATGTCTAGTTTATGTGTTATGATATTATTGTATGTTATTATATATTAGCGGGCGGGGCCCAGAGACAGGCGAGGCCTAATAGAAACATATATGTACATCGAGCAGGGCCTGTTGTAGCGGGCGAGGCCCGAAGTAGTGGGTGAGGCCCAATATTTGCAGTATGTGTATGGTATGTGGTAGGTTGGGGAACTCACTAAGTTCGTGCTTACAGTTTTCAGTTTTGGTTTCAGGTACTTCCGGTAGCGGAGGGAAGAGCTCGGGGTGATTGCATGGCACACACCATTGATTAGTCGGCCTGGGATGTTTTACTCTGATAATGAAAATACGTTTTTGAAATTAATACTCTGAATTATGTTATGGTTTATGATATGTTTTTATGAATATGGTTTTAGTAATGATTTAAAGAAAATTTTTAGTCGTGATTTTCCGGACGTTACAATAACCCTAGCAGCCGCTACCCACCGAACGAGTAGATTTCGTCGGGATTCCATCTGGGGAGTTACAAATAGAGAAGGCGACGACGTATAGTACTTAGGCGAGGGCTTTCTTGAAGCTCGCATGGAACGACATATTTGGTATGCATGGGACAATAATGATGGTTTGAAGGGGGCGACGATCTGCACTCTGCCATCGTGATATCCCTCTGTCTCTCCTGCCATCTTTCTCAGTATTGCATATGTACATGTACATTTCTGTGTGTTTTGTGGTTCTTTTTTCTCTCTGATTAGTCAACATGAAGGTTTGGAATTAAAGTGTGGGGAAAGTAAAAGGGAAGGTAGTGTAGTGGGCATGAAAAATAACAATAAAAACATCAAACTAATTGCAAAATAAAAACACAATGATATTATGATCATTTTGATGGGTTTTAGCCATAAGAACTTTCCTATGTCCGCATGCAAAACCCTAATGCTTGGATCTAGGCTTTCTAATTAAACATGCTTTGAATCCAAGACTTCTAATGACTATATATAGGTGTAATAACAATATTGAAACAGATCTAGAATCATACCTTTGAATTCCTTGATGACCTTGTTGTCTTGGAGCTTCTAGAGTCACAATTTTCACTCCTCTAATGGCTTACAAACACCAAATAGCAAGGAGGATGATTTGGGAGAGAGGAGAGGGGAGGAAATCGGCCAGGGTTTCTATGCTCTAGATCAAGTGCCGATTTCCCTCAGCCATGGGGTCTATTTATACTTGTAGACTCCTTAAGGGTTACAACCTAAACCCTAATTGGATAATCTTCTCTTAAGGCTATCCAAATCCTTTCCATAGATATCCCCTTGGACGATTTGAAGCTATCCTAGCTTCTAGAATCCGTCCATTACATATCTATATGGATTTATAGTCTAAAGTTTAACTATCAAACAATTGATAGTTTATACTCTCTTATTTAATTAATCTCTTTAAGTCACCAAATTAATTCCAATTAATTCTATGACTTATATTAATCAAATAACAATATATATTATTCTTTATATTATTCTCATAATATATTAATAATATTTACTCTCTCTTAACAAATCATCCTATCAAGTTGCTATGGTGAAGGCAACCCAAAAGGACCATGCACAACCGGGTCAAATACTTACCTAATATAGTTGCAACCTTAGCCACTATTCCAACACATTTCATTTTTGGCACGGACTAAGTTCACAACAAAATCGTTTATCAGGGATGAAGTGTACAAGTTTAAACCAAAAGGGGATAGTCTGAGTTAATTTTTGAAAGTAGAAACTAAACGTGTTTTTTTGGGCTTGCACGATGGATAGTTCGTGCAATTTACTCTAGTTTTTGGGATTTGCAAATATATGGTTGCCTCACTTGGTAGATATTTTACCTCTCAAATTGGAGGTCCTTGGTTTTAATCTGGGTGTTTGTGGTTTCTACTAACTTGATAGTATTAACTTTTAATCATTGACTAGTTGTTCACAAAAAATAGTTTTAGGGTTTTGTTATAGATTTTATTGTACGGTATGAATTTTATACATAGGTATTGGACATATATAATCCTATATAGTTCTGGAGTTTCGAGCATATAATGAAAGCCACGATTTTTGTAACATCCCAAAAATACGGTCCAAAAATTTCATTTTCAATTATTCAATAAACCATAGTTATCAAATCGTCACATAAAATCATAAACCATTGTATCTCAAAACATCAAAATCATCTGTCAAATATATCATAGTGAAACATCCCAGGCTAAAAACATGGTGTGTGCATTGCAGTAATCCCGAGCTCTTCCCTTTGCTACCGGAAGTACCTTAAACCAAAACTGAAAACTGTAAGCACGAAGCTTAGTGAGTCTCTCCAACATACCATACACATAATCATGCTACTTGGAGATACGGACCCTGTCCACACTTAAGGAGATACGGGCCCCGCCCACACTTCGCTAACTAGGAGATACAGGCCCCGCCCACACTCCGCTGACTACGAGATACGGGCCTCGCCCACACTCAGCTAAATACGAGATATGGGCCCCGCCCATACTCAGCTACTAAGCATACATACAAGTATCACACAAGCAACAAGTATAATCAAATCTATCAATCAATCCTATATCCATACTCAAATAATGCTTATAAGATACGGGCCTCACCCACACTCAGTAATCTATCAGATACGGTCCGTCCACACTCATCTACTAATCATTACACATAACATATATGGGTCGGCCTTGGTGCCTTCGACCCGTTCAAACCAAGAAGAAACTCACCTCGCAAAGCTGACTGCGAAATCTCGCGGTAAGGAATCTCTAACCGCTGCTCTAATGACTCCCCAACTATCATTATCACAATAACCCTTAGTCAAATCCAATAATCCTTCTTGGTCAAAGTCAACATTCTGGGTTGACTCAACTCTCCGAGTTGACCCATCAACTCGTCGAGTTCCATAAATCAGAAACCCTAAAATCACGATCCAACTTGTCGAGTTCTTCACGAACTCGTCGAGTTTCTCCTATCAACAGAATCGGGACTTTCCAACTCCACCCGTCGAGTCCGTCCTAAACTTGTTGAGTTTTTCCTTCTACATGGTCGAGGCATTTCGACCCAACTCGTTGAGTTCCTTTATGAACTCGTCGATTTCTTCAGTCTGATAAGCTATCTTAATAGATTAGGCTTCTATCCTTCAGATCTAAGCTCCATACTTCATATACATACTAAAAATGTCCTTTTAAAGGTAAAGTGTAACGACCCAAATTTTTTAAAGAATTTTTTCATTTTTAATTAATAAAACATAATTGGATAAAAAATGAAATCCCAACATAATTGTTTTCAAACCAACGATTCATTACAACTTATTCAAATCATCAGAGTGTCCCCCCAAAACATATCAGTGAAAGAGAGAGATAGAGTGCACGCCGCCCCATCACGCCTTGCCCTTTCCCTTGGGCTCGGATGTACCTGAAACAAATCAACAACCTGTAAGAGAAATGCTTAGTGAGTTCCCCAGAGCATACCACACACTACACATACACATATCCTGTTAGCTAATTAAAGCTACACACCTATCACATAAGCCATGCATACATAAAACCTGTAAGAGTGCCTTGGGCTACCCCACATGGTCTTTACCTAGGACTGCCATGGGCTACCCTATATGGTCTTACATCCAATGTCATGGGATGCCTCACATGGTATTTACCTATGACTACCATGGGCTACCCCACATGGTCTTACATCCAATGTCATGGGCTACCCAACATGGTATTTACCTAGGACTGTCATAGGCTACCCCACATGGTCTTACATCCAATGCCACGGGCTCCCCCAGGGTCTTCATGCAAAACACACAATCACATATCATATCAAATCATAGAATAACTAACACATATATCATAATCACATAATGGGCCGACCTTGGTGCCTTAGACCCATGGGTATAGTGAGAAGACTCACCTCCGACTGTTGTATACAAAAGTTGCTCCCCTAACAGTCTTAAACCTCTCGTGTTGAATAATAATATTAATCAATGTTTGTACCTTAGATTAGTCAAAGGAAAACCCAAACTCCAAACCCATCCATGAGGCCCAATTATTATTCCATTGCTAATGGGTCCAAAATTACTAATGGGCCTCTTGGCCCGATAAGGCCCAACCAATATATACATGGCCCATAACATATGAAATAGCCCATATTTCACAGAATGCAACCAATTCCAATAACCAAAATGACGCCCAAAGGCTCAAAGGCCCAAAATAGATTCAGCCCAACTGTGATGTGTACGCTTGGCGTACCATCCTGGTATGCGTAGCGTACTAGGGTCTTGGGATTACGCGCATCGTACACTGGATTACGCCCAACGTACAACCAGTTTTAGCACTTTCTCCATTAAGTGCTTATTACTCGTTTCCTTTACGTCCAAAAGCCAGATCTAAGTTTGATAAGACGTCCTAAGGCATAAAGTTTGCAACTTTATGCCTTTGCATGCCTCATATACACCCAACACCTCCATTAAGACCTTTCCAAGGTCTTTAACCCATGCATGAGGCCAAAACTCCGATCAAGACTCAAATTTTATGGTTCTAAAGGACCAAGGGACCTCAGATCTATTTTTCACATCTTCTGGAGTTGCTTAACTCACAAATGGAGGTCCAAAATTAACCAAAAGGGACAATGTAGAAAACCCTAACTAAATCTAGAGATTTAAGATGAAAGATCCAAGTTTTTTTTACCTCCAGAAGCTTTGTAAGATGACTAAGATGCAGGTTCTTGAAGCATCAACTCGTTCCAAGCTTGTTTAACCACCTCTTCTTATTGGAATGAACACAAAAAGGGCCACAATTGCACTCTTTAAAGCTTAAAATGGTCTCACAAGTTTCTCTGGAGTGTAAGGACATTCTAAAGTTGTGGAGGCTCTCTAGGGTTAAGTCCAATGGACTTAAGGTCTCTTAAATAGGCCTCATGTCCGAAAATTAGGGTTTTGGACCCCTGGCACGTACGCCCATCATACTGCCGGTACACCCAACGTATGTCCAGCTCCTCCGTGACCAGCCATGCATAGTACGCTAAGCGTACACTTAAGTACGCCCAGCGTACTTAAAGGACCAATTATGCTAAAATGTAAATTCTTGAGGGTTTTAAGTCATACCAGATTTAGGGTGTTACATAAAGTTTCCAACTTTACATGTTAATACCCTTCCTTAATGAGTTTAGCTCAAACCCTAACTATTTAAGATCGAGATCTTGATCCAAAAGCCATTAATACTTCAAGCTAAGGCATACAAACTGAGATCTCGACCCTAGACACTACTTGAACACGTAAAGTCTCTGACTTTCTCTCCATGTATGGACTTTTAGAGCTTAAAAAGCCAAAATGACACCCTAAAGCTTGCATGGGGCTTCAATAACCATAAAGTTTGCACATTTATGCCATGAAAGCCCTTCAAGGTCCTAGCTCTGGAAGTATACTCACTTAGGACGTTCATTTCCCAAGGATCAAGATATTTTGACCAAAAACCCAATAAAAGTGAAAATGAAGAGATTTAAGAAATCATTAAGAAAGTTTGAGACTTGCTTACCAAAAAGTGACAAGGATAGGGTGAAGTTTCTAGATCTACTCCCTCCTTCTTGAGTCCTCAATATTCTTCTTCCACAAGCTTCAAATATACAAGTTTTCTCTCAAAAATGACTCACAAGCTCACACAAGGCATTAGGGTTTCGAGATTTAGGGTTTGACCTGGAGGCTGTAAATAAGTCCAACCTTTGGAGGTTAAGGTGTTTAAATAGGGTGCAAAACCCTAAAAATTAGGGTTTCACTCTGCCAGTCCTACTCGTCGAGTTGAGGCTCTCAAATTGTCGAGTAGACTTTACAACCCGCATCCAATTCCATTCCTACTTGACGATTTTGGGGCTTCCAACTTGTCGAGTTTAGATACAAAAGCGAATAAATCTTGAATTAAATACATACTAGGAACTAGTCGTTAAAATTTTGTCACAACTTCACAACTCAAATCCATGGTTGATCATATTAAGAAAGCCCATAGTTTGAATTACCATTCATCTTTCTCTTGATATAATTTCCTTAAAATCATGACATTTACATTAAGATAGGAATGTACTTTGATATACTTTAAAATTAGCTTTACAATATTTTCAAGCATTAAAACACCACCGTAAGGAATCTTCATTAAATTTGTAAACATATGGATGTTGTTCAAAAAGAGTCAAGTTCTTCGTAACGTTATGAAATATACATGTTAACATTGAAGATTTGAAGTATTTAGGTAAGAGTATTGTGTTAATACTTGGGTATAAGTACTTAATTAAAAAGGTCAAGGTGTTTATATATGTTTAAAGTAATTATATGCTCAAGTATAAAGTAATTATATCCTCAAGTATGAACAATATTAAGAGTGTATACATAGGCTATTGGAAATGTTATGGTTGGTTTAATATGGAGGGTTGATATAAAAACATTTAGTTATGATACGATTGTAGGTGTTGTGAACGATGTGTTCACCAGTGTACTCTATCCCCCTCATGGTTGCCTTTAGGACATCTATTGTTGAGGAAACCCCTTGCAGTAATGTTCGTCCCGATGAAAAATCCTAGATTAGGTCCCTTGAGATAGATGTTGTTTTAGGGACGTAAAGTGAGGATAACGGGAATGGGTAATCGGGTTATTGTTGGTTGGTGATATTAAATATAATTATTTACTGTGGGTTGAAAACCTTATATGCTTACCAGGCTCCCAAGCCTGACCCACATAGTTTTGTGGTATTACAGGTAGTGGCGCGAGAGCATAAGTTGGATGACTTATCAAGATCTTTTGATATTAGACCAGTTGTTATATGTAACTGTGGTCTATCTTTTGTTGTTTATGCTTTTGGTCTGTTTATCGGAATATGACATCCCGAATATTGTTATATAATGAAAATGCATCTCTTGATGAAATGCTTTGATAAACTTTATTTTATCATATTTTGTTTTGGGAACAAATTCCACAACTCTTTTAAATCAATGGATTTACTCTAAAATTATTTTAAAAGCATAAATTAAAACGGTATTTTCTGGCCGAGATTTTGGGGATGTCACAGTTGGTATTAGAGCATTAGTTTAAGCGAACTAGGAATTTGTAGGATTTCTAGACTTAAACTTAGAATGCTAAGTGGAGATTGTGAGATGTGTGTCTGTTATATTATAGACACGAGCACTAGTATATTTTAGGAAGCTGCCTAAAATGCTTTTATGTGCTAAATGTTATATGTTGCCATATATGATATTATTTGTTCGGATCTATGGTTTGTTGCCGACCGGATCTTGAAACCTTATGTGTTTAGGATTCTAAGTGTATGACGACGGTATTAGAACTACCATGTAAACGTTTCAGAGTGATAAGGATGATTTAATTATCTATCATGGATGAGGATCTAATTTCACCCTATTCGGTGTATAGATCAAAATGGTAAGAACCAGGAGTGACACTGGAAACGCGGATGAAAACAGGAATCAACCACCAGTGATTGAGCAAATACCTGTCGTAGCTGATGCACCGGAGCCAATAACAATGGCTGGGGTGCAAGCCATGATTCAAGCTATGTTAGCCGAACAAAGAGAAGAAATGCGACAGATGTTACATGAAAATAGGGACGAACCAAACATACCCATTGAGGAACCCGAACTGATTCCCGAACAATCGGAGGAAGGAAACAATAGTCGCGCTGTGAGTCAAGTTGGAACTCAAGGAGAACGAAGGAACGAACCGGAAAGGAGAAACAACAAGGATGGGCGAATGTACAAGAATTTCTTGGGTGCCAAGCCGCCAAGTCTTTCTGGGAGCCCAAATCCTGTTGAGATTATGGATTGGATCTCCGAAATGGATATGGTATTTGAAAGTCGCGACTGTAGCAACAAACAGAAGACTATCTTTGTAGTTAGACAATTGAAGACTGGAGTCTTGAGCTGGTGGAAGTTGCTGGCAGATACTATGCCACAAGGAGAATCCCTGAAAATGTCATGGGAGGAGTTCTTGGAACAACTAAGGGTGTAGCATTGTTCAGAGATAGATCCGATTGATCTGAACAACGAGTTCCAAAACTTGAAGAAGGGGAGAATGAGCGTAGATGACTATGCTACTGCACTCACTGAGAAAATGAAGTTATTTCCATACCTAGTGCCAACAGAACTCTCTAAGAGTGAGAGGTTCGCTAATGGACTGCCTGTCGACTTTGGCCCGACAGTCAAGATGGCAACCACTCTGAAAACAACTGTTCGAGCAGCTAAGAATGTGGAGGCCTAGTAGAAGGAAAATGGTCTGGAAAGGATAGATGTTGGTGAGAAAAGGAAGTTCGATGGACCTTCCGGGTCCAACAATAAAAACAAGCTCTTGAAGTCTAGTTCGAGAGGAGGAGGAGGCGAAGCGAAATGGTGCGACAAATGTAAGAAGAAGCATCACGGAAAATGTGACGTAGTGGCCACATGCTTCAAATGTGGAAAGCCAGGGCACTATGCCAATGAATGCACTCTCACCAAGAAAGTTTGCTATGGTTGTGGTAAGGAGGGATACATGTCTAGGGACTGCCCGAAAAAGAAGGAGGTAGCAAGACCCAACATTCCGCCAAAGCCGAAAGAGAGAGCCTTCCAGATGACACTGGAAGCTACTAAAGATGGAGCTGATGTCGCTTCAGGTACCTTTCTCGTTAACGAATTGTCTGGCCAAATTTTATTTGATTTTGGAGCCAACTACTCCTTTATTTCGCATGAATTTGGTAGAAAACTAGTTTTGCTTGTCAATAGACTAGATAATGCTTTATTAGTCGAAGTTGCTAGTGGTAAGTTTGTACATGTTAGCCATCGTATGAAAAACATCTTAATTGACTTGAATGGAAATAAGTTTCACGAGGAATTATTGCCTATCAAACTTAACGGTTTCGTCATCGTGTTTGGAATGGATTGGCTTAGCGCTAATGATGCCGAGATATTGTGCAGAAAGAAGATAGTAAAAGTAAAACCGCCAGGGAAAGAGTCATTTGTGGTGTATGGGGACAAATGCAGAGTAAATTCTGGAATCATTTCTCTAATGAAAGCCATAAAATGTTTGACCAAAGGATGTACATCATATTTGGCATTCGTGATCGATGCTAAGAAGGAGAAAAAGGAGATACAGATCATTCCTGTCGTGTGATTATCTGGAAGTATTTCCCGAAGATCTTCCTGGATTACCGCATGATAGACAAGTGGAGTTCAGAATAGACTTGTTACCAGGGACGACACCAATAGCAAAGGCACCTTATCGATTAGTACCGACGGAGATGAAGGAGCTGATGATGCAACTTCAGGAGTTATTGGACAAAGGTTTCATTAGACCTAGTTCATCACCCTGGGGAGCTCCGGTGTTATTCGTGAAGAAGAAAGATGGAAGTATGAGAATGTGCATCGATTACAGAGAGCTGAACAAAGCAACAATAAAGAATAGATATATGTTGCCGAGGATTGATGACCTGTTCGATCAACAACAAGGTTCAAGTTATTTTTCAAAGATCTACTTGAGGTCAGGATATCATCAGCTGAAAGTAAGAGAGCAGGATATAGAGAAGACTGCATTCTAAACACGATATGGACACTACGAGTTTTTGGTTATGTCATTTGGACTAACCAATGCTCCAGCAGCATTCATGGATTTAATGAACAGGGTTTGTAATCCGTTCCTAGATAAATCTGTGATAGTGTTCATAGATGACATTCTGATTTATTCGAAAAGCCAAGAGGAGCATGACAGACACTTGCAAGAAGTGTTAGATGTCTTAAAGAAGGAGAAGTTGTATGCTAAGTTCTCCAAATGTAATTTTTGGATTCGAGAAGTCCAATTCTTGGGTTACGTGGTCAACCAAGAAGGGATGATGGTTGATCCAGCAAAAATTGAAGCTGTGATGAAGTGAGAACAACCGAAAAGTCCCACGGAGATCCGAAGCTTTCTTGGATTAGCCGGATATTACCGAAGGTTTATCCAATTCTTTTCTTCGATCGCTACTCCATTAACATCTTTGACCCACAAAGGAGATACGTATGCTTGGAGTGATAAGCATAAAGAAGCATTCGAGAAGCTAAAGAAGAAACTATGCGGGGCACCGATACTTTCTCTACCCGATGGAGTTGAAGACTTCGTTGTTTATAGCGACGCGTCAGGTTTTGGGTTGGGTTGTGTTTTGACCCAAAGGGAAAAGGTGATCGCATATGCGTCTCGATAGTTGAAAGAGCATGAAAAGAACTACCCGACTCATGACTTGGAGTTGGCGGCGGTAGTCTTTACACTGAAGATATGGAGGCATTACCTCTATGGCACGAAGTGCAAACTTTTCACTGATCATAAGAGTCTCCAATATCTCTTTAATCAGAAGGAATTGAATATGAGGCAACGACACTGGCTAGAGTTACTTAAGGACTACGACTGTGAGATACTTTACCACCCCGGTAAGGCTAATGTTGTAGCTGATGCTCTCAGTCAAAAAGTCAATCTTGAAAGAAAGAGTCCAAGAGCGTTGAGAATTGAAGTTGTCTTGACCATTGTGGAAAGTATAAAGAAAGCTCAAGAGGAAGCTTCTGAGAAGAATGACCGAAAGGAAGAACGTTTGGGCAAAACGTTGGTGTTCAGTATAAACAGTCATGGACTGAAGGTGTTCCAAGATCGGATTTGGATACCTAAGACAAGAGGAGTCAGAGATATTCTGATGGAAGAAGTTCACAAAACCATGTACTCAATTCATCCCGACAGCACTAAGATGTATAGGGACCTGAAACCCTATTACTGGTGGCCGACGATGAAGCTTGATATTGCAAAGTATGTGGCCAAGTGTGTAACTTGTGCGAGAGTCAAGACACAATATCAGAAACCATACGGGAGTTTAGAACCTTTGTATGTGCCTATGGGTAAATGGGAAGACATTGTTATGGATTTTGTCACTAAACTACCCAGAACAAAGAATGGTCACGACATGATTTGGGTGGTCGTTGATCGATTCACTAAGAGTGCGCATTTCATAGCAGCTAAGGAGAAATGGTCTATGGATAAGCTTGCGAATTCTTACGTGAAGGAAATTATGAGGCTTCACGGTGTTCCGTTGACGATTGTGTCAGATCGTGACAGCCGTTTCACCTCACGATTTTGGAAAAGTCTACAAGAGGAATTGGGTACCAGGTTGTGTTTAAGTACAACTTACAATCCACAGACTGATGGTCAGAGCGAACGAACGATACAAACACTTGAAGATGTGTTGAGAGCATGTACCCTGGAATTCCAAGGTAATTGGGATGAACATTTACCTTTGGTAGAATTTTCCTACAATAATAGTTTCCACTCGAGCATTAAGATGGCACCTTATCAAGCTTTGTACGGACATAAGTGTCGTACGCCGTCTTGTTGGCTTGAGGCTGGGGAAAAGCAGTTTATGGGACCAGAGATAGTCCATCAAACTGCTGAAAAGTTGAAAATAATTAGGGAGAGAATGTTAGCAGCTCAGGATCGTCAAAAGAGCTATGCTAACAACAAGCGAAGACCGATGACTTTTGAAATTAGAGATTCGGTTTTGCTTAAAGTCTCGCCGTGGAAGGGACTTATAAGATTTGGTAAAAGGGGAAAATTAAGTCCAAGGTTTATTGGACCGTTTAAAGTTCTTCAGATGATTGGGAACCAACCTTACAAGGTCGAACTACCTGAAGAACTGAATGGAATTCATAACATTTTCCATGTGTGTTATTTAAGGAAGTTCACGGGAGAAGTTCCTAACATGATTCCACTTTCGGAGTTGAGAATCAATGAGAACAAAAGGTTGATTGAAGAACCAGAGGCAATCGTTGACCGAAAGACTAAGACGTTGCGACGCAAGTTGGTCGACTTAGCGCTTGTCCGATGGAAACACACGAATGGGCTAAATCTCACCTGGGAGACGGAGAGTGACATGATGAGTCGCCACCCGCATTTGTTTGTTGATGTGTGATTCCGGGGACGAAATCATTCTAAGGTGGAGAGAATTGTAACGCCTGTGTTTCTGGGCTTGTCATTAATGTTGATATAATAGTCTAGGTTAACCTTTGTAACCTGTTTTGAAATAATAGAAGTGTATTATTTGAGTATTATGTGTTTTGTGCTTAATTGTGTGTCTTAATTTAATTAAGAATAAAAATAAGCGTCAAAATGAAATATTAGATAAAGACGATATCTATGGATAATGTTGTAGTAGTTGAAACGAGGTTTTCGAATATATAAAGAATGTCGAAATCCGAGTAATAACGAAGAAGTTATGATATGTCGAAGTTTCGCGACAAAATCGGCACGACGTTGAATGACGTAAAAAGTGAATTTACGTTAGAGCGATATTTATCCCTAGTGATCTAAACAAATGTTGTAGAGTTAGTTAAACCGAGAGCGTGCATAAAAAATGCCCAAATCTGACTTTGTATGAGGAAGTTATAATTTTTCTAAGTTTCAGCTTAGGAGTATGCAGCCCGAAACTCGAATTCGAGATCGAGTGATTGTTGGTCGAAACAATCTAAACGAGAATCGAAGATCCCGTTGATAGTAGTTCATTGGTGAAAAGACAGACGAAAACGGACACCGGATGAAGAAGTTATGAATTTATAACGGAGTTTTCCTGTCCCGGCCTACTAAAAATAAATAATAAAAATAAAGTCAAAATTAGCCGACGGAGTCTAAACGAAAGCTGTAGAGAGTTGTCTCACCTACGCGTGGATATAAAGAACGTCGAAAACGGAGTTCGTTTGAAGAAGATATGAATTTCTAAAGTTTTTAAATAATCAATATTTAATCTTTAATTCGGATGGATATCCGAAGGAGTCACCCATCTGATCTGAAGTACGCCCAGTGTAGTTGAGTACGCTCAGCGTACACCGAAGCGTGACCCGCCTCGCACTCAAGTGCTCCAGTGACGCATTCAGTGACGAATCCGGAGTACGCCCCGCGTACCGGAGCATTACGCCTAGCGTAATGCGAGGCTTCAGCCTCTATAAAAGGGCATGCGAGGCTGCCGATTTCTTTTGCCAAAATTCTTTCTTTCTCTCCCGTTTTGCATCGTTTTACGTGCAACTTATATCCCGAAGCCCCAGTATCATTCCCGAGCCCCGAAGCAAGTCCTAAAGCCCCGAAGATCCCGAGAAGTGAGATTCCCGAGCCAAAGCTCTGCCCGCGAGAAGCCATTTTTTGTGAAGATCTTCCAGATCTATCGAAGAATACTACTTCTACAAGTCGTAGTGCTGTCCGATCATCTTCTGATCAAGTGAGTGTGTAGTCACTTTCTTCTAATGCATAATTATGAAGTATTTTATACGAAGTACATGTTATGTGTGTATTTTGTTGTTATATGTGTGAATGTATATTCACTTTCTTCTATCTCATAGATATGATTTATTCTCTATGAAATACGTGTTATGTGTATGTGTCTCATCTGTTGTTTGGAATATGTATTGAATGAGAATGCTATACATGTTTTAAACTATGTGTGTGTGTGTGTGTATATATATATATATATATATCTACTTATATGTTGGGTAGAACATGGGTAGATAGTTGATGTGTGATAAACAGATGAGAGGCCTCGATGTTGTTGTTGTTGATCTAGTTATTCAGCGGAGTATGGATAACGACCACAAACTCTTTCTAGACAGTGTGGAACGCTAGCAGGATCATAACCTGTAGGTGTTGTGAACGATGTGTTCACCGGTGTACTCTATCCCCCTCATGGTTACCTTTAGGACATCTATTGTTGAGGAAACCCCTTGCAGTAATGTCTGTCCCGATGAAAAATCCTAGATTAGGTCCCTTGAGATAGATATTGTTTTAGGGACGTAAAGTAAGGATAACAGGAATGGGTAATCGGGTTATTGTTGGTTAGTGATATTAAATATAATTATTTACTGTGGGTTGAAAACCCTATATGCTCACTAGGCTCCCAAGCCTGACACACTCAGTTTTGTTGTATTACATGTAGTGGCGCTATAGCATTAGTTGGATGACTTATCAAGATCTTTTGATATTAGACCAGTTGTTATATGTAACTGTTGTATGGTCTATCTTTTGTTGTTTATGCTTTTGGTCTGTTTATCGGAACATGACATCCCGAATATTGTTATATAATGAAAATGCTTCTTGATGAAATGCTTTGAGAAACTTTATTTTATTATATTTTGTTTTGGGAACAAATTTCACAACTCTTTTAAATCAATGGATTTACTCTGAAATTATTTTAAAAACATAAATTAAAACGGTCTTTTCTGGCCGAGATTTTGGGGATGTCACACATGCTTGGGTAATCTCATGTCAGAACTTCTCAAAATCAGGTAATTTTTTTATATTCCAATGATTTTTGTATAAAATTCCTGCTTTCTTTTAGCATTTGCTCACGAGAGTTGTACTCCAAAAAGATGAGGTGTGTTGTACTCCAAAAAGGATCAACAAATCCCTTAGCAATTCAAAGAGTTGGAATTTATGACTTACAACATTCAAGAAAAAAAACCAAAAACTAAAGATGAATATGAATAAGCTCATAATAATGATGTTTTTTTTAGTTTTGGCAAATTTGGGGATGTATAAATGGGGATGTCTAATTCCATCATTCTTATAGACTTATATATATATATATATATATATATATATATATATATATATATATATATATTTCAAATAATATGATTTTGGTTGTTTGCTCAAGGGACGTAAAGTAATGTTTTTGTGTTGGAGTCTTATTGATGGAGATGGAAGGGGACAAAATGGTTTTTAATTTGAGTTTGGGCAAAAAGAAGATGAACCAAAGTATTAGTATTATATGGTGAGATAGAATATATATACCGATATGTTGTTTATTTTACAAGCTTCATTTTAGGAGCAAGACTTGAACATTTTCTATCCACTTTTTTCTATTTTAAAGTGTTGTTTTTGCAGGCTTCATTTCAGGAAAACCTTGTCTCTATTAAGTCATTTTATGAAATTGGCTTGTAGTTTTGGTAATTTTAGATGTGGTGTACAGTGTGCTTGGCAAGTGATTTTATTTAGGTGTTGTTTGTTTTTTTCTAAAAAACCTCTTCTGGTCTCTTATTGTTACGTCACGCAGCACACGCACAACACTTGACCCTTCGCAGCTGTTTGTTTTTCAGAAGACTTCTGAGTTAAAAACTGTTGTGTGTGTGCTGCGTGGCGCAACACTAATCCAACTGCTTCAAACCTCTGCACGTCTTACTTTAACTTACTGCAACAGTCTACAGACGTTAAAAAACAAACAGACTTTTTTTTAAATGTTGCAGCCGTTTGTTCCACCTCTTCTGCTACAGAGGGTTGCAGAGGTGGTTCGCAGACTTCAGACATTTTCGCTTCGAAAAAACAAACAACACCTTAGTATTTCATCTCAATTGAAGTAATCTGGTTTTCACACATACTCATTTTTCGCTGTTTTTTATTTTTTGTATATATTTGGCCCAGGTTATATATATCCCGGATTCTAAGTTTGCATTGGGATATGCATCTTTAAGTGAATACAACACCCAATCATTCCAACCAAAACAATTTGTCAGTGGACAACAGTAAAAATATCACAAATCACTGATCAAAATGAAAGATTTTTTACTTGTTAGTAAGGTTTTGGTTTTTGATTTATGATTTATGATATATATATATATATATATATATATATATATATATATATAAATTTTTTGTTGTAGGGTTAACGCATTTGTCATGGCTCTTCCAAATCACAAATCATTGATAAAAAACAAAGGATTGTTGAAACTTGAAGAATTGAAAGAATTGAAGAGACTTTAGAATTATAGGTATGGTTGTTGTATAGCAGTGTGCTTATCTTTTTTTTTTCAAAATGAAAAATATACTTATACTTATCATTTTAAATCAAAATTAGCAATTGAAATTCTTTGCTTTTGATCTTATTGTTTATGTGACATAAACTTTCCTATCCTTAAGTTCTTGAGGATTACCATCTTTGGCACAGGGGCAAAATCGTCCATGTAACACCCAAAGTTTGGAAAGCCAAGAAAGGAAAGAAAACCCCAAATTTTAAGGGGAGACTCGGCGAGTCCAAGGAGGGACTCGGCGAGTCCGAGCGGGATCCGGGTTGAGGTGTAAGCGACCGACTCGGCGAGTCGGCCAAGGTGACTCGGCGAGTCAGGCCTGAGCAAGGAAAACCCTAAATCCGGACTTGGAGCCTATTTAAACGTCTCATTCTCCTCCCTAGGTTTCCTTTACTGCCTCTCTACCCCAGAACACCAAACCCTAACCACCATATCCGTTTTTGAGCTAGATCTTGCCTTGAAGAGTGCTCTAAAGCTTGGAGAAGGAAGAAAGGCCTTGGAGGTGCAAGAAGGGACTATAGATTCGGGATTGAGAAGACATTTCAGACCAATTGGAGGTAATAAGCTGTTGCTTGGACTCCCTTTGCACCTAGATCTATTCTTATGTGTGAGTTTTGGACATTTTTGGCATGATAAGTAACCATTTCGAGTTAGAGGTCCAGATCTGAGGTTGCTACCTCAGATCCATGCTTGTTTTGGTCTAGAATCCCCTAAAGTATCAGCCCTTGGTATATTGAAGAAGTATGTTTGCCATAAACCTTAGTTTGAATGTGTTTTGAGCCTAGATCTCTTGATCTACACGTAAAGTTTGCCACTTTACGTGGGGGATAGGCCTTAGGAGTATGGATCTATGAGTTGGAAGCCCTGTTTGGCTCGAAAAGCCACTGCATGGATTAAGGACTGGATAGACTCGGCGAGTCCTTTGAGTGGACTCGGCGAGTAGCTTGAAGACGAGGAGGAACTCGACGAGTGGGATGAACAGCTCGTCGAGTCGGATGAAGTTAGGCATGAACTCGGCGAGTTGGATGAACAACTCGACGAGTTGGTTGAAGATTACCTTGTGCTCGGCGAGTCTGTTCTTAGACTCGGCGAGTCAGGTCGCGTAGTCCCAAACCCTTCGAGTTAAGACTCGAGTCGGCGAGTCGAGCAAGGAATCAGTGAGTTGGACAGGTCAGGAATCGGGAATAGTTGACTCGGCGAGTCGAGTCGCGAATAGAAAGACCCTGAGCATATGAACTCGACGAGTCATTAGGAGGACTCGGCGAGTAGGGTTGACCTGGAAGGTTGACTTTGACCAGGATTTTGACCTTGACCAGAGTTGACCTAGTTGACCTTTTGGAGGCCAGTTGGACCAAGTGTTATCTTGGCATTGGTAGCTCGAGGAGCTAGTGGAGCAGTTGTTTGGAGTCGGAGGTCAAGTAGCAGTCAAAGGATTAGCAGCATCAGTTCAGCAATCTCAGGTGAGTTTCCTTCCAGTAGGAACGGGTCTAAGGCCACAATGTCGGCCCGTTCAGTTAGTCGTAGTTTCTGGACTTCGGTCCGATGCAGTAGTTAGCATGTTTGATGCCTTCGTGGCTCAGACAGGATTTATGTGTTATGTGAGTCGGGCTACGGCCCGATGTAGTATATGTGTGTTCATGCTAGTGGATATGTTCATGCTATGTTCAGTCAGCTTCGGACTTCGGTCCGATGTAGGGGACAAAGGTCCCAGTCAGCTTCGGACTTCGGTCCGATGTAGGGGACATAGGTCCCAGTCAGCTTCGGACTTCGGTCCGATGTAGGGGACAAGGTCCCGGTCAGCTTCGGACTACGGTCCGATGTAGGGGACAAAGGTCCCAGTCAGCTTCGGACTTCGGTCCGATGTAGAGGACAAGGTCCCAGTCAACTCCGGACTTCAGCCCGATGTAGGGGACAAGGGCCCAGTCAGCTTCGGACTACAGTCCGATGTAGGGGACAAGGTCCCAGTCAGCTTCGGACTTCGGTCCGATGTAGGGGGCAAGGCCCCAGTTAGCCCGGACTTCGGTCCGATGCAGTGGGCAAGGCCTAGTATGTGCTTTATATGTTATTGTGTGGTATGTGGTAGAATGGGGGAGCTCACTAAGCTTTGTGCTTACGGTTTTCAGTTTTGGTTTCAGGTACTCGGTTTTCAAAAGAGAAGCTCGGGAAGATTGTAGTGCACACACCATAGTCAGTTAGCCTGGGAACGTTTGACTCTGATAATGATGTTATGTTTTGATTTAATACTCGAGAAATTATGTTATGACTTATGATACGGTTTTTATAAATATGATTTTAGTAATGTTTTAAAAGAAATTTTTTAGTCGTGATTTTTGGGTCGTTACAGTCCAATAATTTTACTAACCATCAAACGTATGTGTAGATTAACACAACACTAACCAAAATGACGACCTACTTTCATTCTTAACTTAGAATTGGAGAAAAGTTTTGTTTTTAACCTAAAATAGCATTATACTTCCATTTTTTTTCACAAAATATCCTCATAATTTTGTTTTTTTCACAAAATACCATCATACTTTCATTTTTTCAAAAAATAGTCTCATAATTTCGTTTTTTTTCACAAAATACCGTCCTACATTCATTTTTTTCACAAAATACCCTCATAATTTTGTTTTTTTTTTTTTCACAAAATACCCTCACATTTTAGTTTTTTCATAAAATACCATCATACTTCTGTTTTTTTTTTCACAAAATACTCTCATAATTTTGTTTTTTCATACAATACCTTCATACTTCCATTTTTTTTTTCACAAAATAACATTATAATTTCGTTTTTTCATAAAATACCACCAGACTTCTATTTTTTTCACAAAATACCCTCATAGTTTTGTTTTTTTCACAAAATACCATCGTACTTCCGTTTTTTTCACAAAATACCCTCAAAATTTTGTTTTTTCACAAAATACCCTCATAATTTAGTTTTTTCATAAAATACCATCATACTTCTGTTTTTTTCACAAAATACCCTCATGATTTTGTTTTTTCATAAAATACCTTCCTACTTCCATTTTTTCACAATATAACCTTATAATTTTGTTTTTTCATAAAATATCATCATACTTCTATTTTTTTTTTCACAAAATACCCTCACAATTTTGTTTTTTTTTCATAAAATATCATCGTTCTTCCGTTTTTTTTAACAAAATACCCTCATAATTTTGTTTTTTTTTTCTTCACAAAATACATTATATTTTTGTTTTTTTTCTTAAAATATCCTCATACTTGCATTTGAAACACATAGTGGCAACCAAATTTCAAATATAATCACACTAATCATAAAAAATCAAAAATTTTCATACGAAAACTTTAAAATTGTTAAGAAGCATCAATATTCATACATTGTTTGTGTCTAAAACATGAAAAATGTGTAGTTAAACAAAAAAATGTCATGAAACATCTAGTTTTTCTTTTGCCCATTGAAACAACGCATCTCATCATTATGTCTCTTGCAACGATTCCTCCGCCTGATACATGAAAAAAATAAAAAATTGTCAATATAATCATTAGAGTTCTCAATCATGAAAACTAAATTATTATTATAATTACCTTTCTTTTTGAACAACTAGTAGCATAATGACCAAATCCTTGATAGTAAGAGCATGTTCGTTTTTTAGGGGCTTCTAAAAAAGACTTGATTCTACTTGCAAGTTTAGGACGTCCTTTTGTAATAACTGGACCAAGAGGATCACAAATAGATAATTGTGGCATCATATCTACTTGCGAAACTCCCATACAAGAACTTTGAGATGCATTCTCCAAGGACACATATTTTTTTCGATTTGTTTGATCATTCAAAAGACTTATCAATATCGTATTGAGTTTTTGTATCTCCGAAGGGGAGTCCCTTGCTTGTTCAATTAGTTTCGTAAAATTCGAACGAACACAAAATAATGTGTAGGCACTAACTCCATTTTCATTATTTATTTCTCCGAGTTTGATAGTAACACTACCCAGTTTGTACCTAGCATCAAGGGTCCATCATGGTAAAATATATTGACTCGGCAGTTCTTGAACATGCTTCTTCTTCATCACATACAAGTTATGCTTACATAAAATCCCATTTGTCTCATACATAGAACACGAACATATGATGCTGACTTGATTTTAAGAACGAAAGGTAACAATACGCTAATATTTATTATCAACATCCAATTGCCCAACTCTATATGTGCTTTCTTCTATAGTTTTTGTTATGGTCTCGTTTGTCAAATTGTTAATAGCTTCGGTCCATTCTTTTTATGAAAGTATCAAACATCTTTCTAGTATAAATTTGACCCGCTTTTGCTTTGATTGGATGCACTGAAGAAAGAATCGGTCTAGAGTTCATAGTCTTGAAGTCTTGATCTTCTTCGGCAGCCCTTCGTGACTCAACTGCTTTGTCGTATTGTACAACGAATTCATTTAACATGGTCCTCGAGTTAACAAATCCATCAAAAAATGAATTAATACTCTCACTTCATCCAATTGTGGTCATACCAGCAAAGAAAATATCCTTCAAGAAGGGTTTAGCCCAATGTATACGTTGGTTAACATGTCACTAAGACAACAATTGATTTCCAGATCATACTTAATTCGCATATCTTCCCATGTTGCTTCAAATTGTTCAACGGTGTCACTATTTACCCATTGTCTATGTGTCTCTTGAAAATCACTATAACAGGAAAGCATACGATCGAAGGTGCTCAGTTTCATGCTTCCTAATATGCCATGAACAAAAGCGATGTCGAGTATTTGAAAACACTTTTCTTATTGCATTGCCCATAGCTTTGTCTTGATCGGTAATAATTGCCTTCAGATACTTGCCAAACATACATTTGAGGAAATGTTGAAATAACCATTCAAATGTCAATTCCTTTTCATTTTCAAGCAATGCTCCACCGAAAAGTATAGATTGCCCATGATGATTCACCCCGGTAAAGGGAGCAAAAGGCATTTTGAATTTGTTAGTCATATAAGTGACATCAAACACAACAACATCTCTAAATTTTGTATAGGCATCTCTTGATCTACCATCAGCCCAAAAGATATTTCTAGGATACCCATCATCAGACAAATCCACGACAAAATATTGGCCACCATCAACTAATGTTTTATCTTGAAAATGTTTTATAAGTCCATAAAACTCCTTATCTCTATGTTGTTTTCGATGCTCAGATAAAACATCAACACATTGCTTTGAAGTTATATCGGTTACATTTGAGGTTTTTAGTGTATTAACAGCCTTTTTAATCAGAGAAGGTTTCAACCCTGCTTGACCAAATTGCACCATAAGAGATTTACCTTCTATTGAACGGTGGAAATTGCTATAAGATCGATGCTTCATCACCTTCATAGGTGTCATGGTCAAGTCGTGATTGTGTGTGTCATTAAACAAGTCCACCAACCATTTTCCATCCTCCTGTCTTGTTATTCGAAGCTTTGCCTGCCATCCGGTTCTAACATCTCTACGACGTTTTTTCTCATTTTCACTTGAATTATTTTTGTCCATCTGTTTGAAATCTTCTTTGTTGCATACATATATCTTCCGAAAAGGCTAATTTGTTTTAGGATTTTTAATTGTGTCATCTCTACGTATACCAAAGCCATGCAAAAATGAATAATCATTATAAAATGTATAGGCATCATTGGGTGTATCAAAAACCTTTCCCAGTATCCTTTCATCATCAACATCATCTTTGTCAATTTCAATGTTCACACCGAAATCATTAAGTTCTTCTGATTCATATGTTGCTTCCATGAAATCGTTTGTGTCAACATTTTCATTTATATACGGTTCTATAGCCTAATCAGCTGCTTCGGTTTCAAACACCATGGCCTGCACGAAACCACAAGTAAAAGACAATAAGAACTTGACCCTATTAATGTCATGCCAGAAACTTTTTAGAGATAACCTAACTTTTTCATTATATCAAAAGCAAAAGCAACTTGAATATGAACAAATAACAAGTGTCCAATGTGTTATTCATCGATAACACTCTCTACCTAAAATTAATTATTCTACATTGAGAGGTCGTGCACCTTCACTGAGTCTATATCATTAATTAGCATTCAGAAATCATGTTGACTTTGTGTTTCTAATTAATTTACAAACTTGACAAGGACTTGTATGGTGTATTCTTATTACATTGCTCCTCAGTACTATCATCAGAGGTAGGTTTAGGTGCATTTAGTAGTAGATTGTTTCTTTTGGAATGCCCCATGTTGAACGTAATTTCTACCTCTGATGATAGTACTGAGGAGCAATGTAATAAAAATACACCAGACAAATCCTTGTCAAGTTTGTAAATTAATTAGAAACACGAAGATGATGTTGATGATGAAAGGATACTGGGAAAGGTTTTTGATACACTCAATGATGTCTATACATTTTATAATGATTATTTATTTTTGCATGGCTTTGGTATACGTAGAGATGACACAATTAAAAATCCTAATACAAATTAGCCTTTTCGGAAGATATATGTATGCAACAAAGAAGATTTCAAACAGATAGACAAAAATAATTCAAGTGAAAATGAGAAAAAACGTCGTAGAGATGTTAGAATTAAGGGTGTCAACAATTGATATACCTGATAGAGGCGAGTTGTTGTTTATGGCGTTTCTTCTCTATGAAGCGTGTACTAATATCCAATTTTCTAAATTCGTTTTTTTATGATTTATGTCTGTGAAGCAGTTAACAGTTAACTATATCTTCAACGTTTTTTTTATGATTTCTGTGAATTACTCATCGCTGAAAGAGAAAGCAGAAAACCAATTTTTTCCCAGAAGGACGATGAAGGAAGTGCCGACTGCCGATCAAGGAACAAAAAATTGAACGAATTAAGTATAAGGAAACATGTACCGAGAAAAAGGAAATTGTTTTTTGTTTTTTTATTTTCAGGAAATTAAACCATTTAACAAAACTACGTAGTTTTGATTATGTGGGTACCTAATCTTATATATCCTTAAGGGTATATTTACTTTTATATATATATATATATATATATATATATATATATATATATATAAGTTTGGAATGTAAAAGGTACCAATTGCATTACTAGGGTGGATTTTACAAATTTTTATTAGGCTTGACAATCGTGTCGTGTTCGGGTTGGCGTGTCGCGGGTTGGCGGGTCAAAATATGCCAACCCAAACACGACCCATTTAAATATACAGGTCACGGGTTAGCGGGTCACGGGTTGACGGGTTTGGAACATAAACTCATATATGAACCACCAACCCATTTATTTATACGGGTTTACAGGTTAGCAGGTTCATGGGTCAGATTTGGGTTCGTGGGTCCGAATTTTAGACAATTAAGTCTTATTCATCCAAATGAAAATTAAAAACATTTATAGAAACATGTTATACACTTATCCTTATAGGTTACGACTTACGACCTTAGACCATCCACCATGAATCAAAATGTCAAAACAGTCAAATGGTCTATGAATCAATGGTATATATTATATAATATTTATTAAATATTAATACTTGATACATATATATACATTTAAAAATAAAATAGTTTTTTTTATTAAGAATATAAACGGGTTAATGGGTCAACCCGTTTATTTTTTGAGAAACTCATATATAACCCGTTTAATAAACGGGTTGGCGGGTTAACGCGGGTTGAAAAACTCAATCCAAACTCATTTATTTCACGTCGTGTCGAGAATTGTCAGTCATAATTTTTATGATACTTGGGAAAATTAGTCTTCAGTTGGCATGTTAAAAGGGTGTTTAGAAATGTTTATATCAATTGATAAACATTTTTTAAGTTATTAGTTTATAGTTGTATGAAAATAAAGTTTTTTGAAAAATAAAAAATATTTAGATTAATTTATGCGGTATTAAAACATTATAAGTTAATAAATATTTTTTTGGCAAAATAACAAAACATTTTAAAAAAAAAAGTTCCTAAAGGTGTGGCTAAGAAGCTCATTTTTTAACTATATATTTTATAGTATTATTTATATAAATCGCGTCAACATCTCATCCTCGCATCGACTAATAAAACCACAATCCAAACATCATTTTTTAACCATTAGAAAACTTCAAAGAAAGCAACGCAAAGCAATTCCCTGTGATCAACTACTACACAACTATTATGGGTTGATCCAAGAAGCTGAATTCAATGCAACACGTTGAAGTGAAAGAGCCAGGAAATTACAAAGCCGAAAGTCATGCAACCTAGCATCACATTCACAATCCTTCGTCCATGCATAGAAGTAGAACTTCCATTTTCAGGATCAACGACTGAGGCTGATGATTCGGGAGGCTGAACTTCATCCTGATCACCATTGTTCCCAACCTGCACTATCGCCTCATAATCAACATTCTGCACCAAGGCACCAACATTGTGCACTACGGAGCCACAGATTTCGCATTTCCTGAATCATATATATTTAAAGTAACTCTATGTCAGCTTGAAAGATAAAGAAAAGCCGCATTTAGACTTCATTTTGTAACAGTTTTTGTCTCAATTTTTACTTCGCCAAAAAATTGGTTTTGACCATTTATGGTCAAGATTTTTGAGTTAGACGTATATACTAAAATTTTCATTAAGAAAAACAAAGTAATCTTCCCTTGAATTATCTTGAAATCAAATGCAAAATATGATGAAAAAAATTTAAGATTTGACTCAAAAACTCAAAGTTCAGTCATGTGCTTGTACGGCACAATCTTAACTTCAGAAGTAGTTGTACCGTACAAGTCTTAATAGCAAATCAATAACAGATATGAATATGATAGAATCTCGAAGAGCCCATGCTTTAGCCACATGCACACATGAATCAGACACCATAAAATTCCTGAAAGAACACAACAGAAAAACACTGAATTTACTAAGAACGGAAGATAGAAAGATCTGAAAACTCACAAGTCTTGTTTGATCAGAAACCATGTCAGTGCACATTTTTTGTGAGCAGCAGCCAGATCGCCTTTGCAATCACACCCCAATTCCAAAGCCTCGCCGTTATCCTCTTCATCATCGCCACCGTCGAACTTCAGATGACAAATTCGGCATTGTTTTCCATCATTTTCAGATAAAACCAATTCACCACTCTCCAAATCAACTTCTTCTGAAATGGGTATACTAGGGGTGTGATTGTACGAATGGATTCCGCAAGAGTACCCCACGGAGGAATGGAAATGCACCGGAGAATAGTCGTCGAAGGCAGTGAATGACAGGCTGCTAATGTAGTCGTTGAAGGCAGCTTCGTTTGTAATTTCAATTGGGATGCGACACCGGCGGTTGGAGCGACGACCTCTACGACGGCGATCCCAACCAACACCAACAAAACTACCTTCAACGCCGGCGCCGGTTATCTCCATGCCAGCCAAACTACCTATAGTTGGCATTTTCTCGATACGGATTTTGTACTCGGAAACAGCTTTTTCTCTCAATAAGGCGTGCCTCTATGGCTGTGTGTAAATTTATAATTTTATATGGTGGGGTTGAAAATGTTGTCAGGTTCTTATCAGTGTTAGAAATTCATAGAACTCTTGTAGTCTAGTAGAAAAGGAAAGAAGAGATGTGGGCCCCAAATCTAACTTTTTGTTTTTATATTATTATTTATTATTTGGAAATAGCCTTAATTTTTTGAGTTTATTCCGCATATCTTTTTTATACGCATCTAATTAATTTTTGAAAGTGTTTACATATCATCATTATAACCGTCTTTATCAGATTACATTCGGTTATAATGGTCATATATAAACATTTCCAAAAAATCCGTTACCTAGACGTATACAAAAAAAAAAAATAGTTACCAAGACGTCAACAAACCGAAAATGTAAAAGTAAATTACACAAATGATCGTTATGGTTTGGGTAATTTGCGTGTTTGGTCCCAAACATATTTTTTTAACTCAGATGATCCCTACTGTTTATTTTTATTGTACGGTTGGTCCATGTCTTATCTCAAAAGACTATTGTGCCCTTTTTAATTTTTTTTAATTAATTCTCTTATTTATGTATTTCTTTTTTATATATATTTAAAAAAAATTAATAGACCCCACATCTCCTTACCCTAAACTTGAAATCACATTGAGAAATTTAAGTTGGGTCTCACCAGTCACCATTCAATCGCTCATCCTCCTCAAATTCTATTTCCTTTCCATCTTTAGTGACATCGGTGTCTTCACCATCCCTTTTTTTTTTCGGGCATTCAACTCCGGAGAACCAACAACAACCTAATATATTGGGTTGTGGTATGTGAACATTTCCAAAAAGTCGTTACCTAGATGTGTACAAAAAATAGTTACTCAGATATGAATAAATCGAAAAGTTAATTACCTTAATAAGTCTATTTCCCTTTATTATTTTAACTTTTCTCTTGAAATTTTGATTTCACATTTTTTTAAGAAAAAACTTTAAGATTTTTGTTAACTATAAAAAAAAGGGACAAATTACAAAAGGTAATAGACTTTGTCTTTTTTAAGGTAGTTAACCTTCCTCACTAAAAAAAACTAATAAAATTTTGAAACATTATATCTAATATAATAAACTTTCAAATTGTTTTTATTTATTTCATTTAAGGTCATGTGATATATCTACCACTATAATAAATATGATGAGATTTCATGTCAGTGTCATCTTATCGTCACATAATCAATGTATGTATTTGGTACACCTATAACCTGATAGGTGCATTTTATGCACCTATTTTGTATGTTTATTTCCGTCTTTTTATAGCATTCTACTTCATAATTCTTGCATTTAGTTGATTATTAGGGTAATTACATATTTCATTAAGAATGTCTGGTATTTCACTATTTTTGATTTATTGTGTAGGCATTATGGAGCATGGAACGTGGAGCTTGGATGCATGGATGCTTGGAGCATAGAGCTTTGGAACATGAGGAGAAGATGAACCTGTCATTCCATGGCAGAAAACATGAAGATGGAGCCAACACTGAAGACTTTTTGGAATTTTAGCAAAAAGCATGGGTCATGCCAAAAACACATGGTCAAGACAAATGGCCATGCCAAAAACACATGGGCAAAAGGCATGGCCTTATGGCAAGTCACGTGAACTTTAAATAAAAGAGCAGAAGAACGTCATTTGAAAAGAGAATGGTTTTGGGAGCAGTTTCTGGCGATCTAGGGCAATTTTATGAGAATTCTTGGAGCTTTTGAGAAGACTTAATCATTGCAAACATTTGGATTTGATTTTTGTAAGGATTAAACATTCCAATTCCATCTTTATTCTTGTTTGATTTGTTCTTAGCCATGTGTGGCTAAGAAACCCTAGTTTCTAGTTCTTGTTCAAAACATGTTGATTGCTTGACTTGAGGCATATGATTTGATGCTTGATTTGTGATTCTATTCTAGTGATTATGTTTTTGTTTAAACTAGAATCCTTGAATTTGATTTGTGTTTGATTGGCCACTTTCATGAATTGAATTTTTGTGCAGTTAATTAACTTTTAGGGCACCTAATCGTTCTATTGAGTTAATAATTGGTAACAAGCAATAAGTTTTCTTATTGTAAAACATATATCACATGTTTTCACACTTTCGAGCGTATGAGAAGAAATGAACATTGTTGGGAAGCTTGTACAAAACTTAATGCAGTTTTTCAATACAATCTAAGAGCGTGTTTAGGTTGAATTAGTAAAGCTAGGTCTAATCAAAGAGCGTGTTTTGGTTAGATAATTTGGCAAGCGAGAGTTATTAGAGCGTGTTAATAACTTTCAGTACTAACATAGAATAGCAATCTTGAATTACATCAAGTCATAATCAAGTTGAACAACAACATTAAGAACTAGAACTAGAACCATTCAATCAATTTGTTTACAAATCTATTTCATTTTGTGCATGCTTTTAAAGTAGATTGTAATTTAGTTATTTATTTTTGCAAACAAACCCCCCTTTGTGACCAAAGTACCTTGTGCAAAGAGGTATAGACTTTTGTCCCGTGTCTCTGTGGTTCGACCCTGCTTGCCTTGTACGACTTTTTAGTGCATTAAAGCGGTGTATTTGGAGTCAGTTGTACCCCTTTATTTGTTGGGTCTGACACACCTAACATAACCACACATCATTTTCTGGATATTATAATAATAACAATGAAAAGTTTCCTGCTGCTTGATCAAAGGTTAAATGCATGCAAAACTTTCTCATTAGTTGTAGTACGATAGACCACACAACAACCACCACAACGCACATAGAGTGGTGTACACAATAGTTGTGGGATGGCATGGTGTCCATGAAAGGGTCGTGTATGTACATGAGATGGTCCAAGATATCCAACCTTCAATTTTATTATTTTAAAAGGGGTGTAAACGAGCCGAGCCGAGCCGAGCCCGAGCCTGACCAAGCTCGAACTCGAGCTCGATTCGAGCCTTAAAATGAAGCTCGAGTTTGGCTCGTAAACAATTTGGTGGGCTCGCGAGCCTAATCGAGCCTCTATGTATATGTATGTATGTATATATATGTATGTATGCATGTATGTATGTATGTATGTATGTATATATATGTATGTATGCATGTATGTATGTATGTATATATATATATATATATATATATATATATATATATATATATGTGTGTGTGTGTGTGTGTATGTATGTATGTATGTATGTATGTATAGGCTCATTTAAGCTCGTTTAGGCTCACGAGCCCATTAATTGAAACTCGGCTCGAGCTCGTTTAATAAACAAGCCTCGTATTTAGGCTCGAGCTCGGCTCAGACTCGTTTAATTCGATTTTGAGTCGAGCTTTTAACGAGTCGATCCCGAGTAGATCACGAGTAGCTTAGGTCACTTACACCCTTATATTTTAATGGATTGTTGTTGTTGAAAAAAAAATCATCAATCCGCCAATCGAAAAGACAATAAATTTCTTTTGTTAAATGTTTTCAAAGTAGCTTATTACTTATAAGAATTGACAAAGAAAATGATTTAAGATATGTTAATCTAATAATTTAAATATATTAATTTTTTTTATTTTTTTAGTTTTAAAATCAATTATTCGACTTCCAATATGATAGATGTAAATTATCGATTATATATGGTGTTAAACTAAAAAAAATCCAAATAATTATAAAATATAAGTTATTTTTTATAAATATAATATAACTATAAAATGTAGATTAAAATATCATACATTCAAATATCATTTTTTATATAACTAGAAAATGTTTCTCCCCATTTCGCAGGGGACGTAGGCCAGGAGTCTACTTATGTCCGTTTTATTGTAGACGTAATCTATAAATTTTTTATTAGACATAAACCATTTTTCTAATATTTTTAAACATATGGAGCAAAGACTAAACTATTTAAACAAATTCACCAATTATATATATATATATATATATATATATATATATATATATATATATATATATATAATATGACAAATTCTGTATGTTACAAGGTGATATTTTGTAATTTATTTTTTATACATGAACCATCGCCAACATATGAAAGTATTATGATCAAAGTCTAAATTCATATGCAAAAAAAAAAATACACGGTAACATTTTTTGTAATAAAAATGCAAAATGACATTTTCTGTAAACTACAGGGACATTTTTTGTAATATTTTTCTATATAGGGACCAAATCAGCCGACATACAAAACAAATGGTGGGAAGGTCCAAAACTAAAAAATATTTTATTCATAACGAAAGTATTATGACCAAAGTCTTTACCCAGGCTTGAAAAAAATACACATGGATATTTTTTATAAATTACAAAGACAATTTTTGTAATTTATTTTCTACACATTGGCCAAATCAATCATCAAATGGCTCCTAACCTAACAATCAGGTGTTGTCCACATTTCTTGAGGTTGTGGGTTTAAGTCCTGTCGTGAACATATACAAAATTATAAAGTAATTTAGGAGTAGATTGGATTTGTCGTTAAAAAAAAAAAAAAAAAAATCAAACTTGTCAATATATGAAACTATTTTGGCTAAAATCTAAAACCTAACAATATACTATTCATAGATCAAATTTTTTTTACTATATATAATAATAATTGAATAATGTCCAAAATTAATAGTTTATAACTTAATTAATATTAACTAGCGAAAAAACTCGGGTATTGTCCAGACTGTTTTTTGTGTTTTTTATGAAAAAATATAAAAGGTTTGACTATAAGGACCAAAAGTGTCAAAATGGCTAAAGAATTTATGGGTTGAAATTCGCAAGTTTTTAGAAAAGGGAACACAATTATCAATTCCTTAAAGTTTAATGGCCAAACTTTGAATATTAAAAGATCCTAAAAAATATAAAAATTTTGATTGAAATAACCAAAAACGCCAAAGATGACTAAAAAATGAGTGACAAAGTTGACAAAAAACATACAAGTTTACTATTTATAAAGGAAAAAAGTATATATATATATATATATATATATATATATATATATATATATATATATATATATAACAATTAAAAAAGCAAAAATTATATTTAACAAATAGTTACATACAATTAAAACTTTGTTACTTAGAAGTACTTGGAAAGGCAAATTAATATTAATAATAGTTAAAAATACTTGCAATGTTTTATTCATGCACAAACTATATGTTTAGGGATTTGAGATTATGTAGTTCGTGATAAATATTTATCTTGAACCCAAGGAATTTAAGCTCTTTTACGGTGAATTACACTAATATAATTTGAGATAAAAGTAATGTTTCGTAAACGTATTTCTCCTAATATGTTTTAAGATAAAGACAATGTTTCATATAAATTTTTAATTGATAAAGAAAATTATTATTTAATATTTAACGAGTATAATTGTATAACTTAGTTACTTTATCAACATATATTTGTAAATAATTTAACTGGATATATATATATATATATATATATATATATATATATATATATATATATATATATATATATATATATAGTTAGGTTCATTTGAGACCACCTATATTTTGTGAGACCGTGAGACGCAATTTTTTATTTTTTTTTATTTTCTTTTTATTTTTTTTAAATTTTTTTAGTTAATTCAAGTTCCGAAAATAATAATTAAAAAAAGAATTTTTTGATTTTTCCATTTATTTTGCATTTTAAAATTATTTTTAGAATATGTACAGTGTAATATTCTATTTAGAATATTTCACGTATTTTTCAAAAAAAATAGAATTTTTTTTAGTTAATTCAAGTTCCGAAAATAATATTTAAAATTTTTTTTTAGATTTTTCAATTTATTCTGCATTTTAAAATTATTTTTTAGAATATGTCAGTATAATATTCTATTTAGAATATTTCAGGAATTTTCAAAAAAAAAAAACAGATTTTTTTTTATTTTTTTTTATTTTTGTTAGTTAATTCAAGTTCCGAAAATCATATTTAAAAAAAGAATTTTTGGATTTTTCCATTTATTTTGCATTTTAAAATTATTTTTAGATTTGGTCTTACGGTCTCACAAAATTAGAATGGTCTCAAATAAACCTGAATCTATATATATATATATATATATATATATATATATATATATATATATATATATATATATATATATATATATATAAGTTCATATGAGACTATTATATTTTATAAGAAATTTAGACACAATCATAGCAAATCATTTTGGAGATAAAAATATTTTAAATGTAAAATATTGAACTTTTTTCAAATATATATTTTCATCATTCATACTATCTAACAAAATCAAAAAAAAAAATATCGTTTTTTAAATATACAGACATATTCTAAACGAATATTATATTGTAAATATTCAAATCAATTTTTTATAATGTTAGAATTTTCTACTATAATATTATACTATAAATATTCAAAAATTTCTAAAATATTCTAACAAATCTAACAATTTATTATAATATTAGAATATTTTAACATATCTATAAATTTTAGTAGAATATAAGAATATTCTAACATTTTAAAAATTCGATTTGATTATTTACAATGTAATATTCTATTAATTGTATTAGAATATTTCTTGTATATTTAAAAAAAAAAAAAAAAAAAAAAAAAAAAAAACAAGACAAAATTTCACAATTGGTCCCTGTGGTTTACAGAATATCGCACTTTGAGGACTTCCTAGCAAAAAATCACGTGATTGGTCCTTGTGGTTTCTAAAGTTACATCAAAGGTCCTCCTGCCATTAAATCTAACATTTCAGCTATTAGATTTTAATGAAAATTTTTTTTTTGCCTTTGTATCAATATTGCAGTACACTACAAACCTCAAGGACTATTCGTGTAATTTTCTAAATTTTATATTATATATATATATATATATATATATATATATATATATATATATATATATAATTTCAAATTTTTGATAATTTTTTTTTATCTTTTTGACATTTTGTTTTCTATTTTTTCTAGTTTTAGTTATTTATGATTTTTTGTTATATTTTTATTTATTTTGAATCAAGTAAATAAACTTAAATTCGATAAACCATGTCGAAATTATTTTTTCTTTTAATTTTTATTATTTGTGAATTAAAGCGTTTAATGTTTTTTTTAATTTTATGCCGTTACTATTCATGTTTTTTTACGCTTCATAATTAATATTGTTACCAACCTTTTGTTTTCTAATGTTGTTATAATTTTAATTATTTATTATTCTTCTATTGTTTTTATTTATTTTGATTCATGAAAAATAGAAAAACAATAAAACAAAAACTCAAACACCAAATTCTAATATACTCTAATATATTAATACATTTTACATTTTTCAACTTTTTTGGTTTTTTCGTATTTTTTTTTTAATTTCTTAGTATTATTTTTTTATTTTTTCATATTATTTTTTAATTATTTCCTATTTTTATTTTTTGGTTGTTTCGTTTTATTTTTCATCAACTTGATAACTTTTTTTTGACCTTGTCCAAAAAGTGTAAAATGTATGAATATATTAGAGTATATTACAATTTTGATGTTTTAGTATTTTTGGTTTTTTTTTATAATTTTGGTTTTTTATGGTTTTTGTAACTTTTTTTTATTTTCATCCGCGTAAATAAAATATTTATATTTACAAATATAAATAAAGAAAATAAACATAAATTTTTTATTTACACAAATAAAAATAAAAATAAAAAGTTACAAAAACCATAAATAACCAAAATTAATAAAAAAAACAATGCGAAAAAAAACCAAAAAATATGAAAAGTGTAAAATGTGTTAATACATTAGAGTATTTTACAACTTTGGTGTTTGAGTTTTTGTTTTTTTATTTTTCTATTTTTTATTACTTGAATAAAAATAAATAAAAACAATAGAAGAATAACAAATAACTAAATATATATAAAAAACAACAAAATTGGCAAACATAAAGTTGTTAACGATATTAACTATGGAGCATCAAAGTAAAAATAAATAAATAAATAAAATAAGTCGTAACAACATAAAATTAAAAAAATTAAAAAAAAAAAAAGAAAACATTAACGTTTCATTTCATAACTAAGAAAAAAAAAGGTTTCGATATGGTTTATCGAATTTAAATTCATTTACTTGAATCAAAATAAATAAAAACATTAAAAAACCATAAATAACTAAAATTATAAAATAAAAATAGAAAACAAAATGTCAAAAAGATAAAAAAAATTATCAAGTTGTTATATATATAATAACTTATAATTATAATTTATATGTATACAAAATTTTTAATTTAGAAAATTACAGAAATAGTCCTTGAGGTTTGTAGTATATTGCAATATTGGTACAAAGGCAAAATAGTTTTTCCATTAAAATCTAACAGTTGAAAAGTTAGATTTAACGGCAAGAGGACATTTTATGTAATTTTACAAACCACAGGGGGACCAGTCGCGTGACTTTTTATTTAGGAAGTCCTCAAAGTGCGATATTCTGTAAACCACAAGGACCAACATTAAATAACGAAAATAATATTTAAAAAAGAATTTTCAGATATTTCTTTTTATTTTGCATTTTACAATTTTTATTTATATTTTTTTGATCTCCACGGTGAGTTGCTAGGACCGCGTACCCATATCTTATAAAATTTACGTACCCATATCTTATAAAATTTACATATATACGGTGAGGTTAATGTATTCATTGCATTTATTATGTGCTAGAATATATAGTAATAGAATTTAGTAAAATTAAATAATTATTTAATTAAATAAATATAGATATTAAATAATTTCCATAATTGTATGTATATTAAATGATATCCATAATTATAATTCTTATTTTATGGAAACTAATTAAATTCGTTATTAATGTTAGCAATAACATTATTTCAGAATAAATTCGTATTTAGGTTTTTATTTATAAATTCGTGTTTTGTTACGGAACACACTCATTTAAAATATAATAAAGTTACATAGAATATAAAGAATGAGAATGTATTTTAATATAGTAGACTACCATTCTGCTAGAATACAATCTCAATCTTTTTTATACGAATTCGTTCTGAAAAGATATTATTGCTGACATTAATGACGAATTTAATTAGTTTCCATAAAAAAAATTATAATTATAGATATCATTTAATATATATCTTTATTTGATCAAATAATAATTTAATTTTTACAAAATTCTAATTGGTGTATTCTAGCACATAGTAGATGTGAGAAACATTTAAACATAGGGATGAGCATATGGACCGGGGAACCGGCCGGAACCGGTACTGGCACCGGAACCGGAACCCGATAGAACCGGTCGGGCCGGGACCGGGACCGGGACGTTATTTTTGTGGATTTTTAGAACCGGGAACCGGTAGAACCGGCAAAAACCGGAAACGTATGATGCTATTTTTCGAGGACCGGTTCCAACATTTGAAGACACGACAAGAACCGGTAGGAATCGGGAACCGGTGGAACCGAAACCGGTAGAACCGCCGGGCCGGTTCGATTCTTGATTTTGGCCGAAGCCAGTTCCCGGTTCCGGTTCGGTCCTTTTGCTCATCCCTATTTAAGCATACATCTTACTCTCTCTCTTTCTCTCTCTCTCTCTCTCTCTCTCTCTCTCTATATATATATATATATATATATATATATATATATATATAACACAAACGTTCATGTACTTTGTAACACTTTCAGACGATAAACATTTATAAAAAAAAAATTAAAGGAGACAACCATACTTGCTAGTCTTAACCACTAACAAAGTTTTGTGAGCTATAAGTCTATTACACATAATATAACAAACTATTTCATTTTAGTATGTAACACTTATCAAAAACTTAATTCTGTTAGGATAGTCGGTATAAGTATCGACACCATGGAGGAGGTTGAGGGGGGCACCTCCTCCATGTCGCGGCCATTCCAGTTAACATCACCCCGCCTAAATGATGCTTTAAATGGTTAAATGGTGTGGAAATGGCAATGTGAAGGAATGCATGATGAAGGAATAATGTTATGACGGATGTATAACTTTTAATGCAAATGGTTCAACTTGACATAAAAATTAACTTGGTATGGTTGGTGGGTATTTTGCTAGTAATTATAGAATGGTGTATAGATGACATAAAATGTGAGCTGAGTGATATGGTGACTCATACTCGGCAGCTTTACAACCATATAAAATTCAATTACAATCTCTTTAAAAGTCATCTAATAATAATATGCTTAGAATGACTATCATAGTACCTTTAATTAATTTTATTTTTTGTTTAAAAAATATATAATGAATGTTTTGGCAAATTGTGGATGTTAGGGTAATCTAATGTTTTAAAAACCGGTTTGAACCGGCCGGTTGAACCGGTTCGACCGGAAACTGGGGGAGGGAGCGGTTCAACTATCACCAGTTTTACATTGATTTCTAAATCGGATTGAACCGGCCGGTTTTTAGAAAATCCCGGTTGAACCGGTCAAAATAAACCGGTTGAACCGGTTAGACCGAATAAAAAAATGAAAAAGAACCATTTACATAATAAACATTGGTGATTTTTTTCATATCTATTTAGTTTGCTCAAAATAAAAACATATAGTAAATGTTATAAAGTTTTTTGATGCGTTTTTATTCATCCAAAACCATATTTAGTTGCGGTATTATATTTTATTTTCTTTTTGATGTATATGGATTGAGATAAAACACTAAAACTTATGATTATGTGTTATTTTAATATATTTGGATTTATCTATAACTTATTTTTATATGCATTTTTAATGTTTGAACTTGGAAACATCAGATTTATGATTTATATATGTATGTATGTGTAGAAAAATAGGAGAAAACATGAGAAAATATAGAAACCGGTTCATTTGGCGGTCGAACCGGGAACCGATCACCATACCGGTTCAACTAAAAAACCGGTTTTTAAAACATTGGGGTAATCTATGTATATTTTGACACACGAGTTCAACTCAAAACCCATGGGTAAGAATTTGTCATTTATTGTATGTTCATCACATAAGTTGATGTTTTTTTTACTACGATTGGTATTATACGAGCATAAAATATAATTATCGATAATATGAACAATCATTTAAGTGAAAAGATTCTACATATGTAAATAAACATTAATGTGAATCATACTATAATTAATACCATATATATATCCGAGGTTGGTGGTTAAATTTTATTTGTCACGTTGTCATATGGTGTCATGTTAAATATTTTTTTAAATCGCAAGCTGCCATAAAATATTTGTTTTTTCATATATAACTTCATAAGCTGCCGTAATATATTCTCTATGGCAAACAAAAAAGTTATCAGTTCAAGTAATATATTGTAACAACAAATAATGCACGGCCTATAGTGAGATCACGTTATATACGTTTTCATATGGAACACATCTCCTTCTGTATTATTTTTTATATTAGATCATCCGTTATATCCACCACATACCACATATGTGGTGGGTGTCACATCAGCACCACATTCTCTACCACTCACATACTAAACACACCACTCCACCTCATTTTTTTATTTAAATTTAATTCAAAAATACACTAAAATCATTTTTTTAATACTAGTTTTCCATTAAATTAAAAGACCAAATTACATTAAATAAAAACTACATTAATTGAAAAAAAAATAACAATAAAAATAAAAATTACATTACTTAAAATAAAAATAAAAAACATTAAAAAAAACTAAAAATTTCAACCATAAATAAAATAAACTACCCCATATGCCTACATCGGGCTTGAACCGACTCTTTCATCATGAGAAAAAATTCCAAGTCTTCGCCCTCGAGGTCGTCCGCTTTCAGTTTCAAGATTTTCATATCGGTTTTTGTTTGGATCATCGTTTGTACCTCTTGAAATGATGTTTGTACTTCAATCATTTTTTGCTCCATGTGAGTCATCACCTCAGCCTTCGTTTCTTGAAGTTGCACATATCGATCAAATTTATCGCCAAACATATCGATAACACTAGAGTTCGAAGATGTTGAAGCCACTTTTTTATGCTTTATTTCTTCCAACGGGCGACAAAGAGGTTTGTCGTTTTCAAGATCTTGCGGATCGTCGTTGATGTCGATGTGTGTTCGGCCGTCCGATTGTTGGAAAGTTTCATCGGGGTTTCTCGAATGTTTTGAACCGGTAGATTGCGAACTTCCTTCTGTTTGCTCTTTCCATTTTGGAGCATCTTTCAATTTTAGCCACGGTTTCATATATAGAAAAGCTTTGCGTGTTGGCGTTGTTTTTTCAAATTGCTCCATGGCCGCCTTGATAACATCAAAATCGTTCTAGCCATTTTTGTGTATGTTTAGGAGGTTGTTGTAGATTCCTCCAAACTCGGTGCATTTTAATCGAATATCTCGCCATTTCGACATAATTTGATTGGCATTTCTAGTTTCACTTTCCATTAACTCGTAGAAAATGGCTCAGACTTTCTCCCAAAAACTTCTGTAAGGCTGACTATCTCTTACGATTGGATCTTCGTAAGCCGCCACTCATGCCTACGCTAACTTTTCTTCTTCTTCTTTTGTCCATGGGACTCTTTCTTGGATGGTAGTGGGTCAGGCCGGGTTTTTTTTTTTTTTCTTTTTTGGTTGAGGTGGTGGTGAAGGTTGCGTTTCCGCAACAAAATCCGGCGAAAGTGGTGGTTGTGAAATTGGTTGTTGTTGTTGTTGTGACGATTGTTGTTGGAGTTGTTATAGTTGTTAGAATTGTTGAAATTGTTATGAAATTTGTTGTTGTTGGAAAGACGAAAAATGTTGATATTGTTGTTGGAAAAGTGGTGTTTGTTGGATAGGGGAACCGGTTTGAAGTAGATTGATAAAACCGTCTTGAGGTGACTCCATAGTCGAAAATTGGCGAGGTGTTGTATCTAATGCAAATACGTTATTGGGTTTGAGATTTATGTAGTTTGGATGGGTATTTTGGTTGGGATCCATGGTTTTTGGTTGTGAAGATGTAATATGTAGATTGTGTATAGAGATAGAAAAGAATGGTGTAAAAAATAAGAAGTAAAAATGTTGTATTTATAGGTAAATAAATTGATTAATTTTTTTTAACAAACTAGCCGTTCAACGGCTAGTGTAACGTTCAGACTGAGTGCTTCGATTTAATTGGCCGTGCGATTCCGTTGTCCCAAACACAAGCAACAACAACAACGAGCCACCACGAAACAACAGGTAGTGTGCACGCCTGTTGTTCGTGGCCAGCTCAACCACGAACATGCTCGTTGCATGTATACCGTATGACCTTAAAGGTAGTTCAAAAACCCATCAAAACATAACCCAAATGGAAAAAGAGATCAATGTGGTTCGATATTGCAAAATTGTTGCCCAAACCCGACCCTCTTAATTATATGAAAAACATTATATAATAATAATAATAACAATAATAATAATAATAATAACTTTTCAAAAGCATGTAATTTATATAATCAAATATCTATATATGAAAGTTTTTGTTTGTACATACTATACAACCATTTCGTAAGCCAAAAGAAATTCATGACATAAATCAACAACACATTCATATGGAAGTAGGAGCATATGCGGCAGAATCAAAATTTTCATCAGAGGATGGAGCTTCTGCCATAGAGATCAAACCATCTACACCAGAAACGGGACCCGAGGCTGCTCCAGAACTTAGAAGTTGACTCATTGCACGACGAGGCATCTTCCTATGAACTTCACACAGGTTTTCGAGAAACACACCTGTAAATTAAGATCAATTAATAAGCTAATTACTTGAGAAAAGTTTATGTAAAGAGAATTCAAAGACTTACCTTCTCCAATGGCCAAGTTGTGATATAGATCAACAATGTTGGCGCACTTATCATAGCATGAACCTGAGCAAAGCCTGGCAATGAAACGAGGCTCAAGGAGAGAGTCAGAAGAGATTCCTACAGATTTCCTGTCAACTCCACATGCATTCGTGCACTCATCACTCTCGATCCAGTTGTTCATGTTCTTGACAACGATTTCTGAGGTCTTGCACTGGTATTCCATGTTTTCGTTGTGATTTATGTAATTCTCTAATATGCATCGTTTTCCTGAAGAAGCGATAGAGAAGGTACACAATCCAACAGGTAATTCCTCGCAGATGATCTCACCTAATGAAAAGAAGATTCCATTATGAAACGATTTGGAAACGATTGTAAGAAATATATTAATTAAGATGATAGTGGTTTTACCTAGAGCTCCCTGGAGAAGGAGTGACGATAAAAGGAAGAGAATGAACGCCATTTAATTTATCTTTTCTTCTTATTTTTCCTTCGAAGAAAGTATTGAAAGCGTATGTGTTTGAATGACTGGATGAGTTATTGTAGGCTATAATATATACATGTACACATTGCAAAAAGATAAGGGAGTCTTCTTGAGTTGATTTAGTGGTAAAAGAAACCCAACGTACAATGGTTGATCCTTTTCATATTTACATATACATTCACACCGTAAATTAACGAGTAAAAAGACATTGGAGACTTCTTTAAAGTTGTTTCGTAAATAGTTCTATTAAAGAGGTTAAATTATTATGTAATATAGTTTTCTAATGATTCTTTGTATATTCATTATTTATAAAATTCAACAAATGAAAAAATCTAAATTGATATTGAGTTTAGATTTATGTCATTTGAAATCAAATGGTGGAGTTAGCTCGTTAGTCCAGAATAATTAAATCTTATGTAAAAATGTTGTCGGGTAACCATAAACTGTCATTTGTGATCATTACTAGTATATACAAAGTAGTGTTGGGCTTGGCAATGATGTCCATCATATAATACTTTGCTCTCTAATTGTGATTCATTTTGTTACCAAAGCCATATCTTCTGGAACATAAATTATTATAAGAGCATCCATAATTCATTGGTCTCTATAAAATTTAATGGATTGTTGTATCATTCGTCTACTTCACTTTTTAACAACCACAACCCATTAAACAAATATTCAATCATAATCACCATTTAATTCTCTCTATCGAATCCTTATTGAAAAGTTGAATGATCATTCAACTCCACTTCATGTCATCACCCATGTTCCATTTTCACACATTGTAAAATATAACTTGTAATCATTTGTCACTCTTAGTTAGTCAAAAACAAAAATTCATATTTGTTGTTATTAATTAAAATGAAGATATGAATAAATGGAATTTGGAAGTAGCTGACTTGTTATTCATATTTGTTGGAAGATGTATAAGAAAAAGTTAGATTTTTGGACATTTCAAATGAATTTAATTCTTGTTAAAGAAAACATAATTGCGTTCACTTATATTGCAATTTTGTAGTTTTCATAAACATCCTTAACAGAATTCTGCATTCCAACTTTGGAAAGAGACATTTAGGGACACTTGTCATTTCAAATTTCAACACACCCCTCTTCTTGTCAATAGAAGTCAAATAAGTAGTTCACATTATGCTGATCAAGGTCCGAAACAACGTATGCACCCCTCTTTTAATCTTAAATATGTTATTTTATATTTTCATGGCCATTTAAATGACTAAATTCTACTCTTCAAATGTATATATAAAGAGAAACCCCACAACATCAAATATAAACCACCAATCTTTGTCTGTTTAACAAAAGAAAGACACCACATTTTCTTAGTTCATTCACCACACCAAAAATGAAATTGGTCCTATTCCTTGTTTTCACTCTCTTCCTGCAAGGAGCTTTTGGTAAATTCACCTTTATTTTACTTGTCGTTTTTCCGGTTTATATATAAAAAACAAAAAAAAAATAATAATTTTTGCTTGTGTAGGTGAAATTATATGTGAGGAATTACCAGTGGGAATGTGTTCTTTCTCTATTTCATCTTCTGGGAAGCGTTGTGTCTTGGAGAATTACGAGTCCAACAATGGTGGAATTGATTTCCAGTGTAAGACATCTGAGATTGTTGTGAAAGCGATGTGGGAATTAATTGAGAGCGATGATTGCATCAATGCATGTGGGGTTGATAGAAAAACGATTGGAATATCTTCAGATTCCCTCCTTGACCTTAAGTTGACTACCAAGATTTGCTCCACCGAATGTCACCAAAATTGCCCCAACATTGTTGATCTTTACTATAACTTGGCATTAGGTGAAGGTAACAACCAACAAACATTTCCTCTAATAATCAAATGCGATAATTGGACTTTATTTTGTCAATCAAGACAACAATATAATAAGTGAAAGAAAAACAATGATTTGTAATTTGTTATATATATGATTCTTTAAATTTTCAGGAGTTTATTTGCCGGAATTATGCAAGGTACAAAAGACAATGGCACGACGTGTGATGATGTCACAAGTTTTAAGCTCTGGAGAAGCTTCATCTCCATCCACGTACTCAGCCGCCAATGGTCCAATCTCCAGTGAATCATCAGGTGTTGATCATGCTGAAGCTCCCATGTAATTAGATTGAGAGATTATTATTAATTATGTGACAAAAATATACTATTTTATCAGATGAGTTTTTTATGTTGTATGTATGTACGTAATACCTATTAATATTCTTGTGACACATTTTAGTATATTTATCATTAAATCCGCAATTTATGAAAAGTTTATATTGGGGTGGTAATATTAAATATGAGAATGGATTCATACTACTTTTAATACTTCAAATATTGTTACACATACAATGTGTTATGAGGAATTTAGATATTTGGTTTATAAACACATTGACATTGTCTTAAGGTATTTTATTACTTTTATTTACCAAGAGAGAAATGTTTTGAATTAAAATCCATAGGTTCTAGAAATCATCACTCAAAGAACAAACATTATATAGTAAGTAGTAACAAACATCACAACTAGCATAGAGCATACGACTTAAAGCAGATAGATTAAAACGTTTCAATGCCATCAAAAGCAAAGCTTGAGACTTTGATAAATACCAAATGTAGGAACATGAAAAAGAGGTTTAACATGCAACCTGATTGGTAGCAAAAGATTAAAGATAAAAATAAGATTTTTCAAGAAAAGGAAACATCAATTGCATCTAAGCTTGTGTGATTTCTCTAAGAAAATGATCCTCTAAGTTGGCATAATAGGGTAACTAATAATCATGTGGTTTGATTTTGAACTTGTGTTTCTGATTGAGATTCTGGTGTGATGATTTGTTGAGTTTTATTTGAGTTAGGAATGTACTTCCAACAACGCTTGTGAACACCACTAATTTTCTTTGGAGCATCAGCAGCTGCTATGCCTGCATAATCACCACTGTTTTAGCACCACATAACTATACTCTCATAATCATATAAACTATAAAAGATATCAGTTATAATCAAATTGGTCATTTATGTTTAGCTAATTTCACTAAAATAGGACAAAGTTAAACTAATTGATATGATCAAGCATGTGATAATCCTTCTGTTTGAGTATTGAATTCAAATGTGAAGAACATGTATTGCATCCCATCACTATCCTTAACTTTTTCACATTCATCAACCCATCAAAAACAAAAACTCTAGTGCAAACTAGGAAAAAATGTAACATTCACCAAAAGAGAATTCAGAACTCACCGTCTTTGTGAACGATTCCCCAAGCCTTCCCATGCTTACCATCCTGAAAAAAGAACAAATTTACAAACAGTTAGCAGAATTTTCAGTGAGAATAGAATAACATTTGAAATGCAAGATAGATTATATCGATTCTGCACAAGTGGAAGTGTAGCTCGTTGTTTGGAAGTAACTAACAACACAAAACCCTCTCAAAAAAGAAACCCCCAATGCATCACAACATACCAATAAACCTAAAATAGACACGATTTGAATCTATTAGCGAGAGATAAGCGGAGAGAGGGGGAAGACAGACCTTGTAGAGATTAATCTTGGTGATCTGATAAGCGACGCCAGACCAGTGCGTCTTAGCCATTTGATAACCGATTCCCCAATTAGGAAGAAACTGGGCCACCTCAAACAAGTTTTTCTTCTTCTTTCTTTTCGATTTTGAAACTGATGTACTAGGGTTTGAAGCAGAAGGCGATGCAGAAGCAGGCGTAGATGTGCTCAAGGTTCTTTTGGTTAAGTTAAAAGACAACTGCTTCCATGAACTACCAATCGAAGCGATTGATCTGCTCGCCATGTTCAGGTGCTGGTTGCGGCCCCTTCGTTCTTCCTGTTCGGCGATTTCCCTTTTGATACCTTCATTCTCAATTGTTTGTTATATCCCTTGAAGTTTCTGCTAGTTGCATATTATACCTACAACTTTAATACTTTTAGTAATTTGGATCCCAAATATTATCTTTGCTTATTTAAGTCCCTCAAGTTTACTGTTTTGGACGGGCATCATCTTTACCATTTACTTAATCGTTCATACGTATAATTTTGCAACAAATTGCTGGTTTTTCAAAAACAAAGTTAAAATTGAAACAAGAACCGCTCTCAATCGGTATTAAACTTTAGGAGCTAGAACCGGACCGGTTTTCAACAGACGGGTAACCGTTTCTGTTACTCACCCCTAGTTGATATCAAATGATGTTTCTATAAAGAGCAATATATTATGTACACGTGATGTTTTTTAAATAAGGTTAATACTATAAAATGATAACCAACGATACTAAATTTTCTCCTTAGGTCATTTATATTTTAATTGTAGTAAATAACACTCTATTTTTTTGGATTCATATAACGCCAAATTTTTGTCATATATATTAAATATGAGAGTGGACACAATGTCATATCCACACAGACATGAATAAACAAACCAAGTCATATTGAATTTCAAAATAGATGTCATGTAAATTAGCTAACCCGTTTGAAATTTATTCCAATGATCTAATGAGAAACCGAAAAAATTACAATTGTCTATTGAATACAATTAAAAGAAAAATGAAAACAAACATGGTTTTTTTAAAAAGGTAGAATCCAATTAAAAACAAACAAGGAATTAGAAAAGATATTACAAAGACCAAATGGTAGTAATTGGGTTTTGCAATCAAGCTACCCAATTAACGATAAGCTTAGAGCTCATATGAGAAATCTAAAAAAACGATTGTGTTAAAATATAATTGAATATAAGAGCGTTTGAAGGCTTAACATCGCCAAACATCTAGGTGTTCATATGCTTCCACAATACCCACATAGTAGAAATCAAAATAACAACAAGACATTTTCTTTGCAACACGATAAGGTTGCATTGCTCCTCACATGCAAAAAGATCCGATAAACTATAAAGATCTGGTTTATCAATATTCCACCGTCCAGCAATTTGGTTCCTAATAGAATTAGCCACCAAAAACAAGAAAAAAAGATGTTGAAGATCCTCTACATGTAAATCACATAAACATTATCCACTTCGATTCCTTTCTTGTCAAAATTGTCTTTTGTTGGAATTTTATTAACGTGCAAACGTCATGTTAACACGAATCCAAGTATTCCATCTCATGCGCAATTGTTCAAAAATCAATGTGAAATTATCAATATATGCATGTGTCGAATAAACTGAGAACTCGTCTGAATCGTCAAAACTCCACTACCATCTATTACTTTGAGTGCTTAACATGAATTTATTCAAAAGCTCTCAAATACATAAGACTCCCATCCCTAGTCCGCACTTCCTCCCATAAATGAGTAAGCTCCAAAACTCATTTTGAATGCTTAACATGACTTGATTCAAAAGCTCTCAAATGCTAAGACTCCCATCCTAAATATGCACTTCCTCCCAGAAATGAGTAAGCTCCAAAACACGTAAGACTCTCATATCTAGACTTGATTATAGGAAATCGAGTTTTTAAATTTGTATCTCCAAAACACACTTCCTTTCTGAAACATGTAAGACTCCCATCTCCAACCTTTTTAACGTGAAACTTATCAAGATCAATACCTTGTCTTTGAGATTATTGACGATCGAAGAATCATGTCCCACAATATTGAAGCATTTCCTTGAAAAACCACATCTATTTAAATACATATCATCCTCGTAAATAACCTTGATCACACATACCTATAGAACATAGAACATAGGGAGTATTCAAGAAACTCATTTCCATTTATAGGGGCAGACACAGAATTTCATACTAGGCATTGTTGACAGCATATTTTTTTACGTAGTAGCACAATAGTAGAAAAATAAAAAAAAATAAAAAAATTTACACTGCATTCGAAAAAACAGGAGTTGTCGATGCCACTATGGGCACCATAGTGGAACCGCCCCTGTCCATTTAGATTAAATTGTATTATTAGACGCGAAAAGGTTGACAATACCAAGTACATCATCTTGTCTGCTCGCCATCATTTTTTTCCATTTAAATTAAGTAAGTTTTTGTTCACTAATTTGACCGCTCACATAGAATTGATTTATGAGATATTCCAACTTATTAATTATTTTTTTCGGAACACAAAAATAGATAGATAAGTATGAGTGTTATTAGTTTAGATCTAACGAATTTAATAAATTACTCCTAAATGATCACATCAAACTACCGCTATTTGATGCGAGTTATTTCGGAAAAAAAAGGACTAAAGTCTAATTCATTTGGGCATTCTCCCGATTCAAAAAAATCAATTGGATCAAGTATGAGTTGTCGATCAGAACATATATGGATAGAACCTATAACGGGGGTTCGAAAAACAAGTAGTTTTTGTTGGGCTATTATCCTTTTTTAATGTTCATTGGGATTCTTGTTGGTTGGAATATCGAGTTATCTTGGTAGAAATTTGGTATTTTTATTTCTGTCTCGGGAAATAATTTTTTTCCACAAGGAATTGTGATGTCTTTCTATTATACGGAATTGTGGGTCTTTTTATTAGCTCCTATTTATGGTGCACAATTTTGTGGAATGTAGGTAGTGGTTATGATCGATTTCTTGCAAAAAAACTGTTGGGTAGTGGAATAATGTGTATCTTTTGTTGGGGATTTCTTGCAAAAAAACTGTTGGGTCTTCCTCTGATTTTTTATTAAAGATATTAAGCTTTTCAGAATAAAAATGAAAGAAAGTATTTATGTTCGTCGTGTCCTTTATATGGATATCATAGGCCACGGAGCCATTCCATTAACTCGGACTGATGAGAATTTTACTCCACGGAAAATGGAACAAAAAACAGTTGAATTGGCATATTTCTTGCGTGTACCAATTGAAGTATTTTAAGAAATGAGCCGGAATGCTTTCTCATCAGGAGAGCAAAAACGCAAGAGTGTTTTTTTCCATAACATAACTTAATTGAGGTTTCTTTAAAACATTGATTCGATTCACAGCAAACATATATGGAACAAGTATAAAAAAAAAAAAAAAAAAAAAAAAAAAAAAAAAAAAAAACTATTTTATGGATCTTTTAGATGTATCGAAATATGCATAATTCAATTCAATAAAAAAAAACAAATCAAAATATCTCATAATCAACCATTTAGAAATAAAAAAAATCGTATTTTTAACTTGTTGGAATTGAGACTTTAGAGATCATATCTTGTAATTTTTTCGAAGCTTCTTTTATACTTTTTGTGCTCCTTATTTGAATCTCTTATAATGAAAATTAGCAAATTTATGTCGTTTTTTACCACTCATTTTTCACAATATTCTTTAGAAATTTCTCTCAATTATTTTATCTCTAACTACGCATAGTAAGTTCAATTTTTTCGAAATATTAGAGATTTGTATATAATGATAGAAAATGAGTTCTTTCGTCTCAAAATCTGAATAATATTATTCATTATTTCAATTTTTTGTGCATTCATTGAAAGGTGACATGTGCTTCGAATTTGACCAATTGAGATATAGGTAAACATTATTATTTGATTATTTATCCATTCCCATTTTTCGTTTATTTCTATATTTTTTTCTAAATTCATAGGTTCGATAACTTGTAATAGAACTAAGGCGTGAGAGAAATATTCGATTATGTAGAGTCGACGGATGTGATGGGTTCATTAACAATTCATAGATGAAAAAATGGAAAACAAAAAAAAACATTAACTCATCTTTTAAATTTTGCATCTATAGTATTTTTTGTTTCGGTGGATTTTTCTCATTTCAAAAAAATATGGAATCTTGGGTTACAAATTTGTGGAATACTAGGTAATCGGAACGTTTTTTGAATGATATTGAAGAAAATATATTTTTATATTATAAATACAAAATATAAATAATAATAATAACATGTACAAATAGTAAATGGAGTCGCAATGGCTTCTTTATTTCTTCATGTTCAAAAAACAATATCGTTTAGAGCCGATGGCATAAAATCTCATCTATTTTTTTTTTCAAAACTGACACTTGTATCATAACATAAATATCTCCGAAGATAGCTTAAAGCATAACATCCTTCCCCCAATCGACAACATTTAAACTTTTAAGCATAATGTATAATGGTTCATTCAACTTGTATCCCCCAAATCTCATCTTTTTTTTTTCAAAACCGACACTTGTATCATAACATAGATATCCCCGAAAATGGCTTAAAGCATGACATCCTTTCCCAACCGACAACATTTAAACTTTTAAGCATAATGTATAATGGTTCATTCAACTTTAGTCTAATGACCCTTGAGTTTACACATCCATCCACCTCATTTGTTAGTAGAAATCTTGTTGCCGTATGATAACAAACGTAAAACCGAAGATGGATTAGCCTTACATGTTTACATGTCAATCTCATTTGTTTTTATGATAACAAACATAAAACCATGGTGGCCTCCGGAAAGATGTTCGGTTGCATCATTTTGCTCGAGTTTATTTGAAAATAACATCAACATTTATTGTCCATGTGGCAATAAGATTACGTTGTCATTAAAGATTCACCATGGTGACCTGCAAGAATGTACAATGATTATGGTTCTTTGGCACTAGGAAATGACCAAGATGTGCTAGTGCTTAAACGAATTCACATCTACACGACACATGAGGAGAGCAGGTTGAAAGGCAAAAAGCTTACGCAAACATAAATCAAACCATATTAAACAGTAACCCAAGATTCTTTAGGTGGAACAAAAATCACCCAGTAATTCATAGCATAAACATCTGCTTTCTTTTAAATTGTTTCCACAGCTAACAACTAGAAATATGATAAATGGTAGTTGAGATTACAACCACATAATACACATTACCCACATAATACAACAGACTACGCCTCCTCTTCATACTCCTCTTCCTCCTCATATTCCCCCTCTTCATCAGCAGTTGCATCCTGATACTGCTGATACTCCGACACCAAATCATTCATATTACTCTCAGCCTCAGTAAACTCCATCTCATCCATACCTTCACCAGTGTACCAATGCAAGAAAGCCTTCCTCCTAAACATAGCAGTAAACTGCTCACTCACACGCCTAAACATCTCCTGAATGGAAGTCGAATTCCCAATGAAAGTAGATGCCATTTTCAACCCTGTTGGAGGGATATCACAAACAGTTGATTTCACATTGTTTGGGATCCACTCCACAAAGTATGAAGAGTTCTTGTTTTGAACATTCAGCATTTGTTCATCGACTTCTTTGGTGCTCATTTTACCACGGTAGATGGCGGAAGCGGTGAGGTAGCGCCCATGGCGGGGGTCGGCGGCACACATCATGTTTTTGGAGTCCCACATTTGTTGGGTGAGTTCCGGGACGGTTAGTGCACGGTATTGTTGGGACCCACGGGAGGTGAGAGGGGCGAATCCGACCATGAAGAAGTGGAGACGCGGGAATGGAATCAGATTCACAGCAAGTTTTCTTAAGTCGGAATTGAGTTGTCCTGGAAACCTTAGACAGCAGGTGACTCCGGACATTGTTGCAGAGATGAGATGATTAAGATCACCAACTGTTGGAAAAAAATTGGTTAGTTGTTAATAAAACTAAAGGAAAAAAGGAAGAGGAAAAGGAAATGGAAGAACTTACAGCTTGGAGTAGTGAGTTTGAGTGTTCTGAAGCAGATATCGTAGAGTGCTTCATTGTCAAGAACCATGCACTCATCTGCGTTTTCAACAAGCTGGTGGACAGACAATGTGGCATTGTAGGGCTCGACAACTGTATCAGAAACCTTGGGAGAAGGGAATACAGAGAAAGTCATCATCATTCTATCGGGATATTCTTCTCTGATCTTTGATATCAGAAGAGTTCCCATTCCTGATCCTGTTCCACCACCAAGGGAATGGCAAACTTGGAAACCTGCAGTCAATTTGATGATTAAATACTCTATCTTCTAAACCACTCATCAATCATCCAACGCACATGACAAATCAAAACAATTTCGCAATTATGTTAAACAACGACAAGTATATAGATGCGATAAACCAACCCCAAATTCACACCCATTCATCATACAAGGTATAAAACCAACTCTAAAACAATTTGCTAACTGATGTCACACGATATCATAAAATATAGTTACTCTAAAGTGTATATACAGGACATGTAGACAGTAGATCTAGAATTTCTATCATTATAGATATACATAGAATTTCGAACTTCAAAACAACCATTTCTCATGATCCATCTAGACAAGTAAGAAAAAACGCCTTGAAGGTCGAGCCTTAGACATAGGAAAACAAATCTAAACCACATCGCTAAATGAATTCACATAATCAACATATGATACATACAAGAAGCAGATCTGTCATTTCAAAGAGCAATATACAAAAATTCAAAAAAGCATAGAAGATAACAAAGCAGAAACGCGCATAAACTTCCAGATTTGAATATATACCTTGCAAGCAATCACAGTTCTCGGCCTCCTTCCTAACGACGTCCAGAACCGAATCGATCAATTCAGCACCCTCAGTATAGTGTCCTTTCGCCCAATTGTTACCAGCGCCGGACTGGCCAAAAACAAAGTTATCAGGCCTGAAGATCTGTCCGTAAGCACCAGATCTGAGACTGTCCATGGTACCAGGCTCCAGATCCATGAGAACCGCGCGTGGAACAAACCTTCCGCCACTAGCCTCATTGTAATAAACGTTGATCCTCTCGAGCTGGAGTTCAGAGTCTCCGGTATACTTCCCGGTGACATCGATGCCGTGCTCTGCACACACGACTTCCCAAAACTTGGCACCAATCTGGTTACCACATTGGCCACCTTGAATGTGAAGAATCTCACGCATTCTCAAATGGAGATGAAGGAACGAAAAATCTAGGGGTAAGAGACAAAGATGTAGAAGAGAGAGGGAGATTAGGGTTTGGAGTAGAGAGTGAAACTGTAGTGAAGAAAGGGGTATTTATAAAATCTTGGATGATAGGATAATACTTTTTCAAGAGCTAAAAGTATTGAATACAATGTACGCTCAACTTTGATGCATGACGTACGATTCGATTTGTTGTTTTGGGTATGAAATTAGTGTTTTGTAATCTGGAAAAGTTAAATTTATGTCCCCTCACACGGCTCTAGAAAATTTTTGATTTTGAAATTCAAATTGGTGCATGAAATAGTGGACGGGTAAATTTTGTTTGAACTTGTAAGATCTAACCGTTGCTGTGAAATGTTATCTCGATAGTTTAAACAAAGTTACAACGGATATAAATAAAAAAGTATTTATATTTCGCTAAAAATATTTTTTAACGAAAAAGTTTACTTAAAATACTTTTTAAATACCTTAAAATATTTTGTCTAAAATAAAAGAAATACATAAAATTGTATTAAAAGTTAGACAAAACTTCAAAAATGGTCCCTGTGGTTTTCGAAAATATCAAGTTTAGTCTCTAAGTTCAAAAAACATCACGGATCGTCCATGTGGTTTCAAAACTTTTAGACAAAACTGCACGAATGGTCCCTGTGGTTAGCTGAAAATTGTCACTTTGGTCCAAAAAAGTTTGGAGTAGCACCAGAGGTCCAAACTTTTCATTTTGTTGCGAGTTTGGTCCGATTTTGTTTGAACTTTTTTATAAAGACGATTTTGCCCCTGATTATTTAATATTTTAATTTTCTTTTCTACAACAATTAAAAGGAATTAAAAAGAAAAGAAAAAGAAAATACTCTCTCTCTCTCCTCTCTCTCTCTCTCTCTCTCTCTCTCTCTCTCTCTCTCTCTCTCTCTCTCTCTCTCTCTCTCTCTCTCTCTCTCCATGCTTTTCAAATCTGACATTAACCCGTCTGCATCTCCATATTCATCCATAGACATCTGCCCTAAAAGCCCCATCTTTAAACATTTATCCGCCGCCACCACTACCAGCGAGAGAAGCATCCAACAAGTGCCAACGGGAGAAGAGGAAGACACTCAAAGGTGACCACCTGCTGTGGGAGATGACGGCGTTAGGGATAAGTAGAACGACATCGATTAACCAATGTTTTTCATAAATCGATTTCATGTGAGAATTGATTGGTTCCTGAAAATCGATTGGTTTGAATATAGGAGGGAAATGCTTTCGATTCATTATCGATTTTGAGATTTAGAAGTTTGCAGAGAGAGGGGATTTGAGAATCGAGATCGTCGGGATTTCTTCGAGCAATGATGAAGTCGTTTTGGCATCAAAATCTTCCTGCGCTAACCTTCTGTCACCCCCAATAAAAAAACCCTAGACACACAGGTAAAGTGCCAATCTCTACAAATTTGGTCTCCGATTTGGCTCTCTCATCCCCGATTTCGTTCAAGGTACCTCTAATTTGGTCAACTGGTGTCAAGTGGTGGAGGTTATTAAAGACTTAAGAGTCGACACAAATAAAGAAGAAGGTGACTGCTGTGATTTACTGGTGGTTTGTGTGAGGGTTGGCATCGTAGCAGGTAACGGTGGGAACAGGTGAAGCGAGGTGCAATTTACCTGAAGAACCTTCTTCATCTTACCTACAATTCATCATTCTTCATCTTACCAACAGGATGGTGGCTTCAGATCGGAAAGGGTGGGTGTTTGAGACAGTGAAGGAGGGCAGATTGAGGTCTCATTAATGGTGGGTTTTGTGGTAGGCAACAAAGTAGCGATGGTGATGGACTATGGTGATGGCTCTGCGACCATTTTTCTCCGGCAACGCAAAAGAAACATAGAGAAAACGATTGAAATGTTTATTGAAAATCTTACGCCTCATGATACTAAGTTAATGCCTTCAACTCTTCATATGTAGAAATTGAAATATTAAGGGGTAAAATCAATGTCTGATAATGGATTTTGGGCTAGAAACTATACTCCTCTTGTTCGTGAGAGAGAGAGAGAGAGTATTTTTATTCTTTTATTTTTAATTCTTTTTAATTGTTGTAATAAAAGAAAATTATAATATTGAATAATCAGGGGCAAAATCGTCTTTATGAAAAAGTTCAAATAAAATCGGACCAAACTCGCAACAAAATGAAAAGTTTGGACCTCTGGTGCTAGTCCAAACTTTTTTGGACCAAAGTGGCAATTTTCAGCTAACCACAAGGACCATTCGTGCAGTTTTGTCAAACTTTTAACATTTGGTCCTCCCGGCTAACTCCGTTACCATTTAGCCGTTAAGTCAGGGGCATTTTTGTCATTTCACTACATAGGGACCATTTATGAGGTTTTTAATTACTTTTTTTTAAATAAATAAATATATAATATTTAAAATGGAAGGGGTCCCACCCCATCTCTCTCTCTCTCTCTCTCTCTCTCTCTCTCTCTCTCTCTCTCTCTCTCTCTCTCTCTCTCTCGCGCGCGCGCCCCTGTTAAGACGCATCACCCCAAACACCCTCTATTATTTTTTTGATCGACCCTTGTTTTCCACAAAGCCACAACTCCGGTGAGATAAGCTAACAGTCTTATGGCGAGTTTGGTGATGATCGTAGAGTTTCATCTCCTTGGATTTCGGAATATGATCAACCATCTAGGGCAGACGAGGTCGATAATTGGGCAGTGACAAAGAAACCTATGATGCCTACTTATGACGAGATTTCTAGAGCTGAAGAGATTTATAATTGGACAGCGAGCAAGGAGCCCATGCCACTCACCAGGTCTTCTAATTCCGATCTTGGTTTTCGAGATTCCGGTGGTTCTGAAGACGATCGTTGGAAAAGGGGAGTTGTGCCTCGTGATGGTGATCAGGAACGACCAACGGAACGCCGACATTTGGTGTTAGATCCACCAAAAGGTGAAAGTGCTCCAGTTGAGCCATCGGCGCACACCAATAAACTGAGTCCTTTTGGGGCAGCTAGGCCCAGGGGCTGAGAAATGTTTGGTTCACAAGAAGGTGGATTTGGAAATTGATGCTAAGAAAAGTAGCAGTCAGCCCACGAGTTCACATTCCGGCAGTTCAGTAGAGGGCCGGACTGCATTGCAACCACATGGATTAGAGAAGACAAGGCATAAGGTGAACTATTTTGGCGATGCTAAACCCAGAGAAGTTTTGCTTCAAGTGAAAAAAGGTATTGATTACATAAAGAATAATGTAGAGTTGGAGCTTCATCGGCTTGGCAGGTTAGTATTCCTATCTATTATTTTCTATTATTCTCTTGACACTTGATGAACATCTCTGATCTCTGGCTGTGTGAAATTGGGTATTCCATTCAAGTATCATCATCATCATCATCGAGAAATTGTAGAAATATTGCATATTAATCTTCATACCTGGTCTTTTAGTAACCTTTGGTGTTTCTATTGTGAATACCCATCATCATAATAAATTGTTGAGTAACCTTTGGTGTTTCTATTGCATATTAATCTTCATACCTGGTCTTTTAGTAACCTTTGGGGTTGATTGATGATTCCAGTAATAGAGATCATTCATGGGTAGGGAAGGGTGATGACAGAGAGACAAAGATGATAGGGGAAAGCCATGAAGAAGATGAAAAAGAGAATGAGGTTGAGGAGGATCGGTGCACATGTGGAGAGAGAGAGAGAGAAGTGTGGGACCCCTTGTATATTAAATTTATTTATTTATTTAAACAAAAAGGTAATTAAAAACCTCATAAATGGTCCTTGTGTAGTGAAATGACAAAAATGCCCCTGATTTAACGGCTAAATGGTAGCGGAGTTAGCCGGAAGGACCAAATGTTAACAGTTTTGAAACCACAGGGACGATCCGTGAGGTTTTTTGAACTTAGGGACTAAACTTGATATTTTCGAAAACCACAGGGACCATTTTTGAAGTTAACATATATTTTTGTACAAATAAAAATTATAGTTTTTACTTTCTCACTATCAACTTTCAAATTTTAACTTTTGGGCAACCAATTATTTTGTTTAAGCATAGGGTTATTTACAAATTTTATACGGCTATTGACTATCAGCTATCAGCTATTTTGTTAAGCATATGGTATGTTTACAAATTTTACATTCATATACTCAAATATAACTAATTGAATATATGTTTGGTGTTATTGGTACGCGGACAATGACATCGGACTGGAACTAGTTATATAAACCAGCAGGAGAGTCCCCAGCGAGGCTAGCAAGGGAGTCCCCGGTAGGACTTGGCAAGGGAACGCCAGACAGGGCTGGCAGAAGTGCGTCAGGCCAGACTGGCGCGCTAAAGCAGTCTAGGCCATGCTAATTGACCATATATCATCAATTTTAAAAGTGAATAGTAAATCTAGTACATAAAATCAAAAATATGTCATCTAGCAATCTTCATTCTTATGAAAGTGATAAAACTCCTACCAAATTCATATTTATTAGTTATTAAAGGGAAACTCAATATGTAAACCCCCTCCCCCCCCCCCTCTCCTTTTTCTAAATTGCTTACGAGTTGTTTAATAGTTGTTGATTGAGTAATATTTGATTGAGTCACACTATGTCTGAAGTCTGACTGAAACCATGTTGTTTGATTATACATCTGATTCGTTGTCTTAACCGTTGAAAATGACCATTTTACCCTTCTGTTTTATTTTTTTGTCAAATAAACCAGGATTTCATAGATTCTAATAAACCAAGATTTCATAAATTTTAATTTTGTTGCAAGAAATTTTGATTTCATACAAAGATCATAGAAGCAAAAATTTCAAGCATAGATCACACAAACAAGAATTGTGATTTCAGTTTTCATACATCAAACAACATACATACAGATTTTATGATTTCATCAAAGAATCTAATATAAAACAAAGAAGAGTGGCATGTTATTATGTGGTTCCTCCTTTGAGCTTGGAAAAGAGTCCATGCAAGCATTCAGTGTGACCAATGCTTCATTGGTAGCCATTGAAAGACTTATATCAATGTTCATAGATTCATCAGGAATTAAACTTATATCATGACAAGAACCTTGTTGTAGCTTCTGCAGTGTCTTATCTACATCAAAAAATAACAGTGATCACAAAAACAGAGTGATAACAATACAAACACCTCGTTTAACTACACTTCAATTGCCGATGTGATTAAATAACCAAAAACCAAAAAAATGTCAACTCTTCCATAGATTTAGCTCCGTTCTTAATTTTCAAATCAAAACTACTTACATTCATGTCAACTCGCACAAAACAGAAATCACGAACGAAATCATAAAGGAGCATAAAACAAAATCCAAAACACACTCGATTAACGTCACAAATTCGCTACATGTCAATTGCAAAGAAGAAAAATATACCATAGATGAAGAGAGAATCGTCTTTGAGAAGCTCAGAAGGAGTTCTCTCCATTTCTAACACTTCCAGAGAGCTCAAAGAACACACCTATACCCTCCCCCGACATCCTCTCTCAATCTCGGCGTGTAAGAGCTTCACGGCGAAAAAGTAGAAAAAAGAGACAAAGAGAGAATGACGGTAAACATTTTTCCATGATCGGATTAGAAATTTGGAAGTGGGAAGTTCCACACCTGGAATTGATTTTTTAATCGACCTTACCTGAGGAAGACGATGGTTAAGTGAAAGCATCAATTTTCAATCAACCTTACCTGAGGAAGATTTTTCAATCGATTTTGCAATGTTGGAGGAAGCCGACAACTGCAATAAACCAGTGGCAAAAGTGAGTAGGACGGCGGCAACGCTTGATCGAGGCAACGATGGACAGAGGTAAAAGGGGGCAGAGATGGGACGAGTCGGCGTTGACGTCTAGAGAAGGAGAGAAATGGGCTACGACTTGAAAGTGAGAGAAAGGGGATTGAGGGTATTTTTCTCGGTCAGGTAATCTTTTTCAATGACTGGGTCGGAGGTTTTTTGAGGACCGAATCAGAGATATGGACTGGGTAAGAGGTTCAAATGTTGTTATCAAACACACTGACTGGACCGGGCCAGCCAAAAAGTCTAACCAGACCCAGTCAGTACTAAATCAGGGTCTTAGTGTACCCTCCATAGTGAATATAGTAGTGTTTGTATACCTCATTATTTTATAATTTACGTGAGTTATGGAAGTTGCATATAGTATTACATTGTATTATATCATATGAAGTTTTAGTAAACCTTAGTATTGAGGATGACTTTAAGATACGCTTAAAAAAATTATATCAAGTTTTCGTATTCAAAGATATTCAATTTTTGGAAATAAAAAAGAATTATAAAAACATGAATCGGCAGATGTAGGGTTTAGGTTGTTTGACAGAATTTAAACTATTAAGAGACTCTGAAATTTTAAGATCTAAATTTTTAAGAGATTAAAGATGGTAGTGAAAAGTAACGGAGAGATGGTCGTGTGAAATAGAAATAGAATAATGAAAATGTTTTGTTAAAAAAGATTATGGTACATTCGGAACATGCTCTTTTTATATTTATATACAACTCTCTTAAAAATTAAACGGACGCTGAAAAGTTAAGAGGAAAAATTAAAAGGCTATTAAAAAACATTGGTTATTCAAAGACTATCAAACAACCCCTTAGAATCTTGTAAACTAACTTTGGTTATTCAAAAACACTAGCAATCAACAAGTCTCATGTTTATATTGGTTATGTATCTTAGATGGTGTTTGGGATTTCATTTAAAAACAACTTATTGGTTTATTAGCTTTTTGTAACACCCCTCGCATGGTCCTATTTGAATTAGCCTTTAATAAAAATTCCAAAATGATTTCAGAGTATAGTTTGCTAAAAAAACGATTTCCAAAGATGGATTCAAATATTTACAGAGTTCAAACGCATATAACGATCTCAAATAAAAATTTTAAAAACATTTACTGGTTTAATACAACAAATCATGCGAGAGTGCTACAACAGATACAAAAACAAAGGTTTAAGAGAATATTACAAACCAAATGTCTTCTAAATATCTAAAGCTTATAAGTCTCCTAAGCTTTTGACAATATCAGTCAAAGTACATTGTCATTTATGACAAATATCAAATAACTTCACAAGTGAATAAACAATACAAGGTAAATATACCTCAAATAAACGTTTCTCAGTAATCAAGTAACACCCATAAAATCAAGCCAATTTTAAACTTTTTAAATCATTCAAAAAACAATAATTATTACAAATATGTTGTCAAATGGTTTAGTGTCAGAGTATCCTATAATCAAATCATAAAAATATAAGGACATGCACGATCACACCTTCGCCTTCTTGCGATCATCAGAAGTACCTGAAACAAAATCAACAACTGTAAGTCTGAAGCTTAGTGAGTTCCCCCAAAATACCAACGTCATACAAACCATATCAATATCATATAAACAAACGTCATGTATAATGAGTCATCAGCCTAACTGGACCGCCTTGCAGGGCCATCAGTCTATCTGGACCGCTCTTCGAGCCATCGGCACGTCTGGACCACCTCTCAGGGCCTTCAGCCTTTCGGGAATGCTCGTCGGGCCTTTGGCCTGACTACTACGCCCTAACGGGGTCTACTGTCTATCCGGTCCGCCCTGGGTATGTTGGCCTTTAGCACAAAGTAGGCCCGCCTCAACCCACCCCCCAAATCAAACAATCGTGTGCACATAAATATCATACGTTAGCATATATAACAGTCAAACCGATATAACATATCACTAATCATAGCATCATCCTATATACCTTGATACCGACCTAACCGGTCATTAACATAGCATTATCCTATATACCAGGATACCGACCTACCGGGTCACTAAACATAACACCATCCTAACTACTAGGATGCAAATTAATAAGCATATCATGCAATAAACCCGAATACAAATATGAAAAAGGTCGACATTGGTGCCTTAGACCCTGTTGATATAGTGAGAAGAACTCACCTCTCAAATAGCTCAGGATGATAAATGTCAACTCCCCAAATACAACTCCAAACTCAATCACCTACATCCACCAATGATCCACTTCCATAAATACCTAAATTACTAAAATACTCCCAGAAGTCAAATTGGTCAACCCTTGGTCAAAGTCAAAGTCAACAGTCCATGTTGACCCAACTCGTCGAGTGTAGCCCACTGACTCATCGAGTCCTTCCAGAACCCGAGAAATCATGAAAACCCCAGTTGATTCGCCGAGTTTCCAGTCAACTCGTCGAGTCCATGCGGGGGAAAACCCCTAACTAACTCATCGAGTCATCTCACTGACTCGTCGAGTCCATGCATAACCAATACATGCAATCTTCACCCGACTCGTTGAGTTGGCCATGCAACTCATCGAGTCCCTTCAGTCCATTTCTCATTCAGGCGTCTTTAAGCTACCCCAAAGCTTTAATTGCAGATCTAACCTCCTAGGGCATGGTTTCCATGTAAAGCTGCAAAATTTACGTACATGCAAGGTCCTAAATGCCAAAACCAAGCTAAGGGAGAGGTTTAAGCCAAAGAGAAGGGCCAAAATTTGATAAATTCAATAACTCTATAACTATAAGGACTTAGAGGAATCCATATCTGAAGTTACAACTTCAGATTATGCCCAATACCTTAAATGATCCACAAATATGCTAATAATGGCCTTAAACCCAAGAATAAGGAGATCTAACACTAGAATGATCAAGGTAACAACTTGTTACCTTCAAATGGAAGCCAAAACGATATAGATGTTGGATCTACATGCTCCTTCCCGTTCTAAGCTTTTCAACCATCACACTTCTTCAACAATGCACCAAAAACACTCTCTTAGCCTCACAAGCACAAAGGGGTGGTAAAGAACGGCTAAGGTTTCCTTATTTGGGTGATGAGGTGATAAGGGAGGCCAAAAGATGCGGTTTAAGTCGTTTAAATAAGGTGCAGACCCTAAAAATTAGTGTTTTCCCCATTCAACTCCTACTCATCGAGTAGACCTCAAAATCCATGCAAACTGACTAATCTCTACACAAAGAGTTGGGGCCTCCATCTCGTCGAGTAGGCTTCTTTAATTACATGAAATCCCTAAAATCTCATTCCTGAAAATCGGTATATTACAAATCAAAATCCAAACAAGATCATATAGATCCAATAATACTTGTGCGAATTACAAAATGCTCGGAAACGATAATTCAATCAATAAATAAGTATGCTTAACTGGATACTTTTGCACATATATCTTTAGGATTAAACAATCCAAATGGATAATGCAATGCGTGCAACTATCCCAACCCAAGTCGATCTCAAAAGTCCAACTCACAACAATCGTCGGATATGAAGTGCTCATAACAGACAACTAACTTTTGCACTCCCATTCGACAACAAGATAAAGATGTATGTATGTGAAGAATGCACGACGATCCAAATGGATAATGCAATGACACAGTAAGTAACTACCACCCAATGCATATGACCAATGACCCATATGTCATTTATGGGTCTTACTATGACACATTAACCAGCTAACACCCAATGCACATGACCAATGACCCATGTGTAATCCATGGGTCATACCATGACACTATAAGCAACTACCACATGAACAATGACCCATATGCCATCCATTGGTCTTACCATGATACAGTAAACAACTACCACCCAATGCACATTACTAATGACCCATATGTCATTTATGGGTCTTACCATGACACAGTAAGCAACTAAGACCCAATGCATATGTAACATCCCGATTCCCAAGTATGAGAATTTTATTAAAAAGACAAATTTTCCTTGGAACTCGTCAAGTTGATGGCCTCAACTCGACGTGTTGAAAATCTTTGGGCCACGAATCTTTTGGACCAACTCGAAGAGTTGGAGAGGAAAACTCGACGAGTTGGTGGCTGAATATGAAACCATAATTTTTAGGGTGTTTCACCCTATTTAAAGGCCCTATGGCCTTTGGATGACCTCCTTATCCGCCCCCTCTGTCCAGAAAACCCTAGTTCGTGCATCCTCTCCCATTTTTGTGTGTGCGTGAGCTTGTAGAGTGATTTATGGTGTTCTTTTGAAGCAACTTAGAGTTTGAAGAGGTTTGATTGAGAGAAAGGCTATAGATCCCGAATTTTCTCTATTGTTGCAGTCATTTTGAGGTATAAAGTCGATACCTTGATCATTTATTGCTTAGATCTTCTCCTTGGAAGTTTATTGTCATTTTTGGCTCGTTTTGGAGTCATTCTTGGGATTGGGCATTTCTTAAAGTTGTCACTTCAAATATGGATGTTTTGTGGCCTTTTTGGGCTAAAAGCTTCAAGATTTATCAATTTATAGGCCCCCCTTTATGCTTTAGGCCCTTGTTAAGCCTTATTCGAGCTTTGAAGCCTCATGGTGTCATGCATGGACGTAAAGTTAGGAACTTTATGTGGTTTTCCAGCTCTTAGGTAGTAGATCTATATTCTTAAGCATTGGGATGAGTGAAAAGGGATTGAATGAGTTAAGCTAGGAAAACTCGACGAGTTGTCTTGACAACTCGGCGAGTTGGCTAAGGTTTTCCCGCTTTTCTTGATACTATAGGAACTCGACGAGTTGTCCTGACAACTCGGCGAGTTGGCGTGGGTTTTCCACATTTCTCTAAGTACTGTAATAACTCGACGAGTTGGTATGTGCACTCGACAAGTTGGGTCAACATGGAATGTTGACTTTGACTTTGGCCATGGTGGACCAAGTTTGACTTTGAGGGTATTTTGGGTATTTTGGGGTTTTGATATGAATGGTCATATGGTGATTGTAGGCTTTTGAGTCCGGAGCTGAGTTTTGGAGTTGGATTTTACCGGTTCAACACTACTTGTGAGGTGAGTTTCCTTCACTGTACTTTTGGGTCAAAGGCACCAATGTCGACCCTTTTTGGATGGTTATCCTAGTAGATATGATGTTCTATGTTGTTATGATCTATTAGATCTGTATCTTGGTAGATAGGATGTTGATATGCTTATTGATCTGTATGATTTGTGCTTGCCTATTAACTGATTATGTAGTTATGAGTTATGTACATGTCGACATATGTGTGTATGTGTGTGTGTGGGGGGGGGGGGTTGAGGCGGTCATGCTTTATGTTGTAGGCCAATAGACCCAGGGCGGTCCGGATAGACTGAAGGTCTGCGAGGTGGTCCAGTCATGCCGAAGGCTCGGTAAGCGGTCCGGATAGGTTGTAGCTCCTGCAAGGGGTCCAGTCATGTCGAAGGCTCGGGAGAGGTCCAGATAGGCTGAAGGCCCTGCGAGGCGATCCAGTCATGCTGAAGGCTCATTTATGCTTGATGTTTTATGTTATTTTATGTGATGGTATTTTGGGGAAGACTCACTAAGCTCCGGGCTTACAGTTTTTGGTTATGTTTCGGGTATTTCAGATGATCGCGGAAAGGCGAAGGCTTGATCGTGCACCTCCTCATATTTTGTGTTATGATTTCTGGGAAAAACTCTGATGTGGAACCTATTTGAAAATATTATGTAATAAATGATGGTTTTTGGATTTATGTAAAAGTTTTAAAATTTTCAAAATTTCATGGTTGCTACAAGTTGGTATTAGAACCTTGGTTTGAGTGAATTGGAGGAACACTCGTGTGAATCTAGTCTCAAACTAAGGAAAAGATTTTCAAAATGATTTTCAAACGGTTTTCAAAATACTAAAGGAGGATGCGATGTGTACAATCAGTCGGAGCCAGTAAGTAGACCCCAAAATACCATGCTATTATTTGATATTGTGATATGTTAGAACAACATGCTAGTGATAGGATAGGGATCTTCAGGAATTGCATGATAGAATTCCATGATTATATGATGCCTGATAGCTTAGGGCCTTTTCTTTTATGAAATTGACATCATTATTGTAGTTGCTTAGTGTATGCATCATGGTTATATATAACTAAGATCTTATAGCCTGAGAATGTTTGGTTTAGCCTTATTTCTTATTCTTGTTTGATGAAGGGCTTAGGATAGGATCATATATTCGAATGTCTATATGGTCCAGTGTTATTTATGGCTAGCATACACGAGTGCTGCAGGGTTGGTGGAAGTTTCATGGATGAGTCGTGAGGGGTTAGTCGGCCAATAGTGAGATGTTTAGTTTTTCCTCTAGGGGTGAGGATTGTGCAATTATTTATGATTATGAGTATTGTTAGGGTGTTGTGATGATCCTTGAGACAAACACGGGTAGGTGTGGAAGATAGTATGGGCCCGTGCTACTGAAAGCACAAGACTCGTATGCGTAACAAGGAAGTCATAACCCCTAAGGCTTCGTTGGGAGTTAGTTCCCCTTTATTTATGTAGATTATGTGATATCTTCCTGGTGTATTTTCAGTATGGTGACTACGAGGCGGGTTGAGATTGGATGTGGGCCGAGATCAGGGACTGACATTCAGATGAGATCAGATAAGTTCGATGCCAGGATCAGAAGGATCCTCCACGAGGAGGTTGTGGCCATCATACAAGATCAGATTCCGGAGATGTTCGGGTCTATCAAGACCGCGATGATGGAGTTCTTCGATGATCGCTACTATAACATCCCAAAAATACCGGCAAAAAAATTTCATTTTTAAATTATGTTAATACGTAAAAACATCATTACAAAACCTTCATAATAATACTCCATGTTTGAAAACTGGTAATAACATAGTATATTTCAGAGTACATCTCAGAAAATCCATAGTGCGGAAAACAAGAGTGTGTGTGACATGCTGCTACCGCGCCGACTCCTTTCCCTTAGCTGAAGAGATACCTGAAACCAAAACTGAAAACCGTAAGCACGAAGCTTAGTGAGTTCCCCCACTGTACCACATACCATATAATCACATAACATACATAAATTGTCAGGCATATCTGGGTGCCCGACCTACCCCTTCGGTCCTCCCGACCGGACGCTGCCTAGCATATCTGGGTGCTGGCCTCCCCTTCGGTCCTCTCGACCGGATACTGCCTAGCATATCTGGATGCTGGCCTCCCCTTCGGTCCTCTCGACCGGATACTGCCTATCATATCTGGGTGCTGGCCTCCCCTTCGGTCCTCTCGACCGGATACTGGGGAACTATTTTTCCCCTCTACTACTACCACATAACATGTATCACAATATCAGATTCTATCTATCATGGCTGGGTATGACTACTCTTTCGGCCCTATCGACCGGATATCTTGGGGGTTATCTCCCCCTACTGTCACTAGCACATAAACACAACACATGTAGTAGAAATCCCTAGATGAATGTCACAGAGACAATCATCTGCATACAACTCCTACTGGTGGGCCGACATTGTGGCCGTAGATCCACCGCTACTGGAAGTTAACTCACCTCGATGTAGCTACTGATCTGTGTGGGAATTAACTGTCTGCTGCTGCTGCTACTGCTCCGAAAATCCTCCGGCTATAATTCCCACAAAACACTCAATCAATCACTGCTAACTGTCCCTTGGGGTAAAATGACCATTTTACCCCTACCCAAGTCATAAGCCAAGGTCAGAGTCAACTTTCAGCTGACCCGACTCGCCGAGTTGGCTCTCCAACTCGCCGAGTCTCTATCCAATCCATTGTCCTATATCCCGTCTCTACTCGTCGAGTTAGGCGTTGACTCGACGAGTTCTCCTTCTAAACTGATGTCCAAGTCCTTCATCCTACTCGTCGAGTTGTATGAACAACTCGCCGAGTTCATCTTCCTCCGATGAACACTTTATGTTGTGACTCACCGAGTTGTATGAACAACTCGTCGAGTCTGATCTTGATCTAAGAAGATTGTCTTGAACTCGCCGAGTCAGGGGGAAAACCCGGGGACTCGCGTCTCGACTCGCCGAGTCCGATGAACGACTCGCCGAGTCGTTACCATGCAATTACTATATGGTCGATTCTGCTTGAATCCAGCTCATGCCATACATAGATCCATGATCCTAGGGCTTGATTAACACGTAAAGTTTCCAACTTTACGTGTAAATAGGCAACCATGAGGGTTTTAGGGTCCAAAATGCACCAAAAGGGTAGATCTAGGGCTTTCATGCAATATGGTTCCAAAAAGACAGTAGATCTGAGCTCCTAGAGCTCAACCATGCCTAGATCTAAAGGTCAATCAGCTTATTACGAACCCTCAAACATACACAAGCTTGGAAATGTTTCAAGGAGGACTTTAATGGAGCTATAAGGGACAATAACCATGAAAACAAGGGGGAAACGAGTTATACCTTAGGAAACACACTGAGATAGCTCAGAGATGCCTGACCTCCTCTTCTTCTTCTTGATCTACTCTTCTTCCCACTCCAAAACTTCAAGAGGACACACCAAAAACTTCAAACTCACAAGGAAACAAAGCTTGAACGAGATATAGGGCTCTGAGGGTGAATGGGGGCGAGATTGGGGCAGAATGAGGGTTTAAATAGGGTGCAAATCCCTGAAATTTAGGGTTTCATCCAACAGCGGTGACTCGCCGAGTCCAGAATACGGACTCGCCGAGTCGCCAACTTAAAAGTGTCCCGGGTCCCGACTCTACTCGGCGAGTCGGGCCTACAACTCGCCGAGCACAAGGCTAAAAGTCAAACACTTATACAAATTTCCACATACCAGGAATCAGGTGCTACAGCTACGCATCCATTGCTGAGACGGCTGCTGCTGCGGCCTCCGCAACCATGGCGGTTGCAGGTGTTGGGACAGGACGAGCCTTTCAGTATCGGGACTTCGATAATACGAAGCCCCTGACTTTCGATGGATTCCAGGACTTGATTGTGGCCATGAGGTGGCTATATGATGTGGAGGGGTGTTTCTTCACGTGTTCATGCCCTGCTGACCAAAAGGTTAGGTGCGCTCTGAACCTTTTGAGGTCCGGAGCGAAGGATTGGTGGAGACTTGTTACGGGATCGTACTCTGATGAGAAGAGGGTTGTGGTATCTTGGGATCAGTTCAGAGAGATGTTTCGTACTCGCTACATTCCTTAGGTTGAGCGGGAGAGGTTGACTCAAGATTTTTTAGAACTGAGACGGGGATCGGAGTCGGTGACGGAGATCACCCGAATGTTCACTGAGAGGACGATGTTTTGCCCTGAGTTTAATTCAGAGCAGAATCAAATGTCCCGTTATCTAAGCATGCTCAAGACGGACATCAAACAGTTTGTTTCTACTCAGCGGTCTAATACCTTGCTGAAGTTATAGGAGGCCGCCAGGCGGCGTGAGCTTGAGATAGAGTTTTAGTTGAGAGAGAGGCAGGCCCCGATACAGTCGCAACCGTCGCCAAAGCGGTTCAAGGTTGCCGATTCTACGTCTGTAGGTCAGTGTGGCCGCACTTGTGGGAAGTGCAGGATTATTAATAAATCTGGCCACTTTTGTAAAAACCTGAGGCCACTCATTGCTTAGTTGTAAATGACGACCCCCCCCCCCCCCCCCAAAGGAAAAAAAACATTGGTTGTATCACCAAATATACAAAAGGCTATACAAACATCATATTCATGTAGCAATTAGATGGACTAACGTCACTCAAAATACACTTTCTAAGATTATCAATACATTTGGCCACTCTTTTTAACACATGAGGCCACTCATTGCTTAATTATAAGTGAAGAAATCCCCTAAAAAACCAATGGTTATGTCACCGAATATATAAAAGGTTGCACCAACATCATATTCATGCGACAGTTAGATGGACTAACGTCACTCAAAATACAATTTTCAAGATTATTAATACATTTGGCCGCTCTTTTTAACACCCGAGGCCACTCATTGCTGAATTGTAAGTGGTGAAATCCCCCAAAAACATCAATGGTTGTGTCACCAAATACAAAAGGTTACACAAATATCATATTCATGTGGCAATTATATAGAGTAACGTCACCCAAAATACATTTTTCAAGATTATTAATACATTTGGCCACTCTTTTTAACACCTTAGGTCACTCATTGCTTAATTGTAAGTGACGAAATCCCCCAAAAAATCAATGGTTGTGTCACCAAATATACATAAGGCTACACAAACATCATATTCATGTGGCAATTAGATGGACTAACGTCACTCAAAATACACTTTTTCATGACTTTTGAAACCATTTGGTTTCTCATTTTATGCCTTTTGCCACTCTTTTTAAATGGATACGGTCACTAACTCACTAATGTGACCGTATATACTTTATGTCACTCGACCTTCGGTTACACATGTAGTGAAAACGAATGTGTGGTTGTATGTATACAGTCACTCATCTGTCGTGTGATGGAAGTCTGTTTTTGTACTAGTGATAAATGAAATACATTGAAACACGAGTGTTACAAATCTCCCCCACTTTAATCAGACTTCATCCTCGAAGCCCGCTGCTACAAATAACTCTAGGTAATGGTCCCTCATCTCTTCTTCGGGCTCCCATGTCCACTATGAACCCTTGTGGTGATGTCATTGCATTTTCACCAAGCTCACAACCTTGCTATGCATGGTCTTCGTCTTCCTGTCGAGGATCGCGATCAGTCTCTCTCTATGTAAATCAGACGCTCATCCACGTGAATGTCCTCCAAATGAACCACTACGGGATCATCCACCAAATACTTACGCAGTTGAGAGACGTGAAAAGTGGTGTGGATTTGAATGAGTTCTTCCTGCAGCTCCAAACGGTAAGCAACCCTGCCCACCCACTACAGGATCCTCCATCAAACACTTCCACAGTTGAGAGACGTGAGAACTGTTATGGATCTGACCGATTTCTTCGTGCAGCTCCAAACGGTAAGCAACCCTGCCCACCCGGGCAATAACCCTGAAAGGACCGATGTATATGGGGCCCAGCTTGCCCCGCTTCTTGAACTGGATGAAACCTTTCCAAGGGACAAAATTGGGGGATCAAAAGTAAAATGAAGAACAAGTTGGTCTAGGAGGGAAAACAATGGGGATCGAATTAGCAAAAAAATAGGGATCGAGTATAAAGGTGTTGAAAGGAAACAAATATGTTGACTTGGGACTAGGGATCGAGTCCTAGCTTCAGACCCAGTTTGAAGGGAAATCAAACGACCCATAAGCTAAGACAAACAATTTTTTTAAAAACAACTATTGACTTCTTGAATTTTTCCATCACAAAAGTTAATTCAAACACTTTTTAAAAACTTGTTTTCTCACCATTATAAGTCAATAAGCTTTTTTGCCTAAAAAACATTTTGAACCTCAAAATGAAATTTCAACCACCCTCTTAATATCTACTAGAGTCGACAGTTTCTAGCATTATTAAAAAAAATTGGATGCCTTTGAGTTGTAACAAACCGGTAAAACCAACAATAAAAAAAATTACTTCGCTAGTAATAAAACAAATGAGATAAAATCAAAATGGTTGATCATTTAAAACCTCTGCATTCACTTATTAATAAAGAAATGTTATTATATTGAAAAATAACTTTTGAAAATGACACGGATTGAAAAAAATGTTTGATGCATCAACTATAATGAAATATGGACCCGTTTTAAATCAACTTGTTACATTTATTTTAGAATAAATTAAATAAATTGTCCATGTAGTCGCAATATATAGATATCTTCCTTACAATAATCTTTAAATTCGAATTGTCCCTATAAGTTTATTTTATTATGACTTTCGTGACAAAGATAAAATGAGTAAATTACTTTTATTTGGTTTTTAAAGTGTTTTTAACAATTTTAATTAATATCTTTATTATTTAAATCAAGTGGACCCAACATCTCAAAACACTTGGTGCCCTCTCATTGTCGATAAACATAACCATAAACCTAGATCCATATTCTTCTAAAAGACTATAACCACTCCATCTTCTTAATTTATTTGTTTATGACGTTGTCATTTTGGAAATCTAACACCAACCACCACCAGAAACAAAGCTAACTAACATCTATTTAAACGTGGAGTCAGAAATTTTTATACGGGGTACAAACATTATCAATAAATATTCTATGTAGTTATCATATCTGGGTCATTAAAAAAATCATATAAAACATGTTTAAAAATAACTTTTTTTATATACATAAAACAATTTTTTTGGGGATGTCGTACCCCCAATGTCCCACGTAGCTCCGCCACTAATCTATTTCTACCTCCGTCGGAATCAACCGCCCACAAACCTTTTTTGTTGCATGCGTCAAGCTCAAATGCATCACCGCCTCCTTTGCGCCTCATAATTATTTTATTGGTTCATAGCGCAACTTTATATATGGTTCTTTTGTAATTTGTGTTAATTCTTCCAGCTCATTTTTTTTCTTTTTCTCTTTAGTTGCAAAACTATTGAATTGAAAACGAGTAAAAGAAACTATCCATATACATAAACGAAAAGGGAAACAATGGAAATAGTTACAACTTACAAGAGTGCCTACATAAAGAACATTTTAAGGATTATGGTGGAGGGATGCTAGTGATTTTATATCACTAATGTTATTTAAGTGTAATGGGGTTAATTTGTTGATCAATGTCACTTTGACAATTATTGAACAAATCGGTATGATGTGGAGTGCATGTTTGTTTAATTTTGTCTCTGTTGAAAGTATACTGCTATTTAAGGGCTCGCCCCTAAACCGACGGGGGTCCGGGGGCAGCGCCCCTGGGAGCGGGGTCCAAGGGGTGGCAGCCCCTGGATTTGTGATCCATATTCTAAACCCGAATTTAAGGTTGTTTATGACCGTTTGTGGACAGTTTTAGGACATAAAACTGTCATGTGGCAGTTTTAAGACAAGAAGTTTTTTCTGTTATATGATCATATCTGAATCTGTGGTTGGTACACTTCTTCTTCATAACATCAAAACATTCTCTCTTCTGTTTTCTCTCGATTCTGAGTCTTATCTGATTAAAGATTAGGAGTACCACCCAAATACTTTAATCTGAAAGTGAAAACCACAATTCTCAGAATTTCCAAGCTTTTTCTATACCCCAATTGTTACAAGGGAGTCTATCCCTCCCTCCCACTTAAATCAAATGTCATATAGGCGCCACACCATCATTTCTCTCTCCTCTTACTTTCAACCTTTCCACCCATAAACAGTTAGAAATCCATCCATTTTAACCTACACACTCTGGTACAATCATACAAGTATAAATTACAACTAAATAATGTATAAGCTCTAAGGGTTGTATGAGCTTAGTAACTCGTAGAACCTACACATTTTTAATGTGCCACAAGGGAGGGGATAGTGTTTTTTTAGGTCTCGACGGTACCTAAGGCAGCCAACGTGCCCTTTTTTACCACTCTGTACACTGTTAGGGTGGAAAGAGTTCATTAACATTTGTCTCCCCTCGCTTCTACTTATCCCACCCCTAAGCACTTGGAAATACCTCCGACTATCCTGAACCACATGCCATATAGGCCCTACATCATCATTTCTCTTTATTCTCAATTCCAACCCTCCCACCCATAAACACTTTGGAAATCTATCCCTTTTAACCTTCGCACTGTGGTACAACCATACAAGCATAAGTTACAACTAAGTAATACGTATAGTTTGATGGTTGAATAGGTTTAGTAACCCGCATAACCCATACATTTTTGTGGTACCATAAGGGAGGGGATTGTCTTCTTTTTGGTCTCAGCGGCACCTAAGGCATGCAACCTGTGTTTATGCACCACTTTGTGTAATTTTAGGGTGAAGGGAGTCCATTCATCCCAATCTACATGTCATATATGCATCACATCAATATTTCTCTCCTACCACTTCCACCTATCCCACCCCTAAATATTTGGAAATCCATACCTACATACCTCTTAACCAACTCACTTTGATACAATCATACAAGCACAAGTTACAACTTAGCATACATAAGCTTTGAGGGTTAGACAAGTTTAGTAACCTACATACTCCACACATTCTTGCGGTACCAAAATGGAGGAAATGGTATTCATTTAGGTAACGACAGTACCTAAGGCGGACTGGATATTTTACCACACCACTATGTGTACTAAACCAAACTAAATCCTCTGCTTCTTTAAATAAAAGGCCTCTACTCATGTTATCGTTTTTTTTTTCTTAGATTTTTAGAATATATAGAATTTAATATGGACACTTATGTGTAAGAACGAAGAGATGTCATTTTTATTTTCGAGTTATGTGGTCCCTAAGTTGCTATAGGCCAAAGAAGAACAAAGAAAAGAGAAGAGAAATACAACCAATGGAATATATGTTTAGATTGTTTTGGTGTTACTTGGTTACCAAGAATTTTAGAGAAACAAGAATTTTATGGTAGGGCAGCAGAGAAAGAGAAAAAGGTGTATGTCGTGGGAGCCGAGGGGTGAGGAATGAGAAGGTGGGGTAGGTTGGGATGGTGAGTCCAATTAACTTAAATAATAAAGATACGAATTAAAAGTTTTAAAAACTTGTTTCAAAATCTCTAAAAATCAGAGATAAGGTAGGTTAGTCATTTTATATCATACCACATGAACGTTTTTTTTTTGTAATTTAGGCTATGTTTGGCGCGCCACAGCTAGCTGAAAAGCTAGCTTATTTTTCGAGCTTTTTTATGTTGTCGTGTTTGGTAAGCCAAAAAGTAGCCGATAAGCTAGCTTTTTGAAAAGCTACTTAGACTAGCTTTTTAGGAGCTTTTTTTAAATTTTCCAAATACACCCCTTAATTAATTATAGAAACACATATTCTTACATGTCATTTTATGTAATTTTATATATTTCAGCTAGCTTTTCAGCTAGTTTTACCAAACGTTATTTTTTATCAGCTAGCTTTTCAGCTATCAGTTAGCTTTTCAGCTATTAGCTAGCTTTTCAGCCATCAACTAGCTTTTCAGCTAGTCCGCCAACCATAGCCTTACTCTTTACTTTAATATTACTAAGGCATCACATCCACCAAACGGGATTTAAAGTCAATACCGTGTGTATTGGTTCTGAGATGTCAACCGGCAGCAATATGTACAAAATAATGGATAGTCTCATAAGGTACGATTTTTAAAAATTAAAATGACATTAAGATGTAGTTTTATTGTTTAACATTATATTAATTAAATAGAATAATATACTTTGAGCTTTAGATTATAAAATCTTTCAATCATTTAGTAAAATAATAGCTAAAAACGTATATAAAAAAAATCATTTTTTTCCTATGGCGCGTGCAACGTTTGATGGGTCAAACTTCAAAGGGTATCACATCGCTTCATTAGAGATTTCTATGATTTGTGCCATGAAAAGGTAATGTTGGCTTAAGTAAACAACTACTCAATGCTAGAAACTATTTTCAAGATGACCATAGGATGTTGTTATAAACTGTATGTTTTTCATATGCGCTTATGCTTTATCATGTCATGTAAATCAGTAAATGTTAACGTTAATGACAGGAAGGTAAGAGTCATAGCATTGATAGGTGAAGCTAATGCTTCTAAGTGGATTATTATTGTTAACAAGTTAACCATTTTATATGTATGTTTGAGTAATTGTTGTAATTGAGGTAATTTTAATTTATTTAAGTTATGTAGAGATCGTTTGTAAGTCTCATACGAAATAAAAAAAGTTGGTCAGCTGTAATGATAAATCTGTTTCCTTAAAGAAAAACTAAGAAGTGCCTTCTTTTGGAAGATATGATTTTAAGTTGAGAGCTATATGTGGTGGTTTAATAAGTATTATTATTTGTAGTTGTTTCTATTGTCAATTTAGTGTTGTAGCCACTTTTGTAGAGAGCGACTGATTGTAGAATGGGGGTTCTGCTTGTAAATTGTCCACATACAAAAACATAAAGGCAATCTTGGTTTGAGTTTTGCTCATAACTTTAATGTCAAAACTCAAAATAGTTTTCTTAAATGCACGAAAGAGCAACCTGCTTTCAGTGATTTTCTAATCATAGTATCTTACTTTCATTTCTTTGCATTTATAACATAGTACTTTGGTATTCCAATTATAGCAATGCCATGTAAACTCAAAATATATGAACTATTTTATTTTATTAGTAGACCCACACTTAACTTCATCAATCAGTAACCCAGTAATGAATGCCTTCAATTGTTCTTGGGCATGTGCCTCTTGAAACCTATATATTATTATCTCCAAATATATATATATATATATATATCGAAGTATATAAGAATCAACTAAAGCTGTGAAGAATTAACAATGGAAATAAGTATGAATATCACATGAACCCAACAAGGAAAAAAGAAAGAAAAGGGTAAAAGACTAAAAGTTCCCATTTCGATGATACTCACTGACTCCATTCGAATTTAGAATTTAGAAGCCATGGATAAAATCAGAGCACTTGGATTTGATCCAGCGAATGCCGTTCCTGAAAGAAGCCTTCACCCTGCCTTCAATCGTATACACTTTGTAGTGAGCGATCCTCTTCCTCCTCTTGCTCTCCGGATCAGTCAACCCTCCCCACGGCTTCGACGACGACGTTGACGTTCTCGCCGGTGACCTAATAATACCTCCGCCGCCGTAAATCTGGTTTCCCTTCCCACTTACAATCTCCATCCTCCTGTCACTCTGGTACTGGAAGTTACTTGGCCTGTTGTAGCTCCCTTCCATTATCAATCAAGATTTCCAATCGGAGAAAGCACCAGTCTTCCGTTGGTCTCTGGGATTTCTTCCTTCGTTTTATAAAGAAAGATATTCCGGGATTGTACTCGATGTTATTGTTTTTACTCTCTTTTTTCTTTTTTAATTGCTTCCTGTTCATTAATCGATGCAAAATTCACCCGACGATCCTTAAATTAATGGTATCATGTCAGAAGAATAACATCGGATTCCCGTTTATCCTGGCCACCTTCATCACTACTCACCGTGACTACCGAGTACTGGCGCAAGTCATTTTCATTTGGCTTCTTCTAATAAAAATCTATCGCAAAAATATTATAGAAGAAAATCAAAATATACATAATTAGTTATAAATATGTCATTAGAATACATATAATATTATAATCTATCAATTAAAAACTTTTATCATAAAAATCAAACAAACTACCACAATCACATGCATATTAGGCGTACGTTCGTTTGGATGAATTTGTTTCATCTGATCCAATTAAGTAAATCCAAATAGATTTTGGTTATTAAAATATAGATCTGAATAGTCCAAATTAAATTTAAATCTGATCCGATCCAACGAAATTAAATTTGGTTGGATCGGTTTTATAATTCAGTTTTTAAGAGGTGAAGTCTTTTAAAAAATATATAACTTCAATATTAACCAACAGAAACTAAAAAATTATTTAGTTATGAATTATAAATTAAAAATAACTACCAAATATATATATATATATATATATATATTATAGTTAATATTTCATTGACAAAAACTTTTTGATAAGAAATATATATTAATGTATTATATTGGATGAAAGTTTCTAATAATTAAAAAATTAATTTAGTAAAATGATAAATTATTAAAGAGATAAAAAAAAATATTAAGTTGTTATTCGGTTTTTTTGGACTATTCAGTTCTTATTTTATAAACCAAAACCAATTTAAAATAATAATTCAGTTTTGCTTAAAACCAATCCAAATATTAAAACCAAATAGTATAATTCAAATTTGTCCAATTGAACAATTCAATTTTATCTAAATAATAAACAACCCTACTATCAAGATACTAATTTAACTAGCATTATAATATCTATGCATTATATGTTAACAATCCTAATATTATCAAGTTTGTTTTTATTAAATTTGTAATAATGAAAGTAACAGTATCAAGTTTGTTTTTAGTCATTTATCCTTTTATAATACTCACTAGGTAAATAAATGTTTTTACTTCTTGTTACAAGAATGAATTCCGACTGGATAATTTTGTTATATTAGATGTTGCTATAATAAACTGTCAGCATACATAAGTGAACGAATCATGTTATATTGGATTTCATATTCAATGTGATCAATGACACTAAACCTGGTATCACAAGTTTCAAAGACCTTACTTAGTGTGTCATAGTTCAAGCAGTTGAGATCAAGGACTAACAGAATCTCATGTGGTTTCTCGATGGAGTTATGTGCTTGGAGGAGTTAGCATCAGTGGTCATGGTGGCTAATAAAGATATAGATGCATCGATATAAAGGTGGAGGCAACATGAGCTAGAGGGGATATAAAAGGAAATAGGGGTAGGGTTTTAGCTTTCATACCACAAAAAATATAAATTTACTATGAATCTCGTATTGCATTAATTCATAATGAATATACAAAAATACAATGTACCAAATGGTAATGAAACCTAGACCCAAAGTGGGTCAGATAGTTCCTATACATTGGTATAATACACTATAAACTAACACTAAGCATCTCAAATCATTATTTTTAGGGAAAAAAATGAAATAGTCTAAATGACTAGGTGTTTCAGTCTCATTTATATCAGTCTTATTTTATTTTTTTGTCCACATGGTCCTTAAACTTTTTTTTTTGTACTGATGTGGTCTTTTTTACATGCTATAGCCGATGAAACCGGCTATATATAATTTTCTAAATAGTAAATTTCATAAATGGTCCTATGGTTATTTCGAAATTGCAATCCTAGACCATAAAATTTGTTTTGACAATTGAATCCTTATGTAAAATGGGTCACACACCGCCCCACATCCTTCTTTATCTCCCTCCCTCCATGCCTCCTACCTTCTTTTACAAGCTTGGATCCTTTATAAGAATTATTTAGGATCACGACGAAAGAAGCGAGAAGGAGACGAGTTGTTTTTTATATGTGTACGTCACAAGGAGAAAAGGCTGAAACCGACATTTATAGTTTTACTAGACATTTACCGGAACGTTGCGCAGAATACAACTAAATATTTAAAATCTTTACAAATATATATTTTTAAATATAACAATAACATTGTTTTTAACTTTGGTATAATAATTCATATATTAAGTTGATATAAAACATTGTTTATTTTAAATTATATAATAATGTAGACATTTTTTAAGACTTTACAATCTTAATCGTCTCAATAGTCTCTACCTACTAGTTACTCATGAATAAAATTAAATACAATATATAGTTTAATGATATTTATACTTGTTATAATTAATTAATTGTTTAAAAAATTATTTTAGTTAACATTTTAATTTCTATTAATGTAATTATTTAAAACATCAAATAATGTTTTTTTTAATTATTCTAAAAATAATTTTAGAAATTTTTTAGTTAATTTGAGATAGTTTAGGTTTTGCATTTATTTACAACTTTTAACTATTTACAAAATAATCTTAAGATTTTTTTTAAGCTTAACTAAAATTCTGATTTAAGTTTAACCCTTTAACATGATAATAATTATTATAAAAATAGTTTGAAGAAATTAACAACATATCAAACTAATAAGTTTAAATAAAATATGTTTAAAGTTAAAGACATAATTTTTATAGATACAAGTAAAAAATATTATTTCAGTATTAAAGTTTAGTTAATTTAGAATTATTATCTAATTTTGGCACTTGTTTATTATTACTATTAACCAATTTACATTTATTATTAAAAAGAAATTAAAAAATCATAAAAGTTTCAAATGAATATATTGAAAGAAAATCTTTTATAATATAATATAGATATAGATTAATAAGATCATGCTAACCGATAATATTAAATATGATTAAACATAAGTATCTAGTTTTTTGAACAGATTAAGTTACTTAATGACGATAAATTATTGTGTTTTCATACAAAACATGAAATAAATAAGAGAAGTGATGGGCTACAAACAAAAAAAAAACATATTCCATATGATTTGCTCTCAAAATATCTTATTACAAAGCTTTATACACAAATGATGATATTCGTCGAGGGAAGTGGACGACTTTGGTAGTAATTCCACAATTTTTGAGGGTCTGTCTGTCTTGTGTGCACCAAACCACGAACAAGATTGCTTCACACACAACCAAAACCAAAACCAAAAGCAAAAGCAAAGGCAACACACTCGTTGTTGAATTAGATTAGATATTGTTATCACAAAGTTTAATATAAAAAAAAATGTTAAAGCTGAGCTCTACTACTAACAACTACTTACAAAATCGATCCATAATATATACAAGGGCCCTTATGGTAAAAAAATGCTGTCAGATCATTTGCTAGTTGCTACATAACTTCCTTTTTCTTCTCTTTTTTGAACTTTGAATCTACTCCTTAATTCCATCTATGGTTGAACCCTCAACCTTAAAACACCTGATACCATGGTGCTAGAAGTCCTTTGGTTGCTACATAACTATTTGTATTAAAATTTAGGTACAACTGTCACAAGATCAAATCCGCATATTTTACAGTTTAAATATATAAATGCTCTCTCTAATTACAGATTTTGTTTCAGAGCATGTATAGAGTTTGAGAGGGAAGAGTGAGAGATTATGAGGTGGAATTAGCACAATTTGAGCTTCCGTCTATGCACTTGATCTCTAAAACAGTATATCCCATAAACCCAGGAGATATGAAACATTTATCATATGTGTAGAATGATGGGTCATTTATCCTCAACACAAATTAACATGAGTCACCAGTGCAAAATTCTTGTCATCAATCAAAAACTAGTGGATCCTATTGGGGAGTTGAAATAGTCTCTCTCATTAGCACAACACTCTAGTCTACATGACAAGACAATTCACAAAGCAACTATCTCTACTCTCCTGTCATCTTATCTGAAATGTCTCCAACTTCATTCTACATCCTCCTCCTCACATAACCTTATTTTTGTAAGCACACAAGCCGTCAGACTATGGCCTAATTAAGCATCTCAATTACAATGACTTGAGATGCATTACAATTACAAATCATAATAAAAAAAACTGCAGCAGTTGAGACACTTGACCAAAACTATATCCGGAATCCAATTTAAGTTGTAAATCTGTCTTAACAAAATTGGTAACTTTTTCTCTTTTCCTGCTTGTGTTGTGTTAGTCAGAGTCTCTACACTCATCAAGAAACTGAGCCCAATACAAAATCATTTAATGCAGCAGCACACTGGCCTAAAATACTAAAAATAGTGAGGGCTATGGCTGGCTATCAAGTAAAAGATGCCAAAGATGAAGAAAGAATCCACATTTGCAAACATATCAAGCCGTTTTTTCTACTACTACTTGCTTCAGCTTGCATTAACTTGTCCAAACATCCTGATCCTGCTGCTAACTGCTAACTTTTCCATCTAAATTCATTATTTTTCACCTCACTCACATATATATATATATATATATATATATATATATATATATATATATAAACTCATCGTCAACAATTAAAAACCTTCTAATGCAGCTTCCTTAGTGAAATCTGATTCTCTCCAAGTAGAAAATTATCTAAACACAGCCATGTATTGTAAACAAATCTAATGTATATATTTGAGGGCAAAGAAAACATATTTATCTTAAAATTTCTTTTTCTTATATGATAATGCATAAACATCCACAATAAGATTCATAATTGTAATATTGTCAAGGTTGCTGCAAAAAAAAAGGTATAGATTGTAACAAGGCAGGGCATATATATTATATTATATTATATTCATTGGAAAAGAGCACATCTACTCTAGTATGAGTATCCAATTGTTTGCTGTTTGCTTCCAACTAGAATCATGAATCATCAAGTAGAACATATCTGCCTAGCCTAAGGTAACATTACATTGGATGAGAATGAGATTACCAAATACCAAAAGCTTACCCTGGGCTCAAGAGACATAATATAAATTCAGTCCTAAAGGATTTCCTGGGATTCAACTTTGTGTGTGTGTAATACACTATACAAATGAATCCAAGTTCTGAATAATTCCCACATGCCTGTTATTTTGTCACTATATATGTTGACTTGACTTTAAGGGATTCCTACATATCATGATCATCTCTCCTATGTCTCCAACAAGCAAACTTTCTTCTTTCACAAAAAGCTCTACTCTCCCATTCTCACATAAAGATACACACAAGCTTAATAAAATATAGCTCGGATCACACACCAAATGCATATGAAAAAACTCTGGTAAACATAAAAAAGGACACATGTAAAAAGAAACTCTTTGAAAATTTTACCCCAAGGATTCATAGCATCCAACAAACTACTATGATAAACAACTTCGCAAAAGAAGATTACAAAATTAAAAACAAGTTTCACAATATCAGGCTGCATTTAACAAATCCTTACCAACAAAGATTGCGAGTAAGCCTCTCCACTGGACTTTCAGCCTTTTTGTTGTCTGCTTTGTGAGAAAAAAAAAAAAAAAAAAAAAAAAAAAAAAAAGCCAGGTTCAACAGGAAAGTCTATCACAAAAACATAAGACAACAATAAAAACTCAAAAGCTGACATAACTGAAAGTCTTGAGGTTTAATTTGATAATTTACCCATTTACTTACAACTACAGAGTAATCATTGATTTATTATCATCGTTCCAAAACACTGTGTAGTGTGTAACATGGCAAAAAGCAAGGGGGAGAATTGAGAAAGGAACTAGAGAAGAGCAAGGAATGTAATTTATGTACGAGTGTGGTAATCTTATTTTCCTATATCTTGCTGTCCCTTTCTCTCTGGCAAAAGATAAACTGAGATCTATTTATTCCTACATCAGTAAAAGCTAGAAAAATGAAGTCGGCATCATAGCTCAAAATGTCAAAATACAGTCACCCATTAGTCCTTAAATTCCACACACCATGTAGCTTGACACAGCTATAGCCTATACTAGTAGGTCATTGACATATTTCATTAGAATTGACTTATGTTGGAACATTTATGCAACTGAGCCATCAAAGATTTCTTCCATTTATGTAACTAAAAAGCCTAAAACTGAAGTGCTCTCATGGATTGGCAAATACAACAGGTACTTCCCAGCAACTCCAAGCCTTGAGAGCAAGTATAAGGATCATATCATACACCAAAGCTAAGGTTATGCATTACAATATTAGCAGAATATTCAAGACTAAAGAAAGATAAAGCAGCAACCTGAAACACAAAAGGAGCATAAACCATCCAAGAGATCATCTGAAGCTATTGTTTTGATCCATTCTCAATTCACACGAGCATGAACCTCTGTATTTCTCAATTTGCTTGGCTCCTCACGTGCAGAATGGTCATTCGATGCTCTAGGGCATGGAGAAAAATTAAAGATTTAAAAAACAAGAAAAACAATTCAGTTATTTATTGCATGGGAGAAGAAAATTAGTGCTTACTTATGTTTCTTAGCATTCTTTTGCTTAATGGTAATAACCATATCCATAGCCATCCTCTGGTGCTCACGCGTTTGACCATGCATATCCAGACCTTCCACACTTTCACAGTCAATTTTGCAAATTCGACACCACCCCATGCTATATGTCTTTCTCTTCCTTAACCCATCAAATGAATCAGGCCCACCCTGAAAATAAAAATTACTGGGGTAACAAAATATTTACATCATCATATCCGTGCTACATAAAGATATGGGATATTGAGATATAAGGCTTACTGAAAAAAATCCAGCATCACTTGGGAATCCTTTGCGAGAATAACTACTTCTAAAACCAGGCTCTCCTAGATGTGGATGAGCTGACTTGGCACCAAAAGGCGGTTTATGGGAGAATCCCCCAGGCCCATTTGGTTCCCCATAATCTTGGAAAGAGCCACGATTCCTCAGCCCAAAAGGTTCACCACCCCTTGGGCCATCAAACTCCCCTCTATGCATGTGACCAGGAGGGCCAAATCTTTCACCAGCTGAATGTCTTTCCATCTCTCTGCCATCAACATCAAAGCTGTGTAATGAACGTCGACCAAAACCATGCATTGGTCTGTGAAAATCAGGCCCAAACCTTCCCCCCCTATTATCATCATGATGAAGTGGTCTTCCACCAGAGTCGTTGGGATGATAAGGAGGCAAGTATCCTCCACCGCCAGGAGCATCAAATCCGTATCCATGGGGATCTTTATCAAAAAACCTTGATGGTCCATCCATTCCATAACCACCTAATGGCCTTGATGAGCGACTCCCATACTTGGGAGAATCCTCCAAGTGAGGAAACAGTCTGCCTTGCTCATGATGACCCATGGGAAAAGTATCAGGAGTTCTAAATTTTTCATCACGGGAGTCGAGAAGACCTACTGGTGGGGCCCCATTTATCCTCATTGAATTAGATTCACCACCAAAAGGATAAGGCCCCCTGTCTACATTTCCAGGTATATGAGAATCCAGTCGTCTACTGTTGAAATGAGATGGCCTCTGGTCATGGTATATATCAGATTCCATTGGACCAAGATGACGAGGGGCGTTTTGGCCATCAGGACCATGCGGCAGTGATGGTCCCAATGGCTCACCTTGAGACATCCTATTAAGCCTGCCATTGTATTGTGGTTCATATCCCCTGCTGCTACTATTGTTAGGTGGTCCACCCAATGGAAAATCAGGATGGAAAGAACCAGGTGGCTGGAAATGCTCCCCTGGATGAGGTCCATGAGGCAAATAACCATGCCCAGGAGGCCTTAAATGGCTTGGGGGATGCCCTGGTGTTTGTGCAGGTCTCTGTTGCTGCCCAGATGGCGGATAAGGCACCTGAGGATGTGGAGATCTTCCCTGTTCGGTAAGAGGAGCAGGGTTGCTTGGAAACCCACCTGACATGTCACCAATCTGGCCTTGAGGGGGAGTTTGGGATTGACTAAAGCTTCTCTCATGATGCCCCTGTTGGATACAACTTCCAGGAGGAACAGCAAGTGACCCATTATCGACTTCAGAAGAACTCTGTGCTTCCCCTTGTTTCATGGAGTCTCTGGTCGCAACTCCCCCGTCCTCTGCTTTGTTGTGATCTGAGACACCATCCTTGCTCTCTTCTTTCACTCTTTGTACAATGCCAGAATCACCTGGAACCCCTTGGGCCTGATGCAACTCAGAAACAGCATCCTTTTCATCTTTCCTGTGGTCATCATCACCACCATTTCCAGTTTTCAATTCATCGTTGATGCCTGTTTCAGGTTTTACTTCATTGAAATTAGCTCTAAATTCATCAGACTTCTTTAGTGAGGGTGATTTATCTTCATGTTGTTCCACCCTTCTTTCAAATGTCTGATCACCTTTCCTGTCCGCCAATGCACCACCCAAAGGTGGTGCATATTGGTTATGTTGCTGCTCCGGATACACATGTGGTTGGTTTGTCATGTTTACCAAAGGCTGGCTTGGACCATACTGTGGTGGTCTGGGATGAGGTGGAATACCTGGTACACCAGAAGATTGGGGTTGAGTGAACTGCTGTGACTGGCCTCCCTGATTCAACATAGGAGGTCTTCCCATATAGCTTTGAGGTGGCAATGCAGTACCCTGCGATGGTTGAACAAATCCATGACTAGGTTGCTGCATAGGCTGTGGTTGCACCTGAGCGAAAGGACCAGCATGGTGTAGTTGTCCTGGAAATGCTTGTGGTTGCTGCACATATTGCTGAGGTGTTGGTTGCTGAACCTGATGCACAATAGGACGCGGATGAGCTGGTAGACCTGGTTGATTATGAGGATGGATGTGCTGCTGTGTGGGTGGAGCTTGTGAAGACAACATATGAGGAGGTTGAGTAGGACGCATATGAGGAGGTGGTTGTGGAAACTGAGTAGGTGGTAAAGACCCAGTTGGTGGTTGCACTTGCATAGGTGGAGGATGCTGGATTGGTTGGTGTGGTTGTGAGGGATAAGAGGGATGACCAGCCACAGATTGAACTGGAGGATGCTGAGGATTCATAGGTTGGGACTGAGGTGGAGGAAGAGGAAGTGGTTGAAAAGGTGGATGTGCTTGAGGAGGCTGAGAATAGTGCATCTGTGAATGAGGTTGCTGATATTGAGGCACTTGCATTTGTGGTTGTGGTTGTGATTGGGCGTGACTTTGAGCAGGATGTGGCTGAACTTGTTGGTATGACTGTGGAGGCATGTGCCCATGAGCAAGGGGCTGATTCTGTGACTGAATCTGACCTCCTGGATGAACTTGCTGTTGTGGATTCACTTGAGCCTGGTTTTGACTTGAGCCAACCACTGCAGCCTGAGAATAGAGAGGTTGAGGCTGTACATTAGATGGAATTTGTGGCTGAGCTTGAGAGTGCATCTGAAATTGTGGTGGACCTTGGGCCTGTGGCTGGGGTTGGATTTGTGGCTGAGGTTGTATAGGGGCTTGAATCTGAGGCTGAGATTGGGGTTGTGGCTGGACTGGAGGCTGGTTTTGTGGCTGCTGTTGATACGGGTAGTATTGTTGATAAGTCTGCTGCTGGTATGGATCATAACCAGGGTATTGTTGATAATATTGCTGATACTGTTGTTGTTGTTGTTGTTGTTGTTGATACCATTGTTCGGGTGCTGGCACAGCAGTTGCAGGTGCAACTTGGGGTAGAGGATTAGTTGGTGGAGTCTGATTCAGGTTCTGAGCATTGGAAGGAGCAGTAGCAGTCTGAGGCTGAGCTGCCACTTGATGTGGCTGGGAAGCTGGTGCTGCTGTTTGATTAGCAATTTTGCTTTGATCAACTGATACAGCAGCATCCTGTGCAGTGTCAGACCCTTGTGGTTGACTATTTGTACCCTGTGGTGATCACGTTAACACAGGTTATGAAAACAAAAGAGAGAAACCTTTTCTTGAAGGCTAAAAAGAGAACGTCTCATTACATTGACATTACAGGTCTGAGCATGTTCCTGTACTTGACGATGCACAATTTGAAGCCCACATCGGTTGCATACAACTGGAGAATTGCCAAAGGCACATCCTGAGCAGTGAGAAGTGCACTCAGATAAAGGACCTTGCCATACACAGCCACTCCTATGATAGAGGCAATGTACATTGGTTTTCCCAATGGTTTCTGCCAATGCCTTGTTAGATTCCATGAGTGGCTGAAACAAGGATCAACATAAAATGTTATGATCATAACTCAATTAAGGCAAGAAGAATAACAAGAAGTTTACCTTTGAACCAGCTTCAGTTACCAAGTATCCATCATAAGGGCAAGCCTGAGTACTGCCTACAACATATGTCAGACAAGGCTTGCAGTATAGGTGAGTGCATTGTGTCTGGAGTGCTTCATGCGGATACACGAGTGTTCGACAAACAGGACAAAAGTATTCGCCAGCAAGAGATTGGATGTTTAATATGCACTCATTGTCAAAACCCATGTTGCATCAGAATACTCTCAAGGGCATTCACAGTATATCAACACTAACCTGAAAATGAGCAGTATTTCCTGCACATAGAAAACCAACCAGTTAGATCGCTATACAGACGTAGGACTGCTTTAGTTACCCTGCCTAAACCATTCAAAGCAAAACCATAACAATTAAGGAAGCATCCCACATTATATTTCTGCAAACTCTTTAGCTTTTGTGGAACAAGGTCAACTAATTTCGACAGAAAGTAAGAAATTGCATATTGAACGACATCAATACATGGACAGGATAACACTTCATCAAGTTCTAGACCCCTACCCCATCTTAAATGACACAAACCAACACAGGTATTGGCATGAAACACAAATATAACACCAAATTAACCCTAGAACATCATCAATTGTGAACCAAAATTAACAGACATAATATGCTTGTTTAATAATGCTTCTAATTCTTGGTAGAGTTATCAAATAACTTCCTTGCTTGGCTCAGCATCAAAGAGAACTGGTAACAAATCTTGATCCTCAAGAAAACAAAGTCAAATAAAATCAAAACAAGGCTTTGATATACATGAAAATAAAAACCCTGGCCACTCTGTGCAGCACACTAACATAAACCGAACCTAATGTATAAAGGTTATCATACTTTCACAATGTATTAAGCTTTGGTTTTTAGAATTGCATTTCATTCGGAGGGACCAACGCTTCACGCAACCATCAACATACTTGGGTACATTTGGTCGAAGGAAATCATATACGGGTAAATGTCAATTTTATCTTCAATAGCTAAGACAGAAAATGAAATGATCGAAGGAATAAAACCATCGGATTTAAGCAGTAAGGAAGTAAAACACTGATCATGATGGACGATCAGCGAGTGAACGGCTTCCAAAGCTTTCTGATAAATAAAAGCTTAACATAACCACCGCCAAACGAAGTACAACGAGGGCGGAACAAAGTGATATTTCCATCAAACTCAATTATACCGTATGAATAAAAGGAAAAAAACGATAGTACGAAAACCAAACCCTAGGGTTTTGGCAACCAGAGAATCAAACCTTGATGACAATGAGGACGACCAGCTACGATCCTGACTGGCCTCGTTTATGAAATTCTGGGAGAGATTGATGTGCGACGGTGTCAACGTGATCAGTGAGAACCGAAGAAAGGGTATATTGGTTATTTGGTGGCAGTGGGCGTTACTACTATAGATGCCCTAGCCCCCCTGAGTGCCAGATAAGTAGAGGGAGGAGGATGGTTTTGTAAATATATGGAAGTATGGGGTGATTTATGTAAGTCCTCGTCGGCGATGCCGTCATGCGCCTTGCCACCGGTCCGGACTGTGTGTTCGTTTTTTAGAAAAAAAAATAAAAAAAATAAAAACAGATTCATTGCCTTGTTTAGAAAATAAGATCTTTTGTCACTAATTCTTATACGAGAGAATTACAAATTCAGTCTAATATATTAATTAATTTTTGGAAAATAGCCAAAAAAAAAAAAAAAAAAAAACTCAAAATTACAATTTTAGCCCCTAAAATCGTAGATGGAATAAAAGTCATCTGCGATTTTACAAGTCCAACTGCGAATGCACAGGTGCCTAAAGCACATTTGTGTTTTAGGCACGTGTACATTCGCAGATGGAATGGTCCATCTGCGAGTTTTCTGTTTCCATTTGCAATTTCGTGGGTTTTGTATGAAAACGTTTTTTTTTCTTCATTTTTCAGTTTCTAAGTTGAAGAAACTCTCTCTATCTCTCATTTCCTTTGACGATTTCTTTAATAATATGAACGATTTCTTCAATAATCCCATAAATATGGTAAGATCTCAACTCATTTTATGTTTTAATCATCATTTATCTAGTATATGTTTTTTTATTTATGATTTATTCTATTAGATTTTGTAAAAAAAATGAAACTATATTATGTGTTATTTAGTAATTATGTTGTATTTGATAATTAAAATATTATTTATTAGTAGCCTTAAAGTTTTGATGTTATTTGGCTACTGGTTGTATAAATGTACAAGTATAAATTGTGTAAAATGTGCATTCGGTTGTTGTACATTTAGTAAAATGCCTACAATATGTTGTTGTTTTTTACTTGTCGTTTGTTTATTTGTCGTTTATGCTGAAAAATGGTTACAATATGTTTTTGGTTAGTGTATGTATGAATGTACGAGTATAGACTATGTAAAATGTGCATTGAGTTGTTGTACATTAAGTAAAATGGATACAATATATTCTTGTTTTTTACTTGTCGTTTATATTGAAAATGGTTACAATATGTTTTTGTTTTTCAGCAAGAATATTGAAATTATTGTTTGAATGTTGTTTAATGCATTGTTTATGTTTGTAATTTGAATGTTGGATTATTTATTTATTCCATTTAATATCCCGATATTTTTAAAGAAAATAGTTGTTAAGTTTTCTAATTTTTTGTTGTTTTTTCAGCATGATTATAAAAATTTTAATGTTAAATCTGTTGTCGACTTAAAATAATCGGGGCGTAACATTTGTGAAAGTATTGGAGATGCTACATGGTGCACGACGCGATAGTTTTAGACAAACTGTGTTTGGTTACTTGTTATACGTCCCTCATTTACAATGGATGGATTGTTGTTCCATATAATGTTTCTTCATTAGATACGGCCGGACGTCATTTTATCCCCAGAGGGCATAAAACAATTATATTTTAGAGTGGGGGATACGAAAATGGTTTATGGCCCGGAAGAGTTTTGTTTGATAATCGGGTTTAATTTTGGCGTGTATCCCAAAATGATTGGCAAAAAAGTCTCGAAAAACAAAAGTTACTAGTAAAAAAAGATGTTTATTGCGTGAACGGCTATTTCCGAACCATACAAATAGTTCGGTGAAAATTTGTGACTTGAAAAGTTTTATTTAAAATCATTCATTCTTAGAAGCTACCGACAATGATGCAGTTAGATCATGTCTTATATACGTTTTGTGTGAAAGATTTTTGGGAAAATAAATAAATGACCGGGTGCCGCAAGACTAGTCTTTTTTTTTGCCGATAATTTGGATGTGTGGAACATATATTTTTTGTTTACTTTGAAAGTTTCATATTATTAATGTTAATGTATATTATAATTAATATTTTTTTGGTAGATTTGCTTGGGGTAGCTATCTTTGGGAGTTTACCTATGACGACCTTGAAGATACGTAGAACAAGATAGATAGATATTTTTCACTGCATGAGCGTCGTCAAACTTTTAAATACTCCATTTCAGGATTTACGGCGTCATTTAGGGTATACAAATTTATTATTATTTTAAATAAGATGTTATTGTTATGTTAGTTACTTTAATTTTTATTACTATAATTGTGAAAATTATAGATATGGGTATATATGAGATTCTTCAAGTTGTTCGTGCTTGTGGATTTGCATTAAGAAAAAACCGAGACACGCCTTGGATGAAACGATGGAGTGGTACGAAAAAATTGAAATGGGTTGATGTGAACAATATTTTTGAAATGATAAAGGTTTGTAAATATTATTTTAATTTTCAAAAAAAATATATTACACTTTTATATGCATTTTTAATATGTTAAATTGTTTTAGGAGGGACGACGACCAAGTAATAACATGTCACCGAGTGATGATGAGACGACGTCTTCTTATTATATGTTATTTCAAGAGTATGCATATGGTGAACGGAATCCAGTTCCATCCCCAATACGAGAGCATTTTAGGAGACAAGACACATCTTCGTCTAGTATGTCTTCTAGTGGTCGCTTTCACGATAGAGGTGGACCTAGCGGGAAACCAAGTTTAGAAGAGATGTTGAAACGGCTACATGCACTGGAGCAACAGGTGTTTATGAACCGAAAACCTACTGAGGCGTTTGTAGAAAAAGTGGATAATGAAAACATATGGAACAACATCAGCTTTGAGGAACATGCAATATTTCAAACAAATTTTGGTGAAACGGTTAGTTACACCCTAGATTTTTTATATAATTTGTTAACATATTTGTAAATTTTTGTTAATATTTTATAGTTGGAAATGTAGGTTGTAGCAGATGAGTCGATGAATAAAAATAAAACCAATGAAAATGTTTTTGGTGATATTGAAGACGAAAAGGTTATTATATATATTACAAATACGATTTTAGTTGTTAAATGTTAAGGCGCATTTCGTTAATAATTATAATGTTTTAATTTTAATGTAGGAGTTGGACGAGAGGATAGACAAAGCGGGGCATAGTACAAATAAATTTGATGATGATGTGTACAAATAAATTCGATGATGATGTGTTCGCTTTTGATGATAATGAACCTGAACAGGTTGATATACTTACATTTATCTTTTGTTTCTTAATAGATTCATACATTTTTTTTATTAATGATTATATCTTATTAATTTAAGTGTCAGAGGAAGATGTAATAATTACAGGGACTGTAAATCATTTTGATGATCATGTATAGGTGTCCTCCTTACACCGAGGTGTTCATTTAATTTGAAAACTTATATTATTATAATTATACATTTTATGTGAATTATTTGAAATATAATGATTTACACTTTCAATATCGTTTTAGTTGCACACGACACAAAAGCAAAAGCGAAGACCAAAGAAGAAGGTTGATGCCAAGTCAACAACCCCCGTTCCTCCTCCAGCATTCGTTGTTCATGACTTCTCGGTTTTGCGTATGTAACCTTCTGTAGCAGGCAGTGAGGTTGTGTTACAAAATTATTTTTTTCATGCATGTAAACTGGAGCACCGTTTCTACAATTTAGATTTAAATATAGAGTTTTGGAGTGCATTGTTTGGGCATACACGCAACAGATGGTTGGATGAAGCAGAACTATATTTTATTTTTTTTATTCTAATTGCTTTTTATTTATTAATTAATAACAAAAGTATCATAACTTTCGCAGCATGTGACGATTAGGATTAGATTGTTGATGGAGAGACGATTTGACAGTGATCGGTATGCAGTGATGCCTCCTAATTTTTTTGTTTGCCATTAATTGGAGGAAGGTTTGGATTGGAGGGCGTTTATGTCTGGTATTGCTACATACTATAAAGCATATAAAGTTCACCGTAAAAGATTTCATTGTATTCAATGTTATATATAATACAAAGAGTACAAAGATAACATAACAAAATATGCTAAAATACAGAGACTAGATAAATACAATAAATAACTATGATTTATCGCTAATACCCCCGGCAAGCGCAGAGGTGGGGGACCAACACACAGCTTGGCTCGAATTTTCTCAAATAGAGGCCTTGGAAGACTTTTGGTGAAGATGTTCGCTATCTGTAAAGAGGTTGGCACAAAACGCGTGTATAGCCATCCAGAAGCAATGAGCTCACGAACGAAGTGATAGTCAATACCAATATGCTTAGCTCTTTTGTGTGAAATTGGATTATGACTGAGAAATAAAGCACTTTTATTGTCACATAACAACGTAGGTCGATCAGGAGGAAGAGCAAAGAGTTCATGTAGTAAATGAGTTATCCATACTATTTCAGCAGTTGTGTTTGCCATGGCCCGATACTCATACTCACAACTAGACCTGTAGACAGTAGGTTGTTTCTTAGCACTTCAGGAAACAAGATTACCACCAATAAATATTGAATAGCCATAGGTAGACCTACAAGTCTCAATACACCTAGCCCAATCCACGTCCGAACAGCCAAGAATTAAAGATGATCGTGGGTGAGTAAAGTACAACTCGTAAGTTAGAGTGCCCTTAACATATCGTAGAATTCGTTTAACTGCTTGAAAGTGATCAATAGTTAGAGCATGCAAGAACTGACTGACTTGATTAATAGCAAAGGACAAGTCTGGACGAGTGATGGTGAGGTATTGTAGGGCACCAACTAATGAGCGATATGTAGTAGGATCCGAAAATGGAGAGCCAATGGAGACAAGTGCCTCGGAAGTGGCTAAAGGCGTAGAAACAGGCTTAGAGTCAAGCAGGTTGTCTCTAAGTAAAATATCATAGGAATACTCGACTTGTGTCAAAAATAAACCATCATCTGTGTAGGAGACTTCAAGACCCAAACAATAATTCAATGTTCCAAGATCCTTAACATCAAATTCAGAGTGTAATTTGGAAATGAATTTGTGAATGAGAGAAGCATCATTATATGTGAGTATAATGTCATCAACATATACAAACAGGTACAAAATATATGAGTCACGTTTAAAAACAAAAAGTGAGGTATCTTCTTGATTGCGAACAAAGCCAAGGCTGACAAGAAAGGAGCTGAGACGCTGAAACCATGCACGTGGCGCTTGTTTAAGACCATAGAGGGCTTTGTGAAGTTGACAAACATGATTAGGAAACCGTGTGTCAGATAATCATGGGGGTTGTTCCATGAAGACTGTTTCCGTAAGCCTCCCATTTAGAAAGGCATTGTTAACATCTAATTGGTGCAAGGGCCAGCGATGCATGACAGCCAAAGAAAGAACAATGCGGACAGTTACGGACTTAACCACAAGACTGAAAGTATAGGTATAATCAAGACCAAAAATCTGACTAACACCTTGTGCAACTAAACGTTCTTTGTAACGTTGTGATGTGCCAGTAGAGTTATACTTAATGCTATATACCCATTCTGATCCAACTACATTTGACTTGAGTGGACGAGGAACCAAAGACCAAGTGTTATTAGAGCGTAATGCATGCGTTTCATCTTCCGTAGTGGATAGCCAGTGTGGATTTTTAGAGGCAGACTTAAAACCACGAGGCTCTTTAGCAGCAAAAAGTAATTAATGCAATGGTGAGTGCTGGAGATAAGCAATATCAACGAAATGCTTAGTTTTGAAAATACCTTCCCGGGATCGAGTCACCATAGGATGTGTGGAAGATGAAGGTCTGAAAGGCACCGTGACTAGAGGCTGGTCTGCATTAGCAGGATGTACACGTGGTACTTCATTCTCTATCAAGAATGAAGGTTGTGACGGTATGGCTACAACAAGTGGAACAATATTCAAAGGAGTGGGGGTCGCTGATGGAGAGCATAAGACACATGGAGATACCGAAGCAGAAGAAAGCGTAGCCGATGATGGCTGTGAAGTTGGTTCCTCGGGAGGTGGATCTGGAAAAAAGTGACGAGGTAATGTCATCAAACCGAGAAAATACCAAGGTGGCCTTATCGGATTGAGAAGTGAGGCCACTAAATGGAAATTGGGTTTCATCAACCACATCATGGCGTGTGGTATAAATTCAACCAGATGTCGTATCCAGACATCGATATCCTTTATATTGAGAACTGTAATGTAACATCCAAAATTTCAAAACAATTAAAACTTTTCAAAATCACCCATTTTATTAACGTTGTTACAAAAAGGTTTTCAATACATTATTAAACAGAGTAATTTCCCAGGTTCATATCATAAAACACCAACGCGAGAAACGGTACGATCACGCCTTTGCCTTGTCACAGACTCTTGAGAACCTGAAACATAAAACCACAACTGTAAGCCCGAAAGCTTAGTGAGATACCCCCAGAATACCAACCACATATACGCCTTTCCAGGCCCTGACCTTCCGGTCCATGTGTCTCAGGGGACTTCCGTCCCTGCTGGGTAAACCTTCCGGTCCTACCCACGCCGACCTTCCGGTCCATCACACAACATAATCGCCTTCCGGCCCATAACATATTGCCTTCCGTCCCATAAGCATAAAATGCATATATAAAATAACAAACAATCATATAGCAGTTCATAGACAATAATCGATCAACAGATCACATATCATAGCATTACTCTAACAAGATACCGGTCTAGCCGGTCACTATCATAACATTACTCTATGAATCAGTCAACATACTAAAAGCATACATACGCCTTTCCAGGCCATGACCTTTCGGTCCACATAGTAATGCCTTCCGGCCCATAACATATAATGCCTTCCGGCCCATAACATATAATGCCTTCCGGCCTGTAACACATAATGACTACTACCCGGATTTCCATCCGATAAAAGGGTTGACATTGGTGCCATAAACCCTAGCGATATAGTGAGGATAACTCACCTCGAAACTGCCGACTGAACAGATAGCTCAAGCTGCTCCGATCACTGATACGATCTCCACCCCTGGATAGCCACCAATGCACCGAACTCAAACGATAAACAACAATTACCAAAATACCCATGGAACCACTGGTAAATCCTTGGTCAAAGACAAGGTCAAAGTCAACCCCTGACTGACCCTACTCGCCGAGTCAACCCTATGACTCGCCGAGTCCCCATACTCAGAACTTCACTTAACCCGCGACCTAACTCGCCGAGTCACCCCAAGACTCGCCGAGTTCAACGACTCTGAGTCCACTCGCCCTTGACTCACCGATTCCTTAAGATTCCCTTTCTACACGTCGAGTATCCCCTTTTTACTCGACGAGTTCCTCCTGGAAGAATCGCGGGGCCACCCCGACTCAACTCGCCGAGTTTGAAGAACAACTCGACGAGTCCCAGTTATTCTTCAAGCTACTCGCCGAGTCTGTTCATCAGACTCGTCGAGTCCATGCCATGCAGTCGATCAAACTGCTTCCTGAGATAAGTATTGTCCCGAAATACACAAGCATGGGACCTTCTGAACCTCTAAGGTCCTAATACAGGGTCACAATCGTTTGGGGAACTAGGGTAGCATTCAATCTAATCACAAAAGGGTTCCACAAACCCTAATTCCATAAACACATCAACATAGCAGGGTATACTCGAATTCTTACCTGGATGATGTATTCTCTGTGTCCCCAATCCTCAGAATGTGACTCCCTTGCTGCTCCTTAAGCCAATCCCTTCTCTTCCTTGCACAACCACTCTTCTATAACCACCAATGGTCTATAATCCTTGCTCCAGATGCACACAACGATTTAGGGTTCTTCTCAGAAGGCTAAACTGAACAATGACGGCCAATGAGTGCCTCTTATACGTCCCAAACCTGAACGGTTAGGGTTTTCGCCAAACAGCGCAGACTCGCCGAGTCCCTATCTGGACTCGTCGAGTCCAGTCGCGAACCCGCGACCCGGTCTGCGATCCTACTCGGCGAGTCTAGGCTCCAACTCGTCGAGTCCCCTCTTAAAACACCCCCAAATCATAATTATACCAACATTTGAAATTCCGGGCTGTTACATGTAACCGATAAAAACACATGGAGCACTTCGAGGTTCCAATTTATTTGATGCATAAGGATGTAAATAATGAAAGACAATGCACCCAAAAGCTCGAAACGCATTATAGTTTGGAGATGAATGATATAGAAGCTCAAATGGGTTATTATAGACAAGAATCTTATAAGGCAGTCAATTAATAATGTATGTTGTTGAGCCGAAAGCATCAACCCATAAAGTTGTTGAGCTTGTGCATTAAATAACATAGCGAGACCCGTTTTAGTAAGATACCTATGTTTCCGTTATGCTCTGCCATTCTATTGAGGAGTATATGCACACGAGAGCTGTTGATGAGTCCCATTAGTGGCAATAAGTGAGAGGAACCGATTATTAACAAACTCAGTCCCACCATCACTCTGAAAAACTTTTATTTTGCAGGAGAACTGAGTTTGTACAAAGGCTAAAAATGTGGTAAGAGCATTGAAGAAATCAGGCTTTAACTTTAGAGGATAAAACCACACAAATCTTGAGAAGCCATCAATAGAAATGCAATAATATCTATAACCATCGGTAGATTTTGTGGGTCCAGATCCTCAAAGATCATAATGAAATAAATCTAGTACTTGTAGTGATCGTTTGGGATTGATTGGAAATGGTAGTTGTTTACTTTTAGACAATTGACATGAAGAACAAACATGAAGTGTAGGTAATAAAGATGAAATAGACAAAACACCCGATTTATTAAGTAACTAGGCGAATGCCCGCGCGTTGCGCAGAAGCATCTATATAGCTGAAATCTTTACAAATATATGTTTTTTTAAATATAACAATAATGTCGTTAAATTTGATATAATAATTCGTATACTAAGTTGATATAGTATGTTGATTATTTTGAATTATATAATAATATATACATCTATTAAAACTGCATAATCTCAATCTTTTGAATGACCTCTACCTGGAGGTTACTCATGAATAAAATTAAATATAATATATGGTTTAATATTATTTATAGTTGTTATTATTGTTAATTCATTTTTAAAATTTATTTGCTTAACGTTTTAATTTCTATCAGTGTAATTATTTAAAACATCAAACAATTTTTTTTTTGATTTTAAAGGTAACAATCAAATCATGTATATAGAGTTATTTTTAACTATTGTTATTGTAAGTTATTTTAAGCTGCTTATTTCAAAAATTTTAACAATTATAAAAATATATTTTGGAAATATTTTAGTGAATTGATATACAATTTAGTTTTTGCATTTAACACTATAATTTATCACTTTTCACTATTCACAATATATTCTTTGAGTTTTTTTTAAGTGGAACTGAAATTTATATTGAAGTTGACCTTGTAATATTATATTTAAATTAACAATTTAAGTATTTTGTCCATATAGTTCAAAAGTTGTAGCTTTAAACTGATAATGGTTTACATACAACAACATATTAAATCTAATAAATTATGTATAATATGTTAAAAGTTAAAGACATAACTTTATACGTAGAAGTAAAAATATTATTATAATATTCAAATTTAGTTTTTTTTTATTACACTTTAGGTTTGATACTTATTTATCCTTGTTAACTAATTTATAATCATTATTAGAAAGACACGTCAATTTATCACTTTTAACTATTTACAAAATATTCTTTGGGTTATTTAAGTTGAACTAAATTTTATATTTAAGTTGATCATGTAAGGTTACATTTAAATTAAAATTTTAAATATTTTATACAAATTGATCAAAAGTTGTAGCTTTAAAATGATAATGGTTTTCATACAACATATTAGACCTAATAAATTAAGTATAATATGTTAAAAGTTAAAAACAAACTTTATAAGTAGAAGAAAATATATTTTTTTAATATTGAAATTTAATTTATATATGATTATACTTTAGTTTTGATATTTATTTAACCTTATTAACCAACTTATAATAATTATTAGAAAGAAATTGAAAAGTCATTGGAGTTTCAAATGAATGTGGTGAAAGGAAAAAATGCATGAGAGTTTCAAATGAATGTGGTTCAAGAAAAAATGCAATTTTTATAAGTATATAATGATGAAATAATGTCAAATGAAACATGCTCTAAGCGATTGTGCCACAATTCATATGATGCACTTATTTTGGAAGATTTTAAAGTAGAAAGAAAAACTTGATGTCCTTGCTTCAACACATATAATCCATTCTCACATTTTCCTCTTGCCAGTATTTCCTTTGTTACCCGATTCTGAATTACAAAAAATGGATTAGAAAATAAAACATCAAAAGGAGCATCATGAGTCAGCTTGCTAATGTTTAGGAGATTTGTGGTTATATTAGGGATAACAATCACATCAGATAACTTTGATGGCTGGAGATAGAGTTTTTGTGTCAATATGGGAAATAGAAGAAGAGTTGCTATTTGAAAATATGACCTGATCAGTACCAGCATAAGGAGTGGTGGATATCACACCCCCAAACCAAGGATGGCGGAAACGTCTGGGGGTGGAGGACTTCATGTATAGTATCACAACAACATGTATAATAGTGCTCAAAGTAAATACAACCATCATAAATATAATTAAAAAAAAGTTACACCAATGTATATGTTTACATGTTTCAAAATCAATTACATTATGATGACAAAATAGATTGTTTGACGATTTAACGTCTCATCCTCAAAGCGCTGATGTTTCCCTGTTTCACTGATTTCCTGAGAATACAAGTAGTTTTGAAAAAGTGTCAACAATTAAGTTGGTGAGTTCATAAGAGTTTTGTTTTAAGAAGAAACCGTTTTCCTTGTAAAAGCGATAAAGTTTGATTTCCAGAAAATCCAATATTTTCCTCATTATGTATGAAATGAATGCTTCTATGTTACGCGATAATAAATCCTAGAAAGACCCCTAGATTCCTTCTATAATCACTCAGCGTATATAAATTATATAAAAATTAAGTTAAATAAACCGTTGAATATAATGGGTCTGCCCCACGTCCACAACCAAACAAGGAACAGGAGATAAGGCGGGCCACCAATTCTAAGTCGCTTGTGACTAGATTCTTATATAACTCTAGCATATACACTTAACAATTATAGCTGAAGTCTAAAAATTCTAGATGAAGTATAGTTTTAATATCATAATAACTATTTTATGTGAACCTGATACTTTATATCAGTATCCCTTTTTGTATAAAAACCTGGTACTTTGTATTTGTACCCCTCTTTGTATAAAACCGGTACTTTGTATTTGTACCCCTTTTCGTATGAAAATCTGGTACTTTGTATTTGTACCACTTTTTCGTATAAAACCGGTACTTTGTATTTGTACCCTTTTTCGTAAGAAAACCGGTACTTTGTATTTGTACCCATTTTCGTATGAAAACCGGTACTTTGTATTTGTACCCCTTTTCGTATGAAAACCTTTTGTAATGTAAATGATCATAAACTACACCTATTATAGTTTATCAAAATGTTTGAAATGTACATGCAACCTAACTATACCTATTATAGTTTAGTATGTTTGTTTGTGGTGTATAAGAACCCTTTTCTATGTAAGTCAAATGTATAGCACAATATAGCTATGTTTATCTTGCTTTGTTTTGTACTAATGGTAATGATGGAGGATTCTTACAAATTTAGTGAGTGTTTTCTATTATATAATTATACCACTACAAGAAATACATGTAAAATATGAAGTCATCAAAGATTTAACACTTTGCTCAACATGTTACAAAGTGTGTTGAAAGTGATAAGCTGTTAACTAGTTTTTAACTTTTCTACACTATTTTAGAAAGATCATAGAAAAATCATACGAGGTCGAAAACTGAATCCGTAAATTCTGAGAGTTCCTAAAATGTGTCTAGTTTACTCATAATTTTTATCATGATTTTTAGTGACCTCCAACTTGGGTGAAAAAGTTCATAATCACAGACTGGTCCGGATTGGTGTTTGAAATGATAGACACTTTTGTAAAAATCACCATAAATTGTAGAAAAAATGTATGGAGATGTGCAAGTAATCATTTTAAAGCTAAGAACTGGAACTACTTACACCTAAAACAGTTTTGAAAACAAAAATGTTTAAGTTGTCCAAAACAGTCCGTGAATGGAGCCCAACTTTTCTGATGAAAGCTGTTAGAAAATTTTAGTTATGTTCTTGGTGTTTTAACTTGTATTCCCCCCCTAAAAACTTGAGAAAACATAAAAATGTAGGGGTATGAACTCACCTTATGTGATTTCAGAATATGAGTGTTGGAGATGAGAAGTGTTCAACTCAAGAACACTTGAAGATTGCTTGAAGATTCAAGAATCTAGCATAATTTATGATGGAAATTTGTGTAAGAATCAATGATTTGAGTACAAGGAAATGTATTAATCATGAGAAAGGTGATAAATCTTACCAAAAATGAGAGAAAACTTGATGATCAGCCCTTGAATCTCGAATTTGAGGGAGAGAATTTGAGAGAAAAGTGGGTTTGATCTTTGGTAGAAATGAGAGAAGTGAGTGAGAATGAGGCGAGAGAGAGAGTTGTTCCAGCTCTAAAACGTGGGAGAGGCTGAAAATTGAGTGGGAGAGGACTATGAAGTGACTAGGGATGGTGGGGATGTGTGTGGGTTAGTCATGGAGTGGGTGTGGTGGTTGCTTGTGTCATAAATCAAAGATAAGTCAACACTCCACCTTAAATATTCACCCACTAGATTTTATTCTTAAATAAATATTTTCATAAAAAATGATTAAATTATGAATATTTAGGGTCTTATATGTTAAAATATGATTTCTGGAGAAAATCCCGCATTAAAATAATTAAAAACGGGCTTAAAACGGAGAAATGATCGAAAACCAGGTGAAAAATGGTGAAATCTGGAGTCTAGGACCGGAGTCTCGGTCATCAGCAGCATTAGAGCCGGGAGGAGCCTTGGTCGCTGAAGTGGGTCCGAAGGAGGCTTAGCCGCAGACGAAGATAGGGGTTGCGGTCCGAAGTGAAGCTCGCTGCGGGGCTTGGTTCCGGGTTCGATGGCTCCAGCTTCGTGGCTGCGGTCTTGACGGCTACGGCTGTGGGCTTCGGCTCGGTGGCTGCGGCTAGATAGGAGCCTCAGACTCGGTTTGGGTGACCTCGGATCCAAGAAGACTTGGCCCTTATGAGTAGGCTTCGGTCCTAAAGGGTTATTTTCCTTGGTTTTTCCCTTCTTTGAGTGATTTCTCATCAAACCAAGTATCGGGATGCCCCAATTGCTTATAAAAATTTCAAGAGAGGTTTCGGGAGAGATTTTACAATCTTGGAGAGATTTCTCATACAAAGAGAGATTTGGGAGAGATTTCACATATGGAGAGAGATTTGGGAGAGAATCCACATTCTTGGAGAGATTTCTCATATAAAGAGAGATTTGGGAGAGATTTCACATATGGGGAGAGATTTGGGAGAGATTTCACAATCTTGGAGAGATTCTCGATAAAGAGAGATAGACTGAAAACGATTGAGAGAGGTTTTGTGTGTGACATTTGTGAGTGTCCCGCTTCGCAATGCAAGGTCCGTAAGCCCCATTAAGGCATGTTAAGGATCTTACACACTCCCAATGAGTATGCAACATTGTTTTATCGGTTTGGTTCGTTACTTACTATGGTTTTAGGTTAAGGAAATCTTGATGTACGAACTTTTCAATTTATGATCTTTCATTAGAATAGCGAGTGGTATAGTAATTACCCAACATAAACCCTAGCATACGAGGGTTAACAGAGGTGACCAGTCTGACTTGTTGACTTTATTTGACTTTGACTTGACCAGAATTTGACGGTTGTCACAGTGGAGTCAAGATTCTCGGAATTGGATGTCATGTGTGATGTTGCCCCGTAATCGACATACCAATCAGGAGAATTGTTGGTGACATGACATTAAGCTTGAAAATCTTGAGCAAGATTGGTGGTGGAAGTCGACCCTTTATTTGCAAAGGTGCTCAATTGGGGACAAGAGTTTTCATAGTGGTCATTTGCCCTACACAACCGAAAATGAGGAGGGCGACGCCCCCTTCCCCGACCATCATTGTGAGCACCCTTTTCTCGTCTTAAGTATCCGCCACCAGATGAGTTACCACGAGAGGAAGCAGTAGAGGATGGGATTGGCGAGTGGCGTTGAAAGCAACAGTGGGAACAGTAGTTTCATGGATCATTTTTAGAAATAATTCATGAGATCCAGCTTGGGATGTGAGGGTACGAAAGCTTGGAGCTGGTTTGAGAGCACGATAAGTAGTGGAGAAGGTTTCAAACGAAGCTCCAAGCCCACATAAAAATCAATGGTTTTTATCTGTATCATCAAAAGGGTTGCCAATAGTGACTAGCTGATCATAAATGGATTTGAATTTTGCACCAAACTCTGAAACAATTGATGATCCTTTTTGAAGTCGACGCAGGCTGTCACGAAGAACGTGCATACATTCTTGAGAATCTTGTCGATAGGCAACTTGAAGAGCATTCCATACTTCGTGAGTTGTGGTAAGACCTAGGGTTTCGGCCATTGCAGCTTCGTTGAGAGAAGCTTAAATGATGAGAAAACCTTTTTGATATGCTTCGAGCTAGGAGGCGTACGCAGGGTTTGGGGCAGTGTTAGGTGCATTTTGTGTACCTTTTTGCACACCCTTTAGTCCCATTTCATGCATCTATTTAGCATAATTGTCCTTCATTTGTCTTGCATTTCATCATATTTCATGTTAGTATCTAGAACAACCTTATTTGCACATTTTCATGTTTTTTCAGGTAAATCGGAGGTTGGAACACGCTTTGGGAAGTGTCGGGAAGCATTGGTGAAGATTTCGGGATGATCGGGCGAAGAACGAAAAAGTTGGAAAAATCAAGTTTGGATTCAGAGTCAGAGGGGTACACGGGCCGTGTTGGATTTACACTGCAAAACCAACACGGGCCGTGTTGACCAAAAAGAGGAGCTGTTGACCATGTTGAACACGGGCCGTGTCAGATTTACTCTATGTTCAACACGGGCCGTGTTCGACACAGAAACCAACTTTTGGCAGTTTTTCCTATCTTTCATATTACAGGTTAAGGGTCATTTTTTCACACACACAATGATAGCTTCATTTTATTTACTTCTTTTTATAGTTTATTTTAGTACATTTCATTCGCATTTTAGTTAACTTCCATGCATATTTTCCCTTTTGTTATTTTTATGACCATTTCGGGGTACTTTCTAGTTTCTTGAGCATTATTGCAGATTTTCTTGGAAACTAGCGAAGCGGCACTCTTGGGAGGCGATTGGGCTTGAAAGGAATTGGGGATTTCGTGCTTGATGGCTATGAAGGTGACTCATGGGGTGGACCTATCAATTGCTTGAAGACTTGGAAGAATTGAGCTTTAAATTTGAAAAACGTGGGAGAATTCTTGAGTGTGCAAGATCAATATTTGGGAGTTTGCGGAAGTTTAGAGTGATGTGGATAGACAAATTGGGCTTTAATTGAAGATATATTGGAGAAAAATGGGCTAGGAGTTGATTGGATTCGAACTGGGCCAATGGATTAGCTGTGGGAGCCCAAAACTTGAAGAAGCCCAAAATTACCCGTCAGAGCCCGTGGCCCGCGTAAGATTCCCCGCGGCCCGCGTGGGTTTCTGACTAGGGCAATTTCGGGATTTTGCTAAGAGCTCTATTTTGGGAAGTTTGGTGTGCCTCTTTAGCCTTATCTTAAAGGTCCGATTTTGAGACTTTCTCTCTGGAGTTTGGAGCACTTTTGGAGGCCAAGAACACTTGAAGAATATCTTCTTTTCATCTCTTGAATCTTGTCAAATGTTTGGTACAATCTTATCTAACTTTGTTCATTTGAGTTTAGCCATGCTTGGCTAAACAAATCTTGGTTGACTTTTTGTTGAATCTTTTGAACTTTTGTTGGATGTTGAAGAATCCATGAACTTGTTCTTAAATCTTTATGAAATTGTTTTGTGTTTTATCATATTATCACTACTAGTATGTTTTTATTCATGAGTTTAAATATGTTTGTGGTGATTAGCTGGCTAATTTCTTGATTAAGTAAATGATCCTCAAATTAGCAAGCAACAAATGATTTTTGTGTTGTTTTTGCTTCACACAATCATAAAAACATTTCCTCCAACATGGTGGTGAAAGCATTTGACCCCTCTTGGATTTGGTAACTTTTTGGTTCTTAATGCTAGTTGACTTTCACTAATTAGATGCTATTTGGAATTAGTGACTTTGACTAAGGAAATTGTTATGAGCTTCTCTAGCCATTTCAACAATTAAGAAAAGTCTAGGTAATCTCAAGCTCCTTGGATTTCTATAGCCAAATTAAGGACTTAAATCAAAGTATTGCACCATTGGATTCTAATGATATGTTCATCAAAATTCAAAGTGAGGAAACTTTAAGTCAACCATCTCTCCCTTATTGATTTTACATCAAACTCTTATTTTTGTTGCCTTTGTCTATTTAAATCATAGTTAATTCTAGTTTGTTTCAAGTATTTCAAAACACCAAAACCCCCCATTTTATTTTTATCGTCATTTTACAAGTATTTTTACAAAGAGATTTTTCATAGAGTTATAAATTGAACCAATCTTCGTGGATTCGATCCCTTTACCACTATACACTATTTTAGTGTGTAATATTTAGGGTTATTATTTGTGTTGGCCTCGACAACCACCACACAACATATCAGAGCACATTTGGAGGAGGATTTTCAAAGGTTTTTGCAAGGGTTTGATTAGCAATCATTTGGAAACATTATTTCTAGTATTTGTAAGTTGTAATTGCACTTTAATTCCATCTTTTATTCTTGTGATCTTGTTTTAGCCATGTGTGGCTAGAACCCTAGTTTCTCCAATTTCATGTTTTGACTTCTTGGTAGTGACTTTAATCATATGACATGATGTTTGTTCTTAATTCCTATCCAATGAATTTGATTTTGCTTCAATCGAATGTTTGATTCTAATTGTGATTCTTATTGTCCAGTTGAATTAGGGTTAGGTCATTCAAGTTATCTCTTTTACAAAATCCGTAATTGTTTTGTGAAATTGAACAAGTAACAAGCATTAAATTGATCTCTATTGAATGAATTTAGTGTAAATATTATTCATACACTTTTACACTCCCGAGCTTATGAGGAGTATTGGGTGTTGTTGGGAACATTCACATAAAGCTTCATGCAATCTTATAATCTAATTCTAAGAGCTTGTTTAGATTAGATTAATAAGGTTAGGGTTAATCAAAGAGCTTATGTTGGTTAATTAATGTGGTGAATGGGAAGTGTTAGAGCTTATTAGCACTTTCAAGTACCAACTTAGATAGAATTGAACGAATATTGTGTCATCTTTGAGTCACATTGCTAAGTTGTCATACATGAAGTTGGAGTCCTTACAAAATCTGAATCTAATTCACTCATTTAGCTGATTGCACGTGTTTTTAATTTGTTTGTTTAGTCATTGCACTCTAAAACCCCCCTTTTTACTGTTGGTGACCATAGTACCTTGTGCAAAAAGGTATAGACTAATTATCCGAAGTTATGATTTTCCGAAGTTTCGTCTTAGCAGTATGCAGCCCGAATACTCGATTTAAGATCGAGCGGTTTTTAGCCGAAACAATCTAAACGAGAATCGAAGATCTCGTTAATATTAGTGAAACGATAAAAAGATAGACGAAAATGGACGTCAGATGAAAAAGTTATGAATTTATAATGGAGTTCTCCTGTCCCGGCCTACTAAAAATAAATAATAAAAATAAATTCAAGATTAGCCGACGGAGTCTAAATGAAAGTTGTAGAACGTAGTCTCACCTACGCGGGAATATAAAGAACGTCGAAAACGGAGTTTGTATGAGGAATATATGAATTTTTGAAGTTTATTAAATAATTAAAATATTAAATTTTAATTATAAATTCCGATATTATCCAAAGGGGGGAGTCAGCGATCTTATCTGGGTTACGCCCAACGTAAATCGAGGATCCAGCCCCTTATAAAAGGGAGTCGAGGCTGCCGGGTTTCTTTGCTCAATTCCTTTTCTCTCTCTCCCGTTTTACCTCGTTTTCGTGCAAGAATTATCCCGAAGCCCCCGGTATCATTCCCGAGTCTAGAAGCAAATCCCGAATCCCCGAAGATCCCGAGAAGTAAAACTCCCGAGCCGAAGCTCTGCCCGCGAGGAGCTCGGTTTTTGTGAAGATCTTCCAGATCTACCGAAGAATACTACTTCTACAAGCCAGAGTGTTGTCCGATCATCTTCTGATCAAGTGAGTGTGTAGTCACTTTCTTCTAACGCATAATTATGAAGTATTTTATATGAAATACGTGTTATGTGTATATTTTGTGGTTATATGTGTGAATGTATATTCACTTTCTTTTATCTCGTAGGTATAATTTATTCTCTATGAAATACGTGTTATGTGTATGTGTCTCATCTGTTGTTTGGAATATGTATTGAATGAGAATGCTATACAGGTTTTAAACTATGTATAAAAATATATATTTTTATCTACTAATATGTTGGGTAGAACATGGGTAGATAGTTGATGTGTGATAAACATATGAGAGGCCTCGATGTTGTTTTGATTCAGTCATCTAGCGGAGTTTAGATGACGACCACAGACTTTTCTAGACAGTCATGTGGAACGCTAGCAGACTCGCCACCTGTAGGTGTTAATGAACTTGGGTGTTCATTTGCTGAACTCCATCCCCCTCATGGTTGCCTTATTTGACATATATTGCTGGGAAACCCCCGAATGCATGTGTTGTCGCCCCGCTGAAATATTCTAAGACTAGGTCCCTTGTGTTAGTTGTTTTAGGGACGTAAAGTGAGAATAACGGGAACGGGTAATTGGGTTATTTTTGGTTGATGAAAATAAATTTAATTACTTATTGTGGGTTGAAAACCCTATATGCTCACCAGGATCCTAAGTCTGACCCACTCAGTTTCTTTGTATTACAGTTAGTGGCCCCAGAGCATAAGTTGGATGACTTGTCAAATTATTTTTGGATTATAGACCTGTTGTTGTAAATAACAGTTGTAAGGTCTGTATTGAAATGTTTATGTTTTTGGTCTGTTTATCGGAACATGGCATCCCGAGTATTGTAATATAATGAAAAATACATTTTCTTTAAGAAATGCTTTGGTAAATCTTATTTTTATCATATTTTGTTTTGCGACCAAATTTCGCAACTCTTTTAATCAATTGATTACTCTGAAATCATTTTAAAAGCATAAATTAAACCGGTCTTTTCTGGCCGTGATTTTGGGGATGTCACACTTTACCAGACCTTTTTCCGAGTTCATGCATACGTTTTTTGGCCAAATATGGTTCAACTAATCAGGTTCGGCCTCGACCAAAGAGGTTCCGCATCAACCAAAGAGGTTCGGCCTCAACCTTTCAGTCGCCCAATCAGGTTCGACCTCGACTAAAGAGGTTTGGCTTCAGTCAAAGAGGTTTGGCCTCAACCTTTCAGGGTGCTCCTTCACAAGACAAAAGGTCGAGCTTTGTGGTCTATCCTAATGAATAGTTGTCAAATATACACCTCATCCCAAGACAAAAGTATCAAAATTTATACCTTATTCCCAAAGGTAAAGACTTTACACTATATATACATCTCACAAACATACACCTCAAGGTAAGTTAACGCTCACTCTCTCTCTCTCTCTCTAATATTAATCGAACTCAAATTACGCTCATTGACTAATTTAACCATCAAATGGTTCTCCCGGGATCCGTTCTCGAAGAACTCCTGATTAGTTGTGTTGTATTTCAGGTACGAAGTTTCAAATCTTATTTGCATCGTCGGGTTGAAGACCTTCATAGAGACCCGAAAAATCTGAGATTCAACAATACAAAAACAACATAATCCACAAAAAAACACCCAAAAACAAACCAAACATTCATTTTTGCATTATTTAATAAAAGTGTTCGAAAAATAAATCAAAACTTGATTAAATAAATAAGTAATCAAAACATTTTTTTTGAAATTTATTTTTACAAATCATACTATTTTTATATTATCTAAGATTTATTATTTTATTACTTAAAAAAAGCAAACAAATGATACAATTATACTCTTTTTAGCCATAATTTTCCTTTTTAGTGGACCTTTATTAATATATATATTTTGATGCATACGAAAAGTAGCAAATCAGAAGCGTGAGATCCATCGTCTCCTCGCATTGTGGATCGGGATATTGACACGAGACTATCTGCATTATAAAATTCTCCCAAAAAAAGCAAAAACGAGAAATCACAAATTCAATATCCCCAGTAAAAATGGAGAAGCAGAACAAGTATCAATGACCTACAAATACAGCGCAATTAAAATACTTGGTACTTGAATTGAAGTACACTTCTACAGTTCCTGAACGTCGACAACCACCACCGCTCCTATTTCACGCCACAATAAATGAAAGAAGGGAGATTCACTTGTCAATCGATCAATACACTCATCAGCGTTCAATTTCATCTTTCCATTTATGGCGGATCTCAGCCATCGCACTGAGATCTCCTTTGCCGAAACCTTCATCTGCAGCGCATTCGCTGCTTGTTTTGCAGAGGTTTATCCTCATTACCTTACTTTTTTCCATCTACACAACCACATACATCCTCACTTTCATAATTTTAATCACATTGCAATATAAATTATTTTGTTACTACTAGATTTAGGAAATCCACTCTCGGAACTTGCAGTGTTAGGGTTTAAATTTCGGTAATTCTGCAAGGAGCAGCGTAATTTTTGAATGTGTATCAATTTCCCTGGATGATATGTATGTCTATGTGTTTATGATGCTGCTGCTTGATAAATGTAATAGGAAAATAAGTATCATCGTTTTTTTTTGAAGATGAGTTACAATTATGGGTGTTGTTGGTTTTATGCAGTTATGTACAATCCCTCTAGACACTGCTAAAGTTCGACTTCAACTCCAGAAGAGATCAGTATCAGGAGAAGAAAGTGGTGGTGGTGGAGCTAAGTACAAGGGTCTTTTAGGTACAGTTGCTACTATAGCCAGGGAAGAAGGTTTACTTGCACTTTGGAAAGGTATTATACCTGGATTACATCGCCAATTTATATATGGAGGCTTAAGGATCAGTCTGTATGTGCCTGTAAGTTTCAAGTATTTAGGTTATTTGGTGATTCATGGAAACTCGGCATATAAGCTGCTTCATCTATGAGGACTGATCCAGTATGGTTCAAAACACCGGCTTCTGTATTACATCTGAGCTTTTCGTTATACAGGTTAAGGCTTTTTGTGCTGGTGGTAATCTTCTTGGAGAAGTTTCCTTGTTTCAGAAGATAGTTGCTGCTTTGATTACAGGTGAATGATTTGCAAATTACAATGTCTTCTTCCTCTATACTTTGTCTTCAGGTTAATTGGATTGATTGATTTCGTATCTCCATTATTCATGAAACAGGTGCTATAGCAATCACATTGGCTAATCCAACTGATCTGGTGAAAGTCCGATTACAAGCTGAAGGTAAACTGCCAGCTGGCGCACCCCGTCGCTACACTGGTGCCCTAAATGCCTACTACACAATAATCAAAGAAGTCAGTTCCTTAAATCTCCTTACATCTCAGATCACCATTTTCTTTTTTCCTTTAATTATAATACACCATAAACAGGAAGGAGTAGTTGCACTTTGGACTGGTTTGGGCCCAAATATTGCCAGGAATGCCATTATTAATGCTGCAGAACTTGCTAGCTATGATCAAGTCAAACAGGTCTGATTTATCTTACAAAATAACAATAATAATTATTATTTTATTTATTAATTATAACATTTACTCGATTGGTTCTATCATGCTGTAGACTGTTTTGAAAATTCCAGGGTTCACAGACAATATATTCACCCATCTATTAGCCGGTTTAGGTGCAGGGTTTTTTGCTGTTTTGATTGGTTCACCTGTTGATGTGGTAAAGTAAACTCTCATTAATTGGCTTTCTTTTCAAAAACATAAAAAAGTTTTTTAACTTGAAATTGATATGCATCTTATTATTGTTACAGGTGAAATCTAGAATGATGGGAGATTCAATCTACAAAAGCACTCTTGATTGTATGGTTAAAACCTTAAACGTTGAGGTATCATTATTTGATAATTATTAGTTCATAAGTTTTTTTTTACTACTTGATTCTTTTATAATATTTATATTATTATTTTGATATCTGATTGAACGATTGATTAATTATTATTCAGGGAGCCCTGGCATTCTATAAGGGATTCCTCCCAAATTTTGGTCGGCTAGGATCGTGGAATGTTATAATGTTTTTGACACTTGAGCAAGTAAGCTTCTGTTCTTTTTTTTTTTTTTTATATGTAAAAATATATATTCAAATTGATTTTTATGTTTTGATCAAATGACAGGTAAAGAAATTATTCATATGGGAAGTTTGAAGTTTATCACATCAATGTATATTTAACAAAAAAAATATATACAAAATTTGAAGTTATGAACATACAGATACAGATGAGCTTCTGCTTCTGCTTCTGTGTGTGTTTTTGAAATATGACCAATCTTGGTTACTTTTGGTCATCTTTCAATTGTTGATGTTTGTATCATTCTTATGGTGTCATAATTATGTCGTTATGACAATATTGTTTAATTTTTATCAGATAATTTAACATAAGTCAATAATAATGATTGAGATGATTAACATTTAACATTTAATATGCCTTCTTGTTGCCTAGGTTGGTCATTTAAGTCAATTTTTTAAATACACCACTATGAGCCAAATATAAACTTACGTTTTTTCAATTTTAAGAATCTGTAAGTATAAAACTCAAATCGCTTCCGTTATGAATATGAAAAAAAAAACTTTTCTAAAGGAAATAGGAGTTTGATAAGTGTTCTAGTCAATAACGTTTTTGTCACAACCGAACAAGAATATAATAAAAAACTATAAAACCTAGAACCAAACCAAGAGGGTGTTTGGCTAAGCTTTATTAAAAGTGTTTATCACTTTTTAACTTATTAGTTTATAACAGTATTAGAAAGAAGTTTTTAAAAAATTGTTTGGATTAGTTTATCCGGTGTCAATACGCTATAAATTGATAAACCTTTTTTAGTGTTTGACAAAATGACTAAAAAAAAAGGTTTCTTAGATATGTTGGACAGCTATAAGTATAAGTAGTTTTGATAAGTTAGAGGTTAATAACTTATCAAAAATGACTTATCTTCAGTTTCACACCGTTATAAACTATTTTTAAAAATTAATCTATCTAAACATTTATTTTAACTTATACTCATGTGGAACCGGTAATAATAAAAAAAAACTTCTTTTTTAAACTTAGCTAAACTCAATGACGGAAAGAATTAGTTGGTAGGAGGTAACACTCAATTAATTCACAGAAATAGTATTTTTTTTTATATACATAATACAACTGTGAGTAAATATGATAGCTCCTAGTTTAAGATCCAAAATCCAATTACATTCACAATAAAAGTCCAACAGTGAACCCATTAAAGAATGAAACAGTAGCCCATTAAACAAATGTAAAGAGGGCATATGCTTGTTTCTTGTAATTGTAGTAATTGATATTCATATAAGGGAAAAAAGAAATGCACATTTTTTTTGGTTCGTCTGATGCTCTGATGATCTGATCGGCGCTTACTTGCTGTACCCTTCTTCACTTGCTGTCTTGTTCATTCACGGAAATCATGAAACAAATAATATTAATTTTTCAACTTTAATGTTTTATAATTTAGTTTAATTTATTTGTTCAAATTGAAACCTAATTAGCCAATTAATTGTTCACTTGTATTACAATTGTGAATTTAAATCTTTTATTATTTTTGTAGGGTTTAATTTGATTTTTTTAATAGAACATTGGATGTTGGTAATAGTGAAGAAAGTGGTGGAGGAAAAAACCCCAACCGCAACCATTGGAAGATGTTTTTCTGCAATGAAGATGGGTGATGATTTTTTGAATGATGTTTTGAGTTGTAGTGCAGGAAAAGAATAACTTATGTTTAGTTGATCTAGGGGTTGTTTGTTTTTTTTTTGAAGATCTGCACAACCATTTTTGTCTGCGCCGGGCAGACATATGCCCTCGCAGAATGTTTGTTTTTTGGAAGTGTGCAGATCAAAAAAACGTCTGCACGAGGTCTTCCTGACGCAGACATGGACCACTATCTTCAAAGGTCTTCTGACCCCATTTTAACCTAAACAAAAAAAACATGGCCCACCGTGCAAGTTTTTTTTTTTTTTTTTTTTTTTTTTTGAAAATGCATTTTTAATGTTTATGATATGAAATTAAGTTTGAAAAATCAATTTATTTCAACAACTATAGACGTTAAAAACAAACAGTTTTCTTATTGCAGATTGCAGACATTTGGTCCACCTCTTCTGCCGCAGAGGCTTGCAGATGTGGTCCACAAACTGCAAACATTTTGGCTTAAAAAAAAACAAACACCTCTAAGCTACCCCTTACAAAAAATTTTGATTCCGTCAGTGACCAAACACCCTCCAAATATAAGTAATCTTGGTCTGGTCTTAGGTTTAGTTGATCTAGACCAAGCTACAAACTAAAATATTAAGAAATATGGTCATATTTATTTACCACTTAACATATATAATATTCCAATAACTTGGTGTAAACTTTTTTTTTTACTAATATTGATGTTTGTAACTTAGATGTCTAAGTACTTTTTTGCTCTAAATTATTCATACTTGTCTAAATGTATTTATCATTTAAACCTCTTATCTTTAAATATCATTAAAAAAGAAATCTTATGACATCATTTTAAACAATTTGGGTCATTGATTGTATTTCAATCCTATGTTTTACTCAATCAGATCAAATTGTTGAAATCATCTTTCCCAAATTGAAAGTATTTAATTCCAATAAATGCTTTCCAATTGTCAAAAAATTAACTTAGATCTGTTGAAATGAAATGTATTTAATTCCAATAAAATTTTATCATATTTTAAATATTGAATTTCCGGTTATAAAGGTTTTAACATGGTCAACTTTAAAAACATATTAATAACAAACCATTTCAATTAAGACATTAATATCAACCATTAATATAAATCCGTTTATATTAGTAAACCATTAATATAAAACTCATTTTTATTAGGAAACCATTAATACCAAAAAATCATATTCAAATTATCAGATACATATATAATTCATCATTGAATCCATGACTCACACTTATTCTCAATCGTTGTTTGTTTTTCAAAACTTATCCAACAACATCATTCTCATTGTTGATAACTTACATCATCATTCTCCGCTTCAAACATTCGTTGTTGTGCACTAGAAGGTTAGTACCTTCTTTCGCTTTCTATATTTTTTTCGATTATTTTTTTTGTTTCTATATCAAATATATGTATTTATATATTTCGATTTTCTTTGTCACAAATTACATGAAATTGTTTAACTATTTTTTCTGGAACTTTTCAAATAAACAGAAAAAAATATTACATACATTTAACAAAACATAAATTAACTACCTTTTGAATTGACACTAATTACGAAAATGTTATTTTTATATATTAGAGATGATTATGATTTATTTTAATTATTATGTCATAAGAATCCAGTTAGTTTTGGTATGATTAATATTTTGGTATGATCTTATTACACTTTTAGGTTGATTTAATAGGAAATAATATATAATCTATTTATGTGTCATTTAAAATTAAGTATAGAAACAATTTTGTTGACATCTATAATAACTTTCATACCTCTTTATAAATTATACATCTTTATAGATAAATACATTGTATACATCACTTTTATTTCATATAAAAGTTTTTTCTAATTCTAACTGTTTTCTCTTTCATTTTACACCCATGACACAAAAAATTGCGATGAGATCGTCTTTAATAAGGTTACTGACGTCGTTGCATCCAAGGAAACCTGGAACATTCGTGTTCAGGTACTCTTGCTTTGGAAACAAACTTACAAAAACAACCCTAACATATTCAACAACTTGAAAATGATTTTATTTGACGAGTATGTATAATTTTTTCTTTTTATTATGTTGATTTCAATTTATAAAATTTTAAACTTAACCAATTTCTTTTACTTACATGGCACTAAAATTCAAGCAACAATAAAAAAAATCTTATTAGTTCGTTTGAAGCCCTATTTGTTGAAGGATCTATAAACGAAATTAATAGTTTTGGTATGGCCAGAAATGAAGGAGATTACATGTTGGTTAGTCATAAGCATAAGATTAATTTCTACAAAACAACCAATGTTCGTGTATCAAATGATTAATACCATAAAACATGTTGTTTGCATGAAAATGACATGTTCATGTACACTTCTATATACATGTTTATTTTAGCATTACTTAAAACATTTCAAATCCATTAATCACAAAATTCACCTTTTGTCATATAGGAAATAATTCGTTGATCATTATCAGATGGTCCATTTATGATCTTCTCACTAACAAATTGGTCAAATGTGATTAGAGTTTTTTCACACGTTTTTTTTATCACATCTCTTCATATTTTTAAGTTTTATTTTTTCGTCTTTAAATTCCATTTTGTAGTTACATACCTTCATTGATATTTTTTGTATAACATACCAACGTACTTTGTTTTATCTTTATATACTAATTTCAAAATAATTTTACCCAATGTCATCCATAATTTCACTGTAACGTCCTGTTTATTTAAATAAATTAATAAATGTAAGTCCCGGACTGATTTGCGAAGAATTTTAGATGTTAAGGGTTAAAAGTGTAAATTCCAGATTAGTTTTGTAAGTATTTAGGAAGGCAGGGAGTAAATGGTAAATTATGTGACTTCATTTGAAGAGATTATGGAAGATAGGGGGTTGTTTGGTAATTTTCATACCTAAGTTGTAATGGATTCTAATATCCAGGGTTTAAATTGTAAATATTGGATTAGATAGGAAAAGATCCCAAGGGGAGGGACCAGAGTTGTAATTAGGCGAAAGATTGAAAGTGGTCGGGAATATAACCCGCCACCCTCACCATGTCAAACCCTAAACCTAAAGGTTCCAGCCGCCATGAGTGAAGTAGCCGCCGTCACCTTGTGACTCCCTAGCTGCCATCTCCCTTCTCCTCGTTCTCGTCCGATCCGACCAGGTTGTCATCCACTGTCGGCGACGCTGCGAGCAACAAGGACCACTGGGACCAGACTTTTAAGCTGTGATTGGCTTGTGCGGGCTGTGAACGATCGGAATAACGCTGGGCGTGGTGACTCTCCGTGTTGCTGTACCAGCTCGTCGTTCTTCTCCGTTCTTCTCCGTTTGTAGCTATCGGGCGTTCGCCTTGCTGCCGCCGCCGTCGCTTAGTTCTTCTCCCACCGTTCCAGTCATCATCCACCAACCCGAAGAGGCTGAGAGGAGAATCGTGACACCGCTGCTGTTGTTTTCCCCGTCAGAGTTGCGCGCATGTGCCTTGCCTCCACCTTCGCTGCCGTCGGCAGCCCTTGGGTTGACGTTTGCGTTTTTCTGGCGACGCCTGCCGTCTTGGCGGTGACTATATGGGTGTGTAGTTGAGTTTTCTTGTGGTTGTTGTGTTGTGAGACTTATTTGAGCGATTTTGGACGGAAAACCCACCGCCACCACCTCAAGGTGGTGGCTGCCGCCGCTTCTGCCACCGTCGGCCACCACTTGGGTGGTTGTGTGTGTGGTTAATTGAGATTTAGCCTTGTAAAAATGTAATTTGAATTTGGAATAATGAAAATGAACCAAACCACCATGGTGAGGTGGTGGCTGCCACCGTGTGCCGCCTTTGACCACCATTACCCGAGGTGGTGGTGGGTGGTGCTCCACTAGCAAACCCTAATGGGCTTAGAGATTAGTTTTGGGCCTATCGGGCCATGTTTAGGTGGAAAACCCTAAATTGTGAGTATTTGGGCCTTGGACGTATTGGACCACTTTTGGGCCATTGAGATTGGATTGTGTATTAAGTCCAATTTCTCCATATCATTTATCTAGTAGAGTAAAGGACTTAATGAATTAAGTTTTTAATGGGTTAAGTAAGAAACATTTAACCCTAATCGTCATTTTATGTGAAACCCTAGTTTCACTTGGGCCTTGAGTTGGGCCTTTCGATTGGGTTTTGGTAATTGGTTTACTAATGGGTCATCCAAGAATAATCAAATGGACTACAATAATTAGTTGGGCTTTAGAGTAAGACCCGTATGAAGGATTGAGCCAAATTTGGAAAATTAGGCCATAGATGGGCCTAGATGATTGTATGATATTGGGCCTTTAGAGTGAGACATGCTGGACTGGACTGAACAATTGGGCATTAAGGGAAGTCCTTGTAGAGGTTTGGGCCCAACTTGGAAAATTGGGCCAAAGGTTGGGCTTTGAGCCGTATTTGGATTTTGGGCCTTTGGATTGGGCCTTGGGATTGTGTCAAGCTAAGACAGGGGTAAAGTAGTCTTTTACCCAATTATGGACTTATGGTTATGAGTCGGAACCCAATTATTACTTGGGTGTTATTTTGATGTTGACAGATCGGGAATCTGTCATCTAGCAGTTGGGGTCGAGTCTGCGGGACTTCAGCATTGTGGGATTGAGTCTACGGGACTTCAGCAGTGTGAGGTGAGTTTCCTTCCAGTAGAAACGGGTCTACGGCCACAATACCGACCCGTTTAGTTAGCAGTAGTTCCCGACTACTGTCTGATGCAGTAGTTCAGTACGCTTGATGTCTTTGTGATACAGACATGGTATGAGTTATGTGTTCCGGACTATGGTCCGATGCAGTATGCAGTATATGTGTTCATATTATATGCTATGATTATGTTATGTTATGTTCAATTAGTTCTGAACCTCGGTCCGATGCAGTAGTTAGAGTGTTTGATGTCTTTGTGATTCAAGCATGTTTTGTGTTATGTGTTCCGGACTCCGGTCCGATGCAGTATGCAGTGTATGTGTTCATGCTAGTTGATACGTTTATGCTATGTTATGGTCAGTTAGTTTCGGACTTCGGTCCGATGCAGAGGGCAAGGCCCTGGTTAGTTCCGGACTTCGGTTTGATGCAGTTTCCGGATTTCGGTCCGATGCAGAGGGCAAGGCCCTGGTTAGTTCCGGACTTCGGTCCGATGCAGATTCGTGCTTACAGTTTCAGTTTTGGTTTCAGGTACCCAGTTTTCAAAAGAGGAGCTCAAGAAGATTGCAGTGCACACACCATTTGTTCAGTCTGGGATGTTTATATTCTGATATACTTGACAGTTGTTATAATATTTTGAGATACATTGCTTATGATTTTTTTTATATGAGGTTTATTGACTATGGTTTTTTTATTATTAAAGTAAACGAAAATTTCAGATTGTGTTTTTGGGATGTTACATTCACCCAGTTTAAATTTGTATTTTCTTTATATAAATTTTTTTAATGATCCCGGTTTTTTCCCTCCAAAAGTATATCAACCATTTATGTCTTAGATAATGTTGCTCCATTATAAGTATTACTTTTCAAAGATATAACCGTTTAATGAGGAATTTAATTTAATGAAGTAAGTAATTGTTAATTTAAACGAGATATATATATTCTGTAATTATTACACATGTTTATTAAAAAAATTTAATGTCAAGGTGTAAACATTAAGCATTTTTAATGTGCAATTTTAGAATACATACAAACAATTTTAGAATACATACAAACAATAATAATTGAATAGACTGAAAAAATAAATTATTAAGACAGTTAATCTTGAAAATAACATAGTTATTAAAAATTATAAAGTAAGATAAAAATAATAAGATATTATGAGATTTGTAAAAAGTACAATTAGTAAAACCGTTACGGTTATTAGAAAAAAAAAGACCGTTAAGATTAGTAAAAATGCAATATATAAACTAAGTTATCATAATAGTAATGAAATGTCATTTTTTGATATTTTATATAATTGAAAGATATACCAAATTACATCGATGATATACTAAAATTATTCAAATTTGTGCCGAGACTAATGCAAAGTTCTTGTGAACACAAAATAAACAAAAACAAACATAAAAGCTAGCACTTATATTCATTATAAATTAAAAAAAACAATCATTATTTAGAAAAGAAATTCCATTGATGATATACCAAAATTAAATTCATATAACATTTAACATTCCATAAATTATACTCTATGGCCATAATTTTTTTATGATTATTATGCAATATTTGTAGACATTTGTATGTTTTTTATGTGTTCCCCGCGTTTAACGCGAGTTATAATCTAGTTTTTACTATTCTATAAACTATTATGTAATATTTATTATGATCATTAAATGAATGGAAACCAAATCATCGATTTCATAAAAAAGTGAAATTAAGCTTAGGTTGTCACATGATATGTCTAGAACTAAATGTAACATCCAAAAATACGACCCAAAAATTTTTGTTTTAATAATAATAAAAGTCATATACTGATCGTCACAACATAAAAACCATGTGCCAAATATCTCAACCCATAATAAAATGTCATGAACATTTATGCCAAATCAAACTATGAATCAAAACAAACTCACAGGGATAAGACTGAAGCTGTGGTGTGTGCGATGCCATCATCCCGAGCTCTTCCCTTTACTTGCGGAAGTACCTGAAACCAAAACTGAAACCGTAAACACAAAGCTTAGTGAGCTCTCCCAAACTACCTCATACCAAACAAACATATAAACAACTACTGGGCCCCCGCCCACTGTATCAGACCGAAGCCCAAAAACTGCATCGGACCGAAGTACGGAACTAACCAGGGCCCTGCCCTCTGCATCAGACATAAGTCCGGAACTAACTGCCTCGGACCGAAGTCCGGAACTAGCTGTATCGGACCGAAGTCTGGAACTAACTGCATCAGGCCTAAGCCCGAAACTTACTGCATCAGACCGAAATCTGGAACTACTGAACATAACATAGCATACACATATCAACTAACATAACAACATGGACTGCATACTGAGTCGGGCCATACCCGAAACACATAACACACAAAACCTGTCTGAGCCAAGAAGGCATCAAACATTCTAACTACTGCATCGGACCGAAGTCCGGAAACTACTACTAATTAATCGGGCCGGCATTGTGGCCTTAGACCCGTTACTACTGGAAGGAAACTCACCTCGTAGCCTAGCTGCTGAAAGAACTGCTCCAGAATCTGTCTGCTACGGCTCCGGCTTCACCCCGGCTACAATTTTCATAAGGACCCTCAATCAAATACTGATAATAATACTGAGGGTAAAAAGACTATCTTACCCTTGGTCAAAGTCAACCTATCGATCAAAGTCAACCTTCAGTTGACCTGACTCGTCGAGTTGGGTCACCAACTCGTCGAGTTCTTACTCTCACTTTCTTGCTTCAGCCCGTTACTACCCGTCGAGTTTGGCATAGACTCGACGAGTTCCTCTTCGAAACTAACACTCAGTAAATCTGCATCCGACTCGCCGAGTTGTATGAACAACTCGTCGAGTTCTCCTTCAACATATGAACACTCTGACTGTGACACGCCGAGTTGTATGAACAACTCGTCGAGTCTGTTCTTGAGGCATGAAGATTGCTTAGGACTCGGCGAGTCAGGGCATTGACTCGCCGAGTTCTTCCATGAATGAGTCTACCCTCCAGCTCACTGCGTCCATCTCTCACTCACTGGTTCCACTCGGCATAACTCGAAAAGGGGAAAACAGGGGACTCGCGACTCGACTCGCCGAGTCTGAAGAACGACTCGCCGAGTCGTATGCATGTAAACACTATATACTTGATTCTGCTTGAAACCAGTCCATTCCATTCGTAGATCTGGGTTCTTGGGGCTTGATTAACACGTAAAGTTTCCAACTTTACGTGTAAATAACATCAAATGAAGGTTTTAGGGTTCAAAGCACACTACAAAAGTAGATCTAGAGCTTTCATGCAAAATGGCTCCATAAAGGTACTAGATCTAAGCTTCTGGAACTTAAACCTAGCTAGATCCGAAGGCTAATCATCTCAATGAGTCCTCTATGCTACTGCTAATCCAAGAAATGGTTCAAGAATAGCTTTAATGGCTTTAAAAAGGGGATTTACGCATAGAAATAGAAAAGGGCCAAGATATACCTTACTATCTTCTGAAATTCCTCAAGGATCTTGGATCTCCTTCTTCTCCTCTTGATCTACCTTCCTTTTTCTCTCAAGATCTTCAAAGAAACACACCAAATCACACAAAAATGCAAAGAGGGCTCTAGGGTTTCGAAAATGATGCTCTGAGGGGTGATGGGGCTGACTAGAGGCCCCAAAATTTGTTTAAATAGGGTGCAAACCCTTGAAATTAGGGTTTCGCCCAGACTGGAGGACTCGCCGAGTCCGGAATATGGACTCATCGAGTCGCCAACTTAAACATGCTCGAAATCCCGACTCTACTCGACGAGTCCGGCTACTGACTCATCGAGTTCCACCTAAAACTTGAAGAAAATGAATATATAAATATCATACCATAATTGGGGTGTTACACTAAAAGTCAATTACATTCTAATATTTGTTTACACCAGAGTGTGTTAGTACGGTACTACCTATGGTTTGCCACATCGCAATGTACCTTCACCCCCATCGAGGTACCAACATCATCAAAAAGAGTCTTATTAATACATTTTACAAACATGACTAAAGTAGCGTCATGCTATGCTAAACGCTTATCATGTGACCTGAACTGCTCGCGACATTCACGAAGGTCGTTATGCAATTCTCGGACCTCGTTTTGTAACTCACTAATAATTCGGTCCTTATTAATTGATGGTACAGTGGGGGGTTGTGGTGGTGGCGGCGGGTGAGATGAAACTTCTATATGTGCCTTCTTTGAGGAGACTCATGGCAGGGGAGTGTATAAGTGATGGTGTTATGGAAGGTGCCCTCTGAACTTCCAGGTAAATCAAGACAATCAATCCACGCCGAGCTAACTATACACCATTCCACATTTGTGATAGTGATTTGTTTTCTCTTCAAATCTAAATTGTCAACCTCCTTTCACGCATATATCAAGCGAGATAATTTATTTGCGCTAGGTTCATCAATTCATCAATTATGCTTTCTTGTATAGTATTGTTTTGTCGAGGTAAGTTTACTCGATTCCTTTAAAGGGCACTTTAACTATTTTTAAAGTTTTATATTGACTTGAATATTTACTATTCAACTTTCATAGACGCGTGGTTGCGCCGCCACATAGATACATGGAATCTTTACTATTCAACTTTCATATACACATGCGTCGTCTCCCTAAGATTTTTCCAGAAAAATCTTATTGTCAAACTCCATGAGTCTTTAACTGATCAACCTAGAAATTTGGTGCTACACCCTAGAGGTTAATGCCCTTTAAATACTCACAAAAGCCTATATAAGCGTTCAGTCCATGGGCTAGGCGCCATGAACCCTCGACGTAATTCCATTGATTTTTAATCTTTAGCTTTTTACGATTAAACCCCTCAGACTTTGGTCTTCACTCCTACCTTTCCTTGGACTTCAAAACCACCAATCAAAGCTCAGAAAAAACATAGTCGGGGACTCGAATGTTACAATTTAAGAAACTCCAATATATGAAATCCTCCAATAGAGAATTTGGCAAATGCAACCGCCAAATACCCAAATCAAGAATTAGGTGTTACAATTCTTGAGGCACACAACTTACGCCATAAATTTCAAAATGTATCTACATTATATACAATGATGGTTTGCAAATTTATAATTAAAAGTATGATTTTATCGAATATCTAAACATACAAAATGTGGATTGAATATTCATAACAATGTATACATTAGTTTTCACTAGTCATTATAAACTTACATACAAAACTTCTGTCTTTGTTATCAATTTTTTTTTTTTGCAAATCTGTAATTAGTCACTTCGATTGAAATTATCAATAGTATTTTTTTTTCAACCATGAGTTCTACGGGTATTTGCTTAATTAGGCTTAATAAATAGATAATCTCTATACAAAATATAATCAAAGATTGTATTTTGAATTCAAATTTGTTCCTGGTTTTATGTGATTATATTGAATATTTGTTGAGGGTGTTTACAAAAAATAAGAAACCTGATTAATCTACTCAAATAAATAAAAATATTTTTTTATCACATAGTCATACTCTTATTTATTTTTCCATATGTCATTTCATGGTTATTTTAGATTAAATTTTTTTCCATGTCATTTTATGGTTTTTACCATTTTATTAAATTCCACAAAGTATTTAAATGTAATAAGTAATAATAAATGAATAACAACTTCGTTAATGCATATTTCCTTTTAATTTTGAAATTTGTAAATTAAAGATAAATTATTTTTTGTTTCTTTTTTTAAGTTATTTGTCTGACTTTAAAAAATAAATGAGCACTTTAATTTCAATAATTTAATATTTTTCTCATTTTCCATATAAATTGAAACTCTTAAATGTTTACACTTTCGTATGTAACTTTTTCTTCTTAACAAAATCATATAATATACGGTCTTATAACTAGTACAAAATATAATAATCACGGAAAAGCAAGTTTTTTTCGAACATAAAAGTGACAAGTGTAGATGGAAAGTAGATATTATTAATTATTATTATGATAATATAATACTAGGTTATAACCCGTGGAAAACACGGTTATAAAATTAAATAAATTTTGATAGTTAAGAATCTTAAATATTAACCAGTTATTTAAAAAAAATTATTAAATAAGATAGTTATGTAATTGTAATGTCACTTTATGATGATCGATTCAAATAAATATGTGGAATCTTTTTTTAAGATACGTGAGACACTAGTTATGTGTAAATTAACGAAAAAAATGATGATATAATATTGATCTAGTACATCCAAATAAATAAGAAAGTTATCTTATTGATTTACCTTTTATATTGACAAAACTGCAAATTTGGTCCTTGTGTTTTGCAAAAATCTTTGGACGGGGTCCAAAAAAGTTTCCGGTTTATACAAAATGTCCAAAATCAAGGTTTTTCTGGATTTTTAGTCCTAAACGTAACAGTTTTTTTTTTTTTTTTTTTTTTTTTTTTTTTTTTTTTTTTTAATTTTTGGTCCATGGAACACCTAAATTGACTGTTTTACCCTTATTGTATTTTTTTATATTTTTATTTTGTAAATATTAATGCAAAAAAGGAATTAAGTTGGCTCACCGCATCTCTCTCTTTACCCGCCCCACCGGAGCCCTCCCCCTTCTCTCTCTTCCTGCTCATCCTCTTCCTCCTCGTCCTCTCCCTCCCTCTCTCTCTCTCTCTCCCTCTTTCTTTCTTTCTCGTTGTGTGTGTGTGTGCGCAAATGGAGGGGCTAGATGTATTTAATGGCTCAAACTTAGGTGGATCAGGGATTCTCGTGGCTTTGGTTATTTCTTGATCGGGCAAAGGAACAAAAAACGATCGAACAACCGCATCAAGAAGAAAGCGTGAAGGCAAACGCGATTTGGATCTAGTGGCTGCTGATCTTTGGTCAAGACCTCCACTGGTTCTCTCGGTGGTGTTGGTCGAAGGTGGTGGTGGCAACGAGTGGTGGTGGATGGCTTACGATCGAACAAAAAATGATTGAACGACCGCATCAAGAGGAAAGAAGTAGTGGTGGTCAGCATAACAATAACAACATGTGGTGGCAGCGAGTGGTGGTGGATGGCTTATGATGGCAGCTTTGCTTCCTCTTCTTTCTATCGTCCAGAAGCACATGACGAGGAAAGGAAAGGGGGGAAGCAACAACTGTTTGACGAGAGAGGAAGGGTTTGGGTGGAGGGTTGATCGATGAAAACAGTGGGTGCTTGGCTGATTCAGTCGACGGAAAAAGGGGTGTGGTCTAGTCGTCATTCACATGTTTTCTTCTTATTCTTAATCTTCTTTTTTTGTTTTGTAAGAACCCGATGAATGGGAAAAAGGTTTTTGGGTTTAATGTTTGACAGCCTCGTTGTCTCGTCGGATGCTGCTCCATCTCTAGAGAAGCTTCTTGATAGAAATCAAGAAGAAAACGAAGGGGGAAGTTGAAGATGTTGTACAATTGCAAACATGGAGAAAGCATCTCTTGTTCCCGTCTTCATTTGATTTGGAATGAAAGGAGCATGATTGAAATAAGGGAAGGACGAATGGAAGGAAAAAATCAGGGTGGATCGATTGTTATTCACAGGAAGAGGGGGGATGCCATGGTTGTATGCTAGTTAGGGTGGAAACAACAACTTCGGTTGTTTGCTGATGCTGCTTTTTTTATTATTATCAGATAAGTAATGAGAGAGAGAGAGAGAGAGAGATAGAGAGAGAGAGGTATCGGTAGGGGTGGAGTGGTGGTCTATCCTTTTTTTTATTTTTCTTTCATAAAGTGTTAAAATAAATAAGAAAAGAAAATACAAAACTAAAAGTAAAAGGGTAAATAGGTAATTTAAATTTTTTTTTGGACCAAAAACCTAGAAAAACCTTGATTTTGGACCTTCTGTGCAAGCTGGAAACTTTTTAGACCCATCCAAAGATTTTTGCAAACCACAAGTTTGAATTCTCATAACTTAGTCACTATAAATAGTTATATATTATTAATTCTCATTGTCTTTATGAATAGTGATGTTTTTCTTTTTTGATTTTTTGCCACAAATATTTTATATTTTGGCAGATTTAGTCCTTACAACAAAGGTTTTCCATTTTGACAGATTTAGTCTCTACAAACAAATGTTTTATATTTTGGCAAATTTAGTCCCTGTAATATACTCCATGTAAAAGAAGTTTTACATTTTGAAAGATTTAGTACCTGTAATTATTTAGTTTACAGAAAAGCTCCATTTATCTTAGCTCTTATGAGCAATAACATTTTGATGATTAGAATTTAGACACAAATGTTTCAAGAGTTGACACTTTTGATCCCCTACTTTCCTTCAATCACTATTCACACACTAACTTTTTCATTATTTAGAATTTAATCATAAAGGTTTTAAGAGTTTGTAAGTTTTGGTCCGTCATTTACCAAATGCGACCCCTATAGTTTTTGCCACGTTAGTTTGTAGACTTGGCAATTTTGGTCCCATACTCTAATCAAAACATTATACACAGACAAAATAGAACCAACAAACGAGAAAAAAACCAAAGAAACCCTGAAACATGTTAACATAAAATATACTATTAAATCACATAGCCTGTAACACCTTGTTTATAATCGTTCCCACTGCGAGATGGTGAGTAAGGAGTGGGTATTAGCTGAGTTAGAACCTTTGAAGAATCGAGTTTGGGCATCATTTGGAGGTGGATGATGAAGTTTGGATGATCCAATTACCCGGTTTGTGTTTTGGAGCCCAAGGGTATCGGTAAAGGTGTTGGTTCGGGGCCTTTTATGAATTTTGGATTTTTGTTCGGTTGAGTTTCAGGATAAATAAAGTTGATAGAAGTTTAGAGATTCTTTTTGCCTTTCCGTGGATATAAAGAACGTCAAAATCGGATTTATAACGAAGAAGTTATGGCCATTTGAAGTTAGAGGGGTTTTGGGCCAACCGAGTACGCATGGCGTTCAAAAGGAAAATGGGCGCGGGTGCATATGGGAACGCCATGTGTACCCCAAGGGAACGTTCTGCGTTCATTTGGGCAAACTAAACCCTAAATTTCGGGTCTTGAACACTATTTAAACACCTTAACTCACCTCCAACCTTTATTCTCCCAGCCTCCACTGTACCTTAAGCCTCTTTTCGAAACCCTAACCCTAATTGTGAGTATGTGAGGTTGGAAGACCATCCTTGAGTGTATATTGGAGTTCTTGAAGAAGAGTGATCACTTTGAGGTCTCATTGATCAAGGATGAGCTTTTAGATCCAGGTTCTCCAGCCCATTTGCAAGCCTCAGAAGGTATAAAGTTTCTAACTTGCTACCTTATAGCTTAAGATCTATATTAGGTCTTGTTTTGTGCTTCATATGGTCATATGGGTACTGTTTGGGAGTTTGATCTACTACAAGAGCCTAAGATTGAAGATCCTCACGTTTTTGAGTTGTTAAAGTCATAAAAATGGTAACTTGATGGCTAAGGACCAACCATGCAAAGGTTTCGGGTCTTGGTTTATGGATTGGAAGCTTTAATGGATGTTTGGGGTCCTTTTTTGGACCATGCAAAGTCACCAAGTCCGTGACTTTATGATTCTAGAGGTCCTAGATGGCTTGGATCCATGGTTGGATAGCATGGCTTTAAGCATTAAGTGCTTAATAAGCCTTTTTCGAGCCAGCACGCGGACACGACGCTTAGGGTTGAGGAATGCCCTGCATTCCGAGTTGGGTCCGCGACTTGAGTCGGTGACGAATGCCCAATGCTCCACCAGGTTACATCGTGCGTTCGAGGCATTGGTGGGATTTCAGATCTTTTTGCCTTGGAATCGGTTTTTCGGGTTTGGGCTTTTGTGATTGGGCCATTTTCTTGAACTTTACTAATATTGGACTTAGTGGATCATCATTTGGGCCTTAATGGACTATGTATTATTTTGGGCCTAGGGTTAGGCCCATTAGAGGGGTTAGGCCTAATTTAGAAAATTGGTCCATTGGTATGCTTGGTAAGTCTACCTAGTATTGGGCTTTTCATGAATGGATTTGGGTCTAGGTCATGGACCAAATTCGATCAGGGGTAAAATAATAATTTTACCCTAAGAAGGATTATTGGGCCTTGTGGAAGTCTTTATCTTTTGGGCCAAGGTTTGGGTAGAGTTCATTATGGGACAAGAGTATGTGAGGGGTAGAATGGTCTTTTACCCCAGTGAGGACTTATGGTTAAGTTAAGAAAGTCCTGGACTTATCTAATTTGTATGATGATCAGTAGCTCGGGGAGTCGAGATATGAGCAGTTCGGGGATCTACCAGCTAGCAGCCAGAGGTTATCCGTTGGATTCTGCATTCAACTTTGCGAGGTGAGTTTTCTCATGTAGGAACGGGTCGAAGGCACCAATGTTGGCCCATTTATGTATGTTAGTATGTTCCGAACTAAGGCCCGATGCCAGACAATGCCCGATGTAGGTTATTATGTTTCCGGATTCCAATCCGATGCCGGGAGGTGCCTAAGGAATGTTTGTATGTTTGATGTCTTCGTGATTCTTGCATGTGCTTGTTTTATATGTTTCCGGACTTCGGTCCGATGCCGGGGAAAGCCTGAGGAATGTTTGTATGCTTCTGGATTTCAGTCCGATGCCGGGCGGGGCCCAAGGAATGTTTATATGTATGTTTCCGAACTACGGTTCGATGTTGGGTGGTACCCGATGATGGAATGCATGTTTAGTTACAATTGTTGTCTTCGTGATACTTGTATGTGCTTGGTAGGGAGGTGAGTGTGGGCGGGGTCCCGTATCTCATCACTAGCTGAGTGTGGACGGGGTTCCATATCTCATTATTAGCATAGTAGGGGCGGGCCCATGATAGGCGAGGCCTTAGGACTAGAATATATAGTACTGTGTATGATTCTTTATGTGCTAATATGATTATATGTTATTGTCTGTATGTGTACATGCCGTATTAGTAATTTCATCGTTGAATATAGATGTGGAGGCTTTTGTATCAAAATCCTATACTAAAGCCTCTTTCCTTAGTAGATATGAGTATAACATCCACCCACTCAATGACACTTCTGAGTGGCCACATGTTGAAGGACTTCATACTATTTTGCCTCCATTAAGGAGGAGGTTACCTGGCATGCTATGTGTCAAAAGGAAAAGAGACCGGGTAGAAAGAGAGCTAAATGGGCATACAAAACATATTGTGTCAAGGGCAGACATTCCTCTAAGATGTACCATTTGCCACCAAACTGGCCGCAACAAAGCCACGTGCCCAAGTAAGCTAACTCCAGCTCCAAGCACAGCAGGTCCAAGTCAATAAACTCCAACTCCAAGAACTACTACTCCTGATGTAAATGAAGTTCCTCTGAAGAAAGCTCATGTGAAGAAGGCTCATGTGAAGAGAAGTCCTATGAAGAAGGTTCCTTTTTAATGATGCTCAGTGTTGTAAAAATCGCCGAGTTGGCCGATTACACCTTCAAGTACTCGCTACTCGGCCCCTTACCGAGGCGAGTTACAGAATCTCGAGTACTCCCCGATCGACCCCTTACTGAACTGAGTAGTGTTGTAAAACTCAGTCAAATCGGTGATTAGTATGTATAATATACTTAATGATTTATTATTTAACACACACATATGATTATTACTACATATATATCTTAAATTTTCAGTAATTATTCACGAAGTGACACAATTATGTGTTTTTTTAGTTTTTGTGCATTCACGTGTATCTAATTTTGTTAAATATTTCAATCAACTTATGCTTTTAACTTATGATTTTGACATATATAATTTCCCTAAATATATTTCTCCATGAATTACCAAATCCGAGTACTCCCCGAGTACTCCTGAGTACACCCGAGTACTCGCTACTTGGTAGTCGGCCGAACAGGTACCGAGTAACAAGTTCTACAACCTTGATGATGCTGGTAGGGTGAGAAACTTTTCAGAAAGAATCACAGAAATTGGTCTTCAGAAAAATGTTAATGTCAAGGATGGAACTGGATACAACCAAGAGGAAAGGAGCTTGGGAGTGCAAGTTGGGGCTTAAAGATCCAAGAGATTTGTTCCATTTCCAGTTCATTCAAGGTAAAAATCTCTTGTCTTGGTCTTCTATGGGATTATTCATCTTTGGAGTTGGGATTTTGGGGGTTTTCTAAGCCATTTTCGGATTATGAAGGGATTAAATGGAGTTTGACTTCAGATCTGGGCCTTAGGAGGGGTCTCATGGCATAAAGGTGCCAACTTTATGGCCATGAGAGCCCCATGCCTCTTGTAGGCCACTTCTTATGGCTTTTTGATCCAAAAACCCATTGCATGTGCGTCAAGTTCGGGACTTTACGTGTAAAATGGACATTTGGAGGCCAGATCTATGGTTTTGGTGTGTTAAGACCCCTTTAGATCGACTGTTTGGTGATGGTCAAGAGTGAACTCGACGAGTCGTTCTTGGGACTCGACGAGTCGAAGCGTAATGACCATCAAATCCTTCTGTCGAAGGACCAAATGAGAACAATGAAGGTCCCTTAGTTATCCAAGCTCATTAGAGGGCGTGGGAGTCATGGGACTTGACGAGTGCTTAGAGCAGGCTCAGCGAGTCCAAGGGAATCTCCCAAGGACTCGACGAGTTGTTCATACAACTCGGCGAGTCGTAGACCGAACACATTCTGATGAGGGAGATGAACTCGCCGAGTTTAAGGAAGAACTCAGTGAGTCGGATGAAGGTGGTCCCGATGGTTTGAATGAAGGATAACCCGCCGAGTTCTTGTTAGACTCGACGAGTGGAGTTAGGGTTGGATCGAGTTAGTGGAGTATGGACTCGACGAGTTGGTAGACTAACTCGGCGAGTCAGGTCAACTGGGTGTTGACTTTGACTAATGTTGACTTTGCCTGGTTTTGGTATGACCCCGGTTAGGGTTGCATACTCAAATGAATAACTTTGTAATATTGTTGTGTAGGGATCGAGGAGTCAAGGGTAGTCGACTTGTACGCCGAAGATAGATCAGATACTGCACGACATCAAGGTGAGTTACCTTCCAGTAAGGGTGGGTCTAAGGCCATAATGTCGGCCCACCATCAGGGGTATTTGGTGGATAATTGTCTCTGTAATAATTATCTTGGTGTGTTTATGTGATATGGTAATAAGATATGTTTGTATGATATGCAATGTGTATGTTAGTGGTAGTAGTAGGGAATAGTTTTTCCCTGACATCGGTCGTTAGGATCGAAGGGTAGGTCAGTACCCATATATGCTTGACTGTATGATTATATCTTGATATTGTATGTGGTATGATGGGGAAACTCACTAAGCTTTGTGCTTACAATTTTGGTTTTGGTTTCAGGTACCTCTTCGTTGAAGGGGAAGTAGCCGACGGTATAGCAGCGTATCACACACACACATGGTTTCCGCATTGGGTTTCTGGGATTGTACTTTGATTTTCATTACTTTTGATGTCATGGGTTGGGACACAACATTATGATTTTGTAATGTGTTATTTTATTGACAATGTTTTGGTAAAATGTTTTATAAAATATTAATTCAAAAATGAAATTTTTGGTCTCGAAATTTAGGATGTTACAATAACCTTCATCTGTTTCACTTCTTCTCTAACAGATGCCACATCCTCTAAAACTTGTATAAGATAATCTGCAACATCTGAAAGAGTATCTTCTGCAATGGGCTTCATATTCTCAGGTTCTTCATCAATCCATTCCTAAACTTTACACTTTTCCCTGGTTTATGTAGTAATAAAATCAACAACATAGAAGGTAAGAAGAAGAAAATCGGTGCGATTTGACAAATAAAATCAATTTAGGTATTTACCAATGAGTTAGGGCACACTCGGAATTTTTTCCAGGGTTATCTTTGGTCTTGGAGGTACGAATTCTTGTAGGGAGTTTACAATCACGGAGGACTTCCTTATCTACTCTGTCATTGCTTGAACCTGTGGAGATTCTTGAGCCACTCTACATCTTCTTTCTTCTTCTATGACAAAACCGTGATTCCGCCTCATGTTGAATGTTAACATTCATTTATAAGGAGTGACTAAGCTAATTAATTGTTATGCAGTTGTTTTTAGTGTCACGTATGCTTCCACAACAACAAAATCTATAGAATCCGGTCAAAAGGACCTAATGTATACATATTAATAAAATATAAGGGTTTAATTTACAAAAAAAAAAGAATATGAACTAAATATGTACATTTCAAAAAGTAACTTACCCTATCAAATTATTATATATAATATTAAATTGTAATAATTACATTTTTTTTTCTTATTTTAAAGTTGTATATTAAAAAATATTTTTTATTTAATATATATATTTTTTAGAGAAAACTGCAATAAAGTCCCTACAAATTGGCCTCATAATCGATTTAGTCCCTATATATTTTTTTTATTCAATTAAGTCCCAAATACCGGTAACCGTATTCAATTTAACCCTTTGACCCGGTCAACAGGTCATCTAACTTTCAAAAATTACATTTTTGGCCCAGATTTCAAAATTTATTACAAATTTGATCCAAAATTTACACTTTTAGCCCAAATTTTAAATTTTGTTACAAATTTGGTCTACACTTTACCCTTTTTGCCCAAATTTTAGAATTTTATTATGAATTCATCCTAACTTTAGTTTTTTTTTTACAACTTTTTTTCTCAAAGAATTGTTTGAAATATGTTTTTTCTTGATAACATCATATTTATACAAAAAAAAAACGTATTTTCACATAAAAATCTTATATTTTATATATAAAAACTTTCTTCAAAAAGTTTTTTGTATATGAAATATTTAGTTATAAAAATAAGTATTTATTAAGTATATAAATATATAGAAATCCGTTTTTATTAAAAAATGTAAACAAAAACGTAGTTTACAAAAAAAATGTATACAAACACCTATTTTATCTATATTTTTTTTATAAAATCGTGTTTGTTTATATTTTTTTTATAAAAACGTGTTTGAATATTTTTTTATAAAGTACGTGTTTGTATATATTTTATAAAATGTATACAAACACGATTTTATAAAATATATACAAACACGTATTATATAAAAACTTATTTAAACACGTTTTTATAAAATGTATACACACACGTATTATATAAAAAATTATTCAAACACGTTTTTATAAAAAAAATATAAACAAACACGATTTTATAAAAAAATACAGATACACACCTATTTGTGTGCATATATATATATATATATATATATATATATATATATATATATATATATATATATATATATATATATATATAAAGGTGATAGGTGTTTGTATACATTTTTTTTATAAAAACGAATTTATATATATTTACATACTAAATAAATACATATTTTTATAACCAGATATTTCATATACAAAAACCTTTTTAAAAAAAGTTTTTATATAGAAAATATAAGATTTTTATGTGAAAATACATTTTTTTTGTATAAATATGATTTTATAAAGAAAAAACATATTAGAAACAATTTTTTGGAAAAAAAATTATAAAAAAAACTAAAATTAGGATGACTTCATAATAAAATTCTAAAATTTGGGCAAAAAAGGTAAAGTTTGGACCAAATTTGTAAAAAAAAATTAAAATCTAGGCCAAAAGTGTAAATTTTGGACCAAATTTGTAATAAATTTTAAAATCTGGGCCAAAAATGTAATTTTTGAAAGTTAGATGACCTGTTGACCGGGTCAAAGGGTTAAATTGAATACGATTACCGGTATTTGAGACTTAATTGAATAAAAAAAATATATAGGGACTAAATCGATTATAAGGCCAATATGTAAAGACTTTATTGTAGTTTTTTTTATTTTTTAAATCAAATCGTATAATATATAATTAAGATGTTTTCCTTTTTGTGTGTTTTGGAAATTTAGAAAGATTGGAATTAAACCAGGTTGAAACGTTAATTTCACGTCCGTTCGTCCAGAACCTTCTCTTCCTTTCTGGACGGTTCCAACTTCCACGTGTGTGGTAGTAATCTGTTTTCTCGTCAAGTCTCAACTGTCAACCCTCTTTTTACGCATATAGAGACCAAGCGAGACAAGTTATTTGCGCCAGATTCATCGATTTTTCTAGCGTATTGTTGATTTCTTGTTCTTTGCGAAATTGTTGAGGTAAATTTTACTTGATTCATCCAAAAAAGTTTTTATTATTTATTATTATTATTATTTTTTTAATGATTTATCTATTTGTCCGTGTTTGTATGTTGATCGATGATTAAAGATGATAGTTTGTTGTTTGATCTGATTGCAAATCAACGATTCAGGAATAGTTCGAATGATCAGACATGGTTTTGTTCTGTTATTGATTTTGGATTTTGTTTAGACTGATAATAATATATGATCAGTAGGAAAGATATGGAATCCATATTATCATCCATTTTCCATTGATTTTGATAATCGCACGAGTGGATTATGTACCTGTGTTATTGGTTTCTCATTTCGTTGAATTGTATTTTTCTAACTTTGAACTACGATAGTGAATTACATCAATTTTCTTGCTAGAATTTTTATTACTGTTCGTTCTTTCTTATCATGCTCTTGTGAACGCGGGTGATCCTCGTGGTACGAGTTTGTCCAAGTCAAACCTGTGTACGATTTAGATTTTGCCTGAATTATAACGGATTTTGAAGCTTAATGCTTAATCTGTATTTTGAATTGAAAATTTAGAATGAGTCGATAGTCATATTATCTGATCATCTTCGCGTCATTGCTAATTCAGCTGTTTTTTTTTTCTTTAAAATCCAGATGTCGTACTCGAGGAGGTCTAGGTATGTGTAATTGCGTGCATCTCTGGGGATTACATATGTTTGTTAGTAAGGATTTTTTTAACAGAGGATTTGCACCCTTTGGTGTTCAGGTACTCCCCTTCTCCTTCACCACCACACAAGCGCTATGGCAGGTCTGTGTCAAGGTCCAGATCAAGCTCAAGGAGTCGGTGAGTGTCTCTTCAAAGACAAAAGAAATTGTAAATTGGAGTTGGATAATTGTAAAATTTTGAATTGTTAGTAGTTATTGAATTGAGTGATGTTCAGGAGCTATGATTATGAGGCAAGTGACATTGAAAACCCTGGAAACAATTTGTATGTAACTGGTTTATCAGCACGTATCACTAAGAGAGATGTTGAGAAGCATTTCTCGGCAGAGGGAAAGGTATCATGGTTTGTAATAAATAATGTAAAATGTTGGAATTATTGTAGAGTTAAAGAATTGTGAGTAATGAATGTTTAGGTGGAAGACGTTCACCTGGTGATGGATCCTTGGACTCGAGAATCTCGTGGATTTGGGTTTGTATCCATGTCTAACATCAAGGAAGCTGATCGATGCATCAAGTATCTTGATGGGTCTGTTCTTGAAGGCCGTGTCATCACAGTGGAGAAGGTGAATACATTCTCTACAGACAGATACATTGACGTTTTTAAGTTGGTGTATTAATTAAATATGAAAGATGTTTGGTTTGTTTGTTTGTGGGTGGGTGGGTGTTTTGTTTTTGACAGAGTTTGGTGTATGTTGCAGCATAGCTTCTTGTTGTTCTTCTTCATCAAAGTTCCAAACTAACAAGTCACAAGCAAATGCCAGAGTATCAACCCAGAGGGTTGTATATATATTCTCATTTCTTTGACTTTTACCAAAATATGAAACGCTGTGTTGTTTTGGAGAAAGGAATTGTTGTAGTTTTGTGAGGTGATGGTTTTGGTATTGATATTGCAGGCGAGGAGGCGGAGAGGCAGAACACCAACTCCAGGAAGGTATCTTGGGCTAAGGAGTGCACGTGGTATGCTGAGCTGAGAAACCTTTTATGCATGGTTGATTGATTGATTGATGTGACAGTAATCTTACCTTGTTTACCGCAACAGGTGGTCGTCGTCATCGATCCCCAACCTACTCTCCACCACGTTCGCATAGGAGTAGGAGGAGGAGCTATTCTCCTGGTTACTCGTCTGATAGTGATAGAAGCAGGAGCAGGAGGAGGTCATATTCACCATATTATTACAGAAGGCGTGTGCGTGGAAGGTCCAGGTCCTACTCACAAGGCTCTAGAAGCAGCCCAGAAGATGGTTACTACAGGAGGGGTAGGGGGAGAGGTGGCTACAGTGATCGTTATAGGTCTTACAGCCCAGAAGAGCGTGATTATAACAGGAACAGGAGCAGATCAAGGGACTCTTCTTCACCTGAGTACGAGTACAGCAGGAGGAGAAGTAGGAGGAGTTATCGGTCTGTATCTCCTCCAAGTGTGTCTTCTTCCCCAACAACAAGGAGGAGGAGGAGGAGGAGGAGTTACTCTTCTAGCATGTCGCCGGTTAAGTCAAAGAGAAGCTACTATTCAAGTGTTTCTGTGAGTAGTAGATCAAGGAGCCCTGCAGCTGACTATTCCCTTTCCAGTAGGAGTAGGAGCAGCAGCAGTCTCAGCTCTAGGTCCACTGCTTCTTCTGACTATACAAAATAAGAATATTCATAACTTTTTTCTCTATGGACAGGACTAGCCTACTACTAGGAGTAGGACTCTGGCTATGCATGTTATGTTCTTACAGCACAGCTTATTGATTTACGACATATATGTACTGGTTGTCACTTTTATTTCAAACAACTTTCTTTGCCTACCTACTTCTGTTTTGCTAAATCTGTTTGATTGATTAAATCATCCACTTTTTGCCTTTGGATGTGGTACATAAACAGGCAGTCGGGCTTTAATCACTAGGTTTTTGGCTGCTTGCTTCTCAACCTCTCAAATTAATATCAACATTTGTTTTCGTTGATCACAAAAACTAGTTTTTATAATAATCATCTAGTTCGATTATTTATGACAAACATATGTATGTGCAGTTTTTTCATCATGAAAAGAATGGAATCTCAGTTGACATCTACTTTGATATGCAAACATTCTTATTTCTGTTTGTTGTTTGTTCAACCTCCAACTCCAACAGAGGGGTGCAAATTTATTCCTCTTTAAAGATTAAGCCATCTACATGATACTTACCATAATAGTGCTTCGTCCTTGTTTTTGTTAGCAGAATAGTGTATGTTCCTGGCTGCTTTGGAGTTTTGACAAAGCCTTCATCGACCTTGAGGAACAACAATTTTTATGTTTGTGCTTTAGCCCCATTTTCAGCTTGTAATAAACTTTATCTTCCTCACCAAAGTCATACCTCCACTTCTTGTTTATGAACCACAAAGGCCATAAGTAAAAGCTATTTTTTTTCATTAAATCTGTATAATTGGCAGGCATTCTTCTCTCCACATCTTGGAAGGATATTCGCTTTAATTGTCCTCGCCTGTAATACTTGAAAAACTCACTTGTGTTGTGTTGTATAATGTATATAACAGGGAAAAACAGTCCAAAGACCCGATTTGAGTTTGACAAAAAAAACAGAACAAGAGTGGTTTGGACTTGGTTAGATGATGCAGTAAAATATGATTATACAAGCTGCCTGCTACATCTTGTAGCAAGAAGAATGAAACCCATCACAAATTTGTATTATTATCATCAACCACAATACAAGATTTATACATACATACATATGTGTTGTGCGTATAGATTATATATTTTTAATGAAATATACAGTAAATAAAACACCTGAAAATATATATATCCTCTCTACATACAAAAAAACCTTTTATCTTTTTTTATACAATTTCAATATCAGCAATCATGCAGATTGAAATCTTTGGTTGGTGCTTTCTTCAATCCCAAAGAATTCAATTCGGTTCTTCCTGGCAGCCATTTGAGGTGGCACCTGTACAGAATGATTTGCAGCTTCCATGACCTCATTATACTCATGGTAATCCTTTCTGACTCTCCACAAGATCTCTGCACATCTTTTCATGGAGGGTCTTAACTGTCTGGTGGGGGCCAGACACTGTCTGGCCAGTTTCAGCACCTTCTCCACCACCATAAGAGCCGCCGGATTCCTCCTTAGCTTTGGATCCATCGCCAACACCACCTCCCCTCCTTTTAGTCTCTGCAACGCCTGCATTGCAACCAAACACATTTTTCCTTTTTTTTCATCAATAAAGATTAAAGAATAAACACACATACATTTGTAATGTCAGAAAAACTTACCCATTTTGTTGTCAATTTCTCATTGGTAGCTTTATTTATCTCAATCGGTAGTCTTCCAGTCACCATCTCCACAAGCAAAACCCCAAAGGAGTAAACATCACTCCTATCAGTAAGCTGATAAGTACTCAGATATTCAGGATCCAAATACCCTGCAGTTCCTTTCACTTGAGTTGATATATGAGTGGCTCCTGGATCTTCAACACTTATACGCGCAAATCCAAAATCAGCCACTTTTGCACGTAGTTTATCAGTAATCAGTATGTTAGATGACTTTATATCTCTGTGGATTATTGGTAGATCTGAAAAAAGAAAAACCAGTTGTTAAAGCTAAACATTTCTTCATGTTTCATGAAATGTTAAACAGAAAGATACCTGTATACGTATGCAAATATGTAATTGCATGAGCTACATCGATCATGATATCCAGACGTTCTCCAATTTCGAGCCCACTTCCACATTTACCTGAAAAGGATCACTTCTATGCATATAAACATCACACACAAAAGTGAAAATACGAAACTGCCCTTTTGAAGAAACTAATTGGCTTTACCATCTAAATGTTCACGAAGTGTACCATTGGCAACGTATTCTACCAAAATCATACGATCTTCTCCATGCTCTATATATCCATAGAATCTGACCAGATTTAGGTGTTCAATCTTTGATAATGTTTGTATTTCATTTCTGAACTCCACTGGTGTCCCTCTTTCAAAATTGTCCTGAAATAAGAAATAAGCAACAGAAACTTCTTAATATTGAGACTAAATTTACAAGAAGCATTAATCTCCCAAAGTAAATGCATTGATCAATTTAGTCACAATTTGATATAAATCTTTGTTTATAATGGTATTTGGCATTTAGGCTACCAACAAAAAGGTCTGAATGTATCTTATTTCTGTTATGGAGGCAGTGTGAGATTTCTATTTAATAGAAAATTCAACCTTTTTTGCACGCTTTACAGCAATGATGGATCCATTTTTCAAGGTTGCTTTATACACGATACCAAATCCTCCTTGTCCGATTATATTTGAGGCAGAGAAATTTCCAGTTGCCTTAGAAATATCTTCAAAGGATAACTCAGCTGTGCCCTGGGGTCCATCAGAGGCTTTGGAAGGTGTAGAGGAAGAAGAGTGGTTCAGTTTTCTGCTGCTTCTTAGAGAAGCTCGTGATGAATCTGCAGAAAAAAGTACAATCAATTCTCAATATACAACCAAAACAATTCTGTTGATCTCAGAAGATCAATAGACAACTAAGTCGACTTTCAAAATCCATGAGCATAATCCAATTCATCAACTATATGACGATTTGTTAAAATTAGTATGCTCTTAGAACTCTGGATTCGAAAATCCCTTACAAATGCTACCAGCACAGCTTCTGGATGAAGAACAAGTAAACGATGGTGAAGTTTTTCTTAGCAGAACTGAGTACGAGGTTCAATTTTCAATGATTTACTTTTAAGAAATGCGAAATTCGAAGTGAAACTTACATTGAATTGAAGGCGGCTGAGCATCATCTTCAGCCACATGAGCTATATTGCCACTACATGTCAAAACCCTAGCTATGGCACCAAAAATAGAACTCTTTTCCTCTTGCACGGGTTGATTCCTGGGTAAGACATATATGGAAGCGGAACCGGAATTTGAATTGGAATTGGAATTGGAAGTGGAACTGGAACTCTGATTCCAAACTTGTCCAGGGCCGGGGCGAATCACCGGAGATTTTCTTGTTTGATTCATATGCAAAACAGGCCCTGTTTGATTGTTGTGTAAAGATGTGTGTTCTTCTCAGGTTTCAATTATGTGAATTTGTTGAAAAGTAATAAAGTATAGATTTTGCATCGTTTACCAAAAAGATTAGTCCAATTGAATGTTTATGAATGATTCTTGCGGATTAAAGAATTTATTGGAGACCAAATCAAGCCATAAAAGGGGAAAATTAGTACCGACTTCCAGGGCTAATTCATATTTCTGGCTGGAGTATTTGATTAATAAATTTATAAGAGTTAAATATTCAGTTAGAAAATCCAAAATTAATATACAAAAACAGGGGTTTAATCCAAACAAACGATTTAGTTTTTTTTTTTTTCATAAAAGAATAAAAGTAAGGTAGTTATTGAATATTTGGGTTTATTGAAGGGCTTTGACATAAAAGTCAATAAGTTTTGTAAGTTTTACAACGATTATTGGTTCATTAATGCTAGAAGTTTGCAAATTTTTTTTGTTCGTTAAAACCCTTAAATTTGGTAGAAATGTTGGATTTCATATTTTTTTTGTCATTAAAATCCTTAAGTTGACGGTGTTGTATCGAAGATCATAGAGAAAGAGACGGAGGCAAGTTGATGGTGTGTCATCGGAGCAGCAACAAAGGTGATGACGGTCGTCATTGGTGGTGTTAGAAAGCGAAAAAAAAGTTTGATGTTTTGTTCTTGAAGCTTGTTAATAGAAAATAGAAATCAAATTTAAATATCTTAATATTAGAGTTATGAAAATGGGTTCACCTATTCCATTATTTTACCATTTATGTCGCTGTATGTTTTTTTAGCCATTGATAAAAAAAATCAAATGCTTAGATTAGAGCCTATTGGTTCTTAATCTATTAATGGTTTCTATTTGAAGCATTTTCTAATCTTCAAAGTTCAAACCACAACCATCATAGTGTTACGTAATAAATGCTAGAACTAAATAAATACATTAACAACCATAAACTTTTAAAAAGATTTTAGTTTATAATAAGCAATAAAGATGTTAAAATATATTTTTCAAGGATAAAGTTGGTGAGATTTTAAATGCTTAAAACATAGTTGGAAGATCAAAGTCAAACTGAGAATATAAGGACAAGTTATGGCACAGTAATACACGGCTAATCACAGAATTATTGAAATGGGAGGAATCAATGAATCATTTAGTATATTAATTTATGTATCCTTAAACAAAATTATCATTTATTTTGCAATATATTCATTAGAAAATGCCTTTATTTTGCGAAATAATTATTTTTGATGTTAAATTATTTTGCATAAGGACCAGCTTATGATGCAAAATATGAATGTCAAAATATTAAAGTTGCCACAATAAACATATCAATTATCAAAAATTAGCTTATAAGCTAGTTTTTTAAAAAGTTATTTAAATTTTATTAATAATTAATGTTTTATATATAACTATAAGAACTATATTATAATAAAAGTAATAATATAACTCTATTGATTAAATGATCTTAGAGGTACAATTTACGTGAGGATTAATAAATAAGTTATGACCAAAATTGATATATGTATAAATATATGAGTGAGGACTAATAGTTTAGAGAAGTCAATCCCATGTTTTTTTATATATACTTCTTAATTATTAGGAATATTTGTTATTGTTAATTTAGATTGATTAGTAGTTGCCACGAGGTCCACGACCTTCAAAAGGATATGTTTGAATTAAATTCGAAAAGCCAACATCAACTACCTAACTTCCAATGATGCATACCTCCTTTTTATAAAAAGAACAAATTCTATAGGCCTTTTATCAAACATTTTTTTTTATAATATCTTAAAGATAGCTAATCCGTATACAACAATTTTTTTTCATACACAATAATTAATGCTTTAAAATGTTGTTTCTAATTCAACATTGTTATAAATGGCAAAATGCATAAAAGTCATGTACCTTAGTTATTTTTTAGGGTTTAACAACTATATTTCAATTTCTTTAATTCAATGAATATCATTCAAGTTCGATAATTTTTTCTATGTCGACTAGTTTGATATGCTATAACATGTCAAAGTAGTTATAATAGAAAATTTTGTTAAAGTTGGCTTTAATGAAAATTTTGACCCTAAATATTCCACTAAACTTTACAAGATTTTCTATTAGATCGCTTCTATTAGATCGCAGAGTGTGGGTGAGAAGTTTCTCTCACTTTTTCCCTATCACGTCATCATTTTCCTTACTTTTCTTTCCCTCACTAAAACACAAGGAATGAGTGGGAAACTTCCCTCACTATTTGTTTTTTTTAAATAAAATTATTTCATTTTTATGATTTATAAATTTTAAATTAATAATAAACATAAAATTTAATTAAAAATAAAAAGCATTTCATTAATTAAAATAAATATTACATTAAACCTAATATTTAAATAAATAGAAAATTAAAAAAAAAAACACAAACAAAAAATCAAACAAACCACAACATAGAAAACATAATTAATATCCTAATTTAAAAAAATACGACACTTGGAATCATCGTCCTCGTTATCAACCTCATCGTCTTCATCATTCTCCTGAACGTCATTCTCGTCATCGGAATCTTTGTTCTCGATGAACATATCAGAATCATCGTCTGATTCGCCAAACAAATCATCGTCACAATACTTTATCGACGGGTGAATATGAGCGTTATAAACATGTTCCACCAAATCAGCACGAAGGGCGTGATGAATGTCGCGATTGTGTACTTCTCTCTATTTGCATTATACTCTTGTGTACCTGTACTGATATTTGGCAAAACTTCATTTTTGTTGTACCGACATATCGATCTCGTGAACGTCATGCATGTATCATATTATACAATATGATACATGCATACATTACGTGATGTAACCTTCTCACTTATATGACCTTGCGCCGACTACTAGTACTTGTCAACGCCTCTTAAGTACAACAAATGTTCGCTCCACATCCTTCCTAGCTGACTCTTGCGGCTCTTTAAACTTTTTCCTTTTCGGCTCGTTAGGACATGTAAACGATTTCACAAAAACAGACAAGAAATGATATATACCGTCAGTAAGATAGTATCCACGCTTATATACTACCCTATTTGTTTGAAAAGGTACATCGTGCGACTTTCCAAGGTAGATATCGTTGAATACTGGCGACTGGTCTAACACATTGATGTCGTTGTTTGCACCAGCTTGACCAAAGAATGCATGTCATATCCAAAGATCATGTGATGCGATAGCCTCTAAAATGATCGTCGTCTCTTTGTGGACACCTCTCATGTACTGACCACGCCATGTGTTGGGGCATAATGACCAACTCCAATGCATGCAATCGATACTACCTAGCATTCCTGGGAGTCCATGCTTGCCTTCATGCACTGTGTACAATTGGTTGATATCCTTCATATTTGGTTTGTGCAAATATTGTTGCCCATAAACCAAACAGATCGCTTTGCAGAACTTGTACACACTCACGCACGGTACGTTCTGACATTCTAAAATACTCGTCACATTTGTCTGCGCCCATGCCGTATGCTAATTGACGAATTGCAGTTGTGCATTTTTTAATTGGAGAGAAACCTTTTATCCGTCTTGCATCCATTTTCCATTGGAAATATGGGAAACGGTCTTCCAAATCGCCAACAGTACGTAAGAATAGTTCATTCCTCATCCGGAACCGACGTCGAAACTTTACAGCATAAATGGCGTCATCTGCAAAGTAGTCTTCTATAAGACGATCGTGTCCGGCTTCGCGATTCCTACGCAACGACATATTTCTTGGTTTAGATCATGCACATGATGTTTTGCCTGGTCGGTTTTGAAAGTATGCAACCGTTTTCGCCATAACGGAACCGATAAGTTTATCCTCCTCTGGAGCCGTTAAATCGGATGATGAAGATGATGACATTTTGATTAATATTTTGGAGAGAGTAAGAAGATATGGGTTAAAAAAATATTGGGTGTTGTGGTATTTATAGTGGGGGAATAGAAAAAAAAATTATATATATATATATATATATATATATATATATATATATATATATATATATATATATATATATATATATATATATATATATATATATATATATATATAACCGTTGGAACCAAAAAAAAAAATGAAGAACACAAATTCTGAGTGAGAACGCGACAAACCCACCCCACCTCCTCCCCATGCAGCACTTCCCGCACCCCCGGTGTGGTGTTCATCGGAACGGGAAAGACCCCATCCATCCTTCCCGCTCCGGCTCCGTCAGGTCTTATAATCATTTATTTTGTCACAATTGTTACATATATAAGTTAGATGACTTTTTAGTAACAAAATTAAAATATAATGATAAACTATAACAAAAACCAAATTTTAGTGGTTTTTAATTTTTATATGTTTGCCCAAACAATTTGTAACAACTAGCTAAACCACTTTGCTGAAAGACAAAACTACACAAATGGTCCCTGTGGTTAGCTCAAAATTGCCACTTTGGTCCAAAAAAGTTTGGACTAGCACCACAGGTCCAAACTTTTCATTTTGTTGCGAATTTGGTCTAATTTGGTATGAACTTTTTTATAATGACGATTTTGCCCTTATTTTTTTTTTCTTTTTCAGTTTTTTTATTAATTCTATTAATTTTTTGATGAAATAAAAAAAACAAAATAAAAAACCAACTAACCCATCCATCTCTCTCTTTCTCTCCACCGTGTCACCGGAAACCACTGATAGCTGCCGAAAGCCACTGTCACCTGCCGGAAACCACCACAATCTGTCGGAATTCGCCACCACAACCACCATTCTTTTCGGAAACCACCTCCAAAACCTCCATTCTATCCGCATTTCAACTTTCTGCTTCTTCATTCTCTTGTTCTCCGAAAACCTCATGAACTGTCACCACCATTTGATGAATTCAAACATAATTTTTCCAAATATGAAGAACAAAACATTCTATTTTTTCTGATCTGAAGAACAAGAAGTACTTACAAACTTGTAAACCACAAGATTAACTAGATTTGTAAAGGCACAAGAACTATTTACAGATTTATAGAAGCTTAACATTCTTAAATCAAAATTAAAAAAAAAAAATCTACACTGATATGGATCAAGAAAGATGAACACGATGCTGATATGGATCTAGAAAGACCAAGAAAAAAAATACTGACAGCGAATACGTGGCCTGAGTCGTTCGAAGGTGTTGAAACCCCTTCATCAGAGCTTCCACCGTCTTTAGATCTTGAAAAAAGGACGATAGGTTTTTTTTTTTTTTTTAGAATTGTAAAAGGACGAAAATAGGATTTTTCTTAGTTTCTCTTCTTCTTCGTCGCCCTTTCCATATGGATTAGGTTTTTGTCCTGAAAATCGAGCTACCACTGTGGGATGGGTTTCCAGATATAAAGAGGAAGAGGGTTTTCAGATCGATAGATCTGAAGAAAGTTTTCAGACTTCACCGGTGTAGATCTGTTCTCGTCTAAGGACATTGGAGACATGAGCTCGCGACTGAAGACTCTCGAGGCAAAGAGGCGGATTTTGATTCAAGGTTTTATCCTCCACCGTTTCGTCTTCAGATCACCATGTGTGTCTTCAGATGAAGAACCCGAGAACCAATGAACTCGATTTGATTCCGTCTTCTGATTTCATATTCTTCTTTCTCCATTATTCGATCTTCCCTCTATTTTCCCTTCCTTGATTGTTTAGGGAGAAAAGTCTAGAGAAGAAACATATCTCAGATCTGGTTTTGGTTGGACGAGAGAGAGAGAGAGAGAGAGAGAGAGAGAGAGAGAGAGAGAGAGAGAGAGAGAGAGAGAGAGAGAGAGAGAGAGAGAGAGAGAGAGAGAGAGAGAGAGAGAGAGAGAGAGAGAGAGAGAGAATGAGGGGTTAGTTGGTTTTTCTAATTTATTTTTTATTTATTTCATCAAAAAAATTAATAGAATTAATAAAAAAACTGAAAAAGAAAAAAAAAATAAGGGCAAAATCATCATTATAAAAAAGTTCATATCAAATTGGACCAAACTCGCAACAAAATGAAAAGTTTGGACCTGTGGTGCTAGTTCAAACATTTTTGGACCAAAGTGTCAATTTTGAGCTAACCACAGATACCATTTGTGCAGTTTTGTCTTGCTGAAATTCAGGGATACGTCCCCAAAACTTTTCTTGGGTTTGGCTTTGTTTCCATTTTGGTCCTTACTTTATGTAAAATGACTATTTTAAGTTTTAACTTTATCTGATTTTCTCTAATTTATTTTTTATTATTTGTTTCTTTCTTTCCAACAAACCACATAGACGAAGTCATTGAGAATGAGACTCGATGCAAATTCAAGGCCAACATGTTTGTAAATTGTAATTGTACCACAATACAATAATCACAATTCCTTCTCAATTCACATGTATAAACTACAAAGATGTTTCATCGATCTTACATAATAACTACATATGAAATTATAATATATCATATATCAATTTGTTAGCAAAAACACCAGCAAAGTAACCTACTAATGCCATCATACTCCATGGAACAGCACTAAATCATGCTGCTTGTCGAAGGTCAACATGGTAAATCTATAACCCAAAAAATAAAATAAAAAAATACAACCTACTCACTATTTTAAGATATATGGAAAATAAAACAGTTTCTCGAAAACAAAAATTAAATTTCTTCTCTCTTCTTTTTTTAAATGACAAGACATATCATTAAATAACCAAATTACAAAGTTCTTTTGAAAAAAAAAAACTTACACTTATGATTCCTATCTCTTTACTTAATATCAGTATCAGAATTATCTAACTGGTCTCAGATTTTGCTAGTTGGTTTAGAAAACAATGAATGTCGACCTTCTGCAATCATCTCTCCAGTTGCTTTCTTCTTCAGACTCACAACAGTTCCATGGTATCCACCTTTTCTGCCAAGAAGCTTTGTGCTAATCTCCAATTCATCCTACAATTAAGCTACAATCTTTAACATATATGCATATAAGCAAATAACCTCATCACACAGATTAAAAATTAAAAATGCTTACATCATTGTCTAACAATGCATATGCAAGGAGTACTTTATTCACAACAATTACGAGACATTTAAGCTGACAATTGTGTTTTGCAGTTGTAATAAATCAGTTTTAAGCTTATGATAAACTGACTATAATTCTGATTTTCTGATTGTTTGAGGTTAAAGTAATCGATTTGCATAATTAAGGAGCAGTGGCAAGAACTTACATTAAGCTTGGCTGTAGAAAGGTAAGAAATAGACATATCAATAGAAACATTCATAGGCACATCCTTCTCATACACCACAGATGCACCGATCTCGTCTACTAAGCTCGCAATTGCACCCACTGCCAGATTTCCATTCCTATCCTGATTTAGGAAAAATCACCAACTAAAACTCATCAAAACCCCAAAAATCTGTGAATAATCGAACCATCGTCTCAACTTGGATTCAGAAGGAAAGGTTAAAATGAACAAGAAATTGAGAATTGTAAAGTAATCGAGTTTGAAATTCAACTGGAATTCGGGGTTCTTACTGTAAGGCGAGGGGGAACGGTGAAAGAGCAAGAGACGAATCCGGGTTGGAATCGGTCGAGTCGTATGCCTCTGAGGTTGAACTCCTCGTAGAAGCTGTGAAGGGCTTGAGGTTGATGCGGAGGGATGCTGAGTCGGGCGATTCGGTCGGAATCTTGGTGGGTTACTTGTAGATATTCTCTCGGCTTCTTCTCCATTGACGACTCTGTGTTACTAGGTTTCACTCTATATGCAACATATGTAAAATCATTAGAACAAATCATTTATATACTTGTTAAGATGTATTATTTATCTTCATTGTAATATGGGCACAGAAATAAAATCATATAGTAAATCTTTTAATAAATATATATTACTATAAATAATTAAGTCATTATCACCAACCATTGATAAAACATTATAACCATATAATTAATAACAAGACATAACATTGAAATTGAAAATATACATTTAATAGAAGATTGGAGTTGCAAATTTGTAGTAGTTATATAGTTCAAAATTCATAGATTAAATTCAAATTAATATAATTAAAATAAATATTTATTTCGCACCAAATGATATGAATTGCTACTACCCTGTTGCACGTGAATAAACTTTAGTATATTCTTTTAATCAATATAAATTTTTAATATTGTTATTAACTAATTTAAAAAACCATTCATTTAGTATTCTTCAATTATTGTGATGTTGTATGTGTGAAGGTGGTGAGATGGTGTTAGGCTTTACGGAGTGGTCACGAGTGGGTTATGAGTGAAGAGGAGGTCATGTCACTATTTAACCATTCCAGATTCCACAACCAATCTGTTAAGTTGTTTAAATGGTATTCACTAGTGGCTAGGCAGTGAAGAGACAAAAAAAAGAGTTAGAAAAAGAGAAAATATGAGGGAAAGAAAACTAAACCAATTAGATCGATTGTCTTTCTCTGTCTTCACAGCCACTCCACACTCAAGCCACCGGCCATTGGGGTAGTGTTCACGCGTCCCTTGGCTGGACACGTCAGCTTCACGCGTCTTCTTCTATGTCCACTCAGGACAGCCTTACAAGTGTTATGAAGGTGGGGTTGTGATAAGTTGACGGGAATATGTGTTTTTTTGGAGATAACAACGTGTAGAAGACTGGGAAGGATTTTTGTTGATAATAGTGTGTAGGAGGTGGGAAAGGTTAAGATACTGATATGATGAAAATGAAATATTTTTTATGTAATCCAATTTTATACCGCCAAAAGCTTTCTTTCTTTTGCATGTAAAAGTTTTTTATGAAAACAATATAGTTTATTATCACTATAAATAATGGCAATGTGTTTTATATTGTGTGAAAATCAAAAAAATAGTATTGTACTTTATTAGTGAAGTAAATAATAGCAATGTACGTAATTGATGTGAAAAATCAAAACGAAATAGCACCGCACTTTATTAGCAATGTACTTTATTTGGCGTGAAAAATAAAAAAATATTGAATCTAGATCAATTTTTGAAATAATGGTAACGATATGCATAAATATGATCAGGATATGTCACACCACGTTGTACCAAAAAAAAAAACTACGCCGTCTTCCAACCACTCAAGGATTCATCTTCATTCAAAAAAGACAAACATCAAACACCAAAACAAGTTCTTGAAGCGAACCGCCTGTCACAGTATCAAAGACCAAAGAAGGTGATGCCGAGATTTGAATATAACTGAACAGAAGACCTCATTTGTGAAATCGGACCTTCTTATATAATCAGGAGAGCAATCTTATTTTAGATTTTGCTAGTTGGTTTACAAAACAATGAATGCCGTCCTTCGGCAATCATCTCTCCGGTTGCTTTCTTTTTCAAAATGACATGAGTTCCTCGGTATCCCCCTTTTCTACCCAGAAGCTTTCCGCTAATCTCCAACTCATCCTGCCAATAACGTACATTAACAGTAAATGGTGAAAGTGGAAACTCCCCTCAAGGCTCAACAAGAGATAGATTGCTTATGGTGAAAGTGGTAAAGAACCTACATTCAACTTGGCCATAGAAAGGTAAGAAATCGACATATCCGAAGAAACATTAAGAGATTCATCCTTGTTATACACCAAAGTCGCACCAATCACATCTACTAAACCAGAAATTGCACCCACTGCCAGATTTCCATTCCGATCCTGATATAAGTAAAAAACAAAAATCACAACTAGAACTCATCAAAACCCACAAATATGCGAATAATTTGAACAGATCGGATCAATTTGGATTCAGAAGGCAACCCATAAGGTTAAAACAACCAGAGATCGAAAACATGAAACTGATCGACAGAACGAGTTTGGTTCTTACAATAAGGCGAGGGGGAACTGTGAAAGAGCAAGTCACGGAACCGGGTTGGAATCGGTCGACCCGTATGCCTCTGAGGTTGAACTCTGTGTAGAAACAGTAGAAGGCTTGAGGTCGAGGGATGTTAAGTCGGCCGATTCGGTCGGAATCTTGCTGGGTTACTCGTAGATATTCTCTCGGCCTCTTCTCCATCTCCATGGAGGACTCGATTTCACCTTCTGCATCAAAAACATACAACAAATAATTTAAGAGAGAAGTCAGAAAACAATATTTTGAAGATCTTCCTATCAGCTATATATTTCTTTATTTTATATTATAATTATAATATATATATTTTAAAAACTTATTATATATATTCTCTTTATTTACTTTATTTAATGTTAAAATCCTTCAAATAAATATCTTTTCATATTTTCTTCTTGCATATAATCCAAAAACACATTACTATTTATTTATAGTAATATTATTGGGCTTGTTATGACTATCCAGACTAATCTTCATCAACATCTATCATATTGAAAGTAGTCTTCACATTGACAATGTTATAAGCTATATTCTTTGCCAATGATAACCTTATCACTCAAATTGCCCGCAATTTGACAATGTTATAAGCTATATTCTTTGCCAATGATAACCTTATCACTCAAATTGCCCGCAATTTAATAAGTCCCACTCTACATGCTTCATCCTTTTAGGCTTCTTTTCGGTCGGTGGTTCATATAATTTCTTTTAGTAAAGATGGTCTTTGATTTGTATTCTCCATAATCCGAAATCGTGACCTTTAAATTTGTTGATTTTAACTTTTCCATCTTCAACCATAGCTTTAATACAGTTTTGTTAGGAATCAACAAAAAATGTTAAGCAACCTCAGACAAAACGATAAAATTTTTACTGTAAAAAACAGGGAAATAAAACTAAGAATTTTGCAAACAAAAAACTGAACAATGTGGTTCGATAAAAGTAATGTATGCCTATGGTAGAACAACAGAGGGAATATTTTATTAAATTCCAAGAACAATTACAATCACTCACAAAAGATTGCAACCTATTTAAGGTTTTAAATAAATAAATAAATCTATATTGCCGACAAACTGCTACAAATGATATGCCCTTAATCTCACAATGATTGCTATATTGAAATCCATGCACTTATACATGCATGTATCTAGCACTTGCACAATCATAAATTTTGATGGAGATGGGCGTCCTTATTTATAAGCAAGCATAAGATACCATGATATTGATGGGCCCAACTTATCCATTATTATACCCTAAATGGAATAAGCTAATCACAAAACGCCATGTAACTGCTTATATAATCTTCAAACATGGGGGATGTGTAGGGACACTTTCCATGTACCTAGGAGCACGTTCATAAGACCCAACAACACCTTCTCAACTCCAACAACGCATTCTCCAATCGGTGAAGCGCATTTAGGAGCAAGGCGTCACATTTACAAGCATGGAGCGCATTCTTGCAACTAAGCATCACATTCAGGAGCTAGTCAATATATTCAACAACTAAATGACACTTTCACTGAGTTCCGAATTTGATGATCAGGGGTGCATCTCCAGATGCATGGAGCACATTTTACATAGATAGAGCTAATTTTGATGCCTCCAATGCTTTCTACAAATGTCCTAGTGCTTTCTCTAAGTGTCACATCACTTTACCAAGTACTCGGTCACTTAAGGAGTTAGAATTATTTCACAAAAGGGAACATTCCAATGAAGTCTTCACACCTTAACATAATGTAACGCCCGGGTTTCAGGGCTAAGCATTTTTAGACAATTTAATAGTCTAGGTCAACTATTGTAACTCTTTTTGAAGTAATAAAGATGAAATACTTGAGTATTATGTGAATTATGTGAATTTTTATGCTTATTATGTATTTATAAATATTTAATAAATAAAAGATAAAAATAAGCGTCAAAATTAAAGTGTGAGATAAGCCCGATATTTTTATGTAACAGCCCGGATTTCCAGGTATCTTTTATGTTTATGTTTTTAGTGTTTTGAGAGGGGACTCGGCGAGTTGGAGCTCAGACTCGCCGAGTAGGATCGCGGTTCTGGACGCGGGTTCGCGCCTGGACTCGGCGAGTCCAAGGTATGGACTCGGCGAGTCTGCGCTGTTTAATGAAACCCTAATTTCTCGGGTTTGGGACCTATTTAAAGGGGCTTTAGGCCGTCATTTGTGCTCACCAGTCCCTTGAGTGAAACCCTAGCAAGTGTGAGCGTTTGGAGCAAAGTAGGAAGCCATTATTGACCTTGGAGGTATCTTTTTGCAAGGAAAAAGAAGAATTAGCTAAGTGAAAGCAAGGGGAGCCAGTTCCTGAAGGCTTGAGGTCCAGAACATCGCATTTGAGGTACATTCTTCGAGCTATTTCTGCTATGTTGAGATTTATGTTGATTTAGGGCTTATTGAGCCCTTTTATGATAAGATCTAGTGCTTCCTTGGTCCCTTAAGTGAGTTAAGTTATAGATCTGGACCTTTGGAGGTCCAGAGTGTCCCTTTGCCCAAGCTTTTTATGAATCTATGAGGGTTTTGGTTTGGGGTCTTTGTGCTTAAGGTCAAAACACCATTTATGAGTCATGGGGTGCGTTATGAGCATCAAGTTATGGACTTTACGTGATGAATTAGCTTAGGAAGGCCAGATCTTTGAGTTATTGGAGCGGATCTGACCTCAGAAGCAAGTTTGAGTTGGTGCATGGCATGGACTCGCCGAGTCTGAAGAACAGACTCGGCGAGTAGCATGAAGATTGTCCTTGACCACTCAGTGAGTGGTCCAGCCGAGTTATGAGTTGACTCAGTGAGTCGGGGAGAGTTAGAAGTTGACAGGTGGACTGAGTCGAACTGGAACTCGCCGAGTTGTTCTTGAGACTCGGCGAGTTGAGTCGGGGTGGCCCCGCGATTCTTACCAGGTGAAACTCGTCGAGTTAGGGGAATACTCGACGTGTCAAAAAGGGAATCCTAGAGAGTTGGTGAAAACGTCTAGACTCGCCGAGTCGCCTTAGTGCACTCGCCGAGTCCGGTCAAAGTTGACCGTTGACCGTTGACCAGAGTTGACCAGCGTTGACTTCTTAGGGGTAGTCAACCTTAGTGTTAAAAAGTGTTAATTAGAGACATATGATGTTATAGGAGGATTATAGCTCGGAGGATCGAGCACGAGGGATTTCAGGATTCGTGAGTCATCGAGATACGCGAGGTGAGTCTTCTCACTATACTTTACCTTGAGCAGGTAATCAGAGTTATGTGTTAGAGTATGTGTATGTTATGTGTATGCTATGTGTTGTACTGCATGATGTCTATGTGATTTATGTTGTGCATGTTTATAGAGTTGGAACCAGAAGGTTCCCAGAGTTAGAACCTGAGGGTTCACAGAGCTTGGGTGCACGGACCCATAGAGTTATAGCCTCGAGTGGCTAATATATGTGATATGTTTGTGGTATTTTGGGGAACTCACTAAGCTTTGTGCTTACAGTGTTAGTGTTGTTGTTTCAGGTACTAGCGATGACCGTGGTAAGGCGCCGGCTTGATCTGTACACACGCATGGGATTTTAATATACATTGATTGTAACGCCTGCAGATCCAGGCTAGTCAATTTAGAGGCAATAGGGGTCGAAAACGACTTTTCGACAAAAAGATTATTTAGAATAAATAATCTTAACCAAGTTGTAGAATATGTCACAGGGTTTCCGTACATATAAAGAACGCCGAAATCCGAGTTATAACGAAGAAGTTATGACCCGTCGAAGTTTCGCGTCGGAACCGGCACGACGCCGGGAAGCGTAAATAGTAAATTTATGATAGAGCGAGATTTAGATTTAGCGCTCTAAACGAAAGTCGTAGAATATGTTAAACTAAGAACTTCGATAAAAAGAACGCCCAAATCTGACTTCGTATGAAGAAGTTACGATTTTTCGAAGTTTCGGATTAGCAGTGTACAGTCCGAAATTCGAATATTAGATCGAGCGATTTTTAGCCGACACAACCTAAACGAGAATTGAAGATCGCATTATTAGTAGCGTAACAATAAAAAGACAGACGAAAATGGACATCGGATGAAGAAGTTATGAGATTTTAACGGACCAATCATGTCCCGACCTGTTAAAAATATAACTTTAAAAATAAAGTCAAAATTAGCCGACGGAGTCTAAATGAAAGTTGTAGAGTACGTCTCCACCTACGCGTGGATATAAATAACGTCAAAAACGGAGTTCGTATGAACGAGTTACAAATTATAATAGCATATTTACGTATTAAAATAAAGTATAAATCATATATACGTACACATATATATACATATGTATATATCATTAGAAAGGTATCGACGATGCGGTCATTATAAGACTAATGTTGAGTTCTTTCGACATTAGTTTAGTGCAAATATCATTAAATCTATTTAAAATAGTATTATAAAGGGGTGTTTAGTTGTTTATATAACTATAAGGTCATTAAGTAATTATGAAGGGTAGTTTTTGTAAATTCAATTACTATAAATAAGAGGCTTAGGTTCTCATATTTCTTGCACCATTCTCTTGATTCAAGAGTCTTTCTCTTCTTATCCCCCGAGCATTTCGGTCCCTCGTGATTCGACTTCTCTTTCTGTAGTTTTAGTATAGTAAGGTGAGCGCTGAAGCGCTGCACGAATCTTTCTTAGAAAGATTCAGCGACGAAGTTCTGCCCCTACAGAGCCCGACTCCTAGCTAAAATCCCCTTGTAAGTAAGTTATGCTTACCCTATTTTAAATATAGTTTATATTTAAAATTAGTATTGTTATTATAATAAATATTTGAGCTATTATTATGACTTATATAAGTGTCGTTATAATATCTTTTTAACTACTCGCGGTACGGGGAATCTGGTTTAAAGGGCCGCATAGGGTTGTTGGATTTCAGAAGTGCTATATGCCAAAATGGTCCTGCCCTCCGGTGTTTTATGTCTGGCCCCTGTCTGTACATAGTGGTTGGAAAGTATTGTTTAAACGCTTATATAATAATAATAATAATAATAAGACTAATAATTAGTCACGGTAAATATTAGACTAAAATCTAGTGGTAATAATACTAGGTTTCGTCGAAGGAAATTATTTTAAAGTAAACGAAGTGCTGTCCGAGTACCGAGTCACCACCTTCTCAAGTGAGTGCATAGTTACTTTCATCTTACACATAGATATGAAGTATTTTATATAAACTACGTGCTATATGTGCACATTATCTGAATACTTGCTGTCTATGCTGGTTGAACGTTTTATACATGTTTTAAAGGACTTAAACTGTATATGTATTTTATATATACGAAAATGTTGGGTATGAGATGGGTAGATGAATGATGAGAGATAGAAGATGACGTGAGTATACATTGGCAGCTACAGACTTAGTGCCTATGGGACAAACACCGGTAGCTATGGACTTAGTACCTTTTAGACGTTGGTAGCTATGGATTTAGTACCTGTAGGAATTGGTAGCTATGGACTTAGTACCTGTTGAACATTGGTAGCTATGGACTTAGTACCTATTAGATAAAGACTGGTAGCTATGGATTTAGTACCCGATGAATAGACTATAGCAGCTATGGAATTAGTGCTTTATGAACGAACATTGGCAGCTATGGATTTAGTGCCAGTCCCATAATCCTGGAAGTAAGGGACTTCGGAATAAACGAATGAAGGATAGATGACTCTTAGGTTAAATCCTTAAAGAGTAAAGAAGATAATGGGGATGGGTAATTGGGTTGATTGTTTGATTGAACATAATAATTATATTATTGTGGGTTGAAAACCCTATGTACTCACCAGGTTTCCCAACCTGACCCACTCAGTTTATGTATATCACAAGTGACGAAGTGAAGTGACATTACACTGAGAGATTTAAAAGAGATGTAGATCACTAGTGTAAATCATTGTAAGTCTGTTTATGCTTATGTTTCGGTATTAACGATGACATCCCAAACATTTTAAAATGAAATAAATACGTTTCTTCAAAAATGTTTTAATAACGTATTTACCATGTTTTTCTGGGAACAAATTCCGCAACCTTTTTATAAAATGAAGTACTCTGATTTTTATAAAGCATAAACAAAATCGGTCTTTTCTGGCCGTGATTTTGGGGATGTCACAGTTGGTATCAGAGCATTAGTTTAAGCGAACTAGGAATATGGATTTATTTCTAGACTTAAACTTAGAATGCTAAGCGATGATTGTGAGGTGTGAGCACTAGCTTATTTTAGGAATTGTGCCTAAAATGCTTTTATGTGCTAAATGCTTTGTGCATGATATGTTGTTAATTGTTCGGATCTATGGTCTGTTGCCGACCGGATCTGGAAACCTTATGTGTTTAGGATTCTAAACGTACGACTACGGTATTAGAACTAGCATGTAAATGTTTCGGAGTAATAAGGATGATTTAAACGTCAAGTAAAGGTCTAAATTCACCTTATTCGGTGTATAGATCGAGATGGTAAGGACCCGTAGCGGAAACGTAAATGCAAATGGGAACAGGAACCAACCCCCAGTGGTTCAGCAAATACCTGTTGTAGAAGAAGTTGCGCCTGAGCCAGTCACCATGGCTGGAGTTCAAGCCATGATTCGGGCTATGTTGGCTGAACAAAGGGAAGAAATGAGACGGATGTTGAATAGGGACGAACCTACTATGCCCATTGAGCAACCCGAACTGATTCCCGAGCAATCTGAGGAAGGGAACTACAGCCGCCAAGTGAGTCAAGTTGGGACTCAAGGTGAGCAAAGGGATGGCCCAGAAGGGAGAAACAACAAGGATGGGCGGATGTACAAGAACTTCTTGGGTGCGAAACCACCAAGCCTCTCAGGAAGCCCAAAGCCGGTTGAGGTTATGGATTGGATCTCTGAGATGGAGATGGTGTTTGAGAGCTGCAGCTGTAATGAGAAACAGAAGACTGTCTTTGCAGTAAGACAGCTGAAAACTGGAGTCTTGAGCTGGTGGAAGCTATTGGCAGATACGATGCCACGAGGAGAAGCCTTGAGGATGTTGTGGGAAGAGTTTTTGGAACAGTTGAAAATGCAGTACTGCTCGGAGGTAGATCTGATAGACCTAAACAACGAGTTTCAGAACCTGAAGAAAGGGAAGATGAGTGTTGATGAGTATGCCACCGCATTTACCGAGAGGATGAAGTTATTTCCCTACTTGGTGCCTACTGAACTCTCCAAGATTGATAGGTTTGCTAACGGACTGCCCACTGACTTTGGTCCAATGGTCAAAATGGCAACTACCTTAAAAGCAGCTATTAGGGCAGCTAAGAACATAGAGGCCCAGATAAGAGAAAAGGGTCTAGAAAAAGATAAGGCAGGAGAGAAGCGAAAGTTTGAGGGATCTTCGAGGTCGAACAAGGAAAGAAAATTCTCAAAACTCGGAGGAGCAGATGGAGGTGAAACAAGATGGTGTGATAAATGCAAGAAGAAGCATGGTGGGAAGTGCAACGAAGAAGTGACTTGTTACAAGTGTGGGAGGACGGGTCACTATTCCAAAGACTGCACACATAATGACAAAGTATGCTACGGATGTGGAGGCAAGGGGCACATGTCCAGAGACTGCCCAAGGAAAAATAAAGCAGCAAGACCAGAAACGCCACCAAGGCCAAGGGCATTTCACATGATCCTCGACGAAGCAGAGAACCATGCGAGGAATCAAGAATGAGGACTTCTTACCCGAAGATCGGATTATGCAGTAGCCATAGTTTCGTATGATGTAGCCTAGTAGAGGCATAGTCTAGGGTGAACTTGAACACCTATGTAATCATTTCAAGAATTAATATAAAACCTTCGTTTTGTTATCTGATGTGTTGAATGATTGTATGATTTGCTGCATGGTGACTTGGGAAACTGCGAGACAATATTTGGGACGAGTATGAGTAGGTGTGAATGGTAGTAGAGGCCTATACTACCGGAAGCACAGGACTCACACTTGGATCAGGGAAAGTCACAAGGTTACCAAGAAGCTAGTAATTGATTTCGTTTTATTCAAGTGTGTTGTTACCATCGTTTCGGTAATGACTAAGAAGATTGTTTATATTCCGACCCTAGTGGTCATATCGAATCGAGTTCGACTACGATGAGTATGTTGTGTGGCTCAGAGGACCAAGTTTGATGTAGCGTCCGACTTAAACCAAACGGTTGAAATCAAAGCGATCAATAGAAGTATCGCACTCGTTGTTAAAGAAGTTGGTGGCTAGAAATGCCTAATGTTAAAGTGTGATTTATTTTGATGTTGAGATATTATGCTTATGTTATGTTATGCGTAGGTACTTTTCTTGTGAATTATGTACCTGCCTTGGTGTTATTTGACTCGGGTGCGAGTCGGTCTTTTATATCTTTGGCTTTTAGTCAGCATATCAGTGTTAGTCGTGAGGCATTGAGTCGGCCTCTGAGAGTTTCCATAGCTGATGAGAGAGTGATATATGCCACGGAGGTTCTCCGAGGTTGCATAGTTGAGATATTCGGTGTTGAGTTCCCGATTGATCTGATTCCTATTGCTATGGGTGATGTCTGTGTCATTGTGGGCATGGATTGGTTGAGCAGATTCGGTGCGGTCATCGACTGTGAGCGGCAGCTGGTGACCATACGAGACCCTAGTGGGGGAGTTCTTTCGGTGTACGGCGAGGGTACACGTTCAGGATCAGCGTTTTGTTCGGCCGCTAGGGCGAGGCAGTGTCTACAGCAAGGCTATAAGGGTTTTGTGGCGTATGTGGTGGATACGCGAGTGATTTCCGAGAGCCGAGTTCAGTGGAGGAGGTTCCGGTAGTGCATGAGTTCCCGGATGTATTTCTCGAGGAGTTGCCGGGTGTGCCTCCTGTGAGGCAAGTGGAGTTCAGTATCGATTTGGTTCCGGGGGCTGCGCCTATCGCTAAGGTGCCTTATCGCCTTGCACCTCCAGAGATGCAAGAGTTATCCTCACAGCTTCAGGAGCTGCTGGGGAAGGGGTTTATTCGGCCGAGCAGCTCGCCGTGGGGAGCACCTATACTGTTCGTCAAGAAGAAGGATGGTTCACACCGGATGTGCATTGATTACCGGGAGTTGAACAAGCTGACGGTCAAGAACCGTTACCCATTGCCGAGGATCGACGATTTGTTCGATCAGTTGCAGGGAGCATCTTGGTTTTCCAAGATCGATTTGAGATCGGGATATCATCAGGTGAGGGTGCAGGATGAGGACGTCCAGAAGACAGCGTTCAGGACGCGTTATGGGCATTATGAGTTTGTGGTGATACCTTTTGGGCTCACCAATGCCCCGACAGTGTTCATGGATCTCATGAGCCGAGTGTGTAGGCCGATGCTGTATCGGTCGGTGATTGTGTTTATCGATGACATTCTGGTATATTCAAGATCTAGAGAGCAACATGAGGAGCATCTGAGAGAGGTTCTTGGAGTTCTGAGATCGGAGATGCTCTATGCCAAATTCTCCAAGTGTGATTTCTGGTTGCAGGAGGTTCAGTTCTTAGGACATCTCGTTAACCAGGAAGGGATTTTGGTCGATCCAGCCAAGGTGGAGGCAGTGATGAGTTGGGAGGTGCCGAAGTCACCCTATGAGATCAGGAGTTTCCTAGGGTTGACAGGGTATTATCGGAGATTTATCAAGGATTTCTCCAAGATCGCAGTGCCACTCACCAGATTGACCCGGAAGGGTGTTGCTTTTTCATGGGGCCCCAAGCAGCAGGCCTCCTTTGAGACACTTCGTCAGAGGTTGTGCGAATCCCCGGTGTTAGCTCTCCCGGAAGGGATGGAGGACTTTGTGGTATTTTGTGATGCATCGATTTTGGGATTGAGAGTGGTGCTGATGCAGAGAGGGCATGTGATAGCATATGCATCGAGGCAGCTGAAGCCTCATGAGACGAGATATCCCACCCATGATCTAGAGTTGGGGGCAGTGGTGTTCGCCCTTAAGATTTGGCGTCACTACTTGTATGGGGTTCGGTGTACGATATACACGGACCATAAGAGTTTGAAGTATTTGATGGATCAGCCCAACCTAAATATGCGTCAGAGAAGGTGGTTGGATGTGGTCAAGGATTATGATTGTGAGATCCTGTACCACCCATGCAAGGCTAATGTGGTAGCTGATGCGTTGAGCCGCAGGGCGGAGAGCACTCCACTGCGGGATGTGTGTTTGAGATTGACAGTGATAGCTCCGGTATTGAACGCCATTCGCGGGGCACAGGCCGAGGCTGTGCAACCTGAGATGCAGAAGAGGGAACGGGTTGTTGGTTTGGTTTCAGAGTTCGTGACCGATGGTCGGGGTCTTATGACATTTCAGGGGCGTATCTGGGTACCGTTTGTGGGGGGAACGCGCACCACTTTGATGGAGGAGGCTCATCGATCGAAATTTTCGATCCATCCGGGGGCCACCAAGATGTATTTGGATTTGAGAAAGGAGTATTGGTGGCCATGTATGAAGAGGGACATCACATGGTTTGTTGAGAGGTGCTTGACCTGTCGAAAGGGTTAAGGCCGAGCACCAGAGGCCGCATGGCAGGTTGCAGCCATTAGAGGTTCCCGAGTGGAAGTGGGAACAGATCCCTATGGACTTCATCACCAAATTGCCGAGGACTGCCAGAGGAGTTGATGCAATTTGGGTGATTGTGGACAGGTTGAGGAAGAGCGCTCACTTCCTTGCCATTAGTGAGAGTTCTTCAGCAGAGAAATTGGCGGAGGTGTATGTGAGGGAAGTGGTATCTCGGCATGGGGTGCCGATCTCGATTGTTTCGGACCGTGACGTGCGTTTCACTTCTAGATTCTGGAAGAAATTTCATGAGGAGTTGGGTACTAGACTGCATTTTAGTACCGCATATCATCCCCAGACAGACGGTCAGAGTGAGCGGACGATTCAGACGCTTGAGGACATGCTCCGAGCATGTGTGTTGGATTTCGGGGGTAGCTGGGATGCGTATTTACCCTTGGCAGAGTTTTCCTACAACAACAGCCATCATTCGAGCATTGGTATGCCACCCTTTGAGCTGTTGTATGGGAGGAGGTGTCGGACCCCCATTTGTTGGGGAGAGGTTGGGCAGCGAGTGATGGGCAGTACAGAGATCGTGCTTCAGACGACAGAGCAGATTCAGCAGGTCAGACAGAGGTTGTTGACCGCTCAAAGCCGACAGAAGAGTTATGCAGACAGATGCCGGTCCGAGCTTGAGTTCCAGGTCGGCGACTTTGTTCTCCTGAAGGTCTCTCCTTGGAAAGGAGTGATTCGATTCAGGAAGAGGGGCAAGTTGGGACCGCGGTATATTGGTCCATTTCGTGTGATTGCGAGGGTAGGCCGGGTAGCCTATCGTTTGGAGTTGCCAGCAGAGTTGGGGCAGATTCACGACACTTTTCATGTGTCGCAGTTGAGGAAGTATATAGCCGATGAGTCGGCAGTGGTTCCATTAGAGGATATTCAGGTGGATGCGAGCCTGAATTATGCCGAGAGACCAGTGGCCATCAGAGATCGGAAGATCTAGATTCTGAGGAACAAGGAGGTACCTCTGGTGTTGGTTCAGTGGCAGCATCGGAAGGGATCGGAGATGACCTGGGAACCGGAGCGTGAGATGCGTGAGCAGCATCCAGAGCTATTTTCAGAGCGAGACTTCGAGGGCGAAGTCTAGTTCTAGTGGGGGAGAGTTGTAACAGCCCGGGTTTCCAGGTATCTTTTATGTTTATGTTTTTAGTGTTTTGAGAGGGGACTCGGCGAGTTGGAGCTCAGACTCGCCGAGTAGGATCGCGGTTCTGGACGCGGGTTCGTGCCTGGACTCGGCGAGTCCAAGGTATGGACTCGGCGAGTCTGCGCTGTTTAATGAAACCCTAATTTCTCGGGTTTGGGACCTATTTAAAGGGGCTTTAGGCCGTCATTTGTGCTCACCAGTCCCTTGAGTGAAACCCTAGCAAGTGTGAGCGTTTGGAGCAAAGTAGGAAGCCATTATTGACCTTGGAGGTATCTTTTTGCAAGGAAAAAGAAGAATTAGCTAAGTGAAAGCAAGGGGAGCCAGTTCCTGAAGGCTTGAGGTCCAGAACATCGCATTTGAGGTACATTCTTCGAGCTATTTCTGCTATGTTGAGATTTATGTTGATTTAGGGCTTATTGAGCCCTTTTATGATAAGATCTAGTGCTTCCTTGGTCCCTTAAGTGAGTTAAGTTATAGATCTGGACCTTTGGAGGTCCAGAGTGTCCCTTTGCCCAAGCTTTTTATGAATCTATGAGGGTTTTGGTTTGGGGTCTTTGTGCTTAAGGTCAAAACACCATTTATGAGTCATGGGGTGCGTTATGAGCATCAAGTTATGGACTTTACGTGATGAATTAGCTTAGGAAGGCCAGATCTTTGAGTTATTGGAGCGGATCTGACCTCAGAAGCAAGTTTGAGTTGGTGCATGGCATGGACTCGCCGAGTCTGAAGAACAGACTCGGCGAGTAGCATGAAGATTGTCCTTGACCACTCAGTGAGTGGTCCAGCCGAGTTATGAGTTGACTCAGTGAGTCGGGGAGAGTTAGAAGTTGACAGGTGGACTGAGTCGAACTGGAACTCGCCGAGTTGTTCTTGAGACTCGGCGAGTTGAGTCGGGGTGGCCCCGCGATTCTTACCAGGTGAAACTCGTCGAGTTAGGGGAATACTCGACGTGTCAAAAAGGGAATCCTAGAGAGTTGGTGAAAACGTCTAGACTCGCCGAGTCGCCTTAGTGCACTCGCCGAGTCCGGTCAAAGTTGACCGTTGACCGTTGACCAGAGTTGACCAGCGTTGACTTCTTAGGGGTAGTCAACCTTAGTGTTAAAAAGTGTTAATTAGAGACATATGATGTTATAGGAGGATTATAGCTCGGAGGATCGAGCACGAGGGATTTCAGGATTCGTGAGTCATCGAGATACGCGAGGTGAGTCTTCTCACTATACTTTACCTTGAGCAGGTAATCAGAGTTATGTGTTAGAGTATGTGTATGTTATGTGTATGCTATGTGTTGTACTGCATGATGTCTATGTGATTTATGCTGTGCATGTTTATAGAGTTGGAACCAGAAGGTTCCCAGAGTTAGAACCTGAGGGTTCACAGAGCTTGGGTGCACGGACCCATAGAGTTATAGCCTCGAGTGGCTAATATATGTGATATGTTTGTGGTATTTTGGGGAACTCACTAAGCTTTGTGCTTACAGTGTTAGTGTTGTTGTTTCAGGTACTAGCGATGACTGTGGGAAGGCGCCGGCTTGATCTGTACACACGCATGGGATTTTAATATACATTGATCTTGGGATTTTGTATAATGTGAATTGAGATTTAAACTCGATGTTTTTATGAAAAGTTAATGAGAAATGTTTTTATAAATTGTGAAAAATTATTTTGAAATTTTCGGTGTTACATTTTACATAAAGTTGTAGTGGTCGAAACAAGGATTTCGGGGATATAAAGAACGCCGAAATCTGTGTTATAACGAAGAAGTTATGGCCCGTCGAAGTTTTATGGCAAAACCGGCACGGCACCGGGAGACGTAAATAGTGAATTTATGATGGAGGAATTTTTAGCCTTAGTGATCTAAACCAAAGTGGTAGTATATGTTAAACCAAGAACATCCATAAAAAGAACGCCCAAATCTGACTTCGTATGAGGAAGTTATGAATTTTCTAAGATTTGGCATAGCAGTGCACGGCCCGAAACTCGAATTTTAGTTCGAGCGGTTTTTGGCTTACACGACCTAAACAAGAGTTGAAGATCTCATTAATAGGGAACTCAACGGTAAAAAGATAGACAAAAACGGATTCCGTATGAAGGAGTTACGAATTCTTCGCGGTCATTTAGCAGTCTAAACTCCTCATACTGTTAAATTTGAGATCGGTCGAGAATTAGCCGACGGAGTCTAAATGAAAGTTGTAGAACTTGTTTTTACCTACGTATGGATATAAAGAAAGTCGAAAACGAATTCCGTATGCGAAAATTATGAATTTTTGAAAATCGGTTGATTTCCACCTTGTGTGCGATGCCACGTGTCAATACCAGACTGCGCCTGGCTGTAGCCAGCCTGGCTCACGACGTGAATATTAAAAATTCACGATGTGAACCTTCCTCCATCCCCTATAAATAAGTGGTGAGGCCTCCATTCATTCCTCACACCTCCCCTCACTTCCTCCTCTCTCTAGAACTTCTCTCTAGCCCCGAAACCCCCCGAAAAGCCTAGGGAACCTCCCTAGCACGAGGCGGAAGCCCCGGAGCGCCCGACGGCTCCGAGAAGAAGAGCCTTTCGGCTCAGGAACGCTGCTCCAGCGGAGCCCGATTTTCTTTAAAACCCGTTGTAAGTGAGCTATGCCTACGCTATTTTAAATATAGCTTTTAAATAATTATAGGAATGTTATTAGGTCCTTAAAATAATTATTTGGGCTATTATTATGAGTTATATTGAGTGTTATTAACGCTTATATAATAATAATAATAGTCAGACTATTAATTTGTTGAGGTTATCGTTAGACTAAACCCTAGTGGTATTGGTACTAGGTTTTATCGAAAGAAAATTTTTTTAGAGTATCGAAGCGCTGTCCGAGTGCTGAGTCACCACCTTTCAGGTGAGTGCATAGTTAATTTCAGTTTACAAATAGATATGAAGTATTTTATATAAATTATGTTCTATGTGTGCATATTATCTGAATACAAAGCATAAACAAAATCGGTCTTTTCTGGCCGTGAAAATGGGGATGTCACAGTTGGTATCATAGCATTAGTTTAAGCAAACTAGGAATTTGTAGGATTTCTAGACTTAAACTTAGAATGCTAAGCGATGATTGTGAGGTGCGAGCACTAGCTTATTTTAGGAATTGTGCCTAAAATGCTTTTATGTGCTAAATGCTTTGTGCATGATATGCTGTTATTTGTTCGGATCTATGGTCTGTTGCCGACCGGATCTGGAAACCTTATGTGTTTAGGATTCTAAACGTACGACTACGATATTAGAACTAGCATGTAAACGTTTCGGAGTGATAAGGAAGATTTAAACGTCTATCCTAAATAAGGATCTAAATTCACCTTATTCGGTGTATAGATCAAGATGGCAAGGACCCGTACCGGAAACGTTAACGTAAATGGAGATAGGAACCAACCCCTAGTGGTTCAGCAAATACCTGTTGTAGAAGAAGTAGCACCTGAGCCAGTCACCATGGTTGGAGTTCAAGCCATGATTCGGGCTATGCTAGCGGAACAAAGGGAAGAAATTAGACAGATGCTCCACGAAAATAGGGACGAACCTACCATACATGTTGAACCGACGAATCCAGTTCCCGAGCAATCTGAGGAAGGGAACTACAGTCGCCAAGTGAGTTAAGTAGGGACTCAAGGTGAGCAAAGGGATGGCCAAGAGAGGAGAAACAACAAGGATGGATGGATGTACAAAAATTTCTTGGGTGCGAAGCCACCGAGTCTCTCGGGAATCCCAAAGCCTATTGAGATTATGGATTGGATCTCCGAGATGGAGATGGTGTTTGAGAGTTGCGACTGCAGTGAGAAGCAGAAGACTGTCTTCGCTGTGAGGCAATTGAAAACTGGAGTCTTGAGCTGGTGGAAGCTATTGGCAGATACAATGCCGCGAGGAGAAGCTCTGAAAATGTCATGGGATGAGTTCTTGGAACAACTGAAGGCGCAATACTGTTCAGAGATAGATCTGATTGATCTGAACAATGAGTTCCAAAATTTGAAGAAGGGGAGAATGAGTATCGATGACTATGTTGTTGCATTCACGAAAAAGATGAAGTTGTTTCCATACCTAGTGCCAACCGAACTTTCCAAAATTGAGAAGTTCGCAAACGGATTGTCGGCTGACTTTGGCCCAACAGTCAAGATGGCAACCACTCTGAAATCGGTCGTTCGAGCAGCTAAGAATGTGGAGACCCAAAAAAAGGAAAGAGGTCTGGAAAGGGCTGAGGTTGGTGAGAAACAGAAGTTCGATGGATCCTCGAAGTCCAACAAGAAGAGTAGATTCTCGAAGTCTAGTTCGAGAGGAGGAGGATCAGAAGCGAAGTGGTGTGACAAGTGTAAGAAGAAGCACTCTGGGAAGTGTGACGGAGGGGTCACTTGTTTCAAATGCGGAAAGCCTGGGCACTATGCCAATGAATGCACCCTCATCCAGAAGGCCTGTTATGGGTGTAATGAAGAAGGGCACATTTTGAAGGACTGCCCGAAGAAGAAGGAGGCAGGAAGACCCAACATACCACCGAAGCCGAAGGCGAGAGCCTTCCAGATGACGCTTGAGGCTGCGAAGGAGGCAGCAGACGTCGCTTCAGGTACCTTTCTTGTAAATGGTTTGCCTGCAAATATACTATTTGATTATGGAGCCAACTACTCCTTTGTGTCGCATAAATTTGGTGGGAAATTAGCATTGCCTGTAGAAAAACTTGATAATGCCCTGATTGTAGAAGTTGCCAGTGGCAAATTCGTACCTGTTAGTAATCATATTAGGAACATCGTCATTGACCTAAACGGAAACAAATTCCAAGAGGAGCTATTACCCATAGATTTAAACAGTTTCGACATCGTTTTGGGTATGGATTGGCTTAGCGCCAACGATGCTGAGATTCAATGCCGAGAGAAGATAGTAAGGGTAAACCCACCCGGAAAGGAATCATTTATGGAGTACGGGGACAAACGCAGAATGAATTCTGGAATCATCTCCCTGATGAAAGTCAGGAAATGTTTGTCCAAAGGATGTGCATCATACTTGGCATTCGTAATCGATGCTAAAAAGGAGAAGAAAGAGGTGCAGAATATATCGGTTGTGTGTGATTATCCGGAAGTCTTTCCCGAAGATCTTCCCGGATTACCACCTGATAGGCAAGTGGAGTTTCGTATAGACTTGTTACCAGGAACAACACCGATAACGAAGGCACCTTACCGATTAGCACCGACGGAGATGAAGGAGCTTATGACGCAACTTCAGGAGCTGTTGGACAACGGTTTCATTCGACCTAGTTCATCACCCTGGGGAGCTCCGGTGTTATTCGTGAAGAAGAAGGACGGAAGCATGAGGATGTGCATAGACTACCGAGAGCTGAATAAGGCAACGGTAAAGAACAAGTATCCATTGTCGAGGATTGATGACCTATTCGATCAACTGCAAGGTTCGAGCTACATCTAAAAGATCGATCTTAGGTCAGGGTATCATCAGCTGAAGGTAAGAGAGCAGGATATTGAGAAGACTGCATTTAGAACGAGATATGGACACAAAGAGTTCTTGGTTATGTCATTCGGACTAACCAATGCTCCAGCAGCATTCATGGATTTGATGAACAGGGTTTGTAAACCATTCCTCGATAAATCCGTGATAGTGTTCATCGACGACATTCTCATCTACTTGAAAAGCCAGTAGGAGCATGGCAAGCATCTACATGAAGTTTTGGAAGTATTGAAGAAGGAGAAGCTTTACGATAAGTTCTCCAAATGCAACTTTTGGATACGAGAAGTCCAGTTCTTGGGTCATGTGGTTAACCAAGGAGGGATAATGGTTGACCCAACAAAAATCGAAGCTGTAATGAAGTGGGAATGTCCAAAGAGTCCCACGGAAATTCGAAGCTTTCTAGGATTAGCCGGATATTACCGGCGATTTATCCAAGGCTTTTCTTCGATAGCTGCTCCATTGACAACTTTGACTCACAAAATAGCTACGTATACGTGGAGTGAGAAACACGATGAGGCATTCGAGAAGCTAAAGAAGAAGTTATGTGAAGCACCAATACTTTCTCTACCCGATGGAGTTGAAGACTTTGCGGTTTACAGTGACGCATCTGGAGTCGGGTTGGGTTGTGTTCTGACCCAAAGAGAAAAGGTGATAGCATACGCATATCGACAATTGAAAGAGCACGAAAAGAACTACCCCACTCATGATTTAGAGTTGGCGGCGGTAGTATTTGCTCTAAAGATATGGAGGCATTATCTCTACAGCACGAAGTGCAGGTTGTTCACTGATCATAAGAGTCTCCAATATCTCTTTAATCAGAAGGAGTTGAACATGTGGCAACGACGCTGGCTAGAACTACTCAAGGAATACGATTGTGAGATACTTTACCACCCAGGTAAAGGCAATGTTGTCGCAGATGCTCTCAGTCGGAAAGTCAATCTTGAAAGGAAAAGGCCAAGGGCGTTAAGAATTGAAGTCGTCTCGACGATTGTGGAAAGTATCAGGAAAGCTCAAGAAGAAGCTTTAGAGAAGAATGACCGAAAAGAAGAACGTTTGGAGAAAACATTAGTGTTCGATACAAACAGTCAAGGACTGAAGGTATTCCAAGATCCGATTTGGGTACCTAAGACGGGAGTAATAAGAGATCTTCTGATGGAAGAAGCACACAAGACCATGTACTCGATTCATCCCGGTAGCACTAAGATGTATAGGGACCTAAAACCCTACTACTGGTGGCCGACGATGAAGATCGATGTTGCGAAGTATGTGGCCGAGTGTGTAACATGTGCAAGAGTTAAGGCACAACATCAGAAACTGTATGAGAGTTTAGAACCTTTACCTGTACCTATGGGTAAATGGGAAGACATCACCATGGATTTTATGACTAAACTACCCAGGACGAAGAACGGACACGACATGATTTGGGTAGTCATGGATCGTTTCACCAAGAGTGCACACTTCATAGCAGCCAACGAGAAGTGGTCTATGGATAAGCTCGCAAATGCTTACGTGAAGGAAATTGTAAGACTTCACGGTGTTCCTCTTACGATTGTATCAGATCGTGATAGTCGTTTCACGTCGAGGTTTTGGAGGAGTCTACAAGAGGAATTGGGTATGAAATTATGTTTGAGTACGGCTTACCATCCACAGACTGATGGTCAGAGCGAAAGAATGATTCAAACACTGGAAGATATGCTGAGAGCATGTATCCTCGAGTTCCAAGGGAATTGGGATGAGCACTTACCTCTGGTAGAATTTTCCTACAACAACAGTTTCCACTCGAGTATCAAGATGACACCTTATAAAGCCTTGTATGGACAGAAGTGTCGTACGCCGTCTTGTTGGCTTGAAGCCGGAGAAAAGCAGTTTATGGGCCCCGAGAGAGTCCACGAGACTGCTGAGAAGTTGAAAGTGATTAAGGAAAGGATGTTAGCAGCTCAGGATCGTCAAAAGAGCTACACTGACAAGAAAAGACTATTGGGTTTTGAGCATTCTAACACTCCTATGGTGTACATGCAACCCTATAAACCTTGGATCTATGTTTTCTCTATTATACATGCAAATAAGAACTTTCCAAGGCTTTAATCCTAACTAGCATATTATGATGTTCTTAATCTACAAAGTACTAGTTAGAGGACATACCTTTTGATGTAGCTTGATGTCTTCAAGCTTTAAGAGCTTAGCCCCAATAGTGTGGAAGCCTCAAGTGGAATCACAAATCACCAAGACACCTTGGAAGACTTTAGAGAATATGAATACTTGGTTCTCTCTTAGTGAAATCGGCTACCCTCATAGTGAATCCACACTAGCGCCAATTTCACCAACCAAGGACATCTTTATATAGTGTGGAGGATTAGGGTTAAATCCTAATACCCATGACCTTTCATTTCCTAGGATCCATGGGTTAAACACTCCATGGACTATCCATGAAAGCTTAGCCCAACCTAAATGAACTTGGCCCATTCCATATATATAAGAGTCCATATTTAATTAGTTTCTTTTGATCACTTAATTAATTATAAATTAATTCTTTATCAATACTAATTAAATAATATGATTCCATATTAATATATTAGAACTTATAATATATTAATATTAATCATAAACATACTATTCTCAAAAGATTATCCATATAAATTGTGTCGGTGAAGTGCAACCCAAATGGACCATGCCGGGTCGGGTCAAGTACATACCAAATATAGTTATGGACTTAGACATTAATCCAACAAAGACGACCAATGACTTTTGAAGTTGGGGATTCCGTTTTGCTTAAAGTCTCACCGTGGAAGGGACTTATAAGATTCGGGAAATGAGGGAAGTTGAGTCCAAGGTTTATTGGACCGTTCAAAGTTCTTCAGAAGATTGGGAACCAAGCTTACAAGCTGAAATTTCCCGAAGAACTCGATGGTATATATAACACCTTCCATGTGTGTTATTTGAGGAAATTCACGGGAGAAGTTCCTGACATAATTCCAATCTCAGAGTTAAGGATGGATGAGAATAAAAGGCTGATCGAAGAGCCTGAGGCAATTGTTGACCGTAAGACTAAGAAGTTACGACGCAAGATGGTCGACTTAGTGCTGGTCCGAAGGAAACATTCGAATGGGCTGAACCTCACTTGGTAAACAGAGGATGACATGATGAGTCGCTATCCACATCTGTTTGCTGATGCATGATTCCGGGACGGAATCATCCTAAGGGGGAGAGAATTGTAACGCCCGGGTTTCTGGGCTAAGCATTTTTAGACAATTTAATAGTCTAGGTCAACTATTGTAACTCTTTTTGAAGTAATAAAGATGAAATATTTGAGTATTATGTGAATTATGTGAATTTTTATGCTTATTATGTATTCATAAATATTTAATAAATAAAAGATAAAAATAAGCGTCAAAATTAAAGTGTGAGATAAGCCCTATATTTTTACATAAATTTGTAGTGGTCGAAACAAGGATTCCGGGGATATAAAGAACGCCGAAATCTGAGTTATAACGAAGAAGTTATGGCCCGTCGAAGTTTTATGGCAAAACCGACACGGCACCGGGAGACGTAAATAGTGAATTTACGATGGAGGACTTTTTAGCCTTAGTGATCTAAACCAAAGTTTTAGTATATGTTAAACCAAGAACATCCATAAAAAGAACGCCCAAATCTGACTTCGTATGAGGAAGTTATGAATTTTCTAAGATTTGGCGTAGCAGTGCACGACCCGAAACTCGAATTTTAGTTCGAGCGGTTTTTGGCTTACGCGACCTAAACAAGAGTTGAAGATCTCATTAATAGGGAATTCAACGGTAAAAAGATAGACGAAAACGGATTCCGTATGAAGGAGTTACGAATTCTTCGCGGTCATTTAGCAGTCTAAACTCCTCCTACTGTTAAATTTGAGATCGGTCGAGAATTAGCCGACGGAGTCTAAATGAAAGTTGTAGAACTTGTTTTTACCTACGCGTGGATATAAAAAATGTTGAAAACTGAGTTCGTATGCGAAAGTTATGAATTTTTGAAAATATGTTGATTTCCACCCTGTGTGCGATGCCACGTGTCAATACCAGGCTGCGCCTGGCTGTAGCCAGCCTGGCTCACGACGTGAATATTAAAAATTCACGACGTGAACCTTCCTCCAACCCCTATAAATAAGCGGTGAGGCCTCCATTCATTCCTCACACCTCCCCTAACTTCCCCCTCTCTCTAGAACTTCTCTCTGGACCCGAAACCCCCCGAAAAGCCTAGGTAACCTCCCTAGCACAAGGCGGAAGCCCCGGAGCGCCCGACGGCTCCGAGAAGAAGAGCCTTTCGGCTCAGGAATGCTACTCCAGCGGAGCTCGGTTTTCTTTAAAACCCGCTGTAAGTGATCTACGCCTATGCTATTTTAAATATAGCTTTTAAATAATTATAGGAATGTTATTAGGTCCTTAAAATAATTATTTAGGCTATTATTATGAGTTATATTAAGTGTTATTAACGCTTATGTAATAATAATAATAGTCAGACTATTAATTTGTCGCGGTTATCGTTAGACTAAACCCTAGTGGTATTGATACTAGGTTTTATCGAAGGAAAATTGTTTTGAGAGTATCGAAGCGTTGTCCGAGTGATGAGTCACCACCTTTCAGGTGAGTGCATAGTTACTTTCAGCTTACACACAGATATGAAGTATTTTATATAAATTACGTGCTATGTGTGCATATTATCTGAATACTTGCTATCTATGATGGATGAACGTTTTATACATGTTTTCAATGATTTAAACTGTATATGTATTTTATATCTACGAAAATGTTGGGGTGAAACATGGGTAGATGTAATAGGTGATGTGTGATAAAATGATGAGAGGTCTCGATGTTGATGTTGTTGAATCTGTCATGTAGCGGAGTATGGATGACGACTACATACTCTTCTAGACAGTCCAATGGAACGCTAGCAGGCTCGCAACCTGTAGGTGTTTGTGAACGATATGTTCACCGGTGTACTCCATCCCCCACATGGTTGCCTTTAGGACATTTATTGCTAAGGAATCCCCTTAGCACTATTGTCCATCCCGATGATGATCCTTAGGCTAGGTCCCTTATGATAGGTGTTTAGGGACGTAAAGTGAGGATAACAGGAATGGTTAATCGGGTTATTGTTGATTGAAGAAATTAATAAACTTATTTATTGTGGGTTGAAAACCCTATGTGCTCACCAGGCTCCCCAGCCTGACCCACTTAGTTTCTTGTATTACAGGTAGTGGAGCATGAGCATAGATGTGATGTTTTGGGATGAGGGATTACGGATATAGGCATGTAGATACGAAATAATGTAGTAAGGCTTATATTGTACTGTTTTATGCTTTTGATCTGTATCAAACATGACATCCCAAATCTTTTAATGAAATACATTTCCTTGGAAATGCTTTTGATAAATCTTTATCATATTTTGTTTTGAGACAAATTCCGCAACACTTTTATTTAAAATGCTACTCTGATTTTCAAACAAAGCATAAACAAAATCGGTCTTTTATGGCCGTGAAAATAAAAATGTCACACATAATAAGAATCAAAAGTAATGTTTAACAGAGGTTGAGCCGTAGAGAATTTAAAATAAGAAGCCGTGTTCATGACTTTAACTTTAGGCCTCAAAGGTTTATCCGTTTAGGAATAAGGGAAATTACCATTTACAGTCGTTTGTGTTGTTGGCCCAATAGGGGTGCGACTGATGTTGATATGTTTTTTCAAGCAGTTCACGTTGCCTATTATTTTTTCAAAATAACTACTCATGAATGTTAGTCACCACCATTACCTAACAATCTTGTTAAGGTTGGAATAATTTTTTTATCACTAGACTCAAAGTGATGATTTCATTGCATAACAAACTAACAAGTTAAGGATGATGTCATTAATATATAATAACATTTATGCACCTATACGTATCAATATTAATTAACAATGTCGATATTAATTAACAAAGTAGAATCAAAATTATTAGTTTTAAGTAACTCCTATCATGAAAATAAATAAATTAGGGTTTAGAATTAATCTATAAATATTTGTCTCTAAATGTTTATATATATATATATATATATATATATATATATATATATATATATATATATATATATATATATATATATATATATATATATATCCACTCTAATGGTTAAGTTATGTTATGATTTAAAAGCATTGTCATTTCATTAATTTAATATCTAATTACATAACGTTTCTAATAGTTAATCTCTTTTAATAAAAAAAAATTAATTTTAACTTTATATATATATATATATATATATATATATATATATATATATATATATATATAAATAAAAGCATTGTCATTTCATTAATTTAATCTCTAGTTACATAACGTTTCTAATGGTTAATCTCTTTTAATAAAAAAAAATTAATTTTAACTTATATATATATATATATATATATATATATATATATATATATATATATATATATATATATATATATATATATATATATATATATATATATATATGAGTAGGATCAAATGAGAACACCAAAAAAGTTGAGAACGCGAGAACAGATCTGAGCTCTTCAAGTATTACGATCTAAGGCTAATATAATTTATAAAAGTCATGAGATTAAATTGTAAATTTCTAAAGGTCATGGGATGAGATTGTAAATTTTTAATAGTTTAAAGGGTAATATGATCATTACATGTTAACCTATTTTTGTTAAGTTGTTGAAATCTCTCTCTGCCTCTCTTTCTCTCTCTCTCTCTCTCTCTCTCTATATATATATATATATATATATATATATATATATATATCTATTTCTCACTCACGTATCCTTCTTCCTCTCACTCTCTAAATACAAATTTCAAACCTTTAAACCCTAATTGAGTCGTCACCACCATACACCATATCGGAACTGAAAAACTTAGGTACGAAGAAGATCTAGGGTACGATGAGCCAGAGAAAGTTGGAGATGAAGCGAATTGAAGACAAGAATAGCATACAAGTGACATTTTCAAAACGGAGATCAGGGTTAAACAAGAAATCGCAGCAACTTCTCGTTCTCTGCGATGCTATTGTCGTTGTCGTCGTGTTATTCTCTAATGGCAAGATTTATGAATATGGCAGCGACAGTACGAACAGGTCAGCCATCGTTTTGTATTATATTCAGTTATCATATTCTTTACCCTTTCTACTGATGTCATGTACGAAGCAATAAGCTTTAGCAACAGACTCTGTCATATATCTGCATTCGGAATGAAGATTTCTAGGGTATAATTAATCGGAATGACGATGTACTTGATTACTGTCTTATCTGAATATGTGGGGAGTTCGGATAATTGAGATGTATCTTTACTTCTTTAGTCTGTTTCATTCATCTTAGTCACAATCAGCCTTTTTGCGAGAGATTTTGGCTTGGATTCACTGTATTCATTTTTTATTGTTGTATTATATTTACTAAATGTTAAGTATTTTGATACACTGTATTCATTTTTTATTGTTGTAAGATATTTTCAACTTTCAGTTTTTTTATTTTCATAAAATTTTATTCATTAATGATAATCTATTTTTCTGTTTATTACATTTTAATTTAATAATGCAATTTAGAAAACAAATTGGTTAATGAGGTAAGCACTTTGCTGACAAATAATACAAAAAAAGGTTCTTTGATTTTTTGTAAATTGACCGAGTTAATACGGATGGGCTAAAAGATTATAATGTGAAGGAGGAATGCACATGGACAAGAACTTGGAAGGAGCCGGAATTTATTTATATTAAGACATTCTAAATTTTCATTTGTGATTATAATTGTATTCATATATGATTGTAAATATGTTTTGTTTATTTAGTTTTTGCAAAGTTGATGTTTTATCTCTAATTTGTTTTATATTCATTTAAGATTACAAATGTATTGATTTTTTTTATAATGTTCTTTATTCAATTACAATTATATTTGTATTCATTAAAAAACCATAATATTTTATATTTATGAATGAAAATGTGCATTCACATATGAATACATGGTCTCAAAGTGATTTTAATCATTAGACAAAACTTCAAAAATGGTCCCTTGGTTTTCAAAAATATAAAATTTAATCCATAAGTTCAAAAACCTCACAGATGGTCCCTGTGGTTTCAAAACTTTTAACAAATTGTCCTTTTCGTTAACTTCGTTATTTTTGGCCGTTAAGTGGAGGGTATTTATGTCATTTCACTACCACAGGGACAATTTTTGAAGATTTGCCTTATTTTTTTTATAAAAAAAAAAAAGAAAAAATATAACTATTTAATATTAAGGGTCCCAAGAGCGCGTGCACACACACACTCTCTCTCCCTCTCTCTAAAATCCCGATGTAAACTTCACACCTCTCGTAAGCGGAACAGTCATCTCATGGTGGCCCATCCCTACTAGAAACACTTTGCCGTCGGCACGTGTGGCGGTGAGAGTCGTTGCCATTCTCTTGTTGAAACCTGCACAATCAAAGCTCACATCTACTCCACCTCCCATGGCTTTCTGTATCAATTCCACTTCTCCTTCTATATCCTAAGTTTATTAAATCTGATAGATACCCACAGTTTGAAACATAAATCCACTGGATGCACCACCTATTGATTGAACCAATAATCAAAATTAGGGTTTCAACATCTTGTTGGGGACGATGATGATGTAAAAGTATAAACTTTACCTAATTGGCAAGAGATCTGTGGATGGGAGGAGTGGTGAAAAATTTCATATCCGGGAAACCACTGCCAAAATTGCTATCTGACTTGTCACCCTCTTCTATCCCTCATCTGGTTCATCCTCACCGCCTTTGCCATATATTTTGTTTGCCACATGCTCTATTCTCACCGAAACAGCTGGCAGCCGCAAATCTCGCCGAAGACCACCACCAAAGCCGTCATCTAATAGCAATTCGTGAAAATAATTAGAAAAATAGTAGTTATCTTCTAAACAAGATGCCTCTTATATTCAAGAATCTCTCCTCCCTATTCATCATCAAACACAAAACACAAACAAGTGATATTTCATCGCCTGTTATCTTCTTCATTTCACTAGATGAACAAAAAACCCACCAAACTCCCTCACAACCCCACTCAGTCGAATCAGTGGCAAAATCAAACTTTTATGTTCAAAATCCACTATCTCTATAAGCAATTCAGGAATCCAGCCACTAAATTTCTTGCTCTGAACTTCAATTTTCACCATCGAACTCATTCCAGCAAAAAAAATTGTTCCCAATCACCCCGAAAAGTTTTTATTCGATAAATAAATACTCCTCAACAGATCAATTTCTTCACATCAAGCAACGATCCTCTGAAATCGTTGTTTGCAAAGCTTAGAGTTTGAATGCTTGATATCTCATCCAAAATGTCAATGTTAGTTGTCCCTGTTTACCCCATATTCTTGAGTAGTAACCCTAACACACTTAGATAATTTGCAGCGGAAATCATGGAGAGATTGGCGTATGTTTACAGAGATGGACCTTCATGATTTGAGGATCTCTGAGGTATACATGAGAAGAAAACACACAAAAGGTGTGTGTGTGTGTGTGTACTTCGCGCTTGCTATAATTGGCAGAATTTTGCTTCATTTTGTCCATGGCGCCATTTGATGCATCGATTGAAACCCAAAAACCTGATTCACCCCATGTACAAACCAATGTTCTCACCCCTATAATTTTTTGGTTGTTAGAGGTGGAAGGTACTCGATTGAATGAATGTGAGAAGGCAGTAAGGAGACGGGTGTATGGAAGTCTAGTTTTTTAGGGAAAAAATTGAAAGGGAAATACCAGTAGCGATGCACTTGGAAGAGAGAGAGAGAGAGAGAGAGAGAGAGAGAGGGGCCTTTAATTAAATAATTATATATATATATATATATTTTAAATAGAGAAAACCTCATAAATGGTCTCTATGCATTGAAATGACGAAAATGGCCCTCACTTAACGGTAGAAAGCTGACGGAGTTAGACGGAAGGACCATTTGTTAAAGGTTTTGAAACCACAGGGACCATCTGTGAGGTTTTTTTGAACTTAGGGACTAAACTTGATATTTTCGGAAACCACAGAGACCATTTTTGAAGTTTTGTCTAATCATTAAGCACAATTGTGTCAATATAAATGTAAAAAGTCAAATTAAAATATAATCAATTATGATTAATAGTTTACTTTTTTATTCATTTACAATTGACGTATAATTTACGTGAAATCGAAGAAAGAAATGATTTTTTAAGAATTTTTTTTTCAGTTTTCAAATAAAATTTGGCAAAAATGTTTTTTATATTCCATTAATAAGAAAAAAAATAGAATATTTCTTTGTTTTTTGGTAACTATTCCAAAATTTAAGGGAATTTGATTGAATTTTATTTTATTTTAATTTAATTAAAATATATAATTATTAATATGTCCTTATATATTGATTGACCAAGAACTGTTCTCGCGTGCTTAACCTTTTAGATGTTTTTATTTGATGATCATTACCCTATATATATATATATATATATATATATATATATATATATATATATATATATATATATATATATATATATATATAAAACACGCACCCTCATTTATCTAAAATGTTCTTTTTTAATTAATTAATCCTTTTTAAAAATCCATTATATCTAAAATGTCCCAAACAAACAAAACTATAAAGTCAATTTTATATATATATATATATATATATATATATATATATATATATATATATATATATATATATAATACGAAAAAAATTTATTTATAGTTATAAGGATAAAAAAAATTAAAAATGTTATATAATCGATATAAATTTTTTATTTCATAAATGATTTCTCATTAAGTACTTATTAGAAATAATTAATTAGTAAAAATTAATAAATTTAAATAACTAAAATATAATTAAAAAAATTAGATGTTAGATTGACTAATCATAAAAATATATTGAAAATTCAATATTTTTTAAATGGTCAATAAAAATAAACAAATGAAATGTATTATGTGTTTTAACTTTTAAGTATTCAATGATAAAAATATCAATTAATAATAAACTATAAAAAATTAACTATTATTTTGATGTATAAAACTTTTGATTTATAACATTTATTTATAATCCATTTTCTAAAGGGAAAATGATTTGCGAGATTAATTACCTTTTCGTCTTGTTTGTATTTAGGTAACTTCATGTTTTTTTTTACATATTTGACAATTTAACTTGTTAAATGTGTTCACATATTACCATTGTCACATGTTATAGCAGGTGACAATGGTAATATGTGAACATATTTAACAAGTTAAATGGCGAAATGTATATAAAAAAAGTTATATAAATGTGAGCAAATTTTTTTTACAAATTTGTTAAGATTTTTTATAATTCCTTACAACATTTTTATGAAATTTTTTTCCTATAGGTTTTTCTAATATAATGTTTTAAACTTTGCTTATATATATATATATATATATATATATATATATATATATATATATATATATATATATATATATATATATAATATTTTTTTATACTTTCATATAATTTTAATACAAATGCTTTTAAACCAAATATTTTATAAATGTTTTAAAATTTTCTTACAAGTTTTTAACTTGTTTTTTTTTTTTTTTTGACATTTTTATACAATTTTTTTATAAGTTTCATACATTTATTTTTAAAATTTCTTTTACAACATTTTTAAAGTTTTTTATAGATTTTGTATGACAATTTAATATTTTATAACATTTTAATATACTTTTGTTAAATACTAGTTTAAAACGTTGTATTAAAAGAAAATTAAAATTTTAAAAACTTCTAATTAAAAAGTATTAAAAAGTTGGAATATTTTTAAAACATTTACATTATATAGATTTTTTTTGTTTATTTATTTTCTAAGTACTATTTTCTTTTTATTTTTTTAAAATACCCCATATACTTATTATTACATATTTAATTTACTTAATTTATTGTTATATATTATTTACTTTAAAAATATTATATATTCTTAAAAACAAAAGAAAAAAAATATAATAGGCTATATAAAATATTTCATAAAACTAAAATATATTTAGTAATTAAAAAATAATATTTAAATTGATCGATATTTAATTATTATTTAGGAAATTATGGATATTTTAAAAATATCGCTTAAAAAAAATATAAAAAATAAAATCGTTATTAAAAGTGAAGAAAATGACTTATCAGGATAATTAACTTTTTGTTTTATTCATATTTAGATAATTTTTTTTTTCTTTTTTACATATTTAACCATTTAACTCGTTAATTTATTCACACATTATCATTGTCACTTGTTATACCCAGTGATGATGACAACATGTGAATACATACATTAAATGGTTAAATATATATAAAAATAAATAAGTTATCTAAAAAGTAAACACTTAAGTTATTTTCCGTTTTTTAAACTTATTAAATAGTTAAACAAACTTTGTTTATTTGGAAAGATTGCAAATTGCAATAGTCCCTGAGTTCCAGGTCAAGCTAAAGCCCCAATCCCAGATCCAACCTTACTGTTCCAGTCTCCAAGCGACGGTACTCTGTCAGTCGCCAGCGGCGGCGCGATCAAGCTTCCCATCGGTTTTCTCCTCTTTGCTCTAAAAGAATTGACCTATTTTTGTGTAAGTTTTGCTATAATTCCTTTATTATTTTAATCACTACAACAATCAAGTCAAACGAGGTTTAGTTGTGCGTTTGGTTCGCAGTAAAACTCGATGTTTTCTGCTAATATTCTGTCTAATTCAGGTGTCTTTTCTACTGTTTATAGTGAATAGCGCTGTTTAATTGTGTCAATTTGGGATTTTAGCGGTTTAGGGTTCATAAAATTAAAATCTTGAATTCAGCCTCGGCCCCTAAGTAGTCGTTGCCTCTCAATCTGTATACGCTTTTCTGATAATGAATTCAAACTAAGTCATCTCATAGTATAAAACGAAATCATAAAGGCCTCAACCTGTTTTATCAAGCTCAATTTCCATTTTTAGGCGTGAGTGAGTGTTCATATTTTTATTGAATCTTTTTGCTTGGATTGTTATTGTTTGAAAATGATCATGCTCTTCTAATTGTTTACAGAAATGTCCTCCTTGAAGCACTTTCTGGGTGACCTGAATACCCAAATTGTATTTCAGCTTCTGGACAGCTCTTCCTATTCAGGTCTGAAGTAAAAACTCACCTTATTCCTCGATCAAATTCCTACACCTTGTTGACTTAAACCTCAATCTTCTCAAAAATCTCTCTTAAATCTTAATCAATCTGTGAAACATGACAGAAGCATTCAGCCACACTGCCTCCAGACAATTATCACAAATGTTCTTTGCAATACTCTTCTTTCATGGCTCTGAATACCTTTTAGCAATCAAATTTCATGGGAAATCGAATGTAACTCTTAAATCCCTCTTAATCAGCCAACACTACATCTTTGCAATGATCTTTTCTGTTCTTGAATACTTACTTGAACTATACTTTTTCCCTGAACTAAAAGAAAACTGGTGGGTAAGCAATTTAGGACTTTTAATGGTTATCTTTGGGGAAATCATAAGAAAACTTGCAATCATAACTGCTGGAAGAGCTTTCACTCATTTAATTCAAAGACATCATGAGGATCATCATAGACTTGTAACTCATGGAGTTTATAGCATTGTTCGTCATCCAGGGTACACAGGATTCTTGATTTGGTCAGTTGGGACTCAAATAATGCTGTGTAATCCTGTTTCAACTGTTGGGTTTTCATTAGTTGTTTGGAACTTTTTTCATAGAAGAATACCATATGAGGAGTTCTTTTTGAGACAGTTTTTTGGGGTGGAGTATGATGAGTTTGCTAAAAGGGTTCCTTCTGGGATTCCATTTGTGAAGTGATAAAACTAATAGATTGCCATTTGTGTCTTCATCATGAAGTTTTTGACTATTCTACAATGGCGGGTTGAAGCTCTGGATGTTGTAAATTATGGAAATGTGTTTGTTTAGATTATGTGTTTATGATTGGAAGATTTAGTATGACAAATTGGTAGGTATACTTTTGTTGCTTGAGAAATTGATATGATGTTATGTTAGTGTTAACTTATAATAACCTATTGGGTCAAACTTTAAATTGAATCAGATTTAGGGGTTTTATTATATTTTTTGGAATTTGGAGTTAATTAGAGGGAGAAATACATCAAAACTATTGTATTTTGGCCATTTTTTGTGGTTTATCTATTATATTCCTGTTTCGTGAGTAAAAGCCACTAAAGTATGACAATTTTTTCAATGTGCACGGATCCTATAAAAGTTAATTGGTTAGAATTGATTTAGAAAAAAAAAATAGTGGCTTTAGTGGAATACTTTAACATCAAAGTTTAGTGTCAAAAATCTCATTGAACTTTGAGAAGAAAAAAATCTATTATGACTATTTTAACATGTTATAGCATATCGAAGTGATTAACAAAGAAAAAATTGTAAAATTTGGATGACTTTTATTAACGAATATGAAATATAGATTTTACATGATTTTATACTTTTCACAAGTTTTCAACTGCTTTAACCGAACCCTTCTACTGCAACAAGTTCCTCCAGGGTCAAAATAAATACCCGACAAAAAAATTCGCGTAATATACAATAAGAAAACAAAATTCGGAAAAAACTATATTACTAAAATCTTTTTTAGGGGCATCCAGCACTACCCTGATATATATACTAAATTCGCCATGAGTTCCTTTAAAGCTTTATAAAAGCTTTTTATGGCCTTAAATAAGCCCATTGTGCTCCTCCATATGTATTGCTTACCTGTCCTAAAGTATGTTGGCTTCATAAAGCTCTATGTGGTCTTAGACAAGCCCATTGTGTTTGGTTTGAGAAACTATCTACGGTAATTACTTATGTTGATTTTCTTGTTAGTAATCATGATTCCAACATTGTTCGGTACATGCACGGGTGTGGGTTGGATTCTCGTATTTTTATATGTAGATGACATGATTGTTATCATTGATGGGGTTATGATTGTGATGACATTGAGTATTCGAAGCATGATTTGGCTCATCATTTTGTTATGAAAGACTTCAACTTACTGTGTTATTTTTTAGGTATTGTGGTTCCTTAATCTCAAAATGGTTATCTGTTTGAATGTATTTCTCTAACAATTAGATCTTTGACATGCCTCTTGAAACCAATCCATGATATTCTTTGACTGATGACGTTCTTTTATCAAATATGGGTATGTATCACATTATTATGGCCAATTTGGTTTACCTTACAATCACTCGACCAGACATATCCTATGTTGTTCATGTGGTTAGTCAGTTTGTCACTACTTCTATTACTGTTCACTAGGGAACTGTTCTTAGTATTTTTAAGATATCTTTGTGGCCCTCATTTTTAAAGCCTCTTATTTTTATTGATGTCTTCTCTTGAGTTGTATATCTTTACTGATGCCGATTTGGATAATGATCCTAATGACCGCAAGTCCACTATCGATTTCTTTATTTTTCTTAAAGATTCATTGATCTCATGGTAAGAAATATGATGTTTCTCGGGTTTCTACAAATGCTCAATATTAAGCTATGGTTGTGACCAATGGTACAATTGTTTGGTTATGTTGGCTCCTTACAAATATGGGTGTTGGTGTTTCCCAACCTACCCCTACATTGTGAGAACAGTGTGATACTCACAGGTTGCAAGGATTTCTGTTTTCCATGAGCCAACAATACATGTTGAGATTAACTGTTATTTTAGTCGTCATCATCAACATCTATGACCCATCTCGATACCACATGTTCCACTAGCCTTGCAGATTGCCGATATTTTCACGAAAGCCAATTGGCCTCTATTTTTTGTTTATTGTGTGACAAACTTTGCATTCCTATTGTTGTCACATTGTAAGATTGAGTGGGGATGTTAGGGGCTATTTTGTTGAGTTTTTATTTAACCATTTAGCTAGGTTAATCATATATAACTTTCCTATTTATAGTTATTTTCTCTTTCATTGTAATTCAATTTTTCCCTGCAATAATAAACCCTAGTCTTATTCATTTTATTTTGTCAGTTTACAACAATAAGTTTTGTACTTTAAACTAAATTGGTCCAATTCCTCCCCTCCTAATCCCTTTATCCAAGCCATGCAACCTTCATACATGCAAAATACACTCGTAGTAACCCATGCCATCATTAATGATATGCAATGCATGGATGTGCAATGTAGATGTACGTAAAATGATGCAAAATACATAAAAAAATATGATAATAATATGTATGAAATGTGTGTAGCAAAAGGTAATTGCATTCATATACTTGCTCTCAATATAATTTGTTATCACACCTCTAATTCGACTCTTTTAAACTAGCTTGCTTTTGATCCAACTAAAATGTGGCCTTCCCTTTTGAGACTTTTTTATTTTTTTATTTTTATTTTTATCTTGGCATATAAAATTGTTGGCCAATATTTTTGTGGAGTCCCAAATTAGATTATAAATGTTAGATTCTCCTCTATCTCCCCGAAGATTATTTTGGAGCAAAAATCAAAGACTACACTATCTATCGATATCATGTTATGAGAGTCGACTTCTAGCACTAGGAGCTCAACAAATGTCATTATTACCGAGCCGGGTGAGGACCATATCTAGCTAATTTTTTGTTGCATACATTGTTGCAAGTGATTTGTCCATTTAACAATCACATTTTTTATGAATTACATACATAAACCCCAACTTTAATTGCTTTCTAACAAATTCGTTTTAATTTTTAGGGTGTTATTTATTTAAAATGATATAACAACAATTTGGTGCTCCGGTATTGTATTAGGATGTGCGTCATTATTGAAATTTAGGTTTGAAAGATCTCAAAGATTGGCAAAATGACTTGTGATGTAGGGGTGAACATTTGGACCGATCGAACCGAACCGACTCTTGGACCGGACTGGTTTGGAGAATATTGTGGACCATGGACCAGACCGGATGAGACTTACCGGGTCCAGGTCTATGTCCGGGTTCAGGTCCGAGTTCAGGCCCGAGTTTTCCGATTCTTGGATCCATTTGGATTGGTAAAACTTTACATGCATACGACACAACTTGTTAAAACGCGTTTTTGGGTTTGATACAACTCGTTAAAACAAATATGTTGTTGGGTTTGATACGTTACAACTCGTTAAAATGAATATTTTTTTGGGTTTGATACGGTACAACTCGTAAAACTGAATATGTTTTCGTTTCTTGTGCCATTTTGATTGGTCAAACTTTGATTGTTTCTACTTTATACCATTTGTTTGAAAGATTGTAACTAATTGAATATAACACCAAAAACAACAAAATTATAGTCTAAAATCATCCAAAAACTTTAAATTACACGTTGGAAAAACTGCATGTTAAATAAAATATGTTTGTTTAAAGAATTTCACAGAATACAAAAGTTTAAATTTCTTGCTGAAAAGTTGAAATATTTCAGCTTTGACATCTAATCTTTGAAAGATTGTAACTCACCAAATATAACACTAAAACCAACAAAATTATAAACTAAAATCATCTACAAATTCTAACTTACATGTTGAAAAAAATCGCATGTCAATCCGACTTAAAATGAATGATATATTTTTGTTTAAAAAATTTCATAAAATACAAAAGTTTAAATTTCTTGCTGAAAAGTTTAAATATTTCAGCTTTGATATCTCATATTTGAAGTATTGTAACTCATCGAATAATACATCAAGCAATTATTTTTTTATAAAAGTTTTATAGTGACAAGTATGAAATGTTATATATATATATATATATATATATATATATATATATATATATATATATATATATATATATATATTACAACCCCACCTATGCTTAGGTACTTCTAAAATATGTCGTTTTAACATGCTAGATATACCCGATTTGGTTTCACTTTGTAAATATATCATCCTCCACAACATTTCTTTCTTTCATTATCGTTTTACCATCCCTGTTTTCTTTCCTCAATTATCGTTTATTACTTCACCCAAATGAACATTACTAAACCCTAAACCTAAACCCGAAACCCTAAATCTAAACCCTAAACCCTAAATCTAAACCCTAAACCCTAAACCTAAACACTAAACCCTAAATCTAAACCCTAAACCCTAAACCTAAACACTAAACCCTAAACCCTAAACCTAAACCTAAACCCTAAACCCTAAACCCTAAACCCTAAACCCTAAATCTAAACCCTAAACCCTAAACCCTATTGTGTCGATCTTGAATTTACATCTTGAAATATTAATCGTGAATCCATTAACCGTAACCTTTATATAGTAAAACAATGTATTTTCACAAGGTTTAGTACCTAAGCTTAGGTGGGGCTGTAATGTATATTCCTTTTTCCCATATATATATATATATATATATATATATATATATATATATATATATATATATATATATATATATATATATATATATAGAAGTCATTAAATACAATAACTATGGTGAATTTTTGCACATAATTTTTTTTTTAAAGAACAAATATATACACGTGAGTTCGTTTATATGGAAAAACTAGGCGAATGGCCGCACATTGCGCAGAAACACCTATATAGCTGAAATCTTTACAAATATATGTTTTTTTAAATATAACAATAACGTTGTTAAATTTGGTATAATAATCTGTATACTAAATTGATATAATATATTGATTATTTGAATTATATGATAATATGTACATCCATTATAACTGTATAATCTCAACCGTTTGAATGACTTCTACCCGCGAGTTACTCATGAATAAAATTAAATATAATATATGGCTTAATGTTATTTATAGTTTTTGTTATTGTTAATTAATTTCTTAAAATTTATTTTCTTAACGTTTTAATTTCTATCATTATAATTATTTAAAATATCAAACATTGTTTTTTGATTTTAAAGTTAATAATATAATCATTTGTATAGAGTTATTTTTAACTATTGTTATTATAAGTTATTTTAAGTCAGTTATATGAAAACTTTTAACGATTATACAAATATAGTTAGAAAATATTTTAGTTCAATTGAGATTACAGTTTAGTTTTTTGCATTTATCACTACAATATATCATTTTTAACTATTTACAAAATATTCTTTGGTATTTTAAGTGGAACTAAAATTTATATTTAAATTGACATTGTAATGTTATATTTAAATTAATAATTTAAGTATTTTGTCAAAATTGTTCAAAAGTTGTAACTTTAAACTGATAATGGTTTACATAGAACAACATATTAAATCTAATAAATAAAGTATAATATGTTAAAAGTTAAAGACATAACTTTATAAGTAGAAGTAAAGATATTATTTTAAAATTGAAATTTAGTATATTTACGATTACACTTGAGGTTTGATATTTATTTAACCTTACTTACCAACTTATAATCATTATTAGAAAGACACTACAATTAATCACTTTTAACTATTTATAAAATATTTTTTGGCTTGTTTAAGTTAAACTAAAATTTATATTTAAGTTGACCCTGTAATGCTATATTCAAGTTAATAATTTAAATGTTTTATACAAATTGTTCCAAAATTGTATCTTTAAAATTATAATGGTTTGCATCCAACAATATATTAAAACTAATAAATTAAATATAATATGTTAAAAGTTAAAAAAAAAACATAACTTTATAACTAGAAGTAAGATATTATTTTAATATTGAAACTTAGTTTATATATGATTACACTTTAGAAATAATATTTATTTAATCTTATTAACCAACTTATAATTAATATGAAAAAGAAATTGATAAGTCATAAGAGTTTCAAATGAATGTGATGAAAGGAAAAATGTTTCCCTTATAATATAGTATGATTTGTCAAAATAAATGGAACATAACCAATTCTAATAAAAATTTAATATTTTTAGACTCCATTTTAGAAGTGATTGATGTATTTGTATGAAAGTTCACTCCTAAACTAATTTCTAGAAAGGGAGCTGATTCGTAAACAATATTTTTTCTCCATACACAACAATTGGTGCTTTAAAATTTTATATTGTACAACTATATAATGCATTAATTGTTGTGTATGGCAAAAAACTGTTGTGTATGAATCACTTCTTTTCTAGAAACCAAATTTTGGTGTTTGTTTTTTCAACACAAAAACTGAAATTGAATAATTTTTCAACCAACAAAAAATTAAAACTAAATCATAGAAATCGAAATAGAATGGTTTTTCAAACATAAAAAAAAAACAAAACTAGATCATAGAAACCGAAACCAATTGATTGTTCCACAAAAAAAAATGAATTTCGCAATTGAGCGTCGATATGTTGATATAGCGTATGTTAGAGAGGACAAAAAATTATAAATTTTGATATATTATTTTTTTTTCTATAAAAATAGAGGAAATATCCAAAAAAATCTTGATATTTTGATCTAGTTTATGAAAAAATCTCAAATTTTATTTTGTTAACAAAAAAGTCCCGATTATCATAAAAAGAATTCAAATTAACATTTTTTACTGGTAAACTATTTTTTATCCGGTTAGATCAAGCAAAGTCTCATTATTTGGTCTTATTCATGTTTTAATTTTTTTACTTCAACTCTTTTATCTTTCCACAAAAAATCTAAGAATTTTTTGGTTGAAATTATGAATAGTACCAATAAGCCAAGACTCTTTTATTCATGGTTTTGATTGTTGTAAATACTTTGTATATAATGACGAAAAAACCACTATATTTTGTTATTTTTTCGATTTATCCACCCAATTTTCATTTGTTCTAAAAAAACCACTTATTTTTATATAGAAGTTTTATCGCGGCCATGATGACCTACATTTGTGCTAAAAAAACTACCAATTTTCATTTTGTGCTAAAAGAACCACCCATAAATTGGTGGTTTAACATAACTTTTGGGAAAGTATAGTCTTTTTTCGTAATTAAAACCGGCTCTAATAGGTAATAATGGTCATGCTGCAACATTTTACCAAAAGTGGTGGTTTTTTTAGAGCTTATTAAAAATTGATAGTTAAACCGAATTTTTGAAAAAATATAATGTTTTTTTTTGTCATTTTCCCTTTTTATATCAATCAAGTTTATGGTTGCATATTTCTTAACAAATTATAGGATCATTAAACACTAATTGTAAGCATGATGTAGTTTTAGGTTAAAACCAAACCACAAAACAAATGCATCGGTTTTTGTAATCTTAAAACCGCGATGTATGATCTTTCAAATGGTGTGGTTTCATTTATTGTGGTTTTGGTTTTAAAGCACGTTATGAAATGATGCGATTTTGTATTATAGTGCGATTTTAAACTGTAAAAGATCAAAAGTTAAACATTTTTTCCATTAAAATTATGGCCTTTCGCGGTTTAACCAATACACCTTAGCCAAGAAACATAAAGCAATTTCTTTTGCCCAATCAAAAGTTTAGTGAAATCATAGTCTTGATCCACAAGCACAATCATAAGCAAGACTCTTGTGACAAAGGTAAAACCGCACCAAACCAACTTTGTTCATCTTTTGACAAATTAAAAACCGCACCCTTAGTTTTTGTAACGGTTACGCGGCATCAATTTCAATTTGTTGTAGTTTTTTCGATTTTTTAATCAGTTCGG